>NC_088831.1:16024339-17318931 GCF_904066995.2 Poecilia reticulata | reverse complement strand
TTTGAAGGAACATCTGTGGATGTATTTTAAGGTCTTTCCTGAAACACACTGCTTTCTTGTTTCACATGATAGAAAAGTCAAAGAAAATCAGCCAAGATATCAGGAAGAGAAGAGAATAAATATGTTTATGTCTCTTTATTCAGTTTATATGTAAGAATCTGGTTTCAGTTGTGTCACTGCCACAAATGTTGGTACCAAATCTCACAGAAATACTCATCTCCAACCTTGGACCGTCAGTCCACACGGTGAAACCAGACTGGAAGCATGAGATTCTGCTCTCCTCAAACCATAGCAGTACATCAGCTTCAGCTTCTAAAGATGGTAGACATTCATGTGGTCCTACCTCCAGAGCGTCCTCCATCATCAGGCTTGTAACCATCTTTGCTAACATCCATTAGGTCAGAATCATCAAAACTTCCTCCTCCTGGAAGAAAAAACAGAGCAGTTCAGGTCCATGTTTGAATTCCCTCCCACATATCAGGACACATCCATGTTTCCGAGGCTCATGTTGGTGTTTTAGTCTTTGCATTGTGTCAACTCAGCTTCACAGCTCTAGTTCTGGGCCTCAGTGAGTCGATAAGGCTGCTACACCAGCAGCTGGATCTACTGTCCACTCACCTCCACCGCTTGGATTGTACCCAGGGTTCTTTGGTTTCTTGGTGGGGCCTGCACACAGAGACCAAACGGTCATCAAGATCTGAATAAGCCAGCAATGACAGGAAGAGCCAAATATCTGCCCCACTGTGGAAGTGGATGAAGAATACTTTGACATTTTTATGACTGGATAAGTTGAGCCATTCTCGTTTCTAGGAAACTGTGAAAAACCTTCATCATGTGACCACATGGAAGGAAGGCATTATTTAATGACGTGTGTATGTGAAGATAACAATCATGGATTTCTGTTTTTAGCTCAAGAACGTGAATTTAATCCGTTTTAAGAATTGTGTTTAGACCAATAAAGATTTTTAAAAGTTGTTTTATGTATCAATTGTGCTATAGTACCTACAAAATGAGGTGAAAATAAAGTTGAAATGGTAGACTCTGAAAACAAAAGTGTTGAGACATCAAACGTAATAAAAAACAATCAGTGGAAGTTGCTTTAATTGACTGTTTTTCCTGATGAATGGTCCAGAACTGCAGACATCCATGAAGTAACGTGATTGGTCAATGGTTTAACACCTAGCTGTTGAACTAAAACAACACAAGATAAAATAAAATATGTTGATTACAGAGAGGACATCATGTCTGTGAAGTTAGAGAAGGGAAGTCTGTCACAGAAGGAAATGATTCTGGGAGAAGGATTCAGTTCTAGCACTTTTATTCCAAATATTAATGTTCACTTGAGACAAGAAGAGGCAGACAACATGACAAGAACAAATTAATGTGATTTTTGTACAGCAACTGCGACAAAGAGAACTGATTTTGTATATCAGTTGCCTTGATGTACAGTAGTGAACCTAAATGTGAAAAATTGTCTATCTGATCCCTTTTCTCCCCTAAGAATCTATAAATGTGGGAAAGCTCCAGGTGTGTAAGGATTTTCTCATGGCCTACCTGGTTTGAGAGCGTCCTCCAGGTCAAACCCAAAGCCACCTGCAGCAGGACACACACCCATCAGGTCACTTTGCCTACATGTAAACAAGTAAAAGCTGGTTCCAGTTTAGCTTTCAGCTCTCTACACACTTTAAGTGTGAAACCCCAGCCTACCAGAATCTCCAGAACTTGGCTTTTTGGGAGCAGGTGTTGGATCTGTACAATTAAAAACTAATATTAATAATGACATAATAAATGGCTCGAGGTAATGAATCCATAGTTAGACGGGCGTTAGGAAAGTTTCTGGAAAGTAGATTTGTGTCTTACCTGGTCCAACAGCATCGGAGAGGCTCAGCCCACCTGAGGACAGGAGAAGTATTAACATTGCAGGGATTTTTCTATTTGATCACTCAACCTGTCTCACATGGAAACGGATTATCCCTGCAGCACAAAACGCCTTTCAGTCATTCTGCAAAACACACTTCATGCAACCTGAGCATACAGGTAAAACAAAGTCCAGTTTCAAACCTTCAGGCTGTACTCTGAATAAAACATGCTCAACAAACTCAGCCACTGCATGATTGGTTCCACATGTTCAGGAAAATAAACCCACATCCAGCCATATTTGATCATTCTTCTGTCCAATCAGAAACCTTGATTCACTGCTAACATGACGCTTCACACTTTGCAGCTGCATGAGTGCATGTGGTTTCGTTTATGAAAGGGTAGTCATAGCAACCTGTGTGTGACAACATCTGGGTCATAACATGCAGAAGGAAGAAGCTGGTATCGTAGTGGTTTCCTTGCCTCACCACCGAACAAATGCCAGTCTGTGTCTCAGTATTGTGAAGTTTTACTTCTGTAGCTTCTCACACACAGACAGCAGGTCACACTCACTGTCCAAAGTCATTTCACACTCTTTGATAGTCCTTTAGAAATCTGTGGAAAAACTGAGGAGACGTAATCTTGAAAAACCTAGCCACAATGCAACTTGACACACTATTGACTGGAGTTTGTCATGTGCCTCGTCTGATTAAGTGACGTAGCTGCACAGGCCAATGGGAGAAGCTGACTAAGCTAAAGGCAGAATTCAATTTGATCCAAAACTAAAAACAATAACTTTTTGCCATGATTATGCGCCAAAACAACTGAAAAAAAATCCTTTCAGCTGCACAGCATCCAAAACCAGAAGGAATAATTGTCCTAAAATGCAATACCTCAACCAAACAATGATGAACAAATCAGACCTAATGTAACAGAGCCACTCCAACACCATCAGTAACACGTTAGACAGAACTGGTGTTTCCTTCAACATTGCTCTGGTTTAACGTTTCACTTCCTCTAGGAAGAAAGCATAACCTTATCATAACATTGAGTAATGAACAGTAACAGGAAGATATATGTGGTCTGTTTGGGCTGCAATAATGCATGAAGAGGCTGAGATGATGCATGCAGAGATACAAACCATCACTTCCAGATTGCTTCGGAGACCCTGGCTGCTCTTTGGGCTTTTCTGGTGTTGGGTCTAAAACGAATGAAAGTGCATATGCAGAGTTGATAATTCTGCTTTCAGTCATCTAAATTAGCAATGTGCTCAAACAGAGAGTCTCTCACCTGGTCCGAGAGCGTCTGAGAGATCAAATCCTGTATGACAAAGAGTACCATGGTTAGAGTTACACAGTGTTACACACATGTACATATACTGACATAAAATCAGATTAAACTTCTACAGTTTTAGTTATGATCACAAAAACTTTCATTTGCTGAATGTCAGCCATTTTATTCCTTTTTGTTCCAGAAATGTCCATCTATTTCCTCAGTATTTGGTAGAATTGCCTTCAAACTCTCTGACTTAAGCTTCCAGAAGCCTTTAACAGTAATTTGGGTCATTTCTCTTGACTGAACTATAGAGCCGTCATATGACTGCTGTACATGAAGCCATCAGAAGCTTATAAAGTCATGACATCAGCATGCGTCAACCAACCAGTTAGGAGCATACGCAGCACTGTCAGTGTGTGTAACCTTCTGGCATTTAACCCCTTCAGGTCCTTTGGATATAAAGTAAAAAGAAAAGGTTTAGTCTGCTATATCAGACTGTGAGAAGAACTCAGATCTGTGTCTGTTCATGGAAACGTGGTTTTCATGCAGTTTAACGATAGATTGCTGACTCCTTTAACACAGTTCTTTTTTCTGCTTAACAACAGAAACATGTGCTCAGCTACAGAGTTGGGGAAATCTTATCATTTATTTGGTGGTTCCCATGGCAGCAGTGACTGATGTTCAGAGCAGCTTTAAATAGCATGAGTCATCAGAGGGGGTTCTGCTAGGCTTTCTGGGTGCAAACTATTTAAAGCTGGGAGCTTTGGATACAAAGAGCTGACTCTCCCTGACCAACAGCAAGGAAAACTCTTCTGAAGTGTAAAAACACTTTCAACTCAACTCAAGCTACTCTATTATGATTGAATAGCTAGTAGCAAAGATAAAACATTAAAATCAGGAATTCTAACCTGAACCAGGGTTATGATAGTTTGGTACTTTTTATTATAGTTTTGTTTTATTGCATCCTTTTTGTTTGTCTGATTCAGTTAGTTTCAATTAGCTTTTAGAGTATGTTTGCAAGTTTTATTATTTATTACTAGTTAAATATTGTTCAGTTTTATAGCTTTAGTTTAGTTTGCATTAGTGATAGTAGTAGTATTTTGGTAATTTTTGGTGCAGAATTCAAAAAGGTTAAAGTATTATATTGTGATTATGTCGTTTTCGATTAGATAATTAATGCTCAGCAGAATATACCATTTTCAAAAAATCTATTCAATTATTGTTGAACAACAACTGATGGTGTTTTATCCCACCATCAGCTGGGTGGGACTCTTCTGGTAAGAGCTGCCAGAACATTTATGGAGTACGTAATTTTCCGACAGCTGATGTAAACTTGTGAGGAAAAGAAAACTATTCACATCAGTTCGAAAGACAGAGATCCACAAATGAAAATAAAGATATTATGCATATAATTTCAGTTTGTATTAGATTCATAATCACTTGTAGTTTTCCACATTAATTACCATTTTATTCATTTCAGTTACTGAAAATATTTCTCCATTTCAGTCTTTGTTATTTTGTTAGACATAGCTAACTATGCTAACATGACCTAAACACTGTAGTAAATGGACACAGGATGAATTAAAACAACTTTCATCTGATGGACATTTTCTATGCATCTATCTAGTTCTATCCAGAATATCTACGGTAACTGTTCATGGTCACTGATGTCACCATCCTCAAGGTTATGATCCATTTGAACCTTAGGTCATTGGTGTTGATGAGTTAATATCCTAACAAATAAAACTTGCCTGAAGAACACACTTCATATCTGCCTCAGTAATTGTCAACATTAAGTTAAATTTTCAACTCCAGCTGTGAGCGAACCTTACTGACTTAGATCATGGTTAACAGTGTCAACCTCGTCCTGCCACACTGTGCAGGAAACTCATGGAGAGGAGGAAGCATATTGCAAAACGTATCCATCAAATCCCCAGACACACAACATGACATTTTCAATATGCCAACAGTTCAGTGGAACCCTGGGACACAGAGACCTTTCTGTGAAAGATAACTCAAAATTATTCCTCAAAAGTATGCATCTCAAATAGGTATTATACTACTATATAAGCTAGTGCTTATACAGTAGTCATTCATTTCCCTTGCACTGATTGACTGTTCACACGCAATCTATAAAAAACAGAACCTGCCAGTGTTTTCTCATTAAATTAGAATTACATATTTCACACAAAACATGGCAGAACCCCAAAGGTAAGCCAGTTCTACATTTTATATTGTGACTGTTTCTTCTTTCCTCTGTTCTGTGGTAGGTGAATGCCAACACATCATGGATGGATAGAAGAAATGGTTCCATTAAAATTAGAGTGACTTTGCCTAAAACTCTGTCAGAGTTCAACATGTTATTAGACTAACTTCCAACAGACCAAACATCAGCTGGTTGTTTCAGAACTCAGCATGGTCTCAGCTGAAGAATATCCTTTTCTCAGGAGACCACCATTTGTCCTTCACTGGTCATGGTTAAGTTTTCAAACAGAACTTTCAAATTCTTTCCAGCTCTGGACAGTCAACATGATCACTTTGAGAACAGCGGGTCTCAATCCAGGCTGCAGGTGGTTCTAATCACACACATGATTAGACGCCTCATTGAACGTTGAGTCATTACCATCTTGAATGTGGCAGTGGAGCGATCAGAGGTCCCAATTCATGTGCTGTGTGGCCTTGTTTCAACCGTTTTACAGCACCAACCAGATCCATTGGCATTACCTTTCACAGGTAAGGATGAAAGAAAATAATGTAATTTTACAAGCAGAATTCCTTGATCTTGTGGACAGAAACTAGCCTCTAAACAACCAGGAAATATTTCCTATATAACTAAATTGCCCAGAAGTGTCTAATCTCACACGTTGTTTAAAATGTTCGTAGCAGAGTTAGAATATTATACTGTAACAAAAGTTGTTTTTCCTGAAAATAATAAGAAAAATATGTAGCTGATTTATCAAAGTTCATTGACTTTACAATAAAATACCCCAAAAACTTAATTTGTTGAAATGGCAACATAGAAATGCACATAAAATTATGGAGTTGTGTAAATATGTTCATGAATACACCCCTCAAGGTGTGTGTGTTCATCAATGACAATATAAAAACAACATATTAGAATCAGTTGTATCAAATGTAAACATGCTCTGTATTCAGAAAGCCCCCAAAACAATTAAATAATTGCATCAAAATGTTAGGAACACTGCCATTAGTGCTTTCTTTGATTCCCCAATAAGTTAGGGTGTGTGAGAGAATGTGTCACTGACAGGTATTAATGTAAAATACTTGGTTGAACGGCCCTTTATCAAGTTCGGTCAATTTACTTGTATTAGCCTACTGGCAGATACACCATATCCAAAATGGCGAATGCTGTGCCATATCCCAGCATGGGCCAGCCTGCTCAATGAGCCGTTTACGTTTTTATGTCTATGGTTCTAATTATCTTCAGCATTAAGAAGATAGACTTTAAGACTTTATAAGAACCAGTAACCCAGGTAGTAGAGCGGGCCATGCCGGGTTAAACCCTAATCTGTAATAACATTTTTTTGAAGTAGGATCTGTTTGGATTTGTTCTGCTTTTGGTGAACAGTTTTTGGGATTTTCATGGTGCTTTCAGCACACAAAGCATGGCTAAAGTATCTGATATAAACATAAATATTCTGCTTGAATGAGCGTTGATGTAATAGAGCAATTTGGAAAGTTTTTGCACACTGATTGATAAAGATTTTCAAGCATATAACAGCAGTAACAAAGTATTTATTTATACTCTGATGATGATGACGTTACATTTTTGTTTGACTATATTTTGCTTCTAGGCAGCAAAACTGGGTTTTTGACAGCTTCATCATTTCATTCAGTTTCATTGTGGTCATGTACAGCAAAACTTGACTTCCTATTGTCGAGAAAAGTCGAGCTCATCCCACTTCCCATGCTGGAGATTTTAGTTTAATAGTAATAATAAATAAAATGACTTTAAAATTAATTACACAGGTGACATCAAGACCCAACAGTAGAGTCAGACGGTAATAAAATTAATCTGGTTGTGTGTGTTGTTATTGTGTCCTGAAAACTTTGCTTAGATTCTTCTTTTTTCTATTTAATCATAAAAAATCATAGTCAGGCAGAAAGAGAGTCATGGAGCAGGAAGAGCTGGTTTCCTTAATAAAGAGGAAGTTTCCAGCCTGAATGAGTATAAAATAGTTCAGACCATTCCTTATTTTAAAGCATTAAAGGTTTTTAAAGAATAAAATCTAAACATTTTGAGTAATTTGATAAAACCAGAGTGAAAAACTTACATTAATTTAATTAATAATTGGTTTAACCAGCGGTTGATGTTGGTTTGATTATAAGAATATTTGAACTTACTCTTACACTTGTGGAAGTACTTTAATGTTTAAAGATGAAACATAACTGTAACTTGGTATCAAATAATTAGAATAATGGATATTCTTGGTTTCTTTTCAGAAATGTCTGTAATAACTCACATTATGATTATAATAAGAGTGATTAATAAGTTATGGTTATTATAATATTATAAATGAATCTTAAAACAGAGAAACTAAAAGGTTATAAATGTGATTTTGACATTGAACTTGAAATGGTGTAAAATGTGAAACTGTAATTAAAGATCACTGATGTTGTGTTGGAGGTAGATGGGAGGTGAAAGGTCAGGGGAAAAGACGAACTGATAGGACAGCAGAGATGACCAAGGCCTTATTGCTAAACTTTGACTTTCCTAGGTCTGTTGAGCAACTCGGGGACATTAGAACAGACATCAGGTCATGAGGTCTCCAAGGTGATGGATATGGGATCATCTGTCCAAGCAGTCAGCAAATGAGAGGCACAGCAACAAAGCTAGCCAATGTAAACGAACCAAAAGGTGGATAAACCCACTATAAGGTGGGTGCAAAAGAGGAATCGTTGGTTGGATCCTTCAGGCAGCTTGGAGCCAAGATCAAGATGGACAAAGAACTCTGCAGCTGAAGAAGAGCCGGGGCCACAGAGCCAGAGACTGTTCTGCACATGGGACCAACCCGTTAGCCCGCAACATGTGTTAGACCCCCAAAGACAAAAACCAAGGCAAAGATGAAGATAAAGGCAAAGATAAAGAGGAAGAACTGGTGTGTTCCTTCCATGGGACCAGGAAGATCGTGAGACGAGGAGAAGAGCTGCAAGACAAGAAGCTGAGGACCGCTACACACATGAGGAAGTCACCCTGAGGCCCGAGACCTGCCGCTCTAAGTCAGTACTCTTCCTGTACTGGGAACCTCCTGCTGCTGCAACACCTTCTTCATCATCAGGCCAGTTCTGGGGTTCAAGATGCCAAACTCTGTCCGTCTCTCTCAAAGTTTCCCTTTTTTAGTTCACAGTGTCAGCATTAGGGAAAGATAGGCTAGATTATTGATTTACTTATTTGATTATTTCTGCTACTGAATTAAGCTGTACTGACTCTTGCAAAATTGCCTTTCTAATAAAATAATTAGCAGTAAGAAATCTAAAAGATGTTGTGGACATTCAATTAATGAGTCACCTTAAAGTTCTTTGATGGTCATAAAATAGCTATGAAGTTTGATTCTGGGAGAAAAGTGGAAAATGTTTATAGGTTGCTTTTAGCCAAAACAACATCCTTGGGACTCGCATGAGTCACTAAAACCAACCTGGTTCAGTAACAAGTGCACGTTGTAATAAAGAGAAAGAGCGACCGTTAACAGGTGAAGCTGTGAAGCTAGTTGGTTGCAGGCTGCTCAATCTGGCTAATTCACAGGGTGAAGAAGGTGGACATCTGGATGGAGGTCGTTAGAAACCAGGCTAGTCTTTCTCGATGCCAGCTTAAACAGAGTTACTTCAGTTCTGAACAGGGTAAAATCCCATCAGATTTAGGAAACTCAATTTACCCTTTAGATGGAGAGCTGGCTGCACATCTCCCTCCTCTGAGGGGGTGGGGGTGGAGAGAGAGAAGGGGAGGGGGGGTATTGCGCAACAACACTATTTAATGTAAATTAAATAATGTCACATTTGTGACATGTTAAGACAAAGTCATTCAAAGTCATTTCTGTGTGTCGTGTGCAAGTCCTGTGTTCAATGGTGCATTTAATGGAACACATCCTCCTACATTATATTTAATTATTCACATGATCATAGAGCCTGCTTTGATCCTGGACTTTAGTTGTATTGCAGTGAAGGTGTGATGACCCAAGTCTGGGGATGCTTGAACACATCTTCCAGATGTTCTACTGAATAAATTCAATTCAATTCAAATCAAAAATACTTTATTTATCCAAAGGGAAATTAAGGCAGGTTTCCAGACTGTCCACATGTTTGAACGGTTGGGTGTGCCTCTACAGCAGCAGGTGGAAATGTCACATATTTGCCTTTTTATGTAGTGTGATAATCATGAGTAGTCCTCTGTAGTAGACATATCACCGTATTATCGTTCCAAGGAAATGCTAAAACCGGTCAAACAACATGCTGGGATCCAAGCTCCAGGGAAAAAAGGAAGGGGGAAGGTCAGGGATGCATAATTTTCATATCTTGAGAGACTTGCCTCCCTCTAAATATCTTGATTTCCAGATCTACTATCACAACTTTTTAAACAACATTAACACAGGAGATGGATGTTTTTCATTATGGGGTTTGTAAAGGAAAATAATCAGCAGGAAGGCTACCTAAAGTCAGGACTCAGAGGGGAAAATGTAGTTTCACAACATCACTCATCTAAATCTTTCAGGGCATTAACAGATGAGATGTCTTAATCAGTAAGTAAAACTTGGTCTTGGATTCAATCTTGTGCCAAGGCATTCCGAGGAAATGGAACACAATACAAAATGCCACAAGCTTTTTGTTCAGTTTGCTGTTCCCTTCTTCGGTTTTACAACAGAAATCTTCTTTTCTGAGTGGCTTTTATTTAAACTAAAAGTGATGCTGTTCAGCGGTGTGAAGTGGTCCTTGACCACAGTTTGAGTGGCCGCCTGCACACACCTGCTGAAGGTTGGCCAGTCCGAATTTTTACTTAGACCAAAAATATGAACCAATGGGACCTTTTTAGCTTTTGATTCCATCCAAATGTAGTTTAAGCAAAAACATTTGGTTCATTTGGTCAACCCCAAATATGTTTGAAACACTTTCAGTCATCAACAGTGCAAGTTATGTTAAAGTCTTTTCAAGTCTGAATGAGTGAGTTACCTTCTGGTGGTGAACATATAGTGTGTGTTTGTACTGTTACTGTCAGCCATGTTTCACCCGCTGCCTGGACCACACTCTAAACCAGCTTTCAAACACGCAACTTAAAGCCACAAATTAAAGTTGTTCAATTTTTCAGCTGACTGCCTTCAGCCTTGTGTTTGACCTGATGGATAATAAAGCATAAGGAAAACCAAGATGTGGCTTGTAGGAGAGCACATGCAGTTACTATAATCTTTAACATAGATTATTAAAAATCTGGTGTTAAGGTAAACCTTAGTGATGTGATCCAGAAGTTTAAACAGATGGAATTTTTCCACCACTGTAGCTAATAATAAACCACCTAGATGGTAGTCCACAAAAACGACACAAATTTCTAAAAAATCTCCACCACAAAGAAAATAACTGAAACAAAATCTAAACAGACGGAGAAACCAGCTGCATATTCTAACAGATAAGCTGGATTCAGAGCAGCAGTAGTAATCTATACGAGAACCATGAGGCAGAATTATTCAATCAAAATAATTGAAACAAATGTAATTTTAAGCAATGATTAAACATCATAACAACTGTCCAAAAATAGACTACATGAGAAAAACATCCTTTCAGCTGCACAGCACCCAAAAAAAGAGGGAAATTGTTCTAGCATTCAATGCCTCAACCAAAAACTGACAAAAGTTTACAAAAAGAAGAATTCAAAACTGTCGTGAAAGCCACTCCAGAATGAGCGCCATAGTCCTAGAAAACAGAACTCTCAGAAGCAGCTTCATTGAATAGCAGAGCCACATGAAAGGTGTTATAAAACTGTGGAAAAGACAAAACATAGATAAGGATGGTCCAGAGACTTTGTATGAAGGACGAAAGTTTCTCCATCATAACGAGCAGAGTGGTTCCTTTTCATGAAGAGAAGTAAACTATCAGCCTGACCTGGCAGATATGGTGCAGTTAGCAGCAGCTACGCCCATACATGGGTGTGGTGACATTATTGCTTTGCTCTCCTCAGGATTAGGTTTCACCAGTTTTCAACCCGTCTTTTCATGTACAGTCATATGAAAAAGTTTGGGCACCCTTTAATCCTAATTATTTTATCTCTAAATATTTGGATGTTTGCAACAGCTATTTCAGTTTGATATATCTAATAACTGATATACACAGTAATATTTATTGAAATGAGGTTTATTGGACTGACAGAAAAAGTGCAGTACACATTAACAAAATTTGACCGGTGCAAAATATAGGCACCTCAACAAAAAAGTGACATTAATATTTAGTAAATCCTCCTTTTGCAAAAATAACAGCCTCAGTCGCTTCCTGTAGCTATTAATGAGCTCCTGGATCCTGGATGAAGGTATTTTTGACCATTCTCTTTACGAAACAATTCCACTTCAGTTAAGTTTGATGGTCGCAGAGCATGGACAGCCCGCTTCAAATCATCCCACAGATGTTCAATGACATTCAGGTCTGCGGACTGGATGGCCATCCAGAACATTGTAATTGTTCCTCTGCATGAATGCCTGAGTAGATTTGGAGAGGTGCTTTGGATCAATGTCTTGCTGAAATATCCATCCCAGCGTAACTTCAACTTTGTAACTGATTCTTGAACATTATTCTAAAGAATCTGTTGATATTGAGTGGAATCCATGCGACCTTCAACTTTAACAAGACTCCCAGTGCCGGCATTGGCCACACAGCCCCACAGCATGTGGGTAGCAAGTGTTTTTCTTGGAAAGCTGTGTTTTTTTTTGCTGCAGGCATAACACCTTTTTATGACCAGACAACTCAATCTTTGTTTCATCAGTCCACAGGACCTTATTCCAAAATGAAGCTGGCTCGTCTAAATGTGCTTTTGCTCATCTCAAACGGCTGTTTGTGGCGTGCTTGCAGAAACGGCTTCTTTTGCATCCCTTCCCATACAGCTTCTCCTTGTGTAAAGTGCGCTGAATGGTTGAACGATGCACAGTAAGACCATCTGCAGCAAGATGATGCTGCAGGTCTTGGAGGTGGTCTGTGGGTTGTCCTCAGGTTCTCACCATTCTTCTTCTCTGCTTGCCACTTCTTGGGCTTAACAAGAACTGTCCCAGTGGTCTTCCATTTCCTTACTATGCTCCTCACAGTGGAAACTGACAGCTGAAATCTCTGAGAAACTTTTTGTATCCTTCCCTAAACAACTATGTTGAACAATCTTTGTTTTCAGATCATTTGAGAGCCGTTTTGAGGAGCCCATGACGCCGCTCTTCAGAGGAGATTCAAATAGGAGAGCAACTTGCAATAGGCCACCTTAAATACCTTTTCTCATGATTGGCTACACCTGGCTATGAAGTCCAAAGCTTATTGAGGTTACCAAACCAATTTTGCATTTTAGTAAGTCAGTGAAAAGTAGTTAAGGTTATTCAAATCAATAAAATAATGAGGGGACCCAAATTTTAGCACCTGTCAAATTTTGTCTTAATGTGTACTGCACATTTTATTTTAGTCCAATAAACCTAATTTCAATACTGAAATATTACTGTGTCCATCAGTTATTATATCAAACTGAAGTAGCTGTTGCAAACACCCAAATATTTAAAAAAAATAATTAAGATTAATAGGGGTGCCCAAACTTTTTCATATGACTGTAGAAGTTGATTTCACATATCAGCTTCATCAGGAGCTTATCTCTCTTTCAATCTCATTGTTATGAATTTTAAACTCCTTCATCAAAGACGTCACTCTTTTGTTGTCGTGCAAAAACTGCAATGCTGACTTTTCTCCCCAAAACATATTTTGATACTAAACTTAAAAGATCTCTGTTAACCATGGACAAAATCATTCAGATGTACTTTTTATCATCCACCATAAATATGTAACTTTTGTTATTTGGAATAGAAATTGATTTAATTTTCAAATTCTATTCACTTCCTTCCAATTTGTGAGCTGCTAGATAAACTAAAAACTTTAACAAATTTAACTCTTTCTCTCCATTAACCATTATTAATCATTAAATAAAAGGGAATTAAATAAGACAAGTCAACAAAAAATATCCAGTTTTATATGCAAAGGAATTAAAATCCAAAATATTTTAAATACACCTGGATAAACGATCTGTTGAGATCTTTCTAAAGGACCATTATATGGCCAATAAAAGGAAAGCTGAATGTACTTCAGTGCTGACCCTCTGTAAATGTATTGCCAGCTTTTTAGGAAATGTTACGATTGATGACCGGATTGATTTACCTAAAAGGCCAGCTAAGCATTTTTTCCCCAATGAAACGAAATACAATGGTTAACATCCATGGATATCCAAATGTATAATTGAAGCAAGTCGTTATCCCTCTAAGCCTCAGAGCTGATTGATATAGAGATGTGCCGATCAGGTTTTTTCCTGCCGATACCGATCACCCATGAGGGCCGATCACCGATACCGATCACATAATTATTATTATTTTTTATCATAAACACTACCGGTTACATTATGTGGAAAAAGGAACCATGAATTCACCTTAATTTAGACAAAAACTTGTTTTTAATAACTTTTTCCAAGAAGAAAACTAAACAAAACAGGCATTGTGCAAATTGTACTGCTATCAGTAATACTATCTTTAACAGACTGATAACATATGGAGGCTCTGAAGAGGCTAAATAATGCAAAGAGCCAAAATAAAACCTCTCAACATTGCCAAAAATATTCAAGTATAAAACTTAACATTCAAAGGCAAATACAGGATCCATTACAATAAACAATTCTGAGTTACTGAATGAAAACTTCCTGATAGCATGGCGGCTAGCTGATTACTGCTAGTTCTGAGTGGCTGTTTCTGACTGAGCGGAGTAATTATGCAGAACAGGGAGGAAATCGATTATTTTTTCAGAGATTATCTGTCTCATGTTAGGACAGCGAAAGTTTTAATACGTATGTAAAATGTATTTTTTTTAAGTTATAAGCTGCAGCTTTAAGCAGAGGTTTGGTGTGAGAGTCACTACTGTTCAGGAAAAATGATTATTTTTAGTGTTTAATATAGTTTAATCTTTTTTGAACAAATTTCTTAATTTTGAACAGGTTTCTGTTAGTGATTTAAACTTGAAAACTATTGCTGGGTAAGTATTGAAATAATGGAAAAAGTAAAATAGAGATCTGCAGGAGAGTTTCTGCTCAGACTCCTGGGGTCTTATCATTAAAGACAGGAGGTCATAAATTAACATATGCAGGAAGGTGGAGGACAGTATCACTTGAATTACTCTGAGAAAGGGAACTTTGGTCGGTTCACGTAACCAGGATAAGTCTTCCAGTAACATCTGACATGGTGAAAAAAACTGAATATAACATAAAATGTTTTAAATCACTCGACATTTAATTTGTAAGACATTTTTCTTAGTTATTAATAACATGCTTTGACTGAAAAGCCGCAGGAGGCTGGATAGTGTCAAGAAATAAATTTAAAATAAGTTAGTTTTAAAATTTAACATGACTTGACAGAAATAGCCTAATATAGTTTTAAAATTTACAACATATTCTCACCTATTGACCTTTATTTTACCTATAGTTAAAGCAGATTGTTTGTCAAGATCTCTGATCTGCTCTTTGTCTGTCTGGGAAACAATCAGTAGGAAGTTCCAGCTTTTCACATGGATCTGTGGAAACCATAAACCAGCAGGAGTTCGGAGAGTCTGCTTCTACCTTATTTAGACAAAGGAGAAACTGGTGTTTCTCCTTGTGAACAAATTGCAGGGAGTTTCTAACTTAAAGGGTCAAAGACGGTCCTGTTGGATGAGCAAGATACGCCTTGTTGAATATATAAAGAGAAAAGCATGCCTATAGTATAAGTTTGTGCCCAGAGTACCAATTCAGACTGCTGCTTCATTTTCCTTCTGATCCAGCATCTCCAGATGTCTTTGCTTTTTGTTTGTCATTTCCATCTTTGTCTTTTTTCCTCTCTCAAAACTCTCAGGTAATTCATGTGTTTGTGCTCTGAGGTTCTGATGTGTGTGATGTGCTTTTCTGGTGATAGTCTGCAATCTGTCTTGATAAATGTTGATTATTGTGACGCTGTCATCTGTGTGATTTTGTTTCACGCATGGCATATTGAATCCGGGAGCACAAGAGAATTAAAGAGCCAGAAGTGAATGATTTATTCTCTTAATACTACAGTGGAGCAGAAGCGGCGCTCCGTCGTGAAATATTACTACCTGTAGCGTAGCAGCGGTTCAACAGCGAGAACAGACCACATCGCAGCTCGAAGCTTAATAATTTGCGGGTTATTTATTTAGCTTTCTGACCGTCATGCTAATCCGGGTGAGTGTTTGTGCTGTGCGCTGCTTTACCTGCCATCTGATCTCATATGTCTTTTTACACTGTTACGTCCACCAGGCTCTTTGATGGGGTAACATTAAGGAGACCACACAATGATTTAATGAAAATAGAATTTATTAAGTTATATAAAGAAATAACCTTGAAAAAAAGAAATGCCTGAAATAGAAACCAAAATAGATTAGAGCAAAACCTATAATAACCAGAAATAAGCAAATGCAAAACCTAACAAAACTCAACCAAAAGATACAAACCAAACCAATGGGGATCTGAGGAGAGGGAGGAAAGCCTTCCTCTGCTGTAGCCTAGCAGCTTTAAAGCTGCAGGACGCCAATCAGAGGAACACCCACACCTGCAGGGCCTGACTGCAGAACCCTGCAAGGAAAAAGAGGCAGGCCACTGAGCCGTAACACCTTCCCCCTTAAAACAGAGGTTCCCACTAGGACCTCTGTAGACATTTTTTCCTGCTAGTCTGGTCCATCAATGCACGAGACAATGCATCAGCCAGCACATTTTCAGTGCCTCGATGTGCCGAATTTCAAGGTTGTAAGGCTGTAGAAATAAGGCCCATCGCATCAACCGCTGATTGGGGCTCTGTAAAGAGTGCAAAAAGGTCAAAGGGTTATGATCTGAATATACCACAACAGGAAATGCACCCCCACCCACATACACATCAAAGTGCTGCAGGCCCAAATAAGGGCCAAGGCCTCTTTCTCAATGGTCGAATAATTAAGTTGATGTTGATTGAATTTCCTAGAAAAGAACACACTGGATGGTCAATCCTCCTCGTCAGTCTGCAACAAAATGGCTCCTGCACCCACTTGACTTGCGTCAACCTGTACCTGGAATGGCCGGTCTAATCTTGGAGCAGACAAGACTGGCGCAGTGCTCAAGAGAAACTTGACATTTTCAAATGCCTTCTGACAAGCTGAGGACCACCTAAACTGGACTTTAGCCTTCAATAGGTCTGTTAATGGAGCCACTACAGTAGAAAAGTTCTCACAAAAGTTTCTATAGTAACCCACCATCCCCAGAAATCTCATCAACTCCTTTTTGAGGAAGGAGGTGGGAAACCATCAATGGCTTGGACTTTTGCCTTACTGGTTTCACTTGTCCTTGCCCAACAACTTTTCCCAGATAAGTCACTGTAGCTCTTGCAAACTCACATTTAGCTAAGTTCACAGTTAGGCGAGCATCCTGAAGACACTGAAACAACTTCTGGATACGCAGCACGTGTTCATTCCAGGTGTCACTGAAGACCACTACATCATCCAAGTAGACAGCACAACCTTCCAAACCAGCCACTACTTTATTCATCAGCCGTTGGAAAGTGGCAGGTGCATTCCTAAGGCCAAAACTCATTACAGTGTAAGAGTATAATCCTGATGGTACAATAAAGGAAGACACCTCTTGGGCTCGAGCAGACAAGGGTACTTGATAATAACCTTTGAGCAAATCAAATTTACTCACATACTTTGCAGTTCCAACCTGATCGACACAATCTTCCATCCGAGGAAGCGGGTAAGAGTCAGGCTTTGTAATGCTGTTCAGTTTCCTATAATCAGTACAGAATCTATAAGTACCGTCAGGTTTTTTAACCAACAAACATGGCGAAGACCAACTAGAACAAGATGGTTTAGCCAGGCCATTGTCCAGCAAATACTGAATTTCTGACTCCAAAAACTTACTTTTTTCAGGAGGCACACGATAAAAATGTTGACGGATGGGTTGCGCATCTCCCACATCTATGTCATGCTCAATTAAATTGGTACATGTTGGAATGTCACTGAACAAGGCTTGAAAATCCATAATGGACTGCTTCAACTGCTCACTTCTTTCTGCAGACAAATGACTCAATAATGTCTGTATGTTAGACAACATCTCAGAGTTTTTAAGTCTGGGCTGGAACACTGTGTCATCTGGAGTCTGCACATCCTCATCCAAACCTGTGTTGCAGCTCGAGTCTGCCTTCACAGAAGCAGCAACTGCCTTCCCATCTTTTTCTTCCAAAGTAGAACCAAAGTAAGGCTTCAATAAGTTCACATGGCAAAGCTGAGTTGGTAGTTTACGGTCTGGGGTAGAAACCACATAGTCCTGTGGTGACACCCATCTCAACACAGAATACGGACCATAAAACTTTGCTTGAAAAGGTGAACTCTGAATGGGAAGTAAGGCAAGCACCTTATCTCCTGGATGAAACACTCTATTTTCAGCTTTCTGGTCAAACCATCGCTTCATTTTCCTCTGAGCCTTTTTAAGATTCTCAGAAGCTAGTTTGCCAGCCAAGAAAAGTCTGCGACGAAAACCATTGATGTAGTCAAACAGGTTTGATGGTGGCTCAGACCTCTCCAAGTTGGTTTTTAAATAGCAAGAGGACCACGCACATGATGTCCAAACACTAGTTCATTTGGACTGAACCCTGTGCTCTCTTGTACAACTTCACGAGCTGCCAGAAGTAGCCAAGGCAGACCTTCTTCCCAGTCTCTACTCAACTCTGTGCAGTATGCCCTCAACAAAGCCTTCAGGGTTTGGTGAAAACGCTCTAGTGCCCCCTGGCTTTGAGCATGATAAGCACTGCTCTGTTGATGGACTACACCTAGTTGTTTCAAATCTCACCAAACATGCGTGAGGTGAAATTGGTACCTCTGTCAGTCTGAATGGTCTTTGGGATTCCAAACACTGAAATAAAGTTAGACAAAGCTTTGACCACCGACTTTGTTGTAATGGTTTTCAGAGCATATGCTGCAGGATAACGAGTGCTTTTACACATAACTGTCAGTAAATACACTGATCCGGACTTTGAAGGACTCAGTGGGCCAACACAGTCAATGATCAAGTGTTCAAAAGGCTTATCAGCAGCAGGTATTGGAAAAGGTGGAGCTGGTTTCAACGTCTGATTAGGTTTTCCAGTTAGTTGACAAGTGTGACAGGTTTTCACAAACGCAGCAACATCTTTTTTCAGACGCGGCCAATAAAAATGATGTAAAACTCTATTATAAGTTTTATTGACTCCGAAATGACCAGACAATTCTCCATGAGCAGTTTTCAAAACAAGGTTTCTGAACTTGACTGGAACAACAACTTGATAAATTGGACCAACAATATCCCTGTCACTGTAGGGTAACCATTTACGTACCAACAGATCTGCTTGTAGAAAATACCCACATGACGTTTTTGTGTCCTGTTCAGCTGTCTGGACTTGGTCAAACAGGACAGCTAAGGTTGTGTCCTCCTGTTGGGCTGCAATCAACTCACTGAGTGACAAAGGAACAGGAAGAGTTGGCAAACAAGCAGTCTTCTCAACAGAACTAGGCTTACCAGACTCAACCTCCTTATCAGCCAAAGCACGAGTGATGGCACGAGTTACTGCACAAGCTGGAAACGCCTCAGGGAAGTCTTGAGCACATTTGTCTGACACGGAAACAGATGGAGACGCTCGGACCACTAGAGGAGGTGCAACATCTCGCCACACACGTCCACCTGCCAGATTGTTTCCTAAAATGAGAGACACCCCTTCCACAGGCAAAGAAGGACGAACACCTATCGTCACTTCTCCTTGTACCAGTTCTGACTGCAAATAGATCCTATGGAGAGGCACAGAGAAAGTTTCCATCCAATACCTCTAATTAAGACACTACGACCAGTATCAGAACATGAAGAAAATGGCAAAATAGAATCCAAGATGAAAGATTCAGATGCTCCGGTGTCACGCAGAATCTTTACAGCCACTTTATTAGAACTTCCATTCAGAGTAACAAACCCATGTGTGATGAAAGGAGAGTAATCTTGTCCGACATCCTTCACAAAGTTCTGGGGATCTGAATCGGTCAGCTCTGAAAAAGATTGAAAGTCAAGAGGTGCAGCTAAGACAGTTGGTCTTACACTTTCAACTTTAGGTAGCGGTGTAGACTCCACTGAATGCAACTGTGTAACACTGGCTAAAGCCACAGGTTTTCGATGATCCTGTTTGCCCCTATTTGATTTAGTTTTGATATTCAGAGGACACTCATTTTTCCAGTGTCCCTTCTGGCGACAATAGTTACAAACCAAGTCTGCTTTAGATCTCAGTGTATGATCCAATCTATTTTTACCAGGAAACCGGTCATAATGAAATTCCTTAAGGCTGTGGTCACCTTTCAAATGAGAATCCCTCAAAGCTTTATGGGTCAGAACATACTCGTCTGCTAAGACAGCAGCTTTAGCAGCAGTTTTTACTTTATGTTCATTGATATATATAGCCACCCGTTCTGGAATAATGTTCTTGAACTGTTCCAACACCATCAAGTCACAAAGTGATTCAAAATCATCCACACCTTCAGCTGATAACCAACGAGAAAACTGGGTGTTTAGTTCTCTGACCAGATCCGTGTTTGACTGTTTTTCAGCTTTCCTGCAGCTCCTAAATTGTTGCCTGTAATGCTCAGGAACCAGTTCATAAGCTTTCAACACAGCTTTTTTAACAGATGTGTATACCTTTCTTTCAGCTGAAGTTAATGAAACGTATGCTTCTTGGGCCTTACCCACAAGCACACTTTGCAGCAGCATGGAGCAATCTAGATCACTCCAGTCATTGTCCTCTGCCATGTCCTCAAACAAAGAGAAAAACACATCAGGATCTCTTTCATTAAACTTAGGCAACAGCTTCAACATGTTAACCAAGTTATGTCCAGAAAACCCATCACCACCTTGAGACAGATTAACAGATCCACCACTTAACCTGCCCTCAGACCTCAACTTCAGGCGCTCAGCTTCCAAAGATAATTTCTTCACCTCCAACTCATGTGCTAACCTCTTCTCTTCTTGTTCCTGTGCTAGCTGCTTTTCCTGTAAAGCTAGTTTTTTCTCAAGCTCATATGCTAGCCGCTTTTCCTGTAAATCTAATTTTTTCTCCTCAAGCTCATGTGCTAGTCGTAATTTTTCTAACTCCAACTGCATTTCCATCTCAGTTTTATTCGACTGAAACTTTAATTGAGAAGCTTGAGACACTGTTGAGCTCGACAATTCATTTGGAGCACCAGTTAAAGAAACTGAACCGAGGGAAGTTTCATCTGTCACATCAGCATCTGAAAGAGAGACAGGAAAGACATTCAGTTTTATAAGTTCGTCTTTTAAAAAACTTCTTAGCGGAGGTAACCTTAATCCTTTTACATCTTCAAGATCAACTTTAAAGTGTTCAGCTACTTGACGAATCTGCTCCTTTGTAAGCTTTTCCAAGAGTTCTAATGTTGGAGAAGACAAGAAAGAACTCACAACGTCCATCCTCAAACCAAACTAACCCAACAACCCCACTTTCAAAAAAAAAACAATACAGGTCAAAATATACCCAATTGTTTAAACAACCACAAGGAAGTGCATGACTGGTACAAACAAATGGCAAACCTCCATTTTCCTACCACTAACTAAGTGCCAAAAACTCTGACTAACCTTAGCCTAGTCTTCAGGCCTTCCTCCAAGAGCCAAGTCACTTTAAGCACCAAGATACCGCTGGCAGCAAATCCCTCCAGGCCAAGACCTCTCAGGCAGCAAACCACGGCGGTGCCCTCAGCCCAGAGTCCAACCCAAAAATAACAAACCAAAACAACAAACAGGGTAATCTAAAATGAAGTTGCCACAAACAAATACCAGACAGCACTTACCTTTTTTCAAAACACAACCCTCTCTCCCCTACCAACAAAAATCCTCATGGACCTCCAGCAACAAACATGAAACATCAAAAATGTCCAAAATCTAGTAAGGTAAAATTCCTTAAACTAGCCAAATAACCTGCAGTACAGGAAAACCAAAGTCAGGGGCATGTAACTGCAACCTGAACTCACCAATGAGGCCAATCAAGCATAATTAGCTCCCACAATGTTAACCATGAAGGGACGAGCCCCCACAATGTTACGTCCACCAGGCTCGTTTGATGGGGCAACATTAATGGAGACCACACAAGGATTTAATGTGTAAATGAAAGTAGAATTTATTAAGTTATATGAAAGAAATAACCTTGAAAAAAAGAAATGCCTGAAATAAGAAACCAAAATAGATTAGAGCAAAACCTATAAATAACCAGAAATGAGCAAATGCAAAACCTAACAAAACTCAACCAAAAGATACAAACCAAACCAAGTGGGGATCTGAGGAGAGGGAAGGGAAAAGCCTTCCCTCTGCTGTACGCCTAGCAGCTTTAAAGCTGCAGGACGCCAATCAGAGGAACACCCAACACCTGCAGGGCCTGACTGCAGAACCCTGCAAGGAAAAAGAGGGCAGGGCCCACTGATGCCGTAACAATGTGTATCTAAAGCTGAACGAATTCTGTGAAACATAAAGATACAAGATTGTTGTGACTCACAACAAGCTTCTTGTGTCTATCAAGTCTGTGCCTAATTTTGTGTAGTTTGAATAGGGATTAATTATGTCAAATTCACAAAAACAAAAAATTAAAATTACTGTTTCAGGTATGACTTGACTGTCTATATATGGTGTTCATTGTGTTAAAAAAAATTATAAAGGTCTTGGTACGTAGCAGGAAATATACACTCTCTGCTTTTATTGTTGTATTTTAATCATCTGGAGATGACAGGTGATTGCTTCATACACTCGCTGACGGTCCCCCCATGTGGTCAAATAATAATCAGCTGAGGTAATTTGTCGGCTGCTCACTTTGTCATGCTGTTGGTGGTTCTTCAAGCATTTGACATGCTGATGTGAGTGAACTTGTGTATAAGCACAGAGGGAGCATCAGCTTAGTAAGGTACAGATGAAACTACCCAGTGATAATCTGTAATCTAAGTGTAGATTACTTTTTAAGATTAAATATGTAACACCCCTTCACACTGATGTAATTTGGCAGTGTACAAATAAAAGCTAATTTGATTTGACAATGTTTAATAAGCACACAACTATGCTAACTATGGCAGTCTTGGAGTTTGACACGCGTTTTATTTGGTTGTGGCTGTGACATTTGAGATGCACTAATATCAGAACAGTAGAAATGATGTAAACAGTGACCAGTCACTTTATTATTCATGCAATACTAGCCCTGAGGAAGCGCTTGGTCACTAAGAGCGCCTTATTTCTTCGTAGAACAGATACAACAAGGTGTTGAAAAATCCTCAGAGATTTTGGTTCATGTTGACTTGATTTTCTGCTGATTTGTCAGCTGAGAGCCCAATCTGTGAAACTCCTGTTCTACGATATTCCAACTGAAAAGACTCATCAGCAATACTCGGCCAGGCTGTGGTGTGTCAGTGATGCTCAGCCGCCCAAAGTGGGTCAGTCATTCTGTTTCCCTCAGTTGTAGCAAGTGGCTATTTAAGCTAATGCCGTGTTTCTGTTACCTCAAGCCCGTCTGCCCGTTCTCCTCCAGAGTGTGAATGTGACTGAAGGTTAGAGAATGTCAGAGCAGAAGCTATTTCCTTTACTGCTGTAGACACCTGTTCATTCTGCTTAATCCTGGTCAGTTGACAGTTTCTGTGCTGCTGCAGCGAACTTAACCTTTGAGCCGGAGTCTGTTCATCTCCCGGGTTTCCTGCGTCCAGCCATCATCATCATTTCGAAGAGTTTGCCGGGTGAAGAGCCTCTCCAGTTGTTTTTCCCATGACAATCACCTATTGTTTTAAATCCATTTGTTGTCCCTGCTTCCTGGCTCACCACTCCTTCATCTCTCATTCGCTCGTTCATTTCATCAGACGCTTTGAGGAGCGACTGCTGCTCTCTTTGGTTTGCTGGTTTGTCCACTTGAAGTCACCCTTCATATTAAATCCATTCTCCTGTCTCGTCCTGTCTGGCCCCTCTTGCATCTCTCCTCTTCCCTGCAGCTGTTGGTCTCATTTTCTGTACTATCTCTCCATCTGTGCCACGGTTTTTCCTTCCTCTGGCAATATTCACAAGCAGAGAGAAAAATTTTAGTTTCAGAGAGAAGAGTGGGGGGTGGGAGAGGGAGGAAGCCTAAGGCAAGCTGTGGATTATAGCTGAATGAAGCCTGTTTTTAAACTCCAAACCAAAGTTCACATTAAAAGGCTGGGCATGGCTGTAGTTTCCTGGGTGGCGTCCTGCGTCCAGCGGCGAGACGTCAGGGCGTCCGCAGAAACATGCTTACATATAATAGCCTGACAACGGATTAGCAGCGACAGCCACAATAACGTCAGTGTTCCCAAATGTCCGAGCCGGACTCTACCTAAATACCCGCTGACCTGCTTTCTCTAAGCTCGTCTGTCCGGCTTTATCACTGAGCAACTTAGTATAAAAGACATTTAGTGGGACAGTTGCGTCAGTCAAGAAAACCAAGCAAACTCTGACCCCGCTGGCCCGCCGTATGCCCCGCTGTCTGGGTAATTGAATCGGAAATCAATCTGCTGTTTGTGCCGTGGAAGCTGAGGGGCAACGATTGTCGTCGAGCGTTTCTGTTCTTTTCTGCTTTCTCTGCTTCTTTTCTTGGAAGTAATCACCGTCGGTTTTTTTTCTTCTTTTTTCGCTCCTCAGGGCTCTGCGCTCTGCGAACTCTTCATCCTGCACATGGTTCTGCTCCTCTGAACAACGTTAGCAAAGTCTGTCAAATCAGAGTTGTTGAAAGTTTCCTTCTGGTGGAAATAAAACAGTTTGAAAAAAAAAAATCATGATTTCTAAAAATGCATACGTATATCAAAATGTATTTTATGGGTATTTTTTTATGTGTTTGACCAATAGGAAGTAACACACAACGAAATAAGAGTGGGTGAAATGGACTTAAAGTGTTATCACAATATTTTGTGATAATAACAAAAGTGACGATGAGAACTATTTATGATGTCATTTTTAGGTGACCTTAAGTCGCCAGTCACATAAAGAAGTGTGGTTTGTGTTACTTAACTGGATCTAATCATATTTTCAAATTACTTGGTGTTTATTGATACTCTCTTTGAACCCATAATAAATAAAATATAATAAAAAGTCCTGACATTACAGACAGTTTCAGTGAATGATGTTATAAATCCCATTTATTGGAATTCATAACAGCGATAAATCAAAAATTCTTAACTTGGTAAGAAATTTATCAGAATAAATGAATTCCCACACCTACAGGGAAAAAGACGCATAGTTTTCTAATTTAAACAAAAAGTCAAATTGTGTTATACAATCAGCTGCTTCTCCATCAGTCCCTCTTTTACAGCCTCACTTCACCTGCTTTTCTCATTTAGTGACCAAAATATTTTCGCAGTGTGAGCTGAGACATTAATTTTCTCTGTTTTTACGCGTACTGTCTGGCCGTGCGCCTCTCAGAATTGTTGACTGACTGAGGAGAAGCCCAACAAATTTACTTTCATGAGTTCAGCTTTAAGACTCCACTTGTCAAAAGTTTTTCAAGTCTTGCCAGACTTTCTCAAAGGGATTTGGGCACAAGTAGGAGAGCTTGTCGCAATAAGCAATAAATCAATAAATCAATAAATAATCACACAATGAATTAAAACGAGCTCCATGATCTCTGTTTGAATAATTTATTCGTTTTTCTCTTTTCTCTCTCTCTACCAGAAACTAGATGACAAAAGTCTTTATTCTGGTTCTTTGGTCTCTTTTTTTTGAAGGACAGTTTTGTTTACAGAGACTTCATGATCCATTTTATTTGTTGTTTCTGTTGTTTTGTTAATTTATTTTGGATATTTAAAATGTCTTCCAGTTCCAGTGTTAAATGTTCATTAGAATTTAAAGTTTATTGATTTTTGAGAATGTGTTTGTGCATTATTATGATATTACCATTATATTACTCAAACATGGTCTCAAAATGGCAATACTATTGTTTATCACAATAACCTACGGGACAATTTATGGTCCAGCCAGTTGTGTCATTGTGTCAGGCCTGTTGGCTGACAGCTTATGAGGACTGGAGTTGGACACTAGTAGCTGGTGTCATGAGGTGGTTTGACTTCCTGGTCTGACTTTCGTATGTGGAATAGAAATGACTGAACTGAGCTACATAAACTGTCTTTGCTCAAAAGGAGGCGGAAGTTCACATTTTTCAAAATAAAATACTCCTGAGTTGCATGTCAGCCTCTCCTGTCGTATCCTGTGTCCCTGGATTTAGGTTTGGTCTTTGACTAGGCCACTCCAGCACTTCGACATGCTTTGATCTGATTTTCTCATCCGTTTTCTGTTGCTTTAAACACATTACTGCAGCACCTACAGTAGGAAAATAAACCTTAACTGTAACTCGATGTGAGCCGGTCCAGGAACACGCTCCTGCCGGCTGGCAGGATGTTTGACAGTTTCTGCGCTGCTTTGTGATTTAATTACCAGAGTGTTTATGTGGGTTGCTGTTGTGTAGGAGGTAAAGTTGTCAAATTGAAGCGCCTGGCACAGCCAATGTTCTTTTATTCATTTTCCCTGCTCAATAGATCAGCTGTGAGCTGCAGGAGGTTCTCACATCAGCCTTCTGCAAACCAGCAGGCCGCCACAGATGCCGCGCGCTCCTTTCACATAAAAAATTATTCTGACTGCTGATTAAATGCTTGTTGCTCTGGCACATGATTTTGCGGTACAGCTTACAGAACCACCTTGACAACTGTTTGCCAACAAAAGCGCTTAGTGCCTCCAAAAACAGAGAAATAAAGACAAACTCAAACTGCATCCATGGTCTAAGTCCGCTTGTCATTGGGCTAGAGGTGGGAGACTCCCTGGACAGGTCACCACGACAACGCAGAGACACACACACATGCATTATTTTATGTTAACATTTGAAAAACTTTGCTAATAGGATTCCCACATGTGGAGTTCTCATTGGGCCTTCCTGTTCATCTGATGGAAAGAACTCACCCAAAACCCAGCAGCAGAGAGAAACACGGCCGGATGTCATTAGCTGCTTTTCAGTTACAAACGTGCAAAACTTTGTCGATATTTCACTAATGTAAAAAAAAAACAACTGAATTTTCCAATTGTGGTGTTGATCTGGTTGTTGATCATGTGACTCGTGATGTGAAAAACAACAATTTCTCTATGGCCAAAAACCCACCTCATCCCAAAACTTTTTATTGAAAAAAAAAGTCATTTGTTGTTGTTTTTTTTCCAAATTGCCATGTTTTCATTAAGCAAATTTATTTTCGAAATGTAAATTTACGTATTTGTATAGTCAGTGGAAACACAGATGGTCCCGTCCTGCCACAGCAGCGGCAGCTCATTCTGCACCAGAGACGACCTGTTTGCAAGTGAACCCTGTGCAGACCTAACAGTCTTTAACTTCTCAACATTTTCTCTCGGTCTCAGAATCAGGCTGTCTTTTTGTATCTGTGCAGCCAGAGACAGGAAGCGGCTCCCTCTGCGGGGGTTACTGTCAGCGCCGGGGATTGTTCACTGTCACAACAAGCTGACAGATTCACACTGCGCCTGATTTCTCCTGAACTTCACCTGCTGTGAAACAAAACACCGAGCGACTTTCGATTCCAAGACAGAATAATCTCGTGTTTGTCACACTTAAGATTAGTAACCTCACACACGCTGGTCAGACTGGATTTCTGAATCCGTCCACTGTGTCCTGCTGATGGGACTTGAGGTTTTTAAGGTAACGGGTCTTGCAGAGGAAGCTGACGTTTTTCTGTTCCAAGCAGGTTATAATCCAACTCATTATTCACCACAACACAAGTGATCCCCTCCTCACTGCTGAGGGCAGTCTCTCTGGCTTCATCCTGAACACACACACAGGGCGCGTTCACACCAGCCCTGTTTAGTCCACTTTAACTGAACTCTAGTTTCAGTTAATTGAATATAACATATTAACTTGTATCTCAGAAATGGTTTTGCTTCAGCAAATTATGAACATTTTTTCTGGAACACAGATAAAAACCTTATGGTTACATTTCACAACAATGATTCAATTTTCAGCAATAAATCATATAAAGAATACCTTAATTACATAATCTGCGAATTCTTGTTCACCAACCAAATGAAAACTAATTGTTGGTGCTTTGTTCGTCCTGCGATCTGACTGCAGGAGGAACATGGCAGATGAGGGGATAGTCCCGTCAGACCGTCAGTTCCTGGAACAGCACGCACACAAACTCAGTGCGATCCTGCTGGACCACACACAAAATAAAAAGCTTGTTGGGTCCAAATGACCCGATCTTTGAGAGCATGGGAGGGTTAAAGAAGAGCAGTTTAAACTTTTCCTGCTCATACAACGCTTTTCTATTAGAACGCCGGTTACTCTCCTTATTAAAAAAAAATTTATAATAATTAATTGTTTAGGTTTTACTTTAAATCAAAACACCAAAGTTAAATCAGTAGCTCTGAAGTGTTCAATGCAAACTCCATCATGTTACAGAACGTCTCCATCACATGGAGTGAGACATATTCATTATGTTCTTTTACTGATACTTTGGATCTTTTTTTTAATTATTTTTCTGACCTTCACTGAGCTTCAGAATGTCCAGAATATGGGAATACAACCAGGATGTTTCCGAAATGAATTTTAATAAGAATAAGAAACAAATGTGCGACATATTACATAATAACGTCACACAGTGTGTATTTTAATGAAAGGTGCTATTAAAAATCAGCCTGTGCTTCTAGCACCTCTACATCTGCTGTGACGATGGGGGTTACCGCCGCCTACATCCAACCCGTGTGTTGCTCTAACACCGACTGATGTGTTAATATACAGCTGGCTGCTGTGGTAAATGTAGCATAAATAGGCTGCTTTAAGTAACCTGCTCTCAGACGTTACTTGGTATTCTCAGGTATTCTGCAGACAGTAGAAGAGCTTCTCTTCTGTCATCATGACTGGGATCTGCACCCCCTCTGTTGTTTCTTCGGCATAAACACATTCATGTCTTTAGAAACGGTGTGTTTATTTTTTATTTTCTATCTGGTGTAAGGCCTGGTTCTGGTTCTTGGAGTCAAGGTAAACCAAGGTCATGACATTTTCCTCCACCTTGTCGCTGTATTTCAGATTAAAGTATTTCGGTACCAGGAGAAACAGCATTCGGCTTCTGTGCTCCTCTGATCTGGAACAAACGTCCAGAAAACTTCAAAACAGCCGAAACGCCGAGTTCCTTCAGATGGAAACCCACCTATTTGTAGCTGCCTCTGATTGGTGGAACGTTGATCAACAGATCTGATGTTTGCTTGATGATTTTGATGAAGGCATTTGACAAAATGTTGTGTTTATTGCTTGCTGTCATAAGTGGTCACTTTGAAGTGTCTTGTTGTTTTAATGTGCTGTGTGTATAAAATTGACTTAACTTAATTTGTTGCCAGAGAAGGTGAGCAGTATTTTCTGGATATTGGAGGGTTGCACAGCTGCCCCTCTCCCACATGTTGCTGCACACAGCTGGTTAGCTGACAGAATCATGCTAGCTTCACTTCTTTTGAATGATAAATTAAGCTAATATGTAAGGAGGCGCCTTTCTTTAGTTATGTTTAGGTCTATATTTCACAATCAACCATAGCGATATGCATGTTTATCTGTATTAATACTGTTGTGTGGCAGCGGCAGCAGGAGTAAAAGTTGGTTTTCTGTTTTAAATGAAAGCAGATCATATTCATTTAAGCTTGTTCATATAAGCTTTTATTTTTTTTCAGAAAATCAGACAGAAATCTGATGCCACTATGTTTACTTCCCCTTTTGAACCTTTCTTTTGATTTGTTGCTCTGGATCTGTTTAAGAAGAAAAGAAAATCTGACTAAGTGTTGCTTGGTGTCCTTGTGTCTCCCCAGGACCCGTCGGTGCAGAAGGTGGGCGGAGGCAGGAAGAAGACGGTGTCCTTCAGCAGCATGCCCTCTGAGAAGAAGGTAGCTTAAAGTGTGATCAGCGCTCATCACCAACATGAATGTCATATTCATGTTCGGCTCTTATTATTTGAACCTTTCTTTTTCTAAGGCAGGATTATTCTGCAACAAAGGCCTCAGTCGTTTTGGAAAACAAGAATTGGGCAAAAATTTGGATTAATTATAGATTTTTTTTTTTGTCATACGTTCATAAAAACTCTCTCAACATGTGCACACGTCCACACTGACATTCAATAAAATGGAGTCAAGTTGGATCTTTGTGACACATTTTTTCCAGTCTCTGTTTTAATTCTGACTGCATATTTGAGCACTCTTCTTTTCACAACTGATTAAGTTTATAGGTCTATAGGTTGATTATTAGCATGTTAGCTTTAGTTTGTTTTTTGGAACAAGTCCAAATCCTTGACTTCTTGAAGTTAAACTGTCTTTACTGTGGATGGTGTCGCTGGCGTTCCCAGCCTCGGTGGTCCCGGAGGTTTTCCTCAACATCCTGACCGCTTTTCTTTCCACAAACAGTGACTTGAACCCTCCAGGCTGCCATACAGGCCTTCTGTCAGACAGAGCTGTGTTATTCTGCCAAGGCGTCGCAAATGCAAATGAATTATTTAAAAATCATAGAGTGTGATTTTCTGGATTTTGTAAATAAATTATGTCTCTCACAGTTGAGGTTTACGTTACAGACCTCTACACTCTTTGTACACGAGGGAACTTTAAAACTGGACAAATATTAATTTTTCCCACCGTGTGTGTGCCAAAACTAATTTTTTTAATTTACACCCACAGTGTGTTTGCTACAAAATGTCGGGGCACAAATGAAATGATTTCAGTTTATTTGGGTCTGTGACTCACAGTGACTTGGTGCCGTCCATCTGGGCATTCACAGAAATGAGACGTCAGGCAAATTAAATAACAGAAATTATTAAAGACTTAAATATGGGCTGTATGGGTGGAAATAAATTCAATGCAGCAAAAAGTAAAATTAATTGTAAAAAAACATAAAAAGATAACAGCCTCCTGATGTGACACAAAACAATCCTTTGTAAGCTTATTTTAATGGATTCTCTGCATCAGCTCATATTTCAGGGAGCCGAAGAAGTCTCTGATTAAAGTCACAGTTTATTTCACATGCAGACGGTGTGTTGTGTTGTTCATTATGTGGAGCAACCTTTGAAACGGTGTCCCGAACTCACGTTGTCGGCTTGTGGAAGTTTTTGGAGTCAGAAAATAACACTTTGCCACTTAATATTCAGAAGAAATGCAACAATGTGGAGTAAATATTGAAAGGCTGGAGCTTCTCCAAGAAACAACGAAAAAAAATCTATTCTTACTTACAGTCCTCTCTCAGTCCAACAGTCATAATGTTGTTAAAGGCTGAATGGAGGAACGTTGTCATGACAACCTGAAGACAAAGTGTCAGAAAGAGCAGGAGCTTCTTAAAGAGACAGAGACGTCATGTTTGATGTTTACAATGTTTTTGTAACAACCGAAGAAAGCATGATTGTGCTGTAAAATGCCACTACATTCCTGAAAAATACTACCGCCCCTTTAAAAAACAGTGCTTGACAACTGAGGAGGAAATGGTGTTTTTGGATTCAGAAGAAAAGATCAGCTGTAAGCGATGCTCAATGTGTCCCTTTGATCCACTTAAGCTCTGTGACTGGGAATGTACAAACATTAGAAGCAGCTAGCCTGTGTGGTTCCACTGCTAGTCTGGTGTTTTGTTGAAGCTGCAGGGCTTTGTTTTTACTGTACGAGTCCAAAGGTGAACTCAATGTTTTATTGGTTGTCGGTCTCCACACACCCGCCTCCAACTTCTGACTAAAGCGGCTCTTTTTTCCGACCCAGCTCAGAGTTGGGCCTGAGAAGGAAGCAGTTTATCGGACTTGGTGCAGAGGCTAAGTTAGCATTAGCACCAGTATAACACTAGAACCAGTTTCATGAACGAGGGGCTCCTGAGTCATTGAAACATTGGACAAAGAAACCGTTTCTGCGTTATGTTTTGTCCAGGTTGAGGTTGAAGGGATTGTCATCCCACTGTGACCTTAGGGTTCAGTAACTCCCTGTACAGACCCTTGGAGACTCACCAGAGCCCAGTGGGTTTTGAGTACATCTACAGGATCCTTAACTGTTTTGTACTACGACAGTGAGGAGAAACTTTAGAAAGATTACCCCCAGACCAATATCTTTCATGCTATTAAGCATTTTCTGAGTCTTTCCACTAGGAAGTGCAGGCTGACTCATGTTGAACAAAATACTGAAAGAACCTAAGGTCAACCAGGTCCTCTTAGTACTGACTGCTTTCCTTTACTACAGCGGTGGAATAAATATTTGATCTCCTACTGATTTTTGTAAGTTAAAGTTTTAATGGAAGTCTGATTAAAAGTGGAATATTATCCACAGACACTGAAAATGTACAAACCGATTTAGAGCGAGTATCCAATCGCCAGCTATTTGGCTGTTTCTCTGTGTGGTTCACAAATTACAATTATCTGTCAATCAGTTAATTATGGATACTCCTGATCTCGGCTCCTAATGGCTGCAGATCTGCACAAGGTTTGAAGGGGCCGCAAGCAACTCTGTGGAAAGGCGATAACAGTGTTGGTGTCTTTAGGTGAAAATCTAAAATGACCTTCAATCACACTCCGTCTGGAGCTCTACACACCTCACGAGGGGAGGTTGATCACAAGAGAGATGAGAGGTCAGAACAAAACCTACGAGTGGCAGCTGAGAGCAGTCTGCAATGACAGCATTAGTAACCGGGCCCAGTAACAGACTGAGCGGCCTGTAAGGTTTCTGGGGCTGTCTTAGGTTTGGTTAGTCAACATTTAAAGGATTCTGGGAAGGTTTGGGAGAGAGATCTGTGATTAAATTAGACCAAAATCAAGCCTATGAGATCAACATATTCGGATCATGAAAAATATGAACTTAAAGTCATTGTGCACGACTTGAAGAAGAGCTATAAACATGATGATTTGGGGATGTCTGATCATTTTGCCAGGTCATGTACTTTAAAATCTTTCTGGAGAACCTTTGTGTATTTGCTAAAACACTGAAGATGGGTCATGGATGCATCATCCAGTAGGACAATAGCTCAAGATGGCTTCCTTAGAGAGGCTAAGGAAGCCATCTGTGGAGGAAGCTGAAGGTTTGGGTTTCCCGGCAGCCACCAAGAAACTAAAAGAATTAGAGATTATGTAGAACAGAACTGGGATGTTTGCAGCCCGAGTGAGAAACTACAAGACATGGCTTACCTCTGCTCTTGCCAGTGGCTGATTCATGTTTTGCTTGGACATAAAATTAGTATTTGATTAAAACAAATGGGTTTGTTTGTAGCTGTTCTAGATATATTTTGTGCAACATATACATGAAAACAAGACAAAACATCCCTTTAAGTGTTCAAACCTTTGGATTCAAGAGAAGAAGAGAAGCCCATCACACATGTTAGTAGAACATCCACAGAATGAAGGCCATTCTTTCTGGCAGCAGAGCAAGCTATCTGCAGGTTTTCCTAGAAGTGGTTTTTAAAATGCTGAATGTGTTTCATTTGAACTTAGAGAATCCACATTGGAAGGATGTTTGGAAACCGTTTGGTATTTCTCCTAAGAACTACTGCCTTCCACAAACATGTTTCCACTTTGACCCTTAATCCAAGATTTGCGTGATCTGTTGTTGCAGGTGAGCAGTGCAGCGGACTGCTTGGCTTTCATGCAAGGTGGGTGTGAGCTGAAGAAGATCCGACCCAATTCCAGGGTCTACTGTCGCTTCTACACCTTGGACACAGACCTGAGCTGCCTGCGCTGGGAGCCGTCCAAAAAGGACTCTGAGCGGGCCAGACTGGACGTGTCCAGCATCAAGGAGGTCCGCACTGGGAAAAGCACAGAGACGTTTCTTCACAACGGTCCTCTGTCTGAACATCTGGCCGAGGAAGCCGCATTCTCCATTATTCATGGTGACGAGTACCAGGTAACAGGCTCACCTTTATTCTGGAAAAGGGAATTCTGAAACGTCATCACCAGTTTTTTTTTTTTTTTAAACATCCCACATTTTTTCCCACCGTTCTGTAGTCTCTAGATTTGGTGGCGTTGTCAGCTGACGTGGCCAACATCTGGGTGACGGGCTTGCGGTACCTTCTCGCCCACCCTTCGATCATCGGCGGGGCTGGGGGTGGGTGTGGGGTAGTGGGAGGAGGGCTGGGCGATGGAGGCGTGGCGGTAGAAGGCAGCCTGGGAAGCAAGATGAGGAGCGAGTGGCTGGCAGCAGAGTTCGCGCTGGTTGACGAGGACGGCTATGGGATCGTATCAGAGGATGTGGCTGTCACCACAGTCTGCAAGCTGTGCCCTGGCATCAAGGAGGCAAAGGTAAGACGGGACATAGAATCATATCTAAATTTGATCTTTGTGCCTCCAAGGTCATTTTCCATTGGCAAAGTGATGGCACAGTTCATAAAAACAGCTTTACCCATTGGGTCTGAAGTTTGAGTATAGGAAAGCACAAGTTATTTCTCTGTTTTATTCTTTTGCCGCAAATTAATGTGAATTGATCCAGATCTGGATCAGATCATCAAAGAGTGAAGCCATGTCTCTCAGCTGACAAAATGGTTCAATTGCTTTATTTTTCTTCAATTATAGATCTTCTAATGCTTCCAATGCTGTTTTCTACAACTAATTTTACATATGAAGAATTTATAATATTGGCCTTTTTTCGCTGAAGCTGATAAGTGACAAGCTGTAAATTCACATCGAATCCAAGCAGATCAGAGTTCTGGCGTAAGGTGGGTTGAAAAGTGTTTGTTTTTTTCGGTGGGTGTTTTGCTGAACAACAGAGCATTTTGTCCATCGTGACCAGAGTTTCTGAAGGACACTGTCCTGACTTATTTTCACATCACAAGCAACCAAGAGAATCTGTGTGTGCTTAGGAGATAACCAGCAGGAACATGCCTTTGCCAAGATCAGATCTGAAGAGAACTGCTGCAAGCAGAGATTAGATGATAGAGAGAGCAGAGAGAAAATGTTGAAGGAGGTTCATGATTCACTGTGGCTCACTTCAACATCCAGATTGGAAATCTTAATTCAAAAATGCTTTGTTGATTCCAAAGGGAAACTAAAAATTGTTGCAACTCATATTGATTCAAAATTTATCAGAGTCTTGTAGATGGAACTACATCTACAAGAAGAGATCGTAGCGGTCTGTGTTGCAGCGAATCTGAAGAAGCTTCTGACTGAAGACGCTGTTTTTCTAAGGCAGTAGCTACTTTTCCATTGACCAAAAAAACTGCGCAAATTGGAATTCTGAAAATAAATTTGCTTACTGGAAACACGCCGATTTTGCAAAAACAAATTTTTTGATAAAACGATTTGGGTTGCTTTACAGCTGTATCAAAATTAGCATACTCTGCAAAACTACAATGGAAAAACTTTTTTTTCCGCATCAGTCGAGTCACATGATGAAGAACCGGCTCTTACTACTGAAGGAGAAGACGGAGAAGACAACAGGAAGTGGTGGGAGGATGAAGGCGTGGCTTGTTTTTTAATGATTCATTGCACGAACAAACTTATTCACATGTGATTTTATTTTAATTGCGTTTCTTCTTTAATGGAAACACCACATTTGTGACAGTTTCTTTTTCAACATTAGTGGAACCGCAACAAAATTTTGCATACATTGGTAACAAAAACGCAGCTAGCATCATGAAGAGAATGCTCAGGATTGTCCATAGTTTTGTTGATTTTATGTAAATTCCTTCTTTGCATCATCATATCCAGAGGTTCCACAGTCGCCCCTAGAACAGAACCAGAACAGAACCAGCCGTCTTTATCAGCTTGTAGAGCCTTTAGGTCTCTGGCCCTGATGGCTCTGGTGCTGCTGCCCCAACAGATGACGAATGAGAGGGAACAATAAACTGATAGATCTGCTGCATCTTGCTTCACTGAAATAAAGATAGAAAGTTTGCTGAAACCACATTTATTCCTTTTCGTGAATTAGCTTACTAAGTGTTGGGTCAGTGGTTACCTAAATGAGTTTTCGTGATCATGCTCTCTGCGCTTTCCTCAGGTCCGCCTGCGATTTAAGGAGATCCAGCGGAGCAAGGAGAAGCTCACCTCCCACGTGACGCGGGAGGAGTTCCAGGAGGCCTTCTGTGAGCTCTGCACCCGACCCGACGTTTACTTCCTGCTGGTTCAGCTGTCCCAGGACCGCGAGTACCTGGACCCTCAGGACCTCCGCCTCTTCCTGGAGACAGAGCAGGGCTTGTCCCTGGCTACGACCGAGGGCTGCTGGGAGCTGCTGAAGCGCTACGAGCCGTCGGCGCAGGGCCGGGAGCGCGGCCTGCTGGGCCTGGACGGGTTCGCCCGCTACCTGCAGTCGCCCGAGTGTCAACTGCTGGACCCCGAACACCTGGGGGTCTGCCAGGACATGAACCTGCCCCTGGCCCACTACTACATCAGGTTTGACGGCTCACTTTGCTAGAAGAGCGGAAAAAGAAAAATATGTAGATTCTATAGAGAGCTGCATTTCCTATTCCAGGCTAGGAATGTCACAATAACACATTTTTGCTGGATCATCAATTTCCCCAAAAGTTATTGCGATAAACAATAATATTGTTTTCAGGTAATATGATGGTAGCGACATAATAATGCAAGAACAGATTCTCAAAGATCAATAAACTTTAAATTCTAGTGAATATTTAACACCAAAGCTGGAAGACATTTTAAATATCAAAAATAAATAAACAAAACAACAGAAACAATAAATAAAATGAGTTATGAAGTTTCTGCAAACAAAATTGTCCTTCAGAAAGTAGAACTAGTTGAGACCAAAACACCAGACTGAAAACTTTTCTCATCCAGTTTTCAGTAGAAAGAGAGAAAATGGAAAAAAAACCTCCTCCAACCTCCTCTTGGCTGCTGCGCTGACTGATCCTTTCTCTGCTCAGCCTGTTTGTGTTTGTGACAAAATGTAAAAAAGCTTAAGGGGTTTGCATATTTTTGCAAGGTCCTGTACATGATGCAAAACTATAGAAGGAAAACAAAATGCTCTCCAGCTGTGTCTGTACAACACAGCTTACTAATTATAAATAAGTCCACAGTTTCTGTGTAACCGCAGGTGTTACTGCAGTTCAAACACCAATCAATCCCAACACCACAGCTGGATTAGTGGCTGGTTATGTACGCATGTTTAGGTTTTCTGTTTCTGGCATGCGTGCGGGATTGTTTTCACTTTTTCGAGCACCCTCACGGTTATCTGCATGAGCACCAACAAATCCCGTTACACTGGTACGGGGGTTAGCTGACTGATGAAATGTTTTTTTTTTTTGTAGATAAACATATTTCCCATAAGCACATATTGTTCTGCACTGTTGCAAAGTCTCCACACATGACTCTGCACTGGGTTCATTCAGTGGCTGCTTTCTGCATATCTGCCAGATGGTTCTGCTTACTCACGGCTGTGTGAGAGCCGGCACTAAATCCAACATTTGAAACCAATACGCACATTAAGTTGCAGTTGTTGTGCCAGTTTTACGTTACACGCTATGTTAGGTCATCTGAAGCCGCGTCTTACTCAGTGAAGCACTCTTGCGAAAGCCAGAGCTTTACAGCTTACAGTCAGGTAAAGAAACGGGAAATATTTTCCCTCTTCCTCCAAAAAGGGCTCATAAAACTACTCCTCAGATCGACTTGTTGTTTTTATAGGACATCATGCAGGAAGAACACTTAGAGGAGCAGGTGTTCTATGACCGGATTAATCTTCAAAATTCCTAAAACACGTGCAGTCGCGCTCTCATGGTGGCTTATTCCACCACCACGGTGCCACAAATAACGACAGGAACAGTGTAGGGGTGGATAATAATCTGATGTTCCTCTGAGGAACAAAAGGATTCAAGCCAGACCGACTGGGTTCAGAGAGTTCAAGGTTTGAGGAGCCAGAGGACTTGGAACTTGACCTGTTGAGGCCAGGGAGTAGTGGAGTGACTTCTCCTAAATAAAACTCAAGACTCACTGCAGCCTCGTCTGGCTGTTACCTTCCTGTGCAGTTCCTCAACATTCTGAGCTGTTTCAGAATTGTAGTTTTATTAATGCCAAAGCCGTTCAGTCCATATTGGTCACACTTCCAGATGATTAAATTGACGTTAGCAGCCGCCTGGTTCAGATCTGCACTTTTCTTTGCACAGTGGAGGATGGTTGTTTATTTCCGGTAAGCTCCATAGCCTCATACTGGTGCATTACATACGTGTCAGGCAAACGTTAGTGATTGGGTAAAATTGAAAACTTCAACACAGTCCAAGCAATTGTTTCTCAATAGTTGAGAGTTCAGACCCTCTGGACGAACCAAAAAAGCAAAACAAATTTCTGTACATCATAACAAAACACTGTAGTAACCAGCAGAAATAACTATAATCTGTACTGAAAACTCTGTGTCTTTCAAAACTATATATTCTCATCACATGGTTTTATAAAAATCTTCAGAAGTCAATGATTGAAATATCTGTACACACAGATTCATTCCTCTTTATTCTCAAACCTATAAATACAGTTCACTGCAACTAATTCTCCACCTAATGACTGACCCGTCCCCGTGTGTTTTCTGACTCGTTGTTGCATGTTTTCTGTGTGTGTGTGTGTTTTCTGAGCCATCCCTGTGTGTGTCCCCCGCAGTACTTCGTACCGCTCCTACCTGCTGGACGACCAGGTCCACGGCAGAGCCGACCTCGGCGGCCTCATCAAGGCCCTGCAGTCCGGCTGCCGGTGCCTGGAGCTGGGAGTGACTGATGGCCCCGAGGGCGAGCCTCTGCTCGGGGTCGACTATGGGCCTGACATCTCTCGCCACCATCACCACCACCACCACCACCCCTCACCCGTTACCATCCGCTCTGCACTGGAGGTGGTCAATAAATACGCCTTCCTGACTTCTCAGTACCCTTTGCTGCTGTACCTGTGTCACCGGTGCTCCCCGGGTCAGCAGCGCACCATGGCCCACCACCTAAAGAAGGTGTTCGGGTCCCGGCTTTACACCCCGGATGCCCAGCATGTGAGTCTGGGGGGGCGGGCCACCACTCTGCCGTCCCCCGAGCAGCTGAAGGGGAGGATCCTCCTGGTGGGGAAGAAGCTCCCTCCAGAGGAGGAGGGCTCTGATGGGGAGGTGTCTGAAGAGGACGAGGAGATCGGAGGAGGCGGGCCCCTGGCAGGAAGAAGGATGACCATCCCTGGGGAGGAAGAACTGGGCGTGGTCTTGGTGGTCCCGCCTCCTTCCCAGCCCAGGAAGCTCAGCCTCCACAGGGAGCTGTCGGACCTGGTGGCTATTGCCCGGACCAGCAGCCGCAGCTTCTACGCCCAGAGGGGAAGCTACAAGCAGACCCAGCAGCAGTCGCCCCCCAGCAGCCCCTCATCCCCCGGCTCGCCCGTCCCCCCGGAGCTGCCTTACTGGACGATGTGCTCCCTGGGCGAGGGAGAGGCCGGGCGGCTAACCAGTGAGAGCCCGGAGGACCTGGTGGTGTTCACCAAGCGTACCCTGACCAGGGTACGGCCCAGCTCAGTTCGTCTGGACTCCAGCAACCCCAACCCGCAGGGATACTGGAAGGGAGGGGTCCAGCTCGTGGCCTTGAACCAGCAGACTCCGGGCGCCATGCTGGACCTTCATCGGGGCCGCTTCACTCAAAACGGGGGGAGCGGCTACGTTCTCCGGCCCACCGTGATGAGGGACGAGGTGTCGTACTTCAGCGCCCACACACACGGCTGCGTCCCAGGAGTCCCGCCTCAGACGCTGCGCATTAAGGTCCAGAAGCTGCTCTGTTGTTTTAATTTTAACGCTCAACAATTAACAACAAAAACTTCAGTATCATATACTTAAATGGGCAGTGTTAGGTAAATTATAAAACATCAGAAACATACCTGGAGTGTTGTCTTGATTCTTTCATGGCTGTTTGAGAAATCCTTTAATCTCTCGTGGCAACCATTCAGCTGCCACCTTTGAGATGAAACTCCTCTTAGGAGTTTCTTCCACTCAGCTCCTTCAGACTAGCCACAAGCAATTAGCAAACACCTGGTGAAACTGCCCTTCCTGAGCTCATTATAGGAGCTGCTTCTCAGAGCATCGCTGGTAAAAACATTGTGAAAGTGTTAATAGAGGAGCCATGTTGTGATGACTTCCTGAAGGTGGAGTTTCAGAAAGAGCAGGAGCTTCTTAAAGAGACAGAGTCCCAATTTCAAGAGGTTGAGTTAAATTTCTTTGATCTTTGTAACAATTTTACGTAACATAGTTACTTGGTTGTGCTGTAAAATTGCACTGTCACCAAATCCTGAGTTTCATCACTATCACTGTCACATGACTGAAACTAACACCACACAACCAACACAATGATGAATATTTGCTGTTAATATCAGCACATTTCTACTTATCTGACTTATAGCAATAAGTTAAACAATGACTGAAATAACATCTGCTGATGCTGATGTAGGTGATACACTGAACCTGCCCTTTGACCCTGCTAAACCCCTAGGATATAAAGGTTGTCTTCAGAGATTGTTTTCTGATGAACTTAACATGAGTTGCTCTGTGTTTTGTTGAGCAGGTGATCAGTGCCCACAACCTGCCCAAGCCTCAGGGGTCAGGGGCCAAGGGTGAGGTCATTGACCCGTACGTTGTGCTGGAGCTGCACGGCGTCCCGGCCGACTGTGCCGAGCAGCGGACACGCACCGCCGCTCAGAACCAGGACGAGCCCATGTTTGACGAGACCTTTGAGTTCCAGGTAAGCCGAAGACATTAATAAATAAATAAATAAATATCTGACCTCATTATTTTGACATCTAGCAAATATAAATAATTCTGGTGATTTCAACTGTCCTGAATCGAGAGTTTAGTCTGATTTAACTTCACACAGGAAAAAAAAAAATCTGTTGTATGTAAACTTCCTGTTTAAACTGTAAATGATGAGGTTTTGCATGATTTCACTGAACTGAGGTTGGAGCATTTCCAAAACTTATCATAAGCCTGTGCTGGAGCTTCATAAACTCAATGTGGTTCCTGATGTTGGTCATTGGTACTCATTTGCTCATAAAGCTCTTAAAGCAAATGCAAAAAAAAAACAGCTCGAATTTTAAATCTTCTTATATAAATGCATGGCAGCTCTTTATGATAATCCTGCTTAATGTTACTTAGACTTTCCACCAAAGGCTCTTTGTTGGTGTTTGAGAAGCGTTTATCACCTCTGTGCGACTAAAAAAGGATTCTGAAGTGTGCTGTGATTGACGTTATTATCAGAAATCTTCAGCTGTTTAAACTCGGCGGTATACACATTGTGTGTCTAACAGGACTTTAAGATGAAAGATGAGCTGAAGTGTGAACACAGAGGTCTGTGTGGATTTTGGAGAGGTTCCTGTCTGCTCTGCACCTGCAGGAGGATAGAACCCTGAGTGGTTAATGGAACGGGGCGGGCGGGTGGCGGGGTCAGGACCATCAAGATCCAAATGAAGTGCTCCTGTGAAAACACTGCTGTATGCGGCAGATTCATTCAAACGGATGACGTTTGATGACTTGCTGATTGAGCCTTTTTGCCCCTTGCTGACAGAGTCCTGCGTGATGGTAGCAGAGCCATAATGACGAGCAGTCGCAAATCATATGCGCTTGGCGTTCCCACTGCGTGTGTGTGTGTGCGTGTGTGTGTGGGTGCGTGCGTGCGTGCATGTGTTCCTGCAGACATAATGTACCTCCACAAAGACTGAAAAAGATTGGAATAATACCTGTAATCAGTAGGCAGTAATTGCAGCGACTGTTTGGCAGTAGACAGGCTTTAAATAAGATTTGAATGGACAGTTTGTCTGTCTGAGACGGCAGCGTGTGTGTGTGCCTGTGCATTAGTGAATCACACATATAAAGCTCCGTCTGAGTGTGCTACTCAGTATAAGTCCACTCGGTTTTGTTCAGATACTTTATTTTCATTTTCATGAAATATAAAGGGGTTTTTATTTTGTCCTTTTCATCGCCTCCCAGACTCTTGGTAGCCTTATTTTTCCTCTGTGGTGTTCAGCGTAGTCGGCATGTTAAGGTCTGTTTGGCGTTCTGTGACTGGCTCTCACCTAATACGAGCAAAAAATATCTTGTTTTTACCTCATGTTATTGTGTACCTGCCTTTCATTTCAGTGTGACAGAGAGATCCGCTGCCTCAGGTAAATGACGCGGCAGCGTCGCCTCTCTGCACATCTGATACCGTAGCAACTGGGTCACCAACTAAACCAGGCTTCTGACCGGCAGACAGTGGAGAGTAATTCCTTCATTATATTGGATGTGGCTCTTAATGGTGCAGTGTTATGTGAAATTGACTTTTTTGAGCTTTACATCATGTTATAATATTATTCTGTGAACAAGAACATACATGGAGTGTCGCTTTAAATCTTTTGTGTGTTCCTTTAACTTCCATGGCAACCATTCAGCTGTGCAATACGCCTGGGTGGACCTAGCCCCGCCTTTAAGGACGTATCTCCGTCTCAGAGCTGCAGTTTCTAAGCTTCCGCTTCACAGAGCAGTCCTCCTCCCGCATCTCCCCCACTCAGCTCCTTCAGACTAGCCAGCAGTAATTAGCAAACACCTGGTGGAACTGCATATGTACTGAGTTCATTATAGGAGCTACTTGTCAGTGCAACGCTGGTAAAAACATTGTTAAAGGGTTAAAAGGGAAGCCATGTTGTGATGACTTCCTGAAGGTGGAGTTTCAGAAAGAGCAGGAGTTTTTAAAGAGACAGTGGCCCAATTTCAAGGCGTTAAATTACAAAGTCAAATACCTGTCTCATACCAAACTGTCATTACATAGTGACAGTTTCAACAAATATATAAAAAATATTTTTCATGAAGGTGAGATACTGCAGCTTTTAGGCTTCTGCATTTTTATTCTAAACAACACATAGCTCATTTTAATTTCTCTTGAGCATCATTTTGTTTGTACAAACTGTAGTTTGTGACTCGGTTTGTCTATCTGTGGCTGCAGGAACCTCAGTCTGTCAGGTAATCAGTAACATCGCTGAAAAGTTCTTGGCAACAACAAAAAAACCAGGTGTGTAAGTCAGCCTGACTCATTAAACGTAGAATGTATAACCCAGGGCTTAGTGGGGCTACAGGGAGGTGTGTCAGACACCACACACACACACAGCCCCATCAGACACCCAGAATTACAGAGTATACACAGCATCTCCCAGTCAGACACACAGCACAGGTGAGGAGATACTGTTTGTGTGCGTGCGTGCGCATGTGTGTGTTTTAATCATTTTACCCCGAGGCTCCGCCACAGGGGCCGAGCTCAGACACAATCTGAGGATGAACTCAGATCCAGGGCTTTGTAAGGAAACCGCTGCCTCAGCTGTCGGCACTCATAGAAGTGTGCGTGCGTGCGTGCGTGCGTGCGTGCGTATGTGCGTGTGTGTGTGTGTGTGTGTGCATGTGCGTGAGCGTGTGTGTGTGTTAGAGGTGTGTGTGTGTTAGGGGGTGTGACGTATGTTGTGTTGCACTTTCTGCTTTTAGAGAATGTGAAAGTTGGTAACCTGAGAAAACTTGACTCCTCGTTGTATTATCACCTTGGTTACGGTACATTACCGCCTCCCACAGGTGGAGGCTAGAAGTACAGTTGCTCATTGAGCCACAGCCTCAATTTGTTGAAATTAGTGGACAATGTCGACATGTATATTTTTAATATTTTTGATTTATGTATTTACTCATTATTTATGTTTTTATGAAATTTTATATTTTTGATTGAAAAAGATGAGTGCATTCTATGAACTGAATATGATTTATTAAAGGGAGCAGGGATCTTTTATGGGCTACAGCACCACTGTCTACCCCTAATGAACACCACTGTTTATTACATATTTGTTAAAACTGTCAGAATATCATGACAATTATCTAATTTATTATTCAATTTCCCGCTGGGGTCAATAAAGTATTTTTGAATTTGAATTGGACTGTGTAAAAGGAGACATAAACATATAAAAAAAAATCAAGCTCCTCCACCTCCTCCCTGAGAAACTAAAATACACCAGCCAGTTAAAAAGAACCAATCAGAGGCAGGAGGAGGGGCTTAGTGCTGTCAATCAAACTCATGAAGACAATGTTAAATGTTTTAATGGCGGAGAAACAATTTACTGGTCTAGGAAAACTGTTTATCCGTTGCCATTGGTTACCATGCTAACTAGTCTTAAGCATTCATGGCAGGTTCTGTGTGGTGAACCAACCACACAGAACCTGTACCCAGCCATGATCTCTCCTACAGCACCAATACGGTGAGAGCTTCGTGTCCTCTTGATGCGAGAGGTGTGTGTTATTGTTTGTTGTTGTGTGATTGTGTCACGACCAGCAAACTTGACTGGGTTAATAGACCAACCAAGTTTAAAGTTGTTCTGATGTTTGTGTACACACTAATCAATATCACCCCAAGTTAACATCAAAAGTCATATCATGGCATTGTTTCTCTGTTGACGATTAGGAGAAGATGGAGCATGTAGTATACACCAGCTTCTGAGGTGTAGCCGAGAGAAAGGTACATGAGGCTGATTGATAGTGCTAAGACCCTCCTCTTGGCTCTGATTGGTTGTTTCTGTCTGAGTATTTCTGTAGTTGGCACTGGAAGCACTAGGAGAAAGCAAAGGAAGTCTTTTTTTTTTTTTTTGCAGATTATCTGTATTACATTATACTGTCACAACATAATGGTAACTTTAATAAACATGCATAAACATGTATTTTAATAAAAGGTGGATACCGCAGCTTTAAACCACCAGAGCTTTTTTATGCCCCGATATATAAAAAGTAGGACAGAAGGAGGGTGCCGTTTGCTTTTGACTTGTTTGTTACAATCCCTGCACTGCAGATTATATGTTTGTAGGAAAACCAGAATAATAAGTCATTTCAAAACATCATGATGAGAGATAGCGAGATAAGCTAAATCAGACCTTTGTAGTCAGGCAGCTAAGCTGAGGTGCTCTTCGTAAAAAGTTAGAGAAAAGAGAAAAACATCCTGCGTCCGTTGAGCCAGGAGCTCCACGTCTTTTCTTCTCACTCGGTCCCTAATTTGGAAGTCGGGATTGCTTCATCTAAGATGATGTAGCATGAGAAGGACGTGGCAAGCAGAGTGAAACAAACTGGCTGCTTTCACGGTTTTAGAAACGTCTGCTGACAAGTGAAATCATATTAGATTTATTTCAATTCTCCACAGCCAGTTTTAAAAACCGAAAGCTTTTAAAAGCTTTCGGTTTTAAAAGCTTTTTAAAACCGAAAAGCTTTCGGTTTTAAAACCTCATATTTCCCCCAAAGTGTTAAAACCTCATATTTCCCCCAAAGTGTTAATGACGTCTGAAGCAAGATGAGATCTGAAAACGAACGTCTGGAACGGTCCGCACAGAGAGGGAGAGTTACTTTCTCCAAACCTGTGAAGCCTGCAGACGGCTTCAGGAAGGACCCGTGGAAACGGTGAACTTTCTCAGAGGTCGCCTGGCGCTCAGTCGTTAACCAGCTGCATATGGAGGTTTGTTTTGGGGGTGTTGACGGTGTCAGCCCATGTAGCAATGCTCTGATATGACAGATTCCAGTATTTAAATTTAGCATACTGTCTCAATGCCAAATACTTATTGTTAATTCTGCTTGAATATTTATGCTTATCATTAAAGCTGCATTATGTAACATTCATAAAAAAAATATTTGTTTAAATATTTGTTAAAACTGTCACCATGCCGTGACAGTGTAACATGAGACAGATCATTTGTGTTTAGTGAGGAGGATGACCTCGTCTGATTTAACTCGGCAATTTTACATTTGCAGATTCCTTTTAATTTGTGGGTGTTTGGGATAATGTAGGCATCTTAATAAATTCAGAACAGAAGGTGCTGCTGCAGAATGCTGCGGTAGATTGTAATCACTGACTAATCAACCGCTCATTTCATATTTTGTCGACCAAATTAGCATTACCTGCAGCTGTAGAATGTAATAAACGGTGCACGCCTGCATTATATTTCAAATTAAAGTTGATAATAATTTAAGTTGCAAAACTCTGAGGACCTTATATGTTCAGTAGAAAACACAAGACGTGGAGCATATCTATGCATTTCACATCCATTACATATAAACACACCTGCAACAAGGGACTCTGTGTCCTGGTTTTAGATAAGCTTCTGACCCACACGCATGATTATTCTCAGGAGACCAAAGAAACGTTTTAAAAGGTTTATGTTGCAATGGTGTGAATAATGTGGAGGTCTTGGTATCTAGTAGTGGTAGAGAGGAACAGATGAGATATGAGCTCATCTGTGAGGAAATATGAATCTGAAGCCTGGACAGAGTGAGATTAATGTTACTGACGGGCGTTAGGATGTCCGCTGAGGGGGGCTCTGGGAACGCTGGAGCAGGTTGAGTGAATAAAACATGGAGGCTGGAGCAGGTTGAGCAGTGAGAGTGTAGGAGGGTGGACAGGTTGTACGGAGGATGAAGATGGAGAGGAAGATCGTGTGATTATTGATGGTTTGATCTGGCAGAGGGAGATCCAGGAAACCAAATATTTGTTTATGTGTTCATTCGTTGCGCCTTATATTTATTGGCAATATAAATATAATTGCCAATTATATTTAATAATTGCACCGCATTTGGTTGGGAGAAAATGTAATTTACATTTTTGCTGTGCTAAAACTCTCTGCTTTGTTCTACAAATTCATTACGATAACAAAAGTTAACATTCAGCCCTGAAACCACAAACTGCTGATTTTTTTATTTGTTTTTATCTGATTGGTGACACATAAGAGACCCTTAATGATTAGCTGGTTTCTGCAACCCATTCTTCAGTCAATTTGGTTGGTCTCGGAACCAGAAGCAACTTTTATAAAATATATATTACACTATGTTGTAACAGTGTGTTATGAGTCAGATAATCTGTGAATAAATTGAGCTCCCCTGTCTTCTCCCAGTGCTTACCAAAAACAAACAGTCCTGCCTCTGATTGGTTGTTTTTCTATCAGGAGTGGTGTGTTTCTTCATAGTTGCTCAGGGAGAAGGTGGAGGAGATCAATCTTTTCACAGATTATCTGTCTCATATTACATTATATAATCTGTCAGGACATGATAATGAAATAATAGAAATATTTTTCATAAAAGTTTCATACTGCAGATTTAGTTAGAGTTTCTCTTTGGCTTGTCCAAATGCGATGTAAGCTAATTTCTTAATATTTCAAAAACAATTTTTTAGATGTTTTTTTTTGTTTTAGATTTTTTTTCTGGTGCTTCATGATAATTCCCAATAACTATATAATTATCTCTAGTAATTTTCTTTTTCTGAGCAGAGTGACTGTTCAAACCACACTGCAAAAAAATCAATATATTTTTATTTTATTTATTTTTTAATTATTCTAACAAATATTTTTTTTATTGCTAAAATAAAGTGTGACCTTATAACACTTTCATTAGAATGGAATATGTGTATCAGATTACATGTCAGACTGAAGGAAATTACTACAAACCTGAACTTATAAGTACAGTAACCCTCTGATCTCCTACAGTTACTGTCATCAAAGCTGTTATAATCATCATCATCATCATCATTACTGTCAGGCATATCTCTGTCCTCTTCAGAAGCTTGAAGTATAACAGCAGGAGCTGTAATTTATTATATGTATAAAATTCCTACCTATAAATTCCTATATTTAAAGTACAGTGTGAAATATGAAATGTCAGAGGTCACAACAATACCCACTACTAAACAAATACTAATCTGCATCACGTGGGCACTTCCTGTTTGATCCCTCCCCCCCTTACGTCTGCCCAGGTCAAAAGTTTCTGCGAACGCTGTTCATCTAACATCCTTCCTTCCAAACCAGTTCCAACCACCCCGACAGTGGTTTGAAATTGTAACTTTTAAACTGGCAAAGCAACACAACTTAAAATATGGTGAGAGAAAAGAATGTTTCGGTTTTCTCAAAGCTAGAAATAACATCCGAATTTCTAGATGTCAAGCATGAGTGTAATGCGTTCTCAGGATCATTGCAGTACAAATACTAACAACTCAGAAGATTGTTAGAGAATATTAGAATCATAAAGGCCATAGAGACCTGTTTTTAGAAATAAGATGTAATTTCCTGAAAAAACAAACAAACAAACAAAAAACTTTTGAAATAAAACTTCTTGAACGTGATCTGAGACAACATGGGTCTGTTGTTAAATGTGTGAAGCTGTGCTCATGCACCCTAGATGATGTTCCATCATGTGGACACAGTTTGCACATCAGATGCACAGACGTCCTGCTTTTCTTTGAAGCTTGCATCAGAAGATCAAATCTGTTATTACAGATCGACAACTCGGCCTGAAGAAATGTTTCGAACTGCAGCTGAACCTCACAGTGGATCAGCTCCGCTGCTCCAGTGCGTCTGCTCAGGTCAACCACTGGAACGTTACTCAAGAAAGTATATAAATCTGACATTCTGTAATTAAGGACAACAAGCAATATATCAAATATGTAAGTAAGTACTACTCATTAAAAAAGACAGAAATTTCAGTGTTGTAGTTTATGAACTTCATGCGTTTTAAAAGCCAAATAAAAATAAATGTGATTTTTATCAGCATGTTTGCAAACACAAAACCCCTGCAGTGAAGTTATACAGTTAACTTTAATGAGTTAAAGTGGATATTTCTCCACACAGACTGGCAAGGTTTGACAAGAGCTGCATGTCCCTTCCAAATGTGAGCAAAACTGTCTATAATCTGCTAATGTAAAAAAACAAAAAAACTCAAAAACAATTTCCAATAAATAGGAAACGCAATTAAAATCATAGGTGACTAAGTTTGTTCATGCAATAAGTCATTATTAAAACATTCCATGGCTTCTCTGATGACTTCCTGTCGTCGTCTTTGTGGTTTTCACCGATGGTTGTTGATCATGTGACTCTTGTGATACAAAAAAAGTGTTTCCATTGCAGTTTTGTGAAATAAACCAATCTTAGCAACAAAACCTTTGGGGGATTTTTGGCGTTTTCATTAAACTAATTTATTTTCAAAATGTCAAATGGCACATTTTCCATTGACTGTGTGTCAATGGAAATCCAGCTAATGTGTCTGCCACTAGCTGAAGAAGAAGAACTTCCTGGTTCCTGGTTCTTCTTCTTTGTAGTTCCTGGATTCCAGGCTAGGACACGTCACATCAGTCAGTTCTCATGTGAGCGTCGGATCTTACAGAGAGCATGAATTATTGAACTGTAGTCGTACAGTTTGAGCTGGAACTCTAAGTTTGCCGCTCCAGATTTTTGTGAAGTTTCCCCAGCCAACAAAGCAACCCGTTCACTTCATTGTTTGGGCAACATTTTACAAACAATCTGTGTCGAGTCGAATCAGATTATAATTAAATGGACTTGGACTGTATCGGACTTGTGATGTTGTGAACAGGACAAAGCTGCTATAGAAAACAGATGGATGAATTGTACTCGTATATTTCTCTCTAATCACCTTAAATTAAACGCCAGCTCCCTGTTTATTGACTCTTAAAAGTCAGTCACCAGTCTTATGCTTTTGTAAAGATTGTTGTAATGCGCAGCTTTGAAGTTTGTTTAGATGTCGGTAGGCCATAATGGTTCAGGGCTGCGTTCTCTGCCAGCAGCTTGCTTACAACAGCTTTTATGAGTTGGCTTTGGTTGAATTCACAAGTTTTGAGCCACGTGAGTCAAAGTGGAAGACTGGAGCTGCTGGGGCTCGTGAACTCTGCTCTGGATATTACACGCACGAGCAGACAAACACATACACAGGGATTCCTTAGTAGGAAATCATAGATTAATATATAGTTTTTTTCTTTAAATATGTAAAATAAAATCACTTTGTTTCTTTTTTCTACTTTTCCAAATATGTTTTCAACTGTTGGTTCAGTCAGGAAGAAAGAGAAGAAACATAAAGAGTCGGTCTCTGAGCTCCAGCTGATACGTTGACCACATTTGCATGTTGGAACACTTTAAGCTAAACTCATTATAAACGGGTCACTTTTGATTACAGATATATTTAATACAGCCACCTGCTGCTCCATGCGGCTCTCCCTCAGCGCGCATTAGGCTGCTCCGGTGACTCCTGGCAGCTGCTCCCTGACTGTCTGTTACAAACTGACATGTTGACGACAGCAGATGCTCAGAATGCAGCTTGAGCTGCGCTTCCAGATGTTGTCAAACTGTTCTTATAAGAGCCAAAAAGCCAGGTTAGATTTGATATCCAGTCTGACGCTGAAGTTGAAAATCAGTTGGACGGATGAAAAAGGGCCTGACATCATGCCGCACATTAGGCCCGTAGCCTTTGACAGAGTTTGCAGTTTTGCTTTGTTAAATCACTCGATATTTTTATACAATTCAACCTTGAATTGTACCGCCTAGTTCTTCATCTTTCATCTTCTTGGAAAAATCCGTTTCGTCACGTGATTGCAGCTGGTTGATGTTACTTGTAAAATCTCATAGCAGAGCAAAGAATCACCAAGTCTAAAGTTGGTACAGACCCAACTACACCCAGACATTTACCCCCACCCGTCCCCTCAAAAGCATGCCAGTTGAAATCAGATATGTACATACATTGTAGCCAAAAGATGCAGAACCAATTTTTCTTCCTGTCTTGTGAAAAATCCGAGTAAGCTTCATTTGGGTCAGTTAGTTGAACAAAACTCAGTTCTGTTTCCTAAATGCAAGAAGAATGAGAGAAACGTTTTCAGTTAATTCGGACCACACAACATGTTTTAAGGTCTTTGTCCTTCAGTCCATTTGCAAATTGTCTGGCCTTCTATGTCCCTTTCAGATTAATACCGTCTTTCTCGCTGAGTGGATCCTAAACCCATGTTGGTGGAGGGACTCATTTCACTGTGGATCATGATGCTTACTAGCTTCAGCTAGCTTCTTCATGAGGTCATTAGCTTTTATGCTCTGGTTGATCCCAACATTTCGCACCAAAACACACCCCTCTCTCTCTGGGACACAGTAACCGTCTACTTCCTGAGTTGTATGACGGCTACACCTTTAAGATCCCTCAATCTGCCACATTCTCACAGCAATGCGCAGATCGTTTCCTCATATTCCTGAAATTGAGAAAACATTTTTAATTGAAAGAATAAAAATTTATGGGAGAGCTATATTGTATGTTGATAAAATTAAAACATATTGACATTAGAGGTACAATATTCTGTTTACGGATCTATTTATTAGCCTTTTGAATGGATGATTTAATTGATTACCGTATTTTCCGCACTATAAGGCGCACCTAAAAACCTTCAATTTCCTCAAAAGCAGACAGTGCGCCTTATAATCTGGTGCGCCTTATAATCTGGTGCGCCTTATAGTGCGGAAAATACGGTATTTTCTCCACATTTACCTCAGCTCATGGTAAATTACGGTTCTCCATGTTCCTTCTGGTGGCACTTAGTCCACAAAATGGCGGCAGCAAAAGTTGTTAGAAAACTCCAGTCAGATGTTCAACAATAACTGAGTCCATTTTTTGAAAACAGTAACTTCTGATTACCCAGTCGATATATACAAAATCACAATAATACTTTCACAATTTAGAATTCTGCACCTAAAAATTAAATATTAAATAAACTGAAACTCCTTCTATGACTAATAAATGCCAAACTAAAACTAAACAATATTTAGCTAACAATAACTAATAAGAACTAGCAAACACACTGCAAAAGCTGATTAAAATGAACCAAATTAGACAACAAACATGTCACCATTAAACAAAACTAAACCATAATGAAAAACCTAAAGCTTTTCTAACCTCGGTCAGAACCAGATTTTATATACTGAATGTGTTTGTTGGTCTCAGGTCTGGTCATCATTTGTAAGAGGAAAGTCCAGCGGAGTCCAGATCAGCAGTAATCAGATACTATATTTCTTTAACTGGCCACTTTCTCAGCAGTCCTGATGCAGACATGAGCTACACAGAGGATCCAGGACAAAACCAGAGACACAGGTGAACTTAAGTATGCTCAGAGAAAACGACCAAGAAAACAAAAAGAGCTGCGTCAATTAGCGCCCAGGTGGCGGGGATTAGCGAGAAAAACTAAGGACCAAAAACCTGGATCATGACTGTTGGCTAGTAGGATGTGGAGACTTGTCTTCACCAAAGTCTCAGTCAAAGTTCACTTTATTGTCAAATAATCAACATTATGTTTCTCACTTAAAACTTCAATACATCACATAACAATAACTGAGAAAAAATGGTAAGAAAAATGTTTTCCTACAATCCATAGAAACACAGCAATAATAAAAAAGAATCCCACAAACCAAATAGAATATACAATTTTAAAAAAACAAACTCTTATAACAGCTTAGGAATTCAGTCTCCTCACTGCCTGATGGAAGAAACAGTTCGACAATCTGGTAGAGCGTGTACGAAGGCTTCTGCACCTCTCCCATTAATGCAGAAGTCCAAACATGTCATGTGCTGGATGCCTGTGCGTGCGTGCGTGCGTGCGGGTGTGTGTGTTGGTGTAACGCCTCGCTCCATGTCCTGTGTGCAGGTCAACATGCCTGAGCTGGCCTTGCTGCGCTTTGTGGTGCTGGACGACGACTACATCGGAGACGATTTCATCGGCCAATACAGCGTGGCCTTCGAGTGCCTTCAGCCGGGCTACCGTAATGTGCCCCTGCTGGGCCTGGCGGGAGACCCCTTACCACACACCAGCCTTTTTGTTCACGTGGCCATCACCAACCGGCGAGGCGGAGGGAAGGCCCAGCGGCGCGGCCTGTCGGTGCGCAGGGTGGGCCGGCGAGGGAGGGAGTACGTCTCTCTGCGACACACCGGCATCAAAGCTCTAGACGAGGTCTTCAAACAAGCCGGCGGACCCCTCAAGGAGGCCACGGACCTGCGGGAGGACGCTCAGGTGAGATGGGGAGTGGGCGGGATTTCCATTACACTGCTTTCAGAGAGCAGGATCACTCTCTCTTTTAGCCTCAGGTGTGACTGATGTCTTCCTCCTTAAGGCTTGGATTCACACCAACCCTGTTCAGTCCGTTTTAGTCCAACTCCAGTCCGTTTGACTAGAAAGTCCGGTTTCTTTGTGGAGCTGCGAATATGTAATCGAACTCTGGTCCGCGTAAAAACAAAAGTCTGGGTTTGGTAAAAGTGAACTCCGACCCGATTCAAATGCAAATGTGACCGCTGAAGTGAACAAGAGAGCGCTTCAAAAGCAGGAAGTGGACTATAGTGAGACAAAAGTGAGAGCTCTTGAGGTAGAAATGACTTGTGGTGTTTAATAAGTGTTTTATAATGTAATTTTTTTTGTAGTTACAGTAAATTAGTATGTATGGTAGAAATGTGTAAGAGCAGAAGTGGCTTGCCTAAAACATAAACCAAATATTTTCAGTTCTTTTCCAGAATGATATTTTAGCGAGATGTTGCTAACTAGGGAGGAATAAAAAGCACAAACATGTATTTTCTATTCATTTTAAGTTAAAAGCGAAGCGTTTATATTTATAAACTGCATCTGCACGTTATGTTCACACGATGTAGAAAAATTATTTAGAAATTGTCACTATGCACATAAATATAAACATAGTGTTTGTAAAATGAGCAAAACCGACATCATTTTTCATCGGCTTCACCAGATAAAACATGAAATTTCATTCTTACAGTGTGTGTGAAGTAATAAAGAAAGAGATGCATTGTGGGAATTCTAGATTATTAAGACAACTTTATTTGTACTGTCTGCAAACACAAACACACTTCCACTCAGCCCTGCGCCGAACAACCCAGCTAGACTTTATATGCCGGTGAACTCTCCGTGTGTTAGAAGGATCTGTGAGTGTGTGGCTGAGGTGCAGGAGCTGCAGTCAGTCAGCCTCTACCTGAGACGTGTTTGTGGGCCGAATCACAGAGGAGGAGGCGGAGGAGGCGTGACAAAAAAACAATAGTCGGTGAGAAGAGTGGAGGAGGACAATAAAGCTTCTATAAATACCAGGAGAAGTGAAGGCTGGTCGTGCAGCACCCACCAGTTCTATCGCTGAATACTAACATGAACTGGTGGGCAATGTGAAAAGGATAACTACATGTGTTCTTATTGGCCTTGTTTGGTATTCATGTGCAACAACCGGTCGGTCTGGTTTGGCTGTAAATATCTAGAAATACTTGGAATTATGAACAAAACTATTAACTTGGATCAAAGTTACCAAGTTGGAGCGCCACCTGATTATTAGGAAAATAACAGCCAGATATTTCAGTCTAATTTATTGTCTTTAAATTCCTACCTGATAAGGAGGTCTTGTATTAAAATAACAATAGATCAAGGCATAAATCCAGAGCTGAAGATGTTACACATGTGTGGAATAAAGACAAACAACTTCTCTCCAATATACAGGAGTTTATGAAGAGAAGGAATTCAACCTTCAAGTTTATTATTTTAACCACCAAACTCACTAAGCTAGTAACACTCAACTGAACGACTTAGTAAAACATGAAAGAAGGATGAATAAGTGACTAAAAGTAAAACAGTAGGAATACACAAGAACCAAAATACATTCTTCATTCTCATACAGCTGAGAATAAGAGGAATATCATAATATCACATTCCTAGATTTGCACTCACAAAGGCACACACATTTATACACAGATTGGTAGGCAACGTGCCTTGCCCAGAGCACATCAACATGTGGCAGGAGGACGCTGGAATCGAACCTACGACCTTCCGATCACAAGACGATTCCTGTTGAAGAATTATGAGAAAAGCAGGATCAAAGCTTATCCGTATGCGAATAATAAAGTTTACTTGACTTGACTATTCCTACGTGTGAAGTACAGATGTTGGATGCCCACACGACAGACTGAATAAACTTGGATTCAGAGCTTCGGCGAAGCAGCACTAGTCCTCCTTTCACTGGTGAAATAGTAGAGGAAGTTTCATGGGAAGGTCCCCAAAGTCCAGAAGAGACATAAAGCTCCTTCGTCATTGTTAGCATAATATTACATATTCATGCAGTGAATGTCCTCTTGCTGCTTAAACTGAAAGTTTGTGGGAATGATGGTTCTTATCCAGCCTCCTCACTGCTTGTAGTTTAGACCTTCACATAGCTAGAGGCCCAACAGTAAACCCTGTATGTGTGCTGGAAAACCATGAATACTGCATGTCCTCTCCAGCATCTGCATCACAGACCGCTTCACAGAACCAAGGCCATAAAGAAATATTTTCCTGCTTATCAGCCCAGCACAGAGCCTGACCTTAACCCTTTCCAGCTCAGGTAGCCAACAACTGTTTGACTCCAAAATATTGCAAATCTAGAAGGTCAGGCTAATTCTGAAAACAAGCCAGAATCTCTGAGATCCTGGTGAGGATCCCAGAGCTGAGACTGATCCAGATCTTCATACAGGCCAACTTGGCTTTTGGCTCACACAGTCTGTACTGGCTCACTTTTGCAGAGCTACTTTAAAGAGACGGCACAGAAAGCCACCGCTAGGCTGCAGGGCGCTTGTTTATCTGGCCATGTGAACCGTCATAAATTATTTCTACTTTTCATAAAGTTTATGCTTCCCTTATGTAATGGCAACGCAAACATTAGATGGTTATGTAAAAAGAACAGCTCTCCACTAATCATTGGCACCGCATACAAGTGAATTCAGACAAAGGCATGAAAACCTTATAATTCTCCTCCTTCGAGCTGCAGTTTCTAAGCTTCTGCCTCACAGAGCAGCTCTCCCCTACAAGTCCTCCACTCAGCCCCTTCAGACTAGCCAGCAGCAACTAGCAAACACCTGGTGGAGCATCTGCTCAGCTCATTATACAAGCTACTTTTTAGTGAAATGCTGGTAAAAATGTTGTTAAAGGGTTAATAGAGGAGCCATGTTGTGATGACTTCCTGAAGGTGGAGTTTCAGAAAGAGGAATTTTTAAAGGGACAGGGGCCCAATTTCAACACTTTAAATTACACAATCAAATTTCTTTCAAGTCATATCATATTTATACAGCATTTTAGTAACAATGAAAGGTACCATAGTTTTTTGATTGTGCTATAAGATGACACCATGTGCCTGGAAGACACATAACGCTGCCCCTTTAACATTTTGTCTGTCAGTAACAGGACTAACAAAGATGAAACGAACAAAATTAGCAACGGCTAAAGGGTAAAGAATGGTTCTTATGTGAAAAGAAAAACAAATACAAGTATCTTCAACTGCAGAGGCTTCCTGCTCACACATGTCCACACACCAGGTCTTGAGCAGAAAAACTGTTCACTCTTTCGCTAGCAGCTTTTGTTACTGCTCTTCTGCTTTATTGTCCTTTCCTTTTGCTTTGTCTCACTTAAAGCTTAAAGCTGCTAAGGCTGTGTGCTCATCTGAGGGGGTCACTTAACATCCATCATACTTGTCTTGCTGTTGCACACACACGCACACACACGCGCACACGCACACACACACACACACATACACGCACCCCCCCCACACACACACACACATGCACGCACGCACACGCACGCACCCTTCAGTGAAGGTGGGCTGTGATAATTAGCCGCCGTGTTGGAGCTTTTTCTGTTGACAAAACCGTTCAGTCACAGTGGCAACGTTTTTCTGTTTGAGGCCTGAAGTCACTTCGCTCATTAGGAGCTGACCCAGAATGCAACAGAGAACTCGCTTTCCACTTCTGCTTTACCTACTTCAAATTAAACACATGTACACTGCAAAATGTTCCCAAGCATCTTTGCTCTAGTTTTTAATGCAAATATACTAGTATTTGAAGTAAGACAAAACCAAAATATAAGTAACATTTCAGCAGGATATAGCATCTTATTTTAAGTCAATAATTCCTCAGTATTGATGAGAAAGTATTAGTTCCACTGTCAGATTTTTTTCACTTGTAACATGGGAAAAATGTATTGTTGCAAGAAGGCCTGTCGCAGTCAGCAATAAATCAATTAATCACATGATAAATTCAAGCTAGCACAATAGTCTCCATTTGTATGATTTATAATTTTGTCTTTTTTCTGTTTTTCTACCAAAACCTTATGAAAAACGTCTTCAGTTTGGTGCTTTGGCATAAACTAGTCATTGTTTGAAGGACAAATTTACTTAGAGAGACTTAATGATTGATTTTATTTGTTGCTTACTTTTTTTTAATTTTGGATATTTAAAACGTCTTTCTGTTCCAGTATTAAATGCTCATTATAATTTAAAGTTTATTGATCTTTGAGAATGTGCTCTTGCATTATTATGCCATTACCATTATGTTCCCTGAATATTGTTTCTTTATCATTTATTTCAATAACTTCTGTGCTTATTATGTTGCTTTTGTCTTATTTCAAGACATTTGTTTTAAAAATTAGACCAAAAATACTTTAAAAGTTTTTTTGCAGTCTAAAATGTGTTGATTTTCTGTCCCAGCTTGATGTCAAATTGTTCTGATAAATCCACTGGTCAAGTCTGATTTCACAGGTCAAGTGATACTGATTTGATTTGCAAGTGAAGCAGCAGAATGTTTGTAGTATGAAGTGTGTGTGCGTGTGTGTGTGTGTGTGTGCGTGTGTGTGCGTGTCAAGCTTTTTTCATGTCGTCACTCAGCATAGTTCTGTTGGAGGAGCAGCACACCTGATCCAGCTCTGCCCCACTCTTCTTCCTCAGTGCTCCACCGCCGGTTTCAAGGACCAGTGTGGGCTCCCCACTGTGGCCAAACTGAAGCAGTGCATCCAGAGCCTGGCTACGAGGCTCCAGAGCCCCGAGGGGGCCATGGGGGCCGCCATGGTGCTGAGGGAGGGCTACCCCTGTCTGGAGCCTCAGGTCAGCCTGTCTGAGGCGACTCGGAAGCTTCTCTCTGCCTACGACACGGTCAGTACGTCAGAACGCATCCAGAACTACCCAGATGCTGCGTTTGATTCTGTCAGCTGCCAAGGAGAATTTGAAGACAGTGTTTCTGATCAGTCTGAGGACACAAAGCTCTCGTCAGGGCTGTGAGGGATTTGAGTTGAATGAACTAAAATGGCCTCTGTAGACGTATGTCCAGCCCTGTCATTCATTTACATGAGAAACAGGGAAACAGATTTTTGGCAGTTGTTGATTGAATTATTGGCGACTTTGAGGTCACACAGCAAACCCGCCACAACCGACCATTTAAACATCCTTGACTGTTCACTGTTTTACAGCCAGAGACGTGTTCTGTGTTGTGTGGTACAGTGACCTTTAGGAGCACGGTGAAGAAAAACATTGTACCATTCTTGATGGGTAATAACAGTAAAAAAGAGACAATTCCAACTTGTGTTTGTTTTAAACTGTTATGATTCCAGTTTCTCAGCAAGGATGAAGGTTCTTACGTAGAAATGCCGTCACTAATGCAGATCGAAAGCCGCTTTGCAAAGATTTGTTTTATCTCCTCTGATGGACAGAACTTTTCACACAGATGAAGGCTGTTCCATCAGATTATCACTATACATGGCTAAGTCCAGCTTTTTAAAGGTTGAGTCACCTTGAGGAATCTGTCTGTTACCCAGAAAGACCTCAAACCTAAACCTTAAAGGGGCAGCATCATATAAAATCGACCCTTTTGAGCTTTACATCATGTTATAATGTTATTCTCTCATCAAAATATACCTGGAGAGTTACTTTGATTCTTTCATTCATGTTTGAGAAATCCTTTAATCTCCGTGGACCTAGCTTCGAGACGAAACGGGAAAACATCAAAAACAAACATTATAAACACATCATATAGTCAACAGTTGTGAAAACCAATAACAGACATTACATTTTGTTAAGTGGCATCATTGAAATCATCAAATAAGTTGGTCAATGATCCACTCATAAGGTAAACATGTGATACATCAGCACTTTGTTCATAGGAGACAGAGCTTAGCTGTTTCCAGCTAGCGTGTAAACCTAGCCTAAAATCTCATAAAACGCCATGGCAAAAAATTCAAACTGGCCCTTTATGGGGCTTTTAATTCTTCTTAAAATTGTTGATCTCTGTAGGAGTGAAAGAGACTTTCAAATCAAATCAAATCACATCACATCGGCCTTTCCCCACTTTTGTTAGAATAGTTTTCGAGGTTTGCCTAAAATGGACTGGAAGAGGAATGGAAACAAGTAATCAGTTCCACGGACTGCAATTTATTCCATTTAAGCCACTAAAGCCCCTAATTTGACTTTACTTTGGGGTCCGCCATTCACCTAATGATGTGCTTGTTTTCTCAAGCTCCAGCAGCCTGACTACCAGTCACTTTAGCTAATGACAGCCCTGGATTTGTTTCGAATGAAACTTTGCTGGAACCAAAAGCTGAACGAAACACATTTTTATCATGCCTTTTAGAAAAACACTTCAGCCTTTCACACACGCACACACACACACACACACGCACACATGCATACACATGCTACAACTCTTTGGATTTCTTGATTTTATCTTCATTTTTGTTACTGGTCGATTTAATGGGATCAGGGTGGGAAACGCATTTTCTTCAGGCATTAAATGTTCAGAATGACACTGCAGTGTCATGCATGTAACAATCACCCACATACTTCCTCTCACTCACACCCACCCACACGCACACACACACACACACACAGTGGGACTGCCAGCTGCACCTCTTTCCCTCCATCTCCTGCAGCAGCCGAATCTCTCCCACCTGTTGTCAGTTATTCACACCTACACACACCTCGGTACACACAGAGCTTCCCATCCTGAGTGGCCTGCTGTAGCTGCTCAGTTAGCAGTGTGTGTGTGTGTGTGTGGATGTGATAGATGTGAAGCCAGCAGGTCAGTGTCAGGAAGCAACCGCTGGTGTCACCTGCACTCTTAGAAAACAACTCTTCACCCTTCCTGAATGTACTGGATTAGTGTCTCCTTTGTGTGTGTGCGTGTGTGTGTGCGTGTGTGTGTGCGTGTGTGTGTGTGTGTGCGTGTGCGTGCGTGCATGCCAGAACTTAGTCTTTTTATTCCCGTCCACAAAACTGAGTTAAGAGGCAAGACAAATGTATTTCCATAGCACCATTGATGGCTCTCCTAACCAACTATGAGACTTTGAAAGAAAGAGAAAGTAACGCATGAGCATAAAGGATAAAAACGTTAAAAGTAATAACATGTTTGTCAGGGAAACAGAATAGACTTCACATTCTTGCTGATCGATGAAGCGGGACCTCTGAATCGACACCAAACTAAATGTTGTGTGAGCTCAGCCTCGCTCTCTGCTCTCCTGTTCAGATGATCTCCGCCCAGAAGCAGCTGATTGAGAACGCAGACGGTGTTCAGGAGAGGATCGACCAGGTGCACAGGGAAGGTAAAGTCTGAAGACATGAAGCTCTGCATGTTAGCCGCACCCACAGAAACGAGCGGGTCATGAATGTATTAGCGACGTGTCCATATGAAGCTATGCGGGTGCACTTACTTATTCAGGAGCGTCACCGCATGCGCTTTTAAACCCACTCGCTGTCACCTTTGTTTTCCAATGCAAATGTCAGAAGCATTAGCCGTTTCCTATGACAACGCACCCATCAAGACGTGCTGCCGTTATACGTGGGCGCTATTTTTGTCATCACCTCCCGTTTGTGTTTGTCAGGAATGGTCCTCCATGAGGACCTGACCCGGCTCTGTGAGAAGGAGGGGCTGAAGGGACGGAAGCTGAACAAGGCGGTGGAGAGTTTCACCTGGAACATCACCGTGCTCAAGGTACCAGCACTCAAACTGGGAGGAGTGGAGGGCTTGGTGCACCAGCTCAGTACATGATCAACACACAATGAGTTCCTGTGTGCTTCATTACTCATACACTGTAAAACATGATTAGTTCACCTTAACTTGTTGCCTCAACATTTCTTCTTTAATCTTAATGTTTTCAGTAAAGTAGCTGATTGAGTGACGTTGACCTGTGCAATTCCAGTGAGCATAACTTAAATCAGCTTAATAAATCTACGCATGTTGCAATTACTGTGAAAAAATTGGCTGTATTATGTGTTTAGTTAGGGGGCTGCACAGTGGCGCAGTTGGTAGAGCTGTTGCCTTGCAGCAGGAAGGTTCTGGGTTCAATTCCCAGCCCCAGGCCTTTCTGCATGGAGTTTGCATGTTCTCCCTGTGCATGCGTGGGTTTTCTCTGGGTACTCCAGTTTCCTCCCACAGTCCAAAAACATGACTGTCAGGTTAATTGGTCTGTCTAAATTGCCCCTAGGTGTGAGTGTGTGTGCATGGTTGTTTTTCCTGTGTGTCTCTGTGTTGCCCTGCGACAGACTGGCGACCTGTCCAGGGTGAACCCGCCTCTCGCCCGGAACGTTAGCTGGAGAGGCACCAGCAACCCTCCAGACCCCATTAAGGGACAAGGGTGTCAAGAAAATGGATGGATGTGTTTAGTTAGAACATTTATTGTTGAGGTTGTTGTGATGTGATTGATTTATTTGTCTGATTTTAGCTTTAATGTTTTGGCCCTGAGTGCTCTTTAGTTGATGATTTTGTCCCATTTTACAAAACGTTTGGACGCCCTGGTATGACAGACCACTGTGATGGTCTGTCATAAAAATCCCCAATTTAAAGTTTGTGGTTTTTGTAGCAGAAAAAAAATTGCATTCACTTTTCCTATGCTCTATATGTAGTTCCTTTTTGCTGCCAGCTGAAACACCAAATGACAAATGTACAAAAATATGGAGAGGCTGAAAATTCAGAAGCCGGTGGAAATCAAAATAACCGAGAGAATAAGTGACAGTTGCTCCTTATTTTTGCTTCCCGTGGCAGCGTAGAGCTGCATGTGGTTATTTCTGTCAGATAAGCGTGAAATGAAATTTGTGAAGTTCCCCTTTAGATGTCGCGGATGCTGAAAATACTGCTGTTGGAGGCACACCGATATATCCTGGTTTTGAGCGCCTGCAGTAAGCCTCCTCTAATCTCAGCGCTCCTTCCGCCACGTGCATTTTAGGAACTGAGAAATCCATCCAAATATTCAGCTCAGATCCAGATATTCAGGTCACAGTCAGGGAGGCCGAGAGAGAGAGAGAGAGAGAGAGAGAGAGAGAGAGAGAGAGAGAGAGAGAGAGAGAAAGAGAGAGAGAGAGAGAGAGAGAGAGAGAGAGAGAGAGAGAGAGAGAGAGAGAGAGAGAGAGAGAGAGGAAAAAACTGGATGAAGAAACGGCTGGTGTGCTGCCCCCTAGTGGTGGCAGAAATAGTGAGGCAGCACGAGATCAATAAAGTCGCATGTGATTGTAGTTTCTGAAGACATAATCATTAAACACATGGAGGACGATGGCCTGGTCAGACGAGACCTAAACTGAACTTTTTTCCTCCAACTGTTTTCCTGAATGCACCATCCGGACTGTGAGGTCTGGATTGTTTATCGTAACTTTTGTCATTGAAGGTGAATAATTTCTAGTCTTAATAAGATATTTGATGTGTTGTTGTCACGATAAATTCCAGTAATGAAAAAAAAAAACTGACTAAAGTGTTTTTACTTTCTCATCTACCGTTTTTTTATCCACGAGAGTGTCGCTAAATCTCAGTGAATTTGAGATTTATTTTTAGAGATTAAATACAAAGTTAGTGACATAAATCACATTTCTTTCAGAACGTGGCTTCCTTAAGAAGCTTGTTTCGAGAGCAGCATTTATTGTTGTGGCGCAATGAATTCTGTGCCATGCAGTTACCTAAAAAAGAAATAATGCATGTTTTTTTTATCATAAATTTTTATGTTATTTCAATAGTACTATGAAATATCATAAAAACCTTAGTCCGTATTGCCCCGCTTTATGGGCCATCATCCTGTCTGGATGCTTCTCCGTACAGACAGACGTTCAATGTGATGGTTCAGATCACATCATAATCATGACAGAATGTCCTAGTCAAGGTCCAGACATAAGTGTTATTCAGAATTTGTGGCAAGACTTAAAAATGTATATGTTAAACACTACATAAAAAGTAATACTGCATATTACTTAATTGAATTAGTTTAACATTTTTACACCTAAAAATATTGAGTTTATTTTAATGCCCTTAAAGAGGTTATAACAAAAACATTTTTAATAAGATCTGTAAGATCTGAACGAACCACCTGAGTCAAATTACTACATTTAATCAATTTAAGTAAAATATTAAGTGAACCATAATGAAAATCTGAGAGGAAAGTATTAAAGGAAATAGATAAGCTGAGACACACAGGCTGTAAATGCAAAATTACCTTCTAAACATGTTTTAGCAACTACCTTTAGTATTTAAATTTACTATATTTGACATTATTCAGTTAAAAAAACACAATATGACAAATATATCACACAAAAAAATAAATAAAAAATTGTGTTTTCAGTAGCTCTCCTTCCAGTCTGACTTAAAATCATGTCACCTTCCACTTCCCTCCATTAAATACACTGAAGTTTGTATTTGCAATGCAACAAAATGTGAGAAAGTCAAAGATTTTGAGTCATTTTTCTCAAACCAGAGTTGAGTCACGTCTCTTGTGTTTCAGGGTCAGAGCGACCTGCTGCGTGGAGCTAAGATGGACTCCCTGGACGCCCTGCGGCAGCTGGCTCTGGCCTGCGAAGCCTGCGGACTCACCTCCTCCTCCTCCAACTCCTCCAACAGCTTCTCCACCGCCGAGCTCCACTACTCCTCCCACCCGGCGTCGGGGCGCCGGAGCAGCACGCACGGCAACGGACGCGTCTGACGCCCGCATCTAAACACACCAACAAAAAGAAACTCGCGAAGGACCCGGGGCGGAGCGGGGTTTATGCTCTGTGGCGGAGTATCCCTTTAAGCCGTGTGGTAGACTGAAGCCTTACTGTGGGGGGCACTCACAGAGGTGCAGCGGTGATCAGGTCAGGGTGTTGCAGATGAATGTAGAGCGGCCTCAGCTGTCCAGATCTACCTGTGTGTCCTCACTGTGCTGTCAGTGTGAGAACGGACTGAAGACTTTCACTGCCCAACTCATTCACTCTCCGGTTTCTGCTTTTGTTGGTAGCTGGACCTGCAGTTGATGCTTAACGCCGAGAACAAAACCCAGTTACCGACATCAACATTAACCGTTAGCCACATAACTAACCCTCTCTGCTCTGTTAGGATTTCACTGAAATGAAGGCGAAGCTTTCAGGTCGACAGTGCCTTGCAAAAGTATTCCTGTTCCTGCTTTGCCACATTCCAGCCACTCGGATGCGTTCTGTCGGGATTACACCAGACAGAACAACACAGAGTGAAGTGGAAGCGCAAACATTCAGAGTTTCAGATCCAAAGTGTGTGTTGGTGTTCAGTTCAATGTTGAACCTATGGCTACATCTTAAAGTCTTCAGCGGTGTGTCTCTACCAGCTTTAGGCATCTAGACTAAAATTATTCTCTATTTATTTTTGCAAAATGCATTAAGCTCAGTCAGATTGGACGTCCCACTAACAAAAACATCCAATACACAAAACCATGTTTTGTCATGTGGGTGGTGTGTTTAGAGTCATTTTCAGTGTGGGGTATCAGAGTACTGATCATAAATGCATACATTTGCAAGGTACCATATATATATGTATATTCTCCTAAGCATTCTGTAACATATCAGGAATCACTAACAAGGTTTGGAGAATAATTTTAATTTACCAACAGGCTGTGAAGGCATCATCTGGGCTGCTGGTGGATCAGTCCACCTCTTCATGAAATCATTTCGTGGTTATCCAGAACTGCAGAACTCCATGTGTGCTGGTGTGTATGTGTGTGTGTGTGTGTGTGTGTGTGGCTGGTGTGTTACCTCCTGCCGTGTTTCTGGACCCGTGAGCTGACGTGACTCAAACAGAGCCGACACGTGGAGATGCCTGCATCTATTTAATGCAGTAACGTTTCTACTCTTATATTGTTGTGCTTTAACCAAAACGCGACTCGGAACCAAACTGAACCTCACTCTAACACGTCTCTGTGGACCAAATGATCGTCACACGCCAAAACTAGAGAGTCGCAAAGGAAACGGCAAGAGGACGATGTGTCCGAAGTGCGGAGCGGGAATAAATTATGTGTTGTTCCCCAACCTCAGTTCAGTAACGGTACAAACCTGACCTTCCAGTGTACGGAGGTGGTGCAGATGGGCACTTTTTATACTTTCTTAAAGACAAGTATAACAGAAAATGTTAAGTGTACACAAAGAATTGTTTTCATTAGGCTTTTTTACAAACATACAAACATCCCTTTCTAAAAGTATATAACTTTTAGAAAGGAATGTTTTTTTACTTATTTGTTGAAGCTATCACTAGCTTCAACAAGACACTCGTGAGACCATGTCTCACTATGATCTGAGACAGACAGTGTGTGAAAAAAAATCACTCTCCTCTGCCTTCTCCCAGTACTAACAACAGAAAAAAACCACAGAGCCAGAAACAACCAATCAGAGCCAGGAGGAGGGTCTCAGCGCTGCCAATCACTCTAGTGCTCCGGCCCTTCCCCTTGCTCTTTGCTAAGCTACAGCTGGTTCATCACAACAGAGCCTACCACCAATGCTAAGGCTACTTAGCATGGCCTCCGGTGATGGCGGATAAACAGTTTTTCTGTAACAGTACGTTGTTTTTCTACCATTACCACACTGAGCAGCGTAAAGGAGAATGATTGACAACTCTAAGCCCCTCCTCCTGGCTCTGATTGGTTGTTTCTGACCAGAGGTGGTACATTTTTGCAGACCACAATAGTAGCACTGGGAGGACATGGAGGAGCTACATTTTTTTCACAGATTATCTGTCTCATATCATGACATGGTGACGGTTTTAATGAATATGGTAAAAAAATAAACATTTCACAAAAGTTAAATAGGCCTACAGTAGCTTTAGGGGAAACGTAATCATGTAAAAAATTACATGATTAAATTACTATGTGCAAGTTCAAAATGGTGGAACGGAAAAGATTTTCTGCGGAAGATGTTGGGTTCGTTTCAAACGGTCGGTCATGAAGTCGGTGACATTTCAAAGCAGACGATTGTTTTTAACCCCTGGGCTAAAACAAACACCGGCGCTCTCTCCATCGCCTCACCACCTGAGGCTGAGGCAGCAGAGACTGAGCTCATGTGCTGACTCACAGCCACCACATGACTCTGACCTGGTAACGTGTGTGTCTGTGTGTGTGTGGAGGAAGCTTTTTAACCCTCCCGTGGTCTTAAGAGACGGGATCCATTTGACACCGCGAGCTCTTTACCCTGTGCGCGGTCCAGCGGGGCGGCACGGACCCCGCGTGCGCTTTTACACATCACCTCCTGTAATTCGTGCCAAGACGGTCTCATATCCAAGACGGTGAGGAGGGTTAAAGCAGAAAGCCCACAATGGAGGCAGAGCAGAGGTGACAGCAGGAAGAAGGCGATGGAACTCGCTCCGGATTAACTTCTGCTGGGTTGTGTTGGTCTGCAGGTGGACCTGCAGGGCTTCATAATTGGCTGTGAGCGGTAGACACAGTGACAGCACCTGCTGGTTCTGGTCTATTAATACCATCCTGACTCACTGGAGGCCTGGGGTCGTGCGCTCGTGCAGCTGCGCTAGCATCCGCCGTGATTTCCGGCTGGCAGCCGCTGCCGGGTTTATTTGCTCTCTGACCCAGCGAAGCGGACAAGTGTTTGGGAGACCTCCACTGAACCCAGAGCGGTGAGGCGAGGCGGCTTTCCAGGAGGACGGGAGGCTTCTGGAGCTCACGCAGAGCTGTTCGTCTGCAGTGTTAACCTTCCATGTTGTGCTGGAAGCACCCGCTGGTGGAGACCGAGAAAACGATGGCGGTTCACCTTCGCCTCGGGCGGGCGGCGAGGGAAGATGTGCGACTGCCGGGGGGACAGTAATTGGAAAATTCCCAGTTAAAGTAGAGCTCATTTTCAGTCATTTTTCAGTTTAGAGAGAGGAGAAGCAAAATGAAGTGTGACGAGAGAGAGAGAGAGAGCTCAGTGTTTCAGTAGAGACAGGAACCGAGCAGCAGAGCCACTGAAATGAACGGAATCCAAAAGCATTGAGATCAATGATTTCTGGTCTGTTTTTCATTAAGTTTCAACCTACTCATACTAATTTTACCTGATGTGAGAGAATAGTTATTTTTATTTATTTTACCTTAAACAGATTCTACAGTTGAATTTTGCTATTAGCATTACAAACAGCTAATAGTCTGTATTCTCTTGAGAACATGAACGTTCCAAACCAAGCCTGTTATCTGCTGAAGGAAGCTCAGTGTCAGTTCACCAATATGGACGCCCAAAGAAGTCATGCTGAAGTTCATACTGTGGACTTGGTAGCTACCAGTCAGACCTGCAGTGTGTAGCTGGCAGTCGGAGAGACTGTGATGGAAAGAGAGATAGAACAACGATACTGAGAGGAAATGCAAAGGCTTGGTGTGTTTTTGGGAAGAGGTTGTTGAAATAAGCGGAAAAAAACAACCTTTTAAATTAGTTTTATCAGAATGAGGTCCCAGCAATCCCAGCTTGCTTGTGCTCACTTTACCAGCAATTTATGTTCTGATCCGACTCTTTCACCCCTGGTTCCGCAGCACATCAGAACTTGTATCAGAAATAAAAAAACATAAAACAAAATTACTAGAATAACCAAATGATTTCTATATGTATTTGTCGTATTTCATGGGTTTTGGAGCAACTGAAGGATATACGTTGGTGACGGGTAGCTGTGCAGCTAACAGGCTGTGCCTAATGTGAACCTAATGTGAAATATCTCCCATCTCCATCATCGAATTAACCGCTTTTGGTAAAAACTGGTACATTTCTGCAACTCTTATCCGTAGCTGCCAGAATTGTTACATTTCACCAGGAGTGGACGCTTGGATCTGCCATAGTGCAACACAATATCCGTTGCTAGCTTAGCTACCAGCAGACATGTTCCGGGGTGTGATGTCGCCTGGCGTTTTTCTTTTCATCGTGCCAAGACTGAGTTGCTCCAGTGGCAGAGAGCTCCTTTTCCAAACGACCAGTCAATGTCCTGCTCTGTTGTATCAGTTCAGAATGACCAGCCATCGTTCAGAGTGAATACACTTTCAAATCAGCTAATTCTGGTTGCCAACGAAGTACCTGGTGAATCTGTAGTTTGATGATTTTCAAACATTGGTTAGCTTAACTTTTCATGTGGCTGCTGTATGAAAGGCAGACCGAAGACATCTGTAGCTACTTTGACCATAAATTCACTCATAAAGTCTTTGCTTTCTCACACACAGTGGACTACCAGTCACATGTTCTCTTTGCAGTATTTTTGATGGGGGAAAAAAAAAATAAAACCCTGGTCTGCAGCTGAGTGCAGTGCTTTTCTGCCTCAGTGAGTGAATATATTTCTGTGCTTCACCTGTAACTGACTGACGCACCCCGATCCCTGAGGCGCCTCGCTGCCCATCCGTACGAAAGCAGCAGATTGACGTGAAACCGTGAGATCAGTCGGGCTTTTTTCACCCTGGTGAGCTTCCTGTCGGGGGATTGTTGTGTTTGCATTGATGATGTGCAGCGCTCACTTTCCTCTCTACTGGTAAAATGGGAGATATCTGTGTTCTCTAAAGCACTACTTATACACCAATCAGCACAAAAGACGGAAGCAATTAGATACATTAAAAAGAAATACATTTACAAAATTAAGGAATAGAAACCTTCAATAAATTAATAAATGAATGATGCGTAAACAATAAGCATCATAGTCTTTGTTTTTTATTAAGTTTATTCCAGAATGAAGGATCAGATTAGATAATCCTTAGCCTTTCAAATCTTTCTCTATTAACTCCAAAGTTGTTGACTTAAATGCATTTCTGTATGAAACTAGAAAAATTTCTAACTCTTTAATGTCATGAAGCCAAATACGGAGTCACTGTAAATGACGATTCTGCAATAACACAAAAAATATGAAGCTGCATGTCATCAGCACAGACAGAGATGCTGTAACATTGCATAATCTAACCTTAGAAATTGAACACAAAGTAGCCCAAGAACCCAGAGGAACCCCACATCTGGCTCAACTCCAAAATTTAAATTATAAATCCAACGTTCGTGATCAGGCACGTGAACGGCAGTAACATATTAATATGCAGTTAAGAACCTGTAGATTTGTCATCTACAGTCATGTCCAGTCTGTTGTTAAACCGAAGACATACATTTACAGACAAAAATGCATTTATTAATTAGAACTGTACTTGGTCTCTGCCAACAATGTTAGATTAGATATGAACTTGTCTCTTTTTATTGGGCTTCTTTGCATGTCAGCTAAGTTACCTCACAAAAATTAGACTAATATCGATGATGTTGATCATGTTGATGGCTATTGACCTTGTTGTTATTGTGCTGGAAAATGCTAATCTTTTCTCTCACCACACACACGCACACACACACACGCACACACACACACACACACACACAGACAGACGGGAAGCACATCAGGCTGAGTAAACCATTAGACGCCTCCGTGTTGTGAGGATCAGATCGGGGTGCCGCAGCCTCTCTGTTAGCCGCGTGTTGCTCTGATTGTGCTCTTCAGCGTGCTGTACGACGACACATCTCTGTGCAGACTCGTGCTCTAATAGACTCACTGGACCGTGGTGTGTAGCTGCCATCGTGCTGTGGACTAACGTGTGTGAACATTTGGAAATGTGTAACGGTTTTTAGTCTGTGTGTCGCCGTGGCCTCTGCAGGTGTTTGTGTCGACCCGTGTCTACTCTGCTGACCTTTAATCCAGTGTTGTTCCCTCCGCTGTTCTCACAGTTCGTTTTTTGTATAATTACAGAAGAAGAAGAAAAAAAGAAGCAAAGCTATTTATTGAAGTGTGTTTAAATGATAAATAAATATAATGGATTAACTAGATCTTGTTTTTATTTTAAAGCTACTGTGTTTTCTATCTGATAAAAATAATCAAATATAACAAAAGTATTTATTCCAGACTGATGAGAATAAAGTTCTTTTTTTTCCTGAAGTCATCTTTGTTTCCTTTCACCTCTCCGTAAAACTTCCATTCGTTCTCATTGTAGAAAGACGTTATTTAAAGCTGAAATATTTTGCCTTAAAAGCGTCCAATGCATATCACCATCAACTATAAATAATCAAACTAAAGTGTTTTTTAACTGATAATTTATGAAGATAAATTGGGGTTACTAAGTTTGTTCGAAAGGAGAAAAAAATTGAAAATGAAATAAAGAGACTGGTCTTGGTGCTGTCAATCACCCTCGCATCCGGCTGCTCTTTGCCACCTCCAACTGCTCCTGCTACACTACAGCTTCTTCCTGATAGCAGAATTTGTATGGATGCTTAAGCTAGTTAGCCACCGGTGACAGCAGAGAAGCAGTTTTCCTGTAACTGTAAGTAGTTTCTCCACATTGACCAGCACAGACACAAGGATGATTAACAGCACTAAGACCCTCCCCCTGCATCTGATTGGTTTTTTTTGTTTGTTTGTTTTTTGGCATGGTTGATTTCTTCACACAGCAATAACAGCACAGGGAGCTGGAGGGGATCCATCTTTTCACAGATTATCTGTCTCATACTAAACTGTCACAAGATGGTTACAGTTTTAATATGTAAAAACATTTTATTATATAAAGGTTACATAATGTAACTTTAACAGCAGTGTAGACTGAGTGCCACTTTTACTTAAGAGTATTACATGTAAACGGATAGATAGTAAAGGAAGTAAAGACAACAGAGTAAAAAACTAAACTATGAACTATAACTGTATTTTTTTTTACAGACACTGTAGTTTATATGTTCATATATTAGGATTGTATTTAATGTCCTCAGACGTTTCAGAGCAGTGGTATGTGTGGTTTGTGTTGGTTCTGCTGTGTTTTATGATTGATTTGTGCGCTAGGCAGTCCAGACTGGGATCTTCTCCACTAAGTGTGAGAATAACTCTGCTTGATGTAACCCTGTCTCACCAGGAGGGGGAGCCAAACATCGCCATATAGTCTCAGTCAAACTCCTCACAGACGGTCTGCTGTCATCCACTCTTATTCAATCACTTAAAAAAAAAAAAAAAAAACAAAGTCTGAGATTTTAAATAGTATCGACCTTTCAACGACGACATGTATATTTTGGGAATGTTAGAGGATATATAGACATACTCATGGTAGAACATGCAAACTTTGCGTCCTTCAGTCGTAGCTTAAATCAAAAGTGAAAAACTTAAATAATGATTTACAAATATTTTTAATTGCCCCAGCAGGATTGATCTTATTGAAATATGATATAGAATGTTTTTTTTTTTTTGCACAGAGACCTTCTGACCTCAAAGACTTGGAGTTCTTTGCAAAAGATGAATAGGTTGGTAACAGCAGTGGTGACATGCAATGAGCTTTCCAGTATTTGATCGCTGTAATGTCAAGGAAGGCTTTCACACCGATTATTGAGAAGGATGTAAATTATTTTCAGTAATTAACTGTTTAAATTGGGATGAAATGTAAACAAGAACAGTTTTTCTCACAAATGACGCCTCCTGCATGCAGTTTTATATTTGCAGATGTGCCTGTGCCATTTTCTACCAGAAACAAACAACAAAATTCAAATCTAAATCTGAATTTAAATGATGTTTTATGTAATATGATAGAATACAAACAGCTTTTAGGGGATATACAGTAAGTGGAATAGCTTTGTACATATTGTATTTATTATTTCTGTCATCAAAACGTCTCGATAAAAATGTCAGTTACATATTTTATGAATGTGTGTAGATGAAGACATTTTGCTACATGTAATAAATTACATGAGCGATAACTATTGAAAGGAAAGCAAAGAAAAATATGAGTAGTAATTATGTCTTTCTAATGTTTTCCTCTGTTATTAATTTTCAACTGAGCTCCAGAAAAAACAACAGAATCCCATGATGCAACAGGTCGGCTCTGTGAAGCACACATCACCAAACATTGGTTTAAATCTGCCAATATTTATAAAACCATGACGTGTCAAGGACATTCCATCAGTTTCAGATGACAGACGTATTTTTGCCAATAGAAAGGTCGCTCTGCTAGAAAAAATAAAATAACTTTCAAAAAACTGAATCTCAAAATAAAATAAATAAATAAGAGAATCATGTTACTGGATATCTTGAAAGTTTCTCTGTGATGTGATTTATCTGAGCCTTATAATCCAAACAGTACAAAGTGATATAAAGTGCCACTTGATGAGAAACACCAATGGGAGGTTGTGTGACTCTGGATGTGGAGCTGTGATTGGTTCATTTAGCCTAAAGCACAAACCGGCATCAAATCAGATGAACATTTTATCTGTTTCATACCATGTTGTCATGACATGGTGACAGTTTTAACAAATATGTAAAGAACTTTTTTATACTGAAGTTACATCCTGCATCTTTAAGTACAGTACTCAGTAAATTTACTTGGCTGCTGCCCACTTCCTGGCCGTTGGCTTCAAGTCGGGGTCCCTGGTCCTGTTTGGTCCTGTTGGAGGAGCAATGAGGGACCAATCAGATGCATCTCCTTGTCTCTAAAATCAAATGAAGACATAAACATGTTGATGTGAGCAGACGTATGGTAAACCCTGGGCATGGTGACCTATCAGTCAGTGTTTGTGATGGCTTGACGGCCGTTTCTCTCTCTCTCTCTCTCTCTGTCTCTCTCTCTCCCTGCCTCCTCGTCCTCCTCCTCTCCCTCAGGAAGTGTCGGCCAGCAGATGGGAGGTGATGGAAGTGTGTGGTAGTGTAGGCGGCGACATGACGAGCTGTCAGGCCTTAATGCATGCTAACATCTGGAGGTTGTTGGCCACGTCACTTCAGGGTCCTCTAGCCCCGGGCCACGAGACGCCCTGAGGGACGCACACCCGGGGCCGAACACGGGCCCCCGAGACGGGGAGCCGCAGCACTCGTGGCTGCCTGCACGGCATCGCCTTCAGCGTCGGGAGGAAGACGAGGAGAAGAAGACGGCGGTGGGAATAATACCTAACTTGGCAGCAACCCAAAAGTGTCAGAGAAGAAACTTGTCTAAGTGGGTCATGATTTTGTGTGTGTGCTGTAAGTCTATCAGAACAATACATTTAAAGTCTGCGTAACCCGCCTTTACGTCTTTGTGTAATTATCACAGTAAACAGCTGCAGATAGGCCATCATAAGACATCCTGTGTGAGCGGGCGGGCGGGCGCAGCGGGGTGACACACAGACCGTTAAAACCCTCAACGCCATTGAGGCACTTTGCTATTAGCGCTTCACGCTCGCCTCTAGCATCCAAGAAGCGAGTGCCTCTTCTGTTTTAATGACAGCCCTCACCCAGAGGTAATTTCACAGTGATTAAGGCAACGGGGGGAAAAAAAAATCCCATCTTAAAAGTCTCTAAATTGCATCTTATTTATCCACCTTTTAACTAACTACAAAAGGCAGACAGACAATGGCGCTGCATGGTTCTACCTCTCCTGGCGAACAATTATACCTCAGACATTATCTGCTTCATTGTTGGTTATTAAATATGGCGCCCTGGAGATGACGCAGAGTCAGACCTTTGATGGAAAAGTTAAGATGAAGGAAATTAGCTTGCGTGAACTTTACGAAAATACATTTATTTTTCTTTTTGCTTCACAATAAAGCGGCATCATGCCAACAAGCGCTCTGACCAAACCGGCTGCCTTCGCTGCAACCGGAGCACAACAGATTCCATTTCGTCAATCAGAAGTGGCCGAGGTTGGACAGATTGCCATGAAATGTATTGCACATGCTTTTCATGGTTGATTGTATGTGATCTTCTTAATTTCCCAGACCAGAGATTTTACTTGAGGGTAATCTGGATGTGATCCGTAGCACCTTTTAAGATAAAAATGACAAAGTGCTTCAACAAACAAAATAAGAAATACACAAAACTAATTTAAATAGAAGCAGATATGAAAATGGATGTGAATGGATCTCCAAAGTTCCTGGAATCACCTGGTGTCTTGGTTCTGTTGACCGTCTGACCCACATGAACGATGTTGTCCGGAGAAAGAGCTGACTTGAAAAGGTTCAGTGTAGGAAGACGGACCTTTTAATCCATACATACGTCTTTATCAAACGGGTTCTTGAATCTCACGGAGGAGATGATGGATAAAAAAAGAAAAGTTATGTCAACAGTTTGGGAGCATTTTGGATATTTAAAACAAATAAAAAAAGATTAATCAGCGATACTGACTGATACTCATTGCTTGTTTCGAAGTTTTTTTTTTTTTGCTCTAGTGGCCTCTATATGACAGTGGTCAGACAGGAAGACGGTCAGAGGGAAAGCAGGTGGCAAAGGTCAACCGGGACTCGAACCTGCGACGGCTGCTTTCAGAACCAAGGCCTCAGTATGTGGGTCACACGGTTTACCCCTCCACCCATTTATAGCTTTAATTTGCTCATCCTGATAATAGAACCACTTCCAGAGATGTGGATACAACTCAGAAAACCACAACAAATACGATAAAATAAATCAATTCTTACCAGAATATATTCATCTGTCCTTGTGCCCCTTGAGATGCACATAGAACAAAACAGCAGAAATCCCTCTAGGTTTCAACAACTTAACTCAGAAGGAGCTGATAAATCAGTCAGTAGTTTCTGCTTCGCAGGTCCATTCATTCCTGCACTGATCTCAGTGAAACAGAGACACAATCGGCTCGTTCCTTCAACGAGTTTGGCATGTAATCAATGAGGTCCCGTCAAGACGACTCATCTCCGTCAAATCACGTTCTATTGTGCAAGTCGCAGAGAAAGGCGTGGATAATTACGGCCGCGAGCTGAGAAGTCCTGCCTCCCTACCTGAGCAATCAACTCTCCATCTTTAAAGTCATTGTATTATAATCACAGCCATTCACGACTCGGCAAAGTTTGAAATGTACGTCGCCTTCTCATCCTCCTGAATTATCCCCGCCTGCCCACCTCATTTTTAACTCGATTGTGCACTTATGGACTCGTCAGCCCGTTTTACACAGAAACACTTTTTTCTGACGCTGCTCTGCAAAAACACAAAAGTACTTTTGGTCCAGTTTGCTTTGCAAATACACTATCACACTTGAAATAAAACGAAAACTAACTTACAAGTACATTTTAAGCAACATATAGAAGCTTGTATTGATTCCTTAATATTGATGAAAAAGGATTAGTTCCATCATCAGATTATTTCACGATGGCAAGACATTTTTCTCATGTTGTAAGTGAAATAATCTGCCAATAAATCTAGTACTCCTTCAGAACTATTTACTAAAATAAGCTCCTATCTTGCTGAAAAGTTACCTATAAGATAATTTTATCTTATTTCAAGTTTGCTAAGATATTTGCACTAGAAACCAGACCCAAAATACTCAGAAGGATTTTTTTTAGCCCAGGGGAGCAAAACATCCACCAGAATCCCCGTTTGTATCTGCAGTGTGTGAAACCAGACACTGAGATTTTACCTCCATCTCTTCACACCTGGTTGAAAACCTACATTTTAATCGCATTGGTCTTCCTGTAGCTCGCTGCAGAAACACACGCGCGCGCGCACACACGCTCCTCCAAGCTAACGTTGCTAATGTTAATAGCTTTGTGCCTCTTTAATTGGTTCCTAAACGCTGCAGGCAGGGTTCCCACTGCGTGTTTAATGAACAGGTAGCACTTCATGATTACAGCAATCTCAACCCACCACCCTGCTGCTGCAGACTGCTTTCACGCGAGCCGCCAAGCGCGCACACACACACACACACGCACACACACACACGCACACACGCACACACACACACACACACACACACACACACACACACACACACACACACACACACACACACACACGCACACACACACACACACACCGTCCACGGCCTCGTACGCAAATGGACAAAAGCAATTTGAGACGCTCGAGCGCCGCGGGACGCTGGCTAAATTAGAGACGGAGGACGAGCGGGAGCAGCGGGAGACAACAAAAGGAAAATGAGAGATGAGCGCCAAAGAAAGATGATTACCGGGTTTTGTGAGGAGAAGAAGAGATGGAATCATTTCATAGCGCGTGGCTGGAGGAGCGGTGGGCGTCAGGACGCTCTGGCTGAAGGGAAGCCGAACGGAACCGGGAGCTGCGCTTCTGTTACAAATGCGAGCGCAAAACTTTGTCGACGTTCCCCAAATGTACAGAAGAAACACACAATTTCACGATTGTTTCCATTAAAACTGCAGTAAATAACTTTTATAAAACAAACAAAAACAATTAAAGTTTTTTGTCTTACAAATAATGACAAATAATGTGTCAAAAAAAATTTAACTACTCTTCTCCCAATGCTAACTAGAAACAGCCAATCAGAGCCAGGAGGCGGGTCTTAGCGCTGTCATTTTGCCTGGGCTGCTGCTGCTCACTTCCCCCTCCATGCTCTGTGCTACGCTGCAGCTAACCAGCAGATCTGGTTATGGTTGTGAACGCTTGCTGGTTAGCATGACCACCGATGACGGCAAATAAAGAGTTTTACTCTAAGGGTTAAATGGTAATTAACATTTTACCATTAGTAAATGTTCCTAATGAGGTTAATTGGCAGCGTTTGACCCTCTTCCTGGTTCTGATTGGTTGTTGTTGGTCTCGTGTGATGAAATTCTTCAGACTGCAACAGTAGGGTAGGGTAGAAGTGGAGGAAATCAAGCTTTTCATTTGATCTCGATGTTGACCACGTGACCCATGTGATTCGAAAAAAGTGCAGTTTTGCTGTATTTAAATGCAGTAATTTAAATACAGCCGGAAAACCACCTCATTCTGTTGCAAAATTTTTCATCTAAAAATTTATTTATTTTTTAAATTAGGATGTTTCCATTAAGCACATTTTTTTTTTTTTGTAATTCCAATTTGCAGAATTATATGGTCAATGGAAATGCAGTTACTAATAGGACAAATGATATGTTTGTTTTTCCCCTGGACAGCTCTCCTTCCTTCTTTTTCTGTATTTTAGTTTTTTAACAGACTGAGAAAATACCAGTACTCTAACATACAAGTAACACACATTTTTTCTATTACACTAGAATAAAATACTAAAGTTCCACCGTTACATTACAGTAACGTTTTTGTTCATAAAAATACATCACTCAAAATTATGACATACACATTTTGGTAGTTATGGAAATGTAGCAGTTTGTTAGCATTTACCAAACGGTTTTACTCTCTTGTGTAAATCAGAATATGTCAGAACTGGAAATTGGGTTTATCATAGTCGGTTAAAGCAGTGATCCACCTTATAATTTGCTGATAAAACCTACTGAGCATGCTCAGAGGAACAGTGTGAAGGTAACCTATGGGGATGATAACGAGCAATGGCCATTTTAACGGGCTGATAAAATTTGAAGCAGGTGGAACTGATCTGAATTCGGTCTTTAAAACTCCTCTGTTGGTCTGTGGCTGTCACGCAGTGCGCTCCATGAAGCTCCGCTCCTCAGTCCATTGACAAAGATGTAAGTTGATGGTTTTTCGGGGTTTTTCCCTCCTCCCCGCTGGACCCACTCACACAGAGCCAACAGCAACCTTGGTGGGTCTCATGGAAGGCCTGTATATGCGTTCGGCTGGGTGGCAAACCTCATGCTGTATATATATTTGTTCAAACTGGTGCGTGTTGTGCAGTAATCCTCTGCCGCTCGGCTCAGCCTCCCACACGTGTATATAAACAGGCCGGGCGAGGCCGTGGGGGAGATGTGACGGGTGAGGCTGGAGAGAGAGAGGGAGGCCATGCTCTGCCAGATGCCCTTTGTAAATAAGCGCAGTCCTCCGAGGGGCGCCGTTGGGCGTCCTGACTGGCCCGTCCCGGAGGACCCAATCAGGGTGTCGCCCTGGCGTAATGGGCAGTGGGAGGACGGGGTCTGGCCTCTGTGTGCCTGGTGTGGACCTGCAGTCACTGTGGCTCTAATTCATTAAAGCAGCTCTCTAATATAAACAGCCATTCATTTCACTGCCTGACACTGGGCCGTCTGGACAATGTGAGGAGCCCCAATAGAACTGCCATACACTGCAGTGTGTGTGTGTGTGTGCGTGTGTGTGTGTGTGTGTGTGTGTGTGTGTGTGTGTGTGTGTGTGTGTGTGTGTGTCTGAGGTCTCAGAGAGCCTGCTGGTTCTGACCCAGTACAGTGAGGCAAACCAGAGGTGGCTGGTGATCTGAACGCGGGTCACAGAGCAAAACTTTAAGCTGCTTGTTTGAAAATTCCACATTAGTGCAATTTTAAAGGGGCAGTATTATGGAAATTCAACTTTTGAAAGCCTAACATGTTATAATGTTACTACCTCATCAACAACGTACCTGGAGTGTTGTCTTAGTTCCATCATGCATGTTTGAGAAATCCTTCAATCTCCCATGGCAACCATTCAAGTGTTGAAAAACCCTGGGTGAACCTAGCTGCGCCTTCAAGACGAAGCTCCTCCTCTGAGCTGCAGTTTCCAAACTTCCCCCTCACAGAGCCGCCCTCTCCCAGTCTACTCCTTCAGACTAGCCAGCAGCAATTAGCAAACACCTGGTGGAACCAAGCATCTGCTGAGCTCATTAAAGGAGCTACTTCTCAGCGAAACACTGGTAAAAACGTCGTTAAAGGGTTAATAGAGGAGCCATGTTGTGATGACCTCATGAGGGTGGAGTTTCAGAAAGAGCAGGAGGTTTTAAAGAGAGAGACTCAATTTCTTTTCTTTCTTCTTCTTTTTCTTCCTTTTTGGATATGTATTTATTTAATTTTCCTTTGAAATAAAGTATTTTTGAATTAAGCTGATATAAGCCAGCATTAGCCCTGCAGCAGGGATAGCTGAGATTGCAGAGATGGCGGAAGAGACGTTCCTTGCTTCAAAGGTTTGAATGTTCTTTTTTAGCCTAATTTCAAGGTGTTAAATTACTAAACTAAATCACTTTTGATATATTTAATGTATATAACATTTTAATAACAACTGAATGTAACATAGTTACTTGATTGTGCTACAAAATGGCACTATGTGGCTGGAAAACACGTGATCCTAGTGCTCCTGAAGTACATCTCTGTGTTTTTGTTCACATCTGGACCTTGGCTGTACTAAACCTGTGGTCCAGCCAACACCACCAGCATCAGTCCAGTCAACACCATTCCAAGCAATACACATGACTGAAGATGGGAATGGTGACGTCATGAAGAGCAAAGTGGCTGTAGAGAGAGAACATTTGGGACACAGCATCCATAGTCCTCTGCTTTGTTTACGCTCTTTGCAGAAAGCTTAATGCACAGTAACTGTAAGATCGCTCGGGGAGGCATGTGTGAGTAGAAAATGATGTTTACCATCTCTATTGATCTTTCAAGAAGTTTTCACAAGAAACCTGGCATTAGAAATTCCCAACTTTACCGTTGCTGAAAATGAAATGCACTTCTGTCGTTAATTAAATAAACAAATTGACACATTCTGCAGAGTTTTTCATTTCATTTCTTAAATCTTTTTATATACAATATTAGAAATAAACTACAACGTATAAATTAACAAATAATTTAACTCTCTCTAAAATATATAAGAAAATAAACGTCTTACTGCATCTAAAATGCGTTAAACAAATTCTTTCATTCAGCTATTGATCATTTGTAGCAACAGATGCATCTGCACTGATTAGGATTAACCGATTAATAATTGAATCCAAAAGATACTTAATAGGAGGTTTGTTTTCCAGAATTTGAACCAGTTTTGATATGAACTTCTTTTTATTCACAGTTTTTTTATCTTAATTGCAAAATGTACATAGTTTTGTACAGTTTTTATTAATTACTGCTTTGAATATGTTATTCTTTCTGCAGATCACCTTTTTCGGCGTCTGTATGCTCCAGTTAACAATTTATTGATTATTAAATATGTCAAAGCTTTTTTTCAATAATCAATTCAGTTGATTCATCACAATAATAAAGAGGATGCAGGCGTCTGTTTTATTGTCTTCCATCTGAATGGAGAACTTTGCTTAAATTCTCCGTTATTATTATTTTAGTACTAAACTAAAATACATTTAAATTAACAAACTATTACTGCCATTTAATATAAAGTTCCTGCTAATAAAAAAAATAACCTGTCTGATTTTGATGTTGATTGTATAAGCAGCAAAGTTTTGCAAACCTGTGCTAAAGAAAACAGAAAGAGGTAGTTTTACAATACACTTCAGTTTCATCTGAAAGGAAGAACTGGACTTCACACACACACACACACACACACACACACATGTGCGCAGACACGTAAAGCATCACTCCTCCGTCTCCAGCGAAGCCAAATTTGCCAGATTAGACCCCCTGTAGCTCACACTTAACTCCATTTCTCCTCATGTTCCTTTGTGATGAAACCTTCTGCTTTGATGATCCTATAGTAAAAAAAAAAAAACTGTGGGAGAACCCAGAGAAGAGCTGAAGACAGTTTGAATGCAAAAGACTTTAGTCACAATGGTGAGTAATCATGGCGCATTAAATTACACCTTAAAAAGGACGTAAATGACTCCGACCAACTCTGTGAAAAATGATCACAGTCTCAAATGACCAAAAGGAGGAATTTGTTTTCTCTACATATACTTTGAAAATACGTGTGATATTTATTCGTCGCAAAATGTGTTTCATTTGGGCATCGGTCAGAAAGCTGCTGACCAGTTTCAATGTGTCTGCTATGTGAGAGACAGAGAGCGCTTCAGGAATCAGATCAAATAGTAAAGAAACTTGGTGTTATTTTAGACTAGGATGTCTTTTTAAATCTCAGGTTTCAGAGTAGAGACTCACCCATCATCTGATATTAATATCTGTATCGGTTTCCCTATTGAAAAAAATTCTACTTTGGGTATTGATGATGATGTGAACGATCCATAAGCACAGATCTATTCTATGTGCCTCACTCTGGGATTTATTTTACATTATATATGGAATTCCTAATTGCACTTTCTGAATCATTTGACAGAAGGTTTGTTACAGTTTATTTTTAAATATTTGACCAAGGTAGTCAACCTATTGTCAGTTTCAGTTTCTTTATCATTTATTCTACATTGGTTACTCTACTCCTAACTGCACTGTCTGGACAAATCAAAGTTGTTTTTCCATTTTTCACCAAGCCTGTGAATCTGTTGGTGTATTAATTTTGCTGTACTGGTGTGGAGTTATCAGATAAATTTGTAATTCATTTATGTCCGTTTAAAAAAAAAAGAAACGACTTGAGTCAACCCTGAACTGTTTTTCTGTTTCGGATCGGTGTGAGCCAATGCTAACCCTCAGATGTCTGTACTGGCATCAGAAGAGAAAAAATAAGTGCATCGGTGCGTCCCTTCAGGAGACTGGACCGAACCACAGATAGTCGCTCGCAGTGATCCCGGATCAATTTAAAATGTAAAATTGACCAGGAATGTGAGAGGGCAGATGGATCAGCACACTTTGACACTGACTGTGGATTCAACCATCAGCCACAGTCAGAAAGGCCGTGGCCGCCCACTCACACTGATACTAACTGTGGAACCTGGGTTTTATGGGGCTACAAACACACAAATAAATATATACACACACCCATCCATTCGAGAATTCACCCACAGATGCAAACACATGCACACACACACACACACACACACACACGCACACACACACACACACCTAGGTATCTGTGACCACTAATTGTGTCTGGCCAGCGCCGTCCCCAGCAGCCAGGGTCATGAGGGCGCTGGGTAGCCATTGTGGTGCCCTGTTAAACATAGCTCACCCTGAGACCTGTTATTACCCCTCCAAACTATCATCTTTTTCTCCTCAAAACCGGGCCGGCTCAGTCAGTTTAATGAAGCCGGCATTCCAGTGGAGGGAAACCGACATCGGCTCCCACAGTCCCGTGAAGCAGCAACACTTAATGGTGGTAGGCAGCAACCTCCAGAGAGCAGAGTGGCTTTCCGTACACCGCTGTACAACACACTGGACATTTTTTAGCATTCAGTGTGCCACTGTGGTCTGCTTCCATTCTCATTGTGAGCAGTTTTATAATGTTTAGCAACGTTCTTCATGCACATTTAACTTTTACACATTTTGTCACTTTAATAGCAGTAACATAAATGGGTTTAGCTGGATATATATATATATATATATATATATATATATATATATATATATATATATATATATATATATATATATATATATATATATATATATATATATATATATATATATATATATATATAATATACTGTATACAATATATACAATAAAGATCGGCATGCAGCATTTCCTCTAATGACTCATCACATGAACAAACTCATTCACATGTGATTTTAATTGTGTTTATTATGTGATGGATAAACTGCAATTGTGAAACTGTGTCTTCTCAACATTAGCAGACTAGTAAGTTTCGTGCACATTTATAATGGAGGCGCAGCTACTTGTATCGCATAAACATTAACGCGTGCAAAAAAGCAAAACGAGTGTAAACAACTGTATACTGAAATATTTGAATATGTTTGTGACATCAGCAAAACTGCATCAAAGGGATTTTACACCCTTTTTAAACATGTTATTTGTAGATTAAGTTGCATTTTTCAAAAATGTCTGACATTTATTTCAGTAAAAGATGATTCTTAACCCCTTCTAGGGATTTTCAGGTTCTGTGTGAAGCACTACTAGAATTGAACCAAAGCAAAAGCTGAACTGAGATAAGTTCAGCAGCTGATTAGATGAAGCCTTATCATCTAATCATCTGGAAAGCAAATCTGACGCCTGTGTTTTCCAGGCGAGAAGTAACTATGTTACCTTTAGTTGTTATAAAAATGTTGCATATTTATCAATTATAACTTAAAAGAAATTTGATTTAATAATTTAACACCTTGAAATTGGGCCTCTGTCTCTTTAAGGAGTTCCTGCTCTTTCTGAAACTCCGCCTTCAGGAAGTCATCACAACATGGCTCCTCAGCAGATGAGCAGTTCCACCAGGTGTTTGCCAATTGCTGCTGGCTAGTCTGAAGGAGCTGAGTGGACGAGTCACGGGGAAATGAGTGGTTGCCATGGTGATTAAAGGATTCCTCAAACATCCATGAAAGAATCAAAACAACACTCCAGATATGTATTTGATGAGGGAATAACATTATAAAATGATGCAAAAAGAAAACATAGAATCTTACATCAAACTTCGACTTTCGGCTGAGTTGAGTTGTCAGTTGAATTGAGTTGTTCTGTTTGTGTTGAGTTCGCTGCATTTCTCTGGTCCGTAGAGAATCAATGGACAACAAAACCGAATCCAGCCGATTATGTCCTGATTAAAACGTCATTCCACCCCGCTCCTCCTGCAGCCTTCAGCACATTCAGAAAACATTTACTCCTGCAGAAATATATATGAAAAGCTGTTTTATTGTTGTTGCCTCCACTTATGGCATCTGCTTCCCATTTGTCCAGTTGGAATCAATTTCCTGTTTCACTTTTGGAATAATATCAGTTGTTTAAAGAAGGCAGAGCCGCCAGCTGAGTGACAGCGTGGCCATTAGCTTTAGCTTCCCCACTCAAGGACCCCCCTTCATCTGTTGACTTGAATTAGCCTCCCGCTGCCTTTATTAGCAACAGCGGTGGAATCAGAGAAGGCTGTCTGTGCGGATCATTGAGGAAGGAAAAACGGCGGTGGGGGGGCAACCGCTAAGTGCTTCACTTCTGATCTCTGATGGAGGTCACGGGGTCGCCGCTCAGCCTCACCCTGATGACTTGTGACACCGCCTGAGCAACCAAAACCACACACACACACACACACACACACACACGCACACACACGCGCACACGCACACACACACACACACACACACACACACACACACACACACGCACACACACACACACACACACACACACACACACACACACACACACACACACACACACACACACACACACACACACACAAATACAAAGGATTTCATTTCACGAACACGCAAAGCCTCTTCCATGAGGAGATTCTACGCTGATACTATCCTGCACAACTCCGTGCTCTCGCTCTACAAACGATTGCGAGGCTCAAAGTGAAAGGCTATTTTAGGTAGCTGTTAGAAACAATTAATGGGTCAACATGAGACTCAAGCTCAGTGTTTACAGGAAGTTTCCTCTCTAATCACGTCACCAAATTAGCAGTAATTTGAGGCTCTGGGTGAGACCGGTCTCATTTTACTTACTAGTTATGCCTGATCGCACCGGGCCGAGGCGCTGTAATTAAGAATGAAATGTAATCATGTACTTTATGATACATGTTCTTAACGACACTCCAACCCAGAGAGATTAATGCCTGATGGGAAAAAGAAGATGAAAACAAAAGGGCAGCAATTTCCTTTTTAAGAATACAACATTTCTCTGTATTTTTATTTCTTTATTATACATCACAGTATAAGATACATATAGCAACATTTCATTACATTAGCGGGAAAAAAATACTTGCATTAGTTAATAGACGAATATTAATGACCATTGTCTCCATAAGTGATTATGATGAACTGAATGAATTGACTCTAACATTAAAACAACCATAATAGTCATAATAGTGATGATAATGATAGTCAATCGACAAATTATCTGTAAGAGGCTGCTGAATGTAAGCATACAATGACTCGATTAATAGAGTCCAAATGTTCTTTTTTACTGAATGGAGTTTGATTATATGCAGGAATTACATCGGACGAGAAAGGAAGAATAATACAGAAAGTCGCTTCACACCATTGTTTTTTTATGTTAAAGTAGTTATGAGACGAAACCTGAAACCTGCTTTTAGGATGTAGGAAATGTAAATGAGGAAAAAAACACCATAATTCATTTCTCTGATAAGGTCAAATTCACCTAAATAATATGCACTGCGATTGCTGATCTAGTGATCTACCATTGATTATTTTGGTCTTGGAAGGTAAAAAGCCACAGAATGACATAGCAAAAAGATTAATAAATTTAAATGAGTTTTTTTTTCATGCATTTTTGTTTAATGCTACTTTTCTGACTAAGATTATTTATAGTAGTTAGTCTGTTGTTTTTTTTTTACATTTATTTACTGATTGTGTTTTGATTGTTTATGTCTGAGTTAGCACAGAGAGACATGTTTCTTCTGCTCGTCCATTACAACACTGGAAGCGACAGAAGTAACACCATGTCCAGCTGTATCCTTCATTATTCCTCTTTGCGGAGACGCAACATTTCACGTTTCAATTACAAACAACATGTAACACTGGTAGCATAGAAGACTACATGTATGTCATATTGGCACAACAGCTTCAAAATTTAAGCATCTGCATCTCAAACATGCACTTCAGTGATCTGATATTAATAATAATGTTATTTGATCTCATGCCAAGTCACGCAGAGCTCTGTCTGCGCCTACAAAGATTTCAGTCATCAGCAGGGAGATTTACTCTCTGGTTATTTCAGCTAACAATTGTTTGACCAGTTCAATTCAGCTCAGTTGAGTTGAGTTCAGTTCAGTTCAGTTCAAGTCAACTCAGTTCAACTCTATTTATGTGTTGTGAAATAGACATCAAAGAAAAAACTCTGTGGTTATGTAATTGTAGATTTTTCTTTCCCAAATAAAAGACAACAGTTGCACCTCTTCAAACCCTTTAGTACAAGCGCACAGGTTGTGTTCTTTGGTTCACACTTTTAAAAAATATGTTATTCACAATGACACCCTGAGGCACCAAACCTGCCTCCATTCTGCTCTTGTCCTGTGAAGCCGGCGGTCTCAGTGACCCGGTGGAGAGGAAGTCAGGGGTCTTTAGTAAAACTCAATCAGCCTTCAGTCCAAGTTGTCATCAAAAGCTACACATAATGAATAACATTAGCTTTCCACGTAATGTTATTCATTTCATGTTTGCATTTATATAACAGATCATTTTGATACCACTGCATTCTGTAGAAAAAGAGGCAGCAGCAGATCAATAACTCAGATGTGTTTTCACTTTTCTTGTAACGTCTCACTCTGTCCTGTGACCCATGGAGGGGATGAACGCTCCAGTCTGCTCTCCTTCCCTCCCTGCCTCTCCCCCAGACTGTCTCCTGTGTGTTTATCTTCTCATCAGGGCCCTTTATTGGTAAATACAGGGGGCCTGTTGAGCCGGCCCCTTCGCTCGCCCTCTCTCTTTCTCTCTCTCTTTCTCTCTCTCTCTGCGCTGTATCATCTCTTGCACTCTGACATCTTTGTTATCCGTCTGTCCATCATCTGTGCATGTGTAGTGTGATATGCGTGTCTGGGAGTGTAACCATAGCGCCCGGTGTTTAGGCTATTAGAGCCGTCTATTTACAATCTGGAGTTTCTTATTGATTATGTCTGCCTTCGCACATTGTTTACACGAGGAAAATAAATAACACATGTCACCGAATCACTCTGACTCAATATCTTCTTTTACCTTTTTACCTTCACCTCACACACACACACCTCACACACACACACTCTCCCTGTTTTCCTCTTAACCAGATAATGTTTTACCACTTCTTTCTGTGTATATATATATATATATATATATATATATATATATATATATATATAGGTTTGGACACCTTTGGGGAAAAATGATCAGTAATAGATAGCAACAAGACAAAACTAAATATTTGTTGTTCATTCACCAGTCACGAAACAGTATGACAATAAAAATCCTGGAATCCTTTTACTGACTGATACGATATGTTAAAAATGACTAATATCAGTCGATTACCGATATTTACCAATATTTCACTACATTGTGGGGAAAACATGACTACAAACCGAGGCAACAACAAGAAGTGAAATATCAGTTGTTTATATTGGTCCAGTTTTATTTATCGGACCGATGGTACCGACACGCTAAAATGACTAATGTATCCCGATGCCCACATTAGTGCTGATATATCGTACATCCCCAGTTTGAAATATAGATTTATGTGCACCACCAGACACTGTGTTATGCCGGTTGTCATGGTGACACACCGCCAGTCCCTGTATGTAAATGAACATGATGCATGCAACCAGCCTCTCACAGAGTCAGCCCAGCAGCTGAGGGACTGAGAGGCTGAGGCCGGCGGCTCTTACGTCACCATGTAAGTGTTTCCTATCAGCTGATATTGATTACTGTTCATTAGTTGTTTTGTTTTACATATCTGGCAAATATCTGAAGTTTTATCCAGAGTTTCGCTTTACTCCATATTTTTTTTATTTTTAAGAAGTTAGGCAAGGTGACAAACCATGAAACCACAGGGCAAGCTACTCAACAGGTTGTTGCTAGGCAACCAAAGAGTCACTTAACTGGCTGTGAGAGGCTGATCAGCTCAAGTCTTTCCTCTGCCTACATCCCCCAGAATGCCTTGTGATTGGATTCTGGATCGCAGTTCAGTGGATATTCAAAATATTGAATATTGAATATTCTATCAGATATAAGATTATCTTTTGATACTGGTTGTAAAACAGATTACTGATTTACTGCCCAGCCTCTGGTTATAATTAAGTTCTAATTAACAATCGGTAGTTTACTAATATTGAGGTAATTAAATGTTAATAAGCATCAAAAACATGACAATCACAAAAGACACAGTGAAAATCAACTTAAATGAAATTAGCATTTTCAATTAAGATGTTTTTTTCTTTAAATATATAATATGTCCATAGTTAACTTATTCTTAGTTAATTGGTGACAAAAATGTATAAAAGTGCAAAAACCTATATTATTTTAAGATTTGTGCTTATCTGGTAAAATTATTTTGTGTAAGGAAACCAACCAGCATGTAAATGGTTCCTAAAATTGGGATCAAGGATCCAATGTGGGTCATAAATGATTCAGGAGGGGGTCTCAAAGTCCTCCCCTGAAAATAAAACAAAAATAAAGAAAGAAATGACTTTAATAATCATACATAAGAAGTTTCATGCCTCCAACAGAATTATTTTGGGTGTTGAAAGCTGGAATGGTTTGGGGCCTTTGCAGTCATGCCTTATTACAAATGTTTAGTTCCATGCATTATTCTGAAATAGGTCGTCACATCATCACTTAAACTCTTTTTTTATTTCGTCTTTTCAAAGACTTTGCTTCAGCTGATTCAGTGTTTGGAGCTCCGTCTACTTCGCTGTTCAAGAAGTTTTGTCATGTCAACTTCTCCATGAAATCTGTCCGGCTGGGACGGATTTCATAATTTCAAAGCCGCAGCAGCTGGGCTGAACTCTGTGCACGCGTTAAACAGGGAGTTAAAGTGAGCGACTCTTTGGGAGTGGGAAAAACAGATTTTCACAGCATAAATCATTCAGCTCAGCGAAGCTCCAACACACCTGAAAACATTCGGGCCAGAGACAAAACTCCACCACGTTTTAAACTTCATGGCGTTTATGTGGCAAAGCGACAAGCAGCTGAAACCAGTAAGACTCGCTCCTCCCCTCTATGTGGAGGTTTCTACTGAGACAAATGTGAAATGTCACAAACATGAAGCAGGAATATACACTGGGAAGAAACTCAGTTTACAAAAATGTTTGATGTGTAAGTTAATAATGTCCTCCATGGTCCTATATGAACCCTATGTTGTGATCATTTAGCTGATTGTTTAAAAAAAAAAAAATCAAATAAAAAAATTAAAAGCAGGCATAATCCATTCCTTCTACACATTAAGGACTTTCCTGCTTTATAACAGCTTTTATATCAATCAGTGATTAATATCATAACTATCATTCATATATTATGTGCAGTATCTTTAAATGATGTTGCAGCTTCTTTTGTTTTGTGTGTTTGGACACGAACTGCTCTATTTGACATTTGTAAAGTTTTGCATCTTTTCCTTTATCACAACAAACAGAACGGAGGACGTCCAGTCCAACGCTTAAAACCACAAATTATGACAACAAGCATCAGAACCAGGGTACTTACAGTCCAGGTGCTGATTGTATGTCAAAACAAAAACATCGCAAAGAAAATGTAATGTTGTCGCTCATTTTTAGTTATTATATAAAGTGTGTTAAAACTTGATGTGGATGAAGCCAAAGGTGGTATTATTATTATTATTATTATTATTATTATTATTATTATTATTATTATTATTATTATTATTATTATTATTATTATTATTATTATTATTATTATTATTATGTCATGAAACATGATCCTAACACTCCACCAAATGTTCTCTGTCACTTTCTACGACTGACAATTTTTACGTCGACATGAAAATGTGTCAAAATGCAGCAACATTGTATTTTAATGCTGTAGTCCTCATTGCATTTGCCCCAAAGGGCGAAAATTATTAGCTAAATTTTAGCTGGCATATTTTCAAAAATGTTTATTCATGTCCACAGTATTTTTTTTTTTATATTAATCAAACTGAGGAACCTAAACAACAGAAGTTGAGGCTCTAAAGTAGCATCGTGTTCTGTTGGTATATATATTGTTTGTTCTGTTGTTGTCTTCTTTATAACTTTGTAATGTTGTGGTTTTATTGTGTAAAGCACCTTGAACCACCTTGCTGCTGATATGTGCTACAGAAATAAACTCGATTGATTGATTGATTGATTGATTGATTGATTGATTGATTGATTGATTGATTGATTGATTGATTGATTGATTGATTGATTGATTGATTGATTGATTGATTGATTGATGTATAAAGAAGGGGAGGAATGCATTTTTGCCAAAAAAAAAAAAAAAAAAAGCTGAGAATTTTTGAGAGTTATCTCAGAAATTTTCTAGAAAAATGTTGGAAATTCCGGAGCTTGAAAATTCAAAAATGTCCTACCAAAGACTCAAAATGTTCTAGATTAATCTCAGAAATGTTCTAGAAATAAATGTAGAGATTTCTGAACAAATGTTTTACCAAATGTTCGACTTTACAAACTCAGGCATTTCAAAGTTTTTTTCTAAAAACTCTTTTTCAAATTAATCTCAGAATTTCTGAGTTTATATATATATATATTAGCAGAAATGTACTCCTTTTTTATATCTACAATGAGCTAAGTACGCCGTGGTGAGGGTTCAGTCTGGACAGGTAGGTTCCTCCAGATGTTTGGTCTGCCACCACTTTCTACCATAACTAAATGTAACTCTATAGGACTGTGGCTGAGTGTTTGCTGCAGAGTTGAGCGTTGCTGATTGCGTTGCATGTTATAAAAATCTAAACAACTACACAGCCTTTCATGGGTCCCGTGTTTATATTTGAGCTGGAGAGTGCATATCTACGCTCTGGCCTTCCCGGAGTGGGGACCAGCGAGTGTGTGTGTGTAGGGATGTGTGCGTGTGTGTGTACGTTGGGGTTATCCTCTCCAGATCACCTCTCCACAACAATCACAGGGAGGATGAGATGAAAGGGAGCGAAGCACGGAGACGCGGCGTGTTTACAGCAGCGAGGCCTGAATAAGAGGCTGCGGCGGTCGGTGGCTGTAACTCGAGCTGCGTGTCTGGATGAGCGCGGAGGGCAGCGGGGCTCTCTGAGACGGGGACTTGTTATTCCACAGTCGCACCACAGATCGTGACCAGCAATCAAATAAACTGTCTGCAGTTTTTTGGGGGGTCCTTTAAGAAACAGCTCAGCAGGTTTTGACCTAATGCAGCAGCTGCACGTAGCGTCAGATGCTCTTAAAGGGGAAGTGTTATGTAAAACTAACCTTTCTGAGCTTTACATCATGTTAGGGTGTTACTCCCTCATTCAAAACATACCTGAAGTGTTAGCTTGATTCTTTCATGGCTGTTTAAGAAATCCTACAATCTCTATGGCAACTTTTCAGCTGCGCAGAATGCCTGGGTGGACTTAGCCCCGCCTTCATTCACAACCCAGCTGCAGTTTCCAGCTCCGGGAGCAGACCTCCACCATGACTCTCCCTCTCTGCTCCTTCAGACTAGCCAGCAGCAATTAGCAAACACCTGGTGGACCTGCTCATCTGCTGAGCTCGTTATAGGAGCTATTTCTCCATACAACGCTGGTAAAAACATTATTAAAGGTTTAATAGAGGAGCCATGTTGTGACGACTTCCTGAAGGCGGAGTTTCAGGAAGTTTCTTAAAGAGACAGAGGCTCTTTAAGCCTTAAGGCGTGAAATTACAAAGTCAAATTTATTATAAGTCATGTCTGATGTATGTGGCATTTTTATAATAACTCAATAGTTACTTGATTGCGCTAAAAAAATGGCACTATGGAGAACACATAAGCATGTTGCACAAAGCAGCTGCGTGATTGGCTCATTGCTGCTCTAGACTTCTGCTGTTGGATCCGAATGGTGCATGTCAGAAGTCAGCACAACAGAAAACATGCATGTCTAGTTATATTTATATTTATATTTTACTGGAACAATTTATTTTTCAGTGATATGAGCAACATGTGAGCAGAATTCCTGAAGTGAGACGGCATATTTTTGAAATTATTAATGTCATATTTTTCACTGTCAGACATGAGTTAATTTAAGCACATAAAGCCTAGCATGCTTTAAGGCAGAGGTGTCCAAAGTGTGGCCCGGGGGCCATTTGTGGCCCTTGAACTGAAACTGTGCGTCCTCCACCTCCCAGCTGCAATTTAACAATGATACAAATCTGACCTGTTCAGCTCAGGTGCTTGACGCAGATGGAGACATATTTGTAATCAGCGTGGAATTATTACCAACAAAATTTTTATACAATGGAAAATGCTAAGTATGACACTGAACATGTGTTAGTTTTTTATAGTCAAGCTTTTATAATAAGTAGAATGAAGTCCACCCAGAAACCATTGCTGAAATTAGCTTTTACTTATAGCTTTTATAATTTTAGCTAAATGGAGCAAAGTGAGTCCAGAATATTTGAAGAAACGTCTCTTTTAATATAAGAAACACGAAAAATCTCTTTTTCGTTTTTTTAATCTATAATGAATAACATCCCTTTCTTACAGAAAAACAAAAAAAAACAAATGAAAAAGTTGGACAGCTTTATTTGCTTGTTTTTCGTTTTCTTGCCCCTTGAGTAGTTTGGAATCAACGACTTTGGCCGACGTGACAAAAAGTTTGGATTCCAGTATTTTAAAGGTAAGTTTGGAATATTCTGAAGTGTGATTGTGTGAAGAGTTCACTAGTAATAGTTACCTTACCTGTTGTAGAAAGATGAAACGTCAGTGGAGAAGCTCACATTGAAATCATTCAGCCTGAGACGGAGATGACCTGCTGTTCCCTCTGCGGCCAACAGGGAGCAGTAGAGGCCTGGTAAAGTCTGCAGAGATCCTCGTTAACGATGTCGCCTCACCTCTGGCTGTTCAGGCCCTGACCCTCACCCTGCAGGCCTCAGTCTGTCTGCATGGGTGTGTGTGCGTGTGTGTGTGTGTGACATAGGAGAAATAGAAGTGCTGTGGAACATCTCTCAGTGAGTCTGCGTTTACATTCCCAGCCTGTGTGTGTGTGTCTAAGCCTGCCTGTTGTTTTTGAGAGGCTGTGTGTGTGATCAGATCTCAGTGTTCAGTCTGGTGGGTGTCGGATCGCTGATCTGCAGAGCGAACATGACTGGATGTTATGGAGCCTCAGCATGCATGTCAGTGTTTGACACACACTTTCCTCTTTTGGCAGTTTAACTTTAGATCGCCTCACTTTTGCTTTGACAAAAGAGAAGTAAGAGCAGAATTTAAAGAATGAAATGCAAAACACCATGCAAAACGGACTTATTTTAATTTATGTATTCAAAAATATTCTTTATGTTTTGCCTTTTATATTGAATTTGAATTCAAAGCAATTTTTTTTTTTATTCAATTTCAATTTTAGATTAATCTTAGGAAGATTTTCCAGGCTTTTATTTTGGCTTCAAAACCCGCAAGAAGTTAGAATTGTAACATGAGTTGCAATTGTTTTTATTAAATTAATATCCTTATACAGTATGTGGTTAGTTTGACAACATCATTAATTAACAGAAAACATTTAAAATGTGTCACATTGTCTTTAAAGCTAGTTGCGTGATTTTTGTAGAAGATGAACTAATTTGTCTGTTTGGCTCCAGATTCAGCCGATGAAAGCAGAACGTCGCCTCAGTCAAACTTTCACAGACTCTTCCTGGTGGACAGAGAATATTTCTGCGTATTTAACGAAACAGGACAGATAATGGAGCTGCCTTAGAGCCTAAAATAAACCAGGTACAGGTGATGTCAAAAAATAGCCAAACTAATCAAACTATTAAAGCATGGAGTAAAAAAAATGACACAACACTTAGATTAACACATATCCACAAAACGCCTCCAAGTCGAATCAGTTCACAGTAAAGTGAAGCAAATCCCATCTGATTGAAGCTAAGTCACTGCCCATGTCTGCAGGTTTATAGGCCTGGTCTGAGCGGCGCTTCCACTTTGGAGCACATCAGTATTAACTCACACCTGACAGAAAATACTAAACATGTTCACAAGGCACTTTATCCAGTTTATTTTCACTCATACAGCTCAGCTCAGAGCCATAAATCCACGCTGGTGGCAGCCTTAGGTTTCAGGAAATCTTTTCATTTGACCAAAACGGTTCTTCTGACCTTAAGTAGCATTTACGTTTCGCAGAGACTCAGTTAGTTTCTTAGAGGGACTCGGATGGAGAACATAGAGGAACCTGCAGTATGGAGGCCTTTCAACATGAAACACGTGGAGACGGTCAGGGATTACAAGGGTCTGATTGCTGCGATGGCAAGAAAGATTTCTCTGTTCATAAATGAGGAGTATAAATAATGCTCCGCTTGTATTTTTATGTAAAATTAAATGTAAACAAAAACAAACTTCTTTAAAATTCATTTTTGCTTTTTACATTGTTTTGTCATCTTTTGAGAGATGCCTCATTTTTCTGTTGGAGACTATTTTAATTTACATTTTGTCAGGGTTTTCAATAACCTCAGGCTTGTATGAATTAATGAATGAATGAATGAATGAATGAATGAATTGCATTGCTGGTTAGTACAGCCCATTAGAACTGCAGACCCTCATCAGACCTTGTTCTTCTCATGGAAACTCTGGTTCTACAATCAGTTCTGAGCTCCATCTACACTGGAAATTAAATGAATAATTTCCACACTTGATAGTCCAGAAGTTCACAGTCTCTATCATTCTTTAGTTGTTAAAATAGCTTAACAAGTTAATTCATATCAATTTATTGCTGTCCTCTTCATATTGAATATACAAAGTCTTCGTTTAATATGGCAAAATTTCCATTAACGCTCTTTTCATCCATTCCAGGTGTCAAGCAGCTAATTTTTAACAAAGAGTTTGTCCACAAAAACTGCATCTTTTTTGTAAATCACCCCTTCCTCTTCATTAAGATCCCGTTTAAACACTCCTGCTGTTCTTAACCTCTCTTACATAATTTAAAGAGAAAATCTGTGCTGTTATAACTCACGTTTAACTCCTTCCTCTGTGAGGGTCATAAGACAAAACGGCAGAATACCTCACAGTGCTCATCTCTGCTATATCTGCTGTTCGCTCATTTTCTCCTTTAATATATAACAATCATAACATGGGAAAAATGTCTCGTTACAAATAATCTGCCAGTGGAGCTGGTACCTTTTCATCAGTATAAAGGAATAATTGGCTCTAAACAAGATTCTATTTCTTGCTGAAAAGTTACTTGTAAGTTAGTTTTGTATTTTTTAAAGAGCACTGAGATAGCTAAGCCAAAATCTAGACCAAAAACATTTGCTAAGATTTTGTGCTTTTGCAGCGTTTCACCCCTGACATCACACTTTTTGTGATAACTTACTACTGTGGAGAAACTTTGATCATCTCTCTGTTGCAGAATTGTTTTAATTTAGCCACACTGGAGGGTTTTTGAGCATAACTGGCCTGTGTAAGGCCTCACCGCATTTAAATTCAGAGTGGAACATTCCAAAGCCAAATGTTTTTAGCATCCAGAGGTGGAGCTGCTGATGGGATCCTCTGGTCCTGCTACACAAACCAAGCCTGAGAGAGTTTAAGGTTACAGACTGATGGTCAGACCTTCTCCTTCAAACATTTCCTGCTAGGGAGCAGAACTCATGGTTTCTGTACAAACCCACCGTTGGTTTGACTCGCTCATAGTTACAGACATGCCTGAACGCGATATATAAAATTCACTGAGCCTTCTGATTATTGGGAGAGAATTATTAATAACACGTCTCTAGAAAGAGCCTGATCTGCTCTTCATACAAAAACACAATGAGGTGTAATCAGTCAGCCAGACAACTGTGCGGCGTTCAAGTTCATCGTGTAAAAATGAACACACGATGTTCATTTTTTTAACAATCATGAGTGATTGTTAAGTTACTGTCACTCATGAAAATGTTCATTTGAGAGGATTCATTATATATTCCCAGTTCCAAATGTGAAATCCAGTCGTGTTGTTCATTCTCGTGTGTGTGTGTGGGGGGTGTGTGTGTGTGTGTGTGTGTGTGTGTGTGTGTGTGTGTGTGTGTGTGTGTGTGTGTGCGGGTGTTTGTGTGTGTGTTTGTGTGTGTGTGTGCCACTGTGAAGCTTCAGCTGCATTTCCACTGACCATATAACTGAGCAATTTGACATTTTGAAAATATATTTGCTTTATGGAAACATGCCAATTTTGGAAAAACTTGTTTTTTGCTAAAAATGTTTTTATTTTTTGCAAAACTACAATACAGTTTTTTTTTAATTCCTCAAAATTTGGCACTTGGAAAAAAGAATAGCTTAATAATAACACCCTATTTTGTAAAAGGTTTTTGATTGCAAGTTTTTATTTATTTATATTTTATTGAAAGTGGTTTATTTAGCAAAACTGTAATAGAAACACTTCTTCACATCATAAGTCACATGATCAACACTACTGTGCCACTAGCGCAAACTACAAAGAAGAAGACAACAGGAAGCAGTAGGAGGATGACGGCATGGCATTGCTTTTTTAATGACATTGCATGAACAACCTTATTCACGCAAGATTTTAAATGCATATTTTTAATCTAATGCAAACACCACAATTGCAAAATTATGGTTTTTTTTCAATATTAGAGGAATATTGAACATATTTCTGGACTACTCAGAGGTTTTACCTGGATTTTCCTCAGAAACATTCTCCCGTCTCCTACCTGTCCTATAGCAGCCGTCAGTCCTGCTGGCCGTTCCAGCTGCCGGTTCCCACGCTCTGCTCTTCCAGTCAGCGCTCACGCTGACCTGCAGCAGAGGCTAGGCCTGTCCTAGGATTGCGGTCAAGTACAGGAAGGGAGGGAGCGCGAATCAGAGCTGACCCACAGAGGCGCCTTCTGTCCGAGCCAAACGAGGGCCTTTTCTGGTCCACTGCAGTGTGTGGAGTGTAAACAGACTGGACAATAACATAGAAGCAGAAGGAGAACAGGAGGAGGCAGCCGACCGCAGGCCTGTTTGGCATCTGCTCACACCCGGACAGAAACAAGCTGCAAGAATCCACACAAAGACAACACTAATGCAGATTTTTATTTTGTCTATTTCACCCTGTCATGTGCTAGAAGAGGCGAGATGCATCTACTAACAGAAAAGACCATAAAGTCGGTTAGCATGACTCAGAAGAATCTGAAATATTACATTAAAATATTTGATTTTAGTCTTTATCACTCAGACTTTATCGCCCACAAAACAGTTTGACAAATAAACAGAAACTTTCAAAGGCAAAACTCGTCATTGGCGAGGCTATGACGCCATTCCCACACTTTTCCACTTGGCGACGCATTTGGAGAGCCTTCTAATTCACATTAGTCTCTTTCAGTCTGAGTCCAATAGCAAACCTCGAAAGTTTGGCTGAAATTTGACCTTTCAGACAGGAGTTACTGTCACTTCCTGTTTGATGGCGAGGACTTCCTGTAGGCTTTGGAGCACGTACTGGGGGTTATCAGCTGTTAGTGGACATGATTTCATTGTTACGACGTACACGAGCCTGGAGGAGTCACGTACACCTCGCTGCAGCAAACAGAAAGGGGCGGGGACGGACCACTGTCAGTCTTTTACCTTATTTGGAAATGGGCCCATTGCACTCCGGAAGTGAAGGGGGCGCTATTTCCTGTATTATCCGCGTTCTCCCGTTTAAATTTTCTTTTGAAATCTGCAATATAGCTTCATCTGTAGGAAGGAGGTTCACTCTAAGCATGTATTTCAACTTCTCTTTTTTATTTACTTCATCGCAGCGCACAGCTTTTAACAAATTCCGTAGCTTTCTGTGTACTTCTAAATCTGCTTCTTAGTCGCATCTTTTCGGGCCTGCTACTGCCTCTAGTGGCATGGGGGTGGTAACACAACTAATATAAATATGTCACTAAACGAGAAAACCACAAAATCTTTATTATTTACTATTAATTTCGCCATTACTGGCAACGTGAAAGATAAATTATCTTCTAAAATACCATATTTTTCTTCAGGATGTAAAGCTAATTAGGTGACATAAACAACATCTTTATACATTATAAATAATATCTATATATCTCCATCACTTATGAGGAAGAAAAGAAATAAGACATGAAAAACAACATTATCAACAATAAAAAATACCATATAAAATGTATACATAAGAAATTTAATTGAGCAAAAGTAAGTAACGAACAAATTAATTAGGTTCACAGACGAATAACCACGGTTGTTAAACAAGCAATAATCCACATTTTTGTTTTGTTGGTAGAGTCCTATATATAGGAAAAAATATGATAAAATTATTTAGTCTTCCAAGGTGGAAATTTTTCTTTGACTCTTAAACAATAAAATAAAACTCATTAATATAATCACAATATTAACAATTTGTGCATCAAGTAAACACTTAGCATGCTACAGGTAAATGTTGTCATTTAATTTGGCTAAGAATTATTGCACTGTCAATGAATGACTTCTAATAAATGTTCTCTATTTACCAAAGGAACACAGTAACGCCTTCATGAGCTCAAACTGACGAAAAAAGAGGATGGATGCTCTAAACAGTTTAGACAGAGTTATTTTTGGTTTCACCACTATTTACCTACTTTTTCCTGCTATTCCAAGTATTCTTAAAAGATTGTCTGTTAGTCAGCAGCTCATGTGACCAAACCAACCGAGGAGATGAAAAGCTAAAGCCCTCAACAATTAAAACTTGAGATGACTTAAAACTTAAGTTACATTTTTAAGTTTTAACATTTTAACTCATTATTAAAATGTTAACATTACTTAACTAGAGGTAATGTTAGCCAATGTTACCTCTAGCTAACCAGAGGTTTTGCACGAGTTGCACTTGTTAGGTAACCCCAAGATCACTGGGTCTTCTTAAAAGATAGAGTGATGTTTCTTAAAAAATGTAGCCAGTGTTTTCAGCAAAATTGAGCTGTCCTGGAATGATCCAAGGTATTTAAAATTTGCCACAGTTTCAACAGGTTGGCCATCGAGTGAAACTGGAACCGCTTTCAGGTATTGTTTATGTCATTTTATTAGCTCTTAAGAAAATTAAAAGGTATGGTGTTTTGTGAGGGACTTTATATTTTTTGCGGTTCCAGTTATGCGAGAATTAATAATAAATAATAAAGACTTTGGTATTCTGATTTAGTAATGTATTTATATTAGTTGTGCTACCACACCCACACCACTAGAGGCACTAGCAGGCACGAAAAGATGTGAAAAAGGAGCAGATTTAGAAGTACACAGAAAGCAACGGAAATTGTTTAAAAACTGTGAGCTGCGCTGATGTAAATAAAAGAGAGAAGTTCAAATATATGCTGAGAGAGACACTCCTTCCTAAAGATAAAGCTATATCACAGATTTAAAAAGAAAATTAAAACGGGAGACCGCGGATAATATAGGAAATAGCGCCCCCTTCACTTTCGGAGTGCAATGGTCCCACTTCCAAATAAGGTAAGAGACTGACAGTGGTCCGTCCCCGCCCCTATCTGTTTGCTGCAGCGAGGTCCTTCTCGTCTAGTGGGCGCTGTGGAATCAAACTAATGAACTCTTTAGAGTTCAACAAAGATCTTTCACATCCAGGTTTGTGCAAATCGGATCATGACTTAGAACCCAGGGGATTGTACTGTGATTCGCCACTCTGCTACGCCCACATATTCCAGCCAACAGTCAGCTTTGTTTCTATTGTCGTACAATTGAGTAATTTGACATTACAAAAAAAAAAATGAATTTGTTTAAAGTAAACACAGCAATTTCTAAAAAACTCAAAATTTTCAATTAAATGTTTTGGTGCTGGGATGAGATGGTTTATCAAAATTGGTTTAGTTGGCAAAACTGCAACAGAAACACCTTTTTCACATCAAACGAGTCACATGATCAACAACCAGATGTTGCCACTGGTGCAAACCATGAAGAAGGACAGGAAGTAGTTGGAGGATCATATTTTAATAACTTATTGGGTGAATAAACTTGATTTTAATTGTGCGTCTTATTTAATAGAAACACCGCAATTGCAAAATGTAGCTTTTTCGACGTCAGTGGAATATTGACAAAGTTTTGCGCATGTTTCTATTGCAGCTTCTGCGCAGAGCAGGAGTAAACGTCACCATCTGACTCAGTTTGAAAGTTGTAAGAGTGAATTCCTGATTCATTAATGACCAGAATTCATAAGATTTATAACTTTAAAAGGATATGCGCTGTGTGTCTATGTGTGTGCGTGTGTGTGTGTTTGTATTAACTGAAGGTAACACTTGATTGTGCTTTAAAATGGCACTATTTAACTGGAAAAAACACAGTACTCTCTTAAACATTGACAATAGGAGTACCCTGAGAGATGCACAGGGAGATGAGCCCAGCTTCGAGTTGGAGAAGAAACAACACGATTGGTTATTTTCCGTCAGATCTTTCTCAAAACTGGGAACCATATTTGGCCGAGAACATTGGAACCGTTTCATCTCAACTCTCAAGCTTTCAGTATTTAGAAGGTTTTTCATTAAACATTCCTGTTAATGATTACGCAACATAAAGGTGGCAGAGAAACCGAAGAAGCAGCTGTATAAATTAGTGAATGACTTACTTTATGAAGCGGACGTCAATCCCTCATTATCCTGAACTTTTCTCAGAATCCGCTCATCTCAGATCCATCCAGCTCTCATTCCTTATGAATAAGTGTTTATTATAATTTAAAAATGCTAGACTAATGCTAATGATGGACACTCATAATCATCTATCGGTTTGTTTCATTTTGCATGAGTATAAATTAAATAATGCTGATTAATGCATTCGCTTTGAATCAGAGGTTTGATCATTGATGCTTGTCATTAATTCATGCAGATTTGGAAGCTGGTTTTACGAGGGTTCTTTAAATACTGCATGTTTTCTTTGGTGAAAAATACACGAACACATTGATAGAAGCATTAGGGGCTTCTCCATTCCTTTTGATATCGTCTGCCTAGCTGCTGGAGTTATTGATATGATTTTTGTCTGGTACAGATAAACTAGCAGAGAGACACCTGTAAATATGCACCACAGGCAGACATGTCCAACAACTCAGAGCGTCTTATCAGAATCCCGATATATGGAAGAAGAAAAAGGGATAATTATGATTGAGGTGAAATAAACGATTCAAACTCCACTACCTTTTTCACACAAGCTTCACTGCATTTTATCTGTTAGTGGAACACAAAGTGAAGCAGTGGACAATTGTGAAGTAAGTGGAAGGAAAAGATTCAGGAAAACTCTGAAAAGTGTGGAGTGTACGTGCATCCTATCTCAAAACTTTGTAGAACCATCATTTGCTGCATTTAAACTATTGAAGTGTATCCCTATCATATTTGCAAATAATAATAATAAAAAAAATTGAAATGGTTGCCAATCATCCCAAATGATTTGTGAGCGAAGCGTGAGATTTGAACCGAGTCATCCAAACATCTTCTTTGTTTTTAAAACTCTACCAACGAGGCTCCTGGTCTCATCGGGTCAAACGATAGCGTGAGAATCTCTAACGACCAGATCCTCCATAAAGAGAAGACCCCCATAAAAATCTCCATAAAATACCTCCTCCTCTCTGTCATTACCCACCTCCTGAAAACAATAACGCTGTAAAACACTTATATTTTTACTGGAGTTATAAAAAAGTACCTGCTGAACATGTATTTCATTTTAATGGTGATGCTTGCTTTATGGAGGGCGGTCATATGAGCCATCAATAGGATAAGGCGAGAGTTCACAGAGGATGGATGTGCAAACACACACACACACACGCACACACACACACACATAGTGCAGATCCTTGAGGACTGATGGGTACACACAGAAACAGAGCTTGCGTTTGGAACAGGACCCAATAGATTCACGTTGCCTTGTTGCCTACTTAACCTGCTGCAATTAGCAGACAGGAAAAGGTCTGGTCACTGAAAATGTAATCACAAAATTAGTAGCGTGATACATCAACCCAACATACGTCTATTAAGTCCAGGTTATGGATTCGGCATTCGTTCATATCAGTGCTGACGATGGCAGATAATTGGGCACGCTAATCCAGTAATGCTTACAAATGGCCACATTACGTTTGAGCAACGCTGATTAAAGCCCCACGTCAAACATTATGGCCACGCACACACACACACGCACACACACACAACTCTACGTTCCCGCTCACACACACAGCAGCCGACAATTTTCTGTATTTGTGTTGCCCCCATCAGAGGTCAAAGTGTGGCTTCGCGCCGCATTGACAAGTGACACCGCTCGTAAACAGCGCTGTCATTAACTACACCGTCGTTTGCCAATACATCACACTCTACTGTCATAAAAACATAGAAAACACATTGCTGCGCTGGTTATTACGCGCTTTAAACCTTGACCAGCCAATAAAAAATGACTGAAATTACAACGATGGTATCAGAAGGGTAATTCTTTATGAGATTTTTATTATTTTTTTTAAAGAGTCTCAACTAATAAAATTGAAGTCTATCCGGTGCTGACCACAGATTGCTGAAAACAAGTCAAGTCAGGTGGAAATGTTACAGTCACTCTTCTGACTTTGCTGATTCATTTTTAGGTGAGGGTTTATCATAGCAATAACATTTTCTTCAAATATATATATATATATTCTTAGACTTGCTCATGTTTCATTTACCTCCAAATTTGAAAAGCTAACGCGAAAGTGAACTTTGGGTATATTGAAACTAATTTGGCAAAAAAAACAGATCTAAAAGCATTCATTGTGAAAATACGTCCAGTTCCTGCAGCACTGCATTAGCGACACTCGGCTTTTAATAAGAATGCCACTCAGCAACTGCAGCCCACCAATCTAATAAAAGATGGCAGATCAATTTATGACTGAATATGAAATGTCTTATGCACATGACCTTATGGCTGCCTATTTAACCTAATAAAACTAATATGAGCCCCATATATCACTTATTACTGATAGAGGATCAATACTGGATTCAATTAGCTAATGATGCTGAAAGGTACTTCCTGGATCTGTTCAGATTACAGAGCTTTGTTCGCTGGCTCACCTTCGATACGACTGCTCTGAATATTTACAGTCCTGTTCATTCAGGCTTGTCATTTAAAGTTGAGGGCAGACTAATATTTTCAGGTCTCAGTTTGGGATGGCAGATATTATTTTGGGGTAGAAGTTGATCCTGTTGTCTTTCGTTTCCATTCAACTCACCTAGTTTTTTACCCAAAGGAAAGACTGACACATAAAAAGACCAGAACTACATCAATTCTCCACTCCATAGGGAAAAGTGACATTTAGATGGGCAGAATTATGTGTTTTCCAGGCACATAGTACCAATTTATAACACAATGTAGTAACTATGTTAACTTCATTTGGTAGAAAGATGCTATATATATCAAATACAATTTGAAGGCAATCTTACTTTGTAATTTAATGCCTTGAAATTAGGCCTCTGTCACTTTAAAAACTCAAATTCTTTTTGAAACTATGCCTCCACAGCATGACTCCTCTGTTCACCCTTTAGCGTTTTTACCAGCGTTGTATTGAGAAGTAGCTCCTATAATGAGCTCAGACCCACCAGGTATTTGCTAATTGCTGCTGGCTAGTCTGAAGGAGCTGAGCGGAGAGTCATAGGGTTAGAAAGTTTGGTAACTGCAGCTCAGAGGAGGAGCTGCAGTTACTTGTAAAGCTTAAAAATATAAATTTTACGTAACACTGACCTTTTAAAGTTCTTGTTATGGTTAAAACATCTATAGTTTGCCCTGTTGTTGCCTGGAGCCACTGAATGTGCCCAGTTTTCTTCTTTTTTTTAAATGCTAACATCTGCACACCAGAGTCTGCATGTGCATCTGATTCACAATCCCATACAAAGGAAGATCTGCTGAGCAAATTGCTCAACAGATGCAAAACGTGAAGCTTTTCTCATGGAATTAGCTATGAGGAAACATTTTGTTATCTAAGCTGTTGTGCTTGGGAACAAGAGCCATGATTAGACTGTGAAGTGAAGGCATTTATGACTTGATACAAAATTAACCTATATTCCATCTGGTGTGTTTGATGGGTGAGTTGCACCGCCTTATCATTAGATTTATCTGCTTTGTAAATCAGCTGCTGAGATCAAGATAAAGAAGGGCGGCGTATGAGATGGACAAACAATTTGTCGTAAAACGTTTTCAAAAGTGAGACCGGTTCGCTGCTGAGTGCACTGAAAAAATAAAACGTTTGATCCAACTTTAAAAAAATGTTGTTTAGTTTCAAGTCACCAAATGAAATGGAAGCATAAACTAAGAAACGAAATACAGAAGGATGAACTGATATGCCAAAACATGAACTGACGGTCTGATCCCCTTCAGAGGCTGAGGAGAAAAAAGGTTTTTGTGATTAAAGGGGATCTGTTGCTCAAAATTAAATTTTTGCATGTTTTTATACTTCTTTTTGGGGTTTTATTGCTTCTAAAAACAGCCCAAGTGCTTTTCTTGGTAATAGGTGGATTTTCTTTTTTGTGTGTTTGGAAAATAAGTCGTTTCATAAACTTCCTGATTGTAGAGTCGACGGCCACTGTGCCGTCACCTAGCAACCCAAGCAAAGTTCCAACATGTGTGGTCAGCTGGTTTTACTGTTGTGGCTGGAAAAGACAAGCGTTTTTTTGTTTACTTCCCAAAATAATGGTCTAAGTGATTTTTTTGCCAAAAACTACTATTTTTTTCTTGTCTAAATCACTATTTGGTAATAAAGAGGTGGTGATTTTTGCCAAAAACTTTTTTTGTTTTTTTTTGGTATAAAATGACTTAGGCTATTATTTTAGAAAGATATGAAAACTAATTGCTGTATTGTTATTGGTTGTGCAGGAGGCTCCACTTCTGCTTCTGAAAGAGGCCCTAAGACAGCTCCTTCTGAAAGGAACACAAAGTAAGCAGAATCGACTAAAGTTTCATTTCCTACGAACAATTGTGTAAAAACCCCCCAGTAAAGAACATGTTTTGTGTGGACCGTAGATCCATCCTAAACTGTTCAGACAAGCAGAACATCCTTGTTAAAGTTGGATATTTGAAATGTGTTGCTCGGTTTTTCTAATGCTTCATACCTTAATGGGTGAATAACAGCGAGTCCCTGTTTATGTGCTGAAGCAGCTTGTCTTTCTTGGAGGATTCTGACTCCAGTCTCTCAGACGTGAGCAGCAGTTGGTGGAGGGCTTTTATTCGATTGTGGCCAAAAAGTCTGGATATCATCAGGCCTGCTCTGCACTCTGTAAACAGAGTGGGCATTGAATACATTAGCCCCCACATCGATTTGAATCTTTCTCTCCAAACACCGCCTCTCCAGCTTTTGTTCTGCTCCTCCGACTGAACTTCCGCCTTTGCTCTTTAATCTTCTCCTCTTGTTCTCTCGCTGTCAGTCACCCTCAGTCCTTTTCAGCTCTTAGGGACACTTAAAGATAACGACTGCTCGCCGTGTCAATTTAAATGAAGTTGATGACAAAAAGATGCCTGTGAAGTTGGGATGTAACCGAAGGAACACAGAATTCCTGCTTGTTTGGAGGAGTTTGGTCTGATTGCTTGGTGGCCAAACTGCAGCGGTCTGTGAGGGAGATGAGCTGAATGCATGTCGCCTGAGAATAAAAGTAATCTGTCTCCACAGGTATGAACAGTTCCAGATTCACTTCAAATATAATGTAAATAAAATAAAATAACAGAGAAAGAAGGGAAATGTTTCCTGCTTTAAAAAAAATCACTATATTCGAAAAAAGTGGGAACACAACAAAGAGCATTAGGCTTCAGGCATATCTAGAAATGATCTACTTTTTGTCTTTTCTCATTTCCTCTTGCTTTGAGTGACATTTTTATGTCATCAGCTAAAACTGGGAGTGTTTGTCATTACCACTGGAAACCAGTGGCGTCACTAGGCCTAATTTACGGAGGCTAGAAAAATATTCTCAGGCCCCAATAAATAATTTGGTGGTTCTTTGTTGTTATTATTTCTGCTTTTCATTGGTGGGTGGTGAGCTTAAATAAATAATCACATAATTGTGTCAGTTTCCCTTTATTTCATATAGTTTAGGTATCGTATTTTCCAGACTATAGAGCGCACCTTACCATAAGCTCCACCTACACATTTTTAGAAAAAATAAAACTGGAAACATACATATATAGGCCTCACCGGGCTATAAGCCGCTGATATCTCCGCAGCTCTCGGTTTTCCATAAGGACCCAGCAGAGGGCTGCGTCCTCATAAATCTGCTGGCTTTATTAAGGACTCTGCCCTCCGTCTCCAAAGCCGAACCATGGTTTCGTTCACGAGCTTAAGTGCAGCGGCTCTATTTCCCTCCTGTACTGCCAGATCGACAGCCCTCAACTTAAAAGCTGCATCGTATGAGTTTGAAGAAATTTCTCTGTCATTGTCTGCTGCTAGTATGTTCTTGTTCTAAATGAAAATTAGCACTTTCTTCTTTGATTTACAATTTTGACTTTGAATCGAATTATTCACTTCCTGCTAAAGCGCCCCCTGGTGGTTGAAGAAAAATCCACAGAAAAGCCGCACCAGACTATAAGCTTGGGAAAAAAGTAGCGGCTTATGATACGGTACGATAAAAATACGGTATTAAATATGGCTAGAATTGTTCAGAAGGTGATACAAGCATGAAAATTTGCATGAATGTTCTTTAAAAACCTACTTGGAGTGTTGCCTTCATTTTTTCATGCATTTTTGAGAAATCCTTTAATCTCCATGGCAACTATTGAGCTGTGCAAAACACCTGGGTGGACCTAGCCCCACCTTTGAGACACAGCTTTGATCTTCAGTTTCTAAGCTTCAGGGCTTCCTTCTCATAGAGATGCCCCCCACCCCCCACTCAGCTCCTTCAGACTAGTCAGCAGCAATTAGCAAACACCTGGTGGGACTGCTCATCTGCTGAACTCATTATAGGAACTACTTCTCAGTGAAACACTGGTTAAAAAAAAAAAAAGAAAAATGTTAAAGGATTAACAGAGGAGCCATGTTGTGATGACTTCCTGAAGGCGGAGTTTCAGAAAGAGCAGGAGTTTCTTAAAGTGACAGAGACCCAATTTGAAGGTGTTAAATTACTAAATCAAATGTCTTAAGTCATATTTGACATACACAACATTGTTCTAACAACTGAGGTTAACATAGTTATGTGATTGTGCTGAAAAATGCCACTAGGTGGCTGGAAAACACACAATACTGCCCCTTTAAAAATGATAAAGCAATTTTTGCATTTTTGTTGCTGCTTGAGAGGACAGCAGACACCTGGTGGAACTGTGCAAAAGCCCAAAACGTTTGCTCACATACTGTGTGTCTCCTGGGGGGCCTGAGCTCCTGCTTGTCCCTAAAACTTAGTCCTGCCCCTGCTGGAAACGGAGCAGGCTGACAGGCGACATGTACCACCAAACAGAAAGCAAGACGGACTGCAGGTTTCTTTCTTTATTTATGTATCACCGCAAAGCCGTGTTGATTTGTTACCCAGGCTCAGCTTCATATTCATCCATACGATGTTCTGTCAATTTATGTGACAATTTAAGTGCCTGTTGCCCTGTGTGTGTGTGTGCGTGTGTGTGTTTGGGGGAGGCTGAGGCAGGTGGGGCGGGGCAGGGCATGGCGGGGTGGTGCCCGGCTGGTGGTTGTTGCCTGGCAGGCTGTCCTGTCGCCTTGGCTCCAGTCTGATCACCACCAGCAGACCCAGTTAGCGCTGAGCTGAGAGTGCAAAAGCATGTCAAGCAACACACAGCTGTTTACACACCAGGCCACAAACAATCCGCACCGACTCGCCTCACTCCTGATAAATAATACACACATCAACAGACGGCCACTGCTGTAATGTGTGTGTGTGTGTGTGTGTGTTTGTTGGGAGGGGGGGGATCTGCGAGATTTGACAGGAAATATAAATGAGGAGACACTGAACGTTTTTAGCTATTTATGTTTGTGCATCATTAATTCATGCTCTAAAGCTTCAGTCCAGATTACTTTCACTGGATTCTAGACGTTTTCCTCATGAGGTGGATGAATTACAGGCTTAGCAATAGTAAAAAGCAGATAGAACTCTTTTTTTTATTATTCTGTTTTTTGATTAAAAAACACATTAACCACTTAAACTGGAACACAAAGTAGTAGCATTTACAGGAACCAACTAGTGGTTTGGTACAATTGATTAGACTGAGGAAATATAAACAACACAAGATAGTTTGTTAATAATTTCACTTTCATGAAATAGACAAAAAAAATCTAAAAAGTGAAATATAGTTGATAATATGTTTTCAGTAAACAAGTTGAATCAGTTTAAATGTTTAAGATCTGTTTTATAGGACACACCTGAGACAATAGAGTAGACATATAAAAAAAACAAGAGATTCACTGAGAATGTATCACAGTAAGCATTAACAACACTCTTCAATGTGGACGTTGTTGCTGCAGGAAGGTTAGGTCAAAGTTCAATATTTTCTGAGTCTGTGAGGTGTTTAAACGGAGAGTATTATGTGTTTTCCAGGCACATACAACCATTTTACAGCACAGTCAGGTGACTATGTTACCTTCAGTTATGAAAATGCTGCATATATATATAAAAAAAACAACTTCAACGAAATTTGACTTTCCGTCATAGCTGTTTCTGACACCTCAGAATTGGGCTCTGTGTCTTTAAGACACTCTTGCTCTTTTCCCCGCTCCCCGTTCAGCATGTCATCACAACAACGCTTCTGCTTGCTAACTGATGCTGCCGCTAGTTTGTATGAGCTGAGTGAGGGAGGGCTGCTCTGTGGGGAACTGGTCTAGGGACTGCAGCTCAGAGGAGGAGCTTTGGGGAAAAAGGCGTTGCCTTGTATGAGCAGGTGTTAAAACACCCTGAGTGGTTGCCACGGGAGATAAAAGGATTCCTCAAACACGCATGGAAGAATAAGGAATCACAGTCAATATGGCATTAATAGGCAGGAAATGTTGGTGATCCCTGAATATGCATTCCCTCCTGATTCTTCTGTTTTCAAGGTCTTCCTGCAGCACCAATGCATCCATTGCGCAGCATTACGCTCAAGTGTCGCCACGGCTTTTAAATGTTTACAGCAATCAGTCTGACTGCCTCACACCTCGTCACAGTTTAAGTGTTAATCTGTGGTCCAAATCACTCTGATGATCAGCCAAGGAGAGGAATGTGATGATGAGAAAACTTGGATGAAATGTTGTGCTGACTTTGATTTAAGGTTTTCTTTGGTTCATAGCCAAGCCAGTTGGCATTTTTTTTATTTGTAAGGTCCTTAGTTACATCTACGGCTCACCAGCAGAAGCATAAATAACAATGTTGTTGGGATTGTTTATGATGAAGTGGATTTATGATTAAAGTTGAATGTGAGGTGGAATTAAAGGTATGAAAGGAATCATGATGCAATGCGGCTGCAGTTCCCCTCCTCACCATCGGGGTCACCAGTTTCCCCCAGAGCCAGTGTGTGTCTGGGACGAGAGCTGCGTTTCCATTGCTAACGTGCACAAAACTTTGTTGATACTACGTTAATATCGACATAACGCCAGATTGCAAAGGCAGCGTTTCCATTAAATAAGAAATAGAATTAACATTTTTATTGTAAAACAAGAGATTTTTTTCTAAACTGCCGTGTTTCCATTAAGCAAATTTATTTTCAAAATTTCAAAATATGCAGTTATATTGCCAATGGAAACGCATCTAATGAGACCTTAAATTCTCCTGTCAAATTTGCATTTGATAGATCCAACCTTTGTGTGGACAGTGACATTCACCACGTTTATAAATGAGATCCATAATTTCTTCAGAGTTCCTCTGCTGGTGTCTGAACTGTTTATGGGTTTTCAATTCATGTTTCACCTGCAATGCACATTCTTTAAACGTATACTTGCTGTCTACTCCACCATGTGGTTTCAGAATAGCAATATTTTAAACCAAAATGTAGAATCATAGAAAGTGTCTTGACAGCCTGATTATGTAGGAAAAAAGCAGAAAGGGGAATATTTGTTTAAAAAGTTGGGAAAGTCTCACTTTAAGTGGATGGGTTTGGTTTTAATTATACATGATTTCCATGATGTAAACTATATGTCTGCTTCAGGGAGGAAGTTTATGTGTATTTGTTGATGAAAGATGAACAAAAGAGAAGTCTGAGTTAAACAAGCCTCTCCAAGTGAAATAGGAACATCAGTGCTTTTTGAAAATATATGGCAGAGAACTGTAGGCTTGGTTTTGTGTCTGCAACACATTATGCATATTTAATGTCTAAACAGTATCAGTGTTTTAATGCTTGAAGATGTTTGCCAAAGCTTTAATGGAGTAATAAGGTTCAGTTGTGGCAACGTTCAAGAAGTCGTCCAGGTCAGCCGCACAGTGGGGCAGGAGGGCAAGGTCGGCCTAAAGTCAGGGATGATAACTGACTTAAAATGTCGCCCATTAATAATAACTTACAGTCATGGTGAGAATAAAGTACGGCCTACACTCGTTTTCAGAGTTTTACAATCAGGACGTGATTAAAATATTCTCCATGAAGTTCTAATTTTTTACTTTTTTTTTTTCACAAAACATTCAACAAGTTCCACACGAACTGCATTCCCATTACAAACATGTACAAAGCTTTGTGGGTATTATATCAGTGGTGACAAAACACAATTTTGTTACTCTGGTGTACCTGTGAAAGAAACAATTAAAATCACACTTGGATAAGTTTTTTCAGACATTAAATTAGATAATTAAATAGGACATTAAAACACATGGTCTCCCTGCTTCCCTCAGTAACATCCTGTTGTTGATCATGTGACGTGTTTCCTTTGTAGTTTTGTGAAACACACTAATTTTGAACTGAAAAACCTCCTCATCCCAGCACCAAAACTTTTTTTTTTTTTTATCAAAAAACAACATTTTTTTGTTGTTAATTTTCCTGTTCCCATTGAGCAAATTTAATTGTGTAATTCAAATTTTCTCAAGTGAACATTTTCTATGCTCAATGGAAATACAGCTATTGACACTATTTATTAAACAGGAAGTCACAATGAAAAACCTGTGTGGAAAATCAACAACATCTCATCTACTTATGAAGGCTTTGTTTTATTGATTGTTGGTTTCAGTCTATCCTTATCTTTTAATACTTTATTAGTTTTTCATTTTTACTGAGTAGTTTGGGTGATTATTACTTGACTATCAAAGAGTTTTGTGACTAAAGTTACTAAACTGTATATGTGGAATTCTCTGTATTGAAGAAAAGTGTTTTCTGTTTATTCTGTGTGGAGCAGGGCACAGTAATACAGTAAGAGAGTAGTAGAGTAATAGAGTAATAGAGTAAGGACAAGACACTGTCTGAGTTATCCAAGTACTAAATATGCAGTAATAATCAAATGACATCAAATTTACATACAAATAGATTTATTCTACTCTACATTCAGATGTCATTTTTTTCTCTGATCACTAGAGTTACATTCAGGCTCAAACAGAAACAGCTTCCAGTCTGAACCTCTGATCTGTATGGACTGAAAATGCCACAGAATCCATGTAAGAATGTGTTAAAAGTGCAGCTGCAGCTCTGAACGGGTTAAAACCCAGTGAAGGAGAAGAAAGCATTTGCTGAGGAGAAAGAAAAAAAAAGGCCCGATCGCCTTTATTGTTGAGTTTAATTAAATTTTCAGCTCTAATTACAATTAAGCCACTTAGTATGTATAATAATGTTTGCATCACAGAGCAGCACAGATGCAGTCCATCAACGCAATTAAATATTAAAATGGCTGTGGCTGTATTAATAGCAGCATGGTGTGCTAAGTCTGTGACAGTGTGTGTGTGCGTGTGTGTGTACACCAGCCAAGGCATTGCAGAGGGGGGATTCCCTTGGTAGTGGTGTTGTCGCTTAGAGACCTGCAGCTCCATCCTGAGCGCAGTGTGGATGTGACCTATATTCACCGTGCGCTCTTTGTGCCAGACGAGCTTCACTAAAACGAGAGAAAAAAAAAAGAAGAAAAAACAGCACGGCGGATCAAAAATCCCCACGAGTGTATGAATATTCCTGCGATGCACAATCAGCGTACTGTAAGTTTAATGCAAAATTAGTGTTTTGGTACAAAATAATTCATGACTGAACATAATGAGGGTGTTTTTAAGTGAAAGTGAAGATCTGCTTAATTCACCTCTGCTCCTCCACCTCCCTGGTTGAGCTTCCTGTTTTTAGCTGCGTGCGAACTGCCCCCAATGCAGACCGGGGCTGTAATGGAAATGGTTCCTCATATATGAACATCTGAACATGCTGAAAATTCATATTTTCATTACATTACAGTGGCGAAACAGAGATAAGTAATGAAAAAGCCGCAATGGAGATTAGAAGTAATCTGTAGATGTATTTGTTTTTACAAATGATAATGTAAAACAAAGTTTACTTTGTAATTTAACATCTTGAAATTGGCTCTCTGTCTCTTTCTGAAACTTCATCTTCAGGAAGTCATCACAACATGGCTCCTCTATTAACCCTTTAACAACATTTTTAACAGCGTTTCACTGAGAAGTAATGACCTCAGCAGATGAGCAGTTTCACCAGGTGTTTACTAATTGCTGCTGGCTAGTCTGAAGGAGCCGAGTGGGGAAGTCAAGGGAAGGGCTGCTCTGTGAGCTAGGTTCACCCAGGCGTTTTGCACAGTTGAATGGTTGCCATGGGAGATTAAAACATTTCTCAAACATACATGAAACATCCAAAGCAACAATCCATATATGTTTTTGTTTAAGGTGTGACATTATAACATGACGTAAAGCTAAAAAATGTCCATTTTAAATATTACTGTCCCTTTAAGTGGACTTTAGGGTCCTGGCTGCAGATGGAGGTCGTACCACCGGTAAAGAAATGCTTCTTTTCATTGATTGGTAAAATCTCTTTGCTTAGTACAGAAAGCCAGGTTTGCCTTTTGCTCTCATTTGACCTGTAACATAGATACTGGATCAAAGAAAAAAACAAACAAAAAAAAAAAAACAGGATTTCTGTAAAAGTAGTGACGACGTGGTTTTGTGGAGTAAGTTGTTCATCTTCGGGCCGTCTCTGAAGCGTATCATGATGGTCGCTGGAATGCGCTGGGAAAGCTCAGCAGCGAAGTGGAGTGGCGGGGCCCGCGTCTGGGCCAGGCCAGGCATGCACTGATAAATATAGCCGCCGCTGAGGCAGTCTAAATACAAGGCTCCTCTTTGCTGTAATGGATGGGTGTCGCTGACCTGTGGTGCAATCACGCTAGATTCCACAGAAATATCATCGCACAGTGGCAAACAAACAAAGCAGAAAAACAAAGGCATCGGAGCAGGGAGTGCTAATCATGAGGCATGGCGAGGCGTCTGTGGCCAGGGCGGTGGAGATGCTGGACTGGCGTGTGTGTGCGTGTGAGAGAGAGAGAGACAGAGAGAGAGAGAGAGAGAGAGTGTCTGTGCAGCAGCAACTGTAGCAACCAGCACCGATTCTTCTTAAAGACTAAAGCATCCCCCTCTATAGTGGACAGAATGCAAAAAGAAAACACGTGAGTGTGTGTGCGTGTGTATGTGTGCAGCTTGTGTGTACGTGCTGAATGAATCCAGAGATATTTATGACCAGGGATTAGCCTGAGGACGCTCTGTGGAGTCCGAAGGTCGCTCTGCTGTCTGTTCCTCAGGGTTCCTGGGAGCATCATTAACCAGCATTTAACTGCTGGCTTATGAGTACAATTTAACGAGCCGGCTCGTCCTCTAACATGGCCTCACACACAGCACACCACCGACTGCTGCCGCTGCTCCCACACGGCCAAAACGCACGTGTCACATGAATTCACACACCTCAGTCAGAGTGGGGATGTGTTCATGTTTCACACACACACGAGAAAAAAATAATAAACGCACAGGCACACACGCGCACACACACGCACACACACACACACACACACAGTCATCAGCTGCCACAGGCTGTGCTGATTTGCAGGGCAGCTCCTGTAGAACAGCAAGCTGACGTGAAACAGTTTACACACACAATTAGTATTAATAGTAAAAACACACGGGCCTCTGCTCACACACTGCGTCATCACATGATTGTGAAGCGCAACTGATTAGGGCTGTGTGTGTTCGTATAGATTTGAGAGAGAAAGATGGAGCAGGAAAGAGAAGCAGGAAGCAGGAAGCAGGGGCGCACCTGTTAGGCACACACACGCACACACACACGCACACCCCCACACGCGCTAGCAGGTAGAGCCACCGGCGGAGCAGGTTAGCGCGACACCAGGGCCTCCTGGTCTGGTAGGGGAGGTGTGACTGGGCACTACTGGGAGGGAGTGGTCCACAGAATGCATGGAGAATCATTTCACTACATTACAGTACAAATCTTTGTCAGTATTCCACTAATGTGGAAAAAAAAACACAATTCCGCAGTTGCGGCGTTTCATTTAAATAAGATAGGCGTGTGAATTAAAATCACTCGCCTGTTCACGTGATAAGCCATTAATATCATGGTAGCGATGGATGTAAACAGTTACATGAGATAGTCATATCTCACCACGGTGCTAGCGTTCATCATCTATCAGCCAATCAGAGGAGTCGTCAGCGTCTTATTCAGGCGTCGGAGAGACAAGCCCCGCCTACTTGGGAGCGCTCACGTATGCTCTGTTTTGGGAAAATTCGTCTTGTGTGATGTACCCACGCACCCTTTTCACACCTAACTACATTATGACAACCCTCAGTGTATTTAACAGGTCATTTCTAATTTAGACAACTGTCCCACAAGCTTTAGACAGTAGAACCTCAGTAGAACCTGACTGCATGCTGAGGAGTCGGCTCAGTAATTTGATAAAAGTGTGTCGGACCAAGTCAGATTGAAAAGTTGCAACACTCTGGCTCTTAAAGACCAGAAACACGACTGTCACAGACCAACACGCAGCAGTGCAGAATCATGCATTGGAGAGAAAATCAGACATTTCTTATAAATAAAAGTTTGAAAAGTGTGACATGCATTTATTTGTTACAGGGCAGCCCTCCCTCCTCCCACCACTCAGCTCCTTCAGACTAGCCAGCAGCAATTAGCAAACACCTGGTGGAACTGCTCATCTGCTGAGCTCATTATATTAGCTACTTCTCACTGCAACGCTGGTAAAATGTTGTTAAAGTTTTAATAGGGGAGCCATGTTGGGATGACTTACTGAAGAGTTCTTAAAGAGAAGATGCCCAATATCCATCCATCCATCCATCCATCCATCCATCCATCCATCCATCCATCCATCCATCCATCCATCCATCCATCCATCCATTTTCTTGCACCCTTGTCCCTTAGTGGGGTCGGGAGGGTTGCTGGTGCCTATCTCCATCAGGCGAGAGGCAGGGTACACCCTGGACAGGTCGCCAGTCTGTCACAGAGGCCCAATATCAAGGTGTTAAATTGTGACATTTCTTTTAAGTCATATTTGATATATTCAGCAGTGGTGGGAAGTAACGAAGTACAAGTACGTCGTTACTGTACTTAAGTACAATTTTCGTGTATCTGTACTTTACTTAAGTAGATTTAATAATGGATACTTTCTACTTTTACTCCACTACATTTTACAGTAAGTATCTGTACTTTCTGCTTCACTACATTTCTACAAAACTGTCGCGTTACTCGTTACATCCAAGTCGCATTGTGTGTTTTTTTTTCTCGTTAAAATGTGAAGTTCAGGGACTTATCAGGGACTTAAGGTGGCGCCGTAAAATCCGAGCAATAACGTGACTTACGTGTCTGTTGTCACCCATCGGCTCCCCCTTTACTCGCATGCGGAGCTCCAAGACATGCGCAGTGGTTTCCTCTGAGCGTCAGTAATATAATAGTACGGAAGCGGTGCATAAATCATAAGATATGGCGACATGTAAAATCAGCAGCGCTTCGCTTTCACAGATGGTGGGGACTTCGTCCAATTTTTAACGTCACTTGGAAGGGAAGCTTAAAGAAAGGTAAGCTCCGTGGCCGTGATGCTAGCAAAGCTAGCTGTATTGACTGAGACACATGTTGCATCTGGGATGACTGACATGTCGCAGATATGGGACAATGCTGTGACCAAAGTGCAATATTGTAATATGACATTCATGGACGATCCGATTCTTCTGGACGGATCTTGACCAAGTCCTATAGTGCTGAAGCCTCAGTGAGAGCCGTTCTTTGTTCTTGTAATGCTCTGGGTACACTGCAGTAGCTATTTTATTTCATTAAAATATTTTTATATTTAATTGGTGAATAAATAAAACAAGAACGTAGGAACGCAGAGCATGCTCATTGCTCTTTGTTTTCATCTCCTGTCATGGTGGCAGACATTACAGCAGGAGGGAGGATGAGAACAGTCACGGTGCTCCTCCTGCTTGGTTACTTCTTGCTTATTGGGCCTTGGACAGTGTTCATAGTTGAGTGTTGTTAATTGCTGTGTTTAATGGTACAGACAATTATTATTTCTGACATTGGCAATATGGGCAACCGCACAGGGCGTTATTTTTTTAGGGATGGCAGGAGACCTGTGTATTGTGGCACAGAGATGAAAGCAAAACAGAATGAAGAAGAGTTTGAATTGATACTGGTTAAATTTATTTCAGCTCTAAGTATTTAATATCTAGGTGGGAAAGTGAATCTTTCAGATCAATTTGAGAAGCAGTTTTGATAGGTGCACTTAATTTTATTGTCATGTAGCATGGGGTGCTGGTTTTGATTTGGTCTTGGGTTCAGTGGTCCAGACTACAACTCTGCTACGTGGCTCCTTGGTTCCATGTCCTCCTCTGCCAGTTGGATTTCTTTCAAAATAAATGTGTGGCAAAAAAAAAGTGAAGTTCATGGTATGTTAGGACAGGAGACGAGATGTTTCCATCCCTGAAATTATGATGCATAGAATCATATATCTAAGTCTAAACTATGTTACAGAATAAACGCAATAAAAACATGCTTTATCTGTGGCATATGATCATATGATCATATGATCGGTACACTTAATGATATTAGTGATTAGGCAATGCATTCAGCAAATACTTTTACTTTTAATACTTAAGTATTTTTAAAAACCAGTACTTTTTTACTTTTACTTAAGTAAAATGTTAATGTGGTACTTTGACTTTTACTTGAGTAAATTTTTGTCTGTGTATTTGTACTTTTACTTAAGTACATTTTTTGAGTACTTTCTCCACCACTGATATTCAGCATTTTTTTTATAACAACTGAAGGTAAGAGATAGTTGATTGTGCTATAAAATGATACTGTGTGGTTGGAAAATACATACTACTGCCAATTTAAAGGTATTTTCTTCCATTTCAAGAAGAAACAGGAACTCTCCATAGAAACATGGTTCGTTTCTATGGTAATATTTACTTGTGTTTAATTTAGTCGGTTTTTCATCCTCACATAAAACATCTCAGCTGTGCACTTATTCGTTTTAAGTGCTATTCAAACAGAAATCAAACTTTCTTACTTTTCAATCTTTCAGCCGTTTCTCCTCCCTTCCTGTCTACTCTCCTGTTTCCCTGGATGCCGCAGTGGACCAGATGCTGTTTTGTGGGACCCTCACATCTACTCATTGCTCCACACAGACTGCTCCACATTGGTTCATAATTAATGAAATTAGCAGCTTTGTCTGCTGAGAAGACTCCTGCATCTGTCTCAGACTGATGGAAGAAAGACAAATGGGGTGAGGGGAGACGTCCCTCTCACCCCCTCCCACACACACACACACATTCCCACCCTCCACCCCACAAGTGAGATGGGGGAGCAGAGGGGAGGGAAATTGATGAGGAAGACACAACTGATTAACAGGACTGGCAGTAATGAGTAAAGAGAGTGAGAGGAAATGTTTTCAGGAAGTTTGAGCGTGAGTCATGTCTCCAGGTCTCCTGGAGTAATGCGGTCTACACATGTTTCTGTTAGCTGCTTTCATAGTCTGTCAGCTTTATGGTTGTGTTAGCAGCCAGTTAATTAGAAGTATTGAAAAGAGTAGATCAATGACTCGCAGCGGCTGCTGCTGTTAGCACCGCGTGCCAGATATTTGATTAGCCTCCCCTGCCATTAGCATGGTTGCCGCGTGTCCCCGGAGGAGCCTTTGTGATGAAAGTGATTGTCTGACGGCTGTCCATCACCACCACAGCTGCATCACACACACACACACACACACACACACACACACACACACACACACACACACACACACACACACACACACACACACACACACGCACACGCACACCTTCGAAGCCTCGGAGTGTGAGGTCAGCAGCACATTCGCTGTAATATTGACTTTCTGGTATTAATCTCTATCTTCTGCTACCAGTCCTCTGGGTGTCTTTAGTCAGTTTGCATGGTTCCTGTCCCACCCGACCTCTAAGCTAGCACACACACGTACGGACAGAGTGACACACACACACATAACACGAGCTGCGGTTTAGACTAGGTGAGTAAATTGTTTTTTTGTTCTTGAGGTATTTATCAGCCGCGGTGCCGCCTGTTGGACCGGTGGCTTCCGTAATGGAATCTGATTAATGGCAGCTTATTAACAAAAGCTCTGTTGTTCGGGCCCTGAGGGCTCGCTGTAATTCTAGAGCCCCGCGCTGATATAATGGCCTATTTTAGGAGCGCCGTGATTAAGCACCATTAAAGCGTCGAGCGGAGCCAGGCCGCGGACAACTTCAATGGCAGCAAACGTAAACGCAGCCAAGTCCCCAGAGTCCCTCCATCCTTCTCTGCCCGTCTCACTCCGGCTCCCTCTCTGTCTGTCCGCCTCTGTTATTGAAACAGAGTGCTGTATTTATATTGAGTTTGGGGAAGGACTCTAAGGGGGTGCGGGGGGGGGGGGCAAAATATATCTAAATTTTTTTTCCCAAACACCGCAGATATATTATGCTTCCATAGCCGTCGGCGGAATGGGAAGTCCGTGTTGCGGCGAGAGTAGCAGAAAGCCGTTCGAAGAAAATATGACAGAGAATTAATCTCTGCTTATCTGTTTGTGCTGAATGTCATTATGCACGCAGCATGTTAGGAGTCAGAGTGGGGTGGGGGTCTGGTGTTCAGCCAATCTGCATCATGACTGAGTGCTGAAGCTGGATCCATTTTGTCCTAACCTGAACGTTAATCTGGTTAGCGGGGGTTCAGACCACACAGTCAGACACCGACACAGCTGGCTCCAGCAGAGGACAGGGTGGGAGGGGAGCATTTGCTGATAAAACCACATTTTGATGTTTGACTAAGAACTGTTTTTTCTTCTTCTTCTCTTCTCTCTGTTTATTAGAGTTTCGCATTAAAGCAACAAACACAAACTTCCATCACCGAGCCGCTCTAATCCAAAAGGAAATGACCGTCGTTTAGGGTCTTTTGTCTCGCTTACGTGGGCACCGCGTCGTTAAGTACTGATCAGGGCAAAGAGAACCGAGCTTTAAAGGGATAGTTCACCCCATGGGAGATTGAAAAAAAAGTGAGTAGGAATCAAATTGGGTTCACCACTTTATACAAGAACTCTCCAAGTTTGATGCTGTCAGCAGAACAACATTAGTTACTACATTAAGTTACTTTGGTTAATGCTGCCAGCTGTAATTCAATTCAGTTTGATTCAGTTTCTCTAGCAGCAGTTCACAACACGTCATCTCAAGACACTTCACAAAAACAAAAAGTCATTTCCCATTGATCCTATGAATCAGTGCATTGAGTTTAGCTCATTATTCAACTTAGTTTAAAAAGGACACAGGGGATCGCATGGACCTGTTGACTAGCAGCATTCATTCCTCCAGGATGAACGCCAGACCAGATGTAGCTTCTATAGAAAAAGAAGAAAAAAAAACAATAATCAAATAATAAATGTTACAGGTGAGAAGCAGGGTACACCCTGGACAGGTTGCCAGTCTGTCACAGGGCAACACAGAGACACACAGGACAAACATTTAGACAGACCAATTAACCTGACAGTCATGTTTTGGACTGTGGGAGGAAACTGGAGTACCTGGAGAAAACCCACGCATGCACAGGGAGAACATGCAAACTCCATGCAGAAAGACCGGGAATCGAACCCAGAACCTTCTCGCTGCAAGGCAACAGCTCTACCAACTGCGCCACTGTGCTGCCTGTGGCAAAAACAAGGAAGGTGATCCTTCCAACTAGCAGTTAGCCTTCCAGGTTAGCTCAATCCTTGTGAGCGAACCTGGATTGTTTACTCCTCCTCCTTTTGTACAAATTAGAACATTTTCATTGTTCATACGGTACCTTAATTTCTCACACGGTATCAGTGACACAGCTGATAGCAGGCGGCTGAGTAGTCCTCTGGGCCCTCAGACTGCCACTGCTGCCCTGGTAAGCCTTTGCTATAGTCCCATATTGCTTACTTCACAAAAACTCTTAATAATGCGTTAAGTCTTCTGGGCCTAACGCAGGGCCTATGAAAACTGAGACAAGAACACCAAGCGTCCACAAAAACTGAAGTTTACTTTAGGATTCGGTCCTGTCTGTTGCTTAATGGAATCTAAGATGGCACATTGCTGGGGTTTTCCAGGTTATATGTACGTTGGGAAATTTTGTGGAGGAACAGCGACTCAGGAAACGGTTTTCCCTTCTCTGGACACGGGTCACCAGGGCTCCTCACTGGAGCCAGGCCTGGAGGTGGGGCATGCTGGCAAGCACCTGATGGCTGAGCTTCTGCCCACGGAGCCTGGGCACAGCCCAAAAAGGAAATGTGAGTCCCCCTTTCCATGGGCCCTCCACCAAAGAAGTGGAACTGGCAGTAGCCGAAGACTACAGAAGATGGTTTTTGGGACAAATTTTGGCCGTCATAGCAAAACGTTTGGACATCACTGATCCTCATATTTGTCACTAATATAACGAATCCAGATATCTTAGATTAGACAAAGTCAACCTACATGGCGTATCCCCTAACTATCTGGTAGCCTTCCATCGCTCTTACGCGCTACAATAACCTGCTGTATTATGACATCTGCCTATTGCAGGTAAAGGAACTATTGCTGGCAACTTTACAGAACATCCCTTCAGAATATCTGAACCATCTATTTATGCTCCCGGATCTTCTCTCTAGTTTCTTCCAGCGGCTGCTTGTCTTCGCCTTCATCTCTCTGTTCCTCAACAGGAAGACTCTTCACTGTCCACCTCCTCCTCCCTCACTTCCTCTCTCCTTCTATCCCACCCTTCATCTCTGCCCCAGACCTCGCTGTTCTCCCCCAGCTCCTCCAGGGAGGGCGGTAATAATTATTATGTAAATAAATACGCCTGCTGTAATCACATTCGTGCCACTGATCCAATTAGAGAGCTGATAGCAGGCGGCTGATTGCGCGGACTGGCGGCTGATGGTCAGGGCCTGTGTGTCTGTGGGGCTGCTTGGCTCAAGTAGTCGGGGGAGCACACGCATTAGCAGACAAGCAGGCCGGCGTAATGAAAGCTGCTTGGTGCCGTGAAGCATGCAGTCATTCCCTCTAAATAATGCTCTTTGACCAGGACTCTGCACGTCTGCCAGGCTCGCAGTCGGCTCGCTGGCCTGTCTGTCGATGCGGTGCTCTGCGTGTTTGTTGGTCTGCACTTTTGTTATCATGATTCCTGGCTCTGGATCACTTTCACCATGCATCATCTTATCACCAATTACTGCCTTGTTGTGATCCTCATCTTCTTAATGATGCTCCACTGAGACCTTCATCGTCAGAGTCCCATCCCTCACCCGGCATCTACTCTCAGATCAGCTTCAGCTAGCACTTTTTTCAATAGGCATGACATGATTTTATAAACTAATGCTAAGCATTTAGAGAATCAGTCGACAGGTTGTGAACCTCCTAACCAGCTCCAAGTGTTCTGCAGCTCTAGCAGGTTATCTTCCAGGATTGACCTGGAGTTAGCTTTAATCTAAGTTCCAGTCAACTCTGTTCCTGTTGAAGAAAAGCATTCCCACAGCATTGTGCTGGCAACACCACATTTAACCATGTTGTTCATGTGTTAATATGCGGAGTGATAAACATACCATAGGCTAAAAATGTTTTGCACTTTATTTTACAGATTGTGTGTCCCATGCAAGCCCTGTAGCAACAAAGATTTTATGGCTTTGTCTTTTCATCAGTAGTTTTCCTCCATAAAGATCAGATTTGCACAACATGGTATGCACAGGTTGCTTTGGTTCTAGGGGTCATGGAAGTGTAAATGTCCACTCCATATGTGTTTGGTGGATCTAAAGAAAGTCTATGACCCTGTTGCATCCTGTGCAAGGGTGCTGCTGGAGGGGTGTCAGGGTCCCCTGCTGCGTTGGTGTCAACTGAGCAGGAACTGCTTCCAAATTCTTGGAATGACGTCAAATTTCTCAGCCGTGTGAGACGGACAATTGTCTTGAGGGTTAGGATTAGGCAGGGTTAGATCAGAGGAGTTTTCACTCTCAGGGCTCCCCTTGCTGCCCAATGACTTCACAAGATATTGGGTCCCAAAGATGCTCACTCGAGATCAGATCCCTTTGTCGGGCCAAGGCATCCTATCTTGATGGAAAATGCATGGTGGAGTTAGTTGTTCCAAGACGCCACTGGAAACAACCTGTTGATTTGCATGTGCTATGTAAGGTGTAATGGAATATGGCTGGCATTTCCTCTGGGTGTAGGCGTATTGCTTGGGTAGGCTACGTCAGTACTTTGAGTGTTTGTCATGTGCTGTGTTTAGTTGAGGGGGAATAGAGGGATAGACTGAGTGGAGGAGTAAAGGATTGTTAGTACTGTAGGTGTTATGTTGTATATGGATGAGTTTTGTTGTTTGCTAGTGGGTGTAGATAGAAAATGATGTCTTGTGAAACCTGATGCTTCAACAGATGGGTTGACCAAGGATCTGGCTGCGTTAGGCCAGAAGAGTTTTCACTCTCAGGATTTCCCTTGCCCCCCCAGAGGCTTCACAATCGGAGAGGTATGTCTCAGCCTCAAGGGGAGGACTTTAATTATTTTGGTGTCTCAATTACAAGAGATGGTAGGATGGGCCAAGATAAAAGAGTAGGAGGTTAGTTAGCAGCAACGAAGATGGATCTGAACTTAAAACCAATGGTGTTGAAATATTGATTCATCCACAATAGAAAACTAAAAGAACAAGGTCAATGGACAGAACTTCCTCATGAAGTTGGCTGTCTGTCCCTTAGAGATAATGCAGGTAGCTCCCTCATCCATTGGGAACTTGGACTACTTTCCTCATACGCATAGAGAACACTCAGTATACTGTATGGGCAGGTATCAGGATCAACCGTCTGGAGCTAGGAGATTCCTATTCAGGAACTACAACTCCCTTCTGTTGAGGACACTTTGGTATCTCCAGTAAGGGGACGGAGAGCATCATAAGATACTGAGTTTTCCTTTGTGGACCTGACCAATCACAATTAAATGTGGAACCTTGATGGACTTAGTTTCTTCTTTTTTTACTTTAGCCAACCAACAGTTCAAGGCAGTTCAGCAGGCAAACATATCTACTAGTTTTTCACACTAGAAGAATTTTAAATCATTTAGCACATTATCCCTGAAAACTCTTTCAAAATTATTTTATAAAGTCAAAAAATCAAGAATGTCTTTGTTTTTGTTTCTTTCATTTGTATGAGTGCAGCCTTACAAACTATTGACTGAACTGAGGCAGGTTGATGAATTATGTCTACAGATGGGGCAGAGTGCTGCGTAATTAAGTTGATACTGTGGTGTAGGAGTGCCTTGCAAATCTGAACAGTTTATTGAATGGTATTTTATACACCTTAGGAACTTCAAAGTTGAATTACGTCAGAGTTTCTGAGTCAGAACTGACTTTAGGACTGCAAAATACAAGAGCAAGAAGAACTTCTTTTTTAGAGTCTGATGGTTTTTTAATGATGTGTCTAGTTGTAATAAACTCAGTTTGGATTATTGGAGTTAAAACATTCCTTCAAAGAATATGAAACCTAACTGGTCGTTGTGGTTTGTGTTTACTCCTCAAAGTGTATTAAAAAGCTGAGAGGGAAAATCCGGACTCTCCTCGACATTTCTCCATTTGTTTTGTTCTTGTCATGTTTTGGTTTGTTGGGGCAAAAAGCAGAAATGTTTGACTTGCACTCCAGTTTTTAAGTGCTGAGGAAATCTGAGCTGGAAAAATGAGCAAGTGGTCTCAACATGATGACTCCGTACCTTAACAGATACCGCAATCTGCGAGTGTGGATGTGAAATATGTTGGAGTTCTGGACGTATCGTTGGCCTGCTCACCACAGCTCTGGCTTCAACGGTGTCTGCCCAGGCGAGTGGGGGCATTAGTTTTACCCCGAACATTTTTGCCCGGGGGGCCGTGCTCCCACCGCCATGTGTTGGCTGAGTAGACTACTGTTAATGTTGAGAAGTAATGTATGGGTCCCAGTGCTAACTCCCTGCCTTTTACATCTCAATCAGGTCACTCTAGTTTATTTATATATTGTCAAGGGGGTGGGGGGGGGGGACGTGGGGGCTAAAAGATGAATGTGGCAGTATTTTTTTTTCTCGCCCTCGTTCTGTATTTAGTTTGCAAAAAGCTTTTATAATGAATTTAAAAGGCGGCGCAGATCCAAGTGTTTGAAAGTCCCAGAGCGGCACTAAGTGAAATGCCCGAGCGGAGGGAGTAAAGAGGAGCCAAAATTGTAGAAGGCTTTAACTTAAAACATGGAATGGATTTTACAGAAATCTAAATTAATTAATCTTCTTTTTTTTTCCCTGTGCTGCTTTCTTTCTTTCATTAGTTTCCGTTCCCTGGCCCTGCACTCCTCCGCGCTCTGCTCTTACCCACTCAGTCGCACGCTATTAAGCAAACACTCCTAATATTTTGAGCAGGCTGGCAGTTTGAATTTCATCTTGCCGACGCATCTTGTTTCTCTCAAGCCCTGACTGTTTTGACATGCGGCCCGATTAAATTATAAACAAGCAGGCCTCCTGATGGTGATGCTGGAGCCACTAATTTCCCTAATTGTTTGCAGTTGTCTGGGAGGCCAGGCTCGGAGGCCTGATCCCCCCTGACTGGCACTGCCGAGCTAAAGGCAACAGAAGGAGGGGAAGTGGAAACGGGAGGGAAGAGAAGAGAGGGAGTGCAGAGGAAAAGACTGGACGGGCAAATAGGAGGCTTAGCAGGTAAAACAGGGCTGGGGTAAGAAATTAGAGTGGAGGAGTAATTTAGAGGTCCTCAATCAGTTTACCCAGCAGTCTTCAAACCAAACCATTAGAGACCAAAATGGCTGACCTGCAGGGACCCTGGAAGAACATCAGTTTATTAAGAAGGCTCACATGGTGTTTTCCTGCAAGCGTTTCAATCAGTCACTGGAGTGACTGTGTGGAACAGAAACTCAGACGCAGAAAGAAAATAACCTGAGCTAACGTTTTTGCTACAGATTTGATAATTTCATGAATACTGTACAGCACTTGGTAGCAGGTTTTAAAGTGCTTTATGAATAAAATTGACATTGAGATTCTATGAACAATCGTGTGTTTTAATAATAAAACACATGACTGTTTTAATATCATGAATAATCATCATCATAATCATAATGAGTTATTATTAGATTAGATTAGGTTAGAAAAATTGAATTTGCTTTGCAGACAGCAGAATAATTGAAGGTAAGTACATAAAAAATACAGTAATAGTACACCATAACATCAATATAGCTTTGCTATGCTGCTGCTGCTGCTGCTGTTGATGATGATGATGATGATGATGATGATGATGACGACGACGACGACGACGATGATGATGATGACGACGACGACGACGACGATTATTATTATTATTATTATTATTATTAATTATAATAAATTAAAATGATTGAATTTTAATTTAAGATGAAATGAAATGATTAATTTCACTTTAAATTACATTACATTTAATAAATAATATTTGATAATAATAAAATAATAATACTGTTATTTTAAAAACAATAATACGTATTATAATAATAATAATAATAATAATAATAATAATAATTGTTTCATGGTTATTTTGTCTGTTGTGGCTTTGTGATTTTTCTTTTAATGTCTATTCACATTTAAAAGACAACACAAAGTCTTCAAACGCTTTAAGTAGATGCACAGCACAGGTTTGTAATTTACTGTTAGGCTTAGACCTACATCTAACAAATGCTGGTCTGCTGATATTCAGTAAATAAACCATGTGTTGGACCCAATCAGTGGGAGGAACAAAAAGGACTGAACTACACACAGAGAACAAAAAAGAATCCCCCCTAAAAAAAAACATCTCCATCCCAGAATGCACAGCGTTAATTCATGTAGGAGGTGGAGTCGTCTGTGTTGATTCTGTATTTTTGTCCAGGATTCGCAGTTTAAGAAACTCAATGCACAAGTTCACTCCTTCATCTATGGTTCTATAACACACGCACCTCACTCACCATTCAGATATTAGTAAAACAATAATTAATAGAGGCTCATTGTAGAAGATGATCTGTAGAGGCTAATTTAGCTGTAATCACATGGTGACCTCATAGGTCATTTTAATCAGAATTACCAGCTTTGGTAACAACTGCCTTTGACAATTATTAATAGTTATTTAAGGTCAAACCAAACTTACTGTTGCACAACATCACGTCAGGAAACCCGGCTGTACCAGCAACACACACTAACCTGGTATGAATCAAAATCAGCAGGAGGAAACACAGTCGCATGATTCCTTCTGTTCCTGATATCTTCTGAGAACCAGACCTTTTTCATAATTCCTCCATTTACCAGCAGACCAGACATTGATCTTAAGTTGAATTGGTGGACCAGACTCAAAGACGTGTAACTCATCATCAAACAGAAACTGTTCGATTTAAATCATGTGTCACAACCGACCAAACAGTCACAAAATACTTAAAACGATTAGAACAGAACAATCTCGCATAGAAAGTGAAGTTTCAGTACACTGGTAACTTAATGGTACGCTGAGCCAGATCCTGAGCTCACTTTGGAGGAAGCTTCAATAAAAACTGAGCGGCATGTAAACAAAAACAGTGTTGGTTTGGATTCTAACCAGGTCTGGGATATTGCTTGAATTAAAAAAAAAAGAAAAAGGTTCTGTAAATCTGTTTCATTTTTGTTCCTCTTCACTTTTGTCACAAAATGACACACTTCATGGAGTTCCAGCAGACCTCCATCACAACAAAACACGATACCATCCAGACTTCCACTCAGCTTGCCTCTGCAGATCTCCAGTGAAAATGATGATGATGAGTGTGCATGTGTGTGTGCGTGTGTGTGTGTGTGTGTGTGTGTGTGTGTGTGTGTGTGTGTGTGTGTGTGCGTGTGCGTGCGTGCGTGCGTGCGCAATCCATGTAAGGGATGAAAGGTTTCTGTGCAAAGTTGTGAATGTTATCCTGGCTGGCATCAACAGACAAGCCTGGTTCCCCTGCAGACAGCACTGCAGTCATATCACCACTGTCATCACCCAATCAGTGGTGTTCCCTGTGTGAGGGTGTGTGTGTGTGTGTACGTGTCCAGTGTGTGTTAATTTAGCGTGACAGTGGAGATGGCAGCCATTGTTGCTGAGCAGGTGAGCTAATATCACACTTTGATACAGAGGGAAGACCTGGAGTGAGACACGTACACACACTAAAGTAGGCACTGCTAACATTCAGCTGGTCCTTCGGCTGAAACTACCAGAAAGGTAACCTTAAAATGACAAATATGGAATAGAGAATGTCAAAATATTATTTAGGAAAAGGCAACCTTAGTTCAAGTTTCCTCCAGCACTCTGTCCTCGGTACTCTGCTTTTCTTATAAAACATGAATTTTAGAGGACTTGGTGCCAATGTACAATAAGGCTCCCCTTATAAATGGCTAATAAAAAGTTAATACATTTCTTATTAAATAATCTCCAAACAATTTATAAATTATTAAAAGGTAGTTAATTATTAATTAAGATAAATAAAGGGACAGACAGTGAGCCAAACCTGTTCAAATATATTTTAAACTGTTTAAATGAAACAGTTCAGACTAACTCAGTACTGGTCGATAGGTAGCTTCACAACTTTACAATAAATAGTTGTGAATATTTATATTGCATAGATAGCGTATGATGTTATACACTGAAGAATCATGTTTACAAATTTTCATTGTGCCTGCAGGGCAGTAACTTAGTGTGAAATGTTTAATTTAGAAATGTGCATTAAAACAGAGATTTGGCTCGATATTTGAAAATAAACTAGTTTTTGTCTTTTGCTCATAAGGCATGAAAAACAATTATTAATGATCTATAATGTCTTACAGCTCAATTATTAACAAAACTTCAAACTATTCTTTAGGTAAGGAGAGCCTTATTGTAAAGATGAATTTACCATTCTGCATTACTCTAAGGTAATTGCTTGTTTCTACTTTATCCACTAATAATGGGCACAAAATTGAAAGATGTTTAGAAAATTCTTTATCAAAGTAAAACAACTGGAAACAAACAAATAAATAAATGTTAATTAAATTACATTAATTAACATAAATGTTAATTATTATTGAAAACTTGATGACTGTGCTTAAAACAAACCTCTGCCTCTTTCCCATGAAACCAGCCACTCAGCTCCTCCAAACTAGCGGCAGCAGCAATTAGCAAACAGCTGGAACTGCTGAACTATTTCTCAGTCCAGTGCTCCTAGGAATGGCTGTTAGCGACATGATGAAGCTTTGTTGGAGCCTGAAGGCAGAATGTCACAGAGTAGGAGCTTCTTAAAGAGACAGAGGCCCAATTTCAAGATGTAAAATTTTTAAGTCAAATTTTTAAAAAATCATATTTGATACAGAATTTCCTGCATATATCAACTGAAGTTATAGCTCTATGAACTGAAGTTCACATAGCTACTTGATTGTGCTATAAAATGGCACTATATGCCTAAAACATACATGATACTGTCCCTTTAAATGAACAGGGCCTTCTAGGAGCTCAGCTGCACTTGGGGAAGTGTATTTGCCAAGATAATGTTTGAGTTTCAGCAGAAAGCTGGAATCAGACACTTCAGAAAGAGCTTTAACATTGTTGAAAGAAAGCCACTGTGTATGTGATGTTGCCATCAGCACAGGAAGTGTGCTGCGGGCTAACTGCTCTGTCAGCTGTTTGACTATTTTTTCTTTTACTGAAAAAGCCCATTATGTGACAGCTTGCAGTGATGAATATTGAATTCACTGTGTGCCAACGGTAATGTCTCCAGATGTGCACGAGAGTTTGGGCAAAGCGTGCAATAAAACCTGATAAATCAGGGAGGGAAACACACGCAGTGCTGGAATCACATGCTCGGCGTCCTCGCGTTACTCTATTAACACACACACACACACACACACACACACACACACACACTTCCTGCACGTATTACTTATTTTCACAGTAGTAAATATTTGAATGATTCCTGTTTATCTTTGCTGTGCATGAACAGCCGGGGACCAGAGGGGGAGGCAGCGAGCGACCTGCCAGCAGGCTGCAGTGTATTAAGATAAACAAGCAGAGAGAATAAGTGACAGGTGTCCATTGAAGCAGCACAGGCCAGCCGCTGGGATACGGAGGGAGTTAATGCCTAATGAGAATTCACCATCAACACTGACAGATGCTGAAAATAATAGTTACTGACTGACAGTTTGCTGCCACATTCTCACAGTTTGCATTGGGGGTAAAAGATCTCAGCGGAACATGTTGGAGGAAGTATCGTTGTGATCCCAGGACGTTTTAATCTTCTCACCTGTTTGACGATTCTCCACCTCTCTTCCCCCTCCCCGACCTGTTTCTTCTGCTGAACCCTTCTCCGACTACATCCTTGGGTTCAAATCGTTCATTTTTATAATCTAAAACTCATCCTGTGAGGTTTAATAGATTCTCCTCTACTTGCTCTGAATCAGAGGTTTTGTAAGACTTTAAAACTTTGACAAAACTAAAGATGCAGGGAAGCAGGCTGATTTCTGACCCCTGGTGTTTTTTTTAAAGAACCACATTATAAGAAGATGTGAGAGCAGCAATAAGGAACCTGTGAGGCGCTGAGCCGGTTCTCCTGACCTCCGGCTGCAGAGGGAAGCAGACAGAACAGAGCAGCTGCTGCAGCTGAGGCAGACTTCTTCTCCTCCAGTCAACGGGGAAAGAGCTGATGGAACCCTGGAGCAGAACCCGGCTTGGTTCAGACTAAAGTAAACAGCCATCATACTGTTATGACACACGGCACAAAATCTCATTCCTTTCTGTAAGATATGCTATAGGAGCTGCAAGTCTGAGGAAAACTATTTCTCATTCAGTGCAGTTTTTAAACATGTGAGGCTGATCAATACTGAGACTGATTTTTATCCCGTTAATATGACAGAACAGACGTCAACATTTAACATCTTCCCTCCTAACACCGAGCATTGGCGGTCTTTATGACCTGCTGGTCCTTCCCTGGACAGACCTGTGCAGACTGGAAACAGCAAGGATGTCATTGACTGCTTCTAACACATCAGGTATGTAGACAGAATGGTCACATGTTATACCTGATACATCTGACCCACATACAGGTGCCGAAACGAATTGCCTTCACCTCTCAGTGGTCACAATGTTGTGCCTAATTTTAATCAGATCCATAACTTGATTCTGAGATTTCCAAAAAACTGCCAATGTTTCTAAATCCAGCAGGTTTCATGGATCTGCCTTTAAAAATTAGATCTGCTGACACTGGATACTTCTAAATCTCTCTTGGAGACGAGTTTTTATGAACTGGATTTTATTACAACCCAAATTTATCGTACCTCATTAACCTCATTAAAGCTGCAGTATGTAACTTTTATTAAAAATAAATAAATAAATAAATATATATATTTCACATATTTGTTAAAACTGTCACCATGTTGTCATAGCATAAAATGAGAATCTGTGAAAAGATGAATCTCCTTCTCCTCAGTGCTGAGGAGAAGGAGACTGAGGATTGGCTTCTGAAGAAACCAATCAGAGCCAGGAGGAGGGGCTTAGCGCTGTCCATTAACCTTGTGAAAGTGCTGCTAAATGTGGTAATGACGGAGGAAAAAACTTACCATCAAAGGAAAACAGGGAGGAGCTGCAGCCGAGCAGAGAGAAAAGGATGGAAGGAAAGAGGGCTGAGCAGCACCCACAATGGCCTGATTGGCATAATTAAGACCCGCCTCCTGGCTCTGATTGGTTGTTTCTAGTTTGCACAGGGAGAAGGCAGAACCTTTTTTTTTTTTTTTTTTTTTACAAATTATCTGTCTCATGTCGTCATAGTGACAGTGTCAACAAACATGCAGCATGTAAAGGTACATTCTGCAGCTTTCACAGTGTTTGACAAAAGCATTTACAAATGAACAACACCGCGCGTGCATGGCGCTTCTGACGCCCAACTTAACTCTGAACATCTGCAGCAATCTGATTGGTTCCTGTCTCCATCTTCTGCGTCGCGGAGCATCAGCAGCGGCTGAAGCAGCCTCCGGCGCCCGGGGACGGCCTCTGGCTGCCCTGGACGCCCGGCTCTGACCGGCCGTTACGTCAGGGCTCCTGCCACCGCAGCCTCAGGCCGTCCAAGCTGTTCCAGGCAGAGAGGAGAGGCGACGGCTGCCTCCTAAGGATTTGATGTTCCCTGCTTCTGTAGGTCTGTTGTTTTATGACCCAACGCTCCGACAGAGAACCTTTATTTTTAGTTCAATGAACATAAATCAAGCCACAGCATCGACGTTGTGCTCATATATTCATATACCTGCAGACGGACTTCATTCTCCTGCAACTTCCTGAACTCATATCTTTACAAGGGGCGCAGAGCTGAAACAATCTTCTCTGAGTGTATTCAGGACTTCAGTTTAATGTGTTTAAGCAAATCCTTTGATGGATGAAATTATTACATTTGCCCCCATGCATAATTCATGTCCCAGTCCAGATTAGTTATTCCAGGGTTTAGAGAAATGCTGAGTGTGATTTATTTTTAATCAGAGCAGCTGTTTGCCTTCTCCTATCAAAGATCTGCTCTGACAAAGACACAGACTCGACGAGACAGAGCTGACCCCACGCGACCGCTGCGCATTTTTAATCCGCCTGGTGGTGATTTTTTTTTTATTTTATTTTTATTTAGTCTTTTTTTTTATGGAGGAAACAGCCGCACTACAGCCTGCGGCGGCCTCTCGAACACACATGCTCAGTAAAACTAACATGACTGTGGTTTCCCGTTTCCCGGGACAACATCTGAAAGTGTTCTGATCGCTTCGAAATGTCACAAGCCATATTCACACGAGTCGAGATGAAAAGCTAAGCCCTGACAAGAAGTTGTTAATCTCTCCGTAACATTTGACTAATTGAGTGTCTGCTGCTGTTTGCTGCTCACTTCCGTTTCGCCGGCACAACTGAGCGTCAGCGGCGGCTTCAGGTCGCCGGGTGGATTGGTGTTGGCGGCGGACTGCGGAGCCGCTCTTCTGCTTCTATCCTCAGCCTGCGCACCAGACGAGGTAAACAGGGGTTGGGAGGAAGGGGGGGGGGGCATCGGCTTATTTTGAGGGGGAGGGGGTAAAATGAAATGCCTTTTTTCCCCAAAAATTTACACAGGTGAATGTAAGAAGTAGCTACCACACACTTTTGAATATAGACAACAACATCAATAGCCTACATGCTACATGTTAACAAGCTCAATGTGCTGTATTGGTATTAGCTAGCCATTAGCTAACATTAGCACCCAACAGCATTACTCAACTCAGTCGGTTAGTTATATGGGGGGGGAAACGATACAAAGTTCTTTGCGTTTTGGTGCCGCACAGCGCGAGCGTCTCAGCGCTCATGTTGCGTTTAAAAACGGCTCGGAAAAACAGGTTAGTACGTGTTAACAACGGATTAAACAGTTTTAACTGCTGAAAATAGTCACAGAAGGCACAGATATAGGAAGTGCGGATGCCCCTACTGTATCAAATCGATATAGGAATAACAGAGATTTGGCCACTTTAAGGTAAAACAACAAACAGCTTCGGGGGCACGGATGACTCTGTGGGTGGGCAATGCCCGTCCAGGCCGCCAGGCCTGCACAGGTGCGTCTATCAGTTTCTGTGCAATCCTGAAAGCCTGGAAACAGACTGAGTTTGAAGTTATTATCTTTAATGTATAATAAACTTGCAGAAAAATATCTCTCATTGCTCCTACTTTTAAAATGTGAACTTCAGTAAAAAGCTTTTGATTGGGTCTTATGTAAAAATGTTGTTAAAGATGGCTTCCTTCAACACTGATTTACTTAATTAAAAGCAGTGGTTTTGTTGAAAAATGCCTGGAATATTGTACAAACTGCTGGAAAAATCTAGAAATGTGAAGTTTTGAAGCATTGCAGGGACTCTGGTTTGTGCTGCGCTGCAACATCTGGGATGTTGATTTTGATTAGCGGACATATTGACCATCAATTAATGTTCCTGACTGTCTGCAAGGTTATCTTCTGAGCACAGTAGGAGGCCACAGGTGTGTGAACCCTCTCTGCAGCCGGCCTCCCTCTGGGCGCTGCTTTGTGGGTAATAATAGTTAGCAGCAGCAGCTGTGCCCCGTCTCCCTCCTTCACCTCTAATGTTCTCTAATCAGCCCTCTATCAGGCCTAATGCCCTGCAGTGTGGCCCTCACAGCTGTCTGAGGGGCCCTGGGTATCCAGACACCTGTCAATCTCTCTCTGCCTCATTTCCACGCACCAAAAAGCAGAAGCACAGGCCAACAAAACTCAATCATCCCACTCTGACTGTGGGAGGATTTCCAACAGATATTTTGAGCTGCTTCTGGCAGAAAACAAAACTGGACCGTAAATCAAAAATCTATGCTTTTAACCGTTTGTTTGTTGCAAAACGTTTTATAGAAAATTTACTTTTTTGAGCTTCACATTATGCTATAATGTTATTCCCTCATCAGAAACATACCTGGAATGTTGCTTTGATTTTTTTCATGCATGTTTCAGAGATCCTTTAACCTCCCATGGGAACCATCCAGCTGAGCTAAACACCTGGGTGGACCTAGCACCGCCCTCAAAGACGAAGCTCTGCCTCTGAGCTTCAGGTTAGAAGCTTCCGAGGTCCCGGAAGTTTCTAACCGTTAAATCAGACCTGCTGGGAGAGCAGCCCTCTCCCAATCAGCTCCTTCAGACTAGCCAGCAGCAACTAGCAAACACCTGGTGGAACCAAGCATCAGCGGAGCTACTTCTCAGAGAAATGCTGGTAAAAATGTTGTTAAAGGGTTAATAGAGGAGCCATGTTGTCATGACTTCCTGAAGGCGGAGCTTCAGAAAGAGCAGGAGTTTTTAAAGAGAGAGAGGCCAAATTTCAAGTTGCTAAATTACAACATAGATTTTTTAAAAATGTACAGCATTTTTATAACAAACCAAAATTTCACATATACTTCATATATTTTTATCAGTGTCTGAAGTTAAATCAGACCAAACCTTTCTTGGTTTGACTTAATAGTGACTTAGTAATAATTTCTAATATCTCCTTGAATTCAAAAGTTTTCATACATTTGGTCAGTATCAAGGATAATCGTCTTAAGCTTTATGACTTGGGTAAAACCTTTTGAGTTTGGGTTACAGGTTCTCACCAGGTTTTCTGGCATTTAGCAAACAGAAATAGTTCTAACTGAGCTTTAGCTCAAACATACAAGATATGTTTGTTCTAACTTAACTTCAGACAGGGAGGAAACAAAGTGTGAATGTGTCTTTTTAGTCAGTGTATGTAAATATCTGGTTTCATCTGTAAAATAGTTCCTTGATTGAGCTATAAAATGGTTCTATGTGCCTGGAAAATACATAAAACATCCTTTGTATTCCTCAATCTAAACCTTCTCCAGTGTCTGGAGAGTCAGCGGGTGGGGCTGCCTCACATTTGGAAACTTTTGATCTTTAAAGTTAAGTAATAATTCAATTAATGAAGCATAGCGTCAGGGTTATAACATTTTTTTGTTTTTCATTAGTTTAGTTTTATTTTCTTTTGACTTTTTTCTCGAATTCATTTTACTTTTAATCATTTTTTAGTGAGCTTACTAGTTTTTATTCATTAGTGAACTTTTGCTTAATTTTAGTTCAGTTTTAATAAGTTATAGTAGTTTTAGTTTTTTCATGCTTAATTTTTAGGTGCAGAATTCAAAAAAGTCAAAGCATTGTAGTTATGTGAGCACTGACTGGGTGATGAATACTCCACAGAAGATATCATTTTTCATCAAAAAAAGGCTTGTCGTTTTGTGAACTAGGTGCCTGCAGAAGAATGGAGAACTACATTTGCCAACAGCAAAATAAATCTATTTTACATCAATTAGAAAGGCTAATAAATAGCATGAAGTCAAAGGATATTTTATCTATAAGTAGTTCAGTTTTATAAATGCATCATATAGTTTCAGTTAGTTCTAGTTTCCCCCCCTTAATTGCCATTTTTACTTATTTCTGTTCTCATTCTAATCCGTTAGTTTTAGCCCCGGTTCATCAGAACTGAAGCTTTGCTCTCTCCAGCCGAACACACCCAGACGGCAGCGCAGCATCCCGGCTAACCGCAGGCCTCTGGGTGGTCTGCTGTGTTCATTACTGTCTGTCTGCATGTCTGTCTCAGCTGAGCAGCGCTGCCTCCGGGCCTGGTTCTGACGGAGCCGCCGCGCAAACGCCAGGAGGCTGATTAAACTGCAGCGACACCCTGCAGGCTGCTTGGGTGTTTTATGGCACTGCATGGACGAGAGAGGGAGAGAGAGAGAGAGAGAGAGAGAGGGTTCAGGCCTGCTAACACACCCCTCCACTGCATCAGCAACCATGTCTGTTAATGACTACCAGCTCTGGAAGACCCCAGGCAGGGTGTGTGTTTGGGTGGGGGTGGGGGGGTCTGAAACCCACCAATTGGGCGAATAATGAGTTGAATTAGGAGATTTAGAGGTGAGGTGGAATGAGAATGGGGCGGATGGTACTGAATGAAAACCAGAGGTGCTTACCACAGAACCGCAGCGCAGAGAGACTGCAACGCTGTCAGAGACCGGACAGCCGCTTCATTTAAAGGGGCAGCGTTAAGAAAATCAACTTTTTAAAGCTTCACATCATGTTATGTTATTCCCTCATCCAAAACATTCCCGGGGTGTTACTTTGGTTCTTTCATGCATGTTTGAGAAATTCTTTAATCTCCATAGCAACCATTCAGCTGGATGGACCTAGCCCCGCCTTTGAGACCCAGCTCCCCCTCGCAGCTGGAGTTTGCAAGCGTCCGCCTCACAGAGCAGCCCCCCCCCACCCCTGTGACTCCCTCACTCAGCTCCTTCAGACTAGCCAGCAGCAGTTAGCAAACACCTGGTGGACCATCAGCTGAACTCATCATAGGAGCTACTTCTCAGTGAAACATTGTTAAAGGGTTAATAGAGGAGCCATGTTGTGGTGACTTCCTGAAATTGGAGTTCTTAAAGAGACAGAGACCAAATTTCAAGGTGTTTAATTACAAGGTAACATTTCCTTATGTTTTTTATATAGCAAACTGAAGGTAACACAGTTATTTTATTGTGCAATAAAAAAGCACTATGCCCCTGTAAAACAAACTTAATAATGCCCCTTCAAATTTCTCAAAAACCTGTTTATAAATGTATTACAGATTTTACAGTGATCCCACAAACACACTATACTGCGAAAAGTTATCCCTTATACCTCTAAATCATTGAATTGACATGTTCCGTTCACTTCCATTTCAACAGGTGTTTAGAATCCAACACTGAGGCATACTGCAGACTGCTTCCACAGACATTCGTGAAACATTGGGTTGCTATCAGGAGTTCGAAGAATTCCAGTGGTTCAGCAACCTAAGACACGCAGGAACATTTCAACCTTCTTGTAAGGGTTTGTTGATGCCGTCTTTGTGCTCCAACATAATGGCCGCAGTCCGAACAGGCGTCTGGTTCAGAAGAACATCTGACTGGAGTGCAAAGTGAAGCTTTGGGATGAATTAGAGAAGAGCCAACATCAGTGTCTGACCTCACAAATGTGTTTCTGTAAGGATGACTAGAAAGGATAATGGAGTTTTTCCAATCTTACCTTATTTATGTTTGTTCATCATGACAAGTTATTGAACTCAATACATTTACTTGGATAAACTTAAGTTGATGACTTGCAGCAAATTAACTTTTTTTTTTTTTTTTTTAAGTTGGGTCACCTGTTTACTTATCTTTCAGTGGAGGAGCACTCTGCTCAACCTCCAGGAAAACCTTCCCAGAAGAGTAAAGGCAACTACAGCCGACTTCATATTAAACCCTCCGGACTGAAACTGGTTTGTGTGTAGGCAGATTGTTGCAGCGCTAAACGTCATCGCTGAAAGTAAATCCCATTGCGAGCAGGAAGCGAGCTTCTGTTTGCTTCAGAGGCATGTGTCGACTGAGAAGAGCATTTCCATCCAGATGAAGTTGACGTCTCCTCGAACGCCTCGCTTTGCATAATGTCCCGGTTGATGGGCTTTAAAGGGAAAACATGTTGATCAGTTTTGTTGGGTTTGACGGAACAGAACAGCCTCCTCCCGTAATATTATTTCATGTCAAGTTGAGTTTGCTTGCAGAGGAAACTGGCGGGTCTGAATAGGATTAGCATCCAGACTGAGCCGCTGCCCACTTATTAGCTTTATGCTGCGTAATATTTCATTTTATTTAGCTGGAGGCTGATTAGTTTGGGCGGTCTGAGTGAAACGGGGCCAGGCAGTGCCTTCGTCGTTTTGAAGTTTGGCTTTTTAATTTCTTGGAATACCCGTGTTGGGTAATAAGGCTTTTTAAAAGTGTGTTCTCGCCCTGTATAAACACAGGAAGCTGCATTGTCATCCAACGGTTCCAGTAAATCCCTCCCTCAGCGACCTCTTGGGTTGTTTTTTTTTTTTTTTGTAGTTTTTTTTTTTTGTTTTGTTCCATCCCTGGTGTTCTTTGATTGTGTACAAGTGGAGCAATATTTGGTTCCTGCGGCCGCGGCGCTCACTCACCCGGCCCCCGTGACCCCTCCCACTGCGCTCCTCCAAGCCAAACCTTCTTCCAGTTTATACACAATGCACAACATTGTTCAAAAGACAAGGCGCTGCTCAGGCTTTGAACATCATCAAACAAAGTCATTCTGGGGTTTGCTCAGACAGCCAAACATAAACTCTCAGAGCCGGGTGATTCATGCTAGAAACAACGACAGAATTTGGTTTTTTTGTTTTATGAAAATGACACTAAAGCAGCGGCGGAGGAGAGGAGGGACGGCCGCTTGGTCTCTGGAGGACAGTCTTTTTTTGTTGTTGCTTTGGTCAGGTATTCTGCTCAGTGGTGCTGTGATGCTATAAGAATGTGTCAGCGAGTCTGAACAGTGTTCACACCAGCTTAATGAGAGCATGCTGAACCAAACCTTCCATCCGTCACATATCCTCTACAATCCTATAAATCTGTGGAAGGAAAAGAAAAAAAAGAGGAAAAAAGCTCCACAACCTAATTGCATTAGTGTGCATATTCTTTACCCCAAACTTTGTTAAAGCGTCTTTTCATTATTTTCTCCGTGTCTTTCAGACTGTGAGGATGTCTCCTGTCCAAAGCCGCATTCAGGCCGTTCCAGAGATCTTCTGTCAGATATAGTTATGAATATTAGCTAGTTCATTCCAAAACTTTCATTTTCCACTCATGGAGTCAGTCCTTTGTTGCTTTTGTCTTTTAGGCTGTAATCCTAAAACAAACGGTATAATGCCTCCTCATCTGTACCGTTCTATCTGATACTGTTTGGTTTCAGGTCAGGACAGATTTGTGTTTAGAACTGTTTATAATTTTATCCAATGTGACAAAAACAAAGTAATCCCACAGGATGATGCAGCCAGCACCATGTTGTACTGTGGACATGGTGTTTCTTTATGTGCAGAGCTGTTTGGTGTCAAACATGCATCTTGGAATTATGCCTCAAATGTTTCGCCCTTGTTTCATTAGACCATAAAACTTTGAACCACAAGGTTCCAAAAATATTCCTTAGGGCAGAAAAGAGATCTCTTTTCCATGTGCACTGTACGATAAACATTGTAATATTCCTTAAAGGATTGTAGTTTTGTTTATTATTTTTCTTGTACCGCCGTAATTATTATTATTTCCAGAAGTCATGACGTGTTTGGTCGTGCCATAAGACATGCAGGGTGTGAGCGCTGGAAGGGACAGAGACAGCTGACAGTGCAACAGAGAGAGAGAGAGATGAGGATGAGATCATGTTGATCCTCTTTAGTGTCTCTGCAAACGGCAGCTTTAGCTGAGAGATGCAAGAAAGCCAGTCAAAAAACCTAGCAGACTACACAAAACATACAATCGGCTTGTGGCTTTCACTTTTTCGGAAATTATTTTGGGAAATTTTTGCTTCTAAGTCTCAAATGTGAAAGGGGTGTGTATACTTTTCAGACACAAGAGTTTCTCAGCAGGAAGAGTCAGTCCACAGACAGAATCACAGCATGAGCTGATTGTCCTGAAGCGTAGAGGACACACTGAGTGGGGCCGGGTCTGCAGGAAGACCTCTACCCTCCGGCTCATCAGCTGCACTCAGGCTCCATTGTTTACTGAAAGAGTCAAGATGGGCATATAGAGCCGCAGAATGCCTGATCCGGCTCCCGGCGGCAGGTTAAACACCTCCAGACACCTCAGGCTCATTACACAGCCAGCTTGAAATGTGTTTGTTCCACTGATGCAAATGACTGTCATAATGAAGCTGTCGGGTAAATTGTTTTCTTGTTGCAGCTTGGCGTCTGGGTGCATCTGGAGCCGGTCATGTTTTAAACGTTCAACATGTCCTGTCTCACTTTTCTCCTGACTGGAAACATAACTGTCCCTCCTGAGCTGTGGCTTTTTACACCATGCATCATCTCCTCACACATTGTGGGCTAAAGATCCAGCAGCGCTGTTGCTAACTTTGTGTGGAGTGAAGCTCTCGACAATCCTTCTTGAAGTTCTTTCAGTGCTTTTCCAGCCACACTGGGCCTGGTCCTGGTTCTGCTGGAGGTTTCTCTGTATTGCTGCAAAGACTGGTCTCCCTTACATAGATTACTCTAACACATCCCGCTCAACTTGTTCTCATCCTATTTCGGTTACATTTGACACTGTCAACCAGGGTATCCCTTCGTCTAGCATCACAGGGAGACCGCGCTCCTTCTATTCGTACTTCTCTTATATCCTGACTTGGTCACACTTCTCTTTGCCACAGGATTTCCCAAAGGCTCTGCACATGAATCTCAAACTGTCTCTGATATGCTGTCATGGATCGAAACACATCATCTCCGACCATGATTTCCCCCTGGGACTTGTACTGTATGTCATCTAATAAACCTCAAACAACCTAGAAGTGTTGGAGTGGAGGATGTAAGCAAGAACCACTCACACATAGAGAGCGTGGTCAGTGGTTGTGGAAGTGAGCATGGATGCACAATAGAGACGTTTATCAAGTTGATCAATGACGTTCGGGTGCAGTAAATGTGACCTGGCTGTTCAGACTCTGGTCACATCTGAAAATATCAGAAATGTATCAGCTTTAGGGACACGTATCCAAGTGTCCCTGGGTCGCATTGAAAAGTCCGATCTGTGTTGTTCGGACAGTTGTGTTAACTGATCAGATACATCAGGTATACATGAGGTCAAAGCAATCAGATGTGGGTCACTTCAGGCTGCAGTGTGAACGTAGCCCAACTCTACAAACCTTTTTGAACGTTTTCATAGAGGATTACTGGGTCACTACACCACACTCGAGGCACAGCAGACTCTATATTGACTGTTCCATGATGGTGGGATGACCTGCGCTGCAGAAAATGAACTATCTGTCTTCATCCGTCTCCCTTCTACTGCAGCAGCAGATCAACAGTTCTCTCTATTCCCACGTTACTGCTGACAGAGCCATGCTGGTCGTTTTCCTTCTAAGAAGCTAATTGTTAGCTCCAATACTAACTTGGCTGTTTTTTCTGTCATTTGGGATAAAAGTCTCTCCATAAACATAAACATCCCGGATCAGATGACTTGGATGTAATAATATGGAGTTACTGTATGGAACTGGATTAGAACGTGATTATGCTTTCAGTTTATTGGAATGAATCGGATTGTGTTTGCAGCAGAAACGGACTTAATGGGTTTCTATGTAACAATATCTATACACACGAATGGGACTGATTTGTCTTTTTGACCACACATTAAAGTGATTGCTCTGTAAATTGAATTATATGAACAGAGTTTGGTTTTAATTTAATATCTTTAAGAATATGAAAAAAAGTGCTTGTAGTTTGGAAAAGGAGAAATTATTGTGACTTCAGATTAAAGTCCTTGTAGGTTGTGTTGTTCAACACACTGATAGAAAGAGCATCAAGTCCGAGTGGGACACAGCACAGCAGAATGAAGACTGTAGAATAGCCTAGTCAAAGTCTGCAACATTGACCAGGCTGTTCTACAACTTGAAATTAAACCACTTTCAATTGTGATGTGGTGGAATGTTCTTAAGTTGAAATTCTGAAAAAAGAGTGAGTGGAAATTCCCTCAAAGTGAAATAAAAACTAATTAACTGATCTTAAAGGTTTGAAGTTGTTGCTACTCGGAGCAAAACAACCATGTTAGGGAGCGATCACTTTTTCCCCACAGGACCAGGTTGGTTTGGATCTTTTTTTCCCTTAATGAATTAAATCATCTGAAAACGCGTTTTAATTTTTTTTGGATTATCCTTTATATTACGTACAGCTGCCTGATGAGCAGAAATATTGAAGGACAAAACAGAATGTTAACAGGTAGATCACTTTTGCATGGCTTTATGCTAAAAAAAAAAAGCTTTTTATTTACATCAGTAAATATGATTTCTTTATGCAGGTTTGACTTACAGCTTTACTTATTTATGTTAATATTAAATGATTCATGTCAGCAGATTGGTGGGTTTGAATCCCAGCCTGGAGTCTTTCTGTTCTGTGTGGCGTTTGCATGTTCTCCCTCTGCATGAATGGGCGACTTTTAGGTTGACTGAAAACTGCAAGTCACCCTTAGGTGTGAGTGTGTGTGCACGGTCATGTGTCCTGCATCGTGTGTGTGTATGTGTGTGTATGTGTGTGTGCCCGCGCTGCCCCGAGATGGAGGTCACAACAACAAAACAGTTTTGAATGCACAAATTTTAATTCACTTCAACATTTATGGACAAAGATTTCCTTACTGGAGTCTAACCCTGATTCCTGTCACACAGAAGAACACAACATCATCATCATCACACAGAGCACTGACTGGACAGGCAGCTCGCTGGGCAGCAGCCAATCACCATCGTCGAACCGGATGGTATCCATGCTAGTATTTCAAACATACAGAACGCTTACAGGACTGCACCAGACATCAAATAAGAAGAGTATGTGTGTGTGTGTGTGACTTTTTTTTAAATAGCCTTGTTGAAAGTTTTCACTGAGTCCTCCGTCTCTCTGAACTGGCTCAAATTTTTAAAAACACTCAGAAAAAAAAACAACAAACAAACAAACAAAAAAAACAATTTATCCCATTTTTGGGTATTTACAAACATTAAAAGCTAACAACAGAGTTAAACCTGCCACTTTTCTTTAAGAGCTCAAAAAAGTAGATTGTCATCAACTGCAGCAAAAGAGAAGCACTCTGGATACTTTCCTTCCTATTATTTTGGAGAGGGGGAGGGGGCACAGCTAATAAAAAAAAAAATGGCATAACACAACATGACAGGACATTTTCATTTTACCCAGTAACATCAGTAACTGCCTCTCTTTATTTTTGTCCAGCCTTGCAGACTTTTTTTTTTTTTCTCGTCCCCCATTTTTGACGGCGGAACCGAAACTTTTACTGTCCGTTGTCCACACAGCCGCCCAGTTCTGGAAACCGCCGCTTCAAACCATGGAAATAAAACCTAGAAATAGCACGCAGTGACAGCAATTCTAACCATAATAACAACAATAATAAAAATAATGATAATAATAATCATGGATAAAGATAGCAATAAATAGGCTTGGTGACGTTTAAGTGCGGGTAGGTGTGGTGAAACACAGGGACTGTGGGCAGGGAGGGCAGGGGAGGAGGGACGACTACCGCACATAAAGTGACTGATTGTTTGGTTGCTGAACATCTAGGCTCTGTCTTTAAACCTTCTGGGTACTTTTTTTTCTTTTTCCTTCCACCACACGTTGACGGGTGGAGCCAGGAAGGTGGGTCAGGCCCGACTGTCCCTCGGGGAGAGCAGAAGGTCGCCCCTAACAGCAGTGAGTCCGTGTGAACTGTAAGTGCTAGACAGGACTACCGGGGGCTCTGGAGTCTCGTTTGACCTCCTCCCTCGGCGCATTAAAGCTTGTCTGTGTGCATTCTCAGGCAGGCGAAAGCAACGTCACCGTCTCCTGAGGACGGATGAAAGCCTCAGGTTCCCGTCGCCTCTGAGGGGAGAGAACCTGACGGTCAGGTGAGGACTTTCCCGGTGAGGTGTGCTCAGACTTCAGTGATCAGAAGGAGGATCAGACGGGGGGGACGATAAAACGGTTCTGTGGTCATTTGGTCACAGTTACACAAACCGCTTCTAAAAAAACCTGCAGTCTGTTTCTGAGGTAAATTCACAAATTCCACAGATGGGAGATTGTCACGATGAACTGTTTGAGTCATGTACGAGTGGGATCTCAGATCAGTGTGCCGTCACGGACATCCACGCCTCACGCCGTCGCTTTGCTGCTGTCATGACAACTTCCCAGAGTCTTCTTCTCCAGTTTCGTCCTGATCTGGCGACGTCGCTCGGTTTCTACCTCTGGTAGTCAGTCTGCTGTTGAGGACTGGATGAGGAGGAGCCGCCCGGAACCAGAGGACCACCAAGCCGGCCGGGCCCTTTGTCCTTGCCCTCCTCTAGAGCGACACCGTTACCGGAGGACGACTGACTGGGGGTGGAGCTGGAGGAGGTCGGGGGCTGGTTCAGCCCCCCCGTGCTGCCGCTGCTCCCCTCTGCCGTCTGGTAGATCTCCTCGGCCCCGTCCTCGCTGGACTCCGGGTCCTCGGAGCCGGAGAGCAGCTCCTCGTCCCGGTACTCGCTGACGTCGACGCCACCGCTGGCCGCCGCCCCCTCGCCCAGCTCCTTGAGGCGGCCGTGGTGCTTGACGTGGTAGCGCTGGTTCTGGAAGAACTTGATGATGGTGTGCTTGGGCAGGTCGAGCTGCGCAGACAGGGTGTGGATGGCCTCCTGGTCCGGGTACAGGCCCACATCCTGGATGAAGCTCTGCAGTATGGCCAGGGCCTCTAAGGAAATCTGGAAGGAAACGGCCGATTCAAACAGGAAGAACCAATCAGTTTTCACTTTTTATGAGACAGACCGATACGAAGGAGTGCAGAATTCACTGCATGGAAAGTTGTTGGCGAATAAAATTGCTGTGAGCCTTGAGACTTGGGGCTGTCAGCTGGGGTTTTGTGTCAGAATAGAAAACTGTTGGGAAATGCCGAAATGCAAATCAAGTCTTCACCACTGGCCTCGCCGACTACCTCATGCTTGTATTTTAGCATTTTGTTGAAATGACTACAAAGTGTTGTAACCAAAGTTATATTGTATTAAAGTGAATGGAAAAATAAAAAAAGGTTTTGAACATTTTATACAGAAAGTAAAGAGCAGACCTTTTGAAGTACGTCTGCTTCAACTATCAGCTGAGAGTTCTGCCCAGTTTTCTTTGCTAAATACCTCAGTCTCCGTCAGACTGGACAGAGTGTCCATGAGCATCAATTTTCACATTTTGCCATCGATTCTCTACTGGATTTAGACAGACTTTGATCAGGCCGTTCTAACAGAAGACCACTCCTTTGATCTAAGCTACATTATAGCTCTATCTGCGTGTTTAAAAATGTCACGTTTTTCATAGTTTGCCTTGTCGGGCGACTTATTGTCAGGTGCGACTTATGTATGTCTCTGTCCTCTTCATGACGTAGATAAAGGATAATTCATTCAGACGGATATGAATATGAACCGTCAAGTCCTTCCTTAGACTAAGGTCGGAAGCTAATCGAGGGCAGAAAGCAAAATGGAGGACTAAGTCCCAGTGGCGCAAAAAGTGGGTATGCAGGGTATGCAACGCATAGGGGCGCAGCACCAGAGGGGGCGCCAAAACCCCGTCTGGAGGGGGCGGCGCGCCGATGATTGTTAGGGGCATGCCATAGCAATGCATAAGGAGAGCAGTACTGACTTGCGAAGCAAGTCAGTACTGCCTCCATGCATTGCATGGCAGGCACCTATTGTTCTACACCCAATAGAACGCCTCTTTATTATTTATTATTCTTCCATCACCGTTAATGCGGCTCGTACCGCTGCGTGCCCACCCACAAAAGTGGTATCAAATCGTGCGGCTCGAGGCCGGCATTATTGCTATTATTTTTATTGGGGATCGGAGTTAAAATGATTACATAAATTAATAAAAACGAAAAAATTTGAGATTTTGTGTCTCACAGAATCAGTAATCTTTCTCTATGAAACACACACACAGGACTGTTTATGGCTGACTCAAAAACCCTTTTTAAATCCCCCTCACAGGCATAAATATCGCCCTATTGGTCTGAAAGTTGGTCATAACATAGATACACATGCATGCTCATGTACAATGTTTACAAAAATTTGCTAGGGCTTATGCTTTTTGTCAGGGTCCTTCAGACTGACGCCTGGTGTCTCCCAAGTATAGAAACTGTGTCTGAAGAGGATTTTCCCGCTCTTTGGCTCTCACAGCTGCAGGGGATTAATTACCATAGCAACAGAACAGCGTCTGGAACTGCAGCTCCCCAGGACTGCACTGTAGGGTTTACTGGTATTTACAACTTCTTGTGTTTTCAGCATTATACTACTGATTCAAGACTATAACCATTACACATATGTCCCCCCATGTTAAAATCTGACATAAATAAGAATAAATAGTTGATTAAAAGTCTATGGACAGAAAATAACGTCGCTGCTCCTTTAAGGAACCAGCGGCACAGACGCAGCGCCTGCGATGCTACAGATCACAAACCTGACAGAGAGAGCAGAAGAGGATTCGTAGGAAAAGAGCGGTGATGCTCAGCAAGGCAGGTCATTAGCATTTGTACAAAAGTTAGCATTTCACTGTCTATGACTAGTGCACTAGCACTTTTACCTAAAGTTAGCTTTTACCTAATTTTCTCATTAATTAGACATGTTTAGTATACTGAATACAGTAGTAAAATTAAAACAACATGGTCGTGTTGCTCCACATGCTACTGCCAGCATATTGGCTAATTTTAGCTTATGCATCAATTCTAACATAATGAATGGTACAACTACAGTTTATTAAACATGCTTCTGCCTCTCCACAGGTTATTGACTACGTTGCAGCTTTCTTTAGCATTAATGCTAATTTTTAACATCATAGCGCTGCGTCAAAGCCGACGGGCACACTTTGGCATGCCCCTTTAAAATTTCTGCAGGAATTTTCTAGTTTTCCCATACACTTCGGCGCGTGTAACGCTCCTTCACCTCGCGCACATAACGAGGTAAATGTATCGAGTTTTACCCTTCACGTATCGTCGCCTGGGGGGGGGGGGGTTTGGAGAGCGTCGCTCCTTCACCCTGACGATCCTTCCCTCGGGAGGTTGGGTGGTGGGGGGCGCCGATCTATGTTTTCGCATCCACCTGAATAATGTGTAGTTGCGCCACTGCTAAGTCCACAACTGGCTACTTAGAGGGCTAGTGAACAGTGAGGCTATGTCCTGTAGTTGCCAAGGAGATGAATATAGATGTCTCTCTATCACACCGGATTTACACTGAATGTGTCTGGGCTCCGCCCTGCTGCGCAGTTCGCTAGCAAAGTGCCTCTGTCCCTGACACTCCTATTTTAGCGGAGGGACATCGGCGCATCACAATCTGCTACCAGACCTCCATGCCGAAGTCAAAAGTTCCTGTGAGCTTGTTGAAAAGCATCTGAACACAACGTAACCATTTGTTTCCTCTTCACGATGTAGCCTTTGGCTAACGTGACTTATACTCCAGGAAATACGCCAACACTCTCCTTCTTTGATCCGTCAGTTTAGCGCCATTTTGTTTTGGTTTGTCGCACCAGATATCCATTGTGTGACCCCTACCACAAGATGTCGGCTGAGTCAAAGGGTCTTTTAGTGAGTGTACCTTAGTGCGTGATCGTGGCTTCTTGTTGCCGCCGGCGCTGCTGGCCGCACCAGGAGGACATCCGCCTGCTGCTCCAACTCCCAAGTTCTGTGACCTCTCCTCATTCGCTTGGGCGGGCAGCGGCTCTTCGCGCATGGGAGACAAGTGGTGCTCCTTTACTGGAAGCGGGGGTGGCCTGTGAAGTGCCTGTCGAGAAAGAAAGTAGAGCTGATTAACGGGGCACAGTGACCCCTGATCAAAAACCCAACCAGAAATCCATTTAGTAAAATGAAAATCACGTGGGTTTAAATCCAAGATCAAATGACATGTTTTGAGAAAATGTTGAACACGCTGTGATGCAATCCATCTTAGAAAACATCCATTAACTGCCCCTCCTCTGGTACACAGTAGTCAGGGCTGCAGGGTGAACAAAAGGTGAGAACAAGTGTTTCACAGCTCCGAAGCGTCAAGCACCATTAACCAGCTCCAGGGCTGCATTTAAACGCCTCTCTGTCCAGTAAACCTTTGACCTAATGTGTGTAAGATTAGCTGTAGTGAAACACAAACCAGCGGTCCGCCAGGAAGCGTCTTACAGCCCCATCACGATTTAACCCGCTCATTCAGAACCTCTGAGGGCCGACGAGGGGAAAGCGTGTTCAAGGACAATCATACAAAATAATGATGTGTACATCAGCATTAGCTGTATCTGCAGTTGTCTGAGCTGCAGATACATGTGAGATAGTTAGAATGAAAGACCTTTCAAAACAAAATGTAAGATTTTATTGACGTTGTCGTATTTTCCCAGCAGTTAGAAGTGAGATGTGGTCATAACAGATAAAAATAAGACACATGTTAATTTTTGGAAAGCAGAATACCAGAACCAAACCCATAAATGTAGAAAACCTGAAACGTCTAGGCAGAAAGGTCAAAGTTTAACCTCTGAGCAAGATTAAGACAGGATGGTGTGAGACAGATAATATGTGGAAAAAAATAGCTACTTTGCCTTCTCCCAGTGCTAACTAGAAACGACCATTCAGAGTCAGGATGTGCGTCTCGGGGCTGTCAATCATCCTCTGTGTGGTGCTGCTCATTCCCAGCTAATGTAGTTATAGCATGGCCACTGATGATGGCGGATAAACGGTTTTCCTGTCGCGGTGAGTTGTTTCTCCACCATTAGTACATTTAGCAGCGCATACACAAAGTTGACTGACAGCGCTACGCCCCTCCTCCTGGCTCTGATTGGTTGTTTTTGACCAGGAGTCAACAGCCACTCAGGGAGGCGGTAGAGATCTCTTCAGATTATCTGCTTCGTATCACAACAAGGTGACAGTTTTTACAAACATGTAAAAAACATTTTTAAAAATAAAAGCTTTAAAAATCAGAAAGATTCTTGTTCAGCCTTAGAAAATGATTTCAAAAGCAGGTTTCTCACTTCTCATACTTCACACCAAAGGTGGAGTATGAGTGTATGTGTGTTTTTATCAACTCAGATTATTCAGTAATCTGGGTTAGGACTGAAGCAGCTCAATGTTTAGCAGCGTTTAACCCGTAGCCTCCGAGGGGGCTGGCTGGGGGAGCGGTAGAGGAGTATTAGAGGGGGGGTTTGGAGGGGTAGGTGTGCTGGCTGTCAGGAGCAGCTGAGGCTGTTTGACAGCTGTGAGGAGGCCAGGATGAAGTGTTGGGAGGGATGTCGGGGATTCTGGTTGTTTGTCAGAAGGTAGTGGCTGTTGTGAGAGCCTTGTGGTCCCGGCCCGCCCCGCTGTCTTAAAGAGCAGGGAGGGGCGTCCCCACTGGAATGCCCAGCTATAAATCTGTGGCACATTAAAATTAAAGGACCCACATAAAGATAATAGTCCTTCGCGTTTCTCCCTCTCTCTTCAATAATAACAGGGTATTACTTAAATAATACTGTGGGCCGGCCAGACCATGAAACTGCTCCACTTTATTCGCGGGGGCTTTATATTCCGGGTGAAGGGAATGACCAGTTTACAGGAATTCACTCCTTTCTTTTCCCTCCTTTCTTTTCTCCTTCCATAATGCAGATTTTGTTTTGTTTTGCTCCCTCAAACATCTAAAAACAGGCTTGAAGAATGCAGGCGAGGCCAAGAGCAGAACAGAGACAGTTAAAGGCATGAGGCATGAAAAAGTAGATGTGTTTCCTCGCCTTAATGAGGACCACACATCCACATACCCCCCACCCCTGCAGCTAACCCAGACACTTAATAGTTTAATTGAGGGTAAATCATGGAGAGGATGGTGAAATGCACCGCGACCCGCCAGCCCTTGTCCCTACGCCTTCGTCACTTCTCTGCTTATTCGTGCTGACATATGGGGACTCGTTGGATCAATGGCCACACACACACATATACGCACACACAAACACACGCGCGCAGGCATGCATCGGCGGTGAGGTCTGGTCTCCCTCATGAGCTAATGATGATGTTAGCGAGCAGAGCGCAGCAAGCCCCGCTCTAAAGACACCCCCGTCTCCTCCTTCACTCCGACTCTCCCGATTCCTGATTCAGGACGGGAAGTGAGACGGGGCGCTACTGCCACGTTACTCGAGGTGTCGGTGAAACCGAGAATCCTCCACGACCTCCTGGAACCCTAACACTGCTCCTGAAACAGATCTTATCCTGCACGGCTTTTTGCATCTTCATTTGTTTCACCCACTGAACTTTAATGTAAGAAATTCCTGTAAAAAGTATAGAAGCAGCTAGCACTGGAGAATAAATCTGATAAAAAATATTCAATATCATCACGTTGCTAAAATATTGGGCAAAGTCTCTCTTTTTTGCCAAAAGTTATTTTGGAAAAAAAAAAACAGAAACACCACCTCTGTAAGCAAAAAATAAAAAAATTAATAAAAAATCACTTTTGGCAAAAAATTACATAATTTAAGGAAGGTGATTATATATAGAATACGATGACTTTAACTTTTAGTATTATTGCTGTAAATGAGATTCCAACACAGAAAAATGTACTTTTATTAAATCCTAGATAATCCGTCTGGTTGAGTTTTCAGTCATTTCACTGAAATCCAAACCAGAACCGCACAGCATTCTGGGGGACGTAGGCAGAGGAAAGGCTTTAGCTGCTCAACCTCTCACAGCCAACTCAACAAGCTTGGTGGCAGAAACTCACTCTTTGGTTGCCGAGCAACACCCTATTGAGTAACATGCGCAGCAGCAGCTTCAGTTTTCGCCACAGTGACTCATAACTGCTGAAAAATTAAAACCAACGGCGTGGAGAGAAAAACGTGGATGAAACAGGAGAGGTCACGCCACCAGTTGTCAGTATTTCAGATATTTAAAACAAAAAAAACAACTAATCAATAATTATTCATATCGACTGGTATGAAATTTTTATATCATACGTTTTTCAGCTTTTCAAGTATCTGTGTGTGTGGGCAAGTTTTCCTCAGAAACATTTAATCTTTAGCACAACATTCCACTAACATATGTCAAACTTAGAGTTTATAACATTATGAAAAATGATAAGGTTCAATATGTACGGCTACCTGTCAAAGCCGTGTGTATGTGTGTGTTGTGTTATAGAGAAAATCTGCGTGGTTTATGGGGTAGAAGTTTAAACGTGGGGACACGAAAACCAGGTGAAAACTATTAAACATGTCTGCTCTCTCTGGTAGATTTAATTGGAAACTGAAAAAAAAGCGAGAGCCTCGTGTCACTGAGGTCGACACACTCCGCTGAAACAGCTAGCTAAATGCGTAGCCGAGCAACGGGACGGCCGGGGAGACAGGACCTCTGAATCTGGTTGCTTTGTTAAACATGTTCTCATTCTTTTTTTTCCTGCCCCCCCAAAAATGAGAAAAACATGTTTCAGACTTTAAAAAAGGCATTTGTTAGTCGGAAAACTGAGTCACAGAATGACTGTTTACTGACCTGTCATCCACACGGGCAAACTCTGTTTAAGTTTAGGAATAAAAACTATTGTGTTAAGGTTATGTAAAGATCATGGTTTTGGTTTATAAACCTCTGCAGCAAAGGCCAAAGAAAGATCAGAGCTACAAGAAGATCCACAGTAATCACTTCAGGAAAAAAAAGCCTCATGCTCAAAGCTCAGAGGAATGTAAAATGTTCATTTGGTTAAAAAAAAAAGAAGAATTGTACACGCCCGTGGCAGAAGCCGTTCATGTTTTCCTACTCACGTTCATGAGGTTTTACCTTCATGTTCCTGTTTTAACAAAGACAAATTTAATAATAAATACGTATTTATGCAGGCCTTAAGTTAAAAAATTAATTCACCAACTTTTGACCAACAATTTACTGAAATTCTAGTTCATGTGTGCATTTATCATTTAAAAAAATAACCTTTTTTGCAACTAGATGCTTTATTAAACAGGAAACAAGATGGAGGGAGAGAAGACATGCAGCAAACGGCCCTACACCGGGAATCGAACCCACGACAACTACATGGAGATCTACGGCCACAGACATAACAGTTTGTGTCTCTGTATGACTTTAAATCAGACTAAACATTCCTGTTTTTGGTCATTCGGCCACATAATTTTTTTTTTTTTTGTATTTTCAACACCCAAAAACTCCCACACATCACCAAGTTGTCACATCCAAGCCACATGATGGTGTCTTCAGACTTCAAAGCTTCCCGAATCTTCCTACAAATATATCGCTTGACATTACTGGCAGAGACGCCATTGTAATTTCATCAGACCACAGGACATAACCCCCGCATGCGGGTTTGGTTCCTTACTGTATTCCTTGTCTATTAACTTTTACTCTGAAGAAAGAAAGGAAGTAGCTCTGGAGTAGCACGTTTTGATTTTCATCTAGAGACGCTCAGATGCAGTTAGATATTAAAGAACCAGCACTAGCAGGAAGCTCTGAAGCAGATGCTAATTTCAACAATGCTAGTGGCTAATGGTCGGTTAGCCACAGTATTTGAAGAATGCTTACAAACTGTTCAAGGCATGTTTTGTCTTTTTTTCATGGAATGCCAAAAATGCTGTTCCACAAGCACCTAACCTTGACCTTTAAGCAGGTCGGCCTTGTTGAGATGTTGCTGGCCAGCCTGAAGAGAAGGCCGTTTTAAAGTATTAACATGAAGAAACTAAAAGCTAACAGAAACAATGGGATCTTAGTCACAGTTGCAAAACATTCTCTCATTTTTTCCTTTTTTTTTTTGCTGTTTCACACACATGCAGGCACAAGCTCCTTGTCTGCTGTTGAACTGAGTGAGACTGAGAACAGGCACAAGGGGAGGGCCACAGCGAGGCTTATTTGATATGCAAATATTACATTTTGTCATCCGAGTTTTCTACATTGCCTTCGCGTGACCTAGAGGAGACGGTGGGTCAGGCTTTATTTAAAGAGCGTGACTGGCAGCTTGAGCTGGCAACATAAATAATCTGAGCCAAAGTTAACATGGCAGCATCTGGATGGACTTCTCTGATGACAGAAGTGACAGAAAACTATTCCCTTTTAGATAGCTGGTATTACCACTTGTAGAGGTGGATTCTGATCAAAATCTTACCAATTCTTTTCTGTCAGTGATTGTTATGTGGATAACATTAGCTAGGCGTTGTAGCAACAACAAATACACCAAAAGAATGGTCACACCATAACAGGAAAACTCTACCACATTTTGAGATTCATGAAACAAGTTATTTCTGCAGAAATACAAAAATCATTATGACTACAAGCCATTTAAAAACTTTTTTTCTCACTTGTGAAACATTTTCAATTTGTGAAAACCAAAACTGGGATTTTCTTGATCTCTGGGTGTATCATTACATCTTTACCGAGAACTCCATATTTTATGGAAGACTTACTCCTGAGTCTGCTTGTGTATCATTTGATTAATCTAAAGAAACTTGACTAAGTCCATGTTGTTCTGAGCTCCTGAGGTCTGTTTGGTACCTTTACTTTTCTCTCAGGAACAATTGTGGGACAATCAGAACAGACAGCACTCATGAACCTCCAGACTAACCAGACTCCACTGGAGTTTCAAAGTGTTGCTTCTAAGATGCCTAAAAAAAAAAAAGATTCAATGTCACTTTTAGATCAAGCCAATCAAACCACAAAAACCTGGAACTTTGTGGTGAAGCCGTCTCTCCTTGTGGTGGGATTTAATATTCTTTAAATCCATTTTTTTCCCCCATTCCTCTACTCCCCGTAACACACACACACACACACACACACACACACACACACACACACACACACACACACACACACACACACACACACACACACGCACACGCACACACACACACACACGCACACACACACACACGCACACACACACACACCCTCCTGTCCTCCTGGCAGCATTCTGAGTGCTCTGCAATGAAATGAGAAAGTTTTCTTTTAAACGTAAATCAAGGCAAATTACGACGCAGAACTATGAAAGAATTATAGAATATGAAACATTTATCTCTTTCTTAATGAGCTCAGGTCCTCCAGGGCAGCTAACGCTCCCTGTGTTTCTGCCTGCCTGGATGTGTGAGTGTGTGTTTGTAGGGATGGAGTGGGGAGGGGGGGGGTGTGTGACCACCAGAGACACCATTAACACGGAGATAAATATATAATGAGGGGAGGAGGGGGGGGAGTCACTTTTCTCTTAGTTTTTGGCATGACTTCACCTTCGCTGTTAATTTTTGCTTCATTTTCCCCAGATCCTCCGTCTGTCTGTCTGTCTAGGCCTGTTTCTGTCTTTCTGTCGTAGTCTGGACTAAACCACATCCTGTTTTATTGACATCACACACAGTTTCTCTGATTAAAAATCATAAGCAGGCTGGTGTGGGTCTCCATCCCGTATGCTGCGTATATGCGCACTCTGCATGCTAGGCTTTGCTGCATTGTCCTTTTCATGTCTCTCGCTGTGTGTGGTATTCATTCCATTTATCTGCAATTAAAGAATTAACTTAATTGTGGTTCACCAAAAAGCCCAGACTCCACCCTGCAGCAGAGCGAGAGGCCACCGGGGTACAGCTCTGAGGCAAACACACTGAGGCAAGCACGGACACAACACACACACACACACATGCACACCCCCACACACACACACACACATGGCGTCAACACTCCATCCTCAAATGGAAAACATAAACGATAAGATGCAGTAACCAAAGATCCAAATTATAGAACCTGCATTTTCTTTTTTTTTAAAACACGTGATTTAAAGTTCACGACACGCTAAATTGAAGCTGTTAATAGGTGTGCAGACATTACACCAATGTTTTAGGAGAAGGAAATCTTGTAAAAATCAATGCTTTCCAGTCCCTAACACATTTTCCCAAATAAAAGTGTAGCGTCTAGTGAGAGTGTCACAACAGAAAATTAGCGGATAAAGAGAAAACCCGAAGGGTTTAACAAAAACTGAAACTGAGAAAACATTTTCGTTAACTGAAAAAAAAAAAAATAATGTAATTCATGGGGAAAACTATAGCTAAATGTGTTTATAAAAGTAAAAGATGCTTAAATTACACATGATAGTCTTTGCTTTGGTGTTTATGAGCTTTTTTATTAGTTTTTTGATCAGATGTGAAATAGATTTATTTTTCTTTCCCCACACCAGCAGTTTCTGTCAGCCATCAATAAATTACGGTTCTCCTGCTGGAACTTAGTTCACAAAATGGCGACAGCAAAAGTTGTTAGAAGCTGGTTGTTCAACAATACCTGCATCTGAATCTGAAGCTGGAATCTCCTGCTGAGTGTTCATTACTGGATCGATGTATTCATACTCACAATACAATTCTCATCTAAAAATGAACTATGAAACAACTAAACCTGCTACTATTAACTAAAACAAAACTACACTAAAACTAAGCAATATTTCACTTTTACTATGTAATAAAAACTAGCACACGCTCTAAAAATTAATTAAATCTAACTGAATTAGTCAAACATAAAGTCACAATGAAATAAAACGGTAATGAAACATCCAAACCAAAGCGACGTAGCGTCGACCCTTCAGCGGCTCGTTCTCAGTCAGTGAAGTTAAAAGGTTTTTAGGTTTTTCTGTGAGCTATGGGAAGTCAGCAGGGTCATAATCTGTACTTTACAACGCCTGATGGTGATTCATGAATGTTGTCAAATATCCTACCTGGTGTTCAATAAGCTCCAGTTGGAGTTTAAGCCCTGTAATAATAAGTCAAAAGGTAATGTTTAACATAGTTTTTTTTGTTTGTTTTTTTTGCCTTTTCACATCGGGGAGGGTTATTTTGTTTCACGTATGAATCTGTTAGTGTCGATGTTCTGAACTCTATCAAAGCACAATTTGCTATAAATACAAATCAAAGAGAAACACTCACTCCAATCAGAATTCATTTGAATTTGCTTTCCTATAAAGTCATGTCCATTGATTATAATGACACATTGATTTATTTTCTGCAACTGTAATTTGCAGAAACCAGGAGTTTTTTCCTTTCTTTTTTTTATTATTTCTATAAGTCAAAAGGTTCCAGGAAGGAGACCAACATGTTCCGGCAGCATAAGAATATAGCCGACTGTACAAACTCACACAATATTAAAGGCCTTTTTTATCAGAACATCTTATCTACATATAGGAAAGAGATTTAAATCACAGCCTCCACCCAGCTAAAGTCCATCACCAATGCTGTGGCCACAATAAACTGCAAAGAGCTGACTTGTAAAGCAGACGTTTTAATAGCTTTGTTAATCATCTGTCATGTAAAATCATCAGAGATTTACAGAGAAACATAACGAGTGTGCATTGTGGTCATAGTTCAGCTTCAGCTAAACAGTAACACTGAAGTGAAGCATCCGCTTGTTTGAGCTGAAGACCTTCAACATGGCTGCCGCTAGTCCTGTTGGTTTAACCACTTTGCTTCTTCCTGTCTCATGTAATCGTGTTTTCATGCAACATGTTTCCAATTCACATTCTTCCCGACATTTAGCTTCATACTTTAGCTTTTTTTTAAAAATGAGATTTAATATGTTTGCTGTTTGTTAATTTGGATGTGGGGTTTATGAGGAAAAGTGTTAATATGTTGTGGGATCTAATTATAATTTTATATATATATATATATTTTTTTTCTTAGGGCAGCACATTAAAATTGTCCTTTCACGTAAATGATCTGCAGTCTTACATCACAATGAACAGCAGGGAAAAACTTCGACAACAAAACTATTTATTTACCCAAAATAAAACACATGAAGCTCTTTATCTTGTGAAAACTGTGCAGTAGATTTGTTTGTTACAATGGATCGTTTTTCTTGTCACACAATTAGCCTGTTTAGCGTAGCGCAGCTTAACTGTATACAACTCTGTCTTTAGCAACGCTATGCTAAATCTATTCAACTTACTTATCTGTTTGAAGTCAAAATGATTGAAACCTTGTCTACAAATTACAAACTGTTTCCCATTTTCCACTGCATGAAGTTTTTTGGTGCAGTAATCTGAGGCTGTTTTTTTATTGTTATTATTAAACACCATGTACATCGACCTGCTGAAGAGACAAGAAATGAATATTAGTCACTTGGCTATAATATAATGTATTTAAATGAAAATGTTCATTAATATGTAATGCCCTTAAAAAAAACAAACTCGAAACAATCACCAAAAAAAAAATATTAATGGCAATTGTAAAACAACAAAAGAATAATTTCTAATAATTTATGACAGAAATGCATATTTCTTATAAAACGATACGATACGATACGATATGAACAAACTGACAGCTTGGGTAGGGGTGACAGGGTGGCCAATCAAATTTCTAGGGTAGCCAGGGCCCCGCCCCCCACCAGCAACCTTTTAAATTGTGTAAAGGTAGTATATTTCTAAAATAACTTCTGAGTAATTAGGGAAATGTATGTAGAAAATCCCTCGTCTTCTGAAGCACACCGTCCCACTAAAGTGAGACTCATAGATGCTGCCTTTTCTTTTTCTAGTCTGTTACTTCAGAGTTTCTCTTCCACAACAAGAGGTCACGCACATAAACAGCAGCGCAACTGGAGTAAAGAAATAAAAATAAATGGAGCAAAAATCAAAAGAGAAATTATTTATGAGGGCAGACTTTACCACACTGGCAGCGGGACGAACATTGCTGCTGTGAGGGCTGTGGAGACGGTTTCTGAAGAATCGTGATGCCGCACCGACACACGGCACCTGCAGACCTGACACACACAATCTGGCAGGCAGTGATTTCTCAAAGCCCCCCGACACACAGGACCGTCTCACACCGAACACCAGGGACACACTGAAGTGTGTTCAGACACACACTTCAGCGATGCGGAGCTTCACCTCAGAGTCGCAGCGGCGCTTTCATTTTTTATGTGGATCTGCCTCGGCGCAGAACACCGGAACCACCCAGGATCAGTACCAGACTGTGTGAAACATGGGGCCAGTGTGGGGCCCGCAGTGGAACACACACCCACCCACGCACACACACGCAAACACGCGCACACACACACACACACACACACACACACACGCACACACACACACGCACACACACACATACACACACACACACACACACACACACACACACACACACACACACACACACACACACACACACACACAGATCTCGTTCCTCATTAATACATGACAAGAGCATCACTTTGAACTTTGAACCACAGCAGAGGTAGAGGATGGTACAGCGATGCTGAGCATCTGGATCAGAAGATGTGATGTTTGAACATTTGCCTGTTTTTGGTTTGTAAGACGTGGTCGAGACGATTCGATACTAACATCTGTATCAGTTCTGATACTGAAAGAAACTCTAGATCTATCGGTAACAACGTGCCTGATCCATAAGGGCACATCTATTCAGTCTGATTCTGTGCTTTGTGTCATACTTTATTATTTATTTTACACTATATTCAGAATTTTTGATTTCACTTTCTGAGCCATTTGAAAGAAGGATTGTCACTGTAACTTTTACATTGTTTTTATCAGTTGTTGTTTATTTATTATTAATTTTAAACTGGATGCTATCCTCCTGATTTCAAAACTTTGTGTTTTTACTATGTGAAGCACTGCCTTGCTGCAGAAATGTGCTGCATAAATAAACTTTGATTGAATGACTGAACAAATCAAAGTTGTGCAGTTTGTCCATGTTTGACCAAGCTTGTGCAGCTGTTGGTGTACCTCATTGTGCTGACCTGGTGCACAGTTATCAAATAAACTTGCAATTCACTACATTAACGTATGTGTTTAAAAAATAAATGCTTTAAGTCAATTCACTGTTTTTCTGTGTCATATCGATATCAGCTGATACTAAACCTCAGATATCGGTATCGTATCGGAAGTGTAAAAAGTGAACCAGTGCATGTGGAATAATGATCTACTGGAGATCGGATGGATTCACGGGTTAAACACATATAAAGCTGGACTCAGGCTAACCAACAACCCTTCCATCTATACTGAGATCCCTGACAAAGGAAGTGACACGTCTTTCTGTGGTTGTTTGACTTTTTTGAGACTTGGGGGAGGAAAAGGAGGGAATCTGATTAAGTCCTGACGATTTTTGTTTGTTTGTTTTTTTTTCTTTTCAGGATGGAGCGACTTGCCCAGACCTGTTCTTTATCATCATCACAACATGATGACTGATCTCAGTGACAGTGGCTGGATACTGATCTCTTGCACAACAGTTTCTACAGACGTATAAAACAGATGGATGGAGCGAGCGGCGCTGCGATCTGCATGACTTGAGACGCTGAAATCTTAAAATGTTGGTGTTTCGTGGAGATGCAAAGATGTTCGTCCTGGTAGAACCGTCTTCATGAATAATAAGTTCCTCTGTGTGACTTTCTAGAATTGTAGTCCTCTCCTTTTTGAAGGATGTTTGCTAAGGAACCTATTTCTTCCAGTTTCAGCATTTTATAAATGTTTTAGTCTATTGCAGGACTCATTATTTCCAGGTTTTGTTGTAGATATGCGGTTATGTTTGGGATCACTGTTCTGTTTGTGATGCTATTTGCTTTTTAGCTTCTTTTTTTTTTACATTGACTCTGGACAAGTTTGGCTTCAAGAACATTTTGTGATTGACTCAATGGATGTAGGCCCACATCAACACCCCTCCACCACCATGCTTGACGCTTATGCAGCTATGCTACAGGTAGAGTTGGGTTTGAGAAAACTGGTAGCTGGCTTGAATGTTTTCCACTTGTGATGAATATGATGGAAATATATATAAGATAAAAAAATGTATTTTTCTGTAAATCTGTTCTACCCAAAACTGGTCAAGTGGCATTTTAAGCTTCACCTAATTTAAATTCTTAAATAAAAATCTCCATAGCATATTTTACTGTCCATTTATTAATCAGTTAATCCTAAAGATAAACAGCTGGACACAAGGATATTTTTAGCTGCAGATTGTTCCTTTGCATCAAATGATCACTAAAGGAATGCTGTTACTGCATTTAATGCAATAAAATGTCTAGTTATTTGTTGATTTGCATTTTCTTACGCATTTCTAATGTACAAAAATAGTTAGATGAGAAATCCGCAAATTTCTTGATCCAATTACTCGTCAGAATAACAGATAAATGAATCATTTGCTAAAATCGTTAGTCGCAGCCCTAAAACAAAGTTGTATATAAAGAAAATACATTTTAAAGAAGACAGCAAAAGAACAAGAGTAACTTATAATAATTTTTACACGTTCAAAGGAGTGGGGAGAAGAATAAACTTATTCTTAACTCCACCCTTTTTCCAGCAGCAGAATCATTCACTTCATTCACTCCCTTCACGCTACGTTCAGAGATGATTTCAAATTCATCCATGCAGGTTGGTGTTAAAATGTCTCTTTCTGGTCTGTTTGCTGAGGATGAGGAGGGTCTTCAGTGGGAGAAAGTGAGCGATCTCCATGTTGTGTGTGAGTGGGAGGGTCGCAGCAGCGAAAGGGGCTGACATGTTAGCATGCATCCTGCATCGATCCCCCCTGATCCCCACCCTCCTCATAAACTAATGGGGCATTTCCTCTGATGCCACACCACCCAGCAACACTGTTTATTCCTGGCTCCAGAGGGGCACGCAGGGACACACAAACACATGTGCATGAGATCAAACGGCCACATGCAGAATAAATATGAGGGTAATAATGACAAATGAGCTGCGTGACGGTGGACACATCCAGAGGAAAAAAAGAAGTTTCATATTTTGGGGGAAAAAAAAGAAAAAGCAAAGGAGGCGTTGAAGAGAGACATGGAGGAAAAACAAGATGGCAGCAAAGTTACAGTTAACTAAAACTAACGAGATAAGAAAACCTGACATTGAGAAGACATTTGTTAACTCACAAAAGAAAAATCTTTATTCATGGGGAAAAACTATAACTAACTGGAACTATATCCTAAAACATTTTGAAATCATAGAGATACTAAACTAATGTGAATGTTTTTTCCTCCACATAAGCAGTTTACATCAGCTGCCGATAAATTACAGTTCTCCATGTTCCTCCTCATGGTACTCCGCAAAACAAACAAACAAAAAAAAAGCAAAAGTTTTCAAACAGTCAGCTGGTTGTTCAAAGTCAATTTTTTGAAAATGTTATCTTCTGCGTAATATTCAATAACCAGTCGGTGAATTAATAATCCCAATTTGGTTACTCTTTTGGTGCAGAATTCAAAAAGGTCAAATTATAAAATAAACTAAAACTACTGCTATGACTAATACAAACTAAACTGAAACTAAACAATATTTAAGTAATAATAACGAACAAAAACAAACAAATACTTTAAAAACTAACTGAATTAGACAAAAAAAGAAAAAAAGTCAGAATGAAATAAAACTGGAAAACCCAAAACCATTCCAACCCTGGTTTCTCTTCCAGTCCAGTCGGTGTAAATGGGTGTTTTGTCTCAAAGCTTCAGAACCAATCAGAGTTCAAGAGGTTCAACCAATCAGAAATGAATATTCCAGCGTTTGCTGCCTGATCCAGAGTCAACCAGCCTGTCCATCCACACAGTGAGGAGAGCTTACCTGAGCGTCCTGCGGCAGGTGGAGGACGGTGTGCAGCCGTTCGCTGTGATGGTGTCGGGACTCCTCCTCGTAGGCCAGGTCCCTGTCAGCCTGCGGCAGCGCCAGGAACCTCCGGATGGTACACAGGTTGTCCCACAGGGTGCGGTTCTCGGGGCTGGGGTTTTCCTTCCATCGAAGCAACTCACACAGCCAGCCCTGTGGAGGAGAGGGGCTTCTTTCAGACCTGCAGCGTTCACTTTCTTATCACTTGCTGCTAAAAACCCCTCCACAGGAACTCTAGGCATTGTGAATAATCGCGATTAATCACACACCTACTGTGATTACATTTTTTAAATCTGAAGTTCTCTCTTTTTTTCCAACCAGCTCACAGTGACATGACAGCTTCCTGCTGCAGGGTAAGGGAACTATTACGGGTAACTTCACCGACCCTCACAAAAAAGTACGAAGTAACGGTTTAAATTGAGCGGAAAAGTCGTGGATCTACGGGACGTTTAATGAGGAAGATGGAGAGGATTGAATTATGTCTGCTAGACTGCTCCAGTTTGTGCCGCCAGCTGCTGTGTTCAGCCAGCCTGCTCGGGCAGCATGTGCCGCTAATAGCCTGATCATCCCCGTCCTCGTGGCCAGCTGCAGCAGATGGGTGCACCGAGCCGTGACCCTCCGCCACCCCCACGGACCCCCACAACCCCGACCTGGGGGACGGAGCACATCACCAACACACAGAGGAGACTCATGTCCTGCATGCACCCACACACACACACGCATGCATGCATCTAGACGGCCGTCTCTGAGCCAGACGCTGCTGCTGCTCACTCTTCAGATCCTGAACTCTTTCACGTTCTATCAGGTTATAACCTCAAACTTTCATGTATTTAATAAGGATCATGTGAGGCAGACCAACACAAAGCTGTGCATAATTGAGAAGGAAAGGAAAATGATACGTTTTTAAAATTATTTTCAAATGAAAAGCCCAAAGATACGTTATTTATTTCAGCCCCACTTACTCTGTCGAACCTGAATCAAATCCAATAAGTTGCCTACAGAAGTCAGCCAGGTATTAGGGGTGCACCGATTTATCAGCTGGCCGATTTTCTTAATTTTGGGAAATTGGTGATCTGCCCATTTTTACACATGAAGCTGATCTTGTTCACCAGTTTCTATCTACTTCTGCAAAGGTATTTTAATCAACCACTATCCTCTTCTGCTCTGCTGTGACAGGTCTGACTGACAGACTGGCCCACCAGGTCATGTCTGTATGTTTGGAGTTAACAATAATCACCCCCCACTGTTGGTAACTCATCGACTTTCTTGCTATAGTCAGCAACATTTCAGACAAAAAATAAATTGGTATCGGCCAAAATCGGAATTGGCAGCTCAGGATTTTTAATATTCTGGTAATCGGTGATCGGTCAGAAACATGCAACCGGTGAATCCTTACTAGGTAGTAAATAAAGTCGACTTGTGTCTAATGCAGCTGTTCAGTTTCAGCATCATGGACACCAAGGAAAGGTCAAAGTTCAGACTCAAATTTGGAGGACGACTGTGTGACTGAATAAAAATGATTGGTTTGTAAAGTTCATCGACGTTTTCCGTTCAGTCAGGCAACACTTTTAGTCCTTACATGTGCAAAACTGGAAAAGCTGTTAGAGTTTTCCACCCACGATAAATCCACACCACTTATCACAAAACTTCGTCTGTAAATAATTTTGAAAAATAATTTCCTTCATCTGAACAATTAAACACTTTTTTTTGTCTGTTCCATGAAATCGCAATTAAATATTAATGTTTCGGATTGCAGGGTCACACAGTATGGATAAGGAAGCTTTCAGAAATGTCAGGCATCAACAGAAAACCTCCAATAATCTTCTCCTCAAAAACTAACATGACATAATTAAATACACATATTTCCTTTTTATTTTCTCCACACTAGAATGTCTTCATGTGAGCTATTTTCAGGTTAACTTCCAGCATTGTTTTGCTGCAGAGAACAGATGCAGTAACTCGGCCTCCTGCGTACTAAAGCTGCACAGAGCATGGAGGCTTTTTCCCACTTTCAGCAACACAAACTCCATCCTCCAGTGAGAGTTTAAAGTATTGGGAAGGTCGACATCTAAAACTGCAAACAGCGCCACAGGCTGCAGCCACATGTAAAGCTCTACAGTCCATCTCATCACAGCTCTGGATCTTCTCTGTCCCACCTGTTGCTTTAGGAGCTTTTCAAAGCAGTTTTCTCCAAGTGGATTTTTTTTGGACTCATTTATATCTTTTGGACTTTGATCCAGACAGAACACCCCCCGGCCCGTCGGAACCTCCTCTCCCGGCTCACCTGGCTCTTGTTGGCGGCCACCTTGGCAAACAAAGCCTGCGACACTTTGGCTCTCTTCATCTCCTGCTGGATCTCGTCGTAGATGCCCGACGTGATGTTGACCAGCGACTCCAGCTTCAGAGGCAGGTCTGGGCCCGGGCCGGACGGCTTCGGCTGGGTGGGGGAGAAGAACAGTGCAGGGTCACAATGTGATGGAGTGTGAGATTAAACTTAGAAAGCCTCCATTGTCACAGAATGACCTGTTAAAGGACGTAAGTGCTGAAACACACTGTCTGTTACCATTAGAAAGAGCGCCACCTGTGTAGCCTTTAAAGCAATACTATGTAACTTTTATAAACAATATCTTTATTCCATATCTATTAAAAATCTCACCATGTTGCGACGTTATAATATGAGACAGATAATCTGTGAATAGATCAATCTGCTCCACCTCCTCCCTGTGTTTCTATTGCCATCTGACAATGATCAAAAACAGCCAATCAGAGCCAGGAGGAGGGGCTTAGCGCTGTCAATCAACCTCATGTACTCACAATGTGTTGATGGCAGAGAAACAACTCACTACTTCAGGAAAACTGTTTGTCCATTGTCATCAACTGCTACGCTAACTAGCCATAGCTTTCACATCAGGCTGGGCTAACTGCAGCATAGCCGAGAAGGAGGAGGGGGAGGACATGATTTATTTTACAGCCAATGTAAAATAATTAATAAGGAAACTGAAACTGACAAAAACAATAGGCCATACTTTCAAACCTTCTCTTTCCAAAGGCTCAAGTTGAAGTAGGAATTCTGGATAATAATAAACCGAGTGTTCACTCAGAACACAAAGCACAGAATTAGACTGAATAGATCTGCTCCTACGGATCTGTTACATCGTCATTGTTAGAATTATTATTTGTTTAATCTTACTTATATGAAGCTTATAGTGTTATGCCACTTTTAGAAGTTTGTTCTGTCTGTTGTTTGTTCACTTCTTGTGTTGCAGAAGATAAACTGCAGAACAGGAACCCACCCCAACGGCCTCGAAGAGAATGTGCTGTTCAGTTATCTTATATGGATAAGAGTTTGCTGTGTCAAGCTTCAACAGAATGTGCTTTCCTCCCCCTTTAGCTGTTGAAGCTTTCATGTAACTAGGGCGTTCCTAATCTAATAAAAGAGCGAGGTGAGCAGAGAAACTTCAGAGTGTTTGTTCGGAGATTGTAACTGAAGCATTCTCTGAGCACTCTCCTCGCGAGTAAGAAACTATTTACTGACTCTTTGTCTCTGTTTTTTGCAGTGTGTGAGAAATGTCTAGTGTTTGAACCTGACAGTCATGGATATTCAATCTAGATTTTTTTTCAAAATCGGGACCAATACAGATATCAATATCGAATCGGAGCAATCTCCAATGGTTAAGACAACATTAATACGCGCTGTCCCGTTTAGACAAAATCAATCAACCAATCAATCAATAGGTAGGAATAAAAACAATGTTTTTCAGGGAGAGACTGACGATGGGAGTTGTTGCTCTTCATCACCTGATGCCCATTTCCTCTCTGAAACCACTCTGACATTTCTCTGCAGAGTGGGACCACGGGAGGGGAAGGCTATCAGCTGACGATCAAGGCGAGCCGCTCTCAGCAGACGCGCCGCGTTCTCCGCACATCTGCGGCACACGTCTCCACATGACCCGTGTTTACAGATCCAAGTCATTAAGAACCCCCTCTTTTGTCTCTTTGGGCTGTTTCTGTTCGAGCTGACGTGGGCCGGCTCTCCCAGAGCTTGTATACACAGCGTTTGAAGTCGTCCGCGAGACGTGCACGGACCAGCTCGCTTACATTCCCTCAGTGTAAACCATGCTAAGATAATTTTACATAGCCATAATAAGAACAGGGCAACATATTCATGGCTGCGGCCATGAATGGGCATATGCCCTGACATCAGAGGCGGCGCCTTATCACCGCCGCTGCCAAGCTGCTGGGTGAACTTGGAAGCATGCTGAATGCCGCTTTATTGTTTACTGCGAGCTCCTCTGGAGGCTTTTAAGGCTGCTTGGGGTCAGAGTTCTGGGCAGCAGTCAGATTAAAGATGGCAGATAACTCACAGAGTTGGAGATCTTCGTCTTGTTCTTCCAGATGGAGGCCCAGGTGTCCGGGGCTATTGGGTCGTCCAGGCTCCTCTCCCACACTTTCTATGCACAAACACACAAAGAGGCCCAGTTCAACGTTTGCATCACTTCAAATGTAAAAAAAAAAGAGAAAGAAATCTCTGTTTTCGTGTTTGTTGAGGTCGGAGGAGACTTCTAACCTGCGTGAGGCGCTGGGCTCCGGGGTTGGTGGAGTTGGAGGAGGGCAGCCCCACTGAGGGGTTCATGGTGCGCTCCCTCTCCTCCTGGTAGATGCGGTCTCTCTCGCTCTCCGGCAGGTTCAGGAAGTTCTGCATGGCCTTCAGGTTGACCAGCAGGGACTGGGACGCTGTGCGGGGGTCCTCCTCCTTCCTCAGGATCTCCGACAGCAAGCCCTGACCAACACAACCCAAACACATCGCCACTGTCATCCACTGCCCACCTTTAGAATATTTAAAGGGACAGTTCAGGGTTTCAGTACTGAGGGGAAAAGACCAGGAGGACTTGGAGTGTCTTAAAGATGATTTGTTTTCCAGCCACATAACGCTGTTTTATAGCACAATCAGTTGTTATCAACTTGTTGATTTAATGCCTTAAAAATGGGCCTCTGTGTCTTTAAAAGCTCCTGCTCTTTCTGAAACTCTGCTTTCAGGAAGACATTACAACATCACTCCTCTATTAACCCTATAACAACGTTTTTGTATAGTAAAGTAGTCTGTATAATTAATTCCATCAGGTGCTTGCTAATTGCCGCTGGCTAGTCTGCAGGAGCTGAATCGGTTCTAAAAGGCGGCGCTCGGTCCCTTCAGGTGTTTTCCACAGCTGGATGGTTGTCATGGGAGATTTAAGGATTTCTCAAACATGCATGAAAGAATCAAGTCAAAACTCCGGATATGATTTTGATCAGGTTATAACATAATAACATGATGGAAAGTTTGAAAAAGTTGATTTTATGTGATACTGCCCCTTTGAAACTCAACCCTCAGCAAAGGTTGCAGTGATTTATGTGAGAACACTAATCTGTGAGCCTTTAACCTGTGGTCACGTTTGCACATAGGCTGATGACCTTTTTGTTTAAAATGTTCTGAAAACAGAAAAGGGAAAACATCTTCTGTCTGAAAATACAGTAGAAAAGTAGCCAGGTAAGAATCAGTAACGATTTAATGTTTGTTTTTTACATGCTAAAGGTATTTTGGCTGTTAACTGTTTATATTTTCCTCGCTCTGTGCATTTCACACAGAAAGTTGATTGATTAATCTCCAAAAGCCAAACCAATTAGCATCTGCTTCTCTTAACGTAACTCCCCAAAGCAAATGCTCGCAAAATCTACTAAGAGTTTGAGTTGTTTGGAACTTTGACGTGGGCCTGAATCAAACTCAAACCAATCAATATAAATGTATGCTAAGTGAAGTGACACATACCACCTGCTTATGAGCTTTGAAAAAACTGAACTGTGTCTTTCATATTTTATGAAACGTTTGACTTAGTTGCTTTCGCTTCTCCACTGTTTAGCAATGTGTGAAACTAAAGCAGTCTTTGGTTTTGATGAGCTATTGACTAGACAGACCAATCGCTGTGTGTTTGATATTTTCGTGTTAGAACTCATCAAACCCCGCTCCGTTCTCAGAATGGAACATGCTCGTTTGTGTCCATTTGATGAATTTAGGTTTTTCCAGATATGTGTCCAGGCATTAGGAGCCAAACTTCTAGTCTTTGTTCTCATCTCCCCCAGAAAGACATGGGGCCAGACAGCTTGCGGTTTTCCTTGGAGCAACTTTGCAAACCTCCATTATTATTATTACACATGCACCAATCAGGTTTTCACTGGTCAAAGCAGATTTATGATTTGATTTAAGATCTGACTTGCTGCTTTTGGGTTGATGTAATTAGGATATTACAGAATATGCCTGTGTTAATGTTTGCACCGACTGGAAAAGTTTGAGTTTTTACACTGGGTTGCAGTTAATGAGTAATGGAGGAAAATCAGGACCGAATCCAGGGGATTTTGGTCAATTTGATGAATCCAGTTTGATAGATTAATGCTAACCAAAAACATCTTAAGTTGTACAGATTGTTCTCAACCACTATTTCAGTTCTAGGATTTCTTTGTTTAAAACAAATATCACACAGTGTAATATTTTAAATGTCGTTCATTTGACTAGTTTTACACTCCAACTTTGTAAAGTTAAAGTAAGTAAGTCAGATTAGCTTTTACCATAAACACATTACTGATGTCCACTTACTTTCCTTTTGATCCATTTGATTATTTAGTCATTTTTTACTTTTGTATTATTTTTATAACTAGTAAGTATTTATGTGAAAATACTTTATTTTAATTGGTTGGATAGTAATTTAAGCAATAATCTTAACAACGTGTAGCACTTTTAGCATCTGATCCTGTTTTCAGCTAAAACTGCCTCCTGTTTCTAAATGAGAAGTGATATAATAGTAATGGCATAATAATACAAAGACACATTCTTAAAGTTCAATAAACTTTAAATTCCAATGAGCATCTACCATTTAATGCTGGAACTAGAAGACATTTTAAATATCCAAAATAAATAAACAAAATCAGAAAAAACAAATAAATGGATTATAAAGTCTCTGTAAACAAAATTGTCCTTCAAAAAAAAAGAGGTCTAGTTGAGACCAAAACACCAGCCTGAAGAATTTTGTCATCCAGTTTTTGGTAGAAAGAGAAAACCATAAATTATGCAAATACAAATTACTGAGCTTGCTTTTATATATCATGCAACTAATTGATTAACTGATTCATTGTGACAGGCCTGTGTATTAGCAATGAGCAAAACCAATTACTTGTTCAGTCTGGTGGAGAAACAGAGCTTCCAGTGGGATTTCTCAGCTGGATCTAACAACAGAACAAAGTGGACATCTGCGCAGGAGGAGTCTCCTCAAAGATGTACTCAAAAAATATATATACATCATTTGGGCTGAGAACATTTAACCTGCTGGACTCCAATAAAAAATGTCTTTTAATGAATAAATCTTGCAATTGCTTATCGTTGGCTTCTAAACTGTTGATTGCCATCATTTCTGATGAGATCATCGATGTTCCCTGAATACAAGGCAGGTATTAACACGATGCTCTAATCCGAATATGAAAAACTAAAAAAGGGTAAACGTGTTGTTGATAGCGTGTGACCGGGTGACTTCACATGTAAGTGCAGCTCTATAAACAGACACAAAGCTGCCTCCCTCCATCACACCTGGCCTCCCTGAGCCTCCTCCTGTTACTCTGGTCTAATGGGGCGTGCTGTAACCAGCTCAGCGCAGCCTGAATGCATCAGGTGTTTGTGCTGCTGCGAACGCGGGGGAGCGGACCCAATGACCCGGCAAGCTGCTGCTAATCACAGGGACCACAGGACAGGAGAGAGGAGTCCTTCCATTATAGACGTTCTGATACTTGGGATGAGCCACTGTATGTCTTCAGCGGCTGAGGATGCAGCAGTATGAAGCTACGGAGAGCATCATACACTGTAAAGCCTAATTTGTTCTACTTAAGAAAAATATATGCAAATGTGTTGCTTCCTAGTTCCCATTAGCTTCCATTAATTTAACTGATTGTGTAACATTAACTTGTGTAATTTTAGTGAGCGTGACTTCTATATTTTCTGTCAAAAATTGAGCAAAGAAAAAAAATTTAAGACCAAGACCCTGGAGCTGTTTCAGTCAAATAGTTTTCTTTTTAAATAAGTATTTTTAAGTAAAATTAAAATAAAAGAAAAGTGCTGTCGCGCAGTCACGGTTTGTTCACTTTTTCACCAGACAGCAGCTGTTAGCAAACACCTGGTAGGACTGTTGATCAGCTGAACTCATCATAGGAGCTACTTCTTATTGCAAAGCTGGTAAAAATGTCGTTAAATGTTACTAGAGGTACTAGAGGAGAGATGTTGTGATGACTTCCTGGAGGCGGAGCTTCAGAGAGAGCAGAGATTCTTAAACCACAGGACCCCGTTTATGAAGGGCTGCAAGGTGTTAAATCGAGCCAAATTTCTTTTAAGTCACATGTAAAATATACAGCATTTTTATAACAACTGGAGGAAACATGGTTACTTGATTGTGCTACAAATTGTGCCGGGAAGACACATAACACTGCCCTTTAACTTTTAAAACCTTTCTACCTCAAAATTTCTCAGCTTATTTAAACTGAATATTTTTGATTAAAGTTAACATTTTAATTCACCAACAGAGTGTTAACAAAACCTTGACTAAAGTCGGGTTATATCCACTCATCTGTTCAGTGAAACACATGGTAACAGCCACCCGATGCCCCAGACCTCATACCTGTGTGCGGTTGAAGGCCACCCTGGCGAACACGGCCTGGGATACGCTGGCCCTCTTCAGCTCATCCCTGACCTGCTGGTAGATTTCAGAGGACACCTCGGCGGCCGAAGGGTTGCTCCCGGGATGGTCGCACGCTCCTTTGGAGGAACCCCGGGGGATGGGCGGGTGGTTGAGGAACTGCTGGTTGAGGCTCTGAGGGTGCTGATGGGCCAGCAGGCGGCTCACGGCCAGCTGCTGGTTGATGAGGTGGGCCATGGCGAGCTGTTGGCGAACCAGCTGTGGGGAGAGCTGCGGCGAGAGGAGCCCACCTGGCCCCAGCAGGGGCTGCAGCGCACCCGGCGGAGGCGGTGGGGGAGGAGGAGGCACCTGCCCTGTGCGGAGAGGGGGGCTGTGGTGGAGGGGACCATGAGGCGATGGCTGCTGTTGGGGCGGAGGGGGCGGAGGGGGCTGCTGGAGCGGCTGCGACGGGGTCTGAGGGTCCCCGGATCCGGGTTTGAGGAGGGGGCCGCCGGCACTCAGGTGGCTGAGCTGAGGCAGGTGGGGCGGGGGCCGCGGCCCCAGCACGCAGAAGTCCGACATGTTGTCCCTCTCAACTGGAGTCAGGAGAGGCAACGTTAAACAAGCATGAAAAAGAAAAAAAAAACGAAAGCGACCTGAGAGAGTTAAAGTCTTACTTTTAATGTCTGCGGCGTCGCGACCAGCCCACATCTTCTCCAGATAATCCCCTGCTTAAAACAATGAGCAGAGAGTCAGTAGCTGCGTCGACACTGGAATTACAAACATAAATTGAATTTAGAAAAACGTTTTCCCACTGCGGTGAGGTGGTTGTTCAAAGTTCAGAGTAAATCTCAGAGTAGAGGAAAGGGCCTGCACAGGACCTGCTATAACGTTCATGCTAACTGCTCTTATAAAATGCTAAGCTTGTTTAAAAAATTTATTTATATGAGCTACATAAAGTGTTTGCTCTTGTTTTAAAATGATGGAACCTGCCTTACCAGCAGTCAGTCTGTCTCACAGCTTTGCTGTCATATTTTCTAGAATTCTGAAATATTACATTATCGGACACCAGATCAAAGCTTTATGGACACTGCAGATCAAAAATCTTTCCTAAAAAACAAAATTTTCATTTAATCAAAATCTGCATTTAATTTTTTCCTCATTCTTACTTCAGTTAATTTTGGGATATATTGTTAAAGAATCATGGTAAAAATAATAATCTCATGGAATATGAAAGCATTGCATTGCATGTTGTTGACATCCTCTTGCTTTGACATTTTAAGAGTATTTAAAATTATGTTGACGTTTATCGCATCATTTATCATTTATCGTGATAAATTTCTTATCATGATAAGAATTCCTATTTATTGTTGTCATAAGTTTCAGTTAATGATGTAAAAAAAGAAATCTGTCTGAATTCACAGAATTGTTAATTTTACTATTTTCTCCTCTGCTTGTTCAAGGAAATTCCCAATAAATATCAATTCATTTGAAGACATGATTAAAAGCAGTCACTGTGTGCAGTTTAGTGAATCAAAACCCATTTCTTTATGTAACTGGCATCGTAAAGATGCATATTACAAACAAGTTTGTTTTTCAAGAGATGTATTTGTGATTGCTGTGTTAGCTAAAAAAAAAAGGAAAAAGCAGTAATAAAGAGTTCTTATCATCATCACAATATTACCACAAAATATTATGATAGAACGTAAAGTACATATCTCCCTTCAGACTGCGTGATTGCTGGCCTTACCTTTGATTTTCTTGTACTTCTTGTACCAACGTCCAAACTCTTGACATTTGGCAGTGGAGACGTTGGCATAGTAAGAACTGTTCACTATGGAGGAAATCATGCTCTGAGGGAAGGAGAGGGGAAAAAGATAAATAATAACTAACAACATATGAAATGCTTTGACTCACGCAACACCCACATGGCATTCACACACACACACACGCACACACGCGCACACGCGCACACACACACCCACACACACACACACAATAGAAGCAGAGAAACATTAATCATGACTGGAAGCCACCCATGGAAAGCCGAGCCAGCACAGTGCAGAAGGGGAATCTCCAGCCACACACACATATGCTAGCAATTAATGCAGCCATCGACACCCCCACCAGAGATGGCGTTAAACACAACATGCAAACACATTGCACAGATTATCGGAGCAGGGCCGGGTGCCACACTTGTAGCTGGCTGAGGAGACGGTGCTTGGCATGAACCGGCTGCAGTAACCAGAACCCCGTCTCCTGGGCGGTTGGAGGTGGATTCCTCCTGAACGGCCTACCTGAGACAGAGGACACTCCTTGGCCAGAGTGCTTTGGTTCATTTCCTTCAGCAGCTCCTTCAGAGCGTTCCTGACAGTTGCGTGGTTCCACTGCTCACAGGGCAGATCTTCCAGCTTCGCAAAGCTGCAACAAATCAAAACCACACACACAGACACACATCATTCATTGCTATCCATAGACACAAACGCATCAGTCACGCTAATCGTTTGGGACGTGTTTTACATCATTACACAGGGCGTGTTAGGAGAACCACTTCATCATAATTATTAAAAGTATTTAGAGGCAAACAAATGTAAGGCTGCTCCTTAAAGCAACATGTTCATGTCCCTAATCCCTTTATGCTGTAAAACTGATAGTTTTGACACTACAAGTTTGCTTAATTGAGCATTTTGAAATATTGGGAATATTGTAATATTTTAAATTGGCTCCATGTGTAACAGTGAGAGGAGTCTATATCATAAGAACTGTGGATGAGTCAGAACCACAAACGGTCTGCTTCAAAGAGGGAAGAACACCAGCGCAGATACACTAGATGTACACTCCAGTCCTGTAGGTGGCAGTAGTTCGTTTGAAGATTGTTTGAGCACTGAGTGAGAAGAAAGTTTGGTAAACAGTGGTTGTGTCTCCTACAGAGCACACCTGACCTGCATACTGCATAAAACATTTGACATGTTTTTGTTTTTTTTTCTCTTTTATTGTCATAAATAACCATCTTGGAATAACAATTCCACAGTTTAAAACCCCTTTACTCTCATGAGGCCACAGATGTCCTCATTGACATATTAGATGACATGCAAGAGTTTTGAGGGTGACAGTTAATGGGTTAAAGGGGCAGCATTGTGTGTTTTCCAGCCACAGAGTGACATTTTAGAGCACAACCAAGTAACTATGTTACCTTCAGTTGCTAAAAGAATGCTGTATATACATCAAATAAAAATTAAAGGAAATTTGACTTTGAAATTTAACACCTTGAAGTTGGGCCTCTTTATAAGAAAGCTTTGCTCTGTCTGAAACTCCGCCTTCAGGAAGGCATCACAACATGGCTCCTCTTTTAACCCTTTAACCTCATTTTTACCAGCGTTGCTCTGAGAAGTAGCTCACATAATCGACTTATCAGATGTTTGCTAATCGCTGCTGGCTAGTCTGAAGGAGCTGAGAAGGGGAGTCATGGGAAAGGGCCGCTCTGTGAGGCAGAAGCTTGGAAGCTGCAGCTCTGAAGAGGTTGTTGGCTTCACCCAGGGGTTTTGCACAGCTGGATGGTTGCCATGGAGATCAAAGAGTTTCTCAAACATGCATAAAAGAATCAAGGTAACACTCTGGCTATGTTCTTGAGGATTAAATAACATTAACATGATATAAAGGTCAAAAAAGTCAATTTGACAGAAGACTACCCCTTTAAACACAGTCTGAGTGCCCCCAAGTGGTCAAATAAATAATTAGTCAAAATGAGTCAGAAAGTAGGTCGAGCTGCCATCAGTTGGAGTCAGAGGAGAGTTTAACCTTAGAGTCCCATCGTGAACTTCTCTCTTTCTACCTTCTTTTTGTTTTTGTTTTTTTGTTGTTTTTGTGTTTTTAGCTATTTTATTTTCAGCTTTAAATAAATGAGTCAGAAAAATAGCCGCGCAGGAGCCCTGCCCTTGCTTTGGATACACACATAAACAAGCCTAGCTGGAATGTGCCACGACAATAGAAACAAATAAACCCTCTCATGTGGAGTTTATCAGTTCTTATCTGCTCATCAGGATGCTGCTTCATTTCTTCACTGGAACCAGGACGTACCGAAGCACAGACCCCCCACGCCCCTGACCCCTTCAACCCCGGTGAACACCTGACGCAGACAGATAGCAGATAGTTCTCCATCAGGGCTTTAGCGTCTGAAAAACACATCGTCTCATCGTCGGCCCTGCAGACTGACAACCTGACCTCCAGCTGCGATCCTACGGGCCTTTGAAACCAGTGCTGGTTGGAAGGAGGAAGTCTGACCTCTGCAGCTGAATGTGCAGCGTGACCATGTGATAGACCTCCATCAGCATGTCTGCCACGGTCGCTTCAGGTGCGTCTGTGAGGAAGTGGATGGGCAGAGGGTTCCACCGTCCCACCTTGATGATGCCTGGACACAAACAGAGAGGATCCATGCAAGTTTTAACATGTAGTCCTCATATAGTATAGTCACATATACTTGAGAGGCGCATTCCCTTATAATCTTTAGAAACCCTGTGATAACATTAGAGTTTTTTATTTCTGTGGTGAGACATTTATAGAGTTTTGCTGGCGTGTATTTTTATTTTTTTGTATCGTTCTGAAAACCAAGAGTATTCCGATTTTTCTCCAAGCTTGTGCATTTACGCCGATGACTTGACTCTATTGAAATTTCAAGAATAACGTAAATTTAATAGCCTGAAGTAGAGGAAAACAAAACAATAAAGAATAATTAGAAACAAGCACTTTGACTGTCTAGTTAATTAAAACCATCTGTCTGAGAAACGTTTCTTTCTCAAATATTACCACCCAGATTTTTTTTTTTTTTTTACAAAACTTTCATGCTAAATTGGGAAGAAAGCTTACAGTGTGGTGACACACACACACACACGCACACACACACACACACACACACACACACACACACACACACACACACACACACACACACACACACACACACACACACACACACGCGTAAATATTACACAAAGCTGCATTACACCAGCGGGGTCTGTGGGCCTCACAGGCTCCAGTCACTAAGTATTTTTGAAATATCTGACCAACACCCCGATTTTCCCCCGATATGAAGCAAGAGCTGCAAGTGCCTGAACACAACCACAAAAACTGTCAGTCATGCCTAATATGCTGTGAGTGGAAACTGCTGAAAAACAAATGAAAAACATTTCTAAGCTCATCATGAGCAACAGCTGCTCCAGACTGTCAGCTTCTAACTGACTGATGCTCCTGCACCTTTCATTTATGAAAATATATACATATGTATTTTTTTCTATAAATGAAAACTTTTCATTTACGTGAATAAATTCATATAAGATTACCAAACAGTAGCCAGTTCACTCATCTCGTCCCCACTCCATGATGTTGGGTCATTGTATAAAATTGAAACAAAAGCAGAGTGCAACAATTTGCAAATCCTTTTCAACCTATACTCAATTGAATACACCACAGGATTAAACATTTTACTGATGTGTTTTCATTTTCATGCCTGCAGCAGGTTCCAAAAAGGGGAATGTTTACCACCACGTTCCATCACCTTTCCTTATGGCGCAGACGGTAGATAAACGGTTTTCCTTTAATGGTACATTGTCTCTCTGCGATTACCACATTGAGCAGTGAGTACATGAGGATGATTGACAGCGCTAAGTCCCTCCTTCTGGCTCTGATTGGTTGTTTTGACTGAGCGGTGCATTTCTTCCGATGGCAATAGCAGCTCAGAGAGGAAACTGTCACAACATGGTGACAGTTTCAACAAATATGTAAAAAAAAAAAACTTTTCTTTTTCAATACTGATTACATACTGCAGCTTTAATGGTAGACGCAGCACAGAGACCTGTGGCGACTCTGGAGGAGCTGCAGAGATCAGTTTGCCATAAGTCACATAGCAAGACTTATGGCATAGGGAGACAATTAAATGAGACTAATGTAGAAGACTGTGTGTGATGGAAAACTAACAGTTCACCCTGAAAACACGCGGTGAGCAACTCCTGGCCTGCAGGGCCAGTGTCCTGCAACTTTTAGATGCATCAAATAATGAGGTCAGAGGAGAACTTGACTGCACTCAGGAGGTGATTCAGCTATTGGACTGTTGGACCAGGGAGACATCAGGATCAAGAACCAGGATTGCCCAGTCCTGTGTTAGAGTGGCCCACTTAAAGTCCAGAGCCAAACAATTGGACGTTTAATGTTTCACGTTAAATCAGTGAAACATGTTTCTTACAGAGTGTATTCCAGCTGAAGCAAACACAAATGGGCATTTTAAGAATTCAGTTTTTAATGTTTAAATGATGATCAAGTTATGATTTTATTCTTGTAAAATGTATTTGTGCTCTATAAATCTTAAAACACTCCAGCAATGCAAGTTCTGCTCAGCGTCGAGAGTCGCTTCTAGAAAATGTCACCAGACCACACAGACTGAGATCTGAAGCAACCTTAGCAATAAATTCAGCATTATGGTTGTCTTTCTGAAATTAAAAAGGGGGGAATATTATTTAGAGCAGCTATAGCGTGGCTTAAAGGCAGCAGTCCAATATTTGTGGTTGATGGGCAACTATAATACCAGTTCTTTATTTATTTAAGCGCAAAAAATAATTACTAGTGACGTGTTATGATTAAAGAGTGACCATAAAACACATTTTGTTTGCAAGAAACGCAAAGAACATCAGAACCGTTACGCCTCAGACTCCCTTCAGCATGAAGCACTTCTATGAAATGTTGTTGGAAACATACAACGCTTTGCAAAAATATCCATGACCTTTGAACTTCCAACATTATTAGTCATCTCACAACCACAAATTTAAATGTATTTTAAGTATATTTTACACCAGCATGAATAAGATATTCCTCATATAGCTAATTGTAATGTTTGTTGTAATAAAAAACCCTCAAAATTCAAAATGAAGTCCCACTTTGCAGTGGTCCTTTCATGGCATCTCCATGAAACACAGTAGCTGCGTTTCCACTACAAATGTGCGTAAAACCTTTTCCGAAAAAACACAATTTTGCAAGTGCAGAGTTTTCATTAAATAAGAATCACATGTGGATACATTTGTTCACGTGAAAATCATGGGGGCAACAGATGTAATCATAATATATATTAATGCTTCAGCACTAGGGCTCATTATCGGCCATCAGAGGAGAAGTTGGTGTCTTATTGAGGCATTGGAGCAACAAACGCCCATAAATGAAATTGAAGCCACTCATTGTACAGAAGATCTGTGGATTCAAAGCTTTCCACTACATGCGTTTCAATTACAAATTTGCTGAAAACCTTGTTTTAATGTTTAAAAAACACAATTTCACAATTATAGTGTTCCCTTAAACAATAAATTAAATTAAAGTCACATGAATCGGTTTGTTCACACAGTAAGTCATTAAAAAACACTCAGCACCATCATCCTCCTACCACTTCCTGTCGTCTTTTTTGTCGTTTCCGACAGTGGAAACATCCGGTTGTTGATCACATCAACCTAGAAAAAAAACTATTTATCAAAAAATTTGAGGTTTTTTTTTTTCAAAATTGTTGTGTTTTCATTAAACAAATTTATTTTCGTAATTCCAATTCGCGCAATTTTATGGTTGTCAAAAATGCAGCTACTGACAAACTTTACTTTTCATCAATTTTGCGATGCACATTGTCCAAAGAAGCGCTTTGTTGCTGTATACTAACTGGAGTGACTGATGTGTTGCAAAAAAACATTGTTTCCATTACAGTTTTGCTAAATGCACCAACTTTGACACGGTAGAAAAAAACCCGCCTCATCCTAGCGCAAAAAAAAAAAAAACTTCTCAAAAAATGTTTATTTTATCTAAATCAGCATGTTTCAATTAACCAAATGTATTTTTATAAATCAAATTTGCACAATCTTTTGGTCAACAACATGAATGTAAGGAACTTCCAGAGGTATTAAAATGTTTGCAAAACATTATATTTTTAAATTTGGTGTGGTGTAAAGTAAGACTATAATGTGAAGGGACATTTCACCATTTACCTCCAGTACACACAGACTCACACACACACACGCACACACACGTGCACCCCCCCCACACACACACACGCACACACACACAGGCTTCTTCATGGGACTGGCTGGAGCTGTGAAAACTAAACAAAGCTAATCGCATTACTATCCTCTAAATGAGATCCAGACGCGTCCAGAGAAGTCTCCCATCATCTCTCTTGTTCCTCATGCGCCCCCTCATCCCCCACCCATCGTCATCCACCCTCCTCCCTTGCATCGCCCTTTGTGAGTTTCTTCCTCCTGTTTCCTCTGCTCTGTTCTCTGATGTCTTTTTGGTGTGTTTACTGCCCAGCTATATCTGTGTTTCCACTGGGTCGAGCTGTGTTCTTCATTAATTGGGCCATGCAGAGGGAGCATCGTTAAAACACCATGTACAGAATGGACCGTTCTCCCTCAGGGCTCAGAGGAACTCCTGAGGAACCTCAGACCACCATGGGAACAGGCAACCATGATCAGAACAAACTGTGTCGGAGCAATTGCAGTTCATGTAGGCTGATGGATGCACAAAACCACTTAAGTATAGTAGGCACAGTTAGATTTACAGATAATTGTACTTTCTTAAAGGGACAGTATTATGTATTTTCCAGCCACAGAGTGCCATTTTATAGGACAATAAAGTAACAATGTTTCATTTAGTTGTTATAAAAATGCTATATATATCAAATATGACTTAAAAGAAATTTGACTTTGTAATTTAGCGCCTTGAAACTGGTCCTCTGTCTCTTTAAAAACTTTTTTATTTACTGAAACTCTGCCTTCAGGAAGTCTGAGGAGGAGCTTCATCCTAGAAGGCGGGGCTAGGTCCATCCAGGCATTTGGCACAGCTGAATGGTTTGAGAACTTCTGAAACATGCATCAATGAATCAAGTCAACACCCCAAGTAGGTTTTTAGATGTGGGAATAACATTATAACATGATGTAAGGCTAAAAAAAGTCCATTTTAAATAATACTGCTCTAGCTGCGCCTAACTGGTAAATTTTACATGCCAAATTGGAAATGTTGGATTATTGTGGTGTTTTTTTTCACTTCACACATTCAGACAGACTGTACTGTGCAGTACAGTCTGTCTGCACAGTACTGTTTGGATGTGCAGACGCTCCATGCAGCGTCTGCACATCCAAACATGAAGCTAATGCCAAGTTAGGTGGAAGCGAACGGGTGAATAAACAGACAAACAGGAACTCACAGAGGACACATGACAGCACACAGAGCAGTGGACACATAGCGACTCGCATGCAAACACACACACACACAGACACACACGCACACACACATACAGTGAATACATAGCCCCTGCTTGCTGTGTGATGCATTAATAATTGATCCATCATTCTTGGTCTGCCCCCATCAGTGGGCTGTGCTTCTTGTGCGCATTTAAAAGTAGGAATTATTGTTCTCATTTCCACATTAAAATTCCATCTCCCAGAGACGAGCTTTCATGTGGCCGACTGGTGGCTTGGCTCATGTCTGAGTGTGCCCATCTGTACAAATGCACACTCACGTCTCCGGCTCCTCTCATCAGCGCTCGCACGGGGCCTGCACGCATGGATGCATGCGCGAACACACACTCACGGGGAAGCGCGTGCGTAATCCCATTGTCCCGCACCACGGTGAGACTCAATGGTTGACGCAGCCGGCCTGAGCCGCTTGATTTAAAAACGGTTCCAGGTTCCACCCCTGGCTCTGGGGGAAACCCCCTGCGTCTGACTCATCCCTGTCATCCACACTGACACTGTCAGGGATTTCTATTTTTTTTAGTTATCTTTAAAAAATGCTACGTAAGCAGGCAATTCATCAAAAACACTTAAAATGTGAGGATTACTAAAGCAACATATTCAGTTTAGAACTTTGATGTTTAATTCAGTCGTTATTTAACTAATTAAAGACGACGATCTTTTGAACTGATATATTGTATTTACAAACCTTTCAATCCCAAAACCGTGATAAAAAACGGACTTATTCCATATCTGCCCATAATTCTGCATTCATTTTAGGGAGCATTGAAAAACACTTGGTGCAACAAACACTGCAACAGGAAATGACTGGATGGAGATACAATAAAAAGCACTTCACACCAAGGCAGTGCCAGAACGGCTGGTACACAGGAGTTTGAAGACCAAAAGTTTCAGTTTTCTTTTCATAATCTAGGACAGCAGAGGAGGTTGAATGCTGGATGTATGGAAAGCCAAAAGGGTCAAATTTCTGATGAATGCTGCAACATCTGTCCAGTAGCCACAGCTGGTGACAGGCTGTTGATGTGCGATCAAACTGGATGAAATGTTCACAAGTTTTGTAAATTTGAACAGAAAAATGTTTTTAGTGGTGCAGCTTTAAAAGAGTTTCCTCTCAGTGGGAAGGTCCTGGGTTTAAATCCTGACAGGTGCTGTCCTCTGTGAACGTTTGCATGTCTTCCCGGTATACATCCACAGTCATGTGTGTTACGTCACCAGGATATACTAAATGTACACACATGATTGTCCTGTGAGTCTCTGTGCTGCTCCATGATAAACTGACCACCAGCATTAGAAAATAAAGACAGAGCATTTCAGCCTAAATGGCTTCAGGTTTTCTATACTAAAGTCGTTACGTTTGTTTTCAGTGATGAGGCCTGGAATCTGGGCGTAGTGATGGACTCAGACCTGAACCCTGAGAGTCCCATAAAAACAGTTACAAAGTCAGCCTTCTGTCACTTTGAACTGCCTGGCTGCGAATAAGCTTGACTTGTTTTGATTAAAGGGCCTTCTGCTAAAAGAGTGTGGCTTCATGAAAAGCCACCTGCTGTAAGAAGAAGGTCTTGTCACCAACCAGTGGTGGCTGGTGACTGGGAGCATCAGTTTACTTTCAATAGACCGTTTACAAACTGTCCTCTCTGATCTGATCCACCCTCCAGCAAACAGCTGGATGCGCCGCTTTGACCCCTCCTGACCTGTGAGACGTGGCACCGTTAACTGTTCGCTGATTGAAGCTGTAAAGTACAGGTCTGCTCTCATCCGCTCTATAAAAGCTTCCAAACCCTTATAATTGAAATAAACAATATCTTCCAGCTAATTACTGGGCTGAGCTAATTAAAGAAAGGCCGCGGTGCTTTAAATACACCGCTGGGACGCAAGAATGCAGGACACAATTCAAACAGGGAGAAAATAGCTAGGACTCTGTATAATTTTGGTCATAGACCGCATGGGGAAAAAATGTATAATTTAAGCCAAAAATTATTCATTTAACATAAACGCTTGTTTGAAAAAAAAAAAAAAATGCATTCATTTGGAAGATGCTTGGGAGAGAGGTTTGCGAGAGGCTGTTTCATGCTGGCCGTGCGCGGACGCGCTCTTGTATTAGCTTTGGTCGTTTTTTTAAGGTGAATTCCGCTCCGGTCGGCTCAGTGATGTCTCCCTCAGCCTCGCCTTTGATGGGTTGAGCATTGTTGAGCATTGATGTGGCTCCTAGTTGTCAGCACATTGTCTGCTGAGACAGACAGAGACCTCCGTTTGGTAACAAAAACGCTGAGGTTACAAGTGTGACTAACAGCGTTCATCTGTAAACCTTCCCCTAACTGTGGAGCGGGCTGCTCAGGCCGCTAGCGTAGGGTAATGGCTGTCTGAGTGATTGTTTTGTGGCTGTTTACTGCAGCTCTGAAGTTTACAACCTGCAGCAGAAAAAGCCCAAAGCAAGATTTCTTCTTTTTTAATCAAGTTAAGGAGTAACTAAGTAACCGTTTTGCATTTGGCAAACATCTGTAGCTATAAGACTGAGTTGAACCTCAGCACAGCAAACAGCTTCTGGTTGATATGCATCGAGAAATGAGAGGATTTAGAGACTGGAAACTTAAAATTCTGATCCCATACCGAAGCGCTACCAGGTTGTCCTGACAACCGTCATCTCTGATAAAGGGTTAAAATGAAGTAAGAGACTATGCTTCTAAAATTTATTTTGTTTATGCCAGGTTTTCCTTAACATTATTAAACAAAAAATTACATAAACTCCCACAATAACGGAGTAGTAGTGTACACATATAACATGTAAATAACTCAAATTATGATACAACTAGAACAGAGAGTCTGGACAATTTACCAAAATATTTTTTTCCCACTAATCCAGATCTTTTCAAATTTTGCAGCTTCAGTCTATCTGAAAATGTCATTCTTTCCATTCTATATTAAATCATATCTGTTCTGATGTTTTGATCCAGGGACGGACATTATTTATAGCTTTACGGTCCGAGAAACTATACTTAAATCTGTATTGCAAAATTATACATTCTAGACATGTTGAGATGTGTCTGAATGACATTTAGGCTGCATGAGAGCGAGAGAGAGCAAGACTTTCAGCAGGTAACAGCAAAACTATGCAGGATGCAACAAAATAACTCCGCTGTATTAGTTTCAACTTTTGACCTGGAAATCTGGATTAAAGAATAACTGAAGTCTTTAGAGAGCGATATGGTTATACACACACGTTAGGGTGAATTTCAAGATACATCAGAGGTGGAGGCTGTGTGTGTGCTGAGCCTGTTTCAGGATGGATGGAGAAGAAATAAGAGCTAAAGACCCAGTGTTAAGAAAGGGATTAGCTGCCAAAACAGAAACCTTCAGCTGTTATGAAAATGCCATACATCTAATTTGACTTAAAAGAAATTTGACTTTGTAATTTAATGCTAAATTGGGTCTCTGTCTCTTTAAAAACTCCTGCCCTAAATGAAGCTCTGCCTTGAGGAAGTCATCACAACATGGCTCCTCTATTAACCCTTTAACAACATTTTACCAGCGTTTCACTGAGAAGTAGCTCCTATAACGAGCTCAGCAGATGTTCTACCAGCTGTTTGCTAAATGCTGCTGGCTAGTCTGAAGGAGCCGAGTGGGGAAGCTTGGAAACTGCAGTTCTGAGGAGGAGCTGCGTCGCAAAGACAGAGCTAGGTCCACTCAGGTGTTTTACACAGCTTAATGGTTGTCCTGGAGATTCAATGATTTCTCAAACATGATGAATTACTGTTTACAAATACTTTAAGGGAGAATTTGTAAACTCCCTTGTTCATCAAAAAACACAGGAATGTTTTTTGATGAAGGAATTAAAAAACAAAATTAAAAATTGATTTTAAATAACACTGGATCTTTAAAACAAGACTAATGAGTTACAGGCAATTTATTAGTTTTGCAAAAGCTACAATTCTGATTTGAGGATTATTCTAATCAAAAATATAGCTTCAGCTACAAATAAGATAAGCTATAACAAATTAGTATCTGAAAGACACTTTTTTTTGCAGTTTACAAAATCTGTGCATATAAATATGTCTGCACGCTGAAACAAGAATTAGAAGGGACAACATGAACCCACACACACACACACACGCAATGTTAGGAGATTTCAAACAGATGGGGATCTCCCAGCGTCCTCAGCCAGCTCCAGCAGCTCTGCTGCCCCCCATCACTCTGCTGTCCCGTTTTATAACGTTGTGAGGCAACTTCTCCAGATGGAATATTCTGCATACTTGAGAGAAGACAGCAGTAAATGACACTGTCCTGCTGCAATGACTACCATGTGTGCGACAATAAATTACAGCGTTTTTCTTTTTCTCTGCTTCATAAACATTCTCACACGTACCCCGCACACAGTGTATTTTTGTCTTGCAAGGACATTCCTGTCCAGCTCTTTGTTGACTCTTTAATGACTTTCACAGCCCCTGTCTGTGTCTCTGGTGTGTTTTTCAAGCTTTTTCGTGCTTGTTGCCACTGTAACAATGTCTGCTCTCTGTACACACCACTTCACATCACACACTCCCCTCAGATCGTTGATGAGAGGGGCGCTGTCCTGCCTTGAATGCTGAGTTGTGACTACTGTAGCTCACAGAGAGACGAGCACAGAGAGGCTGAATATGTAATGCAGTTTCTATTCAGCTTTATCTCATTAAAAGAAGCTTCTTTCAGACGTTTTCTGTCATTTTACTGTTCTAGGAGAAAAAAGGAACAAAAGCAAGCATTTACCGTGTTTATTGACTCTCCTGGTGAGTAAGCGTATGCTTTACATCAAGGATAAATGGGTTAGAAAGCACTTTATGCTAACTGGAAAGCAAAGATGGGGAGTTTCCCAGGGCGGCAATAGGAATCGGGAGGGTACACTTCAAAAATACAAAACCTTACCAAGTATTTTTGTTCTAGTTTCTAGTGCAAATGGGTTAGTACATGTGAAATAAGACAAAAAAGTAATTTTTAGAAAGAAATAGGAGCTCATTTTAAGTCAATAATGCCTTAATATTGATGAAAAAGTCCTGATTCCACTGGTAGATTATTTCACTTATAACACAGGAAAATTGCATGTTATTAGTGCATTCGATGAGTTTGAAGCTGTTTGATGGCCTATCCAAAAATAATTGTTGTCTGTAAAGCACCTTAGTAACCGATTCATAAATAAGCCTAGTGTCATTGGTAATTTGAAAGACTCCCATTCGGTCTGGCTGCTGTTTTGAAATCAATGTTTTCTGTCTTCCTGATGTCTGTTTTTTGTGAAGTGCACCAGTCCCTCCTGCAGTCAAACACTCACACACAACGATGCTGCTTCCACCACACTTCACAGCTTTTTAGTCCAGAAATGAAGGTTTTTGTCCCTTAGAGTATTTGTAAACAGTAACTCATCATTTTATATTAATGTCATAATACTGGGTGGCCTTTCAGCCCATATTGGGACACCACTAGTAACCACTAGCAGCAGCTGTGTTTGCATTACAGATGTGCGCAAAATTTCGTCAATTTTCCGCTAACGTCGAAAAAGAAAATCAATTAAATAAAACAAATTGATGTTGCAAAAGAAATAATTTTGTAATTGGGATGTTTCAATGAAATAAGAAACATAATTAAAATCAGACAAGAATGAGCAATAAGTTACTAAAAATCACGCCTGTATCATCCTCCGATGCACTTCCTGTCATCTTCTTCTTCATGGCTTTGTGCCAGTGGCAACATCAGCTGCCCTGTGACGCAAAGCGTTTAAATAAACCAATTTCGATATGGCCACAAAACCTCACCGCATCTTAGCATCAAAACGTCTTATCAAAAAGCGAGACTACCGTGTTTCCATTAAGCAAATTTATTTTCAAAATGTCAAATCGATCAATTATTTGGTCAATGGAAACGCAGCTGCAGACGCTCCCTCACCAGCTTTCATTCCGATCTTCACCAGAGCTTTTCCTTTGCATAGATGAATGCGGCATCTTTAAGAATCTGAAATTTGGACCTATAGCAACTTTAAGTAAGACCCGACAAACTGTGCCTGGAATAAAGTCAGGCAGTGACAAAAGAAAAGATCTATTTTTTCATACCGCGAATTTAAATGTCTTGTATGAACTGTACCAAACGGCATAAGCTCATAAAACAGACTTTGCGATTATAAAACCCTGAATGAAGCTGATGTGGATGTGTGTGTGTGTGCGCGCGGGGGGCGGGGCGTGTGTGTGTGTGTGTGTGACTGACCGTGGGCCTGCGCGGCCGAGCTGTGGGAGTAGCCCAGCGCCAGCAGGGCCGTCTCCACCAGCTGGGAGAAGAGGATGTCCTTCCTGACCAGCACAAACTCGGCGTGCTCCTCCCTTCCCTCACACCCGTCGCCCTGAAGCCCCGCGTCCGACTGCTCCACCACGCAGAAGACGGGAATCATCAGACCTGTGGAGAGACGACAACAAGTTAAAGAGAACAACGAGGACTTCTCTTTAAAAGCCTGGCATTAATTGACGATCTTCCCGGCACAAATTGGTCTCCTCAGATGAGAAACATGTGGAGCGCATCTGGTGTCGGTGAAGCTTGAGATCACTTGCTTTTTTTTCTTTCTTCTTGGTTTCACTTGTAATGTATTAGAACACCTTAGACCCCCTTTAGTCAAGGCAGTAACGTCAGATAAATAAGACAGAGCAGTTTTAGAAAGCACCGTCCAGCTGCTTAACGGAATACTAGATAGGCATTCATAGGAATGACTCCTCTCACAGATATGCAAAGCCAATACACAAAACAGTCACTGTGATAACAGCAGCTGCCCTCATTAGGGCATTAATAACCGTTACGATGCTAAATGTCCTCTAATGCTCTCCATGCAGGTCACATATTTTACCCAGCTGCCACCGGCCTCCAGGTGGACCACATCGAGTCCAAGTGAGACTGTTCAGACACCCGGGTGCCTCGCAAAGGTTTACTGGAACTGGAGCGAATGGGCTACTGACAACTTAATGCCCTTCCAGTCTGAGTCATTTTCATTTATCGGTGCACAAAACAGGGTTCAGCCTAGGCTACGCTAAAGCTTTCATCCATCCAGAGCATGTCAAAGAGCAACGCTGGTCTCATCTAACCAAAGCGGTTCAGTCCTCACGTCTGCTGTGTCCCCAACATGGCTTGTTGTAAACTTTTAACAGAATGCCTAACAGCTTAATTGTTGCTTTTCTCCGTGAAGAATGGTCTGCAGTCACTGGGCGTCCACAGGCTGGTCCACGCCACCACACGTGGCGCTTTGCATTTTAGCTAGCAGGTTCTAATTAGCTGCATTTCCATGGACCACAGTATCGCGGAAATTGGAAGTACAAAAATAAATTTGCTTAATGGAAAAGCAGGAATTAAAAAAAAGGTTTTTGATTAAAAGCTTTGCTGCTAAAATGAGGCTGTTTTTGTAAATTAGTGTATTTGGTAAAAATGAATGGAAACACTTCTTTTTTTCTTTTTTTTGCATCGTCTGAGTCGTGTGATCAACAACTGGATGTTGATGCTGGCAGAAAAGATGAAGAAGAAAAGAAGTGGTAGGAAAATTATGATTTGTTTAAATGATTTATCGCGTGAAAAGAAATCATTTTTCGAAAAAAAATTAAAAATGGGATCGTCAGGTGGATTTTTGGCCAAATCAAAATTGATTTATTCCGAAAAACTGCAACGGAAACACCCCCATCATCCCAGTCACATGATCAACAACCAGACGTTGCCACTAGTGCAAACCAGGAAGAAGACGACAGGAAATAGTTAGAGGTTGCTGGGGCGGCATATTTTTTGAAGACTTGTTGCGTGAATAAGTTTATTTATGTGGAATTTTAATTGTGTTTGTTATTTAATAACATTTTTAGGCATTGGCGGAATATGGAGAAAGTTTTGCGCACTTTTGTAATGAAAACTCAGCTACTGTTGGTCTACCACACGGATGTTTTGCATCTCGACGCAAAAGTGAAACAGCTTAAGGGGATCGATTACCATGGCAACATATTGTCAATAACAGTGGAGAAACCTGCTCTTCAGGAAGAGTCTAATTCCCAAAATTCCTCTCCTCGGCTCTCTGCTCTCACACTAATGCCTCTGCTCCAATCTGGAGCTTTTTTCCTGAAAGGCTTTTGGTTTTGGGCCACCTGTCAACCGGCCGTTATTTAAAGTCCCCTGAAGAAATGATGGACTGGAGCATTAGGCAGCGTCCCAGCTCTAATAATACAGGCGCTGGTGTTTTACCGTATGGCCAAGCAAACCCACACACACACCCGGTTCTCTCAAGTAAATGGTAAACGGTTCAAGTCCACACACACACGTACACACACACACAGAGAGAGAGAGAGAGACCCCGATCCATCTCCTCCATTGTTTTAATCAGTCAATTCCGATATTTCTATTTCCTCCTCATTAATCACTCGGCTCCCAATCCTCCAGGCTCTCATGGAGTGAATTACACACTGGAGGACCGTGCCAATTGAAGTAAGTGAATTTCCCCCAACAGGGAAATATAACTGTCAACACGGAGCAGCTCCCTCCGACCCGCGCTCCTCTCCCTCCGTCTCTCTCCATCTCCAGCTCCAGCTCCGCCCGTCGTCTCCGGCATCTTGAGACTGGATGATCTGGTTTGGATGATGCGATGTTGCCTCAAAACCTCTAATCCCTCTAATATGTTGAGGGATGAGTGAGTGGAGATATTAAAATAAGATATGTGTGTGTCTTGGCAGGTTCGCAGTGTTGCCGCGTACGGCGGCTGGTGTGTGAGCTTGTAACTCCGCGCGCGGGGGTATCTGCTGTGTGGCGCGGCCTACATGTGCGCGTTTGGCCCCCATCCTCGCAGCAGCCGTGTGGTTTTGGGGGCGACACATGGAGTTTCCTGTGTTCAAAGTCAACCCGTCATTATTACAAGCCGTGGCTTCCACCGAGCGCAGGAAACCCCGTCCTTCTCCTGCCTCTCTCTCTCTCTCCACATGGTTTCTTCTCCTCCTCCTCCTCCGTCTTCTCGTTCTTTCTGCTGTATCCCGGTCACCGACCCTCCATGCCGATTTGTTAACTCTGCCTAACCACAGATGGATTATCTTCACAAACTCTTCAAACCCCACAGAAAACGGTTTTGTTTTGATGGAGGAAAAAAAAAGAAAAGAAAAAAAAAACAGATCCGACGTCCGAGAATTATTCCGACATAAATTCTAAAATATATTTACATCAAATGGACCGCATAACGTCAAAATAAATTGATCGATTTTCATTATTGTGCTCTCCAAGGTCTTTAGTCAGAATTTCCATGCTGTAGGATTTATAACACGCCTATAAAAGAAACCCTTCTGTCTCCCTTTTTCCAGCGTTTAAAGACAAAGCTGCCAACAGAGACACTAAAATATTACATCTTTTCCTATACTGGGGCACACTCCAGGATATTACACAATATTTCTGTGTTTTTTAATGCATCACAATGGACAAACTTAGATTTTAATGCTCTCACAGATGCTTGAAAACCCGTGATTTATTTCCTATTAGAACACAAAGTCTAACTATTGGACTGGATAGTGAAGCATTTTAATGTGCTAAAAGTTCAAAACTGAGTCAAACAGCTTGAATAAATTTAAATATCATAGATGTGCATTGTTGGCACTAAATAAACTATTATTTGTGTGAATGCATCAAAATACAAACATCACAACCAGAAAAAAAACCAAACACATAAGACAACATGCACATGTTAATGATATCATCCAAAGTAGAGATGCTCTGTTCTGATATTAAAATCTGCTTTGGCTTCAACGTGTACACAAGGCAGACTTTCAGAAGAAACTTCTCAGCAGGAAGCTGTGATCCCATCAAGATGCAGCAGCCAAGAGTGTTGAGAGTCACCATAAGCAGCCACTGACAGGTAGGTGGAGAGGAAACGGGGCTAGCCACCCGCTAGCTAGCATTCTGTCCCACCGTGGGAAACAAGGAACTTGTGAAGAGAAATGTAAGCAATATACTATGAAATCTCAACCGTCCTGGACAGCACAGGGGTCACAGGTTACACACAGTACCCCTCAGTACATGGGAGCAGTTTCAATGTTTTGCTACCGTGCTTAAAAATAAAAAATAAATCATTATATCGTGATGCGTTTTCCAGCCAGATTGCTGGATACCACAGGCTGTGATCATGCTTCCAACAACACAGCTGTGCTGGTTGTTCCTTAGTGAATATAAGCAAAGCTAAGCTGTATGCTAAAGGCATCGCTGGACAAGCTCACATCTCACACACATATCAGTGACTGTATTTATGTGTCTCTCAGCCAAATTCCTTATTTTGTAATGTTTTACATTTTGATTAAATGTGGACGTGACCTTCCTAAAGGCCACTGAAAACAAACTTGAATCTGGGATAGCAATGTCACTTTCTCTCTCTTTTTTCTGTAGAGCTGGTAAAGAGTGGAAAAGAACAGGAAAGTATTCATGATGCAACATTTATTCATAAAGTGAAAGGACAGGTAAAGACCGAGACATTTCTGCAAAAGCATGACAGCACCGACACGGAGGCACTCACATGAACAACTGCACACAAGGAGGAAACAACTTTCGCAGTTAATGCTGGGATCGATAACCCAGAGTGACTTGTATAAATCTTGTTTATATGGAGCAATCTCCTTTATTTGGTAAGCCTGTGTTATACAGTTCCCCCCTGACTTATAGATTAACAGCTCACGGCTCTCATAGCACTACAGCGTGGAACACGGAGCCAAACTCAACCCATGTGGCTCGCAGCGCAGCCAGCCAGCGGCTGTCTGTGGGTTTGGAGTACAACGCTGCTAAAAACCTTCTGGCAGAAGGAAAGCATGAAAAACAATCATCGTATTTCATTCATTTATGACAGTTCTTCTCACCATGCTGCAGATTTCATTTGTAGAAGATAACTAATACCAAGTGCCTTCACTGTTACTTCAATCTCTACAATGAAGACCTCTCCATCAGATTTCTCTGTCAGCTCTATGGTTACCTCCAAGGGGCCGCGGCGGGGCTCCATTGTGGCGGGTTCGTGGCCCGGTGGGGCTCCCGTTCAGCTCCAGTCGGCTTTTCTTTCCTGGCGGTGGGAGCCCGCTAAGGTCCGGACTGCCGCCCCTCCGCTCGGGACTGCCCTGGGCGACGGGACTCTCCCCTCCTCGCTCCATCCTCCTCCACACCCCCAACGGAGCTCCAGTCAGAGACAAAGAGTCTGAAGGGATTCAACAGAAAAGCCAAGGAATTAGAAATCCAGTGGATTTTTTTTATGTATTTCGTAGAACTACAATGGAAACACTTTTTTCGCATCACATGATGATGTTACTGGTGGAAAAGACAAAGAGGGACAACAGGAAGTGGTAGGACGATGATAACGGGGCATAATTTTTAATGACTTATCACGTGAACAACTTATTCACGTGTGATTTTAATTGCATTTAATGGAAACAGAAATTGCAAAATGATGGTTTTTTTTCCAACATTACTGGAATATCAACAAAGCTTTACACACACTTGTAATGGGAACACAGCTTTTGTCCCAAAATAACATCACTAATTCTCATGCTGCTGTATGCAGACACTCTATCTGCACTGACGAGGATTTCATCACCTCAGAATGCCAAATGCTCTAACTGACAATAACCTCACCTATTTCAAATTATAATTATAATCATTTGACCACTTGAGAAGATTATTTAAGCAGCGCTGGCAATGATAATTATGGAAAAATAAATCAAATGATATGGTAACATCAGTAAAAGTAACTTACTCTGTTGTGAGACAGTAGCACACTGTTTTTACATCCTTCATCCTAATGTACACACACTACAAAAAGACACATATGTCATGTTGAAACCCTAATCATGTTTGAGATATGCCACCGTCCACAGCAAGATGAGGAACAGTGTGGCAGTGGCCATAAAAATAGCTCAAAAATATAATCAACTTAAATATCTGCTTACCAGCTTTGTCAAAGTAACGATATTCCAATATGATAAAAGCACAAACAAGACCTCCAATCTGACCTGCAGGTGAAATGTGTCTATTCCTTTAGAGATTATGTTAATATTTCAGGTTTTCCTCAGAAAAAAGCAACACAGCTCTCACTTTTAGTCATTTTTTTAATAATATGAATCAAACATAGTTTTAACATTCATCTTTTATTTGAGAAGACCTACCAATATATTATATCTCTCACAAGCTGACATTAGTGGGAATTACAGGGAAGAAAAAGTCAACATAAACTTCTACGAATGTTTTGCTCTCCTTGTAATTATGAGGCTGATTGACAAGCTCAGTTCACTCTGTTAATATAAATCAACAATAACGTTGCAAAGTCCAGTCCAGTTAAATCCACTCCATTTGGAATGATTATTTAATCTTATATTTTCTTCACTTATCAAAGAACAAATAGTTACAAACGCACAAGGAATTAGTTTTTATGCTTTGATAAACAGTTTGTACCCTTCATCTCGCCCAGTGGTTGCTGCAGACCGACAGCCGTCCCACAGTACCTTACACATTATGAATGTGGGGAAAAAAATGAACGAATGAAAATGTTACATTCATGTTGCTACCCAAGTTAACACTCTGAAATCTTTTCAGCGTTAACTACGTTTAAACCAGAACTGCTAGCCGTTATCATCGGGTTCCAAGCCCGAACCAACAACTCCTCCCTGACCCCGCCTCCCGCCTCCTGCCCCGTCCCCATCAGCTCCCCGTCAGCTCCACCCCCGGCCATCAGTCTCTCCCAGCTCCCACCAGCAGAGCAAACATCATCACAAGATGCCACTGTTCAAACACAAAGGTCACTCTTAAATAAAAACGCGAATTTGAAAAAGAAGTTTCACTTGCGTTAAGCTTTCAGACTAGTTTGGCATCTTTAACGAGGAGTAACCAGGCTGATTTGGAAACACACACATTTCTAAATATGTGTGTTTAGAAACATATTTTGCCAAAAAAAAAAAGACAGCTTTTTATTGCCGAAAGATGGATTTAGACAAAAATAATAACTTTTTCTAAAAAATGACAGTATTTTTGGAAGGTGACAATATTGCAAGCTACGAAAGTATTTTTTTATTTTTTTTTTATGAATTCAAAGATGAATAACTGGTACAGGTTCCGTTTGCCTCCGAAGTTATCCATTCCTCTCAAACCTTTCCACATTTTGTCATGCTAAATCCACAAACTTCATCATTACTTGGATTTTATATGTTAAACCTACACATGTAAAGTGGATTTCCAGAATTCAGATCATGTTCCACGGCGTGGCAAAATGTGTCGCAACTCGCCTGACGTAAACAGCCAGGGAGCCTGCAGAAGTCAACTCCAGGCTCGGTGTTTCCTGATTGGGAAGTGTCAGCCAAACGTCTAATATGTGTAATGCCATTAGCAGCGCTGCCAGGCCTGAGCGGCGGCTTGGTGCCAGCACACATGGGCCAAATGAGCAGCTGTTGTTCAAACAAAAGCTCCCCGGCAATATCTGACACTCTGTAAATAAAATAAAAAAATCCGGAAGCTGTGGGACCGACTCACTGATTTGCAGTTCTCAAAAAAGCATCAGGTCTCTCCACTTAAATGTGGGGTCAGGCCCTAAATAGAGACATACAAATCGAAAACATAGATAGATTTACTGCTTCTAGAACTGATTCAAGCCGCTCTTGTTTACATACTTATTTCTCAGATGAAGCAGAAGGTGGAATTGAACCTGGAGAACTCAGTGCTGCCATTACACCTCAGTCTTAGCGTGTTTCTCCAACTACATTCGATTAGAAACCAGAACTGAAAAACCTCCAAAAAGAAAAGAAAAAAATAATTGCTTCCATTATTCTTGTTCTAAAATACATTTTGTATGAAAACCAAGATCGTAATTTTTACCACAATAAAGAAAAACAGCTTGTGTTGCAGTTTATTATTTTATATCATGGAACAAAATTCAAATAAGCACTTTGTTGTCTCCATTGCCGCTTTCTGATGCTAAAATCTGACAGTAAACACTAACAGAGTGTGACAACATTAGGAGTTTTATTTCTGCCCTTTTATTCAATGAATGCCTTTTTAAAGAATCATGTAAACGATTTTGACCTTAAAGTGAAACCATGTGTTCACAGCCGAGGTGCTTCTATTGAACTTTACATAAAAATGTTACAAAGATAAGATGACTTTCACTTCATGTGAAATTCGCAGTTCCTAACAGCAAATGAGAACCTGTTTATATAAAATGAGGGTTTTTTTTTAATCATACAACAAGCTATGAATGTTTTACAGTAAAGTTAACATGTTAGTCACACGGCCCTCAGTTATCTTTGTAGAAAGATTTGCAAAGTTCTCACTCCTCTTCCTCTCTATTCTCCTCTTTTGTCCCTCCACCTTCCACACACACACACACACACACACGCACACACACACACACACGCACACACACACACACACACACACACACACACACACACACACACACACACACACACACACACACACAGATACATTCTTCCACAACAGCAAAGCTGAAAAACACCACAAAAAAAGTAAACAAACTCATGATCTTAGAGGCGCTTGGAGCCTGGGGAAAATGTCCAAATGAACAATAAATTAAAGACATTAGCTCCGGCGTGATTAAAAAGTGTGGGAGGCCAAAGAGGCCAAAAATGCGGGCGGCAAAGTTTAATAAAAGAGAAAACAAGTTCAAAGAGCTGAGTAGAGCGAGGGAGCAGAGGGTTTACATGCGACTACAGCGGTGGCTCTAATTCACAGCGTGAGGCTCGCTGAGAAAAAGGGGAGGCGCCGCAAATAAATCCAACCGCTAACAACGTCGTAGCTGCAATAAAGAGCAGCTAGCTACGATAGCATGTTAAGGGGAAACCAGAGGCTCGCGCTCAAATTCAAACTTGATGTAACGTTCTGATTCTCCTTCATATTTTCAAATAACCCCGCAAAGAATCCGACGGTATCAGCAGCAGGTCCAGTCCTGCTCCAGCTGCTCATGATAGCCATCAGAACCAGGCTGCGTCGACATCTTCTCATCTCCCTGGAACTCACTCACTCACTCACACACACACACACACACACACACACACACACACACACACACACACACACACACACACACACGCACGCACGCACGCACGCACGCGCACACACACACACACACACACACACACATCCCCAGCATCTTCCTCATCTCTACGCACATCCTGCTTCTATTACACTTCTTCTGGTATTTGATACAGCAGATACAGAGTCAAGCTGCATATTTTGTTGATATTTTTTTTTTCTTTTTTGGGGGCATCTAATCTAACAGATAAGATGTCCTGCCTGAATGCCGGCGGACGTTACCAAGTCACAAGGTCAGGAGAAGACACACGGGTGTTTTTCTATCGACCTTCTGAAGAGTTCATCACATCGTTAAAGTCGCTGCATTTTATGTCTGTACAGTGTAGAGGGAAGGCCAGGCCTGTGGTCAACTCTGCAGCGATTACTGCTACAAATTCTGTTATTTTCCTTTTTCTTGGTATTTCTCATGCTGCTGTGGTCCAACCTTTACAGAAAATACCTTGTTGTCACTTTAAACAGCATTACCAGGACTTGAACACTACAAAAACACAAAATCTTACCAAGTCATTTTGGTCTTGTTTCTACTGCCAATATCTTAGCACAGTTGAAAAAACAAAAACACAAAACTAAGAAATAGGAGCTTGCTTTGGGTCAATAATTTCTTACTTGTTCTGAATTAGGAATTTACGAGGCGGACCTTAAACCTATCGTTTAAACCTTCGCTCTTAGTTACATCTGTAGGTTTTGTGATGTTATTCCACACAATATGTTAAAAACTTTTAGTTTTTAACACATTGCCGACTAAATTTGTCTCTTAGATCCTTTGTTCTGCTCTCCGACACGCACGCACACACACACACACACAGTCCTCCCAGTGAGGAGATGCCCCCTCCAGCATGCAGCTCTGTGTTGTGCAGAGACAAAACAAAAGCTTTTGTGCATTGTTTCCTTTCTGTTTACATTAGGAGGCTTATTGAGTCCAGCAGGTGGCAGTATGACCTACAGCTGGAGGTGGACGGTCTGCTTGCTGCTTTGCAGAGATTTTAGTTGGTGAGGACGGATTAGTTACAGATTTTCAGGATGTATTTTCGATCAATCCGACAGCTCTGGACGCTGGGAGTTTCTCCTGTCCAGATGTAGACAGATGTGATTTGTGCTGAGGTTTGTTTTCATTTCCACTCTGGTGTCAATCTACACCATGCAACGCATTAAAATTGTTCAAGAACACTTTGATGAGACCCGAGGAACCTTTTTACGCTACTGGTATTTTGATGTATTTTCAAATTCATTCTGTTACTCAGACATCATTTTAGCTCAAATGTTCACCTGCAAACTGAAGCTGTAGGAGGGAACGTGTGGAGAATAAACCAGAACTGCTTTCAGTCAAAACATATTCAGTGATTTATGGGAATTTATGAAGAAATCAGTTCTTTGGCCAACAGGTTCTTCTATAGTTCAGAGTGAGAAGAGGCAGATTGACAGATTGTTTCATTGATTTTATTATCCACATTTTTCCCAATGTGCCAATAGAAATAATGCTTTTGATCAGCATTAAGGAATAATTGACTTATATGTTACTGAAAAGCTACTTGTAAGTTAGTCTAGCCATATTTCAAGTGCATTAAGATATCTGCACAAGAAATAATACAAAAAAACAAATACTTTTGTTAGACTTTGTGTTTTTGCAGCATTTGATTCTTATTTGATTCGCGTTTGAATTTTGTTTTGTCTCAGCTGGTTAAACGTGAAGAGGTTTGGTTGTCTGCACCGGTGAATCAGTTACCAGAAACTAAGTGACAAACAGGAAACATTAAAAATCTAAACGACTTCCTAATCAGAAATGAAACGGCTCAATATGTGAACGTTACAAATAATGACACTGTTCTGTAGTGGCTGCAGACACCTGGCTTTATTGTCTACCTGGACTTATTCATTAGCTGATACCAGGTTGTTTCCAGACATTACATTTATTCAATAATAAATTGTCAAATTTATTAGTTAAATAAATTAAACTGGGACACGGACCGGCTGCCTGGAAGTAGTATATAAAAGGATGTGTGTGCACATCCACTGTCTGGATGCTGAAAGCCTCCAGGTCAAAGGTCAGAATGACTCTGCCTTTTTTTTTTTATCACGGTCTGCTCAGTAATCATTTTTGCACAATTGGAAATCCAACAGACCAGCAGATCACTAGGTGTCGCATCTAAAACCTTATAAAACTTGATGAATTAAAAGCATTAATAATGATTAGCTACATTATTCTGTGATGTATGAATTTACCAGATTTGTTGTTGTTGTTGATCGTTTACGTCATTTCCTTCTTTCTTATTTCTTAACACTGCAAAAGCTCCAATTCTTTACAAGTAAATTTGGTCTAGTTTCTACTGCAAATATCTTATCTCATTTCAAATAAGACAAAAAAAAACCTTACAAGTAACGTTTCAGCAGGACATGGGAGCTTCTGAGAGGAAAAAATACGAGTTCCACTGGAAGATTATTTTAATGCCTTGCTAATTTGGCCTCCATCTCAGTTCCTCAAAATAAACGTTTACTTCTGTTTGTAGTTTTATTTGTTTTTTTGTTTTTTTTTTCATTTTATTTCGTAGTTTAGTTGAAAGTTAGCAGCCAGCTAAACAGTTTGTTGACTGAGGTACCATAACTGTGGGTTGAGTTATTTTTGTGAATAAATTCTTACGTCTGTAGTTCCATATCATCAAACCAGCAGGCTGTCAATGAAACAAGAACTCAAGCTGTTTGGTTATTAATTCCTGATAATCAGGCGCCGTCCCGACTTGGTGATTTTGATCTCAGTTATTAACTTTGTTAATAATTGTCTTTGGCATTTATTAATTATTAATAGCTATTCATAGCCAAACCAAACCTATATGTTGCACAACACAGGACTTCCTCCAAATTGTTGAGCTTTGGCTCAAAAATGGTTGAAACTTGAACACTTATGGGATTGTTACAAAAAATTATCCTATTTTATTTATTTAGAGAATAGCAAAAATATTAAACAGGAAAAGAATAAGCTTCTAAAACATCTGGAATTGAACCACAATGAAATTTTGTGGACTGTATTTCACAGCCATTTAAATGTACTTTAACAGTTCTGTACGGATCGCTCATCACATGTTACGTAAGAAAGACCCCAGACTTATTAGCCAGTTACTGTTTATAAAATTCAATAAAGCTGTTATGTTGGAAGAGCCACCCTTTTATGTAAATTCCCATAATATATTTCATGATACATTTAAAAGCAATCAAGTAGGTAATCTTCACAAAGATAAGATGGTTTCTAAACACTGGGAACGGACTAATAACTGGGCGTGAGGAAACATGGCATAAGCGTATCCCTCCTCAGCCTGATAAATGCCAACCTGCTTTATCTATTATTGGTGTGTTGAGCAATAATGAGTCTTTGTTCCAGAGATCGTCTTTGGCGGACAGTATGTGGTGCATCACATGTAAATACCTCACGCGCCTATTAAAACTGATCGTTCAGCAACACGACTCAGATACTGAGATGGCTATCGAGTCCATAATAATCACAAGGTGTGTGACAGTGAGGGCAGTTAATAAACAGGCGATAAGAGGAGCTGTTGCACGTCTGCTATGGAGACATGGGGCTGCGCGTAGCGTGGGTTTGATAAGGAACGGCTCACAACACATAACCTAGTTTATCGCTCCGGAAGGCACCGTCAGACCTAGCCGGCCAGAGCAATAATCAAACTTTACAAAGTTTGGGCTGAAATGAACTTGACTTCGGAGGATATGTGTAATTAGGTTTGACCCGCTGTGTTTCCAGTAAACAGCCAAGTGTAATTATAAGTCGCTGAGTTAAGATCAGCAACACGTGGGGGAAGGACAGCAATGCACTCGTCTGGTTGTCTCTTTAAATTGACTGGTAATGGTACGAACAGTATAAAGCGTAACTATGGCAACGTTGAAACCGCAGATGATTCAAGCATTGACATACATTGCAAAAACACAAAATCAATAAGACAAAACTCACAAGTAACTAAAATATAGGCGTTGGTTTTAAGTAGATAATTCTGCAATATTATGTACTTTCCAAACACAAAGTGCCATTTTACTAATTACATTGTGTGTAATTTTGTAATATAATGTATTTGAAGTATTGACTTAAAAGAAATTTGACTTCATAATTGTAGTAGAGATAAGAGCTAAAGACCCAGCGGTAATAAAGGGATTAGCTGCGGTAACAGAAACAACAAAGACCTGTGACAAGTTAGAGGGGAAACCTGAACTTTCGAACTCTGTGTTGTTTTTTGTGAAGGAGATTTGTTCAATTAGATAGTCCTGATTGGTTTGAAACAGAGGGATGCTGCCATACACTGACATTTCTTTTTCCCTTTTAACCAACGTAAAGGGGAAGTAATACATGTTTTCCAGGCAAATTTTATAGCACAATCAAGGAGCTATGTTACCTTCAATTGTTATGAAAATGCTTTGTATGTAAAACATGATTTAAAAGAAATTTGACTTTGTTATTTAACACATTGAAATTGGGCCTCTGTCTCTTTAAAAACTCCTGCTCTTTCTGAAACTCCGCCTCCAGGAAGTCATGACAACATGGCTCCTCTATTAACCCTTTAAAAAATCTTATCAGGATTGTTCTGAGAAGCAGCTCCTGTAATGAGCTCAGCAGATGTTCCACCAGATGTTTGCTAATTGCTGCTGGCTAGTCTGAAGGAGCTGATTGGGAGAGTGAAGAGGGAGGAGTGCTGAGTGAGGCTGACGCTTGGTAGGAAACTGCGTTTTGAAGGCGGGGCTATGTCCACCCTTGCGTTTTGTACAGCTGAATGGTTGCCATGAAGATTAAAGGATTTTTCATGCATGAAAGAACAACAGCAACACTCCAGGTATGTTTTGATGATGGAATAACATTATAACACGATGTAAAGCTCAAAAAGTTCATGTTACGTAATACTGTCATTTGATTAAAAAAAGTCCTACTTCCACTGGCAGATTATTTCACTTATAACACGGGAAAATGGGTTGTTATAGGTGAAATAATCTGCTGGTGGAACTAGGACTCTTTTATTAAGTACTATTGTACTGAAAACTCAACACAAATATGTGGTAATATTTTGTGTTTTTGCAGTGTAGTTTGATACTAATAACCACCTTATGCCTCGTCGTAGTGGGCTTCCTCCCTAAATTTCCCAATAATCTCACATCAATAATTGCCCTTGATGTATGTAGATAAAACTCTGTAGAAGGGCCCCTTCTGCTACCGGGAAGTCGTCCGTCCCTCAATCTGGGTTTATACTTCCATGACAAGAACCGACACACCAGGAGCCGAAGATGAGATTATAAAGTACGAGAAAAAGTGGAGGAGTTTAAGTATCTGAGCACAACACTTTGTTTATAGGTGTGTTTGTTGATGTGTCCTTCGGGTGTGTCCACAAAGTATATATAAATCTTGTTTGTGTTTTTATGTTTTTTATTACCAGTATGTATTTTATAATTTGCTTGTTTTTATGTCAAGGTGACCTTGGGTGTCCAGAAAGGCGCCTACAAATAAAATGTATTATTATTATTATTATCTGGGGATCTTGTTCACGAATGAGGGAAGAAGGAAGCGGGAGATCGACAGGCGGATTGGGGCAGCGTCTACCATGAAGCGGGCGCTGTACCGGTCCGTCGTGGTGAAGAGAGAGCTGAGTCAAAAAGCGAAGCTCTCGGTTTACCGGTTGATCTACGTTCCCACCCTCATCTATGGTCATGAGCTTTGGGTCATGACCGAAAGAACGAGATCACGGATACAAGCGGCCGAAATGGGTTTCCTCCGCAGGGTGGCTGGGCTCTCCCTTAGAGATAGGGTGAGAAGGTCGGTCATCCGGGAGGGACTCAGAGTAGAGCCGCTACTCCTCCATGTCAAGAGGAGCCAGTTGAGGTGGCTCGGGCATCTGGTCAGGATGCCTCCTGGACGCCTCCCTGGTGAGGTGTTCCGGTCACGTCCCACCAGGAGGAGGACCCGGGGAAGACCCAGGACACGCTGGAGGGACTATGTCTCTTGGCTGGCCTGGGAACGCCTTGGGGTTTCCGCAGAGGAGCTGGAAGAAGTGGCTGGGGAGAGGGAAGTCTGGGCCTCCCTTCTGAAGCTGCTGCCCCCGCGACCCGACCCCAGATAAGCGGCAGAAAATGGATGGATGGATGGATGGATGGATGGATGGATGGATGGATGGATGGATGGATGGATGGATGGATGGATGGATGGATGGATGGATGGATGGAGAAAAAAGAAAAGATTGTGGACACACCCGAAGGACACATCAACAAACACACCTATAAACAATGTGTTGTGCTCAGACACACACACACACACACACACAGAGGACGACGTGTAATTCAGAGGCAGACTCTGCTTACTGTTTTTAGCTCAACCCCAAGTTTATAAAAAAAAAACAAAACTCTTCTCTGATTGCAGGAAACGTCAGACTACGGCTAAAAAACCAAACATCCAGAAGATGTCCTCAAACAGAGTCCCACTGAGAGGCAGACAGGAAGCATACGCCCACGCGCACACACGCACACACACACACTCTAAGGTGAAGCTGGGACCTTACACAGGTAGAATACTAGTGAAGGTTTGAGGAAGAACTGACCTCTGACCCCCGGCTGAACCGCCTCTCCTCTCCAGCGTCTCGCTGCCGGACTCTGCTGCCGTCCAAATGCAAACCAGGCAGAGACGGAGCGAGCTGCCAGGGCATTATTAGCGCCGTTAGCGGGGGAGGAGGGGGAGGCGTCGCCTCCAGGGAAATGTCCTGAGATACGGACGCTCTTCCCTGTTCCACATCAGCTTTTATAGCAGGGCTATCAGGCTATTGGTTAATGCGCAGCTCTGCACAGCAGATAAAAGAATGGCAGAGATATTAAGAGTCCTGCTGTCTAATGATCACGCATGCAGAGCGTGCATGTGTGCGTGTGTGTGTGTGTGTGTGTGCGTGCGTGTGTGTGTGGGTGTGTGTGTGTGCACAGGGGAATGGCAAGTGATTCGCTCTATTCTACACTGCAAAAACACATTACAACAATATTTCACTTATAACACAGAGAAAACGTCTTGTTATCAGTGAAAAAATCTGCTTTTTCATCAATATTAAGGGCCTTAATATTTATGAAAACAATTATATTTCTGACTGAAAACTTACTTGTCAGTTAATTCTGTCCTATTCAGTGGATACTGGGATATTTGCACCTAGACACTCACAAAAAAAATACTTGGTAAGATTTAGTGTTTTTACAGTGCAGTAAAGTCTAAAAAAGTCAAATGAAATAAAATGATTTTACCTGACAAACATATTTCACATACATTCAAAAGAGATTTACTGCAGATTTTAAAGGCATAAAAACAAAATGAATTCAATTCAAATTCAAAAATATGTTATTGATCCAAAAGAGAATTTAAGAGTTGTTGTAGATACTGGTGGCTGTGGGCAGGAGGACCTCCTGTAGCAGTCTGTAATACAGAAAATTTCACAAAGCTTCTGACTGAAGATACTGAGTTTTTTTTTGTTGTTGTATTTTTGTACATTTTGCACTTAGATGCGGAGATATTGCATCTCACTTAGACTATGTGGAGATCAGACTATTTCCTGGCTCTGGATCTGGTTTACTAGCTCGTTTCGATGAGAGCTGGTTTATTTCCAGGGGGATGCTTCGCATTATTCACACATCCACCAACAGGCAGGACTCTGCTCTTTCACCGCCTGAACCAACGAGAAGAGGGGTTTTATTTTACATGGTGAAATTAGAAGGAAGCTGTTCCTCGGTTTATGGCCGGCTGTTGTGGAACTGCCGATGTAAAGCGAAACCTTAAAGGCTCTCGTGTAAACGTCCTGCTTGATAAGGCGGAGAGGAAGGCGGGCGGCCTCGACCTCCAGCGTGAGCAGGCGTCCTTGGTCACACACACAAAGAGCGCAAATTCTACGACCTTACACTGTAAAAACACGAAAACTTCGCGAGACATTTTGGTCTCGTTTCTAGAGCAAATGTCTCAGTACTTGAAATAACATAAAACTAACTCATATGTAACTTTTTAGCAAGATATAGGATTATGTTTGGAGTCAATAATTCCTTAATACTGATGAAAAAGTACCAGCTCCATTTCCATGGGGGAAATGTCAGGTTACAAGTAAAATAATCTGCAAGTGGAACTAGAACTTTTTCATCAATATTAAAAAATTATTGACTCTGAACCAGATTCTATTTGATGCTTAAAAGTTCCTTGTGATTTAGTTTTGCCTTATGTCAAGTTTAGTAAGTATATCTACTAGAAACTTGACCAAAAATCGTTTTTGAGACTTTGTGTTTTTGCAGTGCAGCAACTGGAGGAGTCGGCCGCTTTAAGCAGACCTGAAGGGTCAGATGAACTCGTCCAGCCGGTTTCCTGTCCTCCACAGATCAAAGTTTACAAACCACATAATCAACTTTCTAGTCAGACTTGCATCATGATCTGTGAGCAAAAATACGACGATTATCAAGGTCGTCAGAATTTTGTTAAAATTACCAGTCATCCGCTACGAGGGAAGACGGCAGGAAAAACTGATTTATCAAGGTTTCCATCAGGATTTTGTTATTGATAGTCATATTCAGGTAGAATATTACATATTAACAAATTTGATAAGTGTCCAATGTTTCAGTGCTCCTTCCCTCAGGTGGTGTAACCGTCTTAGACGGTCTGGATTTTTTTTTTTCTTTTACTATCGCTGTCATCACACATGGTTTTAACTGTAATTTCCCATTTCGATGCTGTTCCACTAACTGTCATTATTTTATCATGGTAAACGTAAAAACAAAAAAAAAACGATTTCACTCCTAAATCAAACATCATCTGCAAACTGTTCTGCTGCAGGAGGTCCGGCCTTCCATCAGCTCTGAACGGCCCAGCCGACAGAGAGACGGGTTCTTCTGCGGCTGCACAGCGTCACAATATCATATTATCAACAATATTACAATCACACAGGAGGATTTTAATATTCTGGACTGTTGTTATTTTCTTCATTCTCTGCAGCCCAGCTGGATTGACCTCTCCCTGACCTTGATGCATACCAAGCGGCGTTTACAGCGGCTCTGTTCTTCGCCAGCGATAAAAAGGCGTGCTCCAATAATTTCATTTGCCAGCCATAAACCTGTGATTAATTACGGTACACACCTTTCACTGTTTCATTCAACTTTCCCTTCAACTACAGGAAAACTAATAAGTTCATGAAATATATATATATATATATTTTTAACAATAATTAAAAAAATACAGACTTTAAACTGGTTGAACGCTTCATCTCCAGTTTTGGTGTCTAAGCAGGTTGTAATGACTGTTTTACACAAAGTGAGCAGAGAAGTTCAGCTGAGAGCCAAACAGCAGAGAGAATCACAATCTACGCGCAAAGAAAATGATTATCAAAAAAAAAAAAAAAAAGAAAAAGAAACTATCAGTTTGGTTTCCTGGAGGGGAACGTATGGAGCTGCTGATTGGCTGCTGTGAATCCTGCTGTTATCCTGAAGGTTTGGCTGTTTTACACGTGGTTTTATGGGAAATGCATAAAACTCTGAGCTGAGGAAACACTCAGTTATGTTTCGCTGCAACCCAGAGCAATAAGGCTCATTTTTCATGTTTATGTTTTTGCATTAAACGTTCGTCTTTGCTATGGGCCAAAACCAAGCGGCTTCTGCAGAGCGTGGCGTCTGTTCTCCGCTTGCTAAAAGCGGCTGTTCATTTAATAAATTCATACAATTCTACTCTACTGCTGAGTAATTTCACATCATTTCCAAAACACACAAGTTGAAAATCCTAATCGGAGTAGTCAAGATGCATTTCTAAACATGGGCGTCTCTATCAGAAATGAATAAACAGGTTTTCAGTTTTTAACTGAATTCCCACTAACAACTACAGCGACGTCTCTGTGCACTGTAAAAATAGACTTTGGAAGATGTTAAATATTGCTAAGTATTTCACTTTTAATCAAGCATAATCACTTTAAGTTAAACAATTAATAAAGAACATTTCAGTTAGAATGAAGCTGCAGTTGGTGGTTTGCTGTCTGGATGGTTTTATGAAAAACTGCATCAGTCAGCTAAAGTTTACAGTTTGGATGCAGATTTAGCTTGTTTAGCAGCAGAGCTAATGCTAAAGTCTAGCATGCTAAGCTGAGTCCCAACCATGTGAGCAATGCTTATGCAGTAAAATGTAAGACTGCATTTTAAATGCGTTACTTATTTGACTAAGGTTGACAACCCGGGACTAGTTGCTCTGAACATGGAGCTCCAGTCATCCTGATCAGTCAGAACTGAACTCACCTGGATGAGCAGCTGCATTTAAAAATGACAATTAGTTCAAAATGAACTTTTTCATGTTTCTTTTGGCTGCTCAGGTTACATCACACCCAGAAATAACAGATGAAAATCCAGCTGAATAAAATATGTTCTGTAACTGTTTGGTCAGCGTGAGGCTGCTGTCAACACAGCGCTGCTTTTTGTTACAATCGTTTAAAAAATAAAATGAAATAAAAACTCACCAATATAGAAACAGCAGTTTAAGGTGCAGTTTCATTCTGATGAAACAGTTTGACACCCAACCCAGGAATTAAGCCTCGTATTGTAGTAGATTTTTTTTTTTTAAACTGTTACTGTCGATGGGTTTGATTCATTTTTGGGAGCACTATGCAGCACACACACACACACACACCCACACACACACACACACACACACACACACACACACACACACACACACACACGCACACACACACACACACACACACACACACACACACACACATTGACTCCGAGTGACCACATGGAGCGCATCTCTAATGTTCTGCAGTATTACCTGCTGGATTAAAAAAAAGGGGTTTGTGTCGGTTGCAGAAATCTGGGCTCTAACAGATCGCATAGCAGAAACACTCACATCAGACTTTGAGTGCGCAGGACTAAACTGACCCCCCACACACACAGGCGCGCGCACACACGAGGCCTTTGCTGTCTACTCGGAGCCAAAGAAAAGCTTAAGCTTCTCCTGTTCTGTTGGACGCTTCGCCTGCGCCATGCAGGCCAGGAAAGTTGGACCGACGCCTCCCCTCACACCGACCGAGACCAATCCGGTTCTCCACGCGGTTCGAGCGGAATTCTGCTTTTAACACCAAAGCAGACGATAAAATTATTATTATTATTATTAAAAATAATAATAATTAATAAATAAATAAACGTAAGAATAAGTGACAACATTTAGAGGAATTCTGCCTGGCGGGAGGGACGTATTTTTAGAATAATTCAATGCGCGTCTCACGACCTGCGAATAACAACAATAATAATAATAATAATAATAATAATAATAATAATAATAATAATAATAATAATAATAATAATCGTGATTCACAAGAAGCTTCGCGTCCGCACTTTACCTGATCAGGTGCGCTTTAAAAATTAAACGCTACAAAACCAGGAAAAAAAATGCATCTTGATTTAACCTCCGATCCAAAACATCTGGGTTCTGCGCAAGCTTACAAAATAAAAAGATTGAAATACAGAAATAACAGAGATGATTTCTTTATGTTTTTTCCTTTTTTTTGTCAAGCAGCAGGATGGAGTATTGCTCCTGACAGGACGGTCCGCTCGCTGCGGGGCTGCTTCTCATTTGTGGCCTCCCAGCCTCTCACTCCGCCGCCTCTCTTCACATTCCTCATGCTTTTTGGGGCTTTTTTTTTTTTTTCCCTGAACGCACCGCTGCTCAGTCACAAGGCCTTCATCTGCGTCTGTTACCTGCAAATTATTCGATTTATTCAGCCCAACTTCCAGCGCTGACCCAATGAAAAAGCGACAAAATGATTAAAAAACACGCGCACTGTAATGATTGACGGCTCTCGCGATAATTGGTCATTAATTGTTTTTCTTGCAGGAGTTAAAATGTGACGAAGTGACGCATTTTAAAACGCATTTAATCTGTCACTAGAAAGATACATTATAGATACATATATCTATAGGCTACATATATTTATATGTACACATATAATATATATGCTGCTGCGGAGGTTCATATATAATGAACACTTTTAAATAAGGATGGTTAACGTTTATCACTGGTTAGCTACTCTTATTATGTAATTATGGTTACATGGCTTAAACGAAATCGCTTGAGGTTTTCCGAAAAGAAAATCATCCCACAAATAATTTCCAATTTTTACTCATGATTCAGATTGATCATAATTAGAATTAGCCAACTGTCTCTACATTATCAACCTTAATTAGACCACTAGTAATGGAGAAGGCGAAGAAGATCCACTTCTGTTCTCTTATTTACAGCTATAGTTTACTTCCATGTGTCCTGAATCGTTCAGTGTGTGTGTGTGCGTGTGTGTGTGTGTGTGAGAGAGAGAGAGTGTGTGTGTGTTCTGCACTCACTGTTCACGGCGTGTCTGTAGCGCTGCTGCCCGCCGAAGAGGCTCTGTCCATTGATCAGCAGTAGTGAATCCAGGGCTGGACCTTGGTTCGGGTCCGGGTCCTTCTGTTGTCGGACCAGATCTGAACTCGGAGCAGAAGATCCGGAGAGAAAGAAAAAGTTCTCCGAGAGCGCGCGCTCGCTCGCTCGCTCGCGTGTGTGTCTGTACGTGTGTGTGAATCTGTGCGGTTTGTGCGCAGAGCGGCGCGGTCAGAGTGGAGCGGTGGCCGGATGATGGGCGCTGAAGAGCGGCTTGCTGAGACGGTCTGCGGACCGGACTGCGCGGCACCGGCTCTGGGTGAGTTCCTCTGACTTTCTCTGTCCTCCGGCCGGCTCTCTCTGTGCGTCTCCAGGCTGAGCCCGACTGGATTCACGTCTTCATCCTCGAAAAGAGGGAGAGAAAGAGGCAGGAGGCGCAAAAAAAAGAGAGGAGAAGAAGAAGGAGAAGAAAAAAAAGCGCGGGTCAGTCCGAGATGAAAAAGAAAAAAAAAACCTGAGCGAAAAGTAAAAAAAAAAAAAAAATTAGAAAGAAAGAAAGAAGAAAAAGGGAAAAAAAAAAAACTAAAACAGCAGCGTCTGAGTTCCAGTTGTGCAGCGGGCGCAGAGCGCTTTGGAATCACACTGTCACTTTCAATCGTCCACTGCGCTGACGGCTGCAGCGCCTGATAGAGGGTGGAGAGAGGGGAGGAGAGACGGCCAGGGGGAGGAGAGGAGCCGCCGCGGAGGGGCTCGGTGGGCCGGATCTCTACTGGAAGTGACCAGGGAGGAACTCTGCTGATCCGGATCAGGAGAGGGTCGTGACCCGGCGGCGGAGGGACACCCTGCGGGGCACAACTCGGCCCGAGGCATAAGCGAACTCAGCTGCTGTTTAAGGCCAGCAGGGGGCCCTCAAGAGCGCTTGATCTTTGACACAGCTTGAAGTTCAGAGCCGTTCTGAGATTCAACCCACTTCTTAAAGATGGAGGAGACAAAGCGATTCCTCCGACTGCAGCCTGGAGATCAGACCATCAGTGCAGAGGAAGCAGGAAGTAGGAAGCAGGAAGTAGGGGCCAGCTGTCATCCTCGCAGTAATTAGACTGCATGACTGATTGAGATATCGACATAGCTAACGCAAGAAACATGATATGTATTTTATTTATTTTTGTCTGTGTTTTTAGCATAACTACCAGAATAAGTGCTGTGAAGCCAGTTTTGTTCCTGTTGCCATAAGCTTCCAAAACTTTGATTCAGCATAGTTTTAACATTGTTTTCTTTTGTTTTTTACTTTGTAATCTTATCCAAATGTTGATACTGTATTTGTGTTTTTTTTTTTTCTTTCTTATTCTTTAAAATATTTCAAAGTACTGAGAACCAGACCATTTTGAGTCACGTTATATTAATATTTATTGTGTGTCTTTGTAAAGTTTCCTGTTTGGAAAGAAAACTGAACCACTTCACTGACCACACCTAATGGTAGAAATAAAGTTTGAGTGAGTGAGTGAGTGAGTGAGTGAGTGAGTGAGTGAGTGAGTGAGTGAGTGAGTGAGTGAGTGAGTGAGTGAGTGAGTGAGTGAGTGAGTGAGTGAGTGAGTGAGTGAGTGAGTGAGTGAGTGAGTGAGTGAGTGAGTGACTTTTCTTTTCTTTGAAATAATTTAACACGTTTTACAAGTGAAATGCTGGCAGTAATCATTTTCTGCTGTTGCTCTAATCATTTCTGCTGATACCTGAGTCCCGTTTTGCTGATTATTAGTAACTGATGGGTTTCTGCTCTTAAACACAGAGCTGCTTCTGACCGGGTGACTCCGCGATTTATTTTCTGCTGGTTCTAGAAAGAAAATGTGAACTGGAGTTTAGCTCCCCATATCAAACTCTTCGTAGGATCTGCTCTGAGTTCTGCTCACTGAACTATTTTTGTAACCAAACATGCAGAAACCTTGAGGTTAGAGAGGAAATAAACTTGTCGGAGTGTTTTCTGCTTCGCAGCATGAACTTATCAGGCTGATATCTGCAGCTTCTCTCCGTCTCATCCAACAGCCACAAACTGAAGTCCATGTTCTGATGTGTGTTAATAAGTAGCCTAATAATAAGTCCAGGATGAGCTCCCTCTCTCCCTCCCTCCACTGTGTCCACATCAGATGCGCTGCAGCGTTAATCATAAACCTGTGGGGTGATAGACAGATGTCACAGCGCCGTGTCTAATAGATAAGGAAGCCTGAGAAGGTCAAATGCCACCGAGGGCTGCTGCAGGGGAGTTTTCCCTCCCAGCACAAAAAATAAAATAAAATAAAAAATATCACATTTCATCTTTTGTTGTGATTGTTGCACGTAGAGTAGGCTGACTTTAGCAGGAATAAATGTTGCACATGTTGGAAACCAGCATTTTCTGGCAACACGGAGCGCATTGTTGGGAGTTTTTAATGGTTCATGTTAACGAATAGGCAGGGCCGGCTCTAGGCTGTTTAGGGCCCTGATCCGAATTTGATGTTGGGGCCAAAGACAAACAAACAACAGCATCGCAAATAACTCTGTTGGTGCTTAAGAGGGGCGCATCCAGAGAGTTTGATGTGGGGGCGACCAGGTGGAGATGGGCGGGGCCTAGACTGAACAAACAGACTGACTGAAGGACAGCGACTAAATAAATACATAAACAAGTTTACATCTCACATCGGCTCACTGAGTTATTTAATACATCAATAGAATTTGGAATAGCACGTTTTTAAGCCTATGGCAGCAAATGAACAACATTTAAATTGTGGGGAAAATGTTTGTTTTTAAGATGTATTTAGGATCAGTTACAGGATGCCTGGAGTGAGACATCAGGAGGGATTCCACTTGATGCATCAATTCATAAATGGTTTCCTGAGCTGGGATGTAAAACAACTCAGTTATTAAATCTCTGAAGCAAAATGAGATTTGAAAACCAAACAAGTATATGAAATCATTTTTGATTCCCAAAACATTGGAGCAAATTTAAAAAAAGTTTTGTTCTTCATTTACTTAATGAATGTTTCAGCATTTTAAGATTTAGAATCTGTAAGGATTAAAGATGAGGAGATGATTTTTTTTTTAGCCAATAGAAACTGAATATTCACACCATCCCAATATGATTTAGTGTTGAGATTAAAAAAATAAAAATAAAAGGAAAAGGAAAAAAAACTATCCACAAAGGGCCGCGCAATGCACGACGGCGCGCGAGCGGGGGTCGCCGCGCGCGCAGAAGATGCACAGACCTGTCAGAGAAGCTGCGGCGCCACTATTATTATGATTTAATGTGACAAATGTGCGACGAATACAATGCTGACGGAGATCTGCGCCTCCTTCAGACGTTTCTAAAATTATTATATTTTTGTAGAAACGTCATCACGGAGCTCCTCGCGCCGCTGCAGAGCGACAATAACATCTGGAACAGAATAACTTGACGCTACACGTAAAATATTCGTGGTTTTATTTTCATAAAACAACTGGGCTGTTAAGAAAAAAAAACTATTTTTGTTGTTTACCAAGTCGGAAAATTAAGTTTGTGTTTCATTTTTATGAGTATTTCTTTCCTCCAACAAATTAATTATTATTATTATTATTATTATTATTATTATTATTATTGCATTTAAATATCTCGTTATTTGATTAATTATTTATTAGCAGCTCCAGATCAGGCAAAAAACCGACTCTGACTGTCTGCAGCCAGCGAGTCTCAGGTTTTAACATGAACAGAACTCATGAATTAAAATACTGAAAAATACACACACACACAAAAAAAAATCACCGCAGAGTTCTAGTTTGCTGAGTTTTATTTAGAAACTGTTTTTTTCTTCTTCTTTTATTTGCGCAAAACAAAGAACAGAAATCCTCCCAGAAACACTCGGCAGTAAATTATTGAAGCCTCCATCCTCTCTCTCTCTCTCCCTCCGTCTAATTTTCCCACTTCTTGTGGATCTACAGATCAACTCAAACAAGCGTGCAAATTCCCACAGCGCGGTGAGCCCGAGATGAAATATTGATCCCTGAAATAAACAGGCTGATTCTGGGACCAAAAATAAATAAATCAAATAAAACCCCAGAGTTCTTCGAGTGCGCGGAGGAAGACGCAGGGCGGCGCAGGTACAAGGCCTCCGCCGGGCTGCCTGCAGCCCCATCACTGCTGCAGCCGCCGCCGGGGAGGAAAAGCAGAGCGATAACAAGATTATTATCTTAAGAGCAGATTCATAGAAAGAACGAGTATGATTTTGTGCAGAGCACGAAGCTCATCTAAAATTCAACAAGTCAGCGGGATCATATGGAGAAGAACGCGCCTGGCTCGGATCAGGCAAAATGAAGCGTGAAGAAGGAAGCGCTCCTCTGGCTGCAGCCCGCAGCGCAGCTGATGCGCAATAAATCATTTCTTCAACTATTAATGACGGCGCTTTTCATTTTCAGGGGCCGTTCTGTTCCTCAGCTCCTCTGGTTAGAGTCTCCCGGTCACCTGGTCACATGGAGCCGGTGGCATCACTCTGTGCGAACAGCGCGGCGGTGTGGCGAGCAGGAAGAGGCTGCAGCTGCGCAGGAGGCAGGCCAAAGTGGCGCAAAGCAACGCGGGAGAAGGAGGAGAAGTTTGTTCCGGAGAGTGGATGGAAAGAAGGAAGGAAAGAGAAAGAGAGAGAGAGAGAGAGAGAGAGAGAGAAATAAATAAAGACGGAATTGTTTTTTATTTTATTTTATGAAATATAAAAAACAAGGAAAGATTTTTTTATTTGTTTTACTAACATCATCAGAACAACAGGTCACTTATTGTTAGGGCGGTCTGAGTTCTTCTGAGGCCTTTTGTTGTTCAGCTCAAACTTTCATCATTTCCTCTGAAACCAAGAAAAGAAATGAAAGTGGGAGATGACGAGATAAAAATCTAAAGTCAGATCTGGGAAAAAAAATCCTCAGAGCCTCAGATCTGCTGCGGGGATCATTCCTGTCCATTTAAAACACGGTTGGTCACAATCTGACGAAGTGGGCTATGTCTCCACACACACACACACACACACACACACACACACACACACACACACACACACACACACACACACACACACACACACACACACACACACAGAGAGAGAGAGAGAGAGAGATAGCCAGAAAAAAGAGAAAGGATGTGGTGCAAAAAATGTTTCAAGAAAAATTATCCATCAAACAAGAAAATAGGAAATGTGTTACTGACAATTGTAAAATAAAAAGAAAAAAGAAAAAACATTCAAACCAAACTAATATTATATAATTGTTAAGGAAATAATAGTTATATTAACTTAATAATAATAATAATAATAATAATAATAATAATAATAATAATAATAATAATAATAATAATAATTTTGCGTCAAATGATATTGTTTTTGTCAGGGTTATAATGACTAAAGTTTCAATTTAAAATAAATATATAAATATAGTCGTTTGGGGAAAAGCACGGGATTGAGAAAAAGGAAAAGAAAAAAGAATGAAAAGAACAGAAAACAAAAGAAAAGAAAGAAAAGGAAAAAGAGTGCAGTTGCGTGTTTCTTCAGAGGAACTGAAAGTATCAGAGGAGGTTGAGTGTCTGTCTGATTGTTCGGGGCTCCTGGGGGCCCGGGAGCTGCGCGGGTTCTGCGTGGCTGCGCCGCGGCACTAAAGAGGAGCTGATGGCCCCAAACGGCCCAAATGGCTTGTTTTTAAAGGTTGGATCTCGTTTCCGCGGAACATTAATTTGTCTTTAATTTGTCACTTTCGGGCCGCCCGCTAATTGCTTCCATGCTCAGGTCACGGATCACGGATCCATTATTGCTGCTCCGCTCCATTTTTCACTGAGAGGCGGCGAACACGCAGCTTTAAACCCGCAGCTTTAAACCCGCAGCTTTAAACCAGCCGTCGTCAGCAAAATACAGCTTTCCTAAATTAAGTACTTTATTATTAATTATTAATATCATTATTATCATTATTATTATTCCTTTGTATTTCTTATTAAATATTTTGTGTCACTTCAGATTTAGGAACAAATAAATTATTTATTTAAAAAAATTATTAGCATAATTTATATCAATAATGAAATAAAATATATTTCAGATATTATTATTAAAAGCATATCTATGTGTTTAATTATTTAATAATTATTTAGATATTGGATAAATAATTGTTGTCTATTTTGTTTTGTTTGGTTTTTTTTTTTTACTTTTAGGAACTTATAAAGGTTTTATTAATAATGTTCGTTAATATTATAACCTGAATTTAAATGTGTGTACTCAATTGTGTCCATTTATTATTACATGTGCTCAGTGTAGTTATGTATATATTATTACTATTCATTCATGTATTCCTAAAAGGCATTAAATCATTATTTCAACAGGTGGAAATGCAGCAGGTTATTAATCTGATCAGAAACTTTTAATATTTATCAGTATTCTGTTATTCGTGTTTCCTTAAGCAGCCAGTAGCTGTGAGGCTGAGCTGACCCTTAAAGCCTTGAAGAGTATTTTTCCCATATCCACAAAAATAAATGTGAAGTTTAAAAAAAACAAAAAAAAACAGAGCCTGTCTTCGGGTTTCGTACTTCATGTCAACATTTCTGCTCAACTCAAATGATCAGCAGCGACTCCTGATGACTTCATGGCCTTTGAGTAAAAAGCCGCGCTCAGAGCCGGGGAGGTTCTGGGCTCTCTGGGTCCAGAACCCATCAGGGCGGCCGGGTTCCTGGGCAGACAGCAGCTCTCTGCGCCCGGCCTCCTGCTTCCAGCTCCAATCCGCAACACCAACGATTGTTTTCCTTTCAGTAAAAGCCCCCGCCGCTCGCTTTTCCACCCAGCAACAAGTTCTTACCTGAAATCAAATCCGCCTGCTTAACGAGGAGGAGGGGGCCGGTGAGGGGGGGTTGGGGGGGGGGGCACTTCTAAACGTCAGCACTCTGCACTATGTCATCCAGCTCAAGTATTTGACAGCTGGAATTATCTGTAAATACTTCATTAAAGTGTGTGTGAGCCCCCCTCTGCCTCCCGTTTACTTCCCTCCATGGTCCACTTCTGGTAAGATCGACAAAATGATAACATAAACAAAAAGAAAAAGAAATTCAATTCTCATTTGGTGGAGGTGGGGGGGATGGAGCAGGGGGGGGGCACGATCTACAAAACAGTGGAGGTCTCTGTGATGAAGTCTGGAGTGTGTGTTCAGTGTTTGGAGCTCAGGGTTTACTCAACTGAGCCAGACGCTGAGCGGAGCTGCGGCCTCCACAGGCTGATGGGAAGCAAAGAGGGACAAAAAAAAAAGTGCTAAACTAGAAACCCAAACATCTCCAACCGTTGGTCCAGCAGGATTCGCCGGCAAATCAAAGAAAAAAACCTCTGAGAGCCTTCATCCTCCCTCTGAACGGCGGCTTACCGCAGAGCCGCAACCGATGCGTCTGCGAAACCGCCGGGCGAAGCGTGAAGATGGAAAGCAACAAAGAGGGTGTGTGTGCGTTTCCAGTTTGAGGTCAGAGGTCATCCTGCAGGTCCTACCTTGACGCTCGCTGGGTCACGTCTCGTCTCGTGTCCAGCTCCTCGTGTCCTGCCGCGGCCGCCCGCAGGAGACGATTCCGCTTCACACTTCCTGTCTGATTGGGCGGAGCCCTCCATTCAAAATACACGTCAATCATTTACTGTGGGGCAGCGCCGAGCAGACCCTCTGATTTCTCCAGGGGAAGTCAATGATTGAAAACACGAATTGAGGGACACCCATGATGGCAAGTATTTAGAGTGGCTGTGTGTGTGTGTGTGTGTGTGTGTGTGTGTGTGTGTGTGTGTGTGTGATACTGTTCAGCGACTGTCAGAGTGATAGTGATCTGGCCGGCTGTGTGGAGGGTGCAGGGTCAGAGGTCACCTCAGTGCTGTGATCTTGTGTTTGTTATTGCTTTGCTGCCCTTGGACGGGTTAACATAGCACACACTGCATCAGCTGCTCCACGCACTTCCTCTGTCACACACACACACACACACACAAACCCACACATACGCTGCTCAGCCAATGGGTCTGTGAGAGGCGTCTGAGGGTCACTTCCACATGTGTTGATGGGTCAGAGTGAGTTAATCTAAACTGGTGAAATGTTATATCCCAGCGCAGGGCGGGCAGGAGCTGCCGGTTCATTGTGTTCAGACTGGAGTCGCGACCAGCATGTTTGACACTTCACTGCTTCAGGATCGGATGCACAAAAATCCCGTCGCACTTAAAAGGGGCAGTATTATGTGTTTACCAGGCACTTTGTGCCATTTTAGATCACCGTCTTACCTTCAGTTGTTGTAAAAATGCTGTACACGTCAAATATGACTTAAAAGAAATTTGACTTTGTAATTTAACATGTTGAAATTAAAGGATTTCTCAAACATGCATGAAGGAATCAAAGCAACACTCCAGGTATGTTTTTGATGAAGGAATACAATTGTAACGTGATGTAAAGCTCAAGCCCTTTCCACCGTCCCGTGGTTTTAAGAGAGGGGGTCGTCTGGAATCCACAGGTGTTTTATTCTGTGTGGAGTCAGAGCAACACCGCCAGACTGCAGCAGCAAAGCGCATTTCCAAGTCTTTTTGTGTGAGTGTGTGTGTGTGTGGTTTTGGGAATTGACCGTCTGACGGGACAACTCTCCCCTGCCTGCATCAGTTTGTCAGAGATAACTAAACAAGTGTTATTTTTCTTAAAAATAAAAAGATAATGAGTTTCGCTATAAGTGGACCCCAAATACTTACCCTCACCCCCATGACACAGTCGGAGGTACTATCAGTACTGAACCTTAAAAATATATCAGAACTGTGACTTAAATTTCAATCTGTTCTCACATTCTGCTCAGTCTAGGCTCTATCTGTTTTAATGTTATCAGAGAATATAATAGACAGGTCAATGGAAGCATAGATTCACACAAAGGTCAAATATAACAATAAAAAAAATATCAAATCGACTTGTGTGATGAATTGGAAATTTTACCAATACATTTGGTTACATTTTTCCTAACTGTTTGTATACCAGGTGCCTTTTACGATTGTATTTTTGGAAAAGGGCCTTGTGAAAGGAAAACCACCAATGCTTGGATGGTAAAATGAAATGTCTAACTATATTTTTGACAAAATTCACAGCAGTACAGTTCTTTTATACATATGTATTAGCCGTAGTTATATTTGTTAAACCTGGCACTATGTTGACAGTATAATATGAGACATAATCTGTGAAAATATTGAGCTCCCCTGCCTCCTTCATGAGATACTATTACCGACTGAACAAATGCACAGCTGTCTACCAAAAACAGCCAAAAAACAACTCACTGTCATCAATGTAGCCATGCTAACTAGCCTTAGCATTCACAGCAGCAAGAGCATTCAAAACGTCACAGTTTTAGTTGCCTTGGAGCGTGCAGATGACTCTTTTTCATCGCGTTTTTTTTTGTTTGTTTTTGTTTTTTTACATATTTCATTAAATAACAAAGACAGGAAAGCAAATCCTACCTGTGTGATCCCTGGGAGGAGGAGGATGGATATTTCCAGCTTCAGGTGGTGTTTCTGAGACTTCCACAGGAGCAGGAGGTGAAGTGGTAAGAGCTCTACTCTTTCTGGCGACTAGATTTGACTGTTTAGCCAATTGTGAGCGTCTTAGCTCGACGCTCTGGATGAGCTGGCAAATGTCACGGTAGAACAACCGGGTGAATTAGCTCTTCCGTTCGCGGAAAAAAACAAACAAAAACAAAAAAAAACAACTGTTAAACCGGCGAGCCCGCCTCTACTACGCACGTGGTGAAAATGTCAGGCCTCAGAACTGCAGAAGGGTTGTTTATTTTTAGCTAGCTTAACTGCACAGTCACATTTAGATAACAATAAGAGCCCCAAGCCGTCAAATAAACAAATGTAAACTGACCAATAACATTTAGTTTTATACCCTTTTTCCACCACAATGTTGTTAATAGTAAAGGGGGTTAAATAATAATAATAATAATAATAATAATAATAATAATAATAATAATAATAATAATAAATTTTAAAAACTAAAATGTAAAGGAAAATTTACGCACAGTGTTCAGCCGTACAGCTGCAGGTCCTACTGGTGGGTCACAAATCGGGTCAAATCTGTGGTGTTATCCAATCCTGTGGATTACTGATAACTGATCCTGAATAGTAAAGCTACTTATAAGATATTACTCTTTTCTGTCCAGGTGTATTGACTTTAAGACTAATTCATGATGTGACCTTTAGTTTCAACCACTTAAAGACTTCACTGTATTGTTAATAGAAAATGTTTTATGATTCTCTATTTGAAACTGCAAATGAAAAACAGAAAAATCATTTTAAATATCAAATTAATTGAGCTTACTGAACTGTTTGATAACTAGGATCAATAGGAATGTAAGTGTGATTGAATTGTCTTTATTTTTTGGGGGGGGAGATGCTTTGAGATGATATTTTTTGTGAATTGGCACTATTGATGTAAATTGAATTATCATGTTGGGTTTTTATATTTTCCATAAGGTCAAATAAAATAACCGCTGTTTGTCTTTTTACTAATAAGGACTCCACCGGGAAACATGATAGCTCCACTGTTAAACAGTCAGCTTTCAGCAAGATGTTATTTAAGATTCAGCCCTTGATTAGCTGCTCGTTCTGACAGCACACACTCAGATCTTTCAGGATTTGCTTCACACAGACAGACTTCCAAATGTTTCTGTGATGCAGCCGCCACATGAATACAATCACAGCCACATCTGAGAGCCGCGCCGACTGCAGCAGCGCCAGAAGAGGTATGGTAGCGCAGACAGAGGACGGTTCTCTGTGCGTCACACACCTCCTCTGAGTGTGGCGGTCGCTGCCCACCCACCTCCTTAAAGTTCAGATTTCAAACACTCTAATCCCCTGTAACACAGAGGATGCCAGGGAAGGTGTGTGTGCTGGAAAAAAGCGGACTGTATCCTCTTAATCAGCCGGTATTTATTGTCTGTGGAAGGTTAAAATCAACATGTTCAGGATTCCAAAGCGAGCCCTGCGGCCTCAAAACTGCTGTTCAAATAATCGCAGCACAGATACCAGATAAACATCATAAAAATTCTTCCTCCACCGCAGTCCTCCACTTCTCACCTGATGTTTCAGCTTGCTAAAATCCGGATCCAGGTTGTGACACTCTTCCACATCCTCAGTCAGACAGTCTACATGTGGTTTTATATCTGTGCGCGCACACACACATGTGCGGATATCAGTCTGCGCATGTGTGTGTGTGTTTGTGTGCGTGTGTGTGTGTGTGTGTGGCGTTTCTGCAAATGCTTGAATGAAATGAAAACAAATGGGGATCTTAAGTGAGGTGAACATGACTGATGGAGCTCTGTGTGGGGAACAGAAGCATTAGTGTGTATGGTGAGTGGTCTGGTTTGGCACATGGGCTCTGTCTGTGTGTGTGTGCGTGTGTGTGTGCGTCGGGGTGTGTGTGCGTGTGTAGGAATGATGAAGCAGATGAAGAGAGGTGGGATGGAGTCAGTGAAGATCTGATGTTGCCAGAACCTGCCATGTGTCATCTATTAGCCGAGTTCAGTTACAATGATTTAGTTGCCAAAGCATCACATTAGCTCCACAGATCCAAAACATTCAGTGTGTGTGTGTGACGGGAAAGCCAGATCCTTGTTCACATTAAGTGAAGTTCCAAAGTCATATCGTGACATTGTTTATTTCTCACACTGCTGCTTGTCTTTTATTGCCCTGAGAATATCGAGTGCCATGGCAACACATACCAAATGGCTGGGTGAGACGTTTTGGGAATTCAGCAGGTATTAGAAGCAAAGTGCAGGGCAGCAGTAGTTTAGACGTTCTAGTGAAACTGATGGTTTTTACACTGGAAAGGCAATGTGTTTTTTTTTCTTTTTGGTTTTTTGGGGGGTTTTTTGTTTTTTTCTTGAAATCCAGTCAGGTGAAACTAAGTAAAAAAGTAAGAGTTTAATCAAAAACAACTTAATCTAAAAAACATTTCACAACGCTTTTTTTGCATTATTTGGTTCTCTACAAACTTTAACTTATTACTTAAAGGTGCTGTATGTAACGTTTGTTAAGAAATAAAAATAAACATATTTTTTACATATTTGCTGAAACTCTCCCCATGTGGTGACAGAGAGTTAGACAGATAATCTGTCTAACTCTCTGTCTCTCTGAAGTAGCAGCTCAGCTCCTCGCTGAGCTGCTACTTCCATCTGTAAAACTGCACCAAACACAGCCAGGAGGAGGGACTTAGCACTGTCAATCAATCTCATGTACTCGCTGCTAAATGTGCTAATCGCAGAGAAACAACTTATTGCTAAAGGAAAACTGTTTATGCACTATCATCAGTGGCCATGCTAACTAGCCTTAGCATTTATGACAGTCTGTGCTAGCTGCAGAGTAGCACAGAGTAAGGTGGGAAGGGGATAGGAGGGATGAGCATCATCTCATGGAAAGGTGATGGACAGCTCTAAGACCGGCCTCCTGGCTCTGATTGGTTGTTTCTAGTTAGCACTGGGAGAAGGCAGAGGAGCTCCATTTTTTTTCACATATTACCTGTCTCATATTTTTCAACAAAAATGTAAGAAGATAGTTTTCTATAAAAGTTACATGCTACAGCTTTACAGGGGGAGTAAGTACCATGTAAAATCATTGTTTTTGAACTTCATATCAGGTTGTAATGTTATTCTTTCATCAAAAACACACCTGCAGTATTTGATTCTTTAGTTCATGTTTGGGAAATCCTTGAATCACCCCTGGCAACCATTCTGGGGTGCCTCAACTCTCTTTAATAGTGTAATGAATAATGTTCACTGAGAGCATATGGTTCATTATCTTCTCAGGGTGGAGATGAAACTCTCAGCTGAATCTGTCTGTAACCGTTCTCCACCACTTTATCTGGAGTCCTCTTTGATCGTTTTATCTGGAGATTTTTTTTATTTTTATCTTGCTGCTTAAACAAGTTAAGGTCAGTTTGGTCACACATGATGTTGAAAGTATGAATATACAAGCAGGATAAGACCCCTTAGAGTGGGTTTCTTTGCTTCTCTTGGTCTCATTCTTAAGTTGAACTAAGCAGAAGTCCAGTGCTGCCAAGCAACGGCTGATTCTCTGATTTTTACTCATCAAATTGTCAATCTTATCTCTTTGTATTGTCTCCTCTGGAGTAAAAGCTATGGGTTGAAAGCTCCTGAAAAGCAGAGTGGCACAACAGCTTGCTCTCACAAAGCTCCGGCTATTTTCACAAAACTTCTCCCCCTCACGGAGCAGTCATCCCCCACTCAGCTCCTTCAGACTAGCCAGCAGAAATCAGCAACACCTGGTCTCATTGGAGGAGCTTCTTCTCAGTGAAACGCTGGTAAAAACATTTGTTAAAGGGTTAATAGAGGAGCCGTGTTGGGATGACTTCCTGAAGGCAGCGCTTCAGGAAGAGGAGTTTTTAAAGAGACAGAGGCCCAATTTGAAGGCATTCATTTCCAAAGACTTATTTCTTTTAAGTCATGTTTGGGGTATAATGCACTTTTATAACAACTGAAGGTAACTCAGTTACTTGACTGTATTATAAATCGGCACTATGTGGCTAGAAAATACATAATACCGCCTCTTTAAAAAACTAAGCTGTTGAAGATACAAGAAAAAGTATGAAATACAAACGATTTTCAGTTTTTATTACAACTGAAGGTAACAGTTACTTGACTGTGTTATAAAAAGGCACGATGAGGCTTGAAAATACAACAAAACTTTTGAAGATGCAAGATAAAGGTATGAAATGCTTCAAGTTTGAGGAAATTTAGAAATAAATTTGGTCATCTGTCAGAGAAAGGAGGGGAGCGCGAGGTGACAGAGCCAGGTAGAGTGGAAAAGGAGAGAAGTGAGGGCCAACACTTTCCTCCGACCCCAGCCGGGCCTGTTTTATCTCAGAGGGAGGAGAGAAAGAGGAAGCGGGGTCTTCGAGGGGACAAGGCCAGGCTCGTCACTGCGGTGAGGAGAAGGGAGAAAGGAGAGGAGAGCAGAGGGGAGGATGGTAAGATGAATCTGCTGCAAGCCTGGGGGTCTGCCTGCCCATTCGTCTGCATGTCTGGGCTCTGTGGAAAGCCCTGCTCCAGGGGCTAACTGATTAGTTCTTAATTTGAGGGCTGTCTTGAGGGAACGGCCAACGTTTCTGCCCACCGTCTATAAACCCCGCAGCTCCCGGGAGGCTGTGGCTGCTGCAACAGGACCCCAACAAGCATGTCAACATGCACATGCTTATGAAATGATGGATAAGCAGATGAGGGGATTGTGAGCAGGAAGTGATTGTTTTAAACAGACGGCAGCAACACAAACCTTTCTGTCCTATAAAAATACAGACACTGTAGAGTTCAGCCAGGCTTTGATGCTCAGGTTAACTGATTAGAAAAAGCTTATTTCTATCTCCATTAGATCACATGACTGCATGAATTCAAAGGAATTACTTCCATAAAACAGCAAATAATTTAATAACAATAACCTTTCAATTGAACCTAATATTATATTCAATAACAGTCCAATGTCTTACTATGTCTTTACATGGAATGTTTAATGTTTAAATATCTCCACGTCCATGCAAACGGATGTCTAAGTAAAACCATCCTCATTTCTGAACACAACTAACAGTTGAATCCAACACGGTTTTCACTAAGCTTGCTATGATGACGACTTTTTAATTCACGTTTAAGCTAAATTAGTAGAATAAAAAGCAAAATTAAATAAACAATTTAAACCTGTTGCTCAAAACATTCTGGATGTTGTGGACTCTATGAGCCCACCTTTGAATTTCCAAGGAACAAATGAAGGTCGGGGGTCGTTCTGTGACCTCTGTGGTTCAAACCTTCACTCTGCTGCTGTGTCTTTGGGAACAACATTCATTCATTGTCATTTACTATTCATTGAAACTCAAAATGGCTTTTATTGATATCGTCATTTAGTGATGAATTTCTAAGTAATTTCTTCTAGCGTGACAAAAGATTTTTCTTTTAATTAGCAGGTTTTTGCTAATGATCGTGTTACGTGTGAATTTGGCTAATAGAGGTTTACAACACTATGCTGATCCACGGGTGATTCCAATCTGATTACAATTATTTATGCTGCATCCAATTGCTACAATAACACTATTTGATTCTGAGAAATCGCTTCCTACTAATTATGTTATGAGCCGAGTTAAATTCTATGCATATAGTGAGATTTTATTCTCTCATCTCTGGAGGCTAAAACCCAGAAAATTCAGGCTGTAAACCAGAATGGATGTGGAAGAGATGCAAACAAACCTGATTAGCTAAGAACTCATTCCTGAAGGTTTTTTTAGGACATATTTCAAAGAAATGATAGAAACCAACTGCATGAAGAGAAAACAGAGACGAGGATATGACCAACAACACAGGAATCCATAAAGATAATGACTGACAGATTTAGGTGAAGTTAACAGAAAGCAAAGCTAACTAAACACAGCAATGCAGTATTTGTCAAAACTGTCATTTTTTTATTATATATTTTTTTTAGAAAGGGAGCAAGTTACAGTTAACTCCTGGCTGTCTGAACTTTGGCCATAATGAAAACCTCCGCTGCGTGACCGTGTCTGCAAAGAATGTTCACCGCTTCTCCTGATTATTTTATCATGTCCACAAATGTTAGAGTTGATTTTGACCAGAACTTCTTTCGATGGCCGCCACTCCTGAAACAAATAAACATATCGACGGTTCTCAGCGCTGAAAAAGTTTTGGCTGCTGGTTTTTGTACTGACCTCTTCTCGCTCTGCCTGTCAGGACAACGAGCGCATTGACCACAGCGCTCTTTAAGCTAAACCATTAAGCAAAGAAGTTAGGTACGATTGCACCAACCTGCTGATGAAAATAGTTAGAGCTTCTGAATGTAAGATTATAGATCTTTAGATTAAAATTATGTTTTTTTTTTCTTTATTTCAGATCATTCTGTAGAAAGACAACCTGAGGGAATGTGACTGACCACCGGCCACAGATAAGTTTGTCACTTATCCCCCCCAAGAATCATAAAATTGTGAGGATTCAGACTGAAATTAGATTATGGTTCTGTGATCAAGCATGCATTTAATAATGTAAAATCCACTAATGTGATTGAATTAAAATAATTCTGCATAGAGGAGTGGGTCAAAAATCATCTACAACTAGGTCCAAGACTCACTGCCAGTTATCACAAACCTTTGATATCAATTATTATCACCAAGGGCGGCGCAACCAGGTAATAGGTTTTCAGGGGCAATTCTTTTTTTTTTTACACAGGGCAGGTTGGGTTGAAGAGATTTTTATTCTTATTTTTGTCTAATAAATACAATCCTGATTTGAAAACAGCATATTTCATCTTCCTGAAATTAAAATTAGCTGGATTATCTGAAACATTTACATGATTAAATCCATAAGGGGACAGACAGTGTGTTCTAACTAAATATGGCTGCCGAAGAAACTGTTGTGCAATCAGTGCTGAATGCTATTAGCATCTCATGTCAGGTTAGCTTATGTTTTAATGTTACACACGATATTGCGGTTGTAATTAGAGCTATATACAGTATTTATTGCTGGCAGCTTTAAGCAAAGAGGCTGATATTTATCCAGTGATTATGGGCACTAAAGCTCAGCCCTGCTTTGTTTTCCCTGTGTTGTTTGGCCATTGCCATGACACTGTGCGGGTCTCCACAGTCAACAAGCAGCCAGCAATCTCCCATTAGATCAGATGCTATTAGGGCAGAGAGGAGTCACTGAGCAAACAGTCACCCTGCCTTTAACGGCGAGTTATCTAATCTTGTAAACTGGGATGAGCTGGACTTTGGAGTTCACAGACAGGAAGGCCAGTCTGTTCGTCAGCATTGTTTAGAAGGAAATGCCACTCAAGATGTGACGGGTCTCCATTGGTCCATGGCGCTTTACGAGGGGGGGGTGGGAGATCAGATAAGAGGTCTGGGTGGTTCTTTGCTGTGGAGCTGATAACATCTGATGCTGATGACTGGAGATGGAGCCTCGTTTCAATGCGTTCGGCCTCAGGTTGTGTTAAAGGCCTTGAGGAGCCGTGACCAAACAGATGAGATGCTATATGGGATTAAACAGGGTTGGCTTTGTCGATTTTTCCCTTCCCGTCTAAAAGCAGGTTCCGTTTTTGCCCATCTTCACTCACTGTATGGATAAATGGATCGTCAAATTTACAATTTGCTTTCTAGCTGAGAGAGCAAGTTAACATGCATGGAGCAATTATCAATCCAAAGTGATTCACGTGATAAAAACATAAAACATAAAGATATAATTAATGATGTTTTAGTTGTCAATGAAAATGTCATTTTAAAAAAAAGGGGGAAAATTTAGCTGTCATTTAGAAGAACTCCGTATTGCAGTATTTTTGCAGTTTTCTGGAAGTTTGTTCCAGATTAGTGGTGCATAGAAGCTGAATCCTGCTTCTCCTCATTTTGGAACCAGAACCAGAAGACCTGAAGGGTCTGGAAGGTTGATACAACAACAGCAGATCTTTAATGTCTCGTGGTGCTAAGCCGTTCAGTGATTTAGAGTCAACAGTATTTTGAAGTCTATTCTCGGAGCTGCAGTGAAGGACTCTAGCATTGAGTGATGATCTCTGTCCTCCTGGCTTTAGTCAGAACCTGAACTGCAGATGTTTTTCTCTAGTGAGCCTGTTGGAGCAATTTGGGGGTCAAGTGAACATAAACGGTAGATATTATCACTGGAATTATTGTGTTATGTTCTGTTTAATTTTATCCCTTATGAATATTGGTTTAAAAAAAACTTAAATTATAAAACAATTATTATTATTCTACTTGAGTTTGTATATTTGTGATGATGCAATTTGCTTTTATTATTTTTGTTATTTTACTAAAGTATCAGAATCATTGAGTACATTTATCTTTTGTCTGACTGATTATGTCATTTCCACGAGTTAAATTTGACGTTAATGATCTGACAGAAACCCAAATACTTAATGCCTCTCCTCATTTAAATAATCTTGAACTAGTATTTGTCCATCAATATTAAGGAATTACTGACTTGAAACAAGCTGCTGTGTCTTGCCGAAAGCATACTTTTAAGTTAGTTTTGTCTCATTTCAAGTGTACTGAGATATTAGAACTAGAAACTAGACAAAAAGAAAAACACCTGGTAAGATTCTGTGTTTTTGCAGTGTACAGATAATGGATGGAATGGATTGAATTTCTTTTTAAATCGTTTTGTCAAAATCTAGAAATCTGTAAAGAAAAGGAACAGATGTCATTTCCCACATTGACAGCACCTGAGAAAACAACCTTCTGTCAGGAGAAAACTGGTCAAATATTTATAATTTGGCCCTTGTGACTTTATGTGAATGGGAGGTGAGTGTTCTCGACTCTGTGACTGGCACATCAGACAGGTAAAGTGTCAAACCTGTTTGAAGACTGTTGCCCAACACACTGATATGTGTGTAAAGAACAACATCATTCAAAGACCAACAAACAATATTCCCTTTAATATTTTAAGTGACTCGAGCAAATGATTTCCTGATTTATGAATTGCAGACAATTTAATTCCGACTGTTGTTTTATTGAAAGAAGCGGAGGTGATATTTAACTCAGTGAAGGTCAAGGACCAATAAAACCAGAATAAAACAGGCTTTTAAAACAAGAGATTTTATTGAATGAAATTCTTCCTGAGAGTAAAAACATTCACACTGACAGTAAAGAAATGTTTTCCTGACTGTGTGGGCTGAACTTCAGCACCAGATCCTCCAACAAACAATTAAAGAAAACTGATTTTTTTTATGGCATCCTTAGAGGAGATACAGTGACAGTAGCTCCAAACTGTGATGACGAACACACTGGAATCTGATTGTGTGAACTGTTGCTGTTCTGAAGATGTGTGTGTGTGTGTGTGTGTGTGTGTGTGTGTGTGTGTGTGTGTGTGTGTGTGTGTGTGTGTGTGTGTGTGTGTGTGTGTGTGTGTGTGTGTGTGTGTGTGTGCGTGTGTGTGTGTGTGCGTGAGTGTGTATGTGACTGCTGTTGATGGGTGTTTGGGTACTGGTGTATTTTTATTTTTTCAGTTTTATGAAAATCAGTAAACTGAAGATAAAAATTTGTAGAACAGATTGACAAAAATTTGTGAAGGTCTCTTCCGCATTAAGCTTTTGTTCGCTGCGGAGGTAACAGTGGCGCCCCCAGCAGGAGGTCCCCCCAAACATCATTCAGTTAATAAAAATTAATCTTCTGCAATTGAGGAACAAAATTAAAACCCAATAAATAATTTATTAAATAATAACATGAGATTGTACATTTAAGTAAATTATCAAGGAGCAACTAAACACATTTCAAACCAGCAGATACCAACCAGTTGTATCAGACCACTGGTCACACAAGCTGCATTTCTGTTGCAAATGTCCACAAAGCTTTGTCAATATTCCACTAATGTTAATTACATACAATTTCTCAATTGTGGTGTTTCCATTAAATAAGAAATGCACATGTGAATAAGCTTATTCACGTGATGAGTCATTAAGGAACATGCCTACTACTTCCTGTCTTCAGGTTCTTCGTGGAAACATTCGGTTGTTGATCTTGTGAATTATGATGCAAAAAACAATGTTTCCATTGCAATTTTGTAAAATAAACCATTTTTTATAAAACCTCCTTCACCCACGTGGCAAAATCTTTTTTTTTTTTTATCAAAAAACAAGTTTTTTTTCAGAATTGCCATGTTTCCATTAAGCAAATTTATTTTAGAAATGTCAAATTGTGCAATTTTATGGTCAATGGAAATGCAGGCTATGCTGTGGAAACACTAAGTCAGTTTTCTAAGCTCAGTTTAATTCATGTTGAATAGACAGTAGCTGCATTTCCATTGACCACATAATTGAGCAATTTATTTATTTATTTTTATATTTTTTCAAACAGACAGAAAAGACAATCAAGAAAGAAAAAACCCCAAAATAAAATACAATGAAACAAACTTAAGAAATAAAAGGTAAAACTAATTATTTTGCCCGAGTGACATGCAAATTTTATATTTTCTGTTTGAAAAGGAGCAGGTAGAAGATACAATATCTTATAATGTCCTGCCCCTTTCAAACTTATCAATTTATAATCAATTAACTGTCAGAACATCAAAAAGAGACAACTTTTTTCCATTTTACATGAGATTTAAATATGTACAATTATTTAAAAACTTTTTATATAATCAATAGCATTTATGGACTATAAAACAGTCATCTTATATTACATATTTTGAAATAAGCTCAGTTTTAATCAGTTTTTAAGCTGGTTTATGTTTGTACTTTTTTTAAAACTCATCATTCAATCCATTCCAGACATTCACTCCACGCACCGATGAACAAAAACTCTTCCTTGAATTTGACATTTCAAAAATAAATTTGCTTAATGAAAACAAGCCAATTTTTAAAAAGCTCTTGTTTTGAAATAAAAAAAATGTTTGCTCTAGGATGAGGTAATTCTTTTGGCTGTATCAAAATTGGTTTATTTCACAAAACTACAATGGACACACATTTTTGCATCACACGAGTCACATGATGATGATCAACAGCCAGGTTTTGCCACTGACAAAAACCACAAAGAAGAGGACATCAAGTAGTTTGAGGATCATGTTTCTGAGTGACCTATCACATGTACAAATTTATTCAAACTGATTTTAATTCTGTTTCTTATTTAATAATTGTGAAAATGTGTTTTTTTTTTGTTGTTTTTTTTACATTAGAGGAATACTGACAAACTTTTGTTTTGCTTGTTTGTAATGGAAATGACAGTGAAAGGTTTTCTCACAGAGTGTTTTCTGTGTTTTGCTCGTTGGTGTGCTCATCTTTGTCTGTCCCCCTCCCTCCATTTCCCTCAACGCTGAGTTCCAGAGTCCAGGCTGAGGAGTCGGAGACGGCAGCCTGGCCCAGCCTGCCCAGCGTCAGGCTAAGTGCCTCTGACAGCCCACCGCACAGTTATTAACTGTGATCCCCCTCTACCGGGCCTGAACAGGGTCCACCAGAGGGCTCGGCTCCAAACACAAAGACCGCTTTCACCTTTGCATACCTTCCTGACCCCTCAGCACTCACTAATACATATTTACATGATTTCATATATGAATCACACACTTTTAGCTGCCCTGCTAACATTTCCTCTCCCTGCCGGGAAGAATTTGATGCTTTCATAAGAACATCTGTGAAGGTGTCGCCGTCACAAAGTGGTTCGTACGAAGTGTGTGCACACCACTGCTGCTCATACCTTCAGTCTCCGTGTCCCCTTATGGAATGTCGTCCCCATCGCTCGTGGCTTTTATCCATATAGGTGGTCTGCTGTGCTGTTTGTCCCGCGCTCGGCCTCCTGCGTCCCCAGCCACCCCTTCTCCTCCTCACAGGATGTGGGCGACCAGCGAGCCATCAAACAACAACACAACACGGGTCATTAGAAGGCAAAATTGGGAGAGAAATAAATAAATTCTGGAGCAGAAAGGGGGAGGGCGGATGAGGGAGAGAGAGTGAGATCCATAATGACAGCTGACTAAGTTTAGCCACAGAAAGGCTCTGAGATAAACAGCAGCTCGTCCCGGCTAACCGGAGGGCTGCGAGTCGCTGCGACGAAAACCCCCAAAACCTGTTTTTTTTTTTTTTTTCTGCCCACATCGGCCATAATGACAGTACCGCCATTCAGTTGTTGAATATTTGAGGCCGTTCCCTTTGAGGTGACTGGCTTTAATATAGAAAGAGGACAGACACAGCGGAGCGGCGGACGTCCCCAGCAGTGTTCAAAGCTGCGGCGGGACAATGATACGGCTGACATGCATTATTCCCTACAAAAGCTGCCCTTTGTTTGCTTTATGCCCAGATCCCACAAATTGTAGGCTTCGTCCATCAGCGTGTTTTATTTCAGTCACAATCTGTCCTCGTTTTTTTTCCTGTCCTTTACTGACCTTGGCATTTATTGATGTGACAAACACACTGAAAACCCTGTTTCGGTTCCTCTCTGCGGAAGCCTAGCTGTGACCTGTTAGAACAGCTGGAAGGATAAAAACTCCAGTAAGGTCAGACCAGTCTGGGAACGGCTCTCAGGCCTCATTCTAGGAGCTCAGGTTATCCTCAACTATCACTGTAGTAAACTGCTTCAGGCTTCGGCCACTGGAGGACAAACAGGCCACTTTTCCTGACGTTCTTCTCCTACTGTTCTCCAACTTCGTTTTTTTCTTTTGCTGTTATTTCAACCGTTAACGTTTGTTTTTTCTGGTGTTCTGTTTGGCTGTGGTTCCCTCCAGGAAGAGGACATCAGTGGAGCTAATGCTGCCATCAACTAACCATTCTCCCTCTCCTGCTGTCATTTTTATTTATTTGGTAGGAACAAGGCATATCAACTGACATTTCTGTAAATGCGCCAGGATTAGCTAAATAGCCCAGGGCTATTTTTCAGCTGTTGTCCCTGAACATTAACTTTTGTGTCTAGTTATTGCTTGTTACTCTAGTTTAGTTTAGTTATTCTTTAATGTTGTATTAATTTCCTAGTCCCCAATATACTCTCCCTCTCGCCCCCTGTGTCACTTTTTCTCTCTCTCCCTTCACACCTGCAACCCGTTAACTAATCAGTCAGGTCATTTGTCCTACATTCACTCTCCCACCTTTTAAACACTTCCTCTGCTGTCACTCCTGGTTGGATCCTCCTTTAACTCCCATCACTTCCCAGTTTCATCCTGCTGGCTTTTTATTCCCAGTTTCTGTTTGTTTTTTTTTGTTGCTCTCTGGCTCCCTGCCTTCCCTGTGATTTTTTTGTACTTTTTGATCCTTCAGTTTGAATTAAAACTACAAAGCCAACTCGATGTCTTCGCCTGCTGCTTTGTGTCCTTCAACCAATCTACACATCCTTCTCAAAACAGGTAAAAAAAATATATATAGAAAACAAGATGTTTTTTCCCCTTGTGAAATAATCTACCAGTGGAACTAGTACGTTTTATTAATGTTCAAGAATTAATGACATAAAATGAACTCATGTGTCTTGCTGATAAGTTACAAGAAAGCTTTGCCCTATTTTAGCATACTAAGATATTTGTACTATAGCTAGATGAAAATACTTGATAGTAAAACAAGCCCAGATCATCACTTCTCCATCACTTTGGTTTGTGTGAGGTATAGTGCTCCTTTGCTTGACTTTCTTCAAAATGTTTATTTCCCTGCCCATCAGCACAGCCCTCTTGCAAGTGGAAAATGCAGGAAAAAACGTAAAAAGAGAAATCCAAGAACTGTCAATCCAGGAACTTTGCCTTGGATTGACTCAGCTCCTTCTTTGCCAGAACAGATTGAAGCATCATCCTCATTGCTGCCATCACTGATGAAGAGGAAACTGTCTAGATTGGCTGAAACTTGTGAATAATTGTCACTAAAGAATGTTGAACGTCAGACTGCTGTAGCCTTTCCCAGACTGATAGTATTTAATATATTACATTATATTTCATTCAGTGTGACTTTTGGAAAAGTCAAAGGGAATGCAACATTTTTTTGTGGAAAGTGATAATTCTCTTAATCTGCCAAATGTTTCAAGAATCAGTTTTCAAACAATCAATTTTAAATTGCAATCTGAATGACTGATTCTCTGTTAAAGCTGCAAAATGTAAGTTTTCTAAAAGAAAAAAATAAGTATTTTTTGTTTTGTTTTTTTTACATATTTGTTAAAATGACCACCATGTCGTGACAGTATTTAGACAATCTGTGGAAAAGATCGAACTACGTTGGCTTCTCCCAGTGCTCCCAGTACAAACTGCAGAGATACACCACTCAGTCAGAAACAACCAATCAGAGACAGGAACAGGGTCTTAGCGCTGTCAATCACTCTCGTGCTCACCTGCTCCCCGGTGCTCTCTGTTACGCTACAGCTGGTTCCCCACAACATAGCCTGCCACCAATGCTAACGCTAATTAGCATAGCCACTGATGACGGTGTAAAATCAGTTTTCCTGAAATGGTGAGTTGTTTCTCTGCCCTTAGCATATTTAGCACCATTGATTGATAGCACTAAGCCCCGCCTCCTGGCTGTGATTGACTGTTTTTAGTCGGTGCATTTCTTCAGACAATAGCAGCATAAGCAGGAGGAGCATTTCAATCTATTCACAGATGATCTGTCTCATATCATGGTGACAGCTTTAACAAATATGGGAAGAATAAAAACATATTTCTGTAAAAGGTACATAATGCAGCTTTAAAGTCTAAAAGTGCAAAAGAAAGATGACTCAATATTTTACGGCTCCGTTTCCCCGTGGGAACCATTTGCCTGTTTTCTGTATTACTTCCATATCCTTTCATCAATGCCTAAGAAGTTTCTCATTACGTTTTTAAACGCTGTCAGAGCGCCGTCATATTCGGGAAACGACTAACAGTTTTCTGCTTTGAGTAATGCCCCTTCAGAGAGGTCAGGCACCATTAACCGAGCACACCGCCAGAGTCAGAGCAGGTCAAAACACCCCATGGCGCCAGCGCACACACACCCACACACACACGCACGCACATGCACACACAGAGCTGATTGCTCAATTAGTGCTCCTTTAGCTGGTGCCTCTCTTAACCCCGCAGCTACGCTTACAGGTCATTACATTCAGGGTCAAGTGTGATCCTTGTGCTTATCTGCGTCAACAACTGGCAAGTGCAGCTGCGTGCATATTTTACAAACAGACCTCTGTGAGGAATAAGAAGTGATTTACGGAGGGATGCGATCAGAGAGGCAATGCTGCCCCCTTGTGCTCTACACTTTGCAATTACGCATGGTTGAAGGATATTTGTGGATGGTTGGTAAATCCCAGGCTGCACAGTGGCGCAGTCGGTAGAGCTGTTGCCTTGCAGCAAGAAGGTTCTGGGTACAATTCCCAGCCCCGGTCTTTCTGCATGGAGTTTGCATGTTCTCCCTGTGCATGCGTGGGTTTTCTCCAGGTACTCCAGTTTCCTCCCACGGTCCAAAAACATGACTGTCAGGTTAATTGGCCTCTCCAAATTGTCCCTAGGTGTGAGTGTGTGTGTGCATGGTTGTTTGTCCTGTGTGTCTCTGTGTTGCCCTGCGACAGACTGGCGACCTGTCCAGGGTGAACCCCGCCTCTCGCCCGGAACGTTAGCTGGAGAGGAACCAGCAACCCTCCCGACCCCACTGAGGGACAAGGGTGTAAGAAGATAGATGGATGGATGGATGGATGGATGGTAAATCCCAGACGTAACTCACTCAGGCCTGCTCTCCGAGAAGCACATCTCAGAGTGGGTCACACACATTTACCTCATATAACAGATTCCTTACAGTGCCGTGCAAAGACGTTCACACCAGTATTGGCTCTTTGTATAGTTTTTGCATGTTAAAACTAGAAACTCACTGTTGGGATTCAAGGTGAAAGACTAAACAAAACACAGGCATGACGGTGTATGAGGGTCAATGTAAATAGAAAAAATATGGAGGAGTGAATTTCCACCCCAAAAAATTTCAGAAATCAAAAAATAAAAAGAAAGTTTGAAAGTCGAAGATTTGCTAAAAGAATGTCTATTTATTTTTCGATTTATTTATAATCCATTTATTTTTCCTTGATATTTTCAAACTCTCTCTTCCTACATATTTTTTCTTCATTCTTTCCACAGTGACCACGCTTTCTGGTATTATGCGTTTTGTCTTATCAAAAGTGTATAATTAAGTCTTGATCTTGTAATTAATTATTAATATTTCCTCCTTTCTATTTCTTCTTCCAGTTCTCCTTTCTACAGAGCTCGTTTGGTGGCATGGGAGAAAAAAAAATACCGTGGCCACAACCTAATAACTCGTGAGAACGACTGGTTTAATTTGTGGGAAAGACTTAATTATAACAAGCCATGGGCACGGCTTGTTTTTTTGTTTTTTTTTCCAACCATGTCACCAGACATGGGTGAATATTTCATGTAATTGTTCCATACTTGTCTCCTCCTACCGTCTGAATTTTATATAACCATATTCCTTTGCTTCTTTCATCACAACCAGATAAAAGTGACATTGGGTTGCTTCAGCGTCCGTCGTAGCAGAGGGGGAAGCTTTCTGAAGCGTTCAAAGGCTCAGTTGGAAAAAAGACAGTCTGTGGTTGCAATGTGTCAAAAACATGCAAACAGGTCAGAATTCTTTTGCACATCATTTTAAGTCTTACAGCCAACTTACAGGGTGCGAAATGTGTTGGAGGAAGCAAAGGAGATTTATTTTTTTCTTCCAGGGAAGCGTCTTTAATAAAGGATCAGTCTGAGGCGTACTGTGAGCATTCTGGGGTTGGACGTTTTATGAATGCCTAACTGAGCAGAGGCATCCAGCTGTAGTGGGCTGACGCTAAGTGGTTTTATTAGCTGGAGAGTTGAGCTGCGAGGTAGAACAGCTGTTGACAAAGCTCCTCTGTTCCTCTGCGGAGCTTCTTCTCCCTGAAAACGATGGTGCAGTGGGGCTGAGGAGGAAACTCCCTTTACCACAGCCCTGCTATCTCTGTGGGAGTTCATTATACACACAGACTGGCCACACACACGCATGCACACACAAACTCATTCATGAGCTGTGTGAGATTATTGCACATTCACAAACACTGGTGGGCAGATGTGCATTTTACTGCACCGTAAACTAACCGCAGTGATTATTTCTGTGGACATCCCCCTTCCCCACCCATCCACACAGGCTCCCCCGGCAGCCTTCCACCCACAACGCATCCACCCACGAGGTCTGGGTGTGGATGTTAAAGGTTGAGGCAAAGAGCACCCACATGGCAGACATTACTTTAAGGAAAGCCACAGAGGAGTCAAAGGGTCAGATGATGGCAGGGGTAACACCACTGTCACTTAGACCTCACACACCCAAGAGCTCCATCACTACACATGTCAGTCCAAGCTTTGGATGTAAGTCACTAACAAGTTCATAAAGTGTTAGTTTACAGAGAAACGTTCCAGGGTCCAGTACTGCTTAGTGGATGAATTAATTCTCTGGTTCAGGGTATTTTTCGTGATCTTGTTGCAGTTGGAATCCTTTTCCAAATGCAACAAGGTGTTTCACTAGGCTCAGGTTTAAATTCCATGATTTTATTTATTTATACTTGCCGTAATGAGTAAACAATTTATGGTCATGTTTGAAGCTATGCTGATGATACACAGTTCTATGTTTCATTGGTCTACTTTTTGACCAAATTTCAAATACTTGGGTATGGATAGTTTAGATTTTTCTTCAGCTCAATCTGGACTAAACTAAAAAAAAATGTAAAATTGGTATAGAAGTACAAGAGAGACTTTAAACACTGGTTATTGAAAAATAAATTAAAATATTAAGGTGTTTTATTTAGAACTAATCTCAGTTTAACATCAGATTTAAAATCCTAGCCAAATAGTCCAGAACAACTTCAGAAGAAATTAAACTCCAAGGTCTATGTCAAGACACAGTAGTGCTCACCATCCACTATCACTGTCAGACTGTCAGTCAGCTGTGGCTGCTGTCCAATAGCTTGCCACCATCAGCGTGTGAATGTGTATGTGAATGACTGACGGTAGTGTGAAGTACTTTGGAGTCCTCTGGACTTGATAAAGTGCTATACAAGTACAGGCCATTTACAATCAATCAGTATTTGTGCCAAAGTGGAATTCATGGTGGACAACTTTGTTGAAAGCAAAGCACAAAAATCAGAGACCAGAATTTACCACAATGCATGTCGAATAGCCACAAAGCTTCTGGGGGAATGTACTATAGACAGATTAGTCTGAACTGGAGCCTCTTTGGCAAGGCTCTTTGTTCACAGATGCAAAATGAAGCAGAACAAAAACAGAACACCGTCTGGACACATGGAGGAGGCGTGGTTCTGTTCTGGAGTTGCTTTACTGCATCTGGTAGAACGACTTGAACAGTAAGCAGAAAAGGAACCCGGTACGATGATTTGTCAAGACTATCAAGGCATTCTGGAGAGAAATGTGCTAGTGTCAGAATGCTTGGTCTCAGTCACAGGTCATTGGTCTTCCAACAAGGTAAAGACCTGAAACAACCAAACAAAGTCCAATAATAATGAAGAGCTTAACTGGCCTTCTGTGAGCCCTGATCTAAATCCTGTTGAACATCTGGAGAAGGTAGCCTTCAAACCTGAGACCACTGGAGCAGCTTGTCCATTAGGAGTGGACCAGAACACCTGTGGAAATTTGATTGCCTCAATATCAAATATCAAGTTACAGGTACAGTAATTTTTGTCAAGTCCCTTTTCATAGGTTTGGTTTTTCTAATGGATATTTTGGACTTCAATTCAAAAGCAATGTCTGATTTTCATTGGTTCATTTTCAGTATTTTTTTTTTTTTTGGTTTATCATTACTTTTGTCAGTTTCAATTTATTTCAGTGACCATGGGCTCTTCGTTGATTAATTTTGTCAACGAATTCGGCCCTTTTAAGTAAATTTATACAGAGCTTTCCCTGTCATACTGACCACACAAACACATTCAAGCACATGACTAGTAGGCAACTTGGGGTTAAGTGTCAAATCTCTATGCGACAGGAAGAAGCTGTAAATGAACCCACAACCGTCCAACTACAAGATGACTGCTCTTACAGAGATGATGGGTCGTTTTTTCAGACAATGTGCTGCTGGCTCCTCCCGAGCTCTCACAGCATCGTACAGTCCATAAAAAGTTGTGTCATTCAAACGTATTGAATCCGTAACTCTTCTGTAAAATCACCAACTATAATTTCCCCAAAAGGCCTCATAGATAGCTGCTCCCAAGAATAAGGGGTTTGTCTCTCTGACGCCTGAATAAGACGTTGACGTCTCTTCTGATTGGCTGACAACGCGCCATGGCTGAATTATGAATATTTCATGCAAGTGTTTATACCCGTCGCTTCCATGTTTTTGAATGACCTATTACGTGAGCAGGCTTATTCACAATTTTATTTTAACAAATAAAGTTGATTTCTGATTTCTTATTTAATGGAAACACTGCAATTACGAAATTGCATTTTATCGGCATTAGCAGAAAAAGATTTTGTGCACATTTGTAGTGAAAATGCAGCTACTAAACTTGTGATGTCCGTTTGAGATTTGTCAGCTCCCTGCAAATCGACCCATCTCAGCTCTGCGTGTAAACCAAATGACATTCAGATCCGATCAGCCCTCCTGATGCGCTGTGCCATTTTATTGTCAGTAGGAACAGATGTAGACACTGTAGCAGAGCAAAAACCTCCAGTTCTGCTTTAGAAACAGCAGCTTTCAAAGTCCAACAAGACCTGAAGGCTATACTGCAGATAGTTTGTACAGAGTGACGTTACTGTGCCATTTTAATGACACTGGTACCACCTAGTGGTATATTTGTGGTATGACATTTAATAAAATTTCTATAAATCTTTATTTATATTTTCAGTAAAGAACATCATCTCCTTGCACATGTAAAAACAGCCAAATAGTTTATATTAAAACCTTATTACCCTCGAAATTTGGGAGGCAGCGTTGCAGTCACATTAAAAAGAGAAGATCCCTTTGAAAATAACAATTTTAGGCCAGAGTCCCTTTGAGTCATCAGTGAGGGAGAAAAACGGGAGAAAATCTGAAAATGTCTGAGATGGCAAAGAAAGAGCAGTGAACCATCAGGTCTGAAGAGGCAAAGGAAGTAAACTGTGCTCACTGTATATTTGAAGAGATCAACTCTTGCCACAGTGAACTTCAGAGGGAGACACTTCTCCCATCAGGAGGAAAAAGCAAACATAAATTAGGAAAACTAATGAAAAACAAACAGGTTTTGTTCCTCTCCAGTGAACTGAGATTAAGAGCAGAGCAAATTCACTCGACGAGTGGCACTGTTGAGTTTGGATCAACTAGATAAGGTCCAAGTAGAGCCATTTCAGGTGTCTGACCTCAGCTCAGCACCTCCCCCTGCAGGAGGAGTCATGATACTATAAAAAAAAAAGGTCTTCTCCAGGTTTTATGTTTCAGAACTTTAAAAATTGTTGTTACAGTGGACTTTGTACGGGCAAAAAAAAAAAAAGAAAGTTCACAGACATTGCATCTGATTGAATATTTAAATAAAAACACTGTTGCTGCTCCTCACAAGATGATTTAAAAATAAAAAAAAACTAACAAGATTCAACCGTCCTGAGAACATTCTGGAAATAATAAATACATCATGACCAGAACCCTGGAGCACACTCCTGTTGACTTGAACAAGTGTATTCTTATGGTTGTAGTAAAGAATCAGTCCAGGCTGTCTCTCCCAGTGGTTCAGTATCCCTGTAGTCCGTTATAAACCTTCTGTACAGATCCTTGCTTCAAGATACTCCGGATACCTGGAACGACACACACATTGAGGGACTATTAGTAACGGAACAGTCAGGTGGTTTCGCCCCATGGCAGATGTAGTACAAGAGTTGCAGTAAAAATATATAATCATTAACAAATAACTTAAAACAAAGAAAAAAAAAGTTCAACAGGCTCTTCACTGCCTTTTATTACAATGTCATCTGCAAACATGATGATCCATGGCGACTCCAGCAGACAAGCAGTTCAAAACTGATTGATGTATTCTCACCTTGACCTTAAACTGTTACCCAGAATCATAAAACAAATATCACAGACCAATAAAACTCATTTTGATGTATAAATGTGGACTTTCTTAAAAGTATGCCTATATTTTGACGTTATTGGCCAAGTGGTATCAGACCCCATTTTAGAACCTACTTTGCTGCCATGATGGACTGAAGATTGTTGGTCGTTGTTTGGCTAGGCTACTCTAGGTTAGGCCAGCAGCCTTTTCTGGCTCTCGTCTTGTACGAGTCTGACAAAAAGCCACGCACTGAGTAGTTTAACATAGCTTCCATGCCTTCCATTGTTGTGTTTGTAAAGATCAGTTTGTATTATTTTTCAAATTCTGGGAGCGTCTGATTATATGACAACCCCACCCAGTTGAGCCGTTAGTCATTTGTAATTGAAACCACTGAGTGCCAATGCAGGCCATTAGTCTGTGTTCGTACTAAGATGTAATGGAAGCCCAGGTTGCTTTGATAGTGGCCATTTGCATGGTTGGGTCTGGTGTCTCATCTTTCTCTTGATAATACTCCATACATTCTCTATGGGGTTCAGCTGACCAATCAGCAGTGATGTCATGGTTATTAAAACCAGTATTGGTGGTTTTGGCAGCTGAAATCGACTCCAATCGTTGCGTTAGAATCCTTGAGGCTGTTGCCGTAGCTCGTGCATTTCTTTTCTACCACTAAACTTTCCATTAAAATCTTTGCATTCAGGACTCTTAACAGCCAGCTGGTTTAGCAGTGACCTTGTGCATCACCTCAGTCTATAAAGTCTTGTGATTATGTACAACATAACATTTCTGAGGTCCTTTTTTGTTACTCTTAGAAATGCTGTTTCCAATTTTTCGAGAAACTAAATTACCACAAATAAACACTTAAAATGTGTCACTCAACAGGCACAACAACAAGCTTCTCACCGTCTTTCTGCTGATCATCAAGTTGTGTCTGAGGAAACTCCACGTCGAAGGTGATGATGAGGGAACCTCGGATATTTATGTTGTCAAAGTTCGGCAGACCCTCTCCTTTCTTCCACATTCGAGCTCCGGGTTTAGTGATCTTGTCTCTCACTATGTGGACCTGTTAAGAGTTCAACTCAGTTCAACTCCTACTTTCAATTGCCAGAATACATTCTTTCTCAATCAAATTCAAACAGTGCAAGTTCTAAAAAAAAAAGAAGGACCTTGTGCCCGTCCAAATGTATGATGTCCATCTCGAAACCGACCATAGCCTCAACCAGAGAGATAGTGACGTTGGTGTAAAGGTCGTCTCCTCTGCGTTCAAACACCGGATGTCTGAAAAAGAAAATAAAGTCACAAATCTGCTCTCCACACACTCATCTCATATTTATCAGTAATGAAAGCTGCTTCATACTTCAGCACTTTGATGCGGAATCGCAGATCTCCAGGCTCGCCGTCAATGTGAGGTTCACCTGAGGTTACAGATAAAACATGAGGAACGGATGATAAGACATGAACTAATTACTCTGGTTAGTCTTTGTGAAGATCACCTTCTCCAATGAAGGGATATTCCATCTCGTCTCTCACCCCCTGTTCAATCTCCACCTCCAGGGTTCTCTCCTCGTTCACCAGCCTGAGGTGAGAAAACGTCACGTTATAGAGGAGCTTACGCAGACTCACTTACCTGTCAATACAAGAATTAACAGACACGGTTCCACTTTACGATAAAGCAGCACTCGGTCGTTCATTCAGGCAGGACACACACGCCATAACTAGCGATGCTCCAACTATAGTTTTCTTTCCGATCACTAATGTTTTAAAAGCCTGGCCTTCCGATTTGGTCAACACAATAACATAAAATGTAGCCAACGATAGATGCTAAGTTAGCAACACTGGGTTGACCATCTTTAACTATAGGTGGAGACGTGATCTGGTGGACAGGTTGGTCAGTCAAATGGACACAGTGGTTGATTTCCAGACCTTTGCGGAGGTAGATACAGTCGGTGTCTCATGACTATTGGCCAATCGCTGAGCTCCCAAAATTACGGAAATCTGGCCCAATTTAATTGTTGCACCTTCTACATTTAACTTCATGTAGAAATAAATATTTTTGAAAGTAAAATCAGACCACAGGGCAGACACCTGGGTTATATTTATGTTAAATGCTTTCAAGTCATGTCAAGATTTACAAGTGAAATTTCATTCTCATTTTGTATAAAAACCTTGATAAAACAGGGCATTATTACCCCTAAAGCAAAGAACTCTGGGTAATATCAGCCTGCTTGTGTCTTTTCACAGAAAAACTAAAAGTGTTCACACCCTCATTTTAAAATAACTGAATTGAGGAATTACAATTGCTAGTCGCACCTAGGCTGCTTCTACAAACAACAGAAATACAATAGGTCAATTTCAGCATGATACTGTGACAGGATGCTGTCTAGGTAACAGATACGCAGGCTTTATACCAGGAGTATAAAGCCAACAGACTTTATACCTATGGGTATAGCACATGTTAGCATTGATCTTTACAACACTCTGGAGCGGCAAATCACACATCTGTCTCAGTTTGGTAGTTGACAAATCCAGAAGAATGGAACCTGCCTGTCAACACTGTGCCAAATGCAGAGTTTGGTGGAGGCAGTGTCATGCTGTGGGGCAGATTTTACCAGGCTGTCTTCAGCCCCTTACCTCCAATACTGGGAAACCCTTTTTAGGCCTAGGAAGACCTTTTGAACAACCTCACGGTCCCAGCTATCTGAACAGTTTGGTGATGACAACATACCTCAATACCACCACACAAAGCAAGATCCATAAAGACATAGACGGACAAGACTAGTGTAGCAGAACTCAACTGGTCTGCATAGATTCCTGACCGTTCTCGACTTGGGAAAATAATGTTTACAAAGAACACCAGGGTTTAAAGATTGAGCCGTGTTTGGAAATTACCAGAAGACCCCAAACATGCTGCCTCGGCTGCTCATACCCAACAGCTTCCTGACCTCATATCTTCAGGATTGAAAGGATCCAGCAGGGTGATAAATTTGATCAGATATTGTGTCTTTTTCTGAAATATACAAGTATTTTAACGTTCTTCAGGGCATCACCATGGTGGGGCCTTTAGCTCTGTTTGAAAGTACAGTGATGATCCCAGATGTTTTGGCAGTGATGCAAATGCTGCGTTTTGTAAACGTAATCAACTCCAAGCACTAACTTGATAACAGTGGATCACAAATGGTCAGGATTTGGTCCAGAACTTCATATTCAGGTCTACAACAAAAATAGTCTGCAACATAATTTCAGCCTGAATGGCTCCACTCTCTCTTTCATGACGAGGGACTCACTTGACGTTCGGACATTCGTCGCACACCGTCTCCTGAGTCATCTGGAAGCGGCCCGGTCCGAGCTGCGTCGTCCTCATTTCCTGTCTGCAGTTGCACTTCCTTTTGCCAGGAGCTTCTTTAGCTACAGGCTTGTTCCGCACAACCTGGCAACAAAACGGTTTCAGAAGGAATCAAAAATAAAGCATAAAACTCCTATGTTGTTCTACACATGGTATTAAAGATAATTCTGGAAAATAAGCACAAGCTTTTAATTCAGAAAGGAAGCGATTCTCCATACCTCCACAAAGTTCCCAGAATACACCTCTTCCAGCGTGACCTCAAGGTCGAGAACTATGTCATTTCCTCTGGGGATGTTCCTGTCTTGCTGCTGCCGATTTCCTCCAAACATGAAGCCGAAATCGCCAAAGAAGCTTTGAGGGCAAAGAGGGAAGGGAGAAACAGTCAGTGGACATTTCTTTTTTAAAAACACCAGGGGCCTCATGCACAGTTTTCACACTAAAACTTGGCAGACGGACAAATTTAGAAATGCGCGGCACACACAAGAAATTCTGATGTATAAAGCCGTACGTACACACATACCTGTGCACCTTTCCTTTATACATTTCAATTTGTGGGAAATAAAGTGCAGCTGTTTGTCCGCCTGTCGCCATCCATAAATATATCTTAATGCAAATTAGTATAAATACCCAGAAGTCTGCCACCACGTGAAGCAATTACCATGGAAACGTCCTTGTTTGTAGTGGCATAAGTATTTATAATAATAATAATTATATATTTTATGTAAAAGGTGCTTTCATGGCACAAAAGGTAACCTTACCAAATAAAAATCAAAATAATACATTTAAAAGAAAAAAAAAAAAGAAAAAAATATAAAAAAGAAAATAGAGATCCAAGTGCAAATTCCTGTTTGAACAGCAGAGCGTTCAGCCAGGATTTAAAGACAGTCAGCGTGTCAAGGAGTGCTTGGAGTGGGAAAGTGCACCGGTACCGGTACCGCACGGCTCCTTCTTTAAGTTTTGCTCGGAGCTCCAGGATGATCAGTCTGGATTAATCTAAACACTAATAAACCATCATCAACATATCCTAGCAGATCAATATGATCTCTGATCAAACGCTCCCTTGAATCCTTCCATTGGTGATGTTCTCCATCAGAAAGCGGCTCACTTTTATGCAGCTACTGATAAACATGTGATTGTCTACACACCTTGATCACCTTAAAAATAATCAAACCTGTTTGGAGTTAATCTGCTGATCCAACCCCGTTTTCTTTTTCAGTCAGAATTAAATTACCCCATAGATGCATTTCATGCACAGACCAACACGTCTTTATGCATCTTTATGAGACAAAAACTGAGGAGTAGTACCATTTACATTCGAGTGAAGTTTTCACATCCTTTCGTTTTTATTTTGTGTGTGTGTGATGTTATTGTCTGAGGAAAAATGTGGTTCAGTTTCATTGTTTACGTTTAAACAATGAAATATTTAAATTATAAAAAAAACATCGGGTTCGATGCTTCTTGATTAAAATACACTGAATGGAGTCAGATCTCAGTGTGTTTATGTGAGTTCTGAGGTTTTCTAGTTTGTTATTGAAAAGTTTGGGTGGCTGCCGCACATTTTCACAGCAGGTCAAACGTGTGCGTATATTTACGCAAACTTTCACGCCACATTCGTTTTGTTACATGCCGACTTGTGAGTAAAATATGCCGCCGCACATTTTTTGTGCATATGCATGCTTTTAACATGAGGCCCCAGAGCTGAATATGTGATTCATCCGTTTGAACAGATCTGGACTAAGAACGTCCAGACCATCTGTTCAGGTTTAGACGTCCAACTGCTTGAAATATAGAACTAGTATCTCCTGCTCAAAGACCACAACAGAGAAGTTTAATAAATTATCTCATCATTAATGGTCTGATTTATGGTGGGACTCAATTAAAGCTTTAAACTTTTTAGTCTTTTCGCTTGAGGCAGATCTACTGCCCTTTACCCCTAACCTGACCAGATCTTTGGAACAACAGAACTAGTACATTAGCAAGACAACTATTCCATTTTCCATTTGGAACATTGCTTTTGACTGAAATAGTTCTTTATGTTTATAATAAAAGACAATCCAATAATTTCTAAAAGGAACACAGCACCAACCTGGAGAAGATATCATTATGAGAACTGTGATGACCTTCTTTGAGTCCATCTTCTCCGTACATATCATACTGTTTCCTTTTCTCCTCATCAGACAGAACCTGGGTACAAAACAGCCAATCAACTTCATAGTAAACATATGCACAGTGTCATGCACCGCTATCCTGAACTTTTTCACATTTTAAGGTTAACATAAAATTGTTAGATACTTTGTAAATAAATAGATTGTTGAAGTCGGATACATGATCTGATATTAATATCTGTATAGAAGGGGTGCATCGATTCATAGGCCAGCCAATTTATTGGTGCCGATTTCCTTAATTTTGGGAGATCGGTGATCAACTAATTTTTACATGTGAAGCCGATCTTATCCACTGATGTTATCAACCTCGGAAAAGGTCTAAAAATCAACGACTGTGCTTTTCTTTTCTCCCGTGAGAGAAGTTTGACTGACAAACCAGCCAACCAGGTCATGTCTGCACATTTACAGTTAATAATAGTCACCCCACTGTTGCCAATTGAGCTGCTTTCTTGATATATTGAGCAACATTTCAGACAAAAAAATGGTATCTGCCAAATTTGGAATCAGTAAGTTAGGCTTTTTCAAAGATCGGTAATCGGCGATCGGCCACAATTCTGCAATCGGTGCACCCATATAGTCCTGATATTGAAAATATGTGCACAATTCATAAGGACAGATCTATTCAGACTAATTCTATGTCTTGCTGTAAGGAGTGTCATGCTTTAGTATTTATTTTGCATTATATTTAGAATCCCGAATTGCACTTTGTGAACCATTTGAAAGGTTTGTTGCAGTTTGTGCATCATGCAGTCTGCATCAACTACATAAAGCATTGTGCAGAGTACATAGTAAAAAAAAATTGTGTCGGATTTTAAATAGTAAAAGGTTAAGCCACATATACTGTGTCAATTTATTTCTATCAAAACGCGCTTACAGTAAAATCCAAATATATTGATGAAATCTGATTTCCAAGCTCACAAATCTTAACAGCACTTGTGATTCGTAGGAATACTTAAGATATGCAAATTAGACGTCAGTAATAAGGTAATGTGAACGTTTGAAACGGAAACACCTGCAGCGGTTATTAAAATCCACTCCCAGTCATCCACGTCTGACTTTTCCTGTCGCCAGCTGTGCTACGCCACAGCCAATCAGCTGCAGCCACACGGTGTAGTCGGCCAATCACAGAACTCTGATCGTTTATAATAGTAACCAAATAGCAAGCGCACAAACGACTTTTATAACCGTTTGGCACTTATGGTACAATTTTGTTTTATATTGCATTTCATTGTACTTTAGAAACACTCCAGCTGTTGAGTAACTATGTAAGGAGGAAGTGTGTGTTGGGCCTCATTCATCTATAACTGATACAAAACAATAGTTGTATGCTCACCTCGTAAGCTGCTCCCAGATCTGCGAATTTGTCCTGTGCTTTGGGGTCGTCGGGGTTCCTGTCGGGGTGTAACTGTAGAGCCAACTTTCTGTAGGCCTTCTTTATATCCCTGATGGTTGCTGTCTTACTCACCCCCAGGATATTATAGAAATCTCGACTACATCAAAGAGGGAGAGAGGGCAATGACGGCATGTTCATTATTCCACGGACAGAAACACACCGAGCTCTGCTGCCGATATAGTAGCTTCTAAGTCAGTGAAGCAGTGGTCTGCTAGCTAAAGTCTCAGAGAAGACAGGCGCCGGTGTTGGGTTCAGGCTCCCTCCGTGTGACTGCTAGCTCCATGCTAACTAAGCTAACTAAACCAAAGCATGACCACTAATACCAGCACGTTGGGGTTCAACAGCATAAAATGGCTTGTGGAAACAACAAAAACGCCTCTTGGAGGTTCTGTTCAGAATATCAGCCTGCTCTCCTCCACGCATGGAGAGACCCGGGTAGACCAATCACAGCTAAACATGTGTACCTGCTGGCAGTGCCGTTTCACCGCCGGGTCGCTGCTTCTGCGAGCGACACCCGCTTACCTGGCAAGTACTGCCGTGGTGATATAAAGCAGCAGGCAGCACGCATTCCAGATGTTAATCCCTTTCTTAGCCATAGATCCCCGGAGTCACGAAGGACAAGATACAGAAGGTACCAGCCGGCTTTTGAAGCTCAGATCCCGCAAGCCACTCACAAGCCTTCTTCCTCCTGTCAGAGAGAGCCCTCCCACCGCGGCGTGTCCGCTAACTCCGCCCACACTTAAAGAAGCTCCAGCCTCATGGACCAGGAGTCGAGGTTACTCTTTCTGTTGAGAGCCAAAAGTGACACGATGCAATATAAATCAATGACATCTGGATATAACTGGAAACATATATGCGTTGAAAAATAAATGAATGTTATTTGTAATTATTGAAATGTTAAAATAATTTCTAAAAACTTGTATTCATTGTATGTTGAAATCCAGGTTATTTAGCATCAATTTAATTAACTGTTTAATAGTCTGTGTAATCTCAGTAAATTTGCTGTTGTCCTGCAGTAAATCAGATGTTGAGGTCAGTGTCATTCGCTGTTATCACAAAAGTTATCTGAAATAACCCATGACAATTAATGCATACCTAACTGCAAAAAAATATTTTTTGCTGTAAGCTTATCCTGTTGTCACTTTTTAATTACATTTTAAACAGTGCTTTTTTTATTTACCATAATATATTGTAACATACTTCATTTCTTCTGAAGTAAATAAGTTGTTGCAGATACACAATCTGGAAATTAATACTAAAAATATTTAAGATTTGCACATTATTACAAGATCTCTTTAATTAATACATTATGTAATGTAGTTTGATTAGAAAGCAAAATACAAACAGTCTTACAGTCATTTTAATTTATTATTGCCTCACTAGTTGACAATTAAACCAGAGGTTATTCACGGTCATGAAAAAAGTTATCAAAAAACAATGTGAAAGTATAATGCAGTGTGGATGCAGTTTCAGATAAATTCAATTCAGTTTATATGTTACAAAAAATAAAATGTATTTTAAAATGTGCGTAGTTCATTTAATCCAATTAGTCAAAAGTAAATTACATGTTTTTTTATTTCTGTCCTCATTATAGAACACAATCCTGCTGTTCCAGCTTATTTTTCCTGCTGACTTTTAGAATGGAAAAAGTCCAGTTACATTAATTTGAAATTAATGCCAGTGGTGCTGATGTGGCTAAACATGAGGAGCCCCATATGAATCAGGGTCATCCCAAGCCTTTGTCAGGTCTTGTGGAAAATTCTGTTCCCTTGTGAAAATCAAACTTACAGGATTTGTTGTTGATGAAGAGGGGAATAAGCACAGTTTGTGGAAAAATAATTTCTTCCCATGTTCTGGAGGGGAAACAGATTATTTCAGGCAGCTAAAATTAATTGGTTCCCCCCAAGTAACTGGCCAATAATGAGCAAATGTTGCCTTATTTACAGGATTTGTTGTTCAAGAAGAGAACAAGCACAGTTAAAGAGTCTGAAAAAATAATTATCTCCCATATTAGAGAGGGGGAACAGATTATTTCAGCTGAAATATTTGGTTTCCCCCTCATAACTTTGGCAAAGAACAAATGTTTTCAAATTCTCAATGATTGTTATACATGATAGTATGATTGAGCCACCAAAAATTAACAACTAGAAATTTATTTTATCAAGCAACCTGCCATATTTTACATTAGAACGGGATTTTCCAGAAAGCCTGCACGCTCATGTTTTAAGGAAGTCTTATTTTTTGTGTCCTACTATCAGCCAGCTTTCATCCTATTATATCAGCAGTGAACAATTATAAATACACACAACGTGTTGGAAACCCGTGTTTGGGGACTGACGTTTAATTGTCATGTTAAGTGACAAAAGTTGGAAAAAGACCGATTCTCTTGGCGACTAAAAAAACAACACAAAACGGTGTAAGAAGAACTTCACACAATATTTCGTTTATTTATTTATTTAACAATTCTGTTAGCTGCCGATTAAACTGAAAGTTACAACCTTGACATAATTATATGAGTTGTTTTATCGAGAAATCGATCAGAAAATGGTGTGACTTGCCTCTATGGCTGCAGTGCGCGCTCCTTCATGCAAAGTGCTGCGCGCGCTCCCGCGAGCTGCGCGCGCCGCTTGTCGGGAAGGGAGGCGCCAAAGAGGAAGAATATTCAACTTTACTGAGTGTGTGAATGAAAACAAACCGTGACAAGTAAACTCGGAACATCAGCGTTCGTCTAATGAAACCGTGACCCAGCAGTTTATCCTCCCGAGGGACGGAACACATCGTTTCCTGTGTGGGACAAAGTTCGGAGGTAAGAGCGCTCCTAGCTTTGTTAGCCAGCTGTAGCTAACGTCGGCTTTCAGCTGAACTTTAGTCAAGTTTACTTTTCGGAAAACAAGTTGGCTGTCCTTTGTTATTGCGTCACGAAAATGTTTTATGATTATTTACTTCATTTATTTACTCTCTACTGTGGTGCGGCTTAAGAAAGCTGCTCAGGTTAGGTCGCCCTACGAAGAGATGAAATGTCAGGTGTGGATGACACCAGCAGTTGTCATGGGAGCAAAGCTGGGAGATAACTATGTTATGTTCCACATCCAATTCCACCGTCAGTGTTCAGACTTCAGGCACAAATAAATGTTACCACTTTTAGAAGAAGCTCAAAATCTTTGAGCAACATCATAATGAGGATCATGTTCAGAATAAACAAGCATACCTGTCTATCTGGAATAAGTAGGTGTGCCTAATCTGCAGGTTTTAACTGTTGCTTCATTCCAAAAAAACAATGCTATGGTGCAGCTATAGAAGGTAGCTGTGCTTATGCAGCTACCTTATGAGGCTATATTTAAAGAAATATTCTGTAATTTGGCTAAATAAGAATTACAAATTGATATGTTCTTGTGAACACTGTCATACACTGTTTGAGGTAAATAAATCTGGGCTTTTTATTTTACAACAAAATATCTAGAAAGGTGACTCAGTCTTCACTGGCTTCTGTCGTGATTTAAATTTAACTCCAAGCACAGAAAAGCCTCACAGTCATTATTAACTCATAATGATTTCTTTGCAAAACAAATATGGAGCTGGTAGTTTGTTGAAAATGAAGTACTTCAATTCAAAGTATGACAGAGGCAAAAAGCAAATCACAAGAAAAACATCAAGACAATATGGCCTAACAACAAAGGGTCACATGAGGGGAAAGTGAATCATGATCAGAGTATCAGGATGAAATACCCAGACCAAAATAGCACTGTTCAATGTTAGGTTAACCATTTACATAGACAGTTTAGTCTATGTAAATGTTGTAACCATGGGAACAGTATTGACACTTACATGTTCACACACATGTTCAGGTGTTGCGCTATAAACATTTCTGTCACATTTAGATTCCCATGTTAAAGTACGGCATGCGTTCGTTTTTACAGGGGCCTCATGCAGCATGGTACTGTGATTTACAACATTTGTTATGAAAGGTAATCATTTTCTGCTTCATTTCCAAAACTGAGTCACCATTAAAACCCAGCACCTGCTTCTGCTTCTATTAACATTTGTGAAAGAATGAGTCGCTTTTGGGGGCTCGGTGAATTCCAGCAGGTTTTCCTGGGAAGTCCAGTCAAACTTCTCCACTACTGAATACGACACAGACTGCTATGACAAAGTGAAAGAATGAGAACGTCAGCTGTCAGAAAATAAATTTTTCCCATCAAAGGGAAGCAACTTCCTCCACATGGTGTGTTCTCAAGCTGTAAACTGAACTTTTAAGGCTTATGACACTCTGTTTTCTTGTCGCTCTATAAAGGCCTGATTTGTGGAGTGCACAAGTAAGTGTTCTCTGACATTGTTCTCCAACTGGAAAACTTCTGAAACCAATCAGCTGCTTTGAATTTTCAATTCAGTTTATTTTCACAGCACCAATTCACAACAGATATGGTCTCAAACTAAAAATAACTCAGAGGGATTTCTATAAAAGGGGAGTAATTGCATGTAAACACTAAAATGTTTTGATTTCTGCGATTTAAAAAAATCAGATAGGAATGGGTGATATGGACTTAAAGTTTTATCAGGACAGTTACCACTAATGTGATAAAAATGACAATAAGAACTACGTATTACTTATTTTTTAGGTAACAGTATAGCTGTGACTGCATGGCACAGCAATCAAAGCTGCACAAACACAAATACTACTCTTAAAAAACACACTCATTTGTTTGTTATGTGCTTCTTTAGGACGCCAGTAACAAAATTAAGTATAATATGTATGACTAAAGTGCACACAGTAACTACATTTAATCATATTTTCAAATGTATTATTATTTATTGATACACCTTTGTTGAACAAACGGTGGAGAAAAATAGCAGAACTAATAATCCTAACAAGGACAGTTTTGTTGTTTAAACATCGATTGGAATTTATTGTGTCAATGATTAATCAAAATTCATACAAGAAATTCAAGATATTAAACAATACAATAAATGGCCAACCTTATATTCAAATCCTTTGAAACAATTTCTTCAGCTAACTTTACAGTTATGCCTCTTTTTTTTTTTTTTTTTATCACATAAAACCTCAATAAATCCACAGTGAACTGTGGTTGTAACATGACAAAATGTGAAAAACATTGATGGAACATGAACACTTTTGCAAGTCACTCCTTGCTTTCAATCTAGTCCAATTTAAAATACTTTATTCCTCCCAAAGAGCGATTAATTATTGTCATAATTTATATAATTCAAATATCTTCAATGAAACGTTGAGGATGATGGTTTTAATTGTGTGATTGTGATCCTGTGAGCAAGAAGCTTCTCTCATAGCAGTCGGTAGCTATGTTTCCATCCAATTGTCATGCAAATTTTGAGCGAACTTTTAAACTGTTGCAAAAAAAAGATCATGCGAATTAGGAGCATTTCCTTCTACTGGTTTGGAGCGAATCCAGCAGGCTGCACAAAGCGTGATCTTGTCAGATGTTGACTCTACGAATGGCTGTAATAAACCAGGTGCAAAGGTTGCAAACCAGCAAGGGCCACACATCTCAGAAAAATGGACAGACTCCTCCCCTCAGACCTTGAGGGTAGGACTTAGAAATTTTTGAGTGTCATGCCTATAGTAATTCACAGAGCTAGCAGTGCATGACAGCATTCCACCACTTCCATCCCATCTTGGAGCTTCGGTTGCCGGCCACTCCAGGCAGACAGTTCTCCCCTACGTGCTAAAGGTTGGGACTGTGATTCGCCACTTCATAATTTATTTTGCAAATGTGTTTCCATCTTCCTTTTAACGCTTTTACCCTTTTTCGGAAAAAGCCAAAAACCACTTCAAACAAAATGTTAAAAGCTTTATTGCGAAATTGAGTAAGTTATTTTTGAATTTGTATATTTCTATTTACCTTTTCTGCTGCGATACTCCAAAATGCAAAGGAAAAAAAACATCGATGGAAACATTCGTACTCGTGCAACAAATTTGCTCCTCCTCTTTAAATCTATGGATTTATTTCACTTTCATAACTTCTTCTGTGCACCATGTGAAAACTCTCCCTCTCCCCTCAGACATGGAGGCGGACAGTGTGAGCATATGGCCACGCATGGAGCCCTTCTTACTGGGTGCCCTGCAGGTGAACGCACTGACACCGGTTGAATGCTTGACATCATCCAGACACATGTAGACGTGTGAAATGACCCAGAGTGTGGTCCATTTTCAGGTGGCTCCCACCTCCAAGCTCAGCCTGCACTACCTCCGGAAGATGGCAATCTATGTTCAAACTCGGGAAGGCTGCTTTCCTGTCCTGAGCTGGTCCATGTGGCGGCATATCGCCTGTGGAAAGCTGCAGCTTCCAGAAGACCTGGCATGGCTCTACTTAGAGACATTCGACCTGCTTTTGGGTCACACTCCAGAGGAAAGGCTGGAGCGGGCAGAGTGCCTGTCCCAGTGCTCCTCCAAAAGCGAGTTGGACCAGCAAAGAAGTAAGGTAAGAGGACACCAGTGGCGGAGAGCGGTAATACCAATTATTGTTTCTCATGTAACCCAAAGTTGATGCTGAGACATTGTGTCTTTGTCCCCAGTTGTCAGTGGACACGCTTCAGTTCCTCCTCTTCCTCTACATCCAGCAGCTGAACCGCATGTCTCTGCGGACGTCTCTGATTGGTGAGGAGTGGCCCAGTCACCGAGCTCGCTCCCCCTCTCCATCAGAGCGAGAGACCAAGGCCAGCTCTCAGAACAAGGTGAAAGACACTAAAGACGGGACCGACCCGACTGAATGTTTATTGTCTTGAAACTGGAAGCACGGGTCTTGTCACCATCTCCTGGTTCTTTGATCTGTTGCTTATAGCCCTTCTTTGTTGCTGGCTTTGTTTGGCAGAATTGGGACGATCAGGCTCATCTGTCGTTCGTTCAGAACCACTTGGCAGATATTTTGGAGCTGCTGGTAGAACCGGGGCAGTTGTCTCAGTCAGGACAGGCCAAAAGAGACTCCCAGGTGAGTCTATGCTATCTTACTAAAAAGACTTGAAGTTGCAAAAGGACAATCAACATCATGTTAAATCCCATAAATTGGGAATGGGATGTCACTCATGTTCATGTGTGTTTGAAGACAGGGAAGTGAAATATTTTTGACAATGTACAGCTGTTAGCTTTGCATGTTGTTTGTATATCTGTAACCTGGGTGCTGTGTTGATATTTAGGAACTTGTTTTGGTTTCTTGGTGCTTGGTTTCAAGCACCAAGAAACCTCACCTGTTGTTTCAGGTCATAAGATAAACCCACTAAACATCATAAAGTCTTACTGATGCTAAGTTTAAAGAGGCAGTATCATGTGTTTTCCAGGTACAAAGTGCCATTCTATAGCACAATCAAGTAACTATGTTAATTTCAGTTGCTAGAAAAAATGTTGTATATCAAATATGATGTAAAAGAAAATTTAGTCTCTAATTTAATGCCTTGAAATTGGGCCTCTGTGTCTTTAAAACCTCCTGCTCTTCCTGAAACTCCACCTTCAGGGATTCATCACAACATGGCTCCTCTATTAACGCTTTAACAACGTTTTTTCCAGCACTTCACTGAGTAGTAGCTCCTATAATGAGTTCACCAGATGTTCAGTTCCACCAGGTGTTTGCTAGCTGTTGCTGGCTAGTCTGAGCTGAGTGGGAGAGGGATACTCTGTGAGGCAGAAGTTCCAAGGAGGAGCTGTGTCTTGAAGACGGGGCTAAGTTCAACCAGGCGTTTTGCAGCTGAATGGTTGCTATGGGTGATTAAAGGGTTTTTCAAACATGCATGGAAGAGTTAAAGCAACACTCTGGGTATGTTCTGAATAACATCACAACATGTCGTAAAGCTCAAAAATGTTGATTTTACACAATACTGCCCCTTTAAAGCCCACAGATGTTCTTGTTCACCATGTTTTCTGACCAGACGTGTTCTGAATTTCTGTGCCATAGAAAGATTTAAAGCGTTGTAATTACCCTTCTGTCATCAGATCTCCCTGGAAGCTGTGCAGAGTTTAGGCCTCCTCCTGGAGGGCTCAGTTGGCCATGGAAAAGGCATCCAGCCCATCCACAAGCTGTTGACCAAAGGGCTGCTCCAAACACCGTCTGGCTACTCCATGCTGAGCCGCTCCTTCCCTCTGCACAGACTCCTCTCATGTCTCCAACAAAACCTCACCCTCAACCCGTTTGGGATGACCGCCTGCCTCCGCTCGGGGAAGAAACTAGCCTGGGCCCAACAAGGTATCGCTGAGTCTCCTGGCAGTCAGACTCCTTCAGCCTTCAGACTGCCTGCCTGGAAGTGTTTGACTCCCTACCTGTTGTCTTTTCATTCCAGTGGAAGGAGCCATGAAGAGAGCTAAGATAGCCCGCAACACCCACATGGCCCCACCCGGCAGCAAGATGGTGCTGATGTCCCAGGTCATCAAACAGACTCTGGCTAAAACATCTGACAAGCTGACCGGCGCCAACATCAAGATCCACAGATGTTCTGATGCCTTCATATACCTCCTATCTCCTCTCAGGTGAAGCCAGCTTCTCTTAACGCTGGGAACGCATTTGGCAGTGGCACTGATTTGTGTTAATGTTAGCGCCAGCAGTATGAGTGATCTCTGTCTCACATTAATACTTAGTCATATTCAATAAACTGGAATATGGATTCGCTCGCTTGTTAGATTAAAAGCAACTCTTGATAACAACCTTTAAACAGGTAACATATTTTCATTAGACCCACATCTCTGCATTAAGAATATTTTAATTGGTCTGATATAATATTCTTAACTTGAATATTGTGCTTTCGTCAAAACAAAAAAAAACACCTTTTTTTTAACTTATAGTCTATTGGGAAGTAATCTATATAATGTGCAACTTGTGAACTGAGTTACTGAAATATATTAACTTTTCTTTAATGTTCTACTTTATTGACAATGACTAGTTGAGGACAGCTGGAATGATACTGGCTCAGAGCTCTCCCACATTTCTAGGAACCTCTTTCCCTGAAGCAGGGAGGAGTAAAATGACAGATGCCAAAGTGATAAACAATAAATAACACCTGAGCGATGTTTCTACAGCTACACACCTTGGGTCTTGAAAGATCCTCCCTGAAAAGGCAAACATGCAGATCTGTCTGCACAAAAACCGCTGATGTGCTCCAAGTTAAATTGTTCATTTGACAAAAGGATTAAAAATTTTTTAAACCAGCTTTAACTTTATTTGAATCAAATACAACATGGTGCATGTCGGTGCATGTATCCCACATATTACTAAGCAGTTTCTTTTCCTCCGCTTAGCAATATGCTTAAATTCAGTGGATCGTCTCGTCCTATCTCCATTTTGAATTTAGTTATTTCCTAACTCAATGAGAATCGATAGGGAATCGAATCGATAAGTGAGATCTATGATGGAATCGCTATCGGTAAGCTCGTGTCATTCCCAGGGAACATGAACTCACTGTGTTGTGTTTTTGTTGCATTCTTTAGATCCGTCAGTGTGGACAAATGCCGTGACAGCACAGTGGTTCTGGGTCCAGTCCAGACCAGCGTCCACATCCACAGCTGTCAGAACGTACGTGTGGTGTGTGTTGCCGGCAGGGTGGTGATCAGCGCCTCCTCGCGCTGCACCGTCCACGCCCTTACCCCCACCTGCCCGCTGCTTCTGCCCGGAAACTCCGACATAACCCTGGCTCCCTTCCACATTTTCTACCCCTCCCTGGAGGACCACATGGCCAGCGTGGGGCTCGCTGTGGTCCCCAATGCCTGGGATCAGCCCTTGGTTCTGGGAACCGAGGGCCTCGCCAGCCCCCCACTCAGCTCGCCCTCAAGCTTGGACAGCACCTGCTACCGCCTGCTGCCCCCGTCCGAGTTTCACACGCTGGCTGTGCCTTTCCAGATGGAAGGTGACACGTGCGAGGTACCTGGCGGTCTGCCCCCTGCCTACCAGGCAGCACTGAGGGAAAAGCAGAAAAGGATACAGAACTGGCAGAAAACAGTGATGGAGGCCCGACTGAACAAGTGGGTATTAGGAAAAGCCTGGCAGCGCTCCATCCTTGGTGGATTGATTATTAAAGTGCAGTATGCAACTTTTATAAACAATAAGGTTTTTTTTACATATTTGTTAAAACTCTCTCTATGTTGTCACAGTATGTATGAGAGAGATTATCTGAGAAAAGGTCAAGCTCCTCTGCCTTCCCCCTGTGGTTCTGCTGTCATCTACAGAAATACACCGCTCTGTCCGAAACAACCAATCAGAGCCAGGAGGAGGGTTTTAATGCTGTTAATCACACTCCTGTAAGCACTGCTTACATCCTCCCCCTTTTTCTTGGCTAGTCTACAGTTCGTTACACAAATAGGAGCCTAACATAAATGCTAAGATGAGTTAGCATAGGCAACAATGATGGCAGATAAACGGCTCTCCTGTAGTTTCCATGTAGCACCATGTACACAAGATTGATTGACTACGCTAAACCCCTCCTCCTGGTTCTGCTTGACTGTTTTTGACCGTTTGTTTCTGCAGATGGCAGTAGGAGCACTGGGAGGAGGTAGAAGAAGAGGTTATCTGTCTCTGTGACAACATGGTGACAGTTTTAACACATATTTAAAAAACATGGGTGAGGCAACTTTATTTAGCGTTATCGGAGTAAAAGGTCTCCAACCTTTTCATTATTTCATTTCAAAATGTTCCTTCCATTTCATCATTATATGCTACTTTCTGTTCATTTGGATAAAATTCCAAAATAAGGTGATCAATGTTGTCATGTGAAAACTTTTAAGGAGTATGAATACTTTAGCAGTGCACTGTAAACCAGGGAGGAGTTTGATGGAAAATATCTCCCAAAGATCAATGTGGATTTGATCTATTCTCTTCTGCGCTGTCTGACCCAGACAGACTAGTGAACCCGTGGCAGGGCAGGGGGGCGGGTGGAGGGAAAATCTCTCAGCGGCTCTGAAACTCTTTCCTGACTTTTTAAACCTTTTTTTTCCTGGATGTTGTGTTTGTAGGGAGCAGAAGCAACAGTTTCAGGAGCTGGTGGAGCTAAAGTTCCACGAGTGGCTTTTGGAAACTGGCCACCGACAGGAACTGGACAGCCTGATCCCAACCATGGCCAACTCTCAGAAGAACTCGGACGGAGCGGCGACAGACTCCAGCCGGGTTAAAGACGCCAAACCTGTCCAGACGACTGCTGCTTATTGAGCTCGTGACTCGCTGCTGTGTAAGGGCATGTTTCTGACCTGATCCAGAACACCGTACAGGCAGACTGCATCCTGTGTGTGACGGGTTCTGGTTCGGGCAGTTGCTGCGCTGCAGGTTCAGGTCTGACCTGTTTTCAGGCTCAGAAAAGGCAGCTAAGTCCTCGACGTGAAAGAGCAGGCAAAGGAGTAGATCGGCATGTTGTAGAGCAACATAGCAACGGGTTGCTGTTCTTGGAACAACACTTTTAAGGGGTATGAATACAAAATGCACTAGAAAATATGCCAAGATTTCAATGGGCATTTAGAGAAAATCAACTCTTGTTGTTTGGTCAAAGGGCTGCTTAAATTAGTTAAAGTAAAGCAAGAGTTGTGAAGGTTTTTTTTTTTTTTTTTACCCAGGAAAAAAAAAGAGAGAGTTTTTCTTGACCAAGAAAAACTCTAAGAATCAGTTTCCTTTTCCACCACAAGCCATTATCATTATCTTTCCAATACTGTACATAGTTTAAACCTTCAGAAGCCTCCACATGCTTTGACTACCTTCCACGGTGACTTACAAGGTAAACATGAGGCACATTAGCTGTTACTGGCTGAACTGTGAGGTTCAGCCAGTCACACGGAGAGCACTCTGAACAGAAGTGCAGTGTAGCATATTCCGAGAACCGCCGGTAGAAACTAAAGTGAGCAGCAGTAAACCAGGAAGAAGCTCTGGTGGAGTCTTTGTGTCGGGTTTCATTTACATCTGTGGCCAGAACTTGGATCTGGGAATATACGCCACAACCCGTTCATGTAAAAGGTGGAAAACCAGTTGGATCTTCTAATCACCAGTTGGTGACCAAACCCAAACACCGGGAGCTGTACGGTATCCATCACTATGAGACTATTGCAGTTTGAAAATCCTGTGAAAATACTAGTTTCATAGTACAAACACAAAAATCAAAAGGATAAATCATCTTAATTTAAGTTAAAAAAAAAAAAAAGCAACAAATGTTCTTAACACTACCAAAATTATAAAATATATTGATACTTTTAAAATAGATCACTATGCAATGTATTATTGATAAGTTTAATACTAGTGTGTAGGATATTGTAGTATTTCTTATTTTGCGTTTTATAGAATAAAACTAGTCAAACAAGCAGTATTGAAACTAGTCTGTAAAAGCTCCACCTGGATCCCAGGAAGCTATCCATGTCTGTTAATCAGGAACACATCAAGGTGAAAGTGCTTCATATTAACTCAGATAGGCAGAAATAAACATATTTTAAACCTTTGGAAGCCATGTTGGATTTAAAAATGTGATTGGTGAGAATCAGATTTCCCCTTTGGAAATCCAACTGTTTGTTGTTGCTACTTCAAAATTCCCACCTTTTATTTTGAAACACACCTTTTCACACACAATGCCAATGGGTCAGACTTGTCTTTTTTTGTTTCTTTCTATTATTTCTTTTTGCATTTCAGTGCCACCCAGGCTCTGTGTCTGAGTTACCCTCAGCAGGGTTGGGCAGATGCTGATCTACAGCCAGTTGGATAAAAGTGTTGAGACACAAATAAAAAAGAGGGGAGGGGGAGACTTGGTGTGTGGCGCTGCACTGTGATCCTCCTGGCAGATGTACGTCCCATTATCTGTTTCAGTGTGGATTTACCCTGTTCTTACAGCAGGAACAACCTGCTGGGCTGACGTGTGCCAAGTAACAAGCATGCTACAAACACAATAATTTCACATGACATTTATGAATGTTTGTGAACATCAGCTGTCGATTATTTTTCATAAACCCTCCGTTAGAAGATGTATTACCTCGAAGTGTTTCTCACTAGCTTATTTGCACTCACTAGCTTCCAGCGTATTTACAGTTTATGTGCAACACACATTGATCACAGAGAGCTCGCTGCAAAAACACTAAATCAAGTATTTTTGGTCTACTTGAAATGAGACAAACTATTTTACAAGAAACTTTTCAGTCAGATATAGGAGCTTGTTTTAACTCAATTCCTTAATGTTGATGAAAAAGTACTAGTTCCATTTGCAGATTATTTTATTTATAACTGAAGTTTCTTCCCTTGTTATAAGTGAAATAATCTGCCAGTGGAACTAGAACTTTTTCATCAACATTAAGGAATTGAGTTAAAACAAGCTCCTATATCTGACTGAAAATGTATGTCTCTTATTTCAGGTGTTCTAAGATATTTACGCTAGAAATCAGACCAAGAATACATGGTAAGATTGAGTGTTTTTGCAATGCTGCTGCTGCTTTGTGTTGATGAGGGAAGTTACTGTAAAACACTATGCATTTGAAGATGTGTACACTGAAAAAAAAAGGCCTTACCGCAAATGTCTGCTACCTGAATGTCCCTGCTGCTGTAGCTGCTCTGTAATAAGTACAGGACTGTTTATGATCAAGTGGAAACTAATTAAAGGTTTGCTAGAACTACAACGCCTTCTCTTTGTTCTCCTGCTGCCAGGTTTAGAAACCATGATGGACCTAATCCCGGCTTATACTTCCTGGAAGTACTAATGTAGCTATTTCAGTTCTATTCAAAAATACCTTTATCCCAAAAGGAAATTAAGTGCCGTCACTCATTTCATCCATGTATGTTCAAAGTTTGTGGTTGGTTATTCTGTGGGGAGGAAGGATCTCCAATAGCAGTCAGTCTTGCCTGAAGACTCCTCTGACTAAAGATGCTGTTGCTGTAACAATCGTATGACTGTCCTGACATGCTAACAGTTCAACATCTCCGCAGCAGAGATGATATTCCACAGTAACATGTCCTGGACGACACCATCAGTTGTCATGCTCTGCTAATCCAGGTCATTTGGTTTTGCCACTTCTCTTAAATCTCTGCCTGGCTAGAAAGCCAAGCAGAGAGATGTTGGAGTCGGGGATGTGATCCTTCTCATCGAAATTAATGAAGGAGAATATTTTAACTTCCTGTGTGTCTCTCATTTGAGCTAAATCTATGTAAATTTACATTCCTGACAAAATACACTAATTAAATCTTCCTTTCATACGTATTTGTAGGTATTTATAAACTTTCAAAGCTTCCACTTCACAGAACACATGACTCCCCCACTCAGCTCCTTCAGACTAGCCAGCAGCAATTAGCAAACACGTCTGCTGAGCTCATTATAGGAGCTACTTCTCAGAGCAATGCTGGTAAAAACATTAAAGGGCCAATGTCGGAGCCATGTTGTGATAACTTCCTGAAGGTGGAGTTTCAGGAAGAACAGGAGGTTTTAAAGAAACACACCTACAGGTAAAAGTCTCGGCCTGATTATCTTTTCTGCACGTCTTCTCCCTCTCTCCTTACCCACCTTAGTGTCTGACAACTCTACTCCACTACAGGAGAAGTGGGACATAAAACGGAGCGACGAACTAGATGTGAATTATGGCATAAAAACAGAATCAGTGAAAAATTAACACATGATGTGGATTAGGCAGTGCAGCAGGTGATGAGTGAAGATTACTGATGATCAATAAACGATCAAATAAATGTAGCAACAGGAAAGAAACTAAAGTGGACATAGCAATAAACCAAGAGAGGATAATACTAATCAAAAGAAACTAAGTGGAAATTAATGAAGAACAAAATGCAAGAATAAACTAAAGTAAATACAGAGGAATAAACTGGTATGGCAAGACCTTTAGAGCAATAATTAATACAGAGTATGGCAAGAATAAACAGACACTATTTCCAGATAAAAGGTAAAATAATATTGTTGAAATGTCATGGGTTTGTTGAGACCATATCTAGTACTGAGAATAAATATATCTTGGACCATAACAGTAAATAACTGATCACTTATTTATGTTTGTAATTAGATTTGATATATTTATTTCTTCAATATTATTTTTCATGTCAGTGTTAATGTCATGAGGCTGATGACTCCATGACACGTTCAATTTCACTCATTAGGATTTGATTAAGAACCAGATTTGTTCTTTTTAATTTCTGTCCAGTAAAACTATTAATCTATAAATCAATAGTCTATATAAAGATATTATCCATGTTTCTGTCTCATATTTGTATGGCATTAAAAGGATCTGGAACTTTTGTTTTTCCACTGAAAGCTCTTGTTTGCACAATAAATGCCATGTGGGTGAAGTTTTATGGATAATACTCTGATGTCCCATTCTCCTGAAGGCAGCACAGAGCTGCACCACCAGATACCGACAGAAACACTAAAGAGAAGAAGAGCTACGATTAATGTAGTTACAGTTCTATCCATGTTTTAATGTTGCAGAACTCAGTCATTTTGCAAATAGTTCAAAGTTTAAACTGGCATGTTGAACATCTTTCATCTGGTTATTTTGTGCAATATTTAACAACTAGAAAATGGCAAAGAATAAGAATATTTTTCCACTCTGGCTGCCTTTAGACCTACCAATTTTAACTTGAATTGTCAATTCATTTTTTGTAGACACCTAAATAATTTCTATTCCCATGGCTTTTTTGTTCTCTGGGAAATTATTTTTTGATGATAAATACAGAAACAAGCATAAAAATCAAAACATCTACAATAGTGATAGTAATATTAATAATAAAACAATGGTCAGTGCAAAGTAGCCTACAAATTCTTTGGTGGGGGCAGTGAGGGACCTGGATAAAGACTAGGGGGGCGCTGGCCCAAAAAAGGTTGAGAAACACTGCTCAAGCAGCTCAACGACACCAAACATCCAGCCAGAGATACAGAGATATGATGGATCAGTTCAGATCAAAGTTTATCCATGGCTTAGAGCACAGACAAAGTCCAGACATTGATCAACTTCAGAACCTGGCGCAAGACTTGAAATTCAACATTCACGGATGTTGCAATCTGACACTGAGGTTGTAGTATTTTAGACTACAACCTCAGTGTCTAAAATACACTCAGGTCAAAACAATTCAGCCACTGGCTTTGCAAAGCTGAAAGAAACTCAGGTCTAAAGTCTTCATAATTGTGCACTACTTTGCCTTGGTTTGCAACATAAAATTCTACTAAAATACAATAATGTTTGTGTTAAAATGTGAATCATTTTCACTCCCTTAGCTGCTGAGTAACATTTTGTCTAGTTGCCCCTGGATTGCATCTCTTTGTTTTCAATGAAAGTCTTATTTCAACCACAATTTCTGTAAAAATTAGAATAGACCAGAATGGCTTTACATAACCAGTGGATGGATGAATGTGGATGAATCCAAAGAGTAGAGCCGAGTTATGAGCTGGCAGGCTCTCACCATGTGTTAGTGGGCTTTGGACCCAGCCAGTGGACGTGTACCATTATGCCGTAATCCTTCCATGCTTTTCTGGAAAAACTGAATAGCACTAGAATCACTGACTCAATTTTTGGATCTCATTTTCATGACAAAGTGATTGTTCCCCTTGTACTAACACTGTTGCTGTTCATAAATGTGAGCGAGTGTTGGGGTATAAAAAGCAGTAGCTGAAAGGCCAGTCAACACCGAGACCTCAGGGAATCCACCAGCGTCGTCGCTCAGCATCACCAAGGCGGTCCCAAGCAATATACCCAAGATGGGCAGGGTGAGTTAGCATGAGGCTCAGGGTGTCTGCTCCAAACTTCTCTTGGCTCTGGACTGGGAAAGGGTTTTGTGGGGGGGTATTCCAATTATGGTTAAGTCTACAGAAAAAAACATGTTTCTTTAGCTTTTTCGGTAGACCTAGAATACAAAAGTAATCCATACTGTTGTCTAAGATGAGCCACACATCGGAGGAGCCTCACACACTAAATGTTTTCCTCCAGATTATCTTCTACGAGGACAAGAACTTTCAGGGTCGTCGTTATGAGTGTGACAGTGACTGCTCAGATTTCCACACATACCTGAGCCGCTGCAACTCCATCCGAGTGGAGAGTGGGGCCTGGGTGGTGTACGAGAGGCCCAACTACATGGGCTACCAGTATGTCCTGACCAGAGGAGAGTACCCGGAGTACCAGCGCTGGATGGGACTCAACGACCGCCTCAGCTCCTGCAAGATAGTCCATTTTGTAAGTCAGTCTGTTCTGGACCTATACTAACTGGGGTTTTGGACCACAATGACTGCAGTGCGGGGTAAAATGTTTGAGTTCATGGAGTGCCATTTATGCAACCAGTGCCTGCAGGGCTCAGTCAATAACCAATAAAGGATGTGTTCCCTGTGTGACCCTCAGTCTGCAGTGTCTCTCATCTAAAAATCAAAGCTGTGAGCTGACGCTGCTTGTTCACGGTTGCGATCACATGACGTAACCTGAAATTCTGCTTGGTGGACATTTCATCTGCCCATCAAGTCTCCTTTATCTTTTATTCTTACTCCCCCCCACCCAGTTGCTCTATTCATTCCTAACACCTTTTCCCTTCAAACACCCGTCTGTGTCTCCCTATCTCCTCATGTTCCCCTCTGCTTCCAGACCAGTGGGACCCTGTACAAGATGCAGCTTTATGAGAAGGCAGACTTCGGCGGTCAGGCCGTTGAGGCCACCGAGGACTGCCCCTCGCTCCTGGAGAAGTTCCGCTGGAGAGAGGTCAACTCCTGCAAGGTCTTTGATGGCTGGTGGGTTTTCTACGAGCGTTCCAACTACACCGGACGCCAGTACTTCCTGGAGAAGGGAGAGTACCGTAAGCCTGGTGACTGGGGTGCCGTCAGTCCTTTGGTGCAGTCTTTCAGGCGCTTCACTGAATGATTGAAACTCAATCCAAATTGTTCCACGTACCATAAGTGACGTAAATCAGAGGCCTTGACTGCTGTAAGCTGGTTATGTCACACTTCCACCAAGGTGTGGTTTTGAACTCTTATAAATAAAACTATTAACAAAATCACTTGTCTTTAGAGTTTTCATATGAGCTGTTAAAGTCATAAATCCAAGTATGAGACTAGAAATGCTATTATTGCTGTTTCTTTAAAAATATTGGAGAATGATAGTGGCTCATAACCAGCCATTATGTCTATATTCAAAAATCGGATTAGTCTCAAATCTTTGTACTCTCACTGACAATATTTTATGTAGCCAATGTGCCCAAGTGGCATACTTACTTTACAGAAAGGAATTAAAGGGGTATAAAGTATATTCATTAGCATAATTTCATTGAAACTAAACCACTAACAGATACTCTGAAAGGCAAACTCAACCCAATGTTTCAGATGAGAAAGGAAGGATTTTATTTACAAGTGCACAAAAATTAACAACGTGGTTGTAGTTCAAACTTCTGTGAGAAACATTACAGTGAAAGTGTCCCAAACAAAAAAAGCCTAAATAAACTCATGTGTAGCTTCACCTGAGGTTTTCATGTTGAGCTGTCTGTTCAAATACTTGGCTAAATTTCGCAAGTTTATGCTTTGCTTTAAAATGACTTCAAAACATATTTCATGCACTTCCAGTAAAGAAAAAATAAATGTTGTTCCACTGCTTCATAAAGTGAACATTCCACAAGTGTGGGCTTGATGGTGCCAAGTTCATCTTTTCAAACCACTTTGTGTAAGTTGAGCGACCCTTTACTTAATGTAACTGCATAAACAAACCCTATGTAACCTATGTGTATGTTTATTTTCTATGAACAGACCGTTAACTACAATATGATTTTCTCTCAGTTTGTCTCGTTATATATGACCCTTATAGGTTAATGTGACTGTCTAATTCTCTGACCCTCAAATGTAGTATTGGAAGAAATAAAAAACATTTTTTAGCTGTTAACAGCTGAGATACCACAAAATGTGACTTTCGTCATAGCCATCTTGGAAGCTAGTCTAATATTCAACTGCATTGGACAACATTACCTTCACTTACCATATTATTACAACAACAACAAAAAAACCCAGACGGGACATTCTTTTTTATTTTTTTACAAGTTATCTGACCTATAACAGCAGGCCCCCGTCAGATGCGTCAGCCATCTTGAAAAATGGTCGCCATATTGAGCTTTGCTATGGCCAACAATATGTCACATCACTGTTGGAAAAATTGTCTCACTTATTTGCTACAATAATAGCACTGTAATATCTTCAAGGTCTTCTGCTATCAGTAGGTCTGCTGTAATCAGTCAGATGCCTGAAACAAAACACAACATTTGTATCACATTGTAGTAACTTGAAGTGTAGAAGCTGGCCGGCCCACAGTATTAGCATACGGCCAAATAGATTGCGGTGCGTTCCTAAGTCCAGCCTATCGTCCGGGGCGTACTTACCAAAGAAGATAAATATGTAAAGTACTCTGATTACTTGGCTCTTTCTGTGGTGTTAACACTGCATGAAAGGCTGTACAACTTTACATGTGGTCAAGAATAAACGAGTCTCTGGCTTGCTTCTGACTCCAGCTTCTTTCCTTGGGCTGCCAACAGAGGAGCTGAGTGATAGAAAAAGCTAACTATTACCTGAACTAAAGGTACTTGTACAGTTTTTCTTCTGAAGCTAATCAGTAACAGGGCATGCTATGAACTGTAGAATATGTTTATTTTAACAGCTATTCAACAACAAAAGCTCATCTTTATAGAGGCATGAAAGCTGTGATTGGTCTGCAGTTGATGCTGATAGGAGTCTGTTGTGGTGAGCTCTTCGTGATTTTTTCACATAACACCTGTGTGGTTGTTTTGTCTGGTTTTCTGATACATTATAGCTAGCTGTATCTTTACAGAAAACCCCCCCTGAAATCTCTTATTGACACATTGTCTAATATTTTCTACATCGGTTCGGTTTTTCAATGCTGTTGATTTAAAGGATATTCTTAGAGTTTTCTTCTTAAACCAAAAGTCTTCATTTGCCGATGCCTAAGATGTTATCACACACACACATCATTACTGTGTGGGCGATAATCTTTCAGTTATCAATACCTTATTTAATCCCGGCTGATGATAAAGTTTTTTCTTGTCATGTGAAGTCAGTGCACGCGTTGTTAGAATAAATGTTAAATGTATTTGTCGTTTTTAATGAGATATCTGAAGCATTTTTTTTGGCAGGAAATGATTATGTATAGAATGAACAGAAATACTACTACTATTAATAAATAATAATAATAATAATAATAATAATAATAATAATAATAATAATAATAATAATAATAATAATAGCAGTAGTAGTAGTAGGAATAACAAGCAGCCATCTGCCATGGGCGACTGAGATTTTGAGAAGACAGAGCAGAATACACAAGAAGAAACAGACAAACTGATGTTGAATTATTTCAGTGTTCATGTCAGTAACAAGTTAAAGCAGAAGATGGAGAACTTCTGCTATTAAAAGCATTTTCTCATCAGATGTCCTCCTCCAGGAAGGAATCGTGGCTAAACAGGACACCAGTCCAGGTGGAGCTCCTGTGGAAAGAAAAATAACTGAGTACACAAAGTTAACAGTTGAAATAACAGCAAATTATGCAAATTTGAGAGGAGTAGAAGAAGAAAATTGGAAAAGTGGTCAGTTTTTCCTCCTCTACCTTCAGCCTAGGAGAACATTACTACAAAAATAGCTCAGAACAACCTAGGCCTGTCTAGCTAATAATATAATTAGCAGCTATAATACCTGTGCCAATATGGGATGTTGATATCTGCCTAAATTTTCAGATTGGTGTATCTCTAGTATATTGTAATATTTGAGGGTTATTGTGATTAGTATTGGATTTGGAGTTGCAATAAGCCAATAAGCCAATAAGCGTTATCAGCTGGCTGCACTTTCCAACTCCTTTTTTATTAATCATAGCTCAGGTTCAAGGTCAAGACTTGCTGTTGTGGGTTGTGACAACTTGTTTCATACAAACACATTTTCCTTCTCATTTTTCTTCTTTTCTAAGGTTTGAAATCTTCCTGTGTTGCCAAGCTAAATGGAGTTAAATGCTATGGATCCTTGGGAGGAACATTGAACATTCAGATAATGGATGATGCCTCAAAAATACCTTATTTCAAGTGGGTAAAGAACCGCTCAGTGTTACTGCGCTGGATGGCCAACAAGATTGTAAGCCGTACAAGAGATAGCAGGTTTAACTTTTTTCCGAGTAGTGGGACAGTTAGGATCACTAACCTGACAGCGGATGACAATGGTCTATATAAACTTGATATGATTAGTGAAAATGGAAAATATGAAGGCTCAAAAGCTCTGCAGCTGTACGTCGAAGGTAATCCACTGTTCATCTTCCTACATTTTCTGCTTCCTTTGTTTTTCTTCTCATACATTAATAGAAGTTATGAAGATATAGCATTGTATTTCATACATAGAATGTAAAATATAGCTGTCATGTCTGTTCTGTTAATTTCCAACTTCCCATCAAATGGAAGAAAGGCCTATATCTTAATTTAATATTTAAATAATAGTTCTGTGGTTTTTCTCTCAGCTCCTGTGTCTTCTGCCTGGCTAGTCTCTAAATGTGGGTCCTTGGGTACGCAGAGGGTGTTCTGCTTTTCTGGGGCAGGTAACAATACTTGGTACGAATGGACTCTGGATGGACGACCACTGAAAGGCTTTGAGAAGATGTATGGAAACATTCCAGCTAGCACCATTCTTCTGGGATCGAAGAAAACAGGCCGTCTGGTCTGCTCAATCAGTAATCACATCAGTAATTCCTTTACAGAGATGAAGGTGACCAGCTGTGGTGAGTAAAACCGTCATTTTAAATGAAACAACCTGATCATTCATATTAGCTTTATTTCTAAAAGCTTGCCATCTGAGTGATATTTAATCAAAAGTACACTGGGTATGTGGACCATCAGCAGCCAATAAAACATGGACCAAATTGGAGGCCAAAAAAAAGAGAAGATTTTGAAGATTGTTTATTATGTGTGAAGTGGTGTTTTTTTATTGCGTGCACAAATATATCTTAATAAAATTCTGCTTAATGCAGATGTTTCTGTTAACAATAGATACACTTTTTATTCAAACAAACCACTGTAAAAAGCACAGGTGCTTACCTGATAAATTTTATGCTTCTCTCCATGACAAGCACAGTCACCTGGATGGTCTGGCAGTTCAACTCCTGTTCAGTCAAGTGCATGTACTGTAGGGTCTAGTCCATCACCACACCCAGATTTCAGGCTTGGTCACTAGTTTCTAGCTGTAATAACTGTACTGCTGGCTAACTACAGATTCTTCCTCTTTAGGTCCAAATATCGTAACTTTAGTTTTATTTTTGTTCAGATGGAAAATGTTATAGCACCTTCAAGCATTGATTTGTTAAGTTAATCTGCTTATTGCTTGGATGGTCACCTGGTGACAATGTAATGTATAACTGTGTGTCATCTGCAAAAATATGGTAACTAATCTTCCCTGTTATAACCTTAGCTGGCAGCACGTTGCAGATATAAAATAAGAAGGGCCCAGGATTGAACCTTGGGGTACTCCCCATGCCACTTATGTTTGCTCAAATGAAAAAATACTTCTTGACACAAAGGAGCTCCTGTTATTTAAGTAAGACTTGAACCAGTCAGGTAATGTACGACCCAAGTCTCCAGTCATTTCAATTATGTATCATATAATCTTCTGTTCCACTTTTTAAAAACAATGTGGCTACAAAATGCTAGCCACAGTGCTATGTGCTTTATGTTCTATGCTTTCAGTATTTATTGGTCTTATGGCCCTAAAATGTGTTATTTTCCCTGGAAAAGTCTTTTAATTCTTCATTGTCTGCTTATTCTCCAACAGTGACGGGTGGGAGGAAAAAATCTGGTTAGCCCTGGATGAAACTGTCCCACAAAAATCGGTACATGGAAAGTTACCAACACCTGGCACAGATTTTACAGTACTTTAGTTATGACTCACTACAGTACAAGTTACAACAATACTCAAGTTACATCAATACCAGTGATCTTGATGAATGTATATGATTCCAGTCCACATTGTGGTAGCTCAACATAGTGGTTTTTCGTCACAGTACATGAGACACTTTCTGTTTTTGCTATTTTTGTCTTTAAACACTCGCTGTATTATTAGGGTTGTTGTGTTCTGAGGGTTTTTTAAGGTAAAAAACCCTCTAAGCTGTGACTATTTGACTTGAGAAAAATAAAATAAGGTGAGGCTGACTGGATGTGCGAGTGTCATCCTCTACCCTGGCTGTAATCTCAACCATCATAACCTACAGTACTTTAATCATGACTAGAACTGTGTGTCATCAGTTCACAGGTTGTGATTGTTGTCTTTAGTTGGGTGACCAAAATCCTAAGATCAGTAGCTGTTAGCGATCAGTAGTACACAGCTGGCAGATGTTTAATGTACTACGGAGCAGAAAGCTGACATCATTGTTTCTCTACATCCAGTGGCTAGCGCAGGTTGCTCCAATTAATAGCCACACAGGCAAGAAAGAAACAAACGCACCCAGTACAATGCTTTCATCCTATTGACAGAGGTTGCCAGGCGACTGTGCCAAAAGGCAGTTCTATGTTTCGTAAGCGAGCAGAGACTAAGCCTGAGCACAAAGAGAAGTTTTGAGTACAATTTTGAGAAGACATAAAGTCCTGCTTTCAAAATAAAAATGTAAGCAAAAGTTTTAAAGGTTTTGAGAATGAAAGATATGAAATCCTGCTTTCAGACTGAAAATATGCACTCTTGGATTATGGCGGAAAAATTCCTTCATACATAAATGTCAAACTCTCCAAAGGCTTCAAACTCTTCAAACAGACTCTCAATGCAGCCCAGTCTGCATAGGCTTTCCATGTAAACCAGATGCCTCTGTAGCTCAAATTTGTTCTGAATGCAGCTTTACACTGCCTGGATGTGATGCGTACCAGAAGGACATTAACAGATTATTTTGCACCTTAACAGAAGTTCCAAATGTGACCAGCAGGTGAAGATCTTTTTAAAAGTGACAAGATGCACCCGAACACAGACTTAATCAGTGCACAATATTTTATTAAACAATTCTTTAAAACATTTTTTAAAAATGAGGCTTCAGGCCTACTACTCGGTCCCTGGAACAAAAGGAAAAAGGACAGACAAGTTCGGTTATTCCAAACATGCAAAAGAAATTAGTAAAACAAAAAACCATGCAATGCAAAAGAAAACAAATTAGTACTGCAATAACACAACAAAACGGTAAAAGAAAATGCTTCGAACAGTGGAACAAATAGTTGTCATCCGCTTCCAAATGCCCTTCGATGGGGCCAGAGGAGTATCGCCCCGCCCACACAGCAACAGGTTTAGTTGAGTGCGGCCCAAACAAACAACGGCAAGACAAGACAGCAGAGCGTCCAAAGCGCTGCAACTCCAAACACAATCAGGTGCCCAGGAGTGGAAACACAGCCTAACCCGGGAGGAAGCGGGTCAGCAGGTGAGGACCAGACCGAAGCCGCACGCCACAGCAACCCCCAGCTGCAGCCGGCAACGCCATCAGAGCAACAGATCGCAGACGAGTCGACCAAGCCGACATGTAGCCGCCGACCGTAGCAACAGTGGTAGAAACAAAGACTCACGCAACCTGCAGCGCCCCGCCCAACTTTAAAGGCATTCGCCCCGCCCTCCAATCAACGGTGCCCAGTGCACAGAGTGGGGGAGGGTGGAACACCATCCCACCACACAAACAACAGTATTTTACGCAGTGTTGATTTGCTGTTTACTTTGTCATATACTTTCTGAAGTATGTGACAATGTGCATTGTTTGCACGTTGTGTATGTGTCAAAGTAACGTGAAATGCTCACGCATAGTATATGACCATTCCATGAACCAGTGCTATTTCTTATTCTTTGCAAAAAGCTGGTGTGTATGACATTGTTGCTGGAGTGAAAAAAACACAAAACCCCTGCTGATTGTTTGGAGGCCGCCGGCCATCCAGGCGCTCTGTGATACTCCAGACCTCACAGATGGCCAGTCCGCCCGAGCTCAACAAAGAAGTTGAGATGTTAAGTTGCCAGGATGAATCTGCTAGTTCAATGAAAGATCTGGTGATGTTGGTGTTGTTTTGTTCCCATTTACTCGTATATGGATTGTGTGCCTCAGTGGTAATTCTTCCATTAACTGATATTTCTTTGACTTTCAGTTGTGAAGAGGAATATATTGACCATTCTGCCCAGCAATCAAGAGGCAACAGCTTGCCTCTTGTTGGCTGGAGATCGACACCGGCCCGACTGGAGACCCTGCAAGGATAATCATATTCAGATAATGGATGGATGGAAGAATAAAATATTAAAAACTTGAGAACTTCTCACTCTCCCAAAAGTGGAGGATGCAGTGATCCCTGTTCTGTTGATTGAAAAGAAACATTCTACTTGCTTAGCTTATTCACATGAAAAATGAATTTCCGAAGTGAAATTTTAAAATATAAATTCTTATACAGAAAATATTGTAGAATAATCATCACGAATTCAATACATCATGAACCGAGTTATAATTTAGTGTCCCTTTTCTGATATTTGTCTGTAACAGGTCTGGTCTTATGTCTTAAGTTTGTCATTCTTGAACTTTGATATTTTCACTATCTTTCTGTTGTATAGTGGTGCATCTGCAAACGTGTTGTTTTTTTTTTTGCATGGAAAATTCATTTAATCAAACATTATTAAAAGTTAAGTATCATAAAGTAATTTTTTAAATTAAATACAGTAGCTTTTAAACCACACAGCATCATACATAATGTGCCTTGTTTTCTTTCTTTCTTTTTTTTTGTAACAATATAACTTGTTGTCGGCATCCTCTAAGAGGTGACTTAAACAACTTTATTGAGAAAAAAAACATTCTGAATTTTTTTCAGCTGTATGAATAGCAGTGTGAATACATATTTGTCTGCCTTGCATCATGTCCCTTCATCTAGCTGTTATCTCATAGAGGAACTACAGATTTGTGAAGTTATGCTATTGTCACAAACAATGTTAAGTTGACTAAAGTTGCCATGTACGTCATGGTCAAACAAAAAAAGACCCATAAATTGATTTTAAGTTCCATGGAAATGAATCAGCTAATTCAATTAATTAATTTAAAATACATTTGTAATTAAATTAATATGCTGAAGCCTATGAAGCACAATATGATTTAGTATAAGTAAAATACAAGGAAAAAATAAAATAAAATGACATACACACACAATAAACAGATGACTTGACAGAGTGATGACATGAAGCTTAGATGGATGGTTTTGCTCATAGCTTTGAACTAGTAGCTATTTTATTCCTAAAATCAATGTGCAAATTGGCATTTAGAATATTTGACGCTCAAAACTTTTAATGCTCCTTACTATCTTATCAAGTGAGGTTCATTTATCTGTAACATGTCATCAGTAAATCTAAAATGTTGTGATAAAATTAAGGTGTTTAACAGATTTACTTTCACAAGTGGAACATTACCACTTCTGGTATGATGCTCTACCAAAAGAGCTATATATATATATATATATATATATATATATATATATATATATATATATATATATATATATATATATATATATATATATATATATATAAAAGACATTCATTTTCACGTGAGATTAAAAAAATACAATATATCAATTCTCAAATCAAAAATCAAACAAAATGCCTTGCGAGGTTTTTATAACTGAAATGGTGGCAGTTTGCTTGGCTGGACAAGGGCTTATGAAAAGATATGTATGCATATTATTCTGGCTACTGTTTTTATGTAAACAATGGTACATTAAAGGGACACAGAATATTTCTGATTTGTTGAGATAGGGACTTACCACTGTGCTCATTCATTCCTCACTTATTCAACTGTCTTTGTGAACTTGGAGAAATGTGGTCCTTATTCACCAAAGTTACACTGTGAGAACCTAATATTTAGTCATGTGAAATATTTCACCCAAATACGAAAGCCATGAGGATTGTTGGATTCCGACACAGAAGGCGTTTTATAAATGTTTCATTTTCGATGCGAAAGCAGAACAAAACATGCAAAAAACATAAATGTTTTGTATTTTTTGAATTTCACATGAAAATGAATAATGAAATCATGTCTTTTTATATTTATGAAATGCCTGTCAAGCTGACAATATTTTTGTTTACATCAGGCAACATGCAAATAACTGACATTCAGCAACAACCTCGTTTGGTTTCTCATCTCTCTGAAAAACAATAAAGAACACATATGGAAGCTAACTTGTCTAAAAAGTGGTCAGATTTTGCGTTGACCTGTTTATGACTCAGATTTTTTTCCGTGGAAATACGGATAGTGGTCACAGAAACATACAACAGGTTATTGGAAGATTACCGTATTTTCCTCACTATAAGGCGCACCTTCAATGAATGGCCTATTTTAAAACTTTTTTCATATATAAGGAGCACCGCATTATAAGACGCAAAGAATAGACGCTACAGTAGCATAGAGTAGCGGTTCTCAACTTGGGCGGTACCGCACCCCGGGGGGCGTTCAGAGGACGGCAGGAGGCGCTTGCGGCAATTTTTACAAAAGTGGGGCACTGGGATTCCTTTGGGGGGCGTTTGGTCAAAGGTAAACTTTACACCTTATATGCACAACAATACCAGTTTAGACTTTGAGCAACTTGGTAAAACTGTATTGTGTAACATTAAAACATGCTTGGCTGCAACAGTATCGATGGCAGCTCTTCTTCTTCTGTTCAGTGTTTGTAGCTTCTTGACGCAGCTCCGCTCCTGCTACTGGTAGCTTCACCGCATCAGTTCAGCGTCACACCGGCTGATGAAGTTGCTGTGATTCACTTTGTCTGGTATTTTTGTACATATGTTTTGCCAGTTCTGTGATCATGTCAAAGCAGCAACTTATATTAAAAAGTGTTTTATTGTCCGTTTGAAGGCTGCCCGCTTCCATGGATGGACAACAGAAGATCACTCTTATAAACATGTATTTACTAAAATCATGATACCCTCACTTTGTATCCCTCTGAAAAATGAACCCATTTAAATAAAGAAATCCCTCCATGGGTGATACCATGATAGAGAGTGTTCATTTTATAGTGTTAAAACCGGTGCTGTAAGTGGTCCGGTATAAAACGGGGGTGATAGAACAACAGTACCACAGCACTTTTAAATTTCAATAATCAGAATACCGAAATTGTTTCCATTGTTTTAAAAGGTTTGTGTCAGTCTGCCTTTTCCCCATCGACACGTTTCCCGAACGCTGCGCACCAAAGGGATTAAAAAATAAATAAAAAATGACGTGCACATTGCGCAAAACTCTGAAACAGGAGAAGTGGGACATAAAATGGAGCGACGAACTAGATGTGAATTATGGCATAAAAACAGAGAATCAGTGAAAAATCAACACATGATGTGAAACACATGACGATTAGGTGGCACATCAGGTGATGAGTGAAGATTACTGATGGTGATGGTCAATAAATGATAAAATAAGGTCAATAAATGATAAAATAAATCTAGCAACAGGAAAGAAACTAAAGTGGACATAGCAATAAACCAAGAGAGGATAATACTAATCAAAGTATTATCATTTATGATTAATGTAAATACAGTTCTATCCATGTTTTAATGTTGCAGAGCTCAGTCGTTTTGCAAATAGTTCAAAGTTTAAACTGGCATGTTTTACATATTTTATCTGGTCATTTTGTGGAATATTTAACAACTAGAAAATGGCAAAGAATAAGAATATTTTTCCACTCTGATTGGCTGCTGTTAGACCTACCAATTTTAACTTGAATGTTCATTGCATTTTTGTAGACACCTGTGGAAATAATTTCTATTCACATGGCTTTTTTGTTCTCTGGGAAATTATTTTTTGATGATAAATACAGAAACAAGCATAAAAATCAAAACATCTACAATAGTGATAGTAATATTAATAATAAAATAATAGTCAGTGCAAAGTAGAATACAAATTCTTTGGTGGGGGGCGGTGAGGGACCTGGATAAAGGCTAGGGGAGCGCTGGCCCAAAAAAGGTTGAGAAACACTGGTATATATAGTATAGAGGCTGGTGTTACGTTATGCATCCACTAGATGGAGCTGCACTAAACGGAATATCAACAAAACAGTCCGATTCCAGTCGGCGAGGAGAGCCTTCTGCGACTGGGTCGGTGCGTTCCCCCACAGCATGTTCGTGAAGAACGTGGTGCTAAATGACCTGCAGACAACCTGATTCTAGACAGTCAGTAGGTAGATAGGTCAGTCAAACTTTATTAATAGATTACAAACCAGCGTTCTGACAACTATCCGATATTGCGATATTGTGCCCAACTGCTTTCTGGGTAACACAGACCAACCGACACGCTGTCGCTGCAGTCTCTGTCTCACTTCCCCCTCCCTTCCTGGCTTTATCAAACTTTATTAACAAACCAGCGTTCTGACAACTATCCCAGCATGCACCGCACGCTTCTTCTTCGACGGGCGAGGTGAATGACCTGCGTGAAGCTGACACCCCACCCACGTCAAAAAATCCAGCAAATAGTCTGAATGGTTAGTGCTCCGTTTGTGCAGGTTTGTGCCGTTAAAATTTTCGTTTGTGCAGTTTTGGTTTCTGAGATATTAAACATTATTTTTTAGGTCATCTAGAGTTCACCATCCCCCCATATCGCTCCAAAACAAACCAAAGTGGGCTAGTTCGTTAGTGCTCCGTTTGTGCAGGTTTGTGCCGTTAAAATTTTCGTTTGTGCAGTTTTGGTTTCTGAGATATTAAAAGTTATAATTTTGGCCGATGACGTCACCGTCACCCTATCACGTTCCAAATCAAACCTAAGTGTGGGCTACTTCTTGTAATTCTTCAGATTCTCAGCTGTTGTACAATGTGTACATTTTGTTTTGAACTTCAATAAAGACTTAGAACAAGAAAAAATGTGTCTCATTTCAAGAAATGTTTTAAGATAGCAATGTTTTTTCACGAACGTATAGCGTTCTCTCCACAATAATTGAATCCTAATAAAGGACATGCAGCCTGACCCTAACGTAATGTGTATAACCTGTTCAACTGTGCTTTGATTTCGGAGGTGGTCTGAAGAATTATATTCACATTGTTGATGTACTGTCTGCTGATTATGCAGCAAACGTGTAAAAAAAATTACATGAGCCTATAAAGGCCAATTTGCTAGTTGCTTGAGCAAAGATTTTGCCGAGTAAAACGGAAATGTGTCATTATTTCAAAGTTAATCCAAGTAATGTACTTAATATTTAGTAAATATAGTTTCAATGCAACGACTTTCATTTCATCCAATTTCTTACATTAAATGTGTATGGGCTTCAAGGATTTTGAAAAGCTCCACATGTTTTGCGAACTTTGACATAGTTCTCACACAACTGGGATTGGCTCCACCCACACTGTAGTTTGCCCCCTCCCCCACCACCCCCGATCTTGTTTTGGCGGCAGAGCAAGTGTAATTTCAACCTCTCGTTAATATTCCAGCGGTCTCAAATCGTTTTGAATAAGTCATTTTTGGAATTTTTTCAACCCCGATTTTGATTTTTGAACAAGGTAAGTAAATTAATGCTCAACTAGCAAATTGGCCGTTATAGGCTCATGTAATTTTTTTACACGTTTGCTGCATAATCAGCAGACAGTACATCAACAATGTGAATATAATTCTTCAGACCACCTCCGAAATCAAAGCACAGTTGAACAGGTTATACACATTACGTTAGGGTCAGGCTGCATGTCCTTTATTAGCAGGATTCAATTATTGTGGAGAGAAGCTACGTTCGTGAAAAAACATTGCTATCTTAAAACATTTCTTGAAATGAGACACATTTTTTCTTGTTCTAAGTCTTTATTGAAGTTCAAAACAAAATGTACACATTGTACAACAGCTGAGAATCTGAAGAATTAAAAGAAGTAGCCCACACTTAGGTTTGATTTGGAACATGATAGGGTGACGGTGACGTCATCGGCCAAAATTATAACCTTTAATATCTCAAAGACAAAAGCTGCACAAACGAAAATTTTAACGGCACAAACCTGCACAAACGGAGCACTAACGAACTAGCCCACTTTGGTTTGTTTTGGAGCATATGGGGGGATGGTGACGTCATCGGCCAAAATTATAACTTTTAATATCTCAAAGACAAAAGCTGCACAAACGAAAATTTTAACGGCACAAACCTGCACAAACGGAGCACTAACGAATTAGCCCACTTTGGTTTGTTTTGGAGCGATATGGGGGGATGGTGAACTCTAGATGACCTAAAAAATAATGTTTAATATCTCAGAAACCAAAACTGCACAAACGAAAATTTTAACGGCACAAACCTGCACAAACGGAGCACTAACCATTCAGACTATTTGCTGGATTTTTTGACGTGGGTGGGGTGTCAGCTTCACGCAGGTGCGAGACCTAAGTCGGCGGCTGCTTACCGTAGTTGCTAGACCTGTTGTGGGTCAATATTGGTCCATATAAGGCGCACGGGATTATAAGGCGCACTGTCGGCTTTCAAGAAAATTGAAGATTTTTAGGTGCGCCTTATAGTGCTGAAAATACGGTACAAACAAAAATGAGATAACAAATTTTCAACATTTTAAAGAAAACTGATTTAAAAAAAACAAACACTTTTTTTTTTTTCAAATCTCCAGACAAGACAACACATTATAATAAAAACGTGAGGTTTTTAGAGATGAAGGAGGAAACAGGTCAAGCTAAGATCCTTCCAGGCTCATCTAATGGAAGTCCACAAAAGAAACTGATAGCCACAATATATCCATGTCTACAAATGGAGAGAAAATTTAACACAGCATGCATGAAAGTTAAATGATAAAAAGAAGCCAAAAATAATAACTGATGATAATTTTCTGAACATGCAACGCTGTGATTCACACATCAAGTTCAGGCCTTGAACTTACTTGGAAGAACATAGTGCACTTTTTTTGTTATCCTTAATGTTAAAAGTAAACAATGTAACAACCCTGAAAAGACTACATGTTGGAGGAACTGAATGTTCCAGTAGGACCTGTTCATATCATATGAGAATGTCTGACTCCACTGACTACTGACTCCAGCTTCTTTCCTTGGGCTGCCAACAGAGGAGCTGAGTGATAGAAAAAGCTAACTATTATCTGAACTAAAGGTACTTGTACAGTTTTTCTTCTGAAGCTAATCAGTAACAGGGCATGCTATGAACTGTAGAATATGTTTATTTTAACAGCTATTCAACAACAAAAGCTCATCTTTATAGAGGCATGAAAGCTGTGATTGGTCTGCAGTTGATGCTGATAGGAGTCTGTTGTGGTGAGCTCTTCGTGATTTTTTCACATAACACCTGTGTGGTTGTTTTGTCTGGTTTTCTGATACATTATAGCTAGCTGTATCTTTACAGAAAACCCCCCTGAAATCTCTTATTGACACATTGTCTAATATTTTTCTTCTTAAACCAAAAGTCTTCATTTGCCGATGCCTAAGATGTTATCACACACACACATCATTACTGTGAGGGCGATAATCTTTCAGTTATCAATACCTTATTTAAACCCAGCTGATGATAAAGTTTTTTGATGTCGTATTAAGTCAGTGCACACATTGTTAGCATGAATGTTAAATGTATTTGTAGTTTTTAATGAGATATCTGAACCATTTTTTTTGGCGGGAAATGATTATGAACAGAAATACTACTACTACTACTACTACTACTACTAATAATAATAATAATAATAATAATAATAATAATAATAATAGTAGTAGGAATAACAAGCAGCCATCTGCCATGGGCGACTGTGGTTTTGAGAAGACAGAGCAGAAAACACAAGAAGAAACAGACAAACTGATGTTGAATTATTTCGGTGTTCATGACAGCTCTGGTTGTTTGAAACTGGAACAGTAAAAAAGATCGTTTTGGATCAGCTGAATTTTATGGACTCCCTGATAGTAAATATCTACAGCTGTCCAGCCTTTAAGAAACAAATGTAAGTTTTCAGCATGGACAATAATTTTTGGCAATATCCCAGAGATGATGTCACTGGTGTAGGACTATGGGGGGTGTTTAATTCAGAATCAGAATCAAAATTTCTTTTAATATCATTGTTCACCAATAAAACAAATGAAATTTAAAATATAGCAATTCTTGAAGAAACACAAACAACTGGGATGTTAAGAATAAATAAATGACATGTTTTAGATGGCTCAGCTGAGTTCAGTGCAATAACAGCTCTTGGGTAGAAAGTGTTTTTTAGTCTGTTTGTCCTCATCTTATTGCCCTGAAATGCCACAGTGAGACGCTATAGCTCAACACTGACTCCACAGAGCAGCGGCAGAAGGATGCCCAGAGCTCAGTCCTCAGGTTGTTCTTCCTGAGAATCCTACAGTCTCTGCTGTGTCATCTTCAGGACTGAAGTGGAGTTAGCATTCCGGGTCGGGTTTAACTGATTTCGATGCCCAGGAACTTGAAATTTGGCACCATCTCCACTGATGCTAATCTTGCCTGGGCCTTTCTGTGTTCAGATTCTTCCGGTTCCTTCAAGGGTCCAAAACATGAACAGCAGCATGATTATGAATTCCATTCATTGTTTTCTCTGGGTTGGTGTGCTGATCAGTGGTGTATATCACCTTAGACTGTAGTCTGCTGGGATAGTCATAAGTCTCCCCCAGTAACTTTACATATAGCAGTAGCCAACTGAATAGTTATCAGCTGGCTAACCTTCCCCAAAATTTTCTTTTTTTTGTCATAGTAATTTCAAGGTCAAGTCTTGCTGTTGTGGGGTGTGAAAACTTGTTTCATATAAATATATTTTCCTTCTCATTGTTTTTCTTTTCTAAGGTGTGGAATCTTCCTGCAATGCCAAGAAGAAGGGAGTTCATTGTTTTGGAGCATTAGGAGGAGCAGTGAACCTTCGGATAATGGATAAGACCTCAAAACCATCTATGTTCATTATTGCAAAGAAACGCTCAGAGTTATTCCGCTGGAAGGCCCACAGGATTATAGCTCGAACAAAAGACAAAAGATTTAGCTTTTTTCCAAATAATGGAACAGTTAGGATCACTAACCTTAAAAGGCGTGACAGCGGTGCATATAGACTTACTATGGTCAAAAAAGGTAGAAAGAACACAAGAACTCTGAAGCTGTTTATTGAAGGTAATCCGCTGTTGACCTTCCTACATTTTCTAACTATTTTTATTTTCTTCTCATACATTAATAGAAGTTATAAAAATCTAACATTGTACTTCATACATAGAACCTGAAAAAAAAGCTGTCATGTCTGTTATGTCATGTGACTTGTATTTTAATTTACATTTGAATAATATTTCTGTGTTTTTTCTGTCAGCTCCTGTGTCTTCTGTCTGGCTAGTCTCTAAATGTACATCTTCGGGAAAGCAGAGGGTGTTCTGCTTTCCTGAGGCAGGGGACAAACATTTGTGCAAGTGGACTATGAATAAAAAACCTCTGAAAAACGCTAAGTCCTATTTTGGATACGTTGCAACTTGTACCATTCTTCTGGGACGAAAGAAAACAGGTCTTTTGGGCTGCTCAATCAGCAATCACATCAGTCATTCATACAAAGACGTGAAAATAACCAGCTGTGGTGAGTACAGCCATCATATTAAATGAAACAACTTGATAGTTCATATTTGTCAGCTTAATTTCTAAAAGCTACCCACTCCAGTGAAATTTAATCAAACCACTCTGGGCCATCAACAGCTGATAAAGAAAGGACAAAATTGGAGGAGGAAAGAAAGAAGATTTTGATGTCTTCTAATACTTCATCATGTATTCAGTTTCTAAAAAAGATAGATGGGGCTAACAAAAAAATTGTCCCACCAAAATTGGTAAGTGAAAAGTTATCAACACCTGTCACAGGTTTTATAGTACTTTAATCATGATCCATTTTTTTGTAACATTACAAAATTTACAAGTGGAAAGGTTTCCATTGAAAGTCTTTTAATTTTCATTGACTACTCAGCCTGCAAAAAAGAAGGACGGGTCCAAAAAACCAATTGTCCTGCCAAAAGTGGTAAGTGAGAAGTTATCAACAGGTGTCACAGGTTTTATAGTACTTTATTCATGACACGATGTTAGTAAAATTACAAAATTTACAAGTGGAAAGGTTTCATTACTTACTCAGTCTGCAAAAAAGAAGGATGGGTCTGAGAATCCAATTGTCCCACCAAAATTTTTAATTGAGAAGTTATCAATATCTGGCACAGGTTTTACAGTACTTTAATCATGACAAAATTTTGGTAAAAATTACAACATTTACAAGTGGAAAGTTTTCCATTGACAGTCTTAATATTTCATTGTTTACTCAGCCCACAAACAAGGACAGGTCTAAGAATCCAATTGTCCCAACAAAATTGGTAAGTGAAACGTTATCTAAACCCTTCACAGGTTTGACAATACTTTAATCATGACACAATGTTAGTAAAATTACAAAATTTACAAGTGAAAAGATTTCTATTGAGCATTTCATTGTCTACTCAGTCTGCAAAAAAGAAGGAAGGGTCTAAGAAACCAAATGTCCCGCCAAAATTGGTAAGTGAGAAGTTATCAACATCTGCCACAGATTTTACAGTACATTAATCATGACTGATCTTTTGGAAAATTACATAATTTACAAGTGGAAAGGTTTCCATTGACAGTCTCTTAATCTTTCATTGTCTACTCAGCCTGCAAAAAAGAAGGACGGGTCCAACAAACCAACTGTCCCACCAAAATTGGCAAGTGAAAAGTTATCACCACCTGTCACAGGTGTTACAGTACATTAACCATGTCACAATTTTAGTAAAATTAGAAAATTTACAAGTGGAAAGTTTTCTATTGAGCATTTCATTGTCTACTCAGTCTGCAAAAAAGAAGGAAGGGTCCAAACAACCAATTGTCCCATCAAAATTGGTAAGAGAGAAGTTATCAACATCTGTCACAGGTTTGACAGTACTTTAATCATGACCCATTTTTTGTAACATTACAAAATTTACAAGTGGAAAGGTTTCCATTGACAGTCTCTTAATCTCTCATTGTCTACTCAGACTGCAAAAAAGGATGGGTCTAAAAAACCAATTGTCCCGCCAAAATTGATAAGTGAAAAGTTATCAACACCTGTCATAGGTTTTACAGTACTGTAATCATGTCACAATGTTAGGAAAATTACAAAATTTAAAAGTGGAAAGGTTTCCATTGACAGTCTTAATATTTCATTGTTTACTCAGCCTGCAAAAAAGGATGGGTCTAAGAAACCAATTGTCCCGCCAAAATTGGTAAGTGAGAAGTTATCAACATCTGCCACATGTTTTACAGTACATTAATCATGACTCATGTTTTGGAAAATTACAAAATTTACAAGTGGAAAGTTTTCTATTGAGCATTTAATTGTCTACTCAGTCTTCAAAAAAGAAGGAAGGGTCTAAGAAACCAATTGTCCCACCAAAATTGGTAAGTCAGAAGTTATCAACACCTGTCACAGGTTTTACAGTATATGAATCATGACACATTTTTGGAAAATTACAAAATTTACAAGTTGAAAGTTTTCCTATCAACTAAAGTTTAATCTTTGAATGTCTGATCAGACTCCAAAACACAAGGATGGGGCTAACAAACCAACTGTCCCACCAAAATTGGTAAGTGGGAAGTTATCATCACCAAACACAGGTTTTACAGTACTTTAATCATGACACAATGTTATTAAATTACAAAATTTACAAGTTGAAAGTTTTCCATTGAGCATTTCATTGTCTACTCAGTCTGGAAAAAAGGGTGTGTCTAAAAAACCAATTGTCCCACCAAAATTGGTAAGTGAGAAGTTATCAACAACAGCCACATGTTTTACAGTACATTAATCGTGACTAATTTCTTGGTAAATTACAAAATTTACAAGTGGAAAGGTTTTCATTGACAGTCTCTTAATATTTCATTGTCTACTCAGCCTGCAAAAAAGGACGGGTCCAAAACACCAATTGTCCCGCCAAAATTAGTAAGTGAAAAGTTATCAACAGGTGTCACAGGTTTTATAGTACTTTATTCATGACACAATGTTAGGAAAATTACAAAATTTACAAGTTGAACGTTTTCCCATCAACAAACTTTTAATCTTTGATTGTCTGCTCAGACTCCAAAACAGAAGGGTGGGGCTAACAAACCAACTGTCCCACCAAAATTGGTAAGTGGGAAGTTATCATCACCAAACACAGGTTTTACAGTTCTTCAGTCACAATCCAATGTTTGTAACAATACACAAGTTACAAGTCAATCGTTTTCTTATTAATTTTTTTTTATATATTTCATTGTCTATTGTTGATAATGGAAAATCTTAATCGATGATTCAAAATGTGTACTGACACATGGAGCATAAAATCAGCCGACAATATTATTCAGACTTAACTTATTTTATTCACTTTCAGCGCTGAAAGGAGACACTTTTACCATTACATTCGAGAAGAGTTTCTAACAAAGGTCTGTGCAGCGTCTGTGGAGAAGGAGGAGGCTAGCTGATTATATGGACTGAAGACACTCCCTGAAATCACACCATGTCTCTGGCCCGATAAGTTTCTGTTTTCTTAGAAATGGGCCTGAGCGTCTAACAGAATCAAAAATGGAACTCTTTACAGTGGGCCCTTTGTCTAACAACATGCAACTCTTTCTCGACCTTGGTAAAGCATCTCAACATTCTCCCTATTGGGCTCTGAAGAGCCTAAAAGATAAAGGGGGAGTCAAACCCTTGAGTAGACCCTTCCCCTATCCGGAAACAGGCTATTACAGATGTTCACATGTATTTGATCATTGATGTTGTCTTTCATTTCATTTCACTTGCTTTTGGTGGAGGTAAAAATAGATAGGGCACCCCACACCTCCGAGGCGGTGGATTAAAATCACAATGTCCCCCTTACAATCTAATGAAGAGTATGTAAAGAAATAAAATGTTAAAAGATGTTAAAGTGTTAAAAAATAGTTAAATGTTAAAAAGAATAAAATATTAAGATAATATGTGAAAGTTAATGAACTATAAAAGAGTAAAATGTTAAAAGAATATTTAAAAGTCAAAATGCAAAATGGTTAAAATGTTAGGACAATATTTTAATAAAATGCTAGGATAATATTTTTTAAAGTTAATAAAATGTAAAATGAATACAATATTAAGGTAATATTTAAAAAGTTATTAAAATGTTAAATGAAAAAAAAGTCAAGATAATATTTAAAAGTTAATAAACCAAAAATGAATAAAATGTTAAGATAATATTTTAAAATTAATATACCATAGAAAGGATGCAATGCTAAGAAATTAAATGAGATATTAAGATAATCTTAGAGTTAATGAGTATTTAATGGTAGCAGAATATAAAACAAGCACAATTATAAAATTGCAAACCAATGAAGTAAATCAGCATTATAGGCAGTACAATAAAAATATGATATTAATAAACTAAAATGAGTAAATAAGCATAAAAATGCAGTAATATTTACTTGTAATGAGATTAATAAAATCAACTCAGACTAGTCTTTGTTATAGCAAAGCCTATCAACGTCAAACACTATTTTGTAAAATCTATTTGACACGTGATATCATTGTTAATTTTAATGTATTCAATTCAGAATATTCAGTAGTACTTTAGAAACTCATCCGAATAGTTAGCTCATGTTTAATGGGTGCTAATACACCTTAAAACATTTAGGGAATTTTGATTTAACCTCTTTTTTTTAACCTCTTTTTATACTGTGCTGAAAACCAAAACGAAAAATTTTCTCAAGCCCAAAATGAAAAATGCTTCAATAGATTAACTCACTAAACGTATCCTGGGGATCAAATAGAGGTCAGAATGCAAAGGCTGTAGACTGTGAATGTGCTGTAAATAAACTAAGGTGAGAAAAAGTGGCATCACACAATTCGATAATTCAAGAAAAAACATTAAAAACTACCAAGTTTTGTTTGCAGCCATTTTGTCTACAAACCTGTAGGCCGAGGGAAATCCCAGGGGCGGACCCTGGAGAATCCAGTACCAATCATAGCAACAGACGAACAGGACCGCCCTCTGAGTCTCATCCCGACTTTACATGTGATGTTCCATTTGCCCCATCAGAAGCTGTCCAGTGCAGCATCCATTCCTGCTTTTCAGAAAAATCTGGACAAAGTATGTGGCCTCCCTTGGCAGAGCGTGGGGGACTGATGGAGAGATACAGCAGATGAGTCATTGTTTTCAAACCTTTGTCTCACGTCGGGCAGAAGCTGTTGGTCTTTTCTGCCATAGGAGACCCGCAGAAATCGCACCTTGATCTCATTCTCTAGCCAGGTGTTTCCTCGGAGATCACAGTCAAACATCTAATGCAAGATCCTGTAAGCTGCACTCCGCCATCACGTGACAACAGGAAAAAGCAGTCCAACCTCACTGACCTCTGTAGAAGCTTTAAGAATTGTTCAATCGGTTTTGGTCCTCAAACAGCAGTCCAGCAGAAGATGGCACAATTCATATGTGTAGAAAGTGCAGGTCCCAGACCTGGACTAAAGCATCCGCCAACTCCTGGACAGTCTGTGGTGCAACGTGACGTTGGTGGATGGAGCGAGACATGATGTCCCAGACATTTTCAAAACTGCTTCTATTTATTAATTTATTAGAATTAAAAAGACATTTCACATTTTATCTGAATTTTAAAATAGGTTTAACCAAAATTTTCTCAATGATAACAATTACATCCAATTGTAACTTTGTATAATTCAAAATTAGAAGTGACGCAGGAAATTCATCAATAATTTGTATACAAATAAACATGGCCTTGATATTGATCTAAGCTATTCAATTTTAAATGACCAATTCTAATTTAGTAAGAGCTTCTATATCTCAGACACTGTATTTCAGTCATGCAGGAAGGCGCTGTAAGGGCTCATTAAATAAATTCACAATACACCAATGTCAAGTGAATTAATTCTAAATTCTTTATTAACAAATTCATAATTAACCATATCTATAAACCGACTAGGAAGTAGAGTCTATTTCTCCTTCGCCCCCTGTTGATATAATAAAAAAAAAAAATTGAAAGCAATTTGGAATATAATATTCTCCAAAATTAAAATATTTTGGGGTGTTTCACAAGTTTTTCAAATAATCCGTCTAGAATTGAAAGTAGACTATGAAATGTATTAGATGTGAAGTTTTATCAGAAATGTTTTATGTTCATCATTTACCATTTCCCCTTGTGTTTTCTTATGTAAATAGAAACCAAACATTTCCGACAACATCTCTATTGTTATCAGAAATATTGTGCAGAGACCACTTTTCTGTACACATTTATAAAATGTCCAACTGAAATTGTACTGCAAAGGCCAAAAGTTTTATCATAAAGAGGTGAAATCAGAATTTGGATTGCTTTCCTAAAAAGCAGTGTCAATGTTCAGTTTGAACTGACAAAAGAAGAATTTATCAATTTAGACAGTGAAGCAAAAAATACTATGAAAATTGGAGACAAAGGTTATGCAGTACTGTGAGATGTCATTGTGGTCCAAATCAAATGTTTTGGTGGACTTTGTGTATTAATTCAATTAAAATTTAAGGCACACATGTATTGTGATCCAATTGTTGTCCAATTAGTTTTTGTTTGACATAATCAATTACTATCATATCCACCAAACATGCATATATAACATTTTCATCATGTCCAATTTGTGCCTTTCTACCAAGACACTTATGTGTTTTGAAAGCAGCAATTAGCTTAGCTAGTAAGTTAGTGAGTTTGTTATAAAAGTAATAATAATAATAAAAATGAAGAGTAAAAATAAAAAATGTCAAACTAAATGAGACAGTCTCTTACTCAATAAATTCTATCTAGTTTGCAAATTGGCTATCTTGTTCTTTTCCAAGGGCAGTACTTCTCGAGGGTAAAACCAAAGAAAACCTAGCCCACACCTTCCCCGCATCCAGCAGAACGGGGTCGGCCAACTCCAGTGGTGGGAAGGAACGAAGTACAAGTACGTCGTTACTGTACTTAAGTACAGTTTTCGTGTATCTGTACTTTACTTAAGTAGATTTAATAATGGGGACTTTCTACTTTTACTCCACTACATTTTACAGTAAGTATCTGTACTTTCTACTTCACTACATTTCTACAAAAGTGTCGCGTTACTCGTTACATCCAAGTCGCGTTGCCTTTTTTGCCCGTTAAAATGTGAAGTTGAGGGATTTAAGGTGGCGCCGTAAAATCCAAGCAATATCGTGACTTAGTGTCTGTTGTCACCCATCGGCTCCACCTTTACTCGCACGCGGAGCTCCAGACATGCGCAGTGGTTTCCTCTGAGCGGGAGGAGATGTTTGTCTATAATATAATAGTGCTGCATAAATTGATATGGCGACATGTAAAATCATCAGCGCTTCGCTTTCACAGACGGTGGGACTTCGTCCAACTTTTAGCGTCACTTGGAAGGAAAGCTTAAAGAAAGGTAAGATCTGTGCTAGCAAAGCTAGCTGTACTGAGACATGTTGCATCTGATGAAAAAAAGTTGTCACTCATGCGCTGAATTATTGTGTGGAGGTGTTGACTGAGGTGTCGCATATATGGGACAACGCTGTGACCAAAGTCTGCAATATAGTGATATGACATTAAGGAACGATCCGATTCTTCTGGACGGATCTTTACTAAGTCCTAAAGGACTGAAGCCTCACTGAGAGCCGTTCTTTGTTCTCGTGTACACTGCGGTAGCTATATATATATATATATATATATATATATATATATATATATATATATATATATATATATATATATAGACATTCATTTAATCGCTGAATAAGTAAAAGTTGAACGTATGAACACAGAGCATGCTCATTGCTCATTGATTGATTTCGTCTCCTGTCATGGTGGCAAACATCGCAGTGGGAGGGAGGATGAAAACAGTCATGATGCTCATTCTGCTTAGTTACTTGTTGCGCCGTTGGACACTGTTCATAGTTGAACGTTATTTACCGTTAATTGCGATGTTTCATTTGTGGTTTCTGACATATGCAATATGGGCAACCGCCCAGGGCGTTATTTTTCTAGGGATAGCAGGAGACCTCTGCGGATTGTAGCACAGCGATGAAAGCAAAACAGAATGAAGTGAGTTTTAATTGATACTGGTTAAATATATTTCAGCACTAAGTATTTAATATCTAGGTGTTTTTATGGGAATGTGGATCTTTCAGATCAATCTGAAAACCAATTTTGATAGGTAAACTTAATGTTATTGTGTCATTTAGCGCGGGGCGCTGGTCTTGGTCTCGGGTTCGGTGGTCTTGACTACAACTCTGCTACATGGCTCCTTGGTTGCATGTCCTCCACCCCGCCCGCACCTTCTTTACATCCCCTTTCAGTTGGATTTCTTTCTAAATAAATGTGACTAATGAAGTTCATGCTATGTTAGGACAGGAGACAAAATGTTTCCATCCCTGAAATTATGATTCATAGAATCACATATCTAAGTCTAAACTGTTACAGAGAAGAAACACAATAAGAACATGTTTAATCTATGGTAGTGTTAATTAAAATGGCACATTTCTGATGTATTAAAATTAAATACGATCGGCACACTTAATGATATTAGCGATTAGGTAATGCATTCAGCGAGTACTTTTACTTTTAATACTTAAGTATTTTTAAAAGCCAGTACTTTTTTACTTTTACTTAAGTAAAATGTTAATGTGGTACTTTGACTTTTACTTAAGTACATTTTTGACTGTGTATTTGTACTTTTACTTAAGTAAATTTTTTGAGTACTTTCTCCACCACTGCAGGTAGGATTAGTTCATTTTAAACTCCTGCTTTGCTCGTTATTTTGGTAATGGAACCAAAATGCACAGAATTGCGCAACATCTTGTTGAAACAATAATCACTGAGATTATTATTGCTGTTGGGTTATTAATTTGAACACCTTTTGTTTATTTTTTTTGTTGCTGTTCTTTAATAAAGTTACTAACATTTTAAGCCAGTCAGAGGAGGACGTGCTGGTCTCAGCGTTCTGGCAGCGTTCAGTTTGTCACCTAATGCCGAGATCGACTCGAAACCTTCCGCGATCGACGTATTGCACCGCTGCTCTAGCAAAGCACGAACGGTTCAGAAACAATATGAAATGGGAAAAAAGTTGCTTATTAACTGATTAAGTTGTGTTTTAGATCATTCTTGAAAAACTAATCAGTCACGGCTAATTAGTGGGCGCAGTCACAGTGAACCCACTGATTCTTTACAGCAGACAGCCGCTCCCCTCTCTTGCAGGTACTGCATACCCCCGCTAAATCTTTTAGGAGTACGCAGTATCCTGCCATACCCCCTTACTTTCACCCCTGAGTAAAAGTAAAAGTACTACACTAACATTTTACTTAAGCAAAAGTAAAAAAGCACTGGCTTTTAAAAATACTTAAGTATTAAAAGTAAAAGTACTTTCTGAATGCATCACCTAGTTGGTAATATTATTAAGTGTACCAACCGTATTAAATTTTACTGCATCATAAATGTGCCATTTAATCAACAATGCCACAGGTAAAGCATGTTTTTATTATGTTTACTCTCTGTAACATGGTTTAGACTTAGATATGTGATTCTATGCATCATAATTTCAGGGATGGAAACATCTTGTCTCCTGTCCTAACATAGCATGAACTTCACTTTTTTTTGCCACAAGTGGCATTTATTTTGAAAGAAATCCAACTGAAAGGGTGGGCAGGGCGAGGACATGGAACCAAGGAGCAACGTAGCAGAGTTATAGTCTAGACCACCGAACCCGAGACCAAGCCAAGACCAATACCAGCACCCCGTGCTACATGACACAATAAAATTAACTTTTACCTATCAAAATTGCTTCTCAAATTGAACTGAAAAATCCACATTCCCATAAAAAACACCTAGATATTAAATACTTAGAGCTGAAATAAATTTAACCAGCATCAATTCAAACTCTTCTTCATTCTGCTTTGTTTCCATCTCTGTGCTACAATCCGCGGAGGTCTCCTGCCATCCCCAAAAAAATAATGCCCTGGGCGGTTGCTCATATTGCCAATGTCAGAAACCACAACTGTCTGCACCATTAAACATAGCAATTAACGGTAAACAAAGCTCAACTATGAACACTGTCCAAGGCGCAATAAGCAAGAAGTAACCAAGCAGAAGGAGGTGACTGTTCTCATCCTCCCTCCTGCTGCAACGTCTGCCACCATGACAGGTGACGAAAACAAAGAGCAATGAGCATGCTCTGCATTCTTACGTTCTTGTTTTATTAATTCAACAATTATATATATATATTTTTAAATGAAATTAAGTAATAGCTACTGCAGTGCACACAGAGCATTACAAGAACAAAGAACGGCTCTCAGTGAGGCTTCAGTCCTATCAACCTTAGTAAAGATCCGTCCAGAAGAATCGGATCGTTCCTGATATTTAAAGATGCACAATTATTTAAACACTATTTATATCATTAGTAGCATTTATAGACTTTAAAACACTCATCTTATAGAACATGCCTCATTATAACAATAAAAACACACAATTTCATCGTTTTACAATAATACATATTTGATAATGTATGTATATATAAAATTGTTCTTTTATGCACAAAAAGAAAAAGAATTGCTCTCGGTGCCCCCCTGGCATCCGCCGTCAATGCAGACTTTGGTCACAGCGTTGTCCCATGACACCTCAGTCAACACATCCACACAATAATTCAGGGCATGAGTGACAACTTTTTTTTCATCGCAGATGCAACATGTGTCTCTGTACAGCTAGCTTTGCTAGCATCACGTCCACAGATCTTACATTTCTTTAAGCTTTCCTTCCAAGTGACGCTAAAAGTTGGACGAAGTCCCACCGTCTGTGAAAGCGAAGCGCTGCTGATTTTACATGTCGCCACATCTTCTGATATATGCAGCGCTATTATATTACTGACGATCAGACAAGCATCTTCTCCCACTCAGAGGAAACAACTGCACATGTCTTGGAGCTTCGCGTGCTAGTAAAGGGGGAGGTGATGGGTGACAACAGACACGTAAGTTACGTTATTGCTTGAATTTTACGGCGCCACCTTAAGTCCCTGAACTTCACATTTTAACGGAAAAAAAGCGCAATGCGATTTACAGAGTAATGCGACAGTTTTGTAGAAATTTAGTGAAGTAGAAAGTACAGATACTTACTGTAAAATGTAGTGGAGTAAAAGTAGAAAGTATCCATTATTAAATCTACTTAAGAAAATTACACATACACGAAAATTGTACTTCAGTACAGGAGCGAAGTACGTGTACTTCGTTACTTCCCACACTGCAATGGACCTTACCACAGGGGCCGCGTTTTATTGGCTAATACCCATTTCACGTCACAGCGCAGCTACTACGTGCGTGACCGTATCACAAACACAAGCTACAGTAGTAAACACATGCTAATGTACATTGTGGACTAGCAGACCGACAAAGTTTTTGAATCAGGACTCGAAAAAGAATGGTTCTCCACTGTCAGTGGGGTATCTGTACAGGCGATGTCAGGTATCCTGATCGTATTTGTGGAACTAAAATTCACAGATTTCCAAAATCTGAAACAGAAAGCCTTGCTTGAATCAAAGCTTGTGCACGACCGCATTTGCAGCTCAACCGTTGTAGGATCAATAAGAACAAAGGATTGTGTGCTGGCTTAAGTATTATTGCTTTGCTTTCTTTGTGTTTATGAAAAAAAGAAAGTCAATAATAAACACATCCATTATGAAAACTTTTTAGCCAAGTACAGCATAATGGCAGTACCAATACAACTTCTACACCTTGAAGTCTGTCTGTTACAGTCTTACGTTAGCTGAACAGATCAATATGCAATGTGTACCGTATCTGACATAAAGATTTTATTTTACCTGAAAAGGCTTTTTACTAAACTGTAATTGTGTTAGCCACGGTAGGACCAAGTACAGCGTATAAGGTCTAGGCACATTCGAACATTTGCCAACAACAGAAATCACTGATTCAATCTTGCAAGAACGATAGGCATCAGTGATCTTGTCCACAGCTATATTTATGCTGAGGGTGTGAGGATCTGCTGTTTTCCTCATCGACCGGTAGCATTTAGCTGTGCATGATGCGCACAATGTTGGAGGCATCGCGTGGCTCAAACACCTTGATGTCATCCAAAAAAAATGACATGAACTTGTTGGTTCCCCTGTCCAATGTCATGGCTGATATTTTTTGAAAATCCGGCAGAAATGCTATGCTAATTGACTCAGAAATACTCTGCAGAGAGTCAGTTGAAATGAAAGACGCCATGTTTACACATAGTAAATAAGCACCGCGAGGCTTTGTTTGTGAGACATGCAGCCACGTGGGACTTTCGAGGGGCGTTTCTGGGCGGAGCTGGGTAAGGTCCATTAACTGTCAAAACACCAAGACGAGACAACTTGTTTTCACTTTACATGATATTTAAACATGTACAATTATTTAAACACTATTTATATCATCAGTAGCATTTCTAGACTTTAAAACACTCATCTTATAGAACATGCGTCATAACAATAAAAACACACAATTTCATCGTTTTACAATAATACATATTTGATAATGTATGTATATATAAAATTGTTCTTTTATGCACAAAAAGAAAAAGAATTGCTCTCGGTGCATCCGCCGTAGGTCACGCACGTGTAACGTGCAGTGCGCATCCAAAAGTCCAACGCTCTGGAAGAAGATAAGGTAGCAAAACAATGTCTCAAAAAAGTATTTATCCTTCAGGGAGAAAGAAAAGGCAAAGAACAGAAAAAAGTCAAGATAAAGGTTTGTTTTAATGCGTCTTCATAATATAAAGTTTGTAAAAAAGATTTGTGAAGCAGCTAATTGAAAATTAGCTTTATAGTGAACTTGAACGGTTCAGTTTAACAGCCAAACATTTATGCTAGCGTCCTCGTGTGAAGCTGAGTTTTAACTTGAGATTAGTTGATTCTTCTGCTTGGCTTTGTATATTCCTGACGTTTTTTGGATTCAAAACGCTATGTTTGATAATGTTTGATAAGAACAAATAAAACTTCTCAATGTTTGATATTGTCTAGCAAAATGTTTTACATCAGGCTATATGCTATATTATATCGATGAGCTATTCTGCTATAGTTGGTGATGTGTTGTTTGCTATTGATCATTTATGTGACTAAAACAAACAATATTTTTTACATCAACTTCTAAGGTATGTGGAACTTCTGTTAAAATCCTTTGAAGGCTCAGAATTAACCCGGTACCAGTCCACATTATCAGGGGAGAAAAACTCACCTGGTGGAAATACAATTTTTAGCTATTGGAATTACACTTAAGAAATTAACTTAATCAAAATATGTCATGTTATGTATTCCATCTTAAGTTGGGCTGCACCAATTGCAGTTTTCTGGCCGGTTACCGATCTTTAAACATTAATATATATATTATTAATATATATATAATTCTGGGCTGCACAGTGGCGCAGTCGGTAGGGGCTGGGTTCGATTCCCAGCCCCGGTCTTTCTGCATGGAGTTTGCATGTTCTCCCTGTGCATGCGTGGGTTTTCTCCTGGTTTCCTCCCACAGTCCAAAAACAGGTTAATTGGCTTCTCCAAATTGCCCCTAGGTGTGAGTGTGTGTGCGTGGTTGTTTGTCCTGTGTGTCTCTGTGTTGCCCTGCGACAGACTGGCGACCTGTCCAGGGTGACCCCGCCTCTCGCCCAGTACACTAGCTGAAGATAGGCACCAGCAACCCTCCCGATCCCACTAAGGGACAAGGGCGCAAGAAAATGGATGGATGGATATAGAATTCTTCCATTAACTTAAGTTCAGGAGTAGGGACACACCCAACCACACCTCCAATTTTCCAAGCAGCCTATTTATACTCTGCTCACCCATTCTCTTTGTTACGTTTCATCAACCCCACCCTCTCTTGTCCTTTACCTCCTTTACCTCACCCCACTTCAATCCATCAAATCTTCCCCTTTCATTTCCTTTATCCCATCATCCTCATCCCCATTTTCCTTCCCTACATTGCCATAACCATGTTTTACTCCTTTTTGCCGCAGGTTACGTCTGAGAAACCCGCAGGGTCCTGAAGAACCTGAGGTAGGTGGGCTTGGGAAAATAAGCAGAACAAATTTTCCTGAAGACCATACCCCCCATGCTGAGTCTTCATCTCCCTAGACCTCCAGCATTATCCTCAGATTCAAGCTCATTCATCCCTCCATTCCTTTCCTGCAATAAATCTTTAAACTTACACCTTTGTGGCGTGGTCCTTGCTAGTGAACTCAGGCAATTCCAGGGGAGGAACATGAGCCCCTGCACCTTTTATTCTTGATGCCCCAAGTGCACTTTTTCAAATTTTTTTTAATCTGAGGCCTGCTTGTAACCCTCAACAATGGTATTTTGCTAAATATAACAATTTACCTAAATTAATTATTCTGTGAACCAGTTGTTCACATGTTTATGTGCCATGGATTGGACACAGACACACAAATGTTCATGTTGGAAACACATTTTCTGACATTGCAAAAGTGATGGGAGCTTTATTTGTGTTTTTGTGTTAACATCTGTGGTTGCTTACAACAGAGCTTCACATTTATGATAGACAAGTGTTTGCATGAAGAAAATCTGAATTTGAAAAACAATTGTTAAAAAAAAAAAAAAAGTCATCAATGAAAAAATACCAGACATGCAGAGATTCTTAATCTGGACTCGGTGAATCTTTGAAACCAGTAAAATGTTGCAAGAAAGGGAGAAGGAATCGATCTGATAATCCACCAGTCAGCTTGGAAGGATCACCCAGTTAGGTGTCAGAGTGCAGTCTGCGGCCCTCCTGGTCCCAACAGGGAGATGCAGCAAAAACACAGACAGAATGGATGGTTATGTTAAAGTACCTTTTCAATATAACAACCTTTAAGCAGGCAATTAGTGTAAAGGCACATTCTGATTATAAATGTCATGTATTGGCTGAAAGGCAGTCAATCAAGATTAAATAAAGGTTTGAAAACATCGGTCTGTGTGCAAATAATTAGTCAATTAAGTTACTAAAGTAAATGAACTTTTTATTCAAATTCTACTTTATTTAATATGACTGCAGTGAACTGAACATGCAGCTATCTACTCATAAGGAACAATAACATATGGTACCTAAAGACGATCATACTGCAAAAAAAAAAAAAAAAGATCTTTTCTATAATTCACAATATCTTATCAAAGTCAAATCACTGTAAAATACTTGGTGCTAGTCCTGGTTGAAGCAGTTGTCCAACATAATTTAATGGGACAAAAAAACGTATAAAGGTCGAATAAGGACAAGAAAATAAATTTTACTTCAAAATATTGAAGTCATTTTCATTTGGTCCAGCTCTTTTTAAATGCGTTCATTTTAATTTTCCTCTCTAGCAGCTCTGGTAGTTGATCCCATCCATGCATGTGTTTCATGCACAATGCACACTTCATGCCTCATCAGTATGAATACTTTTTGGCATGATTTAACTTTCTGTCAACCCTGTGTGATTAACTGAAGGAACTTCTGTGTTTTAACTTCTTCCTGTGTATGTGCTGATGTTCTGTGGATGAAGATAGATGCTCTCTGAGCATGTCTAGACTTCTGTAATCTCAAACTCATGTAGCTAAACTGTTTCAGGATGTTCGTTGACATCCTAAAGGAACGTCTGTTCACTGTTTGCAGATGAGGCTCTAGCAGAAGGCTAGGTTACATTTGATGTTCAAGAAAACCTAAATGTTAGAACAGTGTTTCTCAACCTTTTTTGGCCCAGCGCCCCCCCCCCCGCCCCCCCAGTCTTTATCCAGGTCCCTCACCGCCCCCCACCAAAGAATTTGTAGGCTACTTTGCACTGACTATTATTTTATCATTAATATTACTATCACTATTGTAGATGTTTTGATTTTTATGCTTCTTTCTGTATTTATCATCAAAAATAATTTCCCAGAGAACAAAAAAGCCATGGGAATAGAAATTATTTTCACAGGCGTCTATGAAAAATGCATTGAACATTCAAGTTAAAATTGGTAGGTCTAACAGCAGCCAGTCAGAGTGGAAAAATATTCTTATTCTTTGCCATTTTCTAGTTGTTAAATATTGCACAAAATAACCAGATAAAAGATGTAAAACATGCCAGTTTAAACTTTGAACTATTTGCAAAATGACTGAGTTCTGCAACATTAAAACATGGATAGAACTGTAACTACATTAATCGTAGCTCTTCGTCTCTTCAGTGTTTCTGTCGGTATCTGGTGGTGCAGCTCTGTGCTGCCTTCAGGAGAATGGGACATCAGAGTATTATCCATAAAATTTCACCCACATGGCATTTATTGTGCAAACAAGAGCTTTCAGTGGAAAAACAAAAGTTCCAGGTCCTTTTAATGCCATACAAATATGAGACAGAAACATGGATAATATCTTTATATAGACTATTGATTTATAGATTAATAGTTTTACTGGACAGAAATTAAAAAGAACAAATCTGGTTCTTAATCAAATCCTAATGAGTCAAATTGAAAGTGTCACGGAGTCATCAGCCTCATAACACTAACACTGACATGAAAAATAATATTGAAGAAATAAATATATCAAATCTAATTACAAACATAAATAAGTGATAAGTTATTTACTGTTATGGTCTGTAAAATATATTTATTCTCAGTACTAGATATGGTCTCAACAAACCCATGACACTTCAACAATATTATTTTACCTTTTATCTGGAAATAGTTTGTTTATTCTTGCCATACAGTCTTCTGTATTAATTATTGCTCAAAAGGTCTTGCCATACCAGTTTATTCCTCTGTATTTACTTTAGTTTCTTAGTTTATTCTTGCATTTTGTTCTTCGTTCTTTTCTATTTAGTTTCCTTTGATTAATATTATCCTCTCTTGGTTTATTGCTATGTCCACTTAAGTTTTTTTCTTGTTGCTACATTTATTTTATATTTTATTGATGCTCACCACCAGTAATTTTCACTCATCACCTGCTGCGCCACCTAATTGTCATGTGTTTCACATCATGTGTTGATTTTTCACTGATTCTCTGTTTTTATGCCATAATTCACATCTAGTTTGTCGCTCCGTTTTATGTCCCGCTTCTCCTGTTTTAGAGTTTTGCGCCATGTGCGCGTCTTTTTTTTTTTTAACCCCCTAAGGTGCAGGGAGGTCGGGAAGCGTATTGATGGGGAAAAGGCAGACTGACATAAACCTTTTAAAACAACGGAAACAATTTATGCATTCTGATTATTGAAATTTAAAAGTGCTGCGGTACCGTTGTTCAATCACCCCCATTTCATACCGGACCACTTACAGCACCGTGTTAACACTATAAAATGAACACTCTCTATCATGGTATCATCCATGGATGGATTTCTTTATTTCTTTATTTAAATAGGTTCATTTTTCAGAGGGATACACAGTGAGGGTATCGTGATTTTAGCTACCAGTTAGCAGGAGAACGGAGCTGCGCCAAGAAGCTAACAGAAGCTACAAACACTGAATAGTAGAAGAGCTGCCATCGATACAGTTGCAGCCAAGCATGTTTTAATGTTACACAATACAGTTTTACCAAGTTGCTCAAAGTCTAAACTGGCATTGTTGTGCATTTAAGGTGTAAACTTTACCTTTGACTAAACGCCCCCCAAAGGAATCTCAGCGCCCCCCTTTTGTAAAAATGTCCACCAGCGCCCCCTGCCGTCCTCTGAATGCCCCCTGGGGGGCGGTACCGCCCACGTTAAGAACCGCTATGTTAGATCATGGCACAGGCCAAATCTTGTTTTTTATGTCCTGATAAATAAAACCTCTTTCCGATAATATTGTATTTCTATCCCCTCTAAACCTCTTGGATTGCCTCTCCGGCAGCGGTTACCAGGACGTTCATCCACTGGGAATCTGTGTAGATGTAGAGAGATCTTCTGTCCGTCCGCAGCACCATCACGTTCTCCCCCCGCAGCCGCCTCATCTCTTTCTCTCCGTCTGCGACAAACACCTGCAGAGATAAAGATGGGATGAATATTTATCCTAAAAAGAGGGGAGAAATCAAGATACCTGAGACAAGAAGAAGTTCACAGAATTTGTCAAGATCTCAAACAGCTGAGGCCTGAATGTCAGGATGCATATCTAAGGCCCCCTGCTGGAAGCATGCCGCCTCCATTTATCAGACCTCAGGTTGATGTGTTGATTGTTGGAACCACATTGTTCAGTCAGTGGAAGTGGGTGAGTTTACTGACCGTCAGGACGTTGTCCAATGGTCTCTGTGAACTTTGACCCTGTGGGCAGCTGCAGGGGGCTGAGGGTCCTCTGCTGCCGGAGTCTCCCTGCAGGCCTGGCAGGATGTACACTGGAACAACACGAGCTGCTTCACTCATCCAGGACCAGAGCCCCTAACTTCTTATCAGATATCTCAGTGTTTTGTTCTCGTGCTTCAAATCAACAATAAAACTGCAGGGATATGGATCTAACTACAGAGGTAAACATCAGAGTTTGAAAAGTTTCTAAGGCTCACAGGTCCATTTATCTCTCTTGTTTATCAAGAAGGAGCAGGCAGGTCTGACTCCTGTCTGCTGAAATTGGCAACTGCACAGAAAACTTGTACAGGACTCCAACTACAGCTGCGTTATTCTTTTCACCATGCGCCCCATTTCTACTGTTACCCTGGGCAACTGCCAATATATGAAACCACTGGTCTCAACATCCATGATTACACATGGAAAGGTCATAATGACTTTATAAAGTCCAGGTACATGTAACGACCTTTCAGTAGGCCTTAAACCTACTTTTCATTGAGCCCACATTTCTGTATTAAAAATAATTTGTTTTAGTGTAATACGCTAATGGGTTTTCATTAAATGTAAGCAGAAAAATCAACATTAACAGAAATTAAGACTTGAAAACATCAGACTGTGTGGAATTAATCTACATAATGAGTTATACTTGGTGAATGGAGTGAAATGAATCATATTTTTAACTATTTTATATAGATTTTGTTTCCTTCCATACAGACCTTGTCCAGGTAGACCAGGCTCTCCATGTAAACCAGGCAGTCCTGCTGCACCGGGGTGTCCCTGTTCCCCAGCCAGTCCAATAGAACCTTTCAAGCCCTGCACACAACTACTGACTTACTGACTCAGACCTTCCACTTCACAGTTATGCACTACTTTGTGTTGTTCTACCACAATCAGTGAGAAAACATGAACACTTGCAGTATGCATGCAGTACATCTATGTGCACCTACCATCTTTCCTCTGGCTCCTGGCTCTCCTCTTGTTCCCACCTCCCCCATCAGACCTCTGTCCCCCTTCTGACCCGGGTGTCCCTGAGACAGGACATGCATTCTGTCACAGCCTCTCCGTCATGCAGCTTTTTTATTCACCTAACACTCATCAGTCAGAGTTTCACCTGCTCTCCGGCCGTCCCAGGGATGCCACGCTTGCCCTGCGGACACACATATACACACCAGATCCGAGTGTGTTTCGTTCAGCATTGAGTGGAGGAAAAAGATCTGACTTCCTAACCTTCTCTCCTGTGGGGCCTCTGTGTCCTTTGAGACCCTTATCACCCTGATAATGAGAGAGAAAAGACAGGAGATGAGAGACAAGCAGCTCAGAGAGGGTTGGCAGGAAAAGGAAGGAGAAGATGTTCCTCACCCTGAGTCCTGGATGACCTTTACTGCCCTGTAACAACACAAACTCACTTAGGTCCATTCTGTGGTCCACTTGTGCTAAATTCATAAACCCCAACAGGGCTGGCCCAAGCCTTTTTGGGGCCCCAACCAGATTTGAATTTGTCCCTTCGCCATACAAACATGTCAAAACCAGATATGTCATCATTCCTAGGCTACACCATACCAGCAATTATTAGCTTACACTGCAAAACCTAAATCGTACCAAATATTTTTGTTTATTTCTACTGCAAATATCTTAGTACAAATGAAATAAGACAAAACTAGCTAACAAGTACATTTTAACAAGATATAGCATCTTGTTTTAAGTCAATAAATCCTTAATATTGATGGAAACATATTTGTTCCACTGGCAGATTATTTCACTTATAACATGAAAAAAAAATTTCTTGTTATAAGTGAAATAATCTGCAAGCAGAACTAGAACATTTTAATCAATATTAAGGAATTATTGATTTAAAACAAGCTCCTATATCTTGCTGAAAAGTTACGGTACTTATAAATTTGTTTTATATAAATGATATAAATATCATTTATTTTTAACTTGGAACAGAAAGTGTAGGTGGTGTAAAATGTGTAATCTATCGCTACAAAATAAAATCAGATGGTACTCTTGGCCCCCCCCTGGTGGTGTTGTTCTACATATTGTGGAGACATGTGTTTTTAATTTTTTTTTAAATAGTTGAGACATTTTTTCCATGCATCGGTAAAACGTAAGATCAATTAAAGTTTTGTTGCACCTTTATCATCCCAGGAGTCCCGATGTCTCCGTACAGACCCCTCCAGCCTCTCTCACCTTTCTCCCCCTGCGGGACACAGTGACCCCCATCAGCTCCAGGCTTTCAAAGGTCAATGCCTTTACCACCATTTATATCATATTTGCTTCAAAAGTTTCTGTGAACTCTCTTTTTTCCCCAGCATGATTAATACTTTCACGACCTGTTGTATACAATATTTGACATGTATTTTGCCTTCTATTGGATTATAACTGCACTTCAGTACAGCGCATTATGGTGCAGCGTTTTGTTTTTGCTGTTCTTTGTTTTTTTGCCTTTTCAAAATGTCTGCTCTCATGAGATTGATCAAAATTTATAATAATAATAATATCTGGATTGTTTTTCATTTTCACTGAAAGCCTGAGAAGTAGACGGTTTAATAAAGAAAGTAAACAGGGTGCCGCAGTTCTTTAGGCTGTAACAGGTGCAGTCACTGCATGTGGGTCAGGCCGAGCCGATCGGGTTGGATATTTTAGCATGTGACAACATAAATGGAGGTTTTGCTGGGATCTTTCAAATGACAGTGTTGACTGGCTAAACAGACCTTAGATTCTTTTAGTATCCTTTTCAATTGTTGGTCATTATCTTAACAACATAAACATATGTTGGGACATACTGTATGTCCCTGACTTGTGTAGATTTTCAAATGCTATAAACTGCCTTTTACCTTCTGGCCTGGTTTTCCCAGAGGACCTTGTGGTCCTGGCTCTCCTTTTGGACCCGTCACACCAGGTTTACCCTAAAACAAACAGAATTAAGGAGCTATTGCTTTAAATCTATAACATAAAAAAAACAGATACAATTTGTTGAGTTCTGTACCTTTGCTCCTCGCAGCCCTCTGCAGCCCTTTAAACATAAAACATCATAAAGCGCTCTGTAATGTTTCAAAAAAATATGTTTTCTATGCCACTGTTCTGGGTGGCCTCAGCAACGATTAGCATATAAAATAAAAAAGATCTTTCCCACCTTTTCTCCTGTGGGTCCTGTGACGTGTTCTGTCATGTCGACCTGAAGGCATGAGGACAACGGGCTCAGCATCGCCGGATGATTTTTTTTCAGTTTGCAACCCAACGACATTATAGAAGCGGAAACTGCAGAACTAAATGTACTGCAGAGCATGTTTTTTAACTGGTGTGTGAGCTGAAGGCCTCCTTACCATCAGCTCTGCTTTGTGTTTGATTGGAGGAAACATAGGAGGAGGAAGAGGAGGCAGGATGAAGACTTCACATTTCCGAGCCGGCCATCTGCTGCCTCTACTCACTGGAAACCCTGTATGTACACAAGAAACATAAACACGTGAAATACTAATAGAACATTAGCGACACCGAGAAAGACTTGTAGTCCATGTGAGGCCAAATATCGGTTTAACATGTAAGTGTCGGACGATCACCGACCTCCCAAAACTAAAGAGGTCTGGGCCGACTTATCAGTGAGCCCTTACTGGAGGAGTTCTGGGATTTTGCTGACTAAACAACGATGAGATGAGGTTCTGGGGACAGTGTTCACTTTTCACTTACGGGACGTTAAAGAGGAAGCTGCATGTGGGAGGCCTGAAAGTAATGCAGTCCATCCCAGAAGCAGCATCGTCAGCATCTCTTCTCTTCATGAAGCAGCAACCAGACGACCACCACTTCAGAAATGAACCTTTGAAAATAAAAACTCTCTTGAGACGTTTCTGGGTTGTTACAACACAAACAATTCTGCCTGTGACTCCACACGTTAGCTTCGTTTGCAGCAGTGATTTCACCACTTCCACAGGTTAAGAGTGTTATCAATCAGGTCATTTCAGGTTATAGTTTCAGTATCATGACATCAATTTGTAAAACTGACTAATGAAAATAGATCAGCAGAATTATAGCCACTAGCCAGGAGGCTCATTATGCTTACAATGGAAGGAAGCTTTTGGTTGTTGAGTATAACTTATAAGGTATTCAGAGTAGAATCAGAAATGAAAAAAATGAATAGAAGGACTCCTTTCACTGGAAATACGAGGCTGAGCCCAATGCCTGAAAAACCGACTAAACCCAGAATCCAGCCTCCGACAAACTTTCAACATGACAAACTGGAGTCAGGCTAAAGTCGAGTCCATCAACTAATAGATCTCCCTTAAAGAACATTGAGATAATCCAGCATCAATTCATCCGTTTCTTTTTGCGTTCTGCTCTGTCTTCCTAAACAGAAACGTAATAATCTGAATAATTGAGCAGATTCAACAGAAATATATAAAAATATCCATTTCATTAAGAAAGTTAAGCTGTAAGCTAACAGCTGGTCATAAACCTTCACTCATCCCGTTTCTTGTGTTCCTCATCTGCTCAGTATGTTGCAGTGGTTGTGGTGTGTAACACTGAGTAAGAGTTGAAAATGGTTAAAAGTATCTCAGACAGTGTGTATGGGAGCGTTTTTCCCCACAGCTGAGCTCCGTTCACACTAAAGACGATCTCAGGAGGATGTAAAAGTTGCACCACTCTGCCTGCAATAATTCATCCCCTGCAGCCCTTTCCGTACAACGCTCCTCTACGGCCAAAGATGTCTTCAGAGCAAAAAAAGCCACACACACTAGGAAAAAAATGCTAGAAAAACCTCAATCATCCAAAGTGGTTAAGGAATTCAATCTGACACACTTTAAAGACTTTATAAAGAAAACTCTTTCCACCGAATGATCAATCAGAGGTTAACATGAGGGCATCCACCCTGACAAACTCTTATTCTAGCAGGTTCCCATGCACCGCTCACTGCATACTGTGTCTTACCGTGTCGTTGAATCCTCTGGGACCTCGTCCTGCAGAGCTGGAGCACAATCTGCTAAGCTTGCACGCCTGAATCCGGCTCATCTCAATAAAGCGTGGAAACGCAGCACAGCCACTGGCAGAGCTCAGCAAAAATAATCAGATAATTACTTAAACACCGAGCCAAAGAGGAGCTTGCTCATCAAAGCTCAGAGCAGGGAGAAGTCACTGGCATCTGCTGTTAGCTGTTATATGTCAGCCTGTCACTGCTGCAGCCAGCAGATTTACTACAGCAGGATGGCAGGAAAACAAACAAAAACACAAACCCTTTCACTTGTCAGGTTAGAGACAGACTATTTGGGCTTTTCCAGATCTAAAAAACAGGAAACACATCAGAGGTACAACAATGTCCCATATTACAGTGTTATTACAATGAAAGTAAAGCGAGAAGCAGTGAGATGAAACTCCATGATTCAGTAGGTCTTCCTCTCATCAGTCAGCAGCAGTTCAGAGCCTGTCCTGCTGTTCACTGTGTGGCCGAGGCATTTAAACCAGCTTCAGGTCCGGACTTCTTCACGTCACAGCATCTGAGCGAAGAACGCTTTCACTTTGGCATGGTGATGGAAGAACAAGAGCAGAGCTGATGGCAGTGTGGAGGCACGGCTGTTACAGCGACACCGTGTGCCGTTATTAGACATGATGTTCTTTAGAGGATTTTTATTACTGATCAATCAATTCTGAATGTTAGTAAACCTGATATTTCATGAAATTGGAGCTTTTGGCTCTTTTAGGAGAATATCTGTTAGTGTGAAGATTTATTGTGCAGGACAAATGGCAAATGTTTCCATCTCACTTGTTTGTTTTCAGCTGCTAAACTGAGGATACAAAATCAAATCAAAATTTACAACTAAACCTGACATTTTGAAAACATCGTGTTATAATACAGACTCTTAATGGCAGAGAATCTGTCCGTTTCCTGAGCTGATGGTGGAAGCAGCAGCAGCCTCCCAGAGCTCAGCTCCTTCACCGTAAATCTGGTTTCAGAAGGATCTGCGAGTCTTTAACGTAGTCAGGTGAGGTGAGGTGAGGAAGGGGCCGCGCCGTCACATTTTTAGCTTCACTGAAAAGCCCTGCAATGCAGTGCTTGGATGCATGCGATGGCGCTCTGCCTGCATGAACTGGCACCGTCAGTTATCCCTGCTAAGCTACAGCTTCTCATCAACGGAGCCTGTCGTTAATGCTAAAGCTAGTTAGCACGGCCATCGATGACGGCGGGTAAACGGTTTTCCTGCAGCAGTGAGCTGCTTCTCCCCCATTAACGTGTTTGGCAGCACATACATGAAGAGGTTGGTTGACAGCACCAAGACCCGCCTCTTGGTTCTGATTGGTTGTTTTTGGTCAGCAGCTGTGCATTTCTGTAGCTGGCAGCTCAGGAAGGAGATGGAGATCGATCTTTTCAGATTCCACTGGTCAACAGCCAAAAAATGCAGTTTTTCCCAACAGTTTTAGGGTCATTTCGATGAGCCGAATCCTAAAATCTCATTGGTTTTGCTCAGTCAGGTCAACTTTCTGAACTATGGAGCAACATGAGGGTGAAAATGCAGGACTTGTTCTCGCATCTGGATCGGTTTCTGAGAATCTGAACAGTGAGTGAAGAGCAGGAGGAGAGACTCCATCAGGACAGGAAGGAGACGGGGAATTTTACACAATGAGGACGTAATGCTCAATTTACATGTACTTACTGTTATAAAGGGCGATGTCTATCCTCCTTATAGATACAGATACACATCACCATAAATCTTCAAATGTAATAAGGATTCACATTTACGGTCTAAATACATAACGGTGCATACAGCATATGCTGAATGATGACTCAAAGAAAAATCCTGCATAAAGTCTTTACATTGTTTTTATTTAAGAATTTTAATCCACAAAATAAGCCTAGAGCACAGGGTGGGGCAAGTCTGTTAAAAACAAGAAAAACATTAAGACAAGTAACGGAAGGGATGGAAAAGATGTTTGATAAAATATACACCACCACAGGTGAGTAGTAAGCAGCCTAAAATCAGCCAGACGGAGGGAAACGCTTCTTATTTACAGAGAGGTCAAATCCAAAAGTGGGAAGACAAAGTTCATGCAGAAACGGCTTAAAAACATCCGATGCTGCATAAAATTATTTTTTAAATTTTATAATCTACTCAACAGTTCTATCAGAAAATGAACTGTTATTAAAAACAACCAATGATAAAAAAAAAAAAAAAAAAGTTCAACTGATCCAAATTGAAACCCATAAGATCCTCCATCAGTAGGTAAACCTTCATTCTTCTATTGCAAATTCCTCAGCAGGCTGCGCTGAGCTTCAGTGAGTCTGTCCGCTCCCGAGAGCCGCTCTGTGTTTGTCGTCGGCATGGCAGAGGCGCGTCTGCAGCTCCACCGCTATGCCCATCATCATGCCTCCCAGCTGCTCGTGCATCTGCAGCAGCTGCTGCGGTGAGCAGCGGCTGAGCTCCAGAGGGGTCGCACTGCAGGCCAGAGCTGCCACGGCCGCCGGCAGCTCAGCAGCGGGGTCCGCCGCCGCTGCCACCTCAGGTCGCCGCTCCCTGTCCTGCTGCTCCGCCGTGGCGTCTGCAGGCAGCGGCTCGTCCACCAGCTCTGTGGCTGTGAGCAGAAACATGAAGAACACGCAGAAATGAAGGAAAACTATTCTGTGAGCAGAAGTTACAGCTGCAATATCAAACTTTTACAAAAAGTTTTTTTTTCCATATTTATTAAAGCTGTCAATGTAATGACAGTTTGCTATGAGACAAATTCCACCGGTGAACAGCCAAGAAACTGTCTGGGATTTTTCAACAGTTTTAGGGTAATTTTAATGAGCTGAATCCAAAAATATCATTGGTTTGCAGGACTTGTTCTCACATCTGAATCGGTTTCCTGAGACGGGGAATTTTACACAATGAAGACCTAATGTTCAATTTACATGCACCGTATTGTCTGCACTATAAGGCACACCGGATTATAAGGCGCACCTTCAATGAATGGCCTATTTGAAAACTTTTTTCATATATAAAGCGCATAGAATAGACTTCAGTTTGGGTTGCCAATTTGTTCCGTACTCTATTATTATGCATCCACATTAGTAACACAGACCAACCGACACGCTGCCGCCGCAGCCTCTGTCTCTCTTCCTTCCTCCTACCCCCCCAGCTTTAAATGTATAGGGGCTGGTCCCTTGGTAACCCTAGTCAAAGCACCCCAGATGAATATCTAAAGCCACTTTGTTGACATAAAGAATGTCAACAAAACAGTCCGACTCCGGTTGGCGAGGAGAGCCTGGGCCGGGACGTGGCCGGATGATGGTCACCCTTCTCCGTTCGCGCATAGCATGTTCGTGGGGAACTTGGTGCTAAATGACCTGCAGACGACCCGATTATCAGGTAGGTAGGTAGATAGGCCAGTCAAACTTAATTAACAAACCAGCGTTCTGACAACCATCCCAGCATGCACCGTGCGCTTCTTCTTCTACGGGCGAAAATGAAGTCGGCGGCTGCTTACCGTAGTTGCTAGACCTGTTGTGGCTCAGTATTGGTCCATATTTAAGGCGCACCGGATTATAAGGCGCACTGTCGGCTTTTGAGCAAATTTAAGGTTTTTAGGTGCACCTTATAGTGCGGAAAATACGGTACTTACCCTTATCAGTGTTTATTATTCAATTTACATAAATCCAAGTGCATAACACTCTGTTGGAAAACTTTTTTTCTCTTTGGATGAGAAATATTAGCAGAAATTAACTGATAATGTCAAGATCAGAAGATCAGATTTCTCTAAACCAAATTAGAATAAAAATCTGACTTGACTGAGAAAAATGGACATCATGTTTGGATTCAGTGGTGCAAAATAGTCATAATTCAGTTGAAATAACATAGAAAACTTCCAAAAAATACTTTTTGTAACCTAGTTATTTCTGTGAGGGGGAGAGCTTTGTTGAAGGCATCCAGTGTTTACCCACCCAGTGTCTCTGCTGAAGTCTTCTCCTCGTCGTCATGGCTGCGAGGACTGGCCGCCTCGTCCACCTCAGAGGTCATCCTCTCCGTCTCGTCGAAGCTCTTCAGCTCATCTGCTTTCCCTTTGCGCTGGACGATAGAAGCTCAGATGTTACAAACACGCTGATGACAACTTGACCTGCGCCGTTGTGACCTGAGGGTTACCTGCTGCTCGTAGATCTTTAGCGCCTTCTTGACGTTGGAGATCTTTGGAGATCGGATGGGCAGGGTCTTGATCTCAGACGGAGTCAGGGCACAGAGGTCGCCCACTGATTTGACGTTTCGAGCGCGGATCAGCTGTCCGAACCCTCGAGACCTGAGTGGTTAACCAACAGGAAGGTTGTCAGGCCAAGCTGAATGGATTTTACACTACGGTCTAACTGTCTTAAGCAACGCAAGTCGAAACGTTTCAGCGTGTGACATCTGCTGTTCTCACCACATGGTGGAAGAGATCTGAGAAAGCACAGCCTCCACGGGGGCCGAGCAGCCCACCAGGGACGGATAGATGCAGTCTCTGGGCACGGCTCGAGGCTCCTGAGTCATTTCAGAAATCTGAGAAAAACCAAAGAGAAACATCGGAAATTTCATGTACAACTAAATCACTTCTGTTTAGAAATGGCTGACATGAAAAACATTCACAGCAAAGTTTGAATTTTGGCTCGTTTGACAAAAAAATAAAATAAAAAAATCAGAGTTGATCAAAAGTTTCAAAATAAGAGCATTTAGTACATATGGAAATCCAATGTAATGCCTACAACTCTGTTGTAACTCTGCTACAGCAAAAGCAGTAAGCTGTTCTCTATAGTTCCCAGAACATGCCGACCTACCAGGCACTTCTTGGAGCTCCTGTAACTTGGACTGCGGATGTTTCTGGGGCTCAGGACCAGCATGCCTTTAGTTGGAGTTGTAATGTGCTGAGTAAAGAGGTAGAGCGTTAGGGAAACCGTCTGTTCCACATGTGAAATAACGTCACCAGGTTCTTGTATACCTTCTGCTGAGGGACGTTGCATCCTTTGGACCTCCTGGGAGAGCTGGTCCTCAGAGCCGGACTGCGCCGGTCGATGTCATCAGCCGTCTCCTGCTGTTGGATGGGGTTAGCGAATGATACACGGCGGGACTGCGAAGGTAAAAGCAACGAAAGCATGACAAACAAATCACAGGTTTTACCAAGTCTTTAGTTTTATGGACATAGAGCTGCATGGGTTACTTACCTTGACAAGAGGAGAGGTCGTCTCCACCTCCAACAGTCTCTTCTGGCCTTTCTTGAGGATGCTAGTGGAAGGGGAAGCTGAAGGAGACCACGTTCCCTTCAACCGCCCATTGCTGGGACTTTGTCCGACATCTGGTTCCATTAAAGCTTCCAGGTCTTTCTGTTTATCTGGAGAGTGCTGGGAAGCAGCTTGTGAGGATGTTGCAGTGGTGCAGTCCAGTCCAGAAGCACCCAACGTTTCGGTGGCAGGTGCCTCTTCGAGTTTGTCCTCAGATGTCTCAGGTTGACCGTCTTCATTGTCTTGTAGAGTAATGTCCTCCTCAGCACTGGCCTCAGAGACCTGGTGTGTGGCAGATGGCTCCTCCTCCTCTTCGGTGCTCTGTGCACACTCCATCTGACTTTGCTGAAGCTCCTCAGGAGAGGGTTCTTCTGAAGGAGGAGCTGGAAGGTCTTGCTGGTCTGAATTTGATTCCTCCTGTTTTTCAGTAACTCCTCCAGTTTCAGAAACCTTTTCTGCTTTTTCTTCGGACGTCTCCGAGGCTTGCAGTTTCTCCTCAGCCGGCAGACATGAATCCTGTGCTGGTGCGTCTCCAAACACAGAAGATTCAAGCACTTCTACTTCTTGTAATGAATCCTTTTCACTGTTTGAGTCTCTTTGTTCAGTAGTGCGCAGTGGCCTGGTATCCTGGCTTGCCTCTTCACTTTCTGCCTTCTTTGGATCTTCCGTCTCCAGAGGTAAACCAGCCGGTGTCTCAGTTATCATTGGGGACTCAGACTCTTCCTCATTTGGCTCCGACTTGCTTCCCGATTCCTCTGAATCTTGAGTCTCTAATGATTGTTCTAAACTGCTTTGTGTCTCTAAATTCTGAGAAGCATCTTCCAGAATCTCCTCCTTCGTTTCAAGAGGAAGTGGACTCTTCAGAGACGTTCGAAGCTTCCTCCCTCTCTTTTTGAGAACAGCGTTTACTAGGACTTCAGAGGACTCTGACTCTGGCGTCTCCGCAATGGGTGCTGATGGCCTAGAGGATCTTAGCCTGCCCTTGCCTTGAGACAACCCTGATCCGGATGCATCTAATGACTGAGAACCTTCTGGGGTTAAGCTTTGACTAGATTCCAGCTTGCTCCTTCTGGTCCTGCCTCCAACTCCAGCTTCAGGTTGATTGACAGGAGTGGACGTCTGAGAACGTGTCAACCGTCCTGAAGAGTTGATGCTATCGTCTTTGTCTTCAGACTCTGCTGCTTTGCTTCGCCTGGATCGTCGTCTGATCTGACTGTCTGACGATGAAGGCGTGACCTGGGAGTCTTCCTGGCTAGAGTTGTCAATCACAGTTTCTATGGAGTTGTCTTCCATAATTTCCTGACTCTGTTGCAAATTTCTAGTTTCACCTTTGGACTCTTCCACTGGAGAAGATATGACTGCATCAGAATCCATATTTTCTTGAGATTTGTCTTCACCCTGGGGAGAAGATGTGAGAACGTCTTGCTCTTCCTTTTGGTTCTCACCTTGTTCAGTCTTTTCTTCAGACTTTACCTCCTCAGACTTTTCAGTCTGAGCCAAAGGTACGACCGTTTGGGAGTCAGTGTTTGGGTAGGGATTGTCTTTCTGAGACAGCTCTACCACATCCTCTGTAACAGTTTGGCTGGATCCTTCTTTGGGCTTTTCAGCATCACCACCCTCCTTTGAAACTTCACCAACCTCATTGCGTTTTCTGTGCAATTGGTTTTCGTGACTGGAGAGAGTTTCTGATTTGACGTCAGTATGACTAGAATCCAGCACACCGGTGCTTCTCCTTTTACGCTCAGGAGATCCAAGAAGATCCTCTGAAAGGCTGTAAAGCTTGATCTTCTTTCGGTGTCTTACATGAGAGTTACTTTGGCTAGATTCATTACCGTTGCCCTGAGACTTTGATCGCAGCTGGATTCTGCTACTGTTCTCCTCCGCAGCCTGTTTACTTCTTGTGTTCGGTCTGCTTGGTGCCGAATTAGAAGATTCACTTTTTGGATCTTCTCCAGAACGTCTTCTTTTGACGTGTGTGTATTTTGCCTCACGGTCGTCTGGGTCTTCTCCAGGGAGCTGGGGTCTTATTCTGTGGCGTCTGGATCGTCTTGGTTCACCTGAAGGCGTCTGGGTCGGAGATGACTGGGAATCATCCAACACTGTTTCAGATTCCTCATCCTGACTGGAAGAGTTGATTTCTTCTGAGTAACTAGTGCTTTCTTTGTCTTCTTCTTTAGCCTGCGTGTCAGGAATAACATCTTCCTCCTCCACCGAGTCACTTTGCATTCTCTCAATCAGTCTTACCGGCTCACTTTTCGTCCTTGACTCTTTGGGCCTCCGAGGAGACTCGCTTCCAGGACACTGTGGACCAACAGTTTCTGAAGGAGTGGGACCCTGAGAGTTTGGTTCTATGGATGTCTGTGAGGCCTCAGGGGACAATATGTTCTTCTCACTAGAGTGATCTTGACTGTTGGACGTCTTTACAAGAGGACCTGTAAAAGAGGATCCACTGCTGGGACTGGCTGGCTTTCCCTCGCCATACTTTTCCAAGGTAATAAATGACTGGCGCCGACTGCTGGGTTTTTGAGGAGTCCCTGACACCAAATCAGAAGAAGCAGACGTGTTTGGACTCTCACTGTCTTTTGACTCGACGTCCATGTCTTCAGTCCTCTCAGTGCTTTTCGTAGGCTCCTCCATAAAAACGTCTGCCGAGCCTGGGATTCTCTCCTCCTCCGTTTTCTCATCATTTGTAGGACTGGCGTAGTCTTGAGTTTCTTTACAAAGAATTTCAGCATCATCTCTGAGTTTCTCTTCTGTCTGAAAAACATTAAGGAAAACACGAAGAAGTTAACTTGTCTGCAGACATGAGCGGACACATGCCGGTGCAAGAACATCCATATAAGGCTTTCAAAGACAAATTTGAACCAGGGTACAAAAGGTCAAATGTAGTCAAAGCTACACATGGAGAAACTGAAGTGCTTGGATTTTGCAATGACCTGCTCAGGATACAGTTTCCCCCCCCCCCTGCAAACAGTAGATTCACACAGTGAAGTAAGGTATAACAGGTCATTGGAAGATTACAAACAAAAATTTTTACATTTTTAACAACTTCAAGAAAATCATAATTTCTTTGTTTTTTTAAAGACACCCTCAGCTATTGTACCATAATATGTTGCAGTCATTTGAATCAGTTGTTCTGGAACAGAGACATATTTAAAGAAAGCAGGGCAGTAGTCTCTGAGGAACACTGTTCTAGACTCATTCAACAAAAGACGGCCAAACAAAACTGACATCCAGTAGTTTTAATGCTTCGTTACCTCACTGGGAGCTTCTGGTGGGACGTCATCAACCTGCTCAGCTGGAACTTTATCCCTGAAGAGATACTGATTGTTAAACAAGAGCCTTTAAATCCCACAGAGGAAATTTGCTCACATTACAGCAGGTGAACTTACAGAGAGTCGTCCTGGCTCTGTGTGAACTGACTGAAAACGGTTGTGTCCTGAGAAGCGTCCAGGTTGTTGTACATGGCCGGAATATCAACCCTGTACATCAAGAATCATCAGCATCACCATGGCGACAGGATACAGTAGGAATGACTGGTGGAGAGGAGGAGGGAAGAATCTGACCTTTTGGTTCTTTTCACCTCCTTCTGGTGCTCAGTCAGAACCCTCTCCTTTGCCTCAGGAGGAATGAAGACAAAGTCGATGGAAGCCTCTTCCTCCAGGACGTCCCTGCGGGGAGGTTTGGGAGAACCAAAGTCCAGCTTCATCTGCAGAAAGAAGAAAAATAAAATAGAGACGTTTTAAGCTGCTTTTCCCCCTCAATGTGGAACAGGAGCCGAGTAGAGCATTTTTGTTGACACCATGTCGACTCTGGATTTAGTGCTAAAGACCAACCTAACAGCTTCTAACATAGAAGTTAAAGAACTTAAAGTGGGCAGTAACCAGACTAAAACTGGAACCATTTGTCCAATGATTCAAGTATCTTGATTGTCAAAATTCCACAGGGAAGATTTTTATGTGTCAGACAGACACAAAGTCGCTCAAAAACCTAACTGGAAAAAAAAGCTGACTTTAATTTGTAAAAAAATAAATAAAAATTGAAAGAGTGGCTTTTGTGTGTGTATTCAGCCAGCCTGAGTCAATACTTTGTAGAATCATCAGTTACAGCTTCATCTCATTTGGTTCATCTCTCTCCAGTTTTGTGCATTTGGAGCCTGAAATAGTCACAGCCTTTGCAAAACTGTTTCATTTTCAGCAACTAAAAGTATGACAAAAATATTTTACAAATAAACTAACAAAATCAAATCATTCTAAATGACAACTGAATGAATTTACATTTTCATCAAGAAGTAAAAACACTAAAAATGTAAGAAATCCAGTTGGATTTAAAATTTAAGTCGCTTGAAGAGGCAGGACTGCTTATTTATTATTAGTATTAGGCCATCCTACATCGTTCCATCACAGCACTGTGAACACAGAGTCCAGGGAGAAGTGTTAGCTTCTGTACAGATCAGCAACTTCCTTCAGATTTGCTACTAATGAAGCAGAACCAAATTATTAATCCCGTCCTTGTTCGGCCCGTTAGTTTCAGTTAGTTTCAAACCTACCAAGACCCATCGGGTTTTGGTAGGTTTGAGTTTGGGTTGTAACGCTTCAAACTTGGATGGATTCAACAGGTATTGTTTGGAAACCCAACCGTCTCCACGCCATCGCCCTGCCCTGCCTGCTGTGCTCCTGCCCTCCTTTAAGCTGCTTGTTCCCTAAAGAACATGTGACTCAGTTGCACTAGGGGCATTTGGAGGTTCTGGATTCTATTCAGACGTTTCAGGCCGAGAAGGAATGCATGTTAATTTGTGTGACGTGAACCATGTGAGTGCAGAACGTACCGGAACCGGCTTGGCCGTCTTTGTGGCGCTGCGGTCCTTCAGCTCGGCTCTGAGCATGGAGTCTCTCTTCCCAGCAGAAGAAATGGGCATCCCACTGAGCTTCGGCTCAAGCTGGGAGCTTTCACTCTGAACACACACATTACATTAAACTTTCATAATAAAAAAACTTTTTTTATTATATTTATTAAAACACTTTTACAACCTAAAGAAATATTTTGCTCTCAGGCATAATACAGGAAATTTGGTGTAATTTTTAAAGAACCACCACTTTGTTCCCGTTTTTTTAATTTAAAATGAAGATTAGTATAATATTTTGCAAACCAACAGAGGATGGTGTGTAAAATGATGTAAAAATAAAAACCAATTCTAAAGCAATGACAAGAAAAACAGATCTTAAAGCATATCATTGATAACTTATAGTGTCATTTGCTTAAAACAGCTACAGAAACACACCACTCAATCAGAAACATCCAATCAGAGCCAGGAAGAGGGTTTGGCACTCCAGTAAGTGATGCCAACACTTTCCCACTTTCTCTCTGCTAAGCTACAGCTGGTTCACCAACACAAAGCCTGCATGAATGCTAAGGCTAGTTAGCTATTGGTGACAGCCGATAAACTGCTGATCTAACCATGCAAGTTGTTTCTGTGCCACTAGCACACTGAGCTGTGTGTTTACAAGCTTGATTGTATATGCACAGCACTAAGCCCCGCCTCCTGGCTTTGATTGGCTCTTTTTGAGTGGGACCGGTGCATTTCTTCAGACAGCGGCAAAGAAAGGACATGGAGAAGATTGATTTTTTTTCCACAGATCATCTGTCTCATATAAAGTCACGACATGGTGACAGTTTTAATATATAAACATTCTATAGAAGTTACAACACTGCAGGTTTGAGGCCAGATCAATACATACATGGAGCAACTTACTGAATAGGTCTCACTGAGCTCATCAGGAACGCCGAGGGCCTCAAAGCCTGGAAGAATGATCGGAGTCTTCTGCTTCACTTGGCTCAGCACCGGCCTGTGGGAAGCAAACTGCCGTTAATGATCAGAAGCCAGGCGTCACTATGGCGACACGTCAAAGACAATCACCTGAGCTCCTCGGGATACGCGAGGCTGACCGTGTTGGCAAAGGTGGCGTTCCAGAACTGAGCGACGGCTGAGCGCAGATGCTTGTTCTTGTGTGGAAACACGACACACAGCAGAGGAGAGAGCAGAGCCAGCAGTTCGTCGTCGTAGGCCAGAGTGGAGCGGGACTGCAGGCAGCACAGGACCTCACACAGAAGCTTCTCCAGCTGCAGCACACACACACACACACACACACACACACACACACACACACACAGTCAAACTCCAAACTAGGGATGCATCGATCCACTATTTTCCACTTCCAATACCGATACGTATATCGGAGGTTTAGTATCGGCTGATACTGATTTGATAGAGAGAAACAGCTGAATGGACTCAAAACATTTGTTTCATAAACACAGACAAAACATTACACATTTATTTGCTAACTATGCACCAGAGCAGCTCACCTTAGTACAGTAACTGCTTCACAAAGTTGACTAAACATGGAAAACCAACTTTAATTTGTTCAGTCAGTGTAATTAGCAGTAAAACAGCTACGCCTGTCACAATAAGGAATTTGCTTAGTAAATTGTGCCAGAAACTATTGTGATAAACAATAGTATTGTTGATTGGAGACCATTTTCAAGTAATATATTGATAAATGCTTAACACTGGAACTGGAAGATATTTTACATAGCCAAAGAAAATAAATAATAATTCAATTCAACAATATTTCATTGATCTCAAAGGGAAATTAAATGTTCTTGTAACTCATTAATTCAAATTATTCTAGATAGTGATGGCTGTCGGCAGGAAAGTTATCCTGTAGTGGTCTGTATTACAGAGAATCTGAAGAGGCCTCTGACTGAAGACACAATAAATGAAAATAGAATGAGATCATGAAGTTCTGTAAGCAAAACTGCCCTTGAATAACTCTTAGATTGATATTGGATCGGCGCCTCTCTACACCAAACTGATGGTTTCATGGACAGGTTAGGTGAAGTGCTGACCTTTCCCTGGAGCTGAGGGGAGAATTCAGCATCACCGCCCACAGCGCGCTTATAGAAGAGCGCCAGAGGCTGGACGAGCGCACCCAGCGCCTCGGTGATGGCGTTGGCCAGGACGAGGTTGGCGAAGAGATTGGACACGATGGAGAGCAGGGCCAAGGGCGTGGCGTCAGGGGCCGCCTCAGGGTCCTCCAGGTACGCCTGCAGACTCTGGACCAGCAGGGACAGGAAGGCAGACAGGTTCCCCAGGGCCTTGCTCCGCTTCCGCGTCCAGTTCACTGGAGTGTGAGGAGCTTTGAGGAAGCAGGTATTAAGATAAGAACGGCATGACCGCACACCGCACAATGAAGAGTGAGAAAAAATTAAAAGAAACTTACACTTCAGCTTCTGCTGAAAGTGAGGCGTGTACGGAGAGAAGTCCACACACTCTACCATGACCTGCAGGATGCTGGAGACGGCGCTCAGCGTGGACGGGACCTGTAGGGTCAGACGGCTTTTGGAGTTAGACGTTTTTATAGCTTTTAAATTCTTCATGACACTGCTGCTCCACCTTTAAGTGAGTCTCTCTGAGATCAGACAACATGACTGGAGTCACAAGGGCGCCCTCTAGGGGCGAGTGCAGTATCCCCCAAAATCCACTACTGCTTTTAGTAAAATTTGCCTTTTCTGTTGTCATGACAAATAGTTTGCCAAATGAGATTTTAACATGTTCTAACATGTTCATGTTCTAGTTTGCATATTTGGCAAAAACATGGCTGTTAAATATGCAGATTTGTACTCATCATTGATGAAGGAATCGTTTTATGAATTGTTTGTAGTTCATTTGGTTTGCTTGGTGTTAGAGAGATCTGACTAATGAATTATCAGACATTAAGTATTATAATGCTTTTCACCAATTCAGTATCAGATCCTGGCTGAAAAATTATGATGAAAATTTTTAGATAAAACATTTACAAGACTCAGCTATTTTTTATTTTTTTTGCCCACTTTCTGAAAAGCACTGAAGTAACTTGCTCACTCTGGTTGCCTAGCAACAACCTGTTGAGTAAATTTGTGCAGTAACAGTTTTGTGTTTCACCACCATGAATCATGACCGCTTAAAAATAATAATAAAAAAAAAGACATGGAGTGAAAACTGTGGATAAAAGAGGAAAAGTCTCAGCAGACTGGCAGAAAAAAAACCCCAATCACTCACCATCAGCACCTCCCTGTCTGCAGCGGCAGCCATCTTCACACAGAGCTCCTCGCAGCAGATGTTCTCCTCAGCCGTCACCACCAGGGCAGCGCAGCGAGCGAACACGCGGTACAGCTTGGACCAGGAGGACAGCAGGGACTTCTGGGACGCCTGAGGCCACAGCAGACACTCGGGTTAGCAGGACGCTGCCGTTACCAGACGGGTAATTTAAAACGCACAGCGACAGACCTGCTGGAGGAGGTGAGTGATGGGGAACATCAGGGCAGAGTGCATGGCACTGAAGTTGTGCTCCAGAGCGTCACCTTGGTTCACCTCATTAGACTGTGGGAGGGTCGCAGTAACAGATTCATTTATTAAAGTTAATTATAATATTTCAGCAACTCTGAGCAAAACCTTTGAACTTAGAAACATTGTCAGAATAAAGAGTTTCCTGTCAAAAACAAGACAGAAAAACTGCTGCATGGCTTTACTTTCAACAGGTTTAAATACAGTCTTCAATGATCTGTGTAAATATAATAAATGAATTAAAATCAGGCAGCTGCAGGTCATCCGAAATGCTGCTGCAGAGCTTCCAGAACCAGAACCAAATGAAGCAAGGCAGCATCTACTTTCAGCTCAAATTCTGAAAACCTGGGAGTTGAAGAAACTGTTTTAGTTTTAAGCTGGAACTAATAACGTTTAAAGCCTCAACTTAGAAATGTAGTTGTATAGATTCACGCCTGGACGTTGTGTCCAGGTTCTAAATACCGAATTTGGGATCAGATCGACTATTGGAGACTCGCATTCTAAATAGCAGGAAGCACTTTTACTTTTAGTGACTTTGTAGTTGAGGTTCACCAATAAATTGGCCGCCGATTCCCTTAATGCTGATCGTCGGCATATAAGACGATCTTATATGCTGAAAATACGGACCAACACTGATCCAATACAGAAAAACAGCTGAGCTGACTGAAAACGTTTTTTTAATAAACTCAGACAAACGTACTGAACTACTAATGAATCTGATAACTCTGGAATAGTACAGCACACTGAAATATAGCAATTTGTTCAGTCAGTGCAATTAAGAGTCAAACAGCCGATGTAAGACAAACTGAAACAAGAGGCTGACTATCTTGGCCAAACATATGAAAATAAATTGTAACAAAATTTTCAAACTGTTCAGAAAGAGCAATTAGAAATTCTAAATATAATGTAAAATAAATAATAAACCACGATGTCACTCAGAACACAAGGCATAGTATTAAGACTGAATAGATCTGCCCCTTATAGATCAGGCACAATTTCAACCCATCTAGATTTTTTTTCAATATTGTTGCCAGTATAGATATTAATATCAGATTCAGTCCGTCTCTACTTTGAAGCCCTGTCTGTCGAGTTGGAGTGTAGAAATAAAAACCAGAATGTTTTTGTTTGCAGAAAGCCTCATGATGTCTGGACTTAAAATGACGGGCAGATTGGCGGTGCTGTCTGACCCAGGTGTAGGTCACCTGTGTGATGGTGTCAGTCAGAGGGCCGACTAGTAAACTCCACATCCTCCACAGCAGCTCCTTGTTCTGCAGAGATGCTGCACAGCCGCTCATGACGCCCAGCACGGCCTCGGCGAAGGCCAGAGGAGACGTGGGTCCGGACAGACCGCACGACACCAGAGTCTGCAGGCACTGGAAGAACCTGCTGCCACAAAATAAAGAATCACTCATCAGGAACGCATGGAGTGTTTCTGTGGTGAGGCTGGAGAGTAAAGCTACCCGTCGTGCTCCAGGTATGCCGGTAGTTTGCTGCTGTTGAAGAGCAGGAGTATGACAAACAGAGCCGGGGTTCCCTGGAGAAGCAAACAGACGTCATCGTCATCCTGAACCCACCGTCCACACACCGTCACAAACCACAGACCCTCACATTCAGAACGTCCATCTTCCCCACTTGGTAGGATGCGGAGCCCAGCACTCTCGGAGGCAGACCCTTCACTGTGGCCTCCAACAGAACCTGCAGCAGGGGAAGACGTGGGCCACGATTAGAGGGGCCGGTGTTCTGAACGGGTCTGGACCCGACCTCATGTTCCATCGGCCTCACCAGGACTCTGTCTGCAGGCAGGGCCTCGGAGGAGACCACGCTCTGCAGCGCCTGCAGCATCAGGGTGAGACACTCACTGCCCTGCCGCTCCTTCTTACTGCCTGTTGAAACATACATACACACACACACACACACACACACACACATCATATCAAACCCAGCAGAGACAGACATCCGATTGGTTCTAGATGTTGAGAAGAGTCATCATCGGGGCCACGCCCCTCAGGGTTTCACTGTCCTCACTGCAGCCTACAGCACAGAGCAGTAGGCTCAGACTTAAACTGATGATGATGATGAGACTGGGTGGTGCAGGAGACGAGGATGAAGGCTAACCAACCCTGATCTCTAGAGTCATTCCAACCCAGTCAGATTCCTCTGTGTGGCGCTGCAAAGGCTGGACCCACGACTGGAGAGCCGCCTGCTGAGCAGCAGCCACAGCAACACACACACACACACGATCACAGAGCTCATGGTCGGCAACAAATCACCACCCAGCCACCACTGTGCTCAACAGCTGGAGAACTGGGCTGACAATCTAGACGCTCAATTTGCTGCATTTTTATAGTTTTTTTTTTTTTTTTTTTAAATCAAAAGCAACATTTGACAACAGGTTTGATTAGGCTGACAGCTGAGTCAAACAGACATGTCTGATCTGAAACAGTTTTCAAACGCACTGAGGTGCAGAGTCGGTTCTGCTCAGATCCACCTGGAGGTAACAGAGCCTGAACCGAGAGCAGAGCTCCTGTTAACCGCCGTGTGTTTACATGGCGGTCTGCATCACACTAAACCAGTTACAAGCTAGCTAAACGAGTGCTTACCTGACTCTATGGCCAAGCTGACAAACCGGACCAGGCTGGTCCAGATGACGGCCAGCAGCGGCTCTGAAGGCGGGAAGAAAAAATGAAAGTTTATATTTAGGATTAGCTCAGAACTTATTATAATATAGCTTCCATCGATCTGCCAACATCGCTCTGTGGCATTCATATTTCATTTGTTTAATCAATAAAGTATTTTTGAATGTGACTGGCACTGATAGGGTCACTTGCTCTGATGCTTTCTAATCCTAATCACACTATCAGACTAGAGGTAATCTGGACAGAGGAGAGGAAACGTCTGGTTCATGTCATCTAGAGTGGCCCTTACTGCAAGTCTACAGACCTGGGGGAGAAAGTCATTCTGTTGATACTTGGGGAAAAAAAAAAAAAAAAAAGTATCCGAACTTTCCAGAAGTCACTGATGGAAATGAAAACAGACCAACCAAGCAGTCCTCAGATGAAAGATTAACACATTTAGCCATCTTGAGTGTGACCTGCTCCAGAAGTTGATGAGCTCAGTCTCTGTACCTGGAGCGTCTTTGCCGGCGTTTATGAAGCTCTCCCTCATGGTGGAGATGAGTACGGCCGCGTGCTTTATGAAGGACGGAGCACCAGAGAGCAGCGGGTGGGTCAGAGGTTCTGGAAGCAAGTAAAGAAAAAAAACAAAACACTTTATCCAATCACCAATCTGATAGCAGATGACCTCTGACCTGCAGGTTTAAGTCAAAAATTGGCTTCACAGCATCAAGAACAAGGCAGAGACGTTAAGAATTACTTCCATTCAGAGTAAAACTGAAACAAGGCCAGCTGTGCAGCACAATAACCAGAACTTAGATTAATTCTAACAGAAGAATGCATGTCAAGCAGGATTTCTATCATTCTAAGGTGGCAGCACACTGTAAAAGCATAAAATGTCAAAGTTCCTCTTGATTCTGGGATTAAAGGGTCAGGCGTAAGAAATAGGATCTATAAGAACCACAGACTGGACAGACGGTCAGACGGATCACTGATAGAGCAGAGGAACTGACACAAATATCTGGAAGCACATTTTCCAAGGTAATCCGAATAAGATAGATATTTCTATCCTAGACTTCTCCACACTGTCAGAACACTGGTAGTGGACAGCAGGACTAAGGATCACCCATCCACTTTTTAAAATTCTGATACAGATAACCCGATATGTGAGGTTTAGTATCGGCCGATACCGATCCGACAAAGAAACAGTTCTGGATTGATTAAAACGTTTCTTTTTTTTAATCATAAGACATAGATAAACTGAATTACAAATTTATTTGATAACTCTGCACAAGTACAGCACACTGAAATACACCAACAGCTTCACAGACTTGATCAAACAACCAATTTTAATTTGTTCAGTCAGTGCAGTTAGGAGTTGAAAAGCCAATGTAGAATAAATGATAAAGAAACTGAAATGGACTAATGCAATAGCTTGGCCGTCTTGGTCAAACCTTCTGTCAAACACTTCAGAAAGAGCAATTAGAATAATAATAAAGCATGACATCACTCAGATCACAGTGTAAAGCAGACTGAATAGATCCGCCCTTATGACTTTGTTACCGATAACCAATCTAGAAATATTGGGACCAATACAGATAATATCAGATCGGTGCATCTCACAGCAAAACTTGTACAAACAGTAGATGTGTGCCTTTAACCAAACCAGTTCCAATAATCAATAAATTAATCACATGATAAATTAAAATAAGATCAATAATTTCCATTTGTACGACTCTTTCTGGTCAGTCTGGTGTGTTGGTCTAAACTCGTCCCTTCAACAAGAACTATTTTGTTTACCGACTTTGATATTAATTTTATCATTTATTTGTTTTGGATATTTAAAATGTCTTCCAGTTAAAGTATTACATGTTTGGTAGAAATGACTAGTTCACTAATCGTGTTCTTGCATTATTATGCTTTTACCATGATATTACCAGAAAAAGATCTCAAAAACAACATAATCATTTATGGCAGTAGCTTCATGAAGAGCCTACGGTCCAGTAGAGTTGGTCATGGTGACAGGACAGGTCTCGCTCTCTCTCACTCACCAAGACTCAACACGAGTTTGTTCTTTGCTGCGGCAGCGACGACCTCTGGCCCCAGGAAGTAGTGCAGCAGCATCTCCAGGCCCAGCTGCTGAATGGAGGAGAAGCTGGCAGGAAGCTGCATGCTGGAGTTCAGGCCCATCCGGGGCGTGCTGGCCGACGTGTTGAAGCTGCCGCTGCCTGCACACACCAACGGAAACCTGTAGAAGTTGCTCTTGCAGTGGGAACTTTCTGCTCAGCGACTCAACCAACCTGATTTTGGAGTGCTGGGAGTCACAGCTCCGTTCTGAGCGGCGGCCCGAGATGGAGTGTTTGGAACGGACAGCGAATCGGATCCAATGGTCGCCTGGAGCAGAGGCACAGACACCTGCAGGGGACAAAACACACACACCAGGGGTGTCATCTCACTGAACACACACTCGTCACGTGGGGGAGTGAGGCGGCAGACAAATGCAGGCGATCTGGACCTGATCGAAGTTGGAGGACAGATTGGGTCCCAGCTGCACGATGAGGTACCACCACACCTCCACCTTGGTGAGCAGCAGCGCCTCCGTCCGGACGTGGATGGAGGTGAGCGGCTGCATCAGCAGCTTCATGCGCTTGGAGCTGCTCAGGATGTCTGGAAGAGATTCACACCTCAGGCAACAAGAAGCAGGGAGGAGGAACATGACGTGTTGGAGGAGAGAGGGCGGGGTCAGCTCACCTGGGTTGAGAGCAAAGTTATCGATGAGGCTCTTCCAGGCGATGAAGGCGATCTTCTTGATGGTGGGGGAGGAGCTTCGGAAGCCCAGCTCCTCCAGGTGCAGCAGGGAGTTGATGAACGGACCGCCTTTATGCAGCAGCTGAGCAGCACAGACATGGAACGGATTTACCACCAATCACAGCTCAGCACTTATCAGCTCCGATGGTGATGATGATGATGATGAGGCTAAACTGTTAGCAGGTTTCCAACTACGACTAACAATTATTTTAATTATCAGTTAATATGTTTTATTCTGACAATCAATTGATCGGATAACAAAAGAGGCGCATTCTGCAGATTTTACATTTAAGTGGGTTTTGTACAATATTAGAAATCTGAGATTTATTAATCCAATATCAGTATCGGATTAATAAATCCAAATTCTTTCAATCCAGATATTGAAAGAATTCTAGATTGATTAGTGACGATGTGGCTTATCCATGAGGGCAGATCTATTCAGTCCAATTCTATAACTTATGCTTTGAGCAATGTCAGGCTTTGTTATTTATTTATTTTAATTATATTTAGGCCCGAGCATCTAAGCGCTGCGAAGGCCTATTGTAATCGTGCTGTAAATTATTATTATTCTTCCGTAAAATAAATTGGCTTTTTGGGGGCTTTATCATATTCAAAAACTCACCAAACTTGGCGGCCGCATAGAGCCCGGTGAAAATTTACGTATTTTAAAGTCATCGCAAAAATCGCACAAGAAACTGCTCAAGGGCGCCCCCTAGAAACTTTCAAAAGACCCTTTTCTATTCACTTACTTTATCGTAGAGACTTGAAATTTGGTACAGTTGTAGAGCTCCCCAAGACACTCAGAATTTACAATTAATGTCATAGTGCAAGTATCCTAGGAAGTCGGCCATTTTGGATTGAAGTTCCGATTTTGAGCCCATTTTGGCCGTTTACAGACGTCGCATTTGATCGAACTCCTCCTAGGGATTTCGATCGATCGGCTTCAAACTCGGTCAGATTGTTCATAAGGCATGGCCGATTCAAAGTTATCAAATTCGTGAGTTTTCGAGCATGTTGAAGGGGTCGTTCCAGGGGTCAAAGTTCACCGATTTTGTTTGACTTTTCATGTTTTTGTGTGTCTGTTTTTGTATGTCTGTGTAACAGAAAATTCTAATAAAAATATCTTGGGGGGGAAAAAAAATTGTTTGAGTCATGCAGAACTGATTTGACCGTTTCCATAGCAACCATCAGAAGCAAGACATTCCCCCATAGCTCATTGTAGCTATGACATCATCATCTATGACATAGATCAAAGAACATCTGAGGTTATGAATGCTTGAATCTCAAAACAGGAGTTCATATCCAATCATCTCTTCGACTCTTCGACTCTGCGTGTTTTGCCAATTTTAGTATGGAACAGGTTTTAACAACCGTCTTTTTTCCATTAACTTTTGGTGCTGGATATGTCATCACCACCGGAGTAAGGAAGATTTTTAACAAAATACTTCCTGGGATAAAATTTGAAACCTGGAGTTACCAGGATGAGACCTCTGACTATGATGAGTTTGATGCCTTTCTGTTCAACCCTTCGCCGATTGCAGAACAAACTTCCCCGGCTGGGGAAGTTTGCAGAGCAGAGGTTGTTGAGTCCTCAACCTCTGCTCTGACAGAAGTGGCATTCATAGACCGGTCCCAAGAGAGGGCTGTCGCAGGGGAAACGTCCTCGGCTGAGGACGTTTGCTCTGGAAAAAGGAGACCGGACCATGAAACGCTGACTTCTGTGCTGCAAAAAAGGGCAAGGGAAGAAGACATCTACGGCGTTCGATCTCCTCATAAGTCAAAATACGCTGCCTGCCCAACATGCGAGGATAGGGCAAAGTACAACCCTCACCTGCTAGATAAGGATAATTGCTGTTCGTTATCTTGATAACTTCAGACCCACAGTCCAAAAAATGACTGTCCAGTTAATTGGCCTCTCCAAATTGTCCCTAGGTTTGTGTGTGTAGGCTGCACAGTGGCACAGTTTGTGTGTGTAGGCTGCACAGTGGCACAGTTGGTAGAACTGTTGCCCTGCAGCAAGAAGGTTGTGGGTTCGATTCACGGCTCCGGTCTTTTTGCATGTTCTCCCTGTGCATGCGTGGGTTTTCTCCGGGTACTCCGGTTTCCTCCCAGTCCAAAAACATGACTATCCAGTTAATTGGCCTCTCCAAATTGTCCCTAGGTGTGTGTGTGTGTAGGCTGCACAGTGGCACAGTTGGTAGAACTGTTGCCCTGCAGCAAGAAGGTTCTGGGTTCGATTCATGGCTCCGGTGTTTCTACATGTTCTCCTTGTGCATGGTGGGTTTTCTCCGGGTACTCCGGTTTCTCCTAGTCCAAAAAAATGACTATCCGGTTAATTGGCCTCTCCAAATTGTCCCTCGGTGTGTGTGTGTGTGTGTGTAGGCTGCACAGTGGCACAGTTGGTAGAACTGTTGCCCTGCAGCAAGAAGGTTCTGGGTTCGATTCATGGCTCCGGTGTTTCTACATGTTCTCCTTGTGCATGGTGGGTTTTCTCCGGGTACTCCGGTTTCTCCCAGTCCAAAAAAATGACTATCCGGTTAATTGGCCTCTCCAAATTGTCCCTCGGTGTGTGTGTGTGTGTGTGTGTAGGATGCACAGTGGCACAGTTGGTAGAACTGTTGCCCTGCAGCAAGAAGGTTCTGGGTTCGATTCACGGCTCCGGTGTTTCTACATGTTCTCCCTGTGCATGCGTGAGTTTTCTCCGGGTACTCTGGTTTCCTCCCAGTCCAAAAGCATGACTGTCAGGTTAATTGGCCTCTCCAAATTGCCCCTAGCTGTGAGTGTGTGTGCTTGGTTGTTTGTCTCTGTGGACAGGTCACCCTGGACTGGCGACCTGTCCAGGGTTACCCGCCTCTCGCCCCAAACGTTTGCTGGTGACGGGCACCAGCAAGCATCCATTTTCTTAACTTGTCCTAACGGACAAGGGTGTTAAAAACAAATTTTAAATTAAAAAAAAAAAAAATTTTAGGACGATGGATGGATGGATGGATGGATGGATGGATGGATGGATGGATGGATGGATGGATGGATGGATGGATGGATGGATGGATGGATGGATGGATGGATGGATGGATGGATGGATGGATGGATGGATGGATGGATGGATGGATGGATAAAATTCATTGATGGTTTTAAGTAGTTGAGGGATTGAGCACTTCAGATTAGACAACATTAAAATAATGTCATCTGCAAATAGTCCAATTTTAGATTCAATACTTTTTATTCTGACTTTTTCTTCTGTATGTTTTGATTGTTCCTTATGGCAAAAGCCAATGGTTCAATTGCCAGAATAAAGAGGAGGGGTGAGAGGGGACACCCTTGACGTGTTCCCCTAGCTAGATTAAATGAATCAGATATAATATTATTCGTTATAACTGAGGCTGTGGGTTTATTATAAATTATTTTAATCCAGGTTATGAAATAACTACCCCAAGCCAAATTGAAATAAAACATTCTATAGATAATTATGGTCCACTCTGTCGAATGCTTTTTCTGCATCAAGTGAAAGTAAAGCTGTATCGGGATGTTCATATTTAGCTTGCCGCCCCTTTATGAATCTGTTCTGATCAGGTTCAGAAAGAAATGGTAAACATTTCTCAAGCCCAAGTCGCTTAGATATTATGTTGGCGTTTATAAGAGAGATTGGTTGAAAAGATTCGCATCTGGTGGGAGGTTTTCCAGGTTTAGGTAGTACTGTTATGATTGCATTTTGTAGAGAAGGAGGTAATTCTTTAAGGGTTTAACTTTCTGCAAGCATATTATAGAGGGGCTGTAGTAGTCTGTTTTTAAATCGATTTACAAGTAAAACTGTGAATGAAGATGTGTGTGAGTTGGTGTCAGGGCAGCAGGTCGCGCTAGACTTTTTTTGTTATCCGTTATCTTGAGCGACAACATAAAAAAAATCGGTCATGCACTATTTTTATCCGTGAAATTACAATCATATTAACATCGGCTATTTAGTCGCAATTTATGCGGTTTAGTTAATATTCACCGTGAATCCAGATCCCATCACAAATTAAGCAGATTCTTACCTTTTAACACTGATTTAAATATTGTAATTTTTAAAACTGAGCAGTAATTTTACATCTATGCAAACTCAAATGCGATATTTAAAACTTCAGTACATAAAATCAGTTATTTAACAATATGAGGTGTTGTTTAATTTATTTTTATCATTATATTTTCATACATTTATGCTAGGGCTGCTGTAGTCTAGTTTTCCAGAACTACCATCTGCAACTTTAGATGCGTTCCTTCTCTAACACACCTGGATTATTGACTCATTATAAGCCTCTACAGAACTGAATGAGGGAGTCAACCTTTTGTCTGGGATGTGTTTTAGCAGGGATGCATCTAAAAGTTGCAGTCTGCAGTACTGCACCTGGGAACTCCTGATTTGTACCGTCAATGTGGCCCATTAAGGGAGGCCAATATGCTGAAGTGGCCCTCGGTAAAATTGAGTTTGACACCCCTGGCTTAGAAGTACAATGTAAAATCAACAAAATCTTGACATTTTTTCTTGATATCATCAAGACGCAAAATTCTAGATTTACTTTTTGAATTTAGTAGTTTACTTCTCTGAGCAAACAAATGCCACTAAAATTGTTTATTATGTATGAGTTTGAGGAACTGTTCCTTTAAGAGCTGTGCTCTTAATAAGTAGGTCCACCTGTTTCTAACGCAGCATGCTACCCGGTGCGTTAAAGTCTTTACGATCGTTGAGCCAAATTGCCACTAGAGGGTAAAGTTGGGTTCTTAATTTAAGGGAAAGATTAAAGGTTGGACAGTGAACGGAGGTGGTCCATTTGCTTTAATGTGGATGGAGAAGTTTCGTCTTTGTCTTTTCGGTCAGAGTAGAGCCGTTTTATTGAGCCACACTGATTATTCGTGGCTCTGAGTTTTGCTTTGAGGTACGAATCTGGAACCTCCCCAGTGATGAGAGTGATTATTCTGGATACAACTTGTAATATATCAAACCGTTATTTAGATCAGAATTAAAAAGCCTGCAAGAAACAGAAGTCCAGATATCTTTGATTTAACCCTCCTGTTATGTTGCGGGCCAAATTGACTTGTTTTAAAGTTTAATTAAAAAAAAAAAAATAGTTGGAAGTATTTTTTTTTGCATAAAACTTTTTCTATTTGTCTTATTAGGTGCACTCGACATATAAATTTAATTAGGCCCGAGCAGCTAAGCGCTGCGAAGACCTATTGTAATCGTACTGTAAATTATTATTATTCTTCCGTAAAGTAAATTGGCTTTTTGGGGGCTTTATCATATTCAAAAACTCACCAAACTTGGCGACCGCATAGAGCCCAGTGAAAATGTATGTATTTTAATGTCTGGCTGTAAGAAACAGCCCAAGGGCGCCACCTAGCAACTTTCAAAAGACCGTTTCCTGTTCACTTACTTTATCGTAGGGACTTGAAATTCGGTACAGTTGTAGAGCTCCCCAAAACACTCAGAATTTGCAATTAACATCATAGTGCAAGTATCCTAGGAAGTCGGCCATTTTGGATTGAAGTTCCAATTTTGACCCCATTTTGGCCGTTTACAGACGTCGCATTTGATCGAACTCCTCCTACGTATTTCGATCGATCGGCTTCAAACTCAGTCAGATCGTTCATAAGGCATGACCGATTCAAAGTTATTAAATTGAGTTTTCGAGCATGCTGAAGGGGTCGTACCAGGGGTCAAAGTTCACCGACTCGCCGTGCAACACAAAACTGTTATAACTATTACATAAAAGCAGACAGAGGCACCAAACTTTCAATAATTGATCATCATCGGGTCCCATAGAATAATCAATGGTCAAATGATGACATCACTTAGGCCACGCCCCCTGAGAACAGGAAGTGTAATGTTTTACATTGAACGATCCCTATCTGACCCATGTTGGTGTGTTGTGGATTCCAACCCCGTTTGTTTTCGATGGAGTAGATGGGCGTGGCGAAGTGACCTGTAATGCCGTGTCCATATGTTTGGCTCTAGATTCCACAATTTTGAGCCCAGCTGCACCAAACGTGACATGAGTGATCCTGGTTGGATCGATCCCCTACGATTATATGTCGTCATAGTCTGACGTCATCAAAGCCCCGCCCCCTTAGAACAGGAAGTGCCTTTTTTTCATTGGAATGCTCCATCTCTGGCTTTTTTGACTTAATCAAGATAATTCTGTGTTGGATGACAGATAACAAGTTGGTCTCACTTGCTTTAAAGCGCCAAGAGTTTCCAGTAGAGGGTGTGGCCGCGGCAGCGCGGCGAATCAGAGGTCACGCCACCGCCATACGTTTGGCTCCAGATTCCACATGTTTCATTCCAGTTGCACCAAACTCACTAGGATGCACCCTTATCAATCCCCGAACAGGAAACCATAACAACCATTGATGGGCGTGGCCAAATTTCTATATAACGCCCCCTAGAATGTTTTTAAATGATCAGCCCCAAGCCATGCTTTTACCTAGAATTATGAAACTTGGTACACATGTGTAACTTGTCAGGACCTACAAAAAGTCTCTTGGAGCCATGATCAAAACCCAAAAGGAAGTCAGCCATTTTGGATAAAATTCCGCCATTTCCTGTTTTTCATAGATGTCATATTTGATCAAACTCCTCCTACAGCGTTTGACATACAGACTTCAAATTCAGTCAGCACAGAGTTCAGACATTAAAGGTCTAGGAATTTTTGTATGTCAAAGCATATGGGCGTGGCCAAGTTCCAAACTTTGACTATTCGCCATAAAACATCAAAGTAACATAACTTCCACACACAAGGTCACAGCTGCTTCAGACTTCCTATGTCTCACTACTGACCGACCCTCATTACATTCTCATGGTCAGATGATGACGTCAACTTAGCCCCGCCTACTTCCGACAGGAAGTCACATGTTTTTTTCTACTGTATGTCTTACTTTTACTGAGAAATACATATGGAATTAATCTTCTACCACCTGACATAATATGACCTGATGATGAACTCTGACCCGTGGGGGCGTGGCCAACTAGCTGTCCTTCGCCATTTGCATACAATTGTCTCTGAATCACACACGCATCTTCCAATTGGCACCAAACTGGATACGTATGCTAAAGAGCCCAACAGGATTGAATTGTAATTTGACTCCACTGCGCCCCCTAGGTCATTCCATCAGCTATAACTCCTCTCTACATTGACCGATCTGCACCAAATTTGTGTGTGTCGCCAGGGAACCATGCTGAACTTATCGGTGTGTATTGCCTGGCGGACGCGCACCTAAACTGTGTGACAGCGTACGCGGTGGCAGGCGGGTGGCGGTGCTGGATCCCCCGCAGTGGCTATAGGCCGGAGCGGCGCTTGGCTGCGAGGGCCGCTTGAGGCTCCGCGGAGCTTTAATTAGAATTTCTAATTGGACTTTTTGAATCATTTGACAGAAGGTTTGGTTAAGTTTATTTCTACATGTTTGATCGAGAGTCATCCTGTCTGTCAGTTTCAGTGTCTTATCATTTATTCTACATTGGCTGTTCTACTCCTAACTGCACTGACTGAACGAATTAAAATTGGTTGTTTTTCCATGTTTCACCAAGCCTGTGAAGCTGCTGATGCATTTGATTTTGCTGTACTGGTGCAGAGTTATCGGATGCATTTATAATTCAGTACATTATTTAAATGTTTCTGTTTAAAGAAAAGAAATATTTGTAAAATGTAACATTTTCTCAGAAGGATATTTTCAGCTGCAGATGGACATTTTGCTACAAATGATCAAACGACGGTATTGCTTTGTCATTGAATTTTAGGCAATAAATGTTCATATTCAAAAAATTGAATTGAAATATTTGTTTATCTGCATTTTTTAACACATTTCTAATGTTAAATAAAATGGCTTAAGTGGTAAAAATGAAAACTCAGCAGATTGTGCCCTTTTTTTATCAGATTAATCGATCAATAAAATAATCACTTATTCTATTGAATAATCAACATAATTATTCCCTCGCAGGTTTATAAATACTGATCAGAATGCAGGTCAGGAAACATTAATACAGATTTATGTTGTGACGTTTGACAAAAATGACAAAACGCAGAGTGAGGATCACACATTCACTTTCACCGATTCATCGTGGACATGACATGATTTTCAGCCAACTTTCTGGCTGTAGTTAAACCAAACCAGTCGTTTGCTGAGCTTATATTGGACCAGTTAATAAGTGACATCAGAACCAGCACTGTTTTAGCAGGGGGAGAAATCCTCTTCAAATTCAAATCGTTTCACGGTTGCAAAAGTTCAACCTGGGACTCAGAAGGCGGTTCTAAATTAGGCTGCTTTATGTAACCTGCTGAGCCTCTTGTTTTGTGCTTATGAATGTTTTCAGTCATATCCATGTGTTGAAACATCAGCCATCATTCAGAGGAGACGCTTTACCTTCCCAAGAAGCTTCACGAACAATGGCCAGAGCTTCAGGACGTTGGTTTCATTCTTGGACATGAAGAGCTTCTGCAGCTCTGGGATCAGTTTCTGTGAGAACAAATCACAGTTAAAATTCATCACAACTAGTTTTATCCGCTGCAATACGTCACATGAACACACAGGCAGAGAGAAACTCACTGTGGACATCATTGGTTCGATGATGGCAGCTACCTCCGTCTGTTTGGCCAGCAGCAGAGGCATGCCCATCTCCAAGGCGGCAGCGGCGCGCAGACGCACCTTGGAGGCGGAGTGCACCACCAGGGGGACGATGAGCTTCGCCCATCGCACCGCGCCGTCACACATCGGGGTCGGCACCTGCTCCAGCAGCCTGGAAACGAGGCGAGCAGAGAGGAGACGAGGTCAGAGCTAGAAACAGGAAGTGATCAGGAAGCAGTGGTAGACAGTAACAGAGTCCAGTTACTTCAATTCTGTACTTTGTAGTTTGTGGGCAGAAACATTTTTTTTTCGAGCTGGGAACATTCTAGATAAAAATGAAATAGCTGTCATTTTTATTGTGTTTTCATGCTGAAGGTGTAGCCTTTCTGTACCAGAGTGTTTCTACATGCTAGTTCATCATCAGATGGTTTCAGCAAGTTACGAGATTCTGCAAAAGATCTAAAAAAAAAAAAAAAAAAATTGTGTACATATATTAGAAAATATAATTTTTACATTTGAATACTAAGTATTTTCAAAAGTAAGTACTTCAGTATTTTAACTTCAGTAAAAGTTTGACGGGCAACTTTTACTTTTAGTTGAGAAGGCTTTGACCATGAGCATCATTGAGTTTTACTCCAGCACTAGAGCTGAGAATGTGTCCACCATTGCAAAGTGACCAGCTGAACAACAATCTGACCTGATGATCACGTTCAGGGCCTCGTGCTCCATCACTGCAGACTGGATGTCCTCTCTGTTCCACACAGACTCCAAAGCAGCCAGCACAGTCGGCACCTGAGGTAAATAACACCAAGCAGTCTGTATCTTTAAGCTCACGGAGGAACCAGTCAACACCGATCAATGCCAACGCTCACGCTGTTGCCGACTACGTCTGCAGGAAAGCTCTGCTTGGAGATGACCCATAAGGCTCTGGTGCAGGTGTTCTTGTCGGTGGACTTTGTCACCAGGGAGCAGAGAGCCGACAGAATCTGAGCTGCGAAGATCTCTGCAAAACAGAGGACTCGCACTGAGCTGCGACGACACAACGACCAAAGTTCAAACCGTGTGGCGGATCAGAACCACTGACCAGAGACTCCGGAAACCACCTGGGAGTGATACACACAGAACCCTAAAGCCTGGAGGGCAGCTTGACTCAGCTCGGCATTGGAACCGCTTGTGTGGGTCTGGAAACGACAGAGACAGAACATCAGATCACAATAACTCAACTCACTGCCCGTGTAAGCAGTAAAAAAAACAAAAAACAATGCGCACATTATGCTACAATCACTAAGAAGCTATCAACCAATCCAGTTAATCTGCAGAGCACATTTCAGCAAAAAAAAAAAGGCAATTCAAAGTGCTTTACAACATAAAAACACAAAACCTAGTCATAAAAACAACTTATAGTCACCAATTGAAAAGCTAGTAATACATTTTATCAATTAGCTTAATCAATATGAAATACAATCAATAAGCTAATCAGCTAAATTCACAGTGAGGACATGATTAATAAAAATATTGGTGAAGTTGGTCGCACTATTGCAGAGATGCAACTAATGATTATTTTGGCAATTTTTCCCTGAAATGCAAAAACAATGAATCTGCAGCAACAAAAAAACAAACTTACATCAACACTGTGTATGGCTGATCTGGTGATTATATTTTGGATTATCCAATAAATAGTTGGATAGCAGAAGGTTATTAAAACGAGTTTTGTTTGTTTTACAGAATTTGAGCCAGGAGAAGCTAAAACTGCCACATGAAGAATTACTGATAGAATATATGCACACATTACTTTCATCCTAAATTCAAAAAATAAAAATATATGTACATATAGTTTTGGCTTGATTACATCTCTTTTTCTTTCAGTCATTGGTTATTGGATGCTAAGCATCAATAACAAGAAGCATTAGGGCATGAATCCCAATCAGGAAGGATTCTGTATGTTCTCCATGTGAATCTGTGGTTTCTCTCTGGATACTCCGGCTTCCTCCCACACTCCAGAAACCTGGAAGACAGTCTCATTTGCCTCTCAAAAACTCCTTTCTTCCTCAGTCGGCCCTGGTCAGATTCGCATCCATGTTCAGATACTGTACACTTCCTCCCCGTTTCTCTCAGCAGAGGCACAAGTCGTGTGCCGCCTGCAAGCGATTTGATTGGAGGGTCACCGCGTTCGTTGGCTGGCCCATGGATTTGCATCAACAGCAACACTACAACCACCACTTTTGAGTAGACTGCAGTTGGCAAGAGATTTATTGCTTATCGTAACAGACCTAAAAATGACTTAAAAATGATTTATGTTGGTTGTGTGGGTAACATAACATCTGCCTGACAGGTGCTACTTTCTGCATCATTAGCATAATTCATATTGCAGCAGACAGATTCATTTCATACCTAAAAGTGTCAGATACCAAATGACAACAGCATTCAAACCAGTTTTAATCAGCTTGTAGATCACAGGGTGAACAAGAATGTTTTCCACGCAGGACATTAACTCGGCAGCGTAAACAATAGATGGGCTCAAGACTCACCAGTATGACTTTACCCAAACGTGAGAAGTTCTTTTCTACTGCTGGAAGGAACTGGCGCCCTTCCTCCCCACTGAGGCGACTGGAAAACAAAGATGGGTTAGTTTCTCCCTGTCTGACTTGCAGAGTAACACTGCAGGTGACTCACTTGGCGATGGTCAGGTAGGCGTCTGTCTGCTCCGACTGTCCGGCCGTACCGTCCTCCAGAGTTTCCAACAGAGGGAGGAAGCTGGAGGTGTTGGGAGGCCCCGCAGTAGCCATCATTATTCCTCACCTCCACCAGGCGCCTCTGATAAAAAAAGAAGGCAGGTTGAAGATGTCGGAAGGCAAGTAGGATTGGTGGAAGAATCTATGAGCAGAAAGGGCAAAGGGCCAGCAGCAACCTCAATATGCTTCAATACGCACAGTGGAAACCATGTCAGCACTACCACAGAAGCTAGCATCTACGGCCTATGTGTCAAACTATGTGTCAAAAGCGGTGGGCTGCTACAGCAACCGGGCTTAGCAGGGCTTCTGGGGGAGTGCTGCATGTCACGTCTATTTCTCTTAGTTTCCCCGAGTTGCTACTTTTTTCCCCCCCCAAATATTTTTCGACACACCTCAAAATAGGCTCTTTATACACCAATAATCCAAAATTACGTTAAACAAAAAAGTATGCAAACACTGAACAGTGATCAGGTGGAGGTGCACTGTAGTCCTTAGTTAAAGACTGAGGACTGGTGAAGCTGGGAACATAAGGAACGTTTCGACACAGGCTTCAGAGCGTTTCAAGACTAAGCTGCCCCCAAAATGCACGTTTTCAATTGTTTTCCATGTGATTTGAACCAGAATTGGTTTTTAGGATGGAACAGTGAGGACTTCAAACGTCACACTCATTCACAGAATTAAACATTACGTTATTTTATTTAGTTGCATTCATGTATTTAATCCATCTTCCAGGATTCAACTCAAGTGATGTTTGGTGAGGAAACTATTTCTCTGGTGGGTTACACTGTAATCTCATGTCCTGAATTGTGTTAATCTTCTTCTAGAAAGCCTGTGTTTTTAGGGAGCAAGCAAATTCATCATCATTTAAAACCCATTACACACCATGACGTGCAAGCATGAATTATTTTCAGTAAATTCACCGTTTGCTATTTAAAAAAAGCAGCTATAAATCACTAAAAGACTTGAAAGTTGGTTTGACCTTTAAAGAAAAGTGTAAAAATTGACCTAATTAAGACAATTCAGATACAGTAGATATTTAAGCATCTAAATAATTTACTTTTGACTATAACCAGCCTTAGCAAGAGTTTTCACAATTCTCTAAAAAAGCCTCAACGTTCCTACTTTTTGAATGTAAATATGCTCAACATGTTTGCTTTTGCATTACTTGGTGACTAAACTGTAGGTTTGAGCCGTTAGCCAGGCGGTTTTAGCTCAGAGGTTTTATTTGAACACCAAACATCTTCAGGACTAAGGAGTGAACAGCCGCAGCTCCTCACCTCTCAGAGCCGTGTGTCCAGCTGTGTCCACCTCCCGTCTCCACAGCTGCGGACAGGACACACAAACATCACGGTTATGCTTCACAAACACGCGTGGACACGAGTTACAGTGACAGGCCCGTCTGTCTGTCCATGTCTGAACTGAATACTGACAGGGTTCCACCAACTCTGTTGACAGCCTGCTAACTAGCTGCCCTAAGTTAGCCTCGCTAGCAGGCTACATGCACTTTATCCAGCTGGTTGTTCCTTTCTGCCTCACTCAGAGGTTTCTACAGGCAGCTCACCGAGGAGCTTCCTTCATCCTGCAAAAAGCGAACACCTCAACATTCACCTGAGCAACATGAGCCTGCCTGCTTCCACTGCTGGCTACCACACCGACTCTGTATGCTCACCTCCTGCTTGTCAGATGGGATAAGGACCCACCATGAAAGCCCGCAGACGCTTTACTTCCCCGCGGCACACCTCTGCTGTCTTCACCGAGTGCCTCTCTCCTCTCCGGTCCGCCTGAACCCGTCGATGCAGCCTTTAACCTGGGTTATTGATGCCTAGTGGTTGTGCTTTACAGTTCACTGTGCTGCAGATACCCCGCGAAATCTGCTGGCGCCAAAGCACCACGCGTTACGTACGCAGCTACCTTTGACCCTCCTGCGTCACTTTTCGAACCGCCTACTTTACCTTTTAAGGAAGAGAACCACTGCTAATAATATTTGTCCCAGTTGTATTTGTAATTAGTTAAAGGTGCAAACTTTTGATAAACATGTTGAGAAGAACGTTTTTCCCAAGAGGACAAGTGATACCTAATACACTTTGGACATCCTGCACTAAGCATTTGTGCAGGGTGTCCAAAGTGTGGCCTGGGGGTCATTTGTGGCCTTTAAAGTGGTTTTGCTGTGCCCATGATCACAAGTCAAAAATGGTAAATTAATAAATAAATAAATACAATTGCCCCACACCTAAAAAAAAAGAGAAATTATTTGCAACCGTCCAACAGCTTTTCAATGTTATGGATCTTTAATAGTAATTGTAGAGCAGGAAAATAATCATTAAAACAATCACAATAAACACATTTTTGCATTTTTAATTAAATGGATTTTGAAGCCCGCCAGTAGTTTATTTGCCAATTTTGGCAAATAATCAGTCATGACTGGTACTACCTCTATAAAAAGTGGAGTTCTAGAAGTTTGCTGTCCTTCTGAAGCCCATATAACACATTTTAATCAACATGCCATAAGCAATTGAAAATAGAAAACGGCACAAATTGTAAAATTGTACATAATCACTTGGATGATCAAAGAAAAAAGAAAATATTGTTTATATGCACATGTGATGCATTGATTTTACGATTGAACAAGTAGCTATGAGAATTTTCATTTTGATCTAAGCAATGCAACAAAGCAACTGAGCAAATATGCAGTGTGGTGGACATTTCAGTCTATTATTGTCATTCATTTGTCAGTTTAATCAGTAAACACTAGGTGGCGTCAAGCTCTGAGAAATAGCGAGAGTTTTCTCACAGCACTGTATTTAGTGTTTTTGTGTTTATGTAGTGTTTTTGGACAACGTTGCGCCAGGTAATCTGTTCCTGATAACTGCATCAGTTATGGTGCAGATATATGAGCATTGTGAATCCTTGAAATGAAACTAAAGTGCAGGTTTTAGCGGTATAGTAGGAGCACTGTCATTCATGTTTAGCAGCTTTGAACATTTAGAGACAGAAACTCTAGCTTATTTGCTTTGCAAAACCTCCAACCTCAGTCAGATTGGATGATCAGCGTCTCTGAACATCAGTTTCAAGTCTTCAGATTTTCACTGGTCTTAGTTTTGGGCTGCTGTAAAACACAAACAGCCCAAGGTTCTACTTTATGTCAATCTGCCACAAAAAAACCCAATGTACATTGACGTTTCTGGTTGTATCATGACAACATGTTGAAAGTTCAGAGGGTTTAAACACTTCACCAAAGTGCTGGAGCTTTTTTATTGTTAGTTCTTTGTAGTTGGACAATCCTTCCTTTGCAGTTCACAATCATATGAATAGTTTTCACTTTCTAGTAAATGTGATGTGCAACAACTAACAAACATATGGATGGACTACAACAATAGAAATACCCTGCCAACACTCCCAGCTTTTGAGTAAAATGCAGCAAGGTCAGTAAAAGCTCCATAGTAACATTAAACACGATACTATCCATCTATTGTTATTCGGCAGGATGTGTTTGATTTGTGGGCTCAAGTCACAGCGACATACATCCTCTGGGAATCCAATTAAAGCAACACTTACCAAGAAATGTGTAAGACATGTGCGTTGACTGTGCTTCGTCATTTCTGAGCAGTAATTACTGTCCTTGGCAGCATTTTTCCAGTGTTTCTAGAGGAGCGGCCCAGTTACAACATGTCGGATATGATTCCCCTAAAGCCATATGCTCTACCACTGTAGCAACATTCATACATGTGAATGCCTCAGTCTGTCTCATGTTTCCAACAGGCAAAAAGCAAGCCAAGAATAAAACCTCTGGAAACAGAACCTGCTATAAATGTGTCTTAATGTTAAGAAAAGCTTATCTTTAATGGCAGAAAGCATTTATACCCCTTCACTTTTTCCACATTTCTTGACTGTACAGACCTAAAACTCAGAAAACAAGACGAGACACAATATTGATTTTACAAACACAAAATGGGATGCGACTTTAGCATTGCTTTCAACAAAACATCAAAGATGATCTTGTCTGTCCTGTCATAGTTGTAGCGCTGCCTCCTGTCTCCTTCAGCTCTCAACAACATATTCCTTGTGTCTTGTCTGTTACTGTGCCACCATTTATTGTACTAGAAATCCCAAATGGCGCCAAGTCATTTGGAGTAGTCGAACATTTGGATATCTGCCACAGAGAACATCGCAGTATTATCAGATTAAAAAATAGAACATAGTGCTTGGTTAGATCAAGTTTGTTGATGTGGACAAGAGCAGCCTGAGATCTGGTTCCTATAACTATTCCAAGAAAACTATAAGATACCTCAAGCTTTTACACACAGCTTTGTTTCAGGTCGTTTTCAAACTAACAGACATGCTTAGACAATCAAACAGAGACAAGTTTTTACTTTAGTAACATGAGATCCACGTTGTCTAATTTTTCCAGAAAGGTCAATTACAAAGGCATAATCGTGTTACGTGTTGCCTAGAGCTTCAATAAAATGACTGATGATCTCAGATTTTCTTTTGGGAACCGAGATGCCCCTAAGAACGCTTACTCAAGACAACCCTGCTGTGTTTACTGAGGCTCAGACCTCAATGTTTAACCAGCCCACTCTGCTGCTTATCCAACAGATGCACACAGCATCTGGTTGTCTATACCAGTAAATCAGAATCTCAGGCAATGTTTTGTAGTATTAAGTTAAACATCTGACTCATGAGCTCTCTTTGTATTTGCAAGACCAGTAATCTCCTAGCTTTGTCTGTCAACTTGACCACCTCTAGACTGAGTGGTAAAGAGATGTCTACTGAACATGTTAAATGCCATCCTTTAGTGGATATGGTGGAATGCTTTCACCTACACTGTATCACATCACACAGATGTTACAGCCCAACCTCTGCTGGCCCTTTATGAGTTATTAAAACACTTCTCTCTCTCTCTCTCTCTCTCTCTCTCTCTCTCTCTCTCTCTCTCTCTCTTTTATTTTACAAACATTGTCTGCAAAGTCTTCTGGTTTTGTTTGGAGTCTTTAAACTGGTGGCAGGAAAGTCTGTGCTCCTCCTTGGTCATTAAACCTTACATAACAACATCATTTAAAAGGGCTGACAGTCCTTAAGTTATTCTCAGTCTCGACTTTGTTAACTTCTGAATTCTGTGTTTAACTACCCAGAAAATGATCTTTTCTCCAGCTAGGTTCTTGATGTATGAGCTTGAAGAAGAGCCAGTGGGTTGAATTTATGAATTCCATTTGTTAATATGAAAATTCAACTGGTCCATTGTTCATGCTGTCCTTATGGCCTAGCAGAGCAAAATGGTATCAAACCTTTTGATTTGTGGGTTGAATTCCCATTATTAGCCTCTGTCTAAGCTACATCCTAAAGAGGGCGTTCCCTAGCGTGTCATTTCCTTTAGCTTAAGCTCGGCGCGCATGTGATTTATGTGAATGCATATATGTGTATACGAGCATGCAAATAGCTACAAGAGATAGAGAAAAACACAGAATTATTTATTCTCAACATTACTGATTAACTCAACATTTGACACTTGGAACCATGCACCCAAAAATAACATGTTCAGTTTCGTTGACACAGTTATGTCAGGAATTTCCCCAAAACTGAGTGATGTTTAGTATGATTCTAATTGGTTAAGATGCCACTAAGTAACTTATGTGTAACCAACATAACCAAATCAGACCATTCCGACCTAATCTGGTTAGCTCTGATCTAATTCATTGGTCTGTGTTCACTTAATTAAGCTGAGCTAAGAAAAAATGTTTAACTGTGTTGATTAATGCAGACATAAAAATATTTAATTATACTGACTTAGATCATTTATATAGAACTGCGTTCATACTTTGCGGCTCCAACTCAATGACTTCTGTTAATTAATGTGGCAATCACTGAATTTTGCTTTACTTAACTCATTTTGACTGATACAGCAGTAGTAGTCTTAGTCTGTGTCAACGATTTCCACACAGAGTAGTTAGTTGAATTTGAAATTACACAACTTTTGTTTTGTGGAATAAACATTTATTACCTGTAAGACACATCATCACAGATAATAAACCAAAGTACTGTTGTGTAGCACCTTACAGCTACAGAGAAACAAAGTGCAGCCTTTGTTGTAGCTCATAATTCAACCATGAGATGATGTTTTTGAAGCTATGTTTTGGATCAACACAAATGGAGTTAAACCCATTTGTGACAAAAAAACAAACAAACAAAAACACTTACTGTCTTGTTGACCACACATGGGTGTTTTTGTCACTTATGGTCACTGCTGAATGGATCAAAACACGCTAACACAAACTAGAGTAACAGGAACAGACTGATTACTAAAAAAAACAATGCTAAACAGTCAATAGTTAACCCACAATCCCTCACTGAAGCCGCATGACAGTCAAAAGCAGCAGAACAATACATATGAACTCTGGTCTCAATTAGCATATTAAATCAACATTTTCCATCTTCTTCATTGGTTTTCACAATGCTAAACAATGTTCACAAAAGAGCAAATTGGTAGGAAAAGTTGGTCTGTTCACTCTCACATTAAGCTCCTTATTGCAGGTGACTTTGAGTATTTGACAGCATAGAGCAAACCAACAACAAATACTCAAAATACTTTGTTCTGACACAGGTGGTCATTGTTTTACACTATTAGTTCTGGATCATTTGAGGCAAAACTGTAAGTGTAAGAGTTTTTTTTTGTTTGTTTTTTTTTTGTTTTTTTTTACGTGTGACTGAAAGAATACAAATTGTGTCTTGTACATAAAAAAATAGAAGAGGTCTAACAGCTGTTTGTATTTGTGAAAGACTGGAATAGATCTTGTTACAAAACTCCTCTAGGATTTTCTCTACATTAACTTGTCAGTTACAATACACAAATACTCAGCCCTGTTATGCTGCATCCCAAAAAACATTTTCCGTGATGTTAGCCAGTCAAAAATGCACAGTAAACTCATTAAAGTGCGCTATGTTTGAAATTCCAACTCTTATATTAAAATGGGCATAGCTCCATTTATTCAATTCAACAATTCACTGAGTTCACTCTTTTGAGAGTGACCTCACTTTGACCTGGGAAACGTCAAGAGGAAGTAGAGAGAGAAACAGGAAGTAAAGGCAAGAGCAGACAGAGACCACCTAGTCAGACATGACACATGATCAAAGGAAAAGGCGTGGTAGGAAAAGTTCACAAACAACTCCTTTTGGATGATAAGGCAAAGCTCATGCAAACGTTAGGGCCAGATTCATAGGGCATGGACTGGAGTCAGTGCTTCAAGCAGCCAACACACACTGTTGCTAAGCTACAACGGTCACGTTCCTTTCATTAGGCAACTTCTGAACCAGAGACATCTAAACCATTCTATCTGGGCTAAAAAATAACTTTTCCCAGTCAATATGGCTTTGGGGAGCCACATCAACTGTGTGCTGTGTTTAATGAAGTCTAAGGTCAGGACTTTGAGCCCCTCATGCTTCGTTCTGCTGGCATTCTGCTTATGGATATGCTGGTTGCATTTTCCAGCAAGACTCTGAACCTTTCTATCCAGCAATAGAAATCAATACCTGCTGAGATGACCGCGGTGTCACCGGTTAGCCAGGAAGAGAACTGAAAGCTGCTACCAAAGCAACCTGGGTTAGGGTTCCTCAGCAGAACCGCAGGCTGATGGTCTGCATGCCACGCCGCACTGATGCAGTAGTTCACGCAAAAGGAGTCCCAGCCAGTTCTGAGTTCATTTAATGTTCAGGACATGCGTGCTTTCCAGTTGGTCCACAGTTCTCTTGTTGGGTATATCTCAGAATTTGGGGGTTTTAATCATCAAACCAAAATCGTCAAACATCAAATACATGATGTGTGTTGATGATTTGAATGATGGACCTCAAAATGTAAAATGTAATGTTTGTTACTGGCTTCTCAGTTGGTGATTGCTGCTTTTATGACTTTTTATTTAAACTGCCTTATTTCTAAAACGTGCCATGAAAATAAATTTGATTTTTATATCAAATTTAAAAGAAATAAATGCTTGTACAAAAAACTAACATCTCTCTACATTTGACTGGATGCACTTTTTTTTTGGTTGATTTAAACAATTAAAATAGGTTCTGCCAACATTTTTGATGCTTTTTCAAGAAATATTTTTGGTTCAACTTTAACCTTTCCATCATATTTAGGACAGATATGATGTCAGTATATGACTGATAATTTTTTTGTGCAAGGTTAAAAAATCTCTCAAACAGGTTTATCTGTATTTTGTGCACAATACAGAGAGCTTATAAAACAGTAAGGAAGCAGCTCAAAGGCAAAGTCAACACATGGGTTTTATACAAAGGATAAGGGATAAAAAACAAGGGGAAGACGGTCTGGCTCCCATGCTGCTGCAGGAAAATACATCCAACCTTTTGTGTGTATCCCAAACAAGTTCATTTGGTTAGAGTTCATAAGCACATTATAACATGACCAGTAGATGTTGCCTTGTAGTAAAATCTCCCACCACAGCCCTCGTTTTCTTATTGGACACATGGAAACGATGATGAATCCTGCATTTAAAAGGAGTTTTAATATCCAGTATGTCACAATGACGGCGTCTGAGACGGATTTTCCATGCGTGGGTTTCTTTGGGTGAGGTTCTCAGAGAGTTAAGAAAGCCCCGATCATTTCCCCTCCAATCTGGAACCAATTCAGAGCCGTTTACCACCCGGCCCTCCGCATGTCTGTCTGGGCTCTCCCTCAGAAAAATATTACATGTGACAGCTGACGTGCAGCTTTTTAGTTCCATCGCTGAACCCGTTCACTTTGAACCTGAAAAAAACTTTGTGTTTTTCATTTTTGCAGTAACAGCAAAAATATATATATATTTTTCCGACAATAAGATAATCATTTGCAAATGGATGGATTTTTTTAAAGCAAATTCTTGTTTATTGTTGCTTATTGTTCAATAGAGAAAAGAATTATAGTTAGAGATTTTTAAAAGAAATCTCAAAAAGTTGTAATAATGATGCAAATTAAGGATGAAGACATTTTTGTTTCTAACCACCATAAAAGCTTGGTGCCTGTTCTTTCTCAGTATATTTACTCTGGAACTGGGGATGTGGGAGACGTAGACCATCTGGAGAGCTTCACATTCAGAGTTACATGTTGCGCTCCCCGATGGTCCGGTAAACTGACAAACTGTGCAGGGGGGCTAAATCACATCTGCCACAGTTCTTTACAGAAACACAATTTAAAACCCTTTGTTCCCTGGAGTTTCTTGTAACCGATGCTATTGCCCCCAAATTCGGAACCTCTTGTGATGAACAGCATGTTGGTTTTCTCTGTCCTATTAGTCATTCTGCATGCTTCATTCAATACTTTGTTGTTCTTTTGCAAAGTTGTGAGTTAAAGATCAGCATCACATTTAACTAGGGATGCACGATACTGGATTTTTGGTTGATATCCGATATGCCAATACACTAAAACTCATTTGGCTGATATCTGATACCAATACCGATATTTGTTTCCTATAAGCTACTTAATGAAACTGTGTGGCTTTCTCTACTGTGTAATTAAAATACTCCATTATCTTTGTCAATATAGCCTGCTACCAAATGCAAATGCTAAAAAGGAGTCTGCTGTAACACTTTCAACTTATTATGTTTAATGTCAAATTTTTTCTAAGACAGTGACAACACTCGGACATCGCAAATTTAACATGCTGTGTGCAGGCATCATTTTCACTGGTTTTCAGAAAAAAACAACAACAGCTTTTATCCTGGTGAGTTATTTTGATGTAATGGTCAAAGTACGATGTTACACTTTACAGATAATATTGGCCGAGGCCGATAATATTATGCATCCCTGGATTTAACATTTAATGGAAACAGGCAGTTCAACAAATGTAGCTTGGAAAAACTCCCACATCATTCTTTGGTCCCTTGAAGATTTTGGCCTTTGGTAGAAGAACCTGAAGTGTGGTGGCAACCACACGTCACCTTCTGCAACGTCAGTCTGCAAGACCACAGGATCCATGTGGTGAAACATGGTGGTGGCAGCATCAGGCTGTCAGGATGCATTTCTTCAGAAGAAACAAGAAGAAGCCTTGCAGAGATGATGGGAAGATTGATGGAGTTAAATACATGGAAGTCCTGCAGGAAAACCTGTTAGAGAGCATACCTCCATCATCATGTGCGTCAACACAGGGGTTCCTCAAAGCTGTGTGCTCAGTCCCCTACTCTACATGTTCTACTGCTCTGCCGTCCACCAAGCTTGTGGATGACAAACTGAGTGTTCATAACCAACAACAATGAGTCTGCAAACAGGGATGAGATTGGTTGCGCAAAAGTCATAACTTATTTTTTAACATGAAAAAACAAAATAAAAATGTATAGTTTTTCTCAGGTCCAGCCAGTCACTTACCTCTCTACATTAACAGTGAGGTGTTAGGAGGGGTCTCCAGCTTCATGGTCCTGGACTGACTGTGTCATGCTGTCCTGGAGTGATGCATCAGCAGTAGGAAAAGCCCAGCAGTGCCTCTTCTAAGGAGGCTAAAGAGAGCCAAACTAACTAAATGGCTCATGATTACATTTTATAGATGTGCTACTCAGCTATTACTATCATTATTATTGCCCTTTAGGATTGCACTTGCACTACCTGCACGTCTTAGTCGTATGATACCAAAACGTGATTTCTTGTTATCTTAACAAAGACAATATTCACTGAATTGAATTGATCCATGGTGTTCCACCTGGCTTAGTTTATGGCAGTGGTTCTTAACCTTTTTTGAGGTACCGAACCCACCAGTTTCATATGCGCACTCACTGAACCCTTTTGTAGTGATAAATAAAATATGATTCCTCCCCCCCAAATTCAAGACATAGGGGTGACCCAACTAAAGTCTAGTTGGGTCATGATCACTAAGTCTTCTTAAAAGGTAGAGTCTCTGAGAACAGTTCTTCAAAATATAGTCAGTGTTTTCAGCAAAGTTGAGCTGACTGTCCAGGAACGACCCAAGGTATTTAAAATTTGCCACAGTTTCAACAGGTTGCCCATCGAGAGAAACTGGAACCACTTTAAGGTCTTGTTTAGATCATTTAATTAGCTCTATATTCTTAAGAGAATGAAAAATTTATTATAAATAATTAAGACTGCGGTATTCTGATTTAGTAATGTAATTATATTAGTTGTGTTACCACCCCCACGCCACTAGAGGCAGTAGCAACCCAGAAAGGATGCGACTGAGTGCTCCTCCGCAGCTCTGATTGGCTAAGCAATGTAACGTGATCCTCTGCAGCAAGTGACGGCAAAGCGGGACGTCATTACGACTTTTTTTTTTTTTTTTTTTTTTTTTTTTTTTTTAAAGAACTTTATTAAAGTTAAATTAGTATACATCAAAATAACATAGTGAAGTATACAACACAACAGTAAACAGAACAGCAGTAAACAGAACAGCCAGGGGTGGTTAGATAAGAACATGCAAAGACGTACAAATTGAAATTGTCCTTAAAGCCTTTTCATTTGTAGATTCTGCTATTGATTTGATATATAGTTCCATATCTTTAATGAGAAGAGAGAAACAAAGTGTTTTATTAGCAAATTTGCATTTATGAATGTAAAATTTAGCAAAGAGTATTAGCAGGTTTATTATAAAGAAATGTTTAGCATCCTTCTTATGGAACCTATAGAAACAAAATAAAACATTTTCCCAGCATAAGGAAAAATTCTGTAAAATATGGTCATTAATATACCTGCTAAATTCTGACCAGAACCTTTGTGTAAAAGAGCAGAGCCAGAAGAGATGCGTCACAGTTTCTGGATGGCCCTCACAGAAACTGCAATTAGTGTTTATGTCTCTCTTAAATTTTATCATATAGTGCTTAGCAGGGTAAATTCTATGGAGAATTTTAAATGACACTTCCTTCACCTTGTTTATAATTAAGTATTTATGGGGGATCATCCAAACTGTTTTCCAGTGAATATCTGGGATATAACGGCTCCAGTAAATTGTTATAGCTGGGCGAGAAACAATCATTTCTTGGAACAATCTGCGTATTTTCTCATTACTTTTCTTAAATTCCAGTGAAAAGCAGATTTTACCCAGAGATGATTCGGCTGGATCAGGGATACCAGGTGGAGCAGACAGACTATAATTAGTGTTTTTAAATAACATTAAGGTGCCCAAAGGTATAGCATTGATCACCATTGAAAATTCCTGGAAACTAACTGGAAAATTATATATTGAGCAAAATTCATCATAATAGATTAATCGTCCTTCCTTATTAATCAGCTGAGCCACCAGTAGAATCCCATTTTGAACCCACGTTTCAAGATAGAGTGACCTATTTTTAAATAAAATATCTCTGTTGTTCCAGATGAGGTATTTGTGAGGCGAGAAGTTATGTTTATAGATGAGCATCCACGCTAAGAGCACCTGCTTATGGAAAGATGAGAGTTTTACAGGAAGTTTCTCAACATTGTAATTACTACTTAAGATGAAGTTGAAGCCACCAAAGTGTGAGAAAATGTGATCTGGTATGAAGTTCCAGACAGAGGTTGGATTCTTCAGAAAGTGTTTAGCCCATTTAATTTTGAATGTGTTATTTAGGGTAGAGAAATCCAGAAAGTTAAGTCCACCTGATTCATAATTATTCATAATAACAGTTTTTTTGATATAGTGTGTACGATTTTTCCATATAAAATTAAGAAGCATACGATCAATATCTTTACAGACTTTGTTGTCTAAATGTAAGGGGAGAGCAGCATATGTCAGTCGGGATAATCCTTCTGCTTTAGTAATCAACACTCTTCCTTTTAGAGATAAGTCCCTCTGAAGCCACTGGTTTAGTTTATTTTTGGTTTTCTGTATAATTGGTATCAAATTAGAGGAGCATCTTAATTTCTGGTCTTTAGAGATTAAAATTCCTAAATATGTAACTTCTTGTTTAACAGGAATATTGCAAATATCGTTAGTATGACAATCCTTTATTGCAAGCAATTCACATTTTTTTAAATGTAAAAATAAACCGGAGGCCTTGGAAAAAGTATTGATCACCTCTAAGGCCAGAGGGATCTGGTTTGCATTCCTCAAAAATAGTGTAGTGTCATCAGCCAGCTTGCTGATTATGAGCTCTTTATTAGCTATGCCGATTCCTTGTATGGCACTGTTGGAGACATGAGTGGTAAGGATTTGAGAGCAAAGTAAAAATAAATATGGTGAAACAGGACATCCTTGTCGAATACCACGTTTTAGGATAAATCTAGGGGTGGAGCCGTTTGGCAATTTAATAGCACTATTGCAATTGGAGTATAATGTTTTGACAGCGTTACAAAAAAACGGGCCAAAACCAAATTTTTTTAAAGATTGAAAAATGAATTGATGTTCGATTGTGTCAAAGGCCTTATAGAAATCCAGGAAAAGAATAAAACTCTCATCAGGCACCAAATATGAATAATCAAGTAAGTCTAGAACTAGTCTAATGTTGTTAGAGATGTGTCTGTTTCTCATAAAGCCTGACTGTGTCTCATCAATAACTGTGTCCAAAACCTCTTTAATTCTGCTAGCAAGTATTGAAGCCATAATCTTATAATCATTGTTGAGTAGACTTATAGGTCTCCAATTATCAATAAAGAGTGGGTCTTTGTTTGGTTTTGGAATGAGTGTTATAAGGCCTTGAGTCAGGGTGGGAGGGAGAGAGTTGTTTTCTACGCTTTCTAAAAATACCTGTAAGAGGAATGGAGCTATATGAATAGAGAATAATTGATAAAACTCAGCAGATAAACCATCTGTGCCGGGGGATTTATTGGCCTTCAGTGCATTGATGCATTTAGAAACTTCCTCCACTGTAAATGGGCTGTCACAGTAGTTTTTATCTTCTACATCAATAGTTTTTAAATTTTTGACATTGTTAAGAAAAGATACTGAAATATCTTTATTATATTTTGAGCTGTATAGATTAGAGTAAAATTTGGAACAAAAAGTTGCAATTTCCTTAGGATTGTTGGAGATAGTGTCATTAATATTTAGTTGGTAGATAGAGTTTATTTTGGATCTGTATTTTTCAAGCCTAAAAAAGTAAGCAGAATTTAGTTCTCCTTCTTCCAGCCATCGTTTCCTGGATCTGATGAAGGCGCCTTCAGCCTTGTGTTTATACAAGGCATCCAGTTTGTTCTGTTGTTCTATTAAATTTAATTTATCTTCCTCTGAAACTTCTTCTGGGGGTTTTAGGTAATAGGAGGTGATCTTGCTTATGACTTCTTCCTCTTCAGCTTTCTTGAATTTAGAAATCTGACTTCCATAATGTCTTAAAAATTTGCCAATTTCAAATTTGAAAAGTTCCCAATTATTGCAGAAAGACCTTTCCTTGTTAGCCTTATTCCAATAATATAAAATTAATTTATTAATATGAACTTTAACTAGTTCATGCTTAAGCAAGGAGTTATTTAGTTTCCAGTAAGCACATTTGTAAGGTGTATTATCAGGAGTATAAATTTGGATGCTAATGCGAATAGCTCTATGATCAGTAAGAGGGGAGGCAAGTATGTTAACCACAATATTGTCTTTATTAATACATTTAGAAATAAGCCAAAAATCTATCCGGGATTGTCTGGAACCTATTTTATTGCTCCATGTAAAGATTTTGTCGTCTGGGAATTTTTCTCTCCATATATCTACAATATTAAATTTCTCCATAAAATTTTTTAAATTTGCACTGTATGAGGTCTGCTGCTTCGGAGGCCATCTATCAATTGAATTGTCTAAGGCAATGTTAAAGTCCCCACCAATTAGGATGACTGAGTTTGGGTATTTGGAAAGCCAAAAGGTAAGTCTGTCTTCTAAAGATTCGAATAGTTTGTTGTTTTCCGTTATATTATTATAACCATATATATTAACTACAATAAAGGTATTGTTAAGGCATTCAATTACTGAGCAGATGTAGTGACCTAGAGTATCGCAATCGGTATGTAAAATAGATCCAGAGAAATTATTTTTAAGTGTGGCGACACCAGCGGAGCGCTCAGATCCGTGACTTAACCACATTTCATTTCCCCATTGGGATTTCCAGAAATTACCATCAGAAGATGTAGAATGACTCTCTTGAAAGAAACAAAAATCTGTTTTAAGTTGTTTGGCAAATAAGAATAATGCTTTGCGTTTAGTTGTTTGTCTCAACCCCCTGGCATTGAGAGATACTAACGAAACGGACAAAGTTACTTGAAAAGAGTAACAAAGAATAAAGAACAAGATCTAAACTTCTAAAGATAAAGTTGTGATCACAAAGAAAGGGGACCGATAGCTGCACACTTTAAGTAATAAAGCGGTAAGTAGCCTGATTAAATATTTACAAGAGAAACAAAGGAAAAGTAGCACTATGCTATCCATTTTGGTTTAACTATAGTATTTTAGAATCTTACAAGAACAAGGAAAGTCTTCAAAACTAATTTATATATTGACTAAAGGAGAAAATATAATGTCAAAAAGGAATGAAAAATGAAAGAATGTAGACCAAGCTCAATGTGTAAATGAATAGGTAAAATTATCATTTCTAAGGTTTAGTTGAGTAGGAAGGAGGGAAGACTTCTAATCCGCTGATGAAGCCACGGCCTCCAACGAAGTAAGCTGGCTTGCCTTCCTTGCGGGCTCTGTCGATCAAGGGCCACAGTTTATTACGTTGTTCTCTGTCATCCTTGGACAGGTCCTCAGTGAATCTCAGTTGGTTGTCCCTCAGGTACGAAGATGTCTTGGCTGCTTTCCATGTCGCATCCCTGAGGACTCTGGAGGTGAACTGTATGATGATCCCTCTAGGTTTGGTGCTTCCTGTACGTTTGGCTCCAAGTCGGTGCACGGTGTCGACAGCATCAGGCAGCTTGTGTTTATGTTCTGGTAGAACTGACTGGCAGATTTCTATCACTTTTCTTCGTATGTCTTCTTTCTCTGTTTCTTCTGCTCCTTGTAGTTTGAGATTCCATCTCCTAGAATATCTTTCCAACTCAGCAAGCCTCTGCTGGCAGTTGTCCACCCGACCTTCCTCTCTTGATACTTTTTTTTCCAGGTTATTCACTTTCTCCTTCATATCATTTACTTCAGCGCATATAAAGTCAATAGTCTTTTTGAGACCCTCAATCTTTAGCGTGTTCTCCGTCACCATGCTCTCTAAGTTGTCAGAACGGGCGTTTATCAGCGCAGACAGACTGGATATTATCTCATTTGTAGCAGAAGACTCCGGGCTGCTGCGTTCATACATCACCTTTTTCGGGGCTGGCGATTTCAGAGGAGTAACAGGTAGGGCAGGAAAGTCATCAATTTCCTCCTCATTCAATGTCAAAGTTAAGGGAGCAGCTGCGTAGTTGTGGCAATTGTCAAATAACGCGTTGCCGGTTGTAGCGTTAGCTACACTAGCCTCGTTAGCCGTCTCAGATGCAGGCCTGGACTTGGACGTTTCTAGTCCTCTTTTCGCTCCTTTCGGGTTCGGCATTCTGTTATAACTATTGTGTCCGTTATCTTGTAATGAATTAATAGTGCTAGTGTTCATATAGTCAGGGTTTTACCGCGTTTTATGAATTTTCTGTGCAGATCTCGGTAGAGAGCGTCTACTTACTCCGCCATCTTGGCTCACCTCTCTCATCACGACTTTACACAAGTGTGTCTTTACCTCCGCGGCAGAGGCTCCACCGAACCTCAGAGACCGACTCATCGAACCCCAGGTTAAGAACCACTGGTCTATGGTCTTCCATGATTCCCTCCAAACAAACTAAAAACATTTTTTTTTTTTTTTGTCAATTTAGTTTATGTATACGCCTGAATCTCTTCATTGGAAATACTAATAATTAGTTATTTTACCACAGAAAATAATGAGAACAACAAAAGATCCAGGCGGAATACTACAGCTTAAAGGAACCACCGACCAGAATGATTTGGCTCCATCCTAAAGCTGTACAAAAATAAGACAAATTAATAGAAAACAACATATTAACATATTCAGTACAAACTGTCACAATTTATTGCGCTGATAAGCAAAATGTATTAGTGACCATCAGATGTTAATTCAGGTTTTCATACTTTTATAGCTTCCTGCTCCTAGAAGATGTTAATGTGATGTTTCATGAGCTGAACAATACCTCAGTGGGTAATACATTCATCCATGTGTAATCAGTCTGCTGCCTTACATGAGCAAATGGTTGCTTAGTTTTTTTTAAATAGTTCATTATATCCTGAAGACAAAGTGTCTCATCTATGTAAATATGTGAAAACATTTCATGTAAAAAAAAAGTGTTCTCCATGCACATGATTTACAAAACACAGTGAGTTGAACTGAGGTCAGACAGGTTTCAGTTTGATTTGCAACAGCAGGAGTTATTTTTAATGTGCCACACTTTAGGAGTTTGAGGATTACCTCGTATAACACCCTCCCCCCTCCACCACAGCACTTTCCCTAAAAGCGATAAACTTTATATACGTGGGTAAACAAAAAATAATAAATAAATAAATAAATCAACAGCCAAACAGGGTAGCCATGACGAACCCTGACTGGATTTAATTATTTCACTCTGCTGGATATTTGCCACCTCCCCTGGGAGGCAGGAGTGAGTATAAAAGGCAGCGGCTGTGGAGCAGCAGGGGACAGAACGGCAGAGAACATCTGCACAGAGCAGCTGCACACCGTCAGCCTCAGGATGCACCGCTGGGCTCTGCTCTGGACTCTCGTCTTACTGCTGAAAGAGGCACAGTCGTGGGGCTTCAGAAATGGAATATTTCATAACTCAATATGGCTGGGTAAATATAACTAACACATCCTGACAATGACATCTAAATATCTGTTTCACAGAGTAGCCTGGAAATTATTCAACTTCAGCGATGAGGTGGAGAATTGAATTAAACCGATCAGACAGATCTCACCATCAGTGATATTACTCTTGTTTTTTTTTTTTACAGTTACTTTCATATTTTTGTAGAAATGTTCTGCTTTTGTGAATACAGCTAAAGCTATTCTCATTTAAAGGCTCCTTGTGAGGCTTTAATGGAGCATGAAGGAGTCCAGCAGTTTGAGCCAATCAGTGTGTTTCAGCCTGGCTGTGCTGCAAGAGGCCTGTAAATACATGGAAATGACTTCACCTCGTACCTCTCACAATCCCGAGCAAAGGAACTTCCCAGCTGAAACCTTCTTTCACAACTATTACGTCAATCAAAGTAGTTTTTATTCTCGAAAAAAAAAAGAGTTTCTCTAAACACTGCTGACTTTCCCACACGCTTCACTTCATGAGATCGACTCTTTGGAAAATGAGCTCTTGTATGTGTTTCATTGTGCTAACTGGTTTGGCTCAGACTCATCAGCAGGTTTTTTTTTTTTTTTAACATAATTAATGTAAATGCCCAGACAGAAGACGTGTTTCTCTTTGACAGAACAAGCAGCTGGGGTTTACCACCGGGAGTCACGCAAAGGGAGGTATCAGCTGACGTACAAAGAGGCCAAGGCTGTCTGCAAATACGAGGGAGGGACGTTGGCCACCTATGATCAACTGGAAGCAGCGCGACAAATAGGTCTGCAGCCTTTCACTCATAAGCACAACACAAACTCACAGATCAGCGCCTGCATTTCGGTGTCTTTTAAAGCAAACCAGGCTCTTCTGCTGTAAAAACAACACCCTGATTTTTCCTGGTGTGTATTCTCTCTCTGCTCTTTAAAAGGCATCAGATGGAGGAACAGTAGTGATGCAACACGTCCCTTAAACACTGGAATGCTTTTAGCTCACAGGGGGAGGTTAAAGGTTAATGGGAAGCAGTGTCTTTCCAAGAGTGCAGCAGAGTTCCTGGGCCCAGGCTGATATTAAAAGGTCTCAAATAAACTGTAAAAGCCTGTTAAGATGGTTTTAGGTTCACTCTAGAAATTGCTGGGTTAAAACTTCTTAATCCAAACACAGGGGTTGCAGTATTGGGTCAAAGGCAGAGTAGTTTTAATAAGAAATGCACCAGACGTCTGTGGTTTATTTCTCTGATTCCTGCAAAGGCCTAAACTGCAGTTTCTGATTTTTATTTTCTAAACATTATATAGTAATATGCAAGTCACTTGATGCCCTCATATTGATATCGCATATTGGATCAGACATGATGAAATCAATCATTCTGTATGAAACACCATGTACCTCCATGGTGCACTTTCAATGGTGTGTGGTCATGTTGGGATGAAAGGTGTAAAATTCACACAGCTGTAAAGTCGATTTATTTCTGGAACCTTTTGACTAAATGAAACATCGTATAGATTAAACCCAGATGAATGTTTGTGTTGCTTCTGTTGATCATGTTGATTTTCAGCTTGCATTTAGGGAAAACAATTTAAAATTAGAATACTACATCAGACCGATCAAAAACCACTTTTAAAAACACAAATATTAATGTAAAGTTTGTTTGACACAGGCTTAGAGGTTGTTATTTTTAAAGGACGTGTATTCTAATTGATTGAATACGACTTTATGTCCGATGGAGTTGGTTCATCAGTGACAATAAGAGTGTTGGCTAACATGATCGAAGGTGATGCTGGAGCTTTACTTACTTAAAACTGCACATGTTTTATCACTGAAGCTATGAAGAGCTGTGTGACTGTGTGATATTGGTAAGAGTTGTGATATATAATACATGTGTATTAGAGAAATCCAATATACAGAAGGCAAAAAACCCCGTCTATTTTAGGTGTAGGACGGTTTTTCTTAGAGCAAAAAGGTCTGAGGTTCAAATCCTGGCTGTGACATAAAGCTGGGTTAGGAAAAACCAGCAGCTTTTCAGAGTGCAGGTAAAATCCTCTGCCTGCATGTCAGTGGCTACAGTTGAAGGTTTCCAAGGCAACCTTGCAGAGGTCAGTTTTATTGCTGATTACTGATTGTTATCTCCATAAAAAGAACAAATAAATCTTCAGATGCTTTCCAAAAGACTTTCACAAACTGTTTGTCAAACCGGCCCGTGTTGCCTGAGGTTCTGACAGAAAGCTCTGGACGGTCAGCTTTGAGTGTGTGACCAGAGTTGCTGCTGAACAGAACATGGTGTTTCTTCTCGTTTGCAGGTTTCCATGTGTGTGCCGCCGGCTGGTTCGACAGAGGACGGGTCGGCTATCCCATCGTCAAGGCCGGGGCCAACTGTGGCTTTGGAAGAGTCGGCATCGTCGACTACGGATACAGGCTGAACAAGAGTGAGAAGTGGGATGTTTACTGCTACAACCCAAACTGTGAGTAAAGCCTTTACTTTAATCCTGATTTTAACAGACTTTTTTTCTCTTTTTTAACTACGTGTATTTTTAAAACCCAAGGTTAGGCTCTAAAATGGATTTGAAATCCTTCGAAGCCAAACTCATTCGTATGGGTGATGGTGATGTTTGACAGGAGAACACACACGTGTTGATGGCATTCAAGGTTAAGCATTTTTAAATAGCCTCTATAAAGAGATGATTTAAAGAATCAGAACATCAAAATTACTGAAACTAAGTCAATCTGGAAACAGAAACCTTTCCAAACTTCCACCAGAAATGAAGATTTGGATCGATATCGACATGAAGATTTTAATACTGCTGTTATAGCCGATGACCGATATTTATATTTATTGTATCGTCTATAATTTCATCCACTTACAACACCATGTAAAGCGACCACACCACCTTCAATTGCTTCTCTGCTTTAGTCAAACACCCATAATCCTTTGCTGCATCACTGTCACATAACTGTACACCACATGCCTCCCTCTCCTGTATTTTAACTCCCTCCATCTTCATATTAACTAACTTCATTGTCAGTACTAAAGAAAACCCTCCCCACAGCATGACGCTACCACCACTGTGTTTTTCTCCCCAAAGTAAAATAGCCTGAGCTATTTTACAAAAAAGTGGCAAATTATTTACTCCTAGGTGTGTGAAGGTGTTGGAAACATAAACCCAAAACATCTGCAGGTTTAACTGCTATGAAATGTGCATCTACAAAGTTCTGACTCAGCACATCTGATGATTGCACAACACAAACTTTCAGACTTTGCAAAGGAAGAAAAAAAACTCCAATATTTCGTGCCGCTTCATCATGTAGAAGGTGAAGAGATGGGTGGGATTATCAGGACAAGCTGATTGCAACACGATGGTTCCATTAAGGTCAACAGCCCAATTGTGTTGTTGCTGCACTGCAGGAATAAATAATGAGTTCCTCATTAGAACAACATCTTAATAACCTAAAGCACAAATGTTCCAGGAAGGCATCCTGCATGCTGAGGCCGTAAACGTTTCGCTTGATGAGAAAGAAACATCGTGTCTCTCTTTCACATGAAGCTAATTTTGACATCAACATATGGATTGCATTTTAGCGTAAATCTGCTTCAAAGCTGCAGTGTGTAACGTTTATAAAAAATGTTTTCACACATATTTTTCAAAACAGTTTCAATGGCGTGCCATTATAATATGAGACACATCATCTGTGAAAACATCGATCTCCTCCACATCCACCCTGAGCTGCTACTGCTGTCTGAAGAAATACACAGTTCCAGACCAAAAACAACCAATCAGAGCCAGGAAGAGGGGCTTAGCGCTGTCAATCACACTCATGTACACGCTATTTTGTGGAAGGCCATCTGTCAACATTCATTTTAAAGTAGTGCCGTAGATTCTTAATTGTATTTTAGTTGAATGATATGTGTTAAAAAACTAATTTCTATTTGGGTTAAAACTGAAATTAATTGAAGAAACTGAATAGGAAACTTGGTGTGGTAATGGCAGGGAAACAGCTTACCGTTCCAGTAGACCTGGTGGCTATGGTAGCTAACCCGAGGGTTCATGGCAGGTTCTGTAAGCTGCAGAGTAGCAGAGAATAAGGGTGTGAGCACCACATACACAAGCATGACTAACAGCGTTCCTTTTGGCTCTGATTGGTTGTTTCGGACGGGGCAGTGTGTCTCTGCAGTTAGTGCTGGGAGACGGCAGAGGAACTTGATTGTGATCCGTCTCATACTGTCATAACAAACTGACAGTTTTATGTAAAAATCTTTATTTTTTCATATAAAAGTTACATACCGCATGTTTAAAGATGAATGGGGAGATTTAGGGATGTTAATGCTTTTGCTACCTGAGCAACTTCAGAGTCTCCGTGATGGAAACTCCAACGTCATAAACAGAGTCACCACAGGAAGTTGTCATCGCTCTAGACGCAAGTCAGACGTAAAGGAAGTGATAAAGACAACACGAAAAAGAATATCCTGACTCAAAACCACAAACTGACTCCCACTGATGAGTGACTGTGGTTCAGACCAAGACTAAACCAGCAAAGGAGGAAAAAATGCAGCTGGATAAGATGCCAGAGGGGCAGCTGAGCAAGTCCTGACTGGAAGTCAAACATAAGCATTTTTAAAGCCTCCACACCCACAAACAGGATGCAAGCCAAACCGTCAGTGATTACAGAAGCTTGTATTCACCCCGTCAGATTCAATAAACGCTTGTAGCAAATTCTCAGAATCTCAGTTCAGGTTTATATTCACACAAATTGATATAAAACAGGTTTTCATGGAGCAATCACTGACAATGTAGCCATCAATCCCCTGACACGATGAAACAAACCTAAAACCAGTGATGCTACCAACATGGCCAACAGCAAGAAATCGCTTTTCCTTTGGTTTGCAACGATTGCTGCTGGTGATGTGCAGCAGAGCTGGCTCTTTTTCACACAAGCTGGGCTCCATCTATGCTTTACTGATCGTGGATGTTTCCACAGCCAAGTCCACAACAATGGAGGTTTTGATAGTTGTTGGGTGATTGGCGACACTTGAAGGATGAGCTAGGAAACAATGGCACACTCCAGAAAGAGATAATCATTGCTAATTCATGCAAGTGTAACTAATGAAATAATATAAAAGCATATGCATAACGGCAAAGAAAATACCTAATGGCTGTTGATGAAATAAAACAGACTTCTGTGTCACATGATATTTACAGTTCACACAGAGTAGACAACCACAAAGTACTAATTAAATGTTCTTAGAAACTCTTCTGAAATATAAAAAGAAATTTTTTACATTAAAAATAACTGTAGTTAAACTCTTTTTATAGGAAATTACAGAAGTTTATAGCAATTTTAGTAGCTAAAATTATATTTAGATAAAAAAATAAATAAAAAAAAGGGGAAAAATTTTGGACTTTTTACTCAAATCTTTACTCCTTACCTGCTGACTGAAGGCCCTGCTTGGACATCACTGCTGCTCAGGTCTTGAGCTTTGTCTGTGTTGCTCTGATCTTTTTCTACATTTTTCTGAAAGCTTTCAAACTTTAAAAAACAAATCTCTGAAATGATCTGTGAAATTGCAATCTATTTACAGATTTAAGCATTTGTTGCTTTTCAGAAAAGTCCAAAACTTGTATCAACAGAGTCTGGCCCTTCTGTCAGCTCCTTCTCTCTGCCTTAAGGCTGTTTAAAGTTTTTATCATTTTTAAAGGTGAAGAAGTTTTCAAAATGAGTAAAAATACTTCAGTTTAATCAAGACTGAAGAAAAATACATCAAAATATGACATGAGACTTTTTTTTATTTCCCAAATCTTGCAGATTGTTGGAATAATTTCTTAAAGAAGCGTGGCTGCTTTTTAAGGCTATTCAAAATGTGGAAATTACATTAGGTCTCAGTAAAACTAAGTGAAAAATAAATAAATAACTGAATAAAACTCCCTTGACCTTACCACACTAGATCTGCATTCATTCTGCTTGATCGAAGGCGCTCTCTAGTGGTGAAACTCAGCTATTGCAGTTCTGATTCTCACCTGAAGTGCATTTCCTGACCTCAATTCAAATCTCACTTCACAGACAGTCGGGGATTTCTCCCATTCACTTGGATTCATCCAGTAGAAATTCAGCCAGGCCAATCAGCGAACAGGAGAAGTTGTGAAGAATGATGTCAATTTTATGCTCTGTTTTAGAATTGTAGTCTGCCTGTCGTTTTAGCAACGGCAGCAATGAAAGTGAAAAAAGCTTACTATGTGTTGACCATACTTCCATATGTTGAATCAATATCTCTCTTTGCAGTGGAGAATGGTTATGGTTGTTCACAGCGCAGGTAATATCTGGTAAGCTTAATTCATAGCATCTAAGTGGTGCACTACATACGTCACAAACGTTAGCAATTGTTAGATAAAATGTTAAACTTAAACAGAGTCCACGCCTCCAGAAAGCAATCGTTTCTCAGAAACCAAGAATATTTTTTACATCTACATTGCAAAGAAACAGTCCCAACACAAGTGTGTACAAGTTTATCACAGGAAAAGTGATAAACTTTCTCAGGCAAAAGCTACATAGCTAAAGATCCTATTTGCAGTGAAACTACTAAAGATAGTAGTCTTTAGTAGTTTCATCATGTCTCCCATGTTCCCGACAGCGAAGGAGTGTGGCGGCGTTCTGACTGAGCAGCAGAAGATCATCCAGTCGCCCGGTTTCCCTGAGGAATACCAGGACGAGATGATCTGCTACTGGCACATCCGGGTGCGCCTGGGTCAGAGGATTCGCCTCCACTTCCTGGAGCTGGACGTGGAGGAAGACACGTCCTGCCTGGCAGATTACCTGGAGGTGTACGACAGCTACGATGATGTGTCCGGCTTCGCTGGAAGGTGAGTGTCAGTCCGAGCAGTGCATCAGCAGTTTATGGGTTAACCTGTGTGAAACAACAAACATCACACTGCCAAAACCAAGTATTCTTGGTCTACGGTGCAACCATCTTGGTGCAGTTGAAATAAGACAAAACTAACTCACACATAACTTTTCAGCAAGATATGGGAGCTTATTTTAAGTCAATAATATTCCTTCAAAGTACTAGTTCCACTGGCAGATTTTTTCACTTCTAACAAGGGAAAAGTGTCTTGTTATTGAAGTGATCTGCCAGTGAAAGGTAGTTTTACTGAACACAATTGCTCACCACAATATTCAGATATTACATACAAAAAAACATACATTCTTGTCCTACACTGGCATTCCTGTCTTTACTTTTATCATTTTTCTTATACCCTTCTCCAGATTCTGTGGTGACAATTTACCGGATGACATCATCAGCACAGGTGAGCTGCCATCAGTTATTCATGACAGAAACAGTTTGAACTCTGGCTAAACTGAAGTATTTGTGTAACTGCTGGTTCATTTCCATTATGTTTTTCTCATTAAATGAACAAAATTGTGACAATTCCAGTCAAATTCTTCTCTCTCTCTCTCTCTCTCTCTCTCTCTCTATATATATATATATATATATACACATATACATGAATAAAATTTGAATGATAACCTAAATGTAGTTTTTCTATTTGATTTAAATGTTAGGTGGATATTAGAACTCAACACACATGTTTGTCTACGTTGTTTGTTTAATGATATTACAATTTTAAATATTTTCCCAAAACCCTGTTCTTATTTTCTTCATATGGGACAACTTAATACTGTTTCATGCGTCTCACTGGATTGTCAGTCCTGCAGGTTTGTTCTTTGCTCTAGGGCTCCCTCTAGAGTTGTAGAAACAGGAAACAAGCAAACAAAAATGACCAAGTTTTCTTTGACATTAAAATCTCTACAACGGCATACTAGGGCCATTATATAAGAAGATATAGATAAACCATCATTTCAGGTCCCCCAAGGCAAATTAGAAACGCTAAGTTCCATTTTATTAAGTGTAGATTTGACTGGCAGAAGTTTCAAAGCGTTGATCAGACCGGTCTCTGCTGTGTTTCAGGAAACGTGATGACCCTGAAGTTCCTCTCTGATGCTTCAGTCACATCCGGTGGATTCCAGTTACAATATGTTGCTTTTGATCCATCGGCCGGCCCACAGAACCATACCTACGACTTTCCTGCTGCTCCTCTTCACTGATGTCACTCTGTTGCTATATTTATGTCGATGGTTACCTCATCTGATGGAATGAAGAAGTCTTATTGGTTTTCTAAATTAACAATACTATGAAATAAACGTTCTTTCTTTAGTATTATTACTACTACTATTTCCCGCTTGCAGGACTCAAGACATACAAAAGATTGGATCTAAAAGAAGACTAAAATGGTCAGCTAACTAGAGATGATATCAAAAAGACCAAGTGACTGAATACTGATACATTACACCAAAAAATACAACAGAAAGATGTGAAACAAATTAAAGATGTTATTTAGTTGTTGCAAAATGCTGGGTTAGTTTAATACTTTAGCATTAGATGTTGCTAAATAACAAGTTGGTTTTGTCCTTTAGGATTAGCTACTGCTAAAATACCATGTTGGTGTAATGTCTTGTTCAGTTACTGAACTGGACATTACCTGAAGTGTCAACAGAGACAGTTTTTCAAAGGTTTGATTTACAAAATAAAGTGACTCAAGTTGGACCTGATGGATGGTCTCATGGGTGGACCAGTAACCGGTACAAAGCTTCAAGTTGGGCAAGAGGAAGGTGGGGTGGTGTGAGGATGTTTAGCTAACATAATGCAGCCGATCCAAGAGGCTACACTGATAGCTCCATCTCCAGCAGAGATCATGCTTTGCCAATTATTTGTAAAGGAGGCGCTATTACGCATTTTCCATGCTCATGGTTCCTTTTTATATCACAATCAAGTAAATGTTAAATCAGCTGTACTCGTTTAGAATTTTATCAGGTTCAGAGATCTCCAAGGCGCTTCACACTACATCCAGTTATTCCCATTCGCACACAGATGGTGGCAAGCTGCTGGTTTGTAGCCACAGCTGCTCTGGGGTAGTCTGACAGAGGTGAGGCTGATCTTAAAGTGTCTCATGTTTTTCCTACAGTAAATGTTCTTATTTACAGTAACGACGTGACATGAAACACAAACATAGTGGAGAGCAGCAACAGTACTATAGTTTTCCAGTGAACAATCACAAACATGAGTGACCCCCCGACTTATGCCTTAAGCGCCCACCACAGCCACTAGGGGGCAGCAGATGACTGACTAGTGGAGGCTATAACATAACTGCCAGAAGTGGCCACCCCACATGTTGGAGAGTCTTTCAAAGATACTGAAACACACACGTACCAACACATAGTACGTCTTTATATCTTCACAGGAACTTTGCATTGACTTCCATTCATCTTTGCCTAACCCTGACTCTTAGCTTAAACCTTACCAGTACACGCCTAACTAGGGTTGCCACCAGTGGTGGAGAAAGTACTCAAAAAATGTACTTAAGTAAAAGTACAAATACACAGACAAAAATGTACTCAAGTAAAAGTAAAACTACCACATTAGCATTTGTACTTAAGTAAAAGTAAAAAAGTACTGGCTTTTAAAAATACTTAAGTATTAAAAGTAAAAGTGCTTGCTGAATGGATTACCTAATTGCTAATATCATTAAGTGTCCCGATCATATTTAATTTTAATACATTGGAAAACAACCTGCTGAATACTATTAATCAATCATTAATCATTTTGTCTAGATTAATGTCAAGTTGTCAAAACAAAGACATTTTCAATAATGTCAACTTTGTATTAAAAGTGTCATGATTTACTGAATGACGCTTTATGACAACAGTCATAAATATTTATGAAGACTTATTCATGTCCATGACAGATGTTTATGACGGTGTCATGTCAGTCTTATTCACCTGCCTTCAAATAAAGTGTTACCGGCTAGGTTTATGTAGCATTTGATTTTTAACAAAATATTTATACCTGTATTTCATAAAAATAATGGTTGACTTTCGGCATTTATTTTGAAGTATGTTGATCCTGTTTACAACTATGATTTTCATGTTCAAAAGCAATTTTTTTTATGTTCCATCTTATAGTAATAACTTAACAAAACTGTTTATTTGACTTCAAAGACTAGAGTCGAGATTGCTTTACATTTAATTTATACATTGAAAATTTGTATAGTAAAATGCAATAAATTAGTTGTGATGTACAGAAGATAAACAATAGCAAGCTCAAGAATATGTTTAGCTCTTAATATATAATAGTAAATGTTAGTTATAAAGATAACGTCAATTTATGGTCTTAAATTGCAAAATAAAGTCTGCAAATTGATTGCAGAATGGTTTCATTTTTACATCACTTTGCATGAGCTACTTTCAAACTAAGTGTTTTGTGTTCTACAACTACATTTCCTGTGGACTTAGAATTTAATTTTGTTTCAAAATTATGTTAATAATATATTAAATACATTAACTGTAATATATTTTACACTATAATTAACATATGGTATAGAATACAGACTTCAATGGTATTTGGAAATGTCCAAGGTTTTTTAAAAAGTTTGTGAATGCATCACAAAAAACAGAGTAAAAAGAGAGAATTTCAGTTTTGGGTTAACAAAATATTGGTAAATTTGACATAAAAAAAACTGTTAAAATAAGGAAAATATTTTGATGGAAATTCTGAAAAAAAAAAAAAAATACAGAAAATGTCCTGTTAATTCTCTGCCATGATATTTTCAGTGTTTTTTACAGAATTTCCATCAGAAGTTTCCCGTAATTTAACAGTATTTTATTTCAAAGTTCTCCATGAAAAAATAGGGAAATATCCTGGTAATTTCTGTCAGTACACTTTCTTGTTTTTTATGGAATTTCAGCAGAATTTTTCCATAATTTAACAGTTTTTTCCCCAATAATTTAACATGAACAAACTGTTAAATTATGGCCCACCACCACTTCAGGTGACATTTCCCATATTCTCAAACTCAAAGCTTGACATGTATGGGGCAACGTGGTAGTTCATCTACTGACTGACTACATAAACTAAAAGCTGAATCATAGATATTTTTAATAAGCGTATTTGTGAGCCTGCCTCTTTTTATTAAATTGAAATTAATTTTAGATTTTTGTATGACTTTTTCTCAGATTAACTTAGAAAACGAGTTGTTATTATTACAGGTTAGTTTTCTAAACAACAAAAAAGTAACTGCTAGGGAAGCTCAAAAATGAAAAATTGGACTGATATTGATATCCGATAGTAACACTGCTGTTATGCCAGATTAACCAAAACTTTATTTTGTCAATTTTTTTTTATATGATTACTCGATTAATTGTAAGAATAATCGATAGATTACGCGATTACTAAAATATTTGTTTACAATAGCCCTAATTATATAAATAAAATAGGATTTATAGGTGGATCGGGGGGATTAATTCTCTCCTTCGCCCCCTCCTTCTACAGCCAGACCTCCTCCCCTTCTTGCAATTTGCTGTCCGGCCGCCCCCCCCCAGCACTCAACGGTACGCTTGACCGGCCCCACCCTCTTTGACCCCTCACATCTACCTCTACATTGAAGGCGGGCTAGTGCACCTCTCATGGTACACTAGCCCCACCAATGTCTCTCCTTCCCCCCCCCCCTTCTACAGCCAGACCTCCTCCCCCTTCTTGCAATTTGCCGTCCGGCCTCCCCCCCACCCCCCCCAGCACTCAATGTTATGCTTGACGGGCCCCACCCTCTTTGACTCCTCACATCTACCTCTGCATTGAGGGGGGCTAGTGCACCTTTCATGGTACACTAGCCCCCCAATGTCTCTCCTTTGCCCCCTCCTTCTGCAGCCAAACCTCCTCCCCCTTCTTGCAATTCTCCATCCGGCCGCCCCCCCCAGCACTCAATGGTATGATAGACTGGCCCCACCCTCTACGACCCCTCACATCTACCTGTACATTGAAGGGGGGCTAGTGCACCTCTCATGGTACACTAGCCCCCCAATGTCTCTCCTTCGCCCCCTCCTTCTGCAGCCAAACCTCCTCCCCCTTCTTGCAATTCGCCGTCCATCCGCCCCCCCAGCACTCAACGGTACGCTAGACCGGCACCACCCTCTTTGACCACTCACATCTACCTCTACATTGAGGGGGGGCTAGTGTACCTCTCATCGTACACTAGCCCCCCACAATGTCTCTCCTTCGTTCAATCCTTCGCTTCCCCCTCCTCTCTAACAATACGTCAGCCCCCCACCTTCTCTCCTTCTTCTTCGAACCCCTTCTAGCCTCCCAGTGGGCCATCGTTCCCTCGGCCTCCAATTCTGATTCTTCGGGTTAATCTACCCGTCTTTCTCTCACTGTAACAACAGATGACTAATGGTTTCCGGTATTCTCAGGTTGAAAACTTGTAAGCAATCTTTAAGGCCATAATCATCCGCTCTGGTAAGATGCGAAGTTCTTCTGAGGAACAGTTTTGATACTTCTGACAAGGTGACACTAGGTTGGTGAGATTAGGCATGAGGACTCAGAGGTCTGTCGTGAGTCGGAGACAGGTCCTGACTCAGAGACAGGTCATAACTCTGTGGCAGGTCCCGACTCTGAGGCAGGTCCCATCTCTGAGGCGGGTCCTGACTTGGGGACGGGTCCCGACTCTGAGGCAGGTCCCGTCTCAGAGGCAGGTCCCGTCTCAGAGGCAGGTCCCGTCTCAGAGGTCGGTCCCGTCTCAGAGGTCGGTCCCGTCTCAGAGGCAGGTCCCGTCTCAGAGGTCTGTCCCGTCTCAGAGGTCTGTCCTGACGCTGAGGCGGGTCCTGACTCTGAGGCGGATCCTGACTCGGAGACGGGTCCAGGGACGGGTCCTGACTCGGAGACGGGTCCCATCTCAGAGGCAGGTCCCATCTCAGAGGCAGGTCCCGTCTCAGAGGTCGGTCCCGTCTCAGAGGTCGGTCCCGTCTCAGAGGTCGGTCCTGTCTCAGAGTTCTGTCCTGACTCGGTGACAGGCCACGACTCTGAGGCGGGTCCAGACTCTGAGGCGGGTCCAGACTCTGAGGCGGGTCCAGACTCTGGGGCGGGTCCAGACTCTGGGGCGGGTCCTGACTCTGGGGCGGGTCCTGACTCTGGGGCGGGTCCTGACTCTGAGGCAGGTCCTGACGCTGAGGCGGGTCCAGACGCTGAGGCGGGTCCAGACGCTGAGGCGGGTCCAGACTCTGAGACAGATCCTAACTCGGAGATGGGGACGGGTCCTGACTCTGAGACGGGTCCCGTCTCAGACGTCTGTCCTGACTCGGTGACGGGATCTGACTCTGAGGCGGGCCCTGACTCTGAGTTCGGCCCTGACTCCTCCAAGTCAGTACCAACCTCTGAGTTGACCAAATTTAGAGGCCCAGCTAAGTGTGGACTAAACACAACATTTGATCCACTCTTGGTGGGCTCTTGCCTCTCTTCTTCATCTGGATTGTCTCCACAACCCGCAGCCTTTTTGATGAGGTCCCATGCCTTTTGGAGAAAGGTGTCTTTGAGATTGATTTTTCTCGGTCGTGCAAGGGTTCTTTTAAAGCATTCCACAACCTTGTGAATCACTATTGGGTTGTTGCTTTTAATCATTTTGAAGAGCAGTTCTCTAACTGCGTCTTCATTGCCCCACAGAAGTTGCAGGATGTCTCGGCAGGCTTTTTTTTCCATTTTGTCATAAAAGACAAAATCTATGTCCTTGACTTCTTTCCATATTTTTGGAGCAAGCTTTCTCTGGACCGGTTCGGTGTGCTTCCTTTTGTAATGCCCATAGCTAGATCTGTAACTGGACTTATAAATCAATCTCCATAGAATATTTTGAACCATAATTCTCCTTTCATCTTCTGTTCCACGTCTGAATCCCATCCTGTTTGCGTCCCTCAAAAATTGTTCAGGGTCCATGGTTGCCTGAGTATAATCTTCACTCAGGCAGTTTTCATCTGCGTACAAGTCTTCAGTTGGAAAAAAAGTCTTTCGGATCTTTCTTTTGGTAGACGTGAACATTTTCTCTTTAGGAACAGGATTCTCCAGATGCTTTTTGAATTTTTCCACGATGACTTGGTGTCCTTCTGGGTGTTCCAGTAGTGCGATTAAATGCAGTCCACTGGCAAAGTGGAATGCATCTCTCGCAAGACTCTGGAAAATCCTTTCACCAAGTTCTTCTGAAATCTCCGAGAGTACGTTCACATTTATATCTCCAGTTTTTCTCAAAAGCAATTTCAAAATTTTGCTATGTTGTTCCTCAAAGACTTGTCGGACAAGATGCAGAGTTGGTCCATCTGCAGCCTTTTCTATCACTTCCCACAGAAGTTCACTGAGAAAGTTTCTCTTTTTGTAATCTGGGCTTCTTTGACCAGGATGAACTTTGCTGGACAATGTCTTTTTCACTTTCGTCCAAAAAGAAACCTTAGGTTTCACATCCATTTCTCTCTGTGGGCTTTCGTCGTTCATCTTTATTGTGCTGAGCTAAAACGTCCAAATGAATCTCGAGTTGACTGACTTGTTAACCGATTTGTGGTAACTGATCAGAAAATTAACTGATCAGTTGGTGATGTCATGGACTCTATGACATCATAAAGTCATCCTCAGAAGGGCCTCATGACACAGACATCATTTGAAGTCATGCTGATGACGTCATTGTAAGCAGCATGGCAACTGTTGCTAAGGGTAAAAATAGCACGCAGTGAGCATGCGCTGTGAAAAAAAAACTTAATCTGTGGGCACTAGATGCATTATTCCCGCAAGTCTGAACTGGCAGTGATTTGTGCAGCTTAACAGGAGGGGCCAGGGAACCATTGGCCCCTCCACTTACCGCCCACCCATTTTTATTTGTTATTTGGGTTCCATCTCCTAACAGGCATAGAGCAAATGTCAGTGGAACCACAACATGACCTGGGCCGGTCTATGAGTCAAACAAACCTCTTGTGATGCCCACTGGTGTGTGAAAAAAAAGTGAAAAAGGAGCATTTAAATGTCTGTGGGATAATAATAATAATAATAATAATAATAATAATAATTTACTTGTTAACAGGGGTTAAAGACGATGGGTGCAGTAACGGTGTTTCACCGGTATGTGGTGCATGGGAACTCTGAGCTGCCAGTTGCTCTTAATACATTAGAAATGTGCCATTTTAATGAACAATGCCACCGATAAAGCATATTTTATTATGTTTACTCTCTGTAACATGGTTTAGACTTAGATATGTGATTCTATGCATCATAATTTCAGGGACGGAAACATCTTGTCTCCTGTCCTAACATAACATGAACTTCACTTTTTTTTTGCTACTAGTAGCTTTTATTTTTTAAAGAAATCCAACAGAAAGGGGATGGAAAGAAGGTGGGTGGGAGAGGACAGGCAACCAAGGAGCCAGTAGCAGAGTTGTAGTCAAGGTCACCGACCCAAGACCAAGTCAAGACCAGCACCCCGCGCTACGTGACACAAAAAAATTAACTTTTACTTATCAAAATTGCTTCTCAAATTGATCTGAAAGATCCACTTTCCCATAAAAAACTAGTTATTAAATACGTAGAGCTTAAATAAATGCAATCAGTAAAGATCCGTCCAGAAGAATCGGATCGTTCCTGAATGTACCAGCGTTGTCCCATATTTGCAACACCTCAGTCAACACCTCCACACAATAATTCAGGGCATGAATGACAACTTTTTTTCATTGCAGATGCAACATGTGTGTCTCAGTCAGTACAGCTAGCTTTGCTAGCATCACGTCCACAGATCTTACCTTTCTTTAAGCTTTCCTTCCAAGTGACGCTAAAAGTTGGATGAAGTCCCCACCATCTGTGAAAGCGAAGCGCTGCTGATTTTACATGTAGCCATATCTTATGATTTATGCAGCGCTATTATATTACTGATGATTAGACTCGCTCAGAGGAAACCACTGCGCATGTCTGGAGCTTCGCGTGCGAGTAAAGGTGGAGGCGATGGATGACAACAGACACGTAAGTTACGATATTGCTCGGATTTTACGGCGCCACCTTAAGTCCCTGAACTTCACATTTTAACAGAAAAAAAGAGCAACGCGACTTGGATGTAACGAGTAACGCGACAGTTTTGTAGAAATGTAGTGAAGTAGAAAGTACAGATACTTACTGTAAAATGTAGTGGAGTAAAAGTAGAAAGTCCCCATTATTAAATCTACTTAAGTAAAGTACAGATACACGAAAACTCTACTTAAGTACAGTAACGAAGTACTTGTACTTAAGTAGAAGTAACGAAGTACTGGTTGCCACCATTCAGAAATAAAACTAAGGGACGCCCACCGTGACACGTCGCCCTACTCTCATGTGGTGGGATGTCCGCTGCAGTGATAGACATTATTTTACGGCGGCGTTTTTTGCTTTTAAAAAGTGATTCATAGAACAATTGTTCATGCATAGAGGTTGGTTAGAGTACCCCAAAACTGTACTCCAATCAGAGTAGCATACCTTAAACATGTTTAATTAAGCAAGTGTAAAAAGTATTTGGTAAACCACTGAGTAACTGATCATAACACCTGATTTAATATTCAAAATGTGTCCTCAGACAGCCAAAAGTATAAAAGTTATGTGAACATTCCGGTATTTTATAGAGCATTACCAAAATATTTATATAAATAAGGAGTTAGGTTTGGAGGCTGGTTCTAGACCAAATTTATCACAAGGGCCAGGCAGTCAGTGTTTTTCCATGGCAACTCTTGGAAAAAGATTTTTTTTTAAAAAACAGAGCAATATTTCATCATTTGATATATTAAGTGACCCACATCTGTTTCCAGAGATTCAGTTTGCAGATCCTTGGCAGATGGAAAGTGTGATCCTATCTCCATACAGCAGCTAAAAGTTCAGCACTACAAATTTTAATTAAATTGTTAAAGTAAAATTGTGAAGGTAAAAAAAAAATCCTCCACTGAGTATTAACATAAGACATTTATTTAGTATAATTTCTTAGGCACCCTGTTGGCCCCCATCTAGAACCGCCCCTGGGCTGCAGGTCTGTGTCTGGTGCATAAATGACCACTGAAAAATGAATTCATAAAATATGTAAACATTTCAAATTAAAACATACAGAAAGCCCTAACAAATCTTTTAAGGTAGGACGAATTTATGTATTTACTGTTGATCTAGTGTATGATTTGTTCTTTAAATGATCATTTGTATTATTTTGGCTGATATTATTATACATTAAATAAGCAAATAAACTAATATAGTGTACTAAAAGCACAATCAGAAACTTAATCATAGCATAATGTTATTTTTAAATTCTGCTGTGTTCCTCTCCTGATCCATTCTGCCTGGTATCGCACTGCGCCATGATGGACACATTTAAAAAAAAAATTGCCTGTGTTCATCCTCACTAACATTATTCAGCCTACTTTGTCTAATTAGTCAGCCAGTTATTGCGCGTGGCTGTGCGGAGAGCTCTGAGAAAGTCATCCTTCAAACTTGAACAACCACAATAGTTTCTGTGATTCTTATTAAAAACTCAACAGACACAAAATGGAAGAGCTAGTAAAGCCACATTAGCACCATAGATTTCAATCTCCTGTTTGTTGAGCATCTCTGTGCAATGCAGCGGATTTAACTCATGCAGGGCTGGTCCAAGGCTGCATGAGGCCTTGAGCAGAATTTGACTTAAAAGCCAGTCTTGCTGCTAAAAACATCAGCACCTCTAATAGCTTCTGGGTTAGATTTATTAAAATCTGGAAGAGGGGGAGTAGATTAATTGGCCAACCTAAAAATGAATCACTTATAACTGCAGTTTAGTCATTTGGATTTGTAAACAAACAGAGCTCAAACTCAAAGATTAAACTCACAGAAGTCTGCAGCAAGCAGCTGGCAGACTGAGCTTTTGAAGAGGTTCCCACCGACCAATCAGAGCTCACCTCTCTTCCATTCCCCACAGCAGTGCTGCTTCTGGCACAGTTCAAACAGCACAGCTTCCCGGTGGCTTAAATAAACACACGGCCTGTGTGGAGCCGTGTGGGCTGGGTGGGACCGGGCCTCAGATCAGGTGGACAGTAACGGTACTGTTCCTCCACAGCAGCTGAAAGCAGCTTAGAGTGCTGCTTCACACGGTTCACTGAGCTTTGTGTTGGATCCGACCTCAGCCGCAAAAACTCCCAGAGAAAAAAAATGAGCACTTCAGTTGGCATCATTATTACTTTGTATTCATTAGTTAAAAAGAAAAAAAGAAAGTAGAATGCTGTGTATTTCTCTGTAATAATTGTGGGTAGCTTGTGTTTACCTCCTCATTCCCTATGAACAGAGAAAACCCCATTAGGTTTACCAAGATGGAGCATTGTTTCCTTTGTTAAATTTGAACACCAAAGCTGCTTTCTTTGCACTTTGTCTCACTGGTGACTCTTCTATTTACCAGGTTGTTTCAGGTAAGAATCAACTGAATCTATTTAGCTAGAAAAGCAGAGTACTGGACCGGATCCTGGAACAGGATTTTTGTGGTAAACATGTTGTTTGGACAAATTGGCCTGCAGCTTGTCTAAGTGTGAAGCAAAGACAAAGATTCAGCCCAGTCATCTCAGGCTGACATCTCAGGCGAAAGGTAATGATTTGGGCTACAGCACCTTGGGAGTTTGGTGACTTGCTCACTGATTTGAGACCGAGACAGGAGAAGGAGAAGGAGAAGAAGAAAGCTTTGGTTTTGGTGAAAGGTGGTCATCTCTGAGGTTTTACCCATCATAGTACAATAAGCCTTGGCTGCTCTGTAGCAGGTCCTGAGCACACAGATGACCTCAGTCATTATGGATGACTACAATGACTGAAAGGTCAAGGTTACGTAGCTGTAACACCAGTCCAAATCATCATCGTTCCACCACCATGAATGACATTAACAGGTGACTTGCAGTTTGAAGCACAGTTAATAGTTCTGAATTTTTCATTATAATTTAGTTTTATTTCCTTGTAGCCATCCAATTCCTTGTCTAGTTCAGATAGTTTTAGTTAACTATGATAACTTTGGTTTGCAGGGGCACACACTTCTGTTTCCGTTTCCTCTTTTAAATAATGTTTCGCAATAATGGGCATCTGGTTGTTTAGAAATAGCCTCGTGATCCTTGCCAGATTGTCAGTGATATCTGCTGATGCGTTTCGTCTTTGGCACTGATGAACAGTGATCACTGCAGCAGCAAACTGACATAAACTCCTGCTTTAATGGGGCTGATGACAATTATTTATGATTCAGTATTTGACCATTTGATTCTGAACTGACTGTCAAATCCTTTTTAAACTCAACAACCTTGGATCTGTTGATTTTCATGCAGTTGAGTTATTTCTTGTATTCATGATTTTGACTATTTAGTGGTATTACAAATTAATATTTTAAGTGTGCTTCATTTCGTTAAAATGAAAATTTTTACTGACTTATTTCTCCGTTTGCTATTATGTAAAACTTTAGTATTCTGAGCGGGCGTTAATGCTCTCTTACTCCTCTTCCCTCGTCTCGGCAGGGTGAGAGGTGCTGTCAGGAGAAAACAGGCCGAGGGAAGTTTTCCAATGAAAAAAAGGAACTGAAAAATAAAGAAAAATACTTTAGCAAGCAAGACAGGAAACCGGGCGTGTGTTGTCAGCTGGCAGAACATTGCAATTACTCTCTCTCTCACACACACACACACACACGCACGCACACCCACACACACACACACACACACACCCCCACACGCGCACACACAGAGGAGGATGGAAACAAGATTCAGTAGCGTGTGTGTGTTGTTTCTACTTCCCTCTGTAGAAAGAACACAGGTCATCATGATAAAGGAAAAGGCAATAATAACTCAAAGTAGTTTACAATAAATTAATTTTGTTTTATCAATAAAAGGCTCCAGGAACCACTGTTGTCTGTGATCTAGTTGGATCAAGCCCCAGGCTGCAACAGCTCATCTACAGTATTTAAAAGACAGTTTGTGTTTGAGGTCATGATTTAAACGGGAACTAAAGAGGGAATTGATTACAATTGAAAAAGCTTTGAGAAAAATGAAATGCATGGAGATGAATAACAACCTCCTCCTACATGCTCCATATTGCGAGCAGCTTTGTGTAGAGTCAGTGTCGTGTCCTTCCCTCTGCGCTGACAGATCATTAAAAATATCGATGGTGTTAATGAGGTCAGATTCTGCTCTGTGCTGCAGTTATTGGCTTCCAACAAATTTCCCACTGCCAAACCGCTTTCTGCCTCGGTCGACTCTTTCTGAACTGGCTGTCACTCCTCTTCCTCTTCCTCATCAGCACATCTCTGTCTAGATGGACGATTAAAGCCGCCCTCCTTTGGTACAAAGTCTCTCTAAACCAAGAAGGCAGGGCGCAGGGTTTCATATTCAGCCTCTCATTTCAATCGGCTGAAGATAATTATGACTAAATCTGCCAGGGGTGGAAATAATTTTGGACTTAATTGAATGAATTAAGGTCTTTCACATTTTATCACATTACAACCATAAATCCGTATGCATTTTAATAAATATTAAATATTTAAATATGAAGTGTGAGGAAAATGAAGCTCATATCTCTAACGTGAACCGGAAGACAAGTGTTTGAACTGAGCCGTTTATTGTTACATCAACATGGAGTGTGGACATGTCTTCAAGGACCCTGCAGGAAGAACATTTCTGTTCCAGGAGACAAACTCTTAATAAAAACACACAGCCATCCCTTTGGCACTCAAGTAATATTTACAAGACCCCTCCCACACAACAGCTGTGTTTCCATTGAACGTATAATTGTGCAAATTGGAATTATGAAAATACATTTGCTTAATGGAGATATGGGAATTTTGAAAAACTTGTTTTTAGATAAAAATGTTTTGCTATGATGAGGTTGTTATTTGGCCATGTAGATGTAAAACTGCAATGGGAACACTTTTTTCATTTGGCACGAGTCACATGATCAACAGCGGGACGTTACTACTGGCAGAAACGTCAAAGAAGACGACAGAAGTGGCAGGGAGATGATGGTGCTGGGTGTTTTGTAATGACTTTTCACATGTGATTTTAAACGTGTTTCAGCATTAGCATATTATGGACAAGGTTTTGTGCATATTTGTAATGGAAACACAGCTAACGACACCCAGCTAGCTGTACACGTTCAGCAACATCACCACAACCTTTATCATGCAAAAGGCTGGTGATATCTCTTTTTTTTTTTACTGGAAATACATTTACTAAAAGGAGGAAGCGTGGTATTCATATAACAGATGACAGCATAGAAATAGACAACATAATGGTTCAAACATTGAGTCACCTCTGCATTCAGGACTGCAAACAAAGCTCGTCTTTATTCCCCCCAAAATTATGAACATCTGGATTTATTCAACCAATTAACTACATATTAATCTTCCTCTACCCAAAAAGTACAAATCAACAACTGTCAAAAGGTTTAAACAGCAAATCAGTGACAGCCTCTAGCTGCGCTTCCATTAACCAGAAAATTGCACAAATTAAAATTACAAAAGTAAATTGGCTTAATGGAAACAAGGACATTTCAGAAAAAAAACACGTTTTTAGAGTCGGATGAGTTGGTTTTTTGACTGGGGTCACGTGATCCCACCTTGTTGCATTCAGTTTAGTCATTTCAGCTGCTTACATACTAAATCATTAACATGGCCTGGTGCTGGTCTACATGGTGACCCAATTACAACCAAATCAAAGCATTCCTTTTGGATTAACTAGGCACCTAATTTGTTTCCTTGGCTGTGTTTCTCACTGTGAGTCATTTGGCTACTGTTGCAATAGAGGATTCCCTAGGCAAAGTAAAGGCTTTATCCTGTCAGTATGTGCAAGTTCTGACTCGCACACAATCTATAAGCAGAAGGACTATGTAGGATGATCAATTGGAGACAAGAGAAATGACGTAAAGACTTGAAGCAAACCATTTCTAGGGTCTCTGTCCACTGTAATTTGCCAATATCATTCTGCAAAGGGTCTTGATTGCAATTTGTGTCAATTATTCACGAGAGAATCCAAACCTTCCCTAGCTTCCAAGTAGACAGGTAACAACAAGACTGAAAGAAGAGCGGTCCTCACACTTAATCACCTGGGAATGACTCAACTTTTAAAAATAATAGAGTTTTTGGTAGCCACAAAAAGGTTGCTCTGACCTAGAGACGCACCAAGTGTTCATCTGGTGACCAGAATCGTCAGGCTAACCTGTGACCGGTCATTAGAACTTCAAAAATCCCATATTTCTGCCCCCCCATCCCCCCATCTGTAAAGACGCTAGAAGTAAAGACTTCCAGGTCGCCATAAGGAGAACAACTCTCTGCTTGTTCTTAAAGGTTATGTGTGGTTGGGCCGGTAACACTTTATTTGAAGGGGTATTTTGTAAATTATGATAATTTAATGCAATGTTGGCACTTTTAATGGACTTTCAATGCAACATTTAGAGCAACTTTGAATTAAAAGTGACATTATTTACCAAATGACACTTCATGACAACTGTCATAAAGATTCATAAAGACTTCTTCATGTTCATGACAGGTGTTATGTCATGTTTATGACAGTATCATGTCAGTCTTATGCACACCCCTTCAAATAAAGTGTTACCATTGGGCCAATAGGTCTCCTTGTCGCCATTGTGTGACAATAGCAGCTTCATTTTGTTCTCTGTCTCGTGTCGTCCACCCCTCCTTGTCACAACCCCCTGGCAAACGTTCACCGCACTCTGCAGGCAAAACTATTGTTTGATGAAGCAGTATTTTGTGGTTATTTACGCAGAAAGGCACTGGGACAGCAATGTTGTGTAACTCTCAACTTCAACTTCCAGAAGCTGCTTTTTCAGCAAGAGAGCAGGATGGATCGTTTTGAGGAGCAATTGTCCGAGGTTTTGAGGAAGTACATTAACCATGGGTGAACGTCCCATCTTTCTTTTCTTCCCATTAACATGTGAAATAAAGATACTGCAGCTGATCGGTCATTATTTTTTCAGAACTTGTGAACTTGTAATGGTCAATCCTCTGACATGATCGCTGTGTACACCATCCTACAGTGGGAGGGGCTTCACTTGGCTCGGTGCGGCTTGAAGGGTGTGCTCAAAAAAGATTGCTTTGAAACCACGTGACCGCGAGTCGACAGTATGACTTCAGACCGACCATACCGGGTCCTTTACTGAGCGAAGAAAGCTCAAACTAAAGTCAGAAGAGGCATCGAGACATTTTATAGGATGTGCTGAAACAGAACAAGACGTTGGTAAGTAACGGGAAGGCTGAGTGGAGCACAGCAACGGTGCTCTGGTTTCACTTCTCACTCTAACTGGTGAATGACTAACACCATTCAGGTGTTTTTAGTTCCTAAAGGGAACCCAGAATCAGTCAAACTGATGTCGGCAGGCCAAGCTTTATAAAAACCGCGAGCTAATTTCTGATTGGAGCTTCTCTTTGAACTCGAGGTGTGGCAGTTTGGATTGACAACACAAGACGGTACGGAGTGACACGAGTGCAGTCCGGTCATGTCCAGGCGTTAGTTTGTTAATGCCCTGCTATTCAGATTATCAGAGGAGAGTGCAACTGCATCATGTGATCAACCCAAACACATCTTTACAGAATTAGACATTTTAACACCATATGTGCAAAATAAAGGTAAGACATCTGTTGCTTAGTAAATATTAGTAGTATCAAATGATCATTACAACCTTGTTTAGAAATATAAGCTAGTAATATGCTGAAAATCAGAGTCCTGCTGAGTGAAGAGCTCATTTCTCAAATGTGTCTTTAGTATTTCTGAAAATATGGAAATATAAGCCAATATCCTGTTCAGTACATGCTGCTCTACGTGGTTGGAGTTAGGAGTTTATCTTGTGTAAGCTGCACATCCACAGTTTGAGTTTGCTCCACGCTCTGAGTTTAATCGCCCTTTTGAATCTCCTCAGGAACAGAAATATGACAGACTCAACGTCTTCTGGGTTTGTTTGAATCGTTTGTCAGCAGCGTGGGAGAGCAGAGGGAAGGAGGGAGGGGTGTGTTCAGTCTGCTGTCCTCCATCATTCAGGGGTCTGTGTGTTGGACCGGTCCTGCCGTGCCCCGTGCAGAGGGATCAGTGGACCCCGCCGTTAAAAGGCTTCTCGAACGTTTCAATTTCTGCAAAGTGAGTGGTGATGGGGTCCTTGTACAGAGGGTTGGACGCCTGAAAAAAACCCCAACACATTTAAAAAAGTAATGAATAGTACAATACACCAAGTACAAAGAAAGATCAATAAATACGATTCCTGCATAGAAATAAAAGTAAATAAAATTATCATTATGACGTGACAATATGAGACAATCTGTGAAGCAATCCAAACTCCTCAGCCTTCTCCCAGTGCCAACTGCAGAAATACACCAACCAGAAACAACCAATCAGAGCCAGTGGGAGGGTTTTAGTGCTGTCAATCAACTTTGTATACACGCTGCTCCCACCCTCCTTTCTCTCTTCTACATTACAGCTGGATCACTACAACATAGCCTGCTATGAATGCTAAGGCTAGTTAGCATGGCTACTAATGACTGTGGATAAACAGTTTTCTTACACCGATTATCTGTCTCATAAACTGTCACAACATGGTGGCAGTTTTATCAAATCTGTAAAAGTTACATACTGCAGCTTTAAACAAGTTGCACCGAGTTCAGGATGTTGACTCTACTGTAACTGGGACATGAACATCCACATGGTAGGGACTGTTAGCTAAAGCTAATTCAGGTAGAAAAGACCGGAGACGTCTTCCTTACCATGAGGTACCGGGCGCGGACCCGAGCGCTCTGGAAGCGAGCGAACTCTCTCCGGTCGTGTATGGTGATGACCAGCTTCCAGGTGGCCAGCAGAACCAGTCCCACCAGTAAGATGGTGCCCACCACAGCCAGTAGGACTGTTAAGGCAGACGGACCACCTCCACACTCTGTGCCAGGAGTCGTCCACAGGTTACAAAGAAAGACAAGATGTTGGGTTTAGATTCATGATAGGCTGAAAAATCTGAATACATCACCATGGTAACAGATTTAACTGCTGGCAGGTTTTTTTTTTATTTAAATTTTTTGTTTTAGTTTCAACTTGACCTGAAGCAGCATCAGTTCTCCACTTCTAAACTCAGGTTAAAATCCAAGATGAACTATTTTAAGATGTCTTCCTTGATTGGATTTGCTGAACTACAGCCAAGGCTCAGATGATCGTTCTCAGATCTCTGTTTCGGTTTCAGTGTGAACTCAGGGTCACCAGATGAACTGTTGCATCTTTGTTCTCAGACGTCCAGATGGAACATTTCCAAAAATTATGTTTTACAAACATATAATGCATTACTTACGTAATTTACATATAATTACAGCTAAAACAAAGATTCATTTTCATTCGGCCTGTCCAGTCTAAAGGAAATGCTGCCTTTATTGACACAGTCTTGGGGAAAAAAGGGCAGTTAAAACCAGATGTTTACATACACCAAAAAAAAAAAAAACAGTTTGTTCTCACCGTCTGAAGTTGAATCAGACCAAATTTCTTTTTTTGTTTTAGGTCAGTTAAATTTACCAAAATTATTCCTATTTGCTGACCAAGAAAAGTTTGGTCTGATTTAACAGCCATTAGTGAGAAAAAAAATACTTGGCATATGTAAATAAACCAAACATTTTAATTGGTGTATGTAAATATCTGGTTTCAACTGCAGGACTGGGAAAAAAAAGTCAGAATTATTCATTTTTTCCCCATCAGTGGCTCTAATCCTAATACCCTAAACTTTCCATCCCTTAAGAACTAAAATCCTGATTTGAAAACTGCTTTCCATATTCACTCAGGTCATTTCAGTCTCATTCCAACTGTTGATCTGAAACACTTAAGAGGGACAGAAAACCCAAAACAGAACTCATTCAGTTTAAGTAGACGGAAGTGAAAACCGACCCGGCTCCTGGAGCGCGGTGAGGATGGAGCGTCCGCTGGCGTGCTCCAGGTACGTGAACTTCATCACACAGTCGTTCTCCGTCTTGTACACACACAGCACCGCTGCAGGGTCCTCGTTTTCTGCACAGCAATGGAAGATAGGAACAGGAGTTTCACTTGTCAAAAAGAGGAAATGACTTTAAATGAAAACATCAAGGTCAAAGCAAAAAGAGCTGGAAAAAAAAGGCTCAAAAAAAGGGCAAATGCTAGTAGAAGCAGGTTTCTGGTTTGTTTAGCTGCTTTGCAGACATGAGACATGAAAATCTGTCAGTCCAGCAATTCAATTCCAACTTTTAGGGTATCGATGTAATTCAGAAACAAATTTTAATTCAGAAAGCAGTTATTCTATTCAAACTGTCTGGAGAGTCTGTTTAGATGACAAGAAGGAAGTACGGTGTAAACAAACAGAACATTTACTTCATTCCATCCAAATCCCATCACTTTATATTTAAACAAAAATAGTGGATACAATTCTGTAACTTCTACAACCAGTTTTTAGATTTCATAGCTGCGTCCTCAGCTTTTTCTTAATTGAAAAAAAAAAAAAGAAAGATTCAAAATATATGAACAGCAGGTGAGACGGCCCTCTCTGGTGACCCAGTGGACGTGTGAAGCGATACGAACTGCACTCACAAATAGTAGAAACATAGACATACAAATTAAACGCATTAAATAGATTTTTTAAAATTGATTTTTGAATCCATTCAGAGTTCCCAGGACTAGGAATTATGATTTTCTTTACACCTCCAGTGTTGAACAAAGGAGGAGGAGGATTATTGAACGCTGCCTGGTGGTGTGTGAGGTCACAGCTTTACCAAACAAAGTCCTCATTCCCTGATGGCGGCGCTCACTTTGTGGATGCCCTTGTTTTCAGTCAGTCTATCCCCCAAACCTCACGAGGGAGGGTGAGGCCATTCCTCCTCCCTCCTTTCCTCCGGCCCTCCTCTTCTATCTCATGCACAAAGTATCCGGAGCGTACATGTGGAGTCCATTAGGGCCGCTCAGATGGCTGGAGTAGCGGGGAATGCAAAGAGACACGTCAGACTTGGAAGCGGGGCCACGCCAGGTCACAGTGGAATGTTTCTGAACGGCACGCAGCCGAGCCCCTCCAGCTCACTAACCAACGTGGGATCATTGACACGCTCCCCTACACATTCAGCCGCCGCTGGGAGGAATGGAAGGACAAGGCAGCTCCAGGGACATCAGACAGCTCCACTCTGCTCTGGCCGGGTTCAGGCTCCGCCCACTGGCTTACTGAGAATACAGAACGGAGGGGGCGGAGCCTGGCCGCAGGTGTGTTTGCTCAGTGGGTGGACACAGGTGACTGATGAGGTCTGTGGATTATCTGAGTGGGAATGGATGAAACCTTTTAACCCGACGAGAGGGGCTGCAACAGATGGAGAGGGTCTGCACAGGGACGCCTGACACCCTTGTTCATGACGTAATAGACAGGCCAGGCTTTGAACAACTAAGAGAGTTCAATCCACATTCATGACCCGCTGACGACCTTGGACCGGCCCATCTGAGTTTGTAGTAGAAGAGTAAATCTCATTACTTTGTGTAGGTGCTGCAAGATACAATAATACAACAACTGCTTTACCAACGTTACCAGTGCACATAATCCCTTTAGCAAAGGGGTATTCAGATACATTAGCTTTTAGTATCTGAATATGTCAGCTAACATTAAAGGGGCAGTATTAATATTTTGCAGGCACATGGTGTCATTTTATAGCACAATAAAGTAACTATGTTAGCCTCTGTTGTTATAAAAATGTTGTATATGTTAAATATAACTTAACGCAAATTGAATTTTAACACCTTGAAATTGTGAAATTCTCATGTGTCTTTAAGAAACTCCTGCTCTTTCTGAAACTCCGCCTTTATGAAGTCATCACAACATGGCTCCTCTAGTCCTTTGACAACGTTTTTACCAGAGTTGCTCTGAGAAGTAGCTCCTATAATGAACTCAGCTGATGTTCCACCAGGTGTTTGCCAATTGCTGCTGGCTAGTCTGAAGGAGCTGAGAGGGAGGGTTGAGGAGGAGGAGTTTTTTGTGAGGCGGACGCTCTAAAGCTGCATCTCCAAGGTGGAGATTGGTTCATTCAGGCATTTTGTACAGGTTGCCATGGAGATTGAAGGATTTCTTAATCAATGCAACACTTTTGATGAGGAAATAACCTTATAACATTATGTAAAGTTCAAAAAAGCAGATTTTACATAATACTGTCCCTTTAAGAAAAGACAAACTGACGTGAAGTTTTTACCTAAATATAGACTTCTAAATAATTCTTTACTGAAACTGACGGCAAAGCTGTGTGCTTTCTGTGTGGAGAACTTACAGCGGCGTTTAAGGATTGCAATTTACAAAGAGTAAACGTGCAAGAATTTGACTGATTCAGAGCCGACACACGCATACCAGGACTTGCTAGCTAAACTGAGAAAGCAACAAGGATGTTTCACAAAGCTCCACTTTTCCCCAGTTAGGAACATATTTGTAACATCCCACAAAACTGCAAGATATGGTAAGTTACTCTCTGATGGGGAGTTTATGAAAGGCTGCTTGGTAAAGTCTGCATTGGTAATTTGGACTGGTTTCTTTGGGTCTGGATGAGAGTAGTGATGTCTTTGAACCAGGGCTGAAACGATTCCTCCAATGATTCACGTGTCTCGATTATTAAAATTCCTCGAGGAAAATTGATCTGCCTCGAAGCTTCCTTAAATTATGTTTTATTATGTAGCGCACCATGTTCCGCATTTGTGGTGGGCAGCGCTCTTCCGCCTGTGAGTTGTTTTGAAGTACTGGCAGCATGGTGTTGAATTGTGTGGCGTTTTGTCAGGGTTTTGTCTGCGACAAATGAGGATTGTTGTACTTTGCGGTGCGATAGTTGGACTATGACAGCTTTTCTGTTGTCGTCACGGTTTTGGAACAAAAGGTAGGAATGGGAGAGAGAGAGACAGAGATCTGATCCCTCGGATAATCGCAAAAATATTCTATAGAGTACTCGATTACTGAAATATTCTTTTACAGCAGCCCTACTATGCAGACTGATGTAACTGAGATCTAACTATTTAGAAATTAATAGGTTTTGTCAGATTCATTAAGTGATTATAGCTTTACCAGTAACCCATGATCCCAGGATACCTGTACATTCTGATCATCAAAGCTGAAAATACTGGTTAATGCTAATAAGTGGACACAGGAATATAAAGGGGAGATCTCACATCAGATAAAAGCTGGAGATATTTAAGGCCTGGGAAAGGCTGACGTCTGCAGAAAACATTTCATTTTAGCCTGAGCCACATCAACTAAACAGAGACTCATGTGGAATTATAATAACAGGAAAATATTCTTTGGTTATGTGTGGTAACTCTTCATCAGGCCTGCCAAATATAAAACAACCATGACTGAAGACGTACTTCACTCTTCTGAGATCCCTGTCACAAGTAGGGCAGAGAAATAGTTTATCCTGAATATATCATTTCATGCTCAAGTATAAGAAACCAATTTAACAGTAACAGACCAATCAGCTGAGAGACGTCTTGTTGATCAGCTCTGAAAGGTGATTGGAGAGTTACTGAAAATCTTAAAATAAAGTTTTATAGCATAAACTTTGGTGTAAAAATGGGGAAGAAGCTTGTACACTAATGTGTTGGACTTAAGGTGTAAAAATACAACCAGTTCACGAGACATTTGGCATGAGAGTCAGACCAGGTGAGTTTTCAACAATTTTTTTTCCAAATGACAAATAAAAATGGTAAAACTTTAATAAATTCCAAACCACATTATACAGAATCTGTAACCAGATTTAGTAGTTAATATTTTCTGCAGTGTCCATGTTCAAGATTAATCAGTTTAATATGTATGTTTGACCAGATTCCTCAAGCTAAAAGTTAAATAGCCAATTTAGCAAAATTAGTGGCTAACAGCTAGCTGACTATGTTGTTCTCACGGTGCTTAAAAATCACATTTCTTCTGTCTCTGTGTCACAATATGTTTTTTATAACGAGTAACCAAAACTGCTGCAAATAAACACTTTCTAAACACTTAAGAATGCTCCGTTGGTGTTTATGTAACCGCATTTTGCTAGCCAGCTTGTCGACTGTGAAACAGCAGGACAAGTCCAGAGCTCCTTGCTTTCTTATTTCATTAGACATGGAGTGCAAAAGTTGTAAAGCACTCCCCTTCTAATTCGGGGTTTATAATAACAGCTTAGGCTGATGGAACTTTGTGAGACAAGAAATACAGCAGCATTTTAATATCACAAGATCTTGTTACGCCCTTAAAAACGACATTTTAGCCTGTATTGTCAATGTTTCCTGTCTTTAAATGAACAAAAGTGTGGATGAATAACGTTCAAATCAGAGAAGGCCAGAGTCTGAAGCCAGTGTGAGAGTGGTGGGTGAAAACCTAACCGTGCACCTCAACATTTTACTCACACGGGTTCATCAGTAAGCTCTCTAGTTGACTGACCCAAACCGTCTCACTTTAACAAAGAGGAACTGAAGAGAATTCCCGAAGACTTCTCTGCTTTCCCAGATGACCGGGTCACTGGGTTTGTTTGGATCTTCTTTCTCTAAGGTTTGCTTCGGGTTAGTGACCCTTCCTCTTGATTACACACCACAGACCACTTTATCCTCCTAAAGCAGCTCTGGCAAAGGTTTGTTCTTACCTCTGAGCAACACTCTCACTATATCTGTGGCATGTTTAAAGTTGATTTCCAACTATTCTAGAGTTGTATGGACTGAACGCTTCTGAAGACAGAATTATTACTGGGTCAGAGGAATATTTCAAAGTTAACGGGGAAAAAAGTGATTATCTTTTGTTTTTTAAACTTGGATCTCCACCAAATTCACAGATCTCTACTCCAATTCCAGAAATTCAGCAGGACTTGCGGATGTTGTCCTCAGTTAGAATTCCAAGATGACCAGGAATCCAAGTTTTCCCTTTTCAAGTTAAGAGAACGAACCAGACAGTTGATTTTAGCTAACACACGCCACCAGTTCTAGCTTCATGCTAACATGGCCAAACTTTCCTGAAACATCTTGAAGACTGAGCAGAAGGAGAAAGGTTTTCTGGTAAAACCAAAAAAGAGCGTTATGAACTGAACTCTAAGCATCATGGCTGGACAGGAAACAGGAACTAGTCACTTGGTGAACAACATCCCTCATTGTAAAGCATGGTGGTGGCTCATCATGCTGTGGGGATGCATCTTTGTAGCAAAAAGTGCACAACCAGTCTGCACAGTGTGTAAAATGCCTGAAACCAGATGTATAAAGCTTCTTTAAGAATGCTGTGACCCTCAGACGAAGCTTTAGAGAATATCCCTGAGTGGCCTAGCCAAAACCTGGACTTAAATGGAACAGATCATCTCTGGGAAGAGCTAAAAATGGCTTCTGGTGCTGTTCGTGTGACTGAGCTTGGGAGGACAGCAAAGGCCCAATCAAAGGCCATGACAGGCTTCTAGAAGCATCCTGAAGACGTGATGAGGCTGTGAAAGCCATCAACATGTGGAGTTCCTCACATGAGGACTGGAAACAGATTTCTGACTGGCACATTTCTAAACTGAGGATGAAAGAGAATCTTAAAAGGAAGCATGCTTGTAGCCATGGTTACAGCCAGCCATGATAATTTCCTGCTGGTTTTGCCTCACATTCTGCTCTCTTGTTTTATTGTTTTATTGTGTAGTTTTAGGATGACGTAATGTATGACTTCTTACTCTGTTGCTACAGTCACACATCTGTGTGGTTAAAAGTCCATCTGGTGACACGCAGTGCAAATTAGCTCAGGCTATAAATGTCACAGTGCTTAGTATTAAGCATACTAAACACTTGCCTCCATTCAAATACGCAACAGACTAACAATCACTGCCAAATGTGCTTCAACAAGGTACTTGACAAAGGCTGCGAAAACCTTTCAAGATGTGAATCATTTATTTTCCATTTTTAGAAACCAGCAAACACCGGGTGGTCACCGGGACGTTTGAGAATCGAGTTACTCTCGTTTTAGGCTTCTCCAGATTACAGTCAGTTCTGATTTTATTTATTGTGATCATATTATTATTGTATGTATCCATGAGCTCACGGCACAGCGACATAGATGTTGGGGATAAAAATCTCAATAAAAGACCAACGATGAGAGGAGACGATAGCTAAACTTAGAGGCTGAACCACTAGAAGTCTGCTGGAAATTAGGAAGCAACCACAGACGGTAAACGGTGGAAGCAGCTGCAGTGATGTCACCCGCTGGCTATAGATCCCAACAATCAGCATTTAGTTGTCACCATGTTGGTTTTGGAGCAGCAAGGACAAACCATGACTGAGCAAAAATCTCCCAAGACAGAGAGACACGTAGATGAACTAGAGCATTGTTTGTTGGAGTCTGGGCGTTGTTCTGGCCTGTGGTGGTGAATACAGAGCTCTCCTTCCACCAGTCTGCCTTCCAACAATCACCTGAAACACTCCAGATCCCAGATACAGTTGGTTAGACTTAAGAGTGAGGAGCTCCATCATCCATCATCCACCAGGAACTAGAAACTCCTCTGCATTGAAAGGAGTCGGCCGACATCAGGACACTTGATCAAGATGCATTCTGGGGGACTGTAGTACACTTAAGCTTACTCGTAAGTGGAATAAGCTGCTACTTGGACAACAATAAGCAGATTTCCTCTAAGTGCCGACCGTATTTATGCTTAAATTTGTAAGCAGAGCCAAACTACATCAGTGGAGTTGTAGCAGCAGGCAGTTATACGTTCTTTGCTTTAGAAGTGAACGTGCATGGACGGCCAACTGAGCTCATAATGGTGCCTGAGAATGAAAAACACGTTGCTATCGCTGAGCCTCATGTTAAGAAATCAACTGCGAGTCTTTCAAGAGTTCAAAGTCACAGTAACAGGGCTTGATTTGCTTATCAGGGATTCTACCTTATCTTAACCAGGACATTCTCACTCTTGTTTGAGAAAGGTGTGGTTTAACACACTTGCAAGTCGTTTGGAATTTCCTGGTCAGTTTCGTCTCAGTGACGGTCAGTGAGCCAAAGCAACCTGTCAGATGTTTATTTTAGCGATAGTGTTAGAAGTGGTCGTGCTGTACATGGCTCTCTGTTCCGGTTTGGCTCCATGCTCCACTTCTTTTCTCCTCCTCCTCAACTGTGTTCCTCTCCATGGCGACGCCTTTAGTACGTCAGACTGGTGATTGACCACTGTGTTTAAAATCTAACAAACATTCAACTTCAGAGTTTGTGTCGCACCAAATGTTGCTCTTAGATCAATGCTAGTAGTAGCGGCGGTGGTGACTGTTTTCTGGGAAACGCTTGCCATTTCTGGGGTGCGTCTGTTTTCTCCAAGGCCCTAGAAGGTGTGTGTGTGTGTGTGTGCGTGTGTGTGTGTGTACTTGTATACTCTACATATAGAGGACTATAATAACCATTGCCCTTCACCAACAAAGGGAGGTCATTTGTGAAGCATGAAGACATTTTCCTAGTTCTCTCTTTTTTCCCATTTGGAATGTGTTCATGGGTTCAAAGGTTTTGGTTAAGGTTGTGAGTATACTAGTAGTGGCAAGTAATAATTAGAGGAAACATCTGGGTTAGGCATAAATCCAGCTACTAAAATGAATGGAAGTCAATACATTGTGTGTATTTACCCACCGAGGCTCTCCACAGTTATGATTTTATCCTTGCACAAGCGCTGGCAGGTCTCGTTGTCAGCGAGTCTCCCCGAGTTGAAAAGCCGACACTCAATACACTCCCTGGAGCAAAGGGGGGAGGTCAAAGTTCACAGATCAAAACTCATCACAGTAATGAGCCCAAATTTACTGCTAATCCAGAAAATATCTCTAATATCTAATATTACTTTTTTTTTTTTTTTTTTTAGAATGGACAAATGTTTAACAACATTTCACTAATGGATCATTTTTGGCCCCACATAAAACTGCTGACTTATTATTTCATCACTAAACAAATATTAATGACCAAATGCATATGAAATTAACATTCAGTTAAAACAAAAAGTTTATTTTCTCCGAGTAAAAAGGAACATTTTTCTTGTCTCTGAAGTTAAATCAGTTATTTTCCTCTTTGAATTTTTTTTTAAGTATAATACTAATTTCTCTGAATTATGTCCATTTGCTAAACCTGCTCTGGGGAAAATGTGTAATGAGAGCGTGCTTTTGTTCAAAACTATTTCAACTTTCAGTAACTGGCAGTTGTTCAGTGCAAAAACTGTGGAAAATCCTGCCTGTGCTGTCTACAGGGTTAAATATGACCTTAATTAGTTCAGATGGACTCTTTGCAATCAATATTTCACTCCTGTTGCCTGTTGACCAAACTAGTCCCTGACGTCATAGCAGTATACCGAGTGTGTATTTTGTTTCTGTGTGTGTGTGTGTGTGTGTGTGTGTGTGAGTTCCACCTTTTGGTGCCGCAGGCGTCGGGGCAGGTGGGGCATTTCTCGCAGGTCTCTCCAAATGCCCCCGGCTCGGTGCACTGACAGCGGCCGCACACGCAGCTCCCTCGCCCGCTGCACATCTTCCCGTCGTCCGAGAAGCAGAGCGACGTCTCTGTGGAGCAGTTACAGTTGTCGCCCACGAAGCCGGCGTGGCATTTGCACTCCCCGCAGTGACACTCTCCGTGACCTGGAATGACACGGAAGCAGCAGGACAGTCGGAGAGGGAAACGTTAAAGAAGGCATGTCCACCATGCTTTCCACAAACACTGGAGACCTGATCACCAAACACCTGAAAGTTGTGCAAAAAGAGCTTTATAGTCAAGTTAGAAGTATTGGCTTAACTTAATTTCCGTTACCATGGAATAAAAAGTATCTTATTGACTTATATGACAAACACCGTCAGCTGATGACATTAATAACAAATGATCAGGAGAAAGCTAAAAACAGCTTTTGTTCCAGCTAAATAAAATACATAATATAATATGCAGCTAAACAAGGTTGCAGTCTTCATGTTTTTTTATTTTTTTTGCTTGCTTATTTGTTTTATTTCTTTGGAGAGATTTTACTTCAACATGTCTCCCAGTGCTGAGGTCCAGCCGGAGGCCTGTGGTGGTTGGTTGTTGGATGAAGGGTAACACCCTGTTATTTTTCCATTAAACATCACCTACAGATGGGGGGCTTTTATTTGCCTGATGGTCTCTTTCAAACTTGTTCCAACGATGCATGTTCCATCTAAAGGAGACTGAAGGATTTCTCAAACATGCATGGAAGAATTGAGGCAACACTCCAGGATTTTGATGAGGGTATAGCATTAGAACATGATGTAAAGCTAAAAAAAAAAAAAAGAGGGGTAAATTTTCCATAAAATTCACTCTTCAAGAAGTCATTCTCATTCTGGTGTATACAGATTTCCATCAGTTTTCATTAGTCACATTCTGGGTTCTTCTGTGTCACACAAGAAGTTTACAATGCTGGATAAGGATTTAGATTAAAACACATCTTTTTCCAAAGTAAAGTCCCAGAAAGTTCCACATCCTCAACTTAGAAATACACTGGACATGGAAGGATGACCCAACAGAGTGCCGCCTCTGGAGGATGTGGATCACTAGTGAATTAAATCACACTTTAGGAGTGGCTGCTGCTTCTGTCCAAGAATCTTCCTAAAATTCGAGAACATTTAGTCACCGTGCGCAGCTGCAGGGCAACGAGGAGGAAAAATAAACATCCCTTCAAAGAGGTCAGGGACTCCTTGGTGTCAGGAGGAAGCATTGTGTCTGGTCATCAGCTGAGTGGTCAGCATTAAGCAACACTTTGTCTGGAATCTCAGACATGCCATAACTTTAAAGCCGTGCGCATTTCAGGAGGAAAAACTGAGCGTGGGCCCATTATTGTGTTATTTTCTAGGTTGGCAGTCTGCTGCACCACTCCCAGTCTTTGCTCAGAGGCCGCCACGATGAGCAGCATGTGGCTGACTAATGGCACCAGTGCTGGGAATGTGTCCTTAAATGACTGTTTGGGCACTCAGAGGGTTGATGAGGTTTTACGCCTCTAAGTGCAAAGAGGATGAAAGGAGTGCAAATTCAGCTGCTTTCACATGGACAAGTCGAGGCTAGCCGCTAGCAGCCCTGCAGTCCATCAACACTGCGGTGCTTATTAGACGTGTGGGGGAGGTGATCGGCATCCAGCCGCTTTCACAGACCTCAGGCTCTGTTTCCAGCTCTTCTTTTAAGTGTTAATTAAGTGTCACCATTGTTCCGTTAGGTCATTCAGTCATTGACCAGCATGGCTGCCACTTGGCATGGAGGTAAATGCTTATTGCTCACTTTTCGGAAAACCAGAAGAATCTCCTGCAACAAAAGCCTTCTGCATTTCCAAAAATACATTTGATTAAAGAAAATAAAGCAATTAAAAAAAAAAAAAAAATCTAAATTTTTAATGGATTTTGTGTTTCTTCAAACATATCAACTTTGTTGAATGTCACAAAATATTATTTGCATCCACGAATCACACCAGATTATATATGACAGCATATCAGGCCCATTGTAGATAAAGAAAACTGAGTAAATTTGCGCCATAAAACATTGGGGTTTTTTTATAGAAAAAGCAAGGAAATTTCTGCGCTTAAAAGTAAAAAATCTGCTAGAATCTGTAAAACATACTTGTCAAACAAACTGGTTCACTGCAAAATCTTACCAAGTATTTTTGGTCTAGTTTCTAGCATAAATAAATGAATGCATTCGAGATAAGAAAACTACTGAAAGTAGTTACTTATAACATCTCAGTTATAAGTAACTTTTCAGCAAGATATAAAAGCTTGCAGAAATATAGAAGCAGGAATAATTTCTTAATATTGATGAAAATGTACTGGTTCCATTGGCAGTTTATTCCACATTAAAAGTGAAATAATCTGCCAAAGGAAATGGTACTCTTTTAAATCAATATTAAGGAATTATTAACTTAAACTCCTGTATATTGATGCCATTTTCCAGTGTATCAATATATTTGACTAGAAGCTCGACCAAAATTACTTTGTAGGATTTTGTGTTTTTACAGTGCAAGGTTTGGGTGGGCTGACATCACTCAGCTATGGAAACCGAAGAAGTACATCAATGAAAAACGGTTCAGATTTTGCAAAAGTTTGATCTTTTTAATTAATTGAGGTCAATTTATTACCCATCCCTGGGTTGAAGAGTTCAAAACCTTACAAAACTGCCTTTATACACTCTGCGTGGTTTAATGTAATTCTGATGCGATGCTGTAAACTGCAGCTGACAGGAAGCAGAATTAGAAAGTTGCACACCTGCATGGGAGAAACTCTGCAGCGCTGTGGGGTTCCAGAACAGCTCCAACACCAAAGACAGCAGTAATCCTCTCTTAGTGTGTCGCTGGCGTCTCCCCTGCTGAGTTATCAGGTAGCAGTGAACCGACTTACAGCCTGCATAGTAAGTCGCACTGCCAGCGTAAAAACTTGGTTATGGGACCAGGATCCAGTTCATGTTTTCTTGCTGCAGCCTGGGAATGCATATTTGTTGCCAAGACGCAGCATGGGTTTCAAAAGCGCATTTACGCAGGCTTATGCAAATATTTGGAGCTTATGTTAAAAGGGAAATGAGCTGTTAAGTCACTTTAGTTGCAGAAAAGGGGTTCTCTGAGTTCATATCCAACATGTCAAACTTGTGCACAACTGAAGAAAACATGTGCACCAACAGGGTGAAGAGTGGATGTGTAAAAAATGTCTTTATCTGGTCTACAAAGTTTTAGGTCATCGTGCTGAACTGAATAACCCTCATCAGGAATGCGGAGCGTCTGGTGTGATGTGGCAGCTAACACAGCGTCTGGATGCTGGGTCGTTTGGTTCCCACTGCAGATGAGAAGAGCTCACACTTCCTGCAGGGGAGCTCTAATCACTGTGTGTGTGTGTGTGTGTGTGTGTGCGTGTGTGTGTGTGTGCGTGTGTGTGTGTGTGTGTGTGTGTGCGCGCAGAAAGAAAACTCAAGGCAGTAACCTCCAACTTCTCCAGTTCCACTCAGAATCTTGGCCCTCTGTCCCGCTCTTAGGAAAAGCTGCAGTGGATTTTTGAAATGCTTGTGGTGGTGTAGCGTTCGCCAGGGTGACTCAAAATGTTACGGACAGAACAGGGAGAGTGAAGAGGGAAGCGGTCCGTCTCTGGGGAGGCTTCCCTGTGGAACATTCTGCATGTTGGACTAAAACTGTTGGAATACGGTAGAAAATATGACCAGAGGTCCATCGGTCAAAAAAATGTCACATTTCTGCACAGCTCTGCGCGTGTTGAAGTTCACTGAGGTTGCTCATTAATTCCCAGAGGAAACATTCCTCAAATCAATACTTCAATGTGGATGAAGAAAATTTCATCCATACAGGAAACATAGGAAACTGTTTCTGTTGAGCAGGCATGTGATGGTAAAACCAGATCAGATTAAGATATTGGTTTATGATAAGTTTGATTTTTTTCACAAATTATCCATAACGACATGGCAATACTTCATGTGGAAAAACAAAAAAAGAAAAAAAGTTATATAATGAAGCTCTATCCAGCAAGTAAATAGCAATAATTTTTTATAGACATGTCAGGCTTTTTTTTTTACTCCATGAAAGCTTTATTTAACTAATTACTGCTGACAGTGTTAAAAACACGAGGAAAACCTCCAGCCAATTTAAACTGGTGCTTCACAAGACAGAATACTTTAGAACTTGTGATGCAACCTGTATTAAATTTTACTAAAATCTCTGGTCCACTGACAAAACCCTTTTTCATGTTGCTCATTAGCAAGTTAAAACTAGTTCGTCAAGAAGGCTTCCATTCTGTGTATCATAACAGCGCTTCCTAAACGTACAGAGAAAAGCTAAAATGAAATATTCTGCCAGTAGGCAGGAGAAAAACAGAGCCTAGCTTGTCAAACAGTTAATTTGCTTCCTACTGTTCACTCCGAGTATTTTAATGTTTCCTCATTTGGGTCCAATCTCATCTCCAGTCTTTAGTTCAACAGGTGCAGGTTGGGAAATGTCCCAGCATAGATCGTACCACTGAAGTACCCATGAGACTGATGAGCCCACGTTTTACTGAAACTCCATCTTCTGTCGGACCCATGAAGCTTTGGATTCGCTGTTTCTCCTTTACTCTTCCTGGCTCTGATTGGTTGGTTTCAGGTGACAATGGTGACTCAGGAACGAGGTGGAGGAGATCGTTCTTATCACAGATTATCTGACTCATGTTGTGCTGTCACAATATAGTGAAGGTTTAAACAAATGTGTAAAAAACATTTGAAAAGTTAAAAAAAGTAACAAACTGCTGCATTAAATCTCTGTGTGGCTGTTTGGTTAGAAAGCCAAGGGGATATGATTCTATGTTTGATGGAAGAGATGGTTTGAACTTCCTCTTTCCTCCTCATTGGTCCTGCTCTTCAAGCCTCCTTCTCAACTCCACTAAGGGTTTGGGGTCAGAGTTCAGGTGTCACTTCTCAGTTCAATGATGCCTCCACATACTCACTATCTTGATCATTCGTTTAATTCCCTGCACGTATTCTGGTCCTCCCGACAAACAAAAGCTGACGCTTTCTGAAATGTACTTAGACTTCCCACATCATGAGCAGCATTTAGGACATTAATGGGCTCATACAGGATGTGTGGTGTGTTTCTTTCTGTCTCACTTCATTTAAACAAAGCAAAAATGTCAAATGACAGAGAGCCATGCACATTAATTTCAGAGCAGACGAGCTAAACAAACGGACCCGGCTGCCCCTCCCTGACGCTGACAGGCAGCTCATACTGTGGCAGGAGGCCCTGAAATGACAGCCTGACAGAACAACAATATCTCCATAAAACACTAAATTATACAGCGAGCCGTGGGAGGAGATTACAGCTCAGACAAGGGCTTAGACCAGCCTCTAAATCTTCGTCTCACTTCGGATCGAAATGGAAAAAACACGCAAAGAAGGTTCTGTTAAAGCTGCTCCCATCACAGCTCCCAGACTGCAGTGTGGAATGACGACCATTTCCTCTTTAAAAGACGACGTTTTGAAATGCTGAAGGGTCAGAGAGAAAAACATTTGGCACAATCCTCTGGGGACTGGGAGAGATTCCTACACATTTGTGGCCAAGTCACACAGAAATGTTTCAGCTACGCACCAGAGGTCTGGAGGCAGAGCGAGATGCTGGCATGGCAGCGAGAGGAGGCGAGGAACTGTGCCAGCCTGTACAGATGACGGCCAGAGTGCAGCTGAAAAACAGACGCTTTTTCCATAAACCGCTCGCAGACAGGACTTAAGAAAAACACCCCGCCAAGTTGACATAATGTGGCTCTGATTTTGTCTCATTAAGGAGGAATGATCACTGAGCTTCCTTCAGGGACAAACGGATAGAAAATATTCTGCTCTGACAGGACAGAGATATGTGCCGTTCCCGCTGTCGGCCTGTCTCTGGCGCCAACATGCATAGATTAAAAAAAGAAAAAGAAAAGAAAAGACACAAAGGAGACTTCAAGTCTAATGTCAAGGATGACATTTATATTATATTTTAACTTATTAACCGCTTCAGCTTCACTGACTTGACCTTTGGCTTTCAAGTCTGACTGGGTGATATAGACTTCAAGTTTTATCACAATATTTTGTGGTAATAACGTGAGAATAAGAAAAGTGATGATAAGAACCATTTATTTCTTGTTTTATTTAGTTGCGCCGCTGTGACAGCCCCGCACAGCAGTCATAACCCCTCACACTCAAATACTGATCCTGAAAAACATTTTGAATGAGCCTCTTTAGGACAACAGTCTTATGAAGAAGTAGGATTTCTAAACGGCACACAGTAACTGCAATTAATCAAATTTTCAAATCAATTTAAATGTATTGACAATTGTATTGAATAAACAGAGGAGAACTAAGAACCCCAACAATTTTGGGGAATTTAAATATTAATTGGAATTTATCTTGAAGACAATAAATCAACATTCTTATCATACAAAGAAATTTATCGCAATAAATGAAAAACAATGCGACAAATGCCCACCCTACTTTCAAGTCCAACACTTAAAAATCTGATGGGAATCAAAATGAGAATATTATATGAACTCCTCAATTTAAGTACATATCTGAAACATAAGAATTGGAAAGAGACAAAAGTAACAGTAGATTAGATTGAAAAATCACTTTCTAAGGAAGTATAAATTTAAGAACTAGAATGAGATTCAAGCAGAAATAACACTATGCTAAATACAAAGTTAAAACTCTTCATTCTATTAAACTGAACACAAAGCATCAAGAATGTGACAGTCTGTGTTTTGCTGCCAAAGAAAGAAGTCCTACAATTTGTTGAGCACAGATAGGAAACTAAATGAATATAACATGTTTGATTTCTTACAAAAGAAATCAGAGGAAACACACACAAAAAAAATATTTTCAGACATGTCTGTTCATCCATCTTCACAAGCAATACACCGACAACGGTTTTCATTCTGAAGAGTCTGTCTAGAAACCAACTCTGGTCTCTTTCTGTTCTGGAAACGATCTTAGAAATTAGCAGAAGATCAGAACAACACATAAACCAGAGATCTTCAGAAATGACCCAAAAACAAATGGACAAACACATAAATAAGAATTCAAAACTGACTGACGCAGCTGTATCAGTGCCAGAGGAGGCTCACTGTTCACTTCACTACTGGAACTGACAGTGAAAAAGAGAAGCTTGGAGAAGTGAAACCTTCACTTAGGGAACAGAGAACTTCCTGTGGGAAAGCAACATGCAGTCTGGATGATGACCAACACCCAGCTCTAGCTGTTCTTTTAAAAAAAAAACACACACAAGTCAACACATCTTAAAAGGGGCAAACTCAGAAAAAAATACACCCTTACGTTATTCACATATCAGGAACCAGACTGTGTCTGTCCTTACTGCTCCAATCAGATCCAGCAGAGTGTTTTGTGTTGCAGTCTTCCAACAACTTGGATCCAATCATTGTCAATCTATGAAATTTTCCCAGCATGCACTGCAGACCTCAGTTAACACAGTGAATACAGGAGGGTCACATCAGGACAGTTAGAAAAACAGAAAAGGTGAGAATTTATTGTATCATTTATCGTGATACATTTCTTAGATTTGTTTATTAGCCGTCACGATAAATTCCAAATATCGACATTTAATCCCCCCAAACTGTCCATGTTATCGGTATTGTTATTTTTACTATTTACTCCACTGTTTGTTCAATGAAAGTAATTATTAATACATTTGACAACATGGTTAAATGGGTTAGAGGTAGTGTGCTGTTAGTGATGCCAATCACTGTATTTGACCTGAAAACAAAGGGGCATGTTCTGAAGAGCGGCATTTGTGTCTGCCATGCAGTCGCAGCCATAGTTACCCAAAAATGAAGCAATGAATAGTTCTTATCGCTTTATCACAATAGTATCTCAAGATATCGTGATAAAACGTTAATAACTGTCAGGTGAAAACCTGTCTCTCTTGAAAGAACCCAGCAGTCAGGCAAAGGCTGAGGAAGCTCTGTTAAAACTAAACCAGTCTGTAAGAAACCTGCTTTGCACGGCGGAGGAGGGGTAATGATCAGGCATCTGAGGGGAATCAAAATGAGAATATTATATGAACTCCTCAATTTATGTACATATCTGAAATACAAGAATCACTGAGTCAATTCATCACATAATAAGGGTGGGCATTGTGGTCTTAAAGTTTTCGCTGAATATTTTGTGGAATTATTGTGATAACATAAAAGTGCCAATAAGAACAGTTTATTACTTTTTCATTATGAAAGCCCAGGCATGGCTGAAACTACGTGTCAAGGCAATCTGAGCTCCACAAACACAAAAACTGCCCTTAAAAGAAATTTGTAATACACTTGTTTAGAACATCAGTCACATAAAATATTGTGATTTGCATCACCAAACTGCACACTAGCTGCATTTAATCATTTTTAAAATGCATTGATAACTGTAAAGTATCAGAGAAGCAAATGAAAAGAGTGAATCAAAACTTTTCCATGCAAATAATGATCTGATGCTACTTACACACCATCTAAAAGACAGAAGACACCAGCTGAGGCACATTTCTGCGCAAAGCGGAATAGAAAGTTGGGAAATATAAATAATTGGAGCAACGTTAGGATAGCTGAACAAACAATCGTGGAGTTGAAAAGACCCAACATCCAGACCTCTACCGCTTCATGAAGCTGTTGCTGGAAAAGTAAATTATGTGAAGCAAGGTTGTGCAGAAATGCGGGCCAAAGGACCAGCTGGGAGGGACTAATTAGGTCCTACAGAAGTGGATCAGTGAGGGATCAACTGGCCTGTTCAGCAAAACATCCTGATCAATGAGACGTTTCCTTGTTTTACATAAATATACGTCAGAAAGTCACATCAGCGTCAATGATCGTCATTTACAAGCTGGCAAAAGTTCAAACCTCACATTAGACCAACTGGATGAAATCAGTTATTAGCAAGATCAGCCTTACAACAGCTCACTACCCACACAATCACACACTAAGCTTTTATTAAGCCTCCACAGACCATCACTCTTTCCTTCAGTTGCTAAAAGGAACTTTGTTATCTGAAAACCACAGTGATAGCAAAACCCTGTTGTGTTTGCAACCACAACCACTCTAATACAAATAGTCCAATTAAACTTTTAAATATTCTTTTAAACAGTAACTTTATGTTCCATGTCTGTGGAAGACGTGTCCCCATTTAAAGGGCTGCTAGAACAACGCTACACGTCTGTCTTTGTGCTACTTTATGAGCCTCTGTGAGAGTGAAGCAACTGTAAAAATGTAGGTTGGTAAAAATTGACAGGCCGAAACAAGCTCTGCCCCTCCAGCCGAGCCAAACAGAGTTCATGATCAGAACGGAGGAGCCGATACTCTGCAGCTGAGGGCTTCCTTCCCTCCTTCCCTCCTTCAGCAGCTGCAGGCGGCAGAGCACCTGAGCGGCAGCAGGCAGGTTCGGATTGCAACAACGGCACATAGCTGGCGGGCACGAAAACTGTGTTTACCTCGGCTTTGTGCTCAGCGTCTGAATCGCAGCACGCCCGGACTGTCGCCGACATTACTCACCAGAAACACAACGCAGCCAAAACCTGGAGCTGGTTATTCCCTTACCTCCAAAGGTCCCAACCAAATGGCGCAGTGGAAAGTTACAGAGAATTCAAAAGGATTCAACAGTTTGCTGCATTCCAGCCACAGACCGCCATGTGTCGTTGGGATTCTGCGTGATAGACAAAGCAGTGCACAATCGCAGGATACAAAGTGTGGTTTGAATGAAAACCTGAAAGGTGTGGCAGGCATTTCTATTCAGAGAAACGGCCAACAAGGGCCATTTGAGGCCCTTGAAGGATTTTGTGTGGCCCCCAACCTTAATTTAAAATAAAAGACCATTTAAATAGATATAAATGGTGTGATAGATCTAGATAGATAGAGATGAGGAGAAAACAGACATACTTCAAGTTTTGCAGCTTCAGCAATGGATTGTGGTTCTATAAAGTATTGATTTACAATCTATCACATGAAATCTCACCAATAGGTGCTGTGATCATTACATAAACAAACCCAGAAAAAACCAGGACCAAACATACTGCCAGGCTCTGTGTGCACAAAACTTCCGTTTTGGATAAGGAAACTGTTAGCCAAAACTATAAATAGCTCTATATTCTGCAGGTTTATAAACTGCAGACCCATAAAGCCAGAGGAGATCATAAACTCTGAGCTTGGGTGATGCCAACAACATCAACAACAACCAAGCAGCATACCAAGCCCATTCTGACCAACAGCGGCACCCGGAGCCGAGCTCTGATCCCACTGGAGCTGCTCACATCTCTGAAGTTCAAACTAAATACTCAGCACAGATTAGCAAGGCGCCTCTGTGCAAAGTTTCTATGCTCTTATTTATAAAGTTATTTACAGTTTGGAGTATGTGGAAGTAAAAAAAAAAAAAAACGTTCTGATCGTAGGATAGAAAAAACAGTGACTTCCTGTTCTGGGACATATTAATCCCTGATGTGTCTTGGTTCCCCTGAGCTCAGCGTTGTTGACGTTGGCCTCACAGAGCTGCTGCTCAGTGTCTGAATCTGGGCACGGCCGCTGAAGGTGGAAAGAAAGGGGAAAAAACCCTGGCAGCCTGGGTTTGGACGTCAGAATTCATTCCGACCAAGACCGACTGGTTTTTGTCCCTCACTTTGTGACTCAACCTTAAATCTGCCAAGTTCTCCAAACTGTTCAATGTTTTTCTAGTCAACATTGGAAGAGTTGAAGAGAAGAAATTGGAATTGGCTAAAATCAGAATTGGTAGGTCAAAGAAATTATGACCAGTGAATCTCTAACCTTCCCATCTGATTTCATATCCTGGATTCAGACATTCGTCTTCATTGATTTTCTCATTAATGCTACGTTGGAACCACAGCATAATGCTGGATTTGCATTGACCATGTAATTGTGCAAATTTGAATCACAAAAATAAATTTGCTTGATGAAAATACGCCAATTTTGAGAAAATTCACGTTTGTCAATAAAAGGTTTTTGGATGAGGTAGTTTTATTGCATTTCACAAAACTGTAATGAAACACGTTTTTGCATCACTCAAGTCATGTGATCAAAAACTTTATGTTACTACTGGAACAAAGAAGACAGGAATTGGTAGGAGGACGACGGTACACCGTCATAACCGTAATAATTCATAGCATAAAACAATCTCATCAACATGTGACTTTAATTGCATTTCTGAGTTAATGGAATTAATGGTGAAATTGTGTAATGGGATTTTTGCAATGGAGACGTAGTTAGTTTGGACTGAACATCAAGGAAGCAGCTGGAATTCCTTCCAGCCCACAGATAACGGCAGTAGGATGTTAGAGTGTGATGACGTCCATCAGGTGCTGAGGCTCCAGCCTCTGGGGGCCTCCATAAGACTGAACTGTGGACTTCACAGGAAGCTCTGAAAACAGCTGTGGACTGTCATGGAAAGGCTTCCCTTCCCCTCTCTTCAGTTCCCGTTCTATTCCTCAAATGGAACCAACACAAATCCAGAACTCACTTGATTATCTAAACAGACACATCAGTGGTGTCAGCAGCTTCTGACTGGAACTGCCTGAGCAATGCAGCAAACGCGATGATGTAAATCTTCACATCCATCTGTTTTTGCGTCACATCATCGGCGAAACTAAAGAATCCCTGTTGTAGAGCGGACACCAGTCCGCGTAACTGTCTAATGTAAAAATGATGTGTTGTCAAAATTCACGGTAAGATGCGGAGGGCTAACTTGTTACAGACGGTAAACACTGGCTCTCAGTGTTTACCTGCTGCCTTGACTGGTGATTGGCTGATTAGAAACTAAAAGCCGATGTCTTTCTGATCAGTAACATGCATGATCAACATTCTTCAGTGCAGAAGCCGTTACTGATGGGTGGAGACCGATATTCTCAGTGTCTGTGTGAGGAAGAGACAGGCACAAATCCTTTGTTTCCACTGAGCAGTATGCCAGCGGTGGATGTGGTTTGGTGTTTATGGTCCGGCACATTCAGGACAGCATTTTCACCGCCAGTTTTACTCTCATTGGGCATACTCATTAATATCAGGATAGATCACAGCTTTTTTAGTGGAGGATAATGAAAAATTATTGATGGAAAATGTACCTATTTGCAGATATTTCATATCTAATATATTTGAAAGAACAAGCAGCTTGGCAAGCTGGATATCTAGGTGCAATGATACTAGACATGGTATGATTGTCATTTGCATAGCAGTCAATCAAGGAGCGTCATTCAATTTCCTTGGTGCCGATTGGCTGTTTCCCCTATGAGTGAGGATGTTGGCTTCTGCTGAAGTGCTAAGATTGTTTCCATCGTAGGTATATATATATATATATATATATATATATATATATATATATATATATAAACTATCATATACTGTATATGAACTATCAAAATAGGCAGCTCTAAGTGTTTTTAGAGGGGTCCAAGGTATTTATGGACTTTAGCTATTCTCGGGGTATGCAGATTTTTAATGATACAGACTACTTTGTAAAATTTGACTAGTTTTCAGAAATTATTTTCTTTAGGCAGTAAAGAAAATACTGCCTAAAGTATTTGATAAAATACTTATCAGTATTTTAGCAAATACTGATAAGTATTTGGTAAAATAGGCATGATGTTTAGAGTTTTACAAAATCTGTCATCAGAAATTGGCCACAAATCTCTGGTTGGCGCATCTCTAGCGCTGACCCTCCTTGTAAGTCCTGAGTGCTGTTTACTGCAGATTGGCCCCGACTTGGTGGAATCCATGGTGATGACTGAGCTGACTGCTGATGTTAACCTCTCCTCTAAATGTTACAGGACTTAAACTCAGAACCAAAGATCTCAGAAGCTGACTCAGGTGAACATGGAGCCTCTTCCTGGACTCTCTGAAACCCAGAGTGAGGAAAAGTTCAATTCTTGCCTTTAGCAAACAAAACACTCCCAGTTAGGACTGGACTGTTTTCTTTAGCGTGAAGCACAGCCTAAGCTATCCTCTGCACGAACATGAATAAACACACATGTTCCCATTTACCCTGTAGGGACACACACATGTGATTATGTGCACGCAGCTCTGGAACATCAGATTTATTTATGAGGTAAAAGAGGGGTTCGTGTAGATCTGCAAAGTAGAGACATGCTATTTCTGGCAACAGGCGGCCATGGAGCTCTTAGATCATTATTTGGAAGCAGCTGTGGAGGAGATGTGGGTCAGCGGGACATGAGGACTCAGATGTCCAGATTTACTGATTCCAGAGGTGGGGCATGAGTCAGATAACAACAGAGAGTAAACAACTGCAAAGAGAGGAATGTTATAGAGAACTGATGATTCATTAATTGGTTTTACAGCATCGGGGAAATCTGATTTTTTTTTTTCTTAAACACAAAAGATTGCAGGTTTACTGTAATACTTAACGTTTCCAGTAGGTGGAGCCTCTTCCTGTTTTGTGTCAGAGTTAAAGGTGTTTTTCATTCAGAGTAAACACAACAAACAGGACTGGAAGTCGTTCAAGTAGGGAAAGTTGCTTGCGTGGCACAGACTGAAGAAGGGAATGTAGTCGACTGCTGTACCACACATTTCTGCTTGGCTGACACACATGCGCACACACACACACACAGGTTCTGTAACAGAGGGTAAAAGGTAGCAAACGCTCAGCGACAAGCATTAACCCTGAGAACATCACTTTACAGAACATCTGCCTGTAGTTCGAAATACGTCCCAATCTCCCTTTATAGTGTTACTACATCATATTCGCCGTACAGAATGATTTTTTTCCTCCTATAAGGATAACTGAAACGCAGGTAAACCAATGGAATCATCTGGAATGATTTCTTCCCCTACAGAAAGAATCAAAGTTTAGATCTTAGTTTTTTAAGAGAAATATTAACTTTCTGCTGTAAATGAAAACAAGCACTTTCCATAAAGCCAGAGAACCAACACACTGTCATTCCACACTGTCATTTATTAAACAAAGATAGACCCAAAGCAGAGTGAGCAGACAAGGAAATTAACTCCAGAACAGAGACAGGAGCTCCATCCTGGACTCTGCGTGCCTTAAGCATGGTCAATGTTAAACGCCCATTACATGACTAAAGGAAAAAAAGACTCAAAAAGTTTGGCTTATTCAGATGAGTTGCCAGGTAAAAGTCTCTTTTCTCTAAACACAACACTACAACACAAACTAGGTTGGCAAAGCTTCATCTGAGTGAACCACAAGTCCTCTGGAACGATGGTCTACAGACAGACGTGATCACATTAGAGTAGTTTCTGTAATCTCCCTATTCCAAATCCTGCATGTCATCAAGTCAACATGAGCTCCAATGTACACTAAAATGCTCTGGAATCAAATGTGAGACCATCTGGGTGATGTCTGAAACTTGACCCAAACTGGGTCAAACACAAAATGAAGCAATACTGTAAATAAAAGCGGGTCACGAATCCTCCTGTCGGGTAAGCGAACTTCTCGACTTGATTGTTTGGGGGTAAGCTGTGGTTGCCATTTGTCCATATTTGTTTCAATGGTAACTAAATAAAGACAGTGACTAACACTTCAGGGACTTTGTTGCATCAAAACCCGGAACACGGTTCTGAAGGATATTTAGGACTGAGGCTAGGTGGTCGAGTCGACTCTAATCTGATGTGACAGAAGGTGAGTCACCCATGAACGATGCAGGGCATCATTTAGGCCAGCTAACGCACTAACCAGTCAACAACTTCCTGTTTGTTCGTTATCACGGACTGATAAAAACGCCAACAGATCCCCGTCTGCTCAGTCGTAAATTTCAGATGTCACAGCAGAGCATCTGAAAACAAAGACTTCAATCCTCTTGAGGTGAGCAGCTTAGCTTTTATGCTACCACATAATTCCAAAGAACAGAAGAAGTCGTGGAGCCCCGGTGTAGCTCTGTGGGCTCCAGTGGTTTTGGCTGTTATGGGATGTCAGAGTCCCTCTACTTTTATGGCTGAAAGTTCTGGCAGTGACACCAACTTGTTTAGTAAACTTTGTGGTGACAAAAAGGACTTTGGTTTAGGAGATTGTGCAAAGTGTTCAAAGTCTTTTCTTTTTCAGCTCAAAAAGCTTATTACACTATAACAACAACAAAAACCTTTTTTCCAGGTACCAATTGATGGCTAAAAGAGTCCAGGACATCATCGAATCCAGGAAGATCATTTTCACCCCCAAGTTCTCCTGAAAAATATCGTCATGAATAAAAGCTACAGATAAAAAAGATTTATTTTTGTTAAACTCATATGCTGGAGAGGAGTTGTCATTATTCTGTATGCATGTGCAGTCATGCTGTTTGAGAATGTCGGTGCTGAAATCAAATCCATCTACTGTATTTAATACCTGAGCTTTGTCAGACATGTTTTTATAAGCAATAACAGACTGAAAATTGACTCTGTAATTTAGCACCTTGAAATTGGGCCTCTGTCTCTTTAAGAAGTTCCAGGATTCCTCAAACATGCATAGAAGAATCAAAGCAACACTCCAGGTAGGTTTTGGATGAGGAAATAATATTCTAACATGATGTAAAGCTGAAAAAAACTGATTTCTCATAATACCTCCAACCCTCGTTAATTTCCACCTTTGGCACTTAATAGTTATTCATAACTAAACCAAAGTTAAAGTCAAAGCTTGAAAAACCCAGAGACCAAAAATCAGTCACAGTGTTCTGATCGGTTCATCTCTAATGATATTCTAAAACTTGACCTCTGACCTCTGAGTCAGGGTTCTACAGAGGAGAAGGTGTTTGCCAACATCAGCTCCAGGAGCTTCAGGTTCTTCACCAGGCAGCAAATGTTCCCACACAGACTCCGACTGAGCAGCAGATCCCATCCAGGTGGATCCAATCCAGTTTATGAGAGATTCCTGCAAGGTGAAGGGCTTTACTCACACTTTAATAGTTTTACTGAATTAGTTTTACAGTGCGGTTTAGACAGGGAAGTTCCGCTAAAATGAACAAGATGACGCAGCGGGTGTAGAGGGAGTCACTGAGCTGCACAGAGGGGGGGCAGAGAAGGTACAGGACTGTAAATGTTTAATGGGTGATTGGAAGAAACAGTCCGTCTGCATCTATAGTGTGTTTCTATTAACTATCAAAATGTGCAATTCGGAATTAGGAAAATAAATTTGCGTAAAGGAAACATGGAAACGTTTTTGCAAAAGGAAGAGATGGTTTTTCAAAATGAGTATTTCACAAAACTGCATGGAAACACTTTTCACATCATATGAGTCACATGATCAACATCCGGATGCTACCACTGGTGGAAAAGACGAAGAAGAAAGTGACAGGAAGTAGTTGGGGGATGATGGTGCGGTATTGCTTTTTAGTGTCTTATTGTGTGAACAAGCTTATTGACATGTTATTTTAATTGTGTTCCTCATTTAATGGAAACACCACAATTGAGAAATTCTGTGTTTTTGCAGAAGGTCAACAAAGTTCTGGCACAAATTTGCATTGGAAACACAGCTAGCTAGTCTAAATTAATAGCTGCGTTTAATTTTACCATGAAATTGTGCAATTTCAACTTATGAAAATATTTACTTAAAGGAAAAGTGTAAATTTTGTAAAAACGTACGTTTTTCAATACAAGTTTTTGGTGCCAAGATGAAGTGGGTTTTCAGCCATATCAAAATTGGTGTTTGTCGCAACACTTTTTTTCAAGCTATATCAGTCATTTCAGGATGTATACAGCAGCAAAGCGCTTCCTGGGACAATGTGTGTCGCAAAATTTATCATAAGTTTGTCCTTAGCTGCTTTTTCATTTAGCCTAAAATTGCGCAAATTGGAATTACAAAAATAAATTTACTTAACGGAAACACAAAGATTTTGAAAAACAGTTTTTTTTGATAAAACGTTTTGGAGCTAGGATGAGTTCATTTTTTTTGACGGTATTGAAATTACTGTATTACACAAAATTGCAATGGAAACACTTTGTTCACAACACACAATTCACGTGATCAACAACTGGATGTTACTACTGGAGGAAAAGACGAAGTAGACAGGAAGTGGTAAGAAGATGATGGTGCCTCATATTTTTAACAACTTATCGCATGAACAAATGTATTCACTTGTGATTTTAATTGTTTCTCATTTAATGCAAACACTGCATTTGCGAAGTTGTGCTTTTTCGTCATTAGCAGAGCATCGCCAAAGCTTTGCACACATTTGTAATGAAAACCCAGATACTGTCTCTGTCCCCTTAGGTCAGCCTGACAGACACAGGCCTGCACTGGGCGTTGGGATCCAGCCAGCGCCGGCCCCGCTGCCACAAAGGCCGCTCTGTGGTTTGACAGGAGCCGCCGTTGGCGGGGAGACGAGCCAGGAGGTCTCTCACCGCGGTTTTGGACCCGATGTTCTGGGAGCACAAAAGGCTTTGCCTGTCCCCATACAGATCCTCTGAGCCAAACAGCCCTTTTCACACAACTTGTGCTGCTCTGTGGGCATGAGCAACGACAGCCAATCAGAGGGCGAGATCTTCAGGTTAGCATCAGAGCATGAATTTTCTGGCTATCGGCATTCTCAGCCTGTCCCTTTCTGGCTTCAGAGGTTTGTTAGAAAACATTAGTGAACAAACACTACGATGGAATGATCTACATCAAAGGATAATCAAAGGCCCAATGACTGGGCCATTCTCATTTTATGAGAATGGCCCAGTCAAAGCATAGGCCTAAATCAAATTAAGAATCTGTGGCAATGGATGAGCGTTTTAGATTTCTACTACTAAAACCTTTTCAAAAACCGGCAATCGGTTTTAAATTTGCCTTCTGATTGATATTTGAGCCACTCAGTGTTGATCGATCTCCGTTCGGCTGTAATGTGACAAAATGTAGGAAAGGGAGCTTGAAGAGTTTGTGCTCCTCCATAAACCCCGTGCTGTAGGGTTGGAAAGCCAGGCAGAGAGCCTGGAGACGGGATGTGATTGGTGAAGGAAATGGTTTGAACTTCCTCCTCTCTCTGCTCTGTATCCATGAACCCTCTTTTTACAACCCCTCTAGGATTTCAGGTCACAGTTCAGGTCTTGTTTGAACTTTGGAAACGCTAATGAGCTCCACAGTTCATTAACAATGTGTAACTGTTGCCACGGTTACACATTGTAGCAAAAATCCCTCTAATTGCACACCAAATTGTCCAAACATGCAGCGACTCAGCCAAACAAATTATGAACAAAAGTCTACAAAGAGAACAAATCAGGACCAACATAACGGAGCTACTTCGGCACGCTCCCGCCATGAGACCTGAAATAAACTGGGATGTTGGCATGAAGACCTGCTCTGCTGCCTCGGGCCAGATCTGAAAGGTAAAAGGAAAAAAAAGACGTTCCTACCTGAGCAGAGGACGCCTTTGTGTCTGGCGCAGGAGAAGTCGTCGCACTCGCAGAAGCTTCCATAGATCTTCCCGAACTCGGACTCGTAGCAGAGGCACTGGTTGCAGCTGCACTCTCCGCGGCCGCTGCAGACCTGCTTGCCCTCAGCTTCCCGGCAGGCGCTGAGGTACATGCTGCTGGCCTCGCCCTCCTGGCACTCGCAGTGGGCGCCCAGGTAGCCCGGCTCGCACTGGCAGGTCCCGCAGTTGTACATGCCTGCAGGGTGGAGGCTTTGGTCAGGGTCCACTCCATCAGCACTCTGTGCAGCACTTCTTAAATGCAAAAACCTTTTTCTTTGTAGTTTTTTTTTTTTTGGCAGATAACTGGACTATTTCTTAGACATTATCTTTTATCTGAGAAGCATCCTAATCTTCAAGGTTTCTGCCTCAGACCAGAACATTCCTGATTAGTCTCAGACCTTGTTACCCATCAGTCCCACTCAGTTGCTGGGTTTTCCTCCAAGTTGTAAAGTGTTAGAAGAAAAAGCAGTTTAAAAACAGTTTAAGAAAAGCTCTGAATTTCAGCTGAGAATCTCTTCATAATCACGTCAAAGCGGCCATTAACTGAAGCAGCTTTGAGTGTTTTTCTTATTAAAAAGACAAGGTTACTTCACATCCCTCTCTACTACTGGATGAAGTGAAGAACACTGCTTAGCTCATCGCAGCAGCAGCTGGGTATGTGACAGTTTATCACATTATAACAACAAACCTAAATTGCATTTTATTGGGATTTTATTTGGTAGGACACAAGAAAGTGCCCAATTGTTGTGCTTATTTTCATACGTTTTTCCAAATAAAATGTGAATTGTAGCACTAATAAGAACTGACTCAGTCTGTTAGAGCTGCGTGTCGTTTGGTTTATGTCTCTACCTGCTGTAAACATCGACAAACTGAACTTTTTGCCCAGTTTTCATTCCAAAACGCAAGAAACCGAGTGAGATCGGATGGAGAGTACCTGAGAGGGCCCATTTCCATGGTCTGCCACAGACTGTTAGCTGAATGAACGTCTAAACTCAGAGTCATTCTAATACATGGATGTGCGTTGGCCTAAAACATTCTGTTGTGTTTAGGATTGCTGACCTGCTGTAAGCTTATCGCTTCCTCAGGCCTTATGGAGCCAGTAACAGGTTTCCTTTTATGGCTGTCCTGTATTTGGTTCTATTTCACTGTGTTGTGTGGCTCCGTCACATGAAGCATCAGTAAAACACCATCAGAATAGAACATTATTGTGACAAAGTGTGAAAAAACTCTTACAAGACACTGCATCAAGCAGCACAAACTGAAGCTACCCTGCTGAGCGACAAGTTGGAACGTTAAGATGTTATAGATACAGATTTAGAGGAGAAAATGTTTTGAAGTGGAAACAAAGTGACACATGGAAAGAAAAGAAAAACCCAAACTGTCAAAGACAAAAGAAGAGCTTCTGTGTCCACTCATGACTGCAGGGTTCTGGTTTGTACAAGAAAATGGTAGATTTAGGGGAAAGCGTTGACCTAAAAGCTCTAAAACTGAACCTAAACCGATCTCCATTATGGATTCTGCATAACAGAAGTCATAAGAAAATTATTTTGGGCTCAACTGTTAGAATAATAAAAGTGAGATATTTTCTAGCTTAAAGACTTTTTTTTCATAAATGCAATTAGCTTTCAATGTAAATCATTAATGCAGCTTTATATTGTTCCCCTTTAATATAATTTTGTGACATTTTTTGCAAATGATCTGCCATCATAATTTCATCCAGCCTGACCAATCTGAGCTCCAACCTGCACCTTCATCATCCTGATGCTCAGTCTGTTCTGGCTCAGTTATCTTGATGGCGTTGTGTTCAGAAGAACTGTTCATTTTAGTGACTCATCACATTTTCAGGCCCTCTGAGTTTTCTGTTTCCTGTTGCAGGGATGAGACATTTCCAGCAGTTTCCTGTGAATATCCCAGCCCACCATTCCAATTATAGAAAAGGGAAAAGGCTTATGTAATCAGGGTTTCATGTAAAAAGTATTTATTTTTAATTGAGCATATTTGTTTTTTTTTTTGTAATCACCCAACAGATTATGCTAACCCAGGAGTCTCCAAACGTTTTGTGAAATGATCAACTTAAGAGCACTCGCAGGCCAAAACAGAAAAAACCACTAAAATCACAAAAACAACATTGAGAATTGCTCAACCTGCTCAACATCAAACTAACCATGAAATGTTTACAAAATGACAGATTATTTTGTAGGAATAGAATGTGAAAATCATAGAAAACTTCAAAATGGTTTCACACGTGAAAGAAAGGCAACTGCATTACTGAGCGGGGGAGCCGTGGGGGACGGCTGCTCTCTGAGGAGGAAGCATCTAACCTCCAGGTTGAGGTGGAGCTGAGGTGGAGCTGAGGTGGAGCTAGGTCCACCCAGGTGTTTCACACAGCTGAGTGGCTGCCATGGGAGATTGAAGGATTTCCCACACATGCATAAAAAGGTACTAAAGGCAACACAAGGTGCGTTTTTGATGAGAGAATGAAATAACAGCACGATGAAAAGCTCAAAAAAGAAGATGTTGGATAACACTGCCCCTTTAAGTAGCATACCTCTCATTCCTTCACTTGCCCTCGTGTCTAACAGAAACTTTTTATGTTCAGTGTCTCTGGATCTGACCAGGGTGTAATGTGTGTGTGATGACCGTACCGATGGAGTTGCAGAGGCTGCTGTTGACCTGCGCCGTCCGGCTGCAGCTGCAGTCGCACTGATAGTTCACAGCCACCTCCAGGCGGTCCTTAAACCCCACCGGCTTTATGGTGAAGGTCTGGTCGGTGCCGCGGGGTGGGCAGCTCCGAGCTTCCACACTCACATTGAAGGACACCTACCAACAGGACACAGTCATTAGAGCGCAAAAAGCCACACAGCGCTCCGTTTTCTTTCCCCAAAAACAAAAAAAGGTGGGGGGTGAACCCTGTGTGACCCCCGGCCTGTTGGTGTGGCTCTGGGACACACAGCCAACATCCATCTGATTACACTGAGGAAGGAAATCCTGAGAATGTTTTTTAGCAAACATCACCCATCCCAGAGACGGTTTCAGTCATGAAAGTGAAGCACAGAGACGTTTCTGGATCCAAACCAGAGTTCTGATAACAGCAGAGTCCAACTCTAATTAAAGGGTGTTCGTATCCGTATCACAGAGCCAGTTTATACACACCCTGCTGAGCAAGAAGAGGAAATACAGAAATATTCTGCTTTAAGGTTCTAAACAGAGAAAAGTTAATAATGCTACTCAAAGAATTTCTAATAAATGCATTTACTTAAAAAAAAACAACCTGGCATCAGGTTACTTACCGTCTGTCAACACCAAACAATTCATCTTCTAATCTGAATCTGAGTCGACATATTCAGTGTTTCTCATTTCCAAAGCCAAGAAAAGTGGCAGAGCAGTAAACAAATCCCACAGACCTCAGTGTGTCCTATATGACAGAACGCGTTTTTAGGGAAAACCGTTTCTACTTTTATTTTGTGTTTGTGGGTGAGGAAAATCTGAAAGTTATTGTAGAAAAAAAACATTTTACCAGCTTAGGCGTCACTGAATAAGCATAAAACACATCTACAGTTTACCAGGACTTAAAGATGAGGTAAATCATAGCAGTCATGTTTTTTTTTATAAACAAAAGCCAAAATATAGACTAATGAGCAGAAAACGCTGATCTGATCAAACACATGGCTACATAAACATGGGAGCACCTCTATAACAGCAGGAGTTTGTGGTGTTTGTTGATCATAGAGTCCATTTCCAAACTGTTTAGAGTTCATCGTTCTGCCATGAGAAAGATTATTCACAAGCGGGAAAAAATAAATAAATGAGGACGGCTGCAGACCTCGCAAAGCCAGGAGACGCTGCTAGCGGGTCCACAATATGGGACATCAGCACGATGATGCCGATGTCTCATCAGGCCAGAACAAGTTCTGAACAGACCAGGAGCTCCTTTATCCTCGCTGTGTTCACTTCAGTTTGTCTCTGTGAGAAATGCAACATTACCTAAAGATTTATCTAAGGCCAAAACGACGACATGGAAATCAAACTACAGCCACAGAAGAGCACAGTGGGATGGTTAACAGAAGCAGAGAAGCAGTCCGCATGCTGATCATTTTACAATGTTGAAGAAATGTGTAAAACTTCAGTAAATATAGACTATAACAGCAATATTATTCAATTGTCCAAATTTCCATGTTTGTCCCGTAAATAACATCTCTCTTCAGTAACTTTCAGCTTCATGCCACATTTGTCTTTCATTACTTAATTACATGTTTCTTAACTTCTAATTATTGGGGAAAAACCCAACTCAACCAGAAGGTCAAGGATAACTCCAAAGAAGAGTGAACCAAAAGTCCTCCACAATAATAAATGATACAAATCATCATTCTTTGAAGCTCATTTTGTATGTTTTTTCTTTCAAATTGTACAATTCTGTGGTTAATGGAAGCTACTGTGTCTGTGAAGCAGCTGCTCTAATTCAATATTAATCGTCATACTAAGAAAATTCTCAATAATCCAGTTTTACTCAGAAGCTTTTAGGCAAAGACAATCCATGAAAACTCTCAGATTCTAGCATAATGCTAATCTCTTATTTATTTATATACAGGCAGGTGACTGATTGCTCCCTTATCTTTTCTGATGTCAGGATCTAAATGTCCGGGCGGATTTCAGGGCAGCCTCCAGGGTGGGGGGGCGGAGGACGAGGGAGGGGGCGTCTGGGATGGGCAAACAATCGGAGCTGAATCAGGACAGGAAGAGGTTTGGTCACATGCCACACAGAAACCCCCTCTGCCCCAACGTGGGAAGCTTAACAAGCTAACGAGGCTCACAATTAAATTTACTGTAAATGTGAGTCAGGAGGAGAATGGTCCACACAATCATGTGGCTCATTGAGAGAACTGAGAGGATGCGACACGCTGATGGGGGCAAGAAGACGGTTAGGGACAGCAGTGAGAGACTTTAGCGAGAACATCTGTGTGTTTTGTTTTAGTGATCTGATCCATAGAAAGAACCAGAATGAAATCCAAGTTACTCTGAGGTTTAATAAAAGAGAAATTGTAGGTGGAAGTAGTAACAGAAAGTGGTTGGGTTAAAGAAACTCGTGATATAAGAAGAGGGGTTGGGATGGGTGTGTGTGGGGGGGATGAGGGGGGTTACCATGGACACATCTTACCAAATGATGGAATCCTTATGACTACCCTAAATTCAATTAACTGCTATAAAACTAGAAAATTAGGTCAAACAAAGCAACACGCAACTAAACTCAAATGATGCAGATTTGCTTTGACTAAGAAGCATCTGCATTGAAATAAAAGCAGCCGTTTTACTGCTTCTGCTGCCAGGGCGAAGCAGCCCAGCCAGCATTCTAATTCCCTTCATGCCGGGCGGTCTCACAGGTCCGGCCCGGTCCGGCCTGCTTCTATGGGTCACCATTGAGATGCAGCAGCAGGCGGCGGCGCGCCGTTCCCTCAGAAAACAGGGAGAACACTGGCCTCCAGCAGGATAAAAGACATCACCCGAGAGCCCCTCTCCATTCATCCAGGCTGAATCGTCCGGGCTCATTCACCGGCTTTTCCCATCCCAAAGCAGCCCAGGGAAATAAAGCATCCCAGTGGAGGGACAGAGAGGAGGATTCCTCACTGTGAGGCTGCTTGTTGGAGCCTGGCATCAACAATAGATTCAAATCTCATCCCAGCCTCAAACGGGATAAAAAGTGACCATGAAAGCCTTTCAGATGCACAGCAATCCCCTCCGACAGCCAATGAAACATTTCATTAGATGTTTAACTCCCATCTGCAGACTCAAGTCAAGTCAGGTTTGTTTGTATAACACGCTTAAAGCACAAGGCACTTCTCAGTGCTTGACACCATGAAACATAATTCACAGATTATGAAATAAGCAAAACAGTACATTTGATCAAAATCACCAAGCAAATATATTGATCGATGTCTCAGTTATGAATCAGAAGCAGCTCTTAGTCTAGATTTAAAGGAACTCTGTGTTTGGGGCGTTTCTGGAAGCTTGTTCCAGATTAGGTTAGAACTGAATGCAGCTTCCCCGTGTTCTGGTTCTGGTCGTGGTGATGAGTAGACCGAGTCCACCGAATCAAAGAAATGCCAACAGAAACACATTTTCATTAGTACATTTATATTTGGTTCAATTCTGCAGGAATGAGCTGCTCACAGCCGCAGCATGTTGGGGCAGATCGGTTCGGTTAGCTCTGATTTGTTTTTCTTGTCGACTTTTGTTCATGTTTTTTAGTTGAGTCATTGAGTCATTGCATGTTTGGACAATTATTCCCTGTGGTTCTGGGTGCTAGCAGGGATATAAATCATCCCTGGTGGCGCGCCTGTATCAGAGACCCCGACTTAGCCGACGTCCTGATGGTGACAAACTGTCACTATTAATAAAGAATAAATACTGCAGCATTTAGGACATCAATTATAAGTGAGTCATAATCAGTTGGCATTTTATTGCACTTGAAACCTAATGAGCTCTTAACATAACCTTATGCATGCATGCAATTTGCATATGCATATCATTTTAATCAAACAATTAACATACGTTTCACCCTCTTTCCCCCCCCCATCATCATGATTTCCTTATTATCCTCCATTTTAGCATCTCAGCAGTTGGGTCTCCAACAGACCGAGACTATTATTGTCCTGCAGAATGTAAATGCATTACAGTTCAATCTGAACAGTCCACCAAATGCAGCACAAAAGCAGGTCTATGATATTGTTTGTGAACATAATATTACAATGGAAATTGTGATGTGATTTATTGTGTGGCCTTCCCCAAAACCCTGGTGTAAAATAAACAGTACCGTGAACTGGTTTGGAGGAATGACAAAAAGGTTCCACACAGTCAAAGAGACATGCTTCGTCTCCGTTATGAGCAAAGATCTCACCGTCTACAAGCTCCTATGTACGATGGTTTCACACCAAGAGCAACAGGTTTAAATATGGGGGCTTCAGTACAGGTAGAAATGACATTTATGCCAACAGTCCCCATGACTACAGCAAACAGAACAGGAGCTGAATCAAATAACTACCACCGCTTAAGGACATCCCCTCCATCGTCCGGCAACATCAGATATATTTAAATTGAAAGAAAAAGAACTGACAACTTAATTACTTGGAACCGGAATTTAGGATTGGGATTGAAAATGTGCCGCAGGAGTAAAAACTGGTGAAAACTGATGAGTTTCAGCTAATTTTGGTGACTTCTTGTCCGTTTAAAAAAAACAACAAAACACCTCGAGCTGACAAGGCAGAGTTTTTAACAGTTTCTGGTAATACCATGACTGCAAGATGGAGCCCGAGCTGACAAACAGCAACACTTTGTCATTTGACAAAAGACTGAATGCAGATTAAATACTTTTTGTTTTTCCTGGAACACTCAACAGGTAGGCGTGGCAGGTTGTTCGTCACTAAGAATGCAGAAAGTCATTTGTCGTGTTTAAAGAAAGGTTAAGACTGAGATCAAAACCACAAAGGTGGTTAAAGTGAACATGTTCCAACAGGCAAATACAAAAGATCTAGAAATGCTAGCTTAGTAACAGATGTATGAGTTTGAAGGCTGAAGGAAAGATAACAATGTAGCCAAAACATTCAGAAAGATTTCTAGTGGATGACAAAGTTTCTGTGAGCAGTGAGAACAGCACTCAAGGTCTTCTGACTGGCTTGATTCAGGCATTTCCTTTCCTTTTTGTTTTTTTGTTTTAACAAGCTGAACATCAGTGATCTGCATCTTTATAACAAAGTGCAAAAAAACTTTAATGTAATTAATCAGCCTTTTTCACTGTGATGACTTTTATTTCACACTTCTGTTAAACTTTGTTACATTTAGTAACATAAAGCCTTCTCTTCCTGCCCTGGTGTAGCAGGAAATGACTCGAAGATCTAACAGGTTTGATCAGATAACCTGCTTGCTCATGTTATTGTTAGCAGGAAGGCATAGCGGACTGCTATCCAGTTGGATCAGCCTGGCTCAGAACAGGTGTTTGGAAACTGATGGGTGAATCCTGTATACAGTAATCTGTTAGCATAGTTAGTAACCTGCTAGCATATCGTGTTTAGGAACTTGTTAGTGTGAAATAACCTGCTAGCATGGTTAGTAACCTAATAGCACTGCGAGGGTAGTAACATGCTAGTGCAAAATAATCTCCCAGTGTGGTTAGCAACCTGCTAGCATGGTTAGTAAACTGGTAGCACAGCACGGATAATAACCTGTTAGCACAGCACAGTTATTAACCTGCTAGTGCAATGTAGTGCAGTTAGCAACCTGCTAGCACGGTTTGTACCCTGCTAGCATAGCGCTGTTAGTAACCTCCTAGTACAGTGCAGTTATTAACCTGCTAGCAAGTTAGCAAATTGCTAGCATAATACAGTAACCTACTAGCATAGCGTGGTTAGTAGCATAACATGATTGGTAACCTGCTAGCATAACGTGGTGAGTAACCTGCTAGCACGGTTGGTGTTGAATGGGCAGTGAAATATATACAATACTGTTAAATATTAGTCACCATAACATCAATATTTATAGGGCATATCAATATCAACCCAAATATTCACGTTGGTACATCCCTACCACAAAACTAAACATGTTATATGGCATTTGCTTAAGGCCAAGGCTCTAAAACTTAAATGATATACAAAGCTGCTCCAGTTGTGATTTGACCTTACCTGCTGACCAATCAAAAAGTTAGAATAAATCAAGATTTTCTCTCTGAATACTTTCCTCTTCCCTATCTACAGCCTTGTTTAGTAGTTGTGAAACAAGTAGAGTAAAAAGGTCTGGAAGCAGAACAACCAGCTGAATCAGAGGGAGGTGGTCTCTTTAAATACACAGAAACTGTAAAGAATATTTGCAAATGAAATTTTACACCTCAAAGCTTTATTGTGTCATTCAAGTAAAAATAAAAATTAGACCATCAGCCACCAATCAGTTGTAGCCACACCATACTATCATGCACTCAAATCAGTAGCCTGCCAGCCAGTTAGCTGTCATCTGCGGGTCAAAAGCTGTAATTTGGGAAACAATAAGCTATAATCTGCATGCAATGTTTAATTAAAACTAGAAATGCAGCATCATTCATCAGATACATGTCGTTAAACTGGAGATTTCTCTTGGACTGCGCTGCAGTGTGAGTGGTTTAGGTCTTAATGGTGACCAGAGGAAGCCAGTGATAAAGTTTTCATAACCCCAAAGCAGAAAGCGCTGCCCGGCTGGAAGATCTCAGAGGTTTCTCTGTGGCTCACTGCGTATTATAAAACATTTAGAGTGCGAGTGGGAGGTTTGGAGAAGGACTCACCGTTTCTCCAATCTTTAAGTCTGCACACTTCCTGAAGCCTGGCAGCGGCTTCCCATCTTGGCAGGTGGCGGTGAAGGACAGGTTGATGTCCTCGGGGTGGTCCGACACAGTTAGCTCCACTTTGGACCGAATGTTCTGCAGATACAAAAAGGTTAGAAATGGATGATTAACGCCTGGGCAATAAATCAATAAAATATGTTGTGATAGACACATAATCAATATCAATAGATAATCCATCCAACAGAATTCAATAACTTCATTGAACTCTGATCCAGAACCACACAGCATTCTGGGAGATGTAGGCAGAGGAACGGCTTCCGTGGCTCAACCTCTCACAGTGAGCTAAGCAAGGTGGGTGGCATCAACCAACTCATTCTTTGGTAACCTAGCAACAACCTATTGAGCAACTTGCACAGCCTCAAAAGTGCTTCAAAATAAAAAAAAAGGGCAGTGTGATTTCTAAAGCAGGAGAGGACTTTGAACAGCTGTTCTGGAAGTGGAGGAACATTGACAACATGGCTCCCATCCTGCTGCTTCATGCCTGCCTGTCTCTGGGTGAATAATAGAGCGGAAAAGAAACATGAGGAATGTGTTTTTTTACACTCAGTTTCACCACAACTATGAGCGTTGCGCGTGGATGCAGGCTGCAAGTGGAGTGTTGCAAACAGCCGCATGCAGCTGCAGCTGAACTGTGCCCAGAACAAATGAGAGGCATTCCCACGCACATGGAGGAGACGTGGAGTCCATGCTCTGACCCGGGACGCCGTCGCGCCGAGGCAGCGCCGCCTGCAGCCGCTGACCCCAGGCTGCTTGATACAACGTGGCAGCTGGAATGTTAATGCCGCCGCGTGCCAAAGATCACCAAACCCGCTTCTGACACACATCAGAGGTCAAAACTAAAGGCGGCTTGTCCCTGGCTGAGGAGAACTTTTTGCACGCCCACGCAGGAAAACATGAGGCGAAGCTGCACACACGCACCGCTTCGTGAAAACGCGTTTCGTAAAGACCCAATCAGATGAGAGTCTGGCTTCAATTTAGAGCCCAGACAGGAAGAAGAGGAACATGCTGCACTCAGAGAAAAACACTGGAGGTACTGGGGTATTTAATACAGAGTCCAGCTGGACACACACACCCTGGCGCTGCTTCAGTGTGTGTGTGTCCTGCTGACACGTGGGTTCCTACAGCTCCTCCCGTGAGCCGCAGCGCTTCATTTCATCACCAACACGGCCGATCACATGCCAGAGGAACCGACCTGCAGCTGAGACCTCATCACTACCTTCACAATGACACCAAGATCCAGGTTAGGGCTCAAAAAGTTAATTGTGATGAATGATTATTGAAATGATCGTCAGCTAATTTAGAACACCCACTCACAGCGGTAGGTAAGCCAAACCTGGACAATAAATATGTATTTCAGATGAAAAACCTAGTTAAAAATATTATGTATAAAAAAAAACAAAAATCACCCAAATCTTTTAGTGGGCACCGTTTACTCTGCAATTATTAATCGGGTAATTAATAAAATAATCAGTAGATCATCCCTGGTCTGTATCGATGTCGAGTCCAGCAGAAAGGCCTGATTTTTTTCACGTTGGTGTTTTTAGCTCCATCACCTGCTACAAATGATCAAGCGACGCTAAAGTAATATTATGTTAATGCGTCTTGGGCAATAAAATGTTTCCTTTCTTAAATGAATTATTTGTGTTTTTGCATGTTCTCACGTGTTTCTGATATTGTATTAGAAACACGTGAGAAAAAGAAAAGAAGCAGCTCCAACCAAGGCCTTTTACAATGAATAATGTATTAGGAAAATCACATAATCAAATTTGGTGATGACGACGTCAACTGCAATAAGTCCAGATTTTCTTAAATCTTTGTTATAGCTTCTAACCCTCTGTGACTTTTAGTATTTTTGGCACAGTCACCTGCATCAGGAATGGACACCTGCAGCGGTGAGACTCCCTCCAGCAGGCTGCAGGTGTTATTAACTTGCAAGGTGTGAATTCCTGACATTTGGAACATAACAACCAAAAAAGCACCTGCATTCAAACAGCTCTTACTGCCGAACAGAAATAAACAATACAGTCAATTCAGTGTTGATGGTATTCTGAAACCAAGTCAAAAAGATGATCCAGAGTCGGCACACAGCTTCAGTTATTACAGCAAGAAACTGGAGATCAGGTCCAAAGTCTGGGAGTAGTGATGGACTCTGACCTAAACATTCAGAGCCACATAAAGACAGTTACAAAGTCAGCCTTCTATCACCTGAAGAACATCTCCAGGATTAAAGGACTGATGTTCCAGAAAGATCTGGAGAAACTCGTCCATTATCTTTAGTTGCATTGATTACTGCGACAGTGTCTTCCCAAGTCTAAAAATAAAAAATAAAATAATCAATCTGACAGCTGCAGCCAACGTCGTATCTGTTGAAGAATGGAATGTCAATCAAGTTTATATGTCTTAGAAGCAGACAGGTGAATACTGAGGGGTTTAACAGCTGGTGATACAGATCTTATTAGATTCATGCTGTCTGAAAATAAATGTCTGACTTTTCTAGAACATTCTTTGCCTGTTTGGAACATGTAGTTGAGTCGTCTGCAGGCTCTGTTAACAGGACAGTGAGGTTCATGAGGAAGGATCTGCTTCTGCCGTCCTCCCCCTCCTCTTATCAGATGGCTGCGTCCTGAGCCGACCCACACAAACACAAACAGGAAGCCGGGCTCGCTCCACTCACGTTGTAGGCAGTGATGATCAGCTGGATGACGTTCTTCGAGTCCTGGTCCAGGATCTCCACTGTGGTTCCAGGTATGAGAGCTGTGAAATTCTGAAAACATGAAACCAGTAGAACCAGATCAGAGAAGTATCAAAGCGCTGCAAACAAAGATGCTGGGAGACGAAGCATACCTTATAAATAACGTAGAGCCGTTTGGTCACGGCGAAGATGAGGAAGATGTTATTTTCGGCCAGTTTCTCTCCCAGCAGAGCGAGGGATGGATAGTCCTGCAGAGAAGGAGAATCATGAGGCATTGTGGGTATTAGGTACACTTGTGCTGCCAATGAATTACAGTTCAGATCAGACAACGCTCTGAAGCTCGCAGTGAACTTTTGACCTCAAGATAAACGTTAATGTGGAGATGTTGTCGCCGCTCCACCCTCCTACGTCTCACACTGTGATGTGTTCATTATCTCTGGAAGCTTTGGTGTCTCTGATCTGATTTACAGGCAGAATCCAACAGATCAGGAGCAAAACGCTGCGGCCAGAACAGAAGCTGGGAAACGGAGTCCGTCTGTGTGGAGTTCAACCTCAGTATGAATCCAGCTGTCCTGTTTCTGCCTCCAGGTGTTTGTTAGAGAACATTAGAGGACAAACGGGTCAGGGAGAGCATGACGGAGGCAGACTCATCACCTTCCATGGTAGGGTTTGATGATTCCAGGCAGCTGGAGACTTTCTGCTGAAAACTGTGGAAGTTGCGTTGTTGTTTGGTTAATGTCTCATGTTGGGACACCTGGACTTTTTTAAAAAAGGAAACAAGGGAAGTTTCTTCTTTGAAGAAGTGCTAAAAAGCTTACAGAACATTTGGTTAATTCCATGTGAAAGTGACTTGGTGGTGAAAATTGACCTCTCCGACCAACCAACATTAAACAGAGGTAGGTTTCATCTTTCTAACGCCTACCCAGCAGTCCAGGCTCGTCTCCACCAGCAGCGGTCCAGCAGGGCGGGATCAGAAAACACTCACCCGGCGTCATCAGGGACATGTTTGGATCGTCAAGCAACAAGGAGCCAAATGTTGATCTGAATAGTGGGCGGGGCCTAACCAATCCATGAGTGACTTCAATGGCCCCATTAGCATGGTTGCTATGACAATAGCGAACTGAAGAAGCGTTCTGGGTGAGAGGCAAAATGTCTTCACAAAGCAAGAGAACGGGATCAATTGCCTTCTCCTCAGTAGCTAGGATGATTCACCGTTAAAATAGACAGTAATAAGTATTTTCAGAGGGAATCTCATGTATTTGCAGATTTTAGCTGCTTGTGTGTAGCTGTGGCCCCTAAACCCCAGGTAAACTGGGAGTCCACCATAAGAATTATAAAGTCATCGACTTCTGGTTTTAAACAGGCTTAAAACCAGACATTTCAGATGATGTTTGAGTTTCTCTTGGTCACTGAAGTGTTCTGGGGCTTCTTTTTGTTTTTTATTCGTCTCACCATCTTGGTGGAGGCGCTGTACTCGTTGTGGTCGTTGAGGTGACAGCGGCCGTCGTGAGGCTGGACCAGCCCCCCCAGCCGGCCGTCCAGAGCCAGGTGCGGCACGTCGTCCGTGGCAAACACCAGCAGGTGGTAGGCCTCCTTCCTCCAGCCGATCTCCTCCTGCCGGTGTCACAGCAGAGTCAGAAGCTGGCCGCGGCCAAGCAGGATGAACTGTTACAGTCACTGGAACTGCTAATCAGTAAAGGTTAGCAAAGCCTGAACATAAAAAAACAAAAACAAAACAAAACTCAGGATTAAGATTTTATTCTCCGGTTTAGTTTTGTTTACTGAAAGGTCACTGACAGTCACATCTTCCCTCTTTCCAGAAAGCCTGAGAACCACCAATCCACACACACACAGCTTTCTACAAAAGACTCAGTTCAGGCCATTATCACCAGGAAACAACAGGCAGGGCTCACAGACTGCTGACTAATGCATCATGGTGCTAAAGAAACAGCGTTTCACCCAATCAGCAGAGAGAGAAGCCTTTTGTAGCTCTTTTGTTCTCTATGTAAAGTTCTCAGAGCGGTGGGCGGCCCGATCACAACCCTCTGAACACCAACAACACACACACACTGTTGTGGGAAGAAACTCTGCTCTGTGCATCAAACACTGTTTGTGTCAAAGCAAAGCTGCTTATCTACTATTCCCACATATGTAATTATTTCTGTTCATACGCAGAACATGACAGCAGCACTTAATGAATCAAAATATTGTTCAACCCTAAAATGTTAAACATTTTTAATCCTGTGACGCATCCCAACACACCCGTTTGTATTTGTTGACAATGCTGCAGAAGCAGAAACATTTAAATGTAATCTAATGTTTGGCAAATAAAAAAGTAAACCTGAGGGAGTCGAAGCCTCACTGAGGAATCAAAGCAGATGAGGGTTAAATTTAGGAAATATGCTGGAGAGTGGCGACCGGTTACATGGAAACTAAAAAAACTATCTTTTTCAAGTTACTGAACACACCATATATATGCCAAAGCAGGTCAGTTGCTAACAAACACTCTTGTTTGCAGAAGTTGTTACAGAGTGAAAATAGTCTTCAGCAGTTAGATAATTAAAAAAAACTGAAAATAATCGTTTTGACTGTCTTAAAATACCAGCAACATCAACCATTGAATGCATTTATATTGCAAGCTTCTACATGATCAGTTTTTATGGTAGAACTGCTTAAAATGATACTTTTAGAGTAATAGGTTTTTTTTCTACACAAAGGTTCTGCATGGAACCTTTATATTTCCGTATCTGGTACGCCTGTGAGTCTGATGCACAATTGACATCTCCAAACAGATTCTGCCGGCCCACTGGGGGTTCATTTCTGATTCCAAAAATCAATCTGATGGGATGCTGGAAAACTAATTTGTTCAAGTTGTGCTAAAAGGAGTTAGCATATCAGCCATGCTATTCAAGCATGTCAATGTTCTACATGTAGCAGCAGCACAAACGTCCCCAATACTAATGTCAGCGCTTACATTCCACAGCCCAGAGCAACATAAAGAAATGCTGACAAACATAAATAAAAGTAAAACAAAAAACAAAATAAAAAAACCCTCAACATATAAATATGCTGAGGACTGCAGAACATTTGTGTTTTATTTCCGTTTTTGCAGGGAAGTGACAGTGATTACATTTAAAGTCTTAAAGTTTTGAATTCCCCTGCCCCATTTGGGGGAGTTTCTCTGTATTCCTGCAAAACAATCTGCACCTAGAAGCCGTGCTGAGACTAAATCACCTTCAAGCAGCAACTATTTGAAAGACAGCAGCTCCAGGTAAATTACAAGGCAAGTCATTCTCTTCCCTTAGAAAACAATTAAAGTGGGGGTGGAAGGTGGGATGTGACTGGGCCTGCTAGCACCTCGTCCTCCTGATCCAGCAGCTGCACCACACTCAGCTTCCTGTCTGTAACCGTGGCGCTTTGCATGTCCGACACAACTTTGCACCGTCACTGGGAGCATTTCAAGTAAGATTAAGATAGGAGGCACGATGTCACCTTGCACACGGCGGCCTGCAGGATGGCGTCGAAGCCGCCCTCTGGAGCGTCTCGGTTCCGGGACACCATCTGCTTCTGCACCTCCTCGTTGAAACGGTCCACTTTGTCCGTCAGAGAGAGGATGTGGCGAAAACCAAAGGTGGGCACGCAGTTTGGGAAGAGCTTGTATCTGTACAGCGAGATGCGGACAGAACGTCAGCCTCTGGAATTAAACAGTAAAAGCACGCTAAGCAGTAAATTTTATCTTTTAAGTCCCAAAGCTTTTGGCTTCAGAACAAAATAATAAAATACCTGATTATTATCCAAATCAGTTAATAAAAGGTATCAAAAGGTAAGAGTTGCACCGATTTGTTTTTTTTTTTTTTAATCTAGTAGAAATTCTACAAGCAGAGAAAAATAACTTACTGTTACATTTCTGATGCAGTAACTGAAGGGTCTTTCTTACTGTTACTCTAAGCTAAATATGACAATGCCAACTTGAAAAATGTGTCATTTGCTGCTGCATTATATTCTAAATGTAAAGTATAAAGTCCCAATGCTTCTGTTTTTTCCTGACCGTACCTGAACCCACCAGTTATGTTACATATTAGTGATTAGTGATAATAATAATAATAACAAAAGTATCACTCACACAGCAATGACAGGAGGCAGCTGGGGTCAGCACAATGTCATTCACACACACATACAAACACACACACGCACTCAACTGAGTGGAGATGTAACCTAGATGGCAAGTGATGCGTGATGGTGGTCTCACCTCAGGGGTAAACACTGTGTGCCCCCCCATCTATCTGCTCTCCTTTCTTTACTGAGTTTGCATCAGCAGCTCATGCAGAGCATTCTCCTTCGTTCTGCTTCATTCTAGCAGCTGCAGCACATTAATATACATGAATCACGAAAACAGCAACATGAGGTGTGACTGATACTTCAGTCTGCTGCAGACTCGCCAAAATAAAACCAAACTGCTGCGTTTTAGGCCAAAACAAGTAAAGTGTGAGTAGGGCTGGAAGATATGGCTGAAAAAAAAATCAGAGTATTGACAATATCAGTACTGATAACTATTGATTTGTTGTTTTGGTTTTTTTTGTTTTAAATGTCTGAAATTCTGCCAAACTGGTGAAATGACCTTTGACCTTTATTGTTAAGCAGCTATGAAACACGTTGGGAAAACATGAAAGTGCTGCTGCGCAAGTTACTCAACAGGTTGTTGCTAGGTAACCAAAGAGTGAGTGAGCTTGTGTTGCTCACTGTGAGAAGTTGAATGGCTAAAGTCTCCTCTCTGCCTACATCCTCCAGAATGCTGAGTGGTTCTGGATCGGCGTCGAGTGAGATTATTGGAAATTCAATCAGACGTATCACTTATTGATATAAACATAGCTCTTGATTTATTGTCCAGCCCTAATCCTGAGTGTGGTCGTGCTTCCTACCCGTTGCAGGGGTTCTCCTGGTACTTGGGGGCCGTGTAGGAGAAGGGCGACATGTTTTTATCCACGAAGGAGCCGAAGCCCAGACGGAAGTTGCTGGTCAGCTTCCCCATCTCCTCCGCCAGCTTGGTGCCCAGGTTACGGATGGTGTCCAGGTCGTCTTTCATGGATAGCGAGAGGTCCATCAGGTAGTAGAGGTCCACCGGGTAATCCTCCACCTGCCGCACCTGCAGGCTGAATGCCGTCTGGTCTCCTGCGGAGGCGGAGCCAGCTGGTGTTTACCCACAGACGGACGGACGCCTCGCAGTTTCCTGGTATTCAGCCGGTTCTTACCTGGCCGCAGGCTGAGGGAGATCCTCTGGGGCATGATCTGCACCACGTCGTACTGGGCCGGTCCCGATCCTTTAGTGCTCAGCGGCGAGTTCTGCAGGACGGAGATCGTACTTCTGGGGTACTCGATGAAGAGCGGCTCGCAGCCCCTCTTCTGCAAGTTTTGCTTGAGGTCGCATCGCGATGTCAGCGAGCGGCGCTTCCCGAAGTCCTGCAAGACCAGACGCAGCAAAGCTCACGCTGGTGGTCAGAGCAGCTCAACCATCAGCTTTTCCAAATGACAAATCATGACTCGGTCGAAATGTTAATTAGGTTATTTCAGGAAAGAGAGTTAACCTCAACATTCTACTGTATCAATGTTTGCGACTCTTATTTTGAAGGAAGAAAAAGTGCAGCGCTTTGTTGACCATGTGGAATAATATTGGCTTGTTTTCAGTGTGGCTGACAACACTTGCTTATGTAAAAACTGATTTGTTTGTATGGCAGCATTTTTGCACTAGTTTCAAAAACCAGAGAAAGCAAACGGATGCCATGGGAAACGTTACCCAGCCTCATGGTTGGCTCACATCATGGAGGTCCACTGCTGATCCTCTGCTACCCAAACTGAAGGGCTGTGTCTCTGCTATTGTTTTTACACAGTCTTTAGATTGCATCTATTAATCTCAAGTTCAAAATCCAAAATATGTGCCCGGATCTAACCAGAACTACACAATTCAAGACTGAACGGAAACTCCTTCCCAACACAGCTTCATAAGCATCATATCATGTACATCAAAACAGAACTTGTTTTCAATTTTGATGGCATGAAACTCGGACAAGATTAAAGAGGGGATTTTTGGTTTTGGTTTTAAATTTTTATTAAATATTTGCTGACTATAGTTGTGGTCTCCAAAAAAGGTGCTCTGGTTCTTTTTATTTTTAACCGTTTATTGATTTGGTTAGGAGGCCACTTCGGATTATATTGACACTGAAGTGGCTAGCACTTCCATTCTGTTTGATTAAATCCTAAAGCACGCTGTGTGCCTCAGGGTTTTGGTTTTAAGAGAACCACTGCTAGCCTTTGCATATCTAAAGAAAACACAGCACATATCTGTGGTACAATGTTTCCTAGATAAAACTTTCATTTTGCGCATCTACACAAGCTACACTTTGTGTTTAAACCTCGACTTTGTGTTCTCTGTGACCAGGAAAAATGTCCCAACTAGTTACAAAATGTTTTAGGTAAACAGCAGAACACCGTTTAGTGATAACAGTTCAAGATATTTGCTGATTAGTCAACATATTTTTTTGCCAATACATGAACAAAAGATGCTTATTGAAGCAGAAAACCTGCATAATGCAGCAGCCTTGGAGCTGCGGATTACCTAGCAGGTAAGTGACATGATGACAGTCACTCACCTCTTGTGCGCACCAGGCGCAGCTGGGGTGGATCAGGAGGCATTCTTCACAGGACGTGGCGCTGCCGCTCATACAGATGTTGAGACCTGAGGAGAGAAGATCAGTAGCTGGATTCCTACCGGGTACATTCAGATCAGAGACATATGTGCTCAATGTTACGGGGTTTTTAATCAGTTTTATTGCAAAAATATGGACCCACCAGGAGGATGTTCGTTAAGTCTTTTTTAAAAATTATTATTATTATTATCATGAGAAAACCCTCATGATTAACCCTGATGTTAATCATGAGGGTTTTCTCACAGTCTAAACTAGGATTATCCCCGCCAGGTGCTTAGCTGCTCATAAGCTCAAGCAGCACTTTGCTTTTAGTATGAACAATGTTTTATAAATAAAATTGATTGATAATCATCATCACTGAACCCAACATCAGTTGTTTCAGTTGCGTCTATGAATTTATGCCTGACAAAGAACTGATTTTATTTTTATCAGTCATCAATCTTGTACTATGCAGGTTTCCCGTTGCATTGTAGGCCGTCAGAGAGACTGTAATGACTGCTGCAGATCCCCCTCTGTTTGTCATGTGACTTGCTGCTCATCTCCCCAACCCTTACAAACTACAGACCAGTAACATAAATCAGTCATCGCTTCAGGAAAATTAACCTGGCTTCATTTGGTTTGCCTGTATCCTTTCTTCATCTAATATACTTACAAACTCTGCGCCTCGTATTTTTAGATAGTTAACCATCTTTTGGAACAATAGCATGCTTCACAAATCTATTTCTTATTTGGCATTTTCTCATTTCTGCGACAGACTGGCGACCTGTCCAGGGTGAACCCCGCCTCTGCATGGATGGATTTTCTCATTTTTCGTGTTGATGCCACTCCACATAACGCCTGTACCTGTAGAGGCTCTTTCCAATCAACCAGCTAATTAACGACAACACGCACCACATGACATGTTGGAGTTGACATGTTCCACAGAATTATGCCTCTACATCTGACAGGAAACATTAATTAGAACAAAAATGTTGGGAATTATGGAAGCTTCTTCAGCATCCTCCGGTAGACATTCAACATCTGTCTCATCAGAAGTTGTTGGTGTATTTTCTCCACAATAAGTGCCAAGAACATGGACATGGGCTTGAAGTCTTCATCTTTCTTCTGACTAAAGTTGTAACGTCTAGAAATTCAGACTTCAATCTGCTGGAAAGCTGGTTATGCAAACAATGTCCCATTGATGATGACCGATTACTGAGAAGGACAGAAGAATCGGACATGCTTAGTAAAATACTAATTCAAAGTCTAATCAATCATCCGCTTCCACGCTCCTCATCCCATCAGCAACACGTTCTGGGTTTCAGGTAAATAATTCCGAGTTGAACCCAGCCGTGGTTCTGAATAGTCCGGGTTGTAAGTGTGTTTTGCTTCTACAGAGCAGACAGACTGGCTGCCTACTGCTCGCTCCAGTCTCACCTCCAGCAGAGCGCAGAAACGTCTCCAGCAGCATCCAGCACAGAGCGGCTCTTCCCGGGCTCCACATGGTGTCACGGCGCCGCCAGTCAGCTTCTAGATTTCTAGCCTTCTTCTCAACACATACACACGCAAGCACACACACACACTCACACACCAAAACACGCGCCGACGTGTCTAGTTTCCCATCAGACCTCCCATTTGACTCCGCTCCGGTTATCTGTGCAAACCACAGCGGATCTCGACCGCGTCGCCGGAGTCTCCTCGGATCATCCTCCCGGCAGGCAGCGCTCTGGCTCCGGGGGGATCCGTCCCTCCGATCCGCTCCTGCAGCTCAGATTTCTGCTTGGACGCCTCTGCACTTTCCCGACCTGACCCCTCCAGACAAAACCCACACCAGTGACAGCAGCTCCCAAACGTCCCTTACGATTTCATGGCACTGCCGAGGCTCGGAGAAGCGGCAAAGCGAGGATGCAATGACGTCAGAGCCGATCTAAGATCAGCAGATGTCCACCAAAACAATATCTCAAAACAACCGCGGTGTTCTTCTCCGGACTTTAATGATCCGCTCTTCCAGTCCAGTTTACGTCCCTGCTGGAATCTCCGCCTCCTCCACTTTAGGGATTACGCTGCATTCGCGGGAGCTCGGAAAAAAAGCATACAAACATAAAACAAGAGATCTTTCCTGCTAACAGCAATCACGATCTTCAAATAAGTCTTCGAAGAATCTAAATTAATGAGTTACAATAGCATCCATTTGGGATTAATAATTAAAAGTATTTTTGAATTGAAAGTGTTCGGTTTGCTTGAAGAAAAAAAAAATGAACCCAAAATTGTACTGACAGAATAATTAAAAAAAAAGGTCAGACTTCTTTTCATCCTTTTTGTTGCAGTAAATTTCCAACTAGAGGATAATTCTATATTTGGATGTTGTATTCCAGGAAAAATTAATTCTTAAGCTACATCAAAAGTAGCAAACATTGTGTTAAATGGTAAAACAAAAAAACTAATTGCCTAATTGTTCTAAATGCTACAGAAGTTTCATAAACCTGCTTCAACATACCAGCTGTTCAACACTGCAATATCTGGTATTGGTATCGATCCAATCAATACCTGATAAATACAGGGGCTGTATCGCAGATACCAATACTATTACTTTGATATATCAAACTTCTGACCTTTAGGCATTTTTGTGGTTTTTCCTTTCTAGGTCATACGTTTTAAATAAATAATTCAAAGTTTATTGGTCTAAAAAAAATACTCTAACAAACCAACAAAAAAAAAAAATGTTCAGACAGAATATTGTTTAATGGGTGAGCTTTTTATAAGAACAAACATCTAAACATTAGATCCAAACATCCATCTAACTGCTGAAGAAAAGCAACCCAACAGAAAATGAAGACGCAGCATTTCTCATGAACGATCGTAGATCTTTTTTCTTTACAAACTTCAAATAAAAATGGAGAGTTGCTGCTAATTTGGAAGTAAATACAACTTGAACTGAGGTGCAAAGTCTTTTCCACTTAGTTCTGTGTGGCAGTAGGCGATTTGGTCAGCAGGTCAGAGGTCATGTCTCTGATGGTGCTGAGGGGCAGGCTGGCCAGGACCCCCTGGTGTGTGGTCTTCAGCTCCAGCAGAGCATCCAGGATTGTCTGGCGGTCGACATGGGGGTGGAGCTGGGTGAGCTCGGCCATCAGCGCGTCCAGGCCGCCCATGGTGCCGAAGTGCTGAGGTACGCAGGTTCCCTTAGCGGTGGGAAAGATGCTCACCACCTTCCTGGTTTGGATGCTGGAGCTGAGGACCGCTGGGTTTACCGGCTGGGCAGACGGAACGGTGAAGGTGAATTTAAGGCACAATAATCTTACAGCTGAGCTAGAAACACTGATAAAACAGATATTTCAGAATGTCTAGTCCAATTGTTTTATCCATCCTAGAGATGCATTGGTCCACTTTTCACTTCCAATACGATACAGATATCTGAGGTCTCGCACCGATCCAAGAAAGTGCAATTAGGGGCTCTGAATAATAATAATAATAATAATAATAATAATAATAAAGCATGATGCTGCTCAGAGCACAAAGCATAGAATTAGACTTAATAGAACTGCCCTTATGGATCGGTCACATTGTCATCAATACCTAGTCTAGCATTTTTTCCCCAATATCAAAGTCGAAACAAATAATATCGGATCGATGCATCTATACTCCGTTCTATGTGGAAATTCTTGCTTTTGCCAACCTCTCTATAGAACCTTTATTCAAATGGCCCTGTAGACCCAATGAAAGGTGCTGGAGAACAAAATGTGCAGGTTTCATATCCAAGACATAAAAACAGAACTCTGGTCATACAGAAACCAGTAACAAAGAGGCAAAGCGCTGAAGGTTCTGAGTGAAAGCAGAAAGAATAGATTCTCTGCTGGAAATCATTCAGATCTGATGTCTTCCATGCCAAAGTGGATTGTTTTCTCATCTACATAAAAACCCCTTTCTGATATGAATAGTTTTACACTGGCTGTCATAGCAACCTACAGACGAGCAAAGGAGAGCCTGCATATGTGATCCAGCTTGGCTCCTCGTCAGGTTTACAGTTTAAACAACATGAGAACAACAGGTTTAACAACAACAAATAAGTGAAACACTCAACGTCATCATGGACAAAATGCAATGAAACGATTTCCATTAAATATCATAGGATGTCTTGTTAGGTGTGTTTGTGTGCAGCGCTGACTGTTTGCATTCCAATGTAAAGGATTTGTCAAACATGCATGGAAGAATCAAAGCAGCAGTTTTTTAAATAACATAACATAATGTAAAGCTAAAAAAAGTTGGCTTTGCATAATGCTGCCCCTTGCACCATTTTAAACTGAGTGTCTTATTTTATGGCAAAGCAGATCCGAACTCTGAATATCCATTACTGCCACCTGCTGGTATATTTCTGAGTAGGAACTAATAATGCTCTGTGCAACAAAGCAACCTGAACCTGACTTCTGTGCGAGTAACCCAGAGTTTGTTGCTGTGGGCTTTAGTTTAGTTGCTCTAATAAATCCTATGGTGTGATCCTCAGTAGATCCAGCTGTTCAATATGATCCTCTCATACTGCCTAAAAATGCCAAGTGCAATATCGTTACTGAACATCTTAACAGTTCAATCTTACTTTTCTCATTGCCTCATATTTTAAGCAATGTATTATTTGTATAGTATTTATTCTAGTTTTTTTATTGTTTTTGCCTGCACTAGTTACACTTGTATGTATACATGTATATATGATCACACTTTTTTTTCTGTGTACTCCGGTAGCCAAGCAACAACATTTTGTTACCAAATTCACTTTTGTGTCTTCGTGTAATAATAAAGTCTAAATCTCAGTATTGCAGTCAGGAAATAAAACCAGTCCTAGTGAGGTCATCTGGTCTTCTCCAGATGTGTGTAGACCCAGAAGCATGGTAGTGTCCCCATGGCAACAGGTTCATTAATACACTCGGATTCTTATATTTGCTATGTTTTATGAAAAATACCCATCATGTATCGTGCATAGTGGAGTTTAAAGGATTAAAGTATGAAGGATCCATCAATCAGAACATCACCTTTTTCTCAGTGAGCCTCCAGTTGGTGTCAGGATCCTGTGGGACCGTGGAGCCCAAGGTGGAGAGAGGTGTGTGGCCCCCAGCAGTGGCTCCACTCAGGTGCCTGATGTGTATGATATGGCTGTGCAGTCGGTGACCATTGAGCTCTTTGACTGCAGCTTTAGCCGTCTCTGGGCCATCCACCATCACTATGGCAACTCTAGAGCACCGGCCAGAGACAGAACCTCCATGAGCAAACACTGAAACCTTCCAGAGAGCTGAACAGATCCAGTGAAAAGTGATGAGCGACAGCAGCTCACCTCACGCCGTTCTTTGAGGGGAAGACGATGACTTCTGACGGCTGGAAATTCTCAAACAACTGCCTCACGTCACTCTGAAACATGTTTCAGGCTCTTGTGAAAACTATGATGTGGCTGGGTTTTTACATTTTACATGCAGAACAGATGAGCAAACATTTCTCCCAAAAATGTATGCATCATCACAAACTGAAAATATGCTTCTAGCCAGGTCTAATTCTTTTAGCTTCTGTTTTAAGCCATGTCACAGTGATGCCAACCTCCATCTTTGGCTTTTTAAAGCAACACCCAATTTGGACTTTCATTAACAAGAAAGTCCAAATAAATGCTGTTACTTTGACAATTCTTAATTTCCCTTGCAAATGTGCAAAAAACTTTGTCGATATTCAGCTAATGTCAAAAAAAGTCTGGGGTTCCCATTAAATAAGGAACGTAATTAATGTGAATGAATGAGTTTGTTCATGCGATAAGTAATGTAAAAACATACTAGACCATGAGCCTCCAACTACTTCCTGTCGTCCTTTTTGTGGTTTATGTAAGTAGCAACATCTGGTTGTTCATGTAAAATGTGTTCCTATTGCAGTTTTGTGAAATAAACCAAATTTTGTTAAGGCATAAAGCCAAAACAAAACAAAAAAAACTCATCCTCCTACACCAAAAGGTTTTCCATCCAAAACTGAGTTTTTCAGTAGAAATACAGTCATTGTCAGCTAATGCTTCACATGTTTTAGTTCTTTCAACATTGAGGCGGAAACACTAACTTTTTGGGAAACTGATGTTCTGCTAATCCAGAACATTGCAGCAGTTTGTTTCATTTGTGATACAGAATAACAGGAACTGTTGACCTCTTGCTATTCATCACATTATTTTTCATTCCACCAATGTGATTAAGATGCCTAATCAATAATGACTAGAACATTTATGAAGAAATGTCCATATCCTTCTGCTATAAACCATTAAGGCTGCAAGCTCTGCTACATGATGTCATTTCTAATCAGCCTCATCAGTCATGTACTGCCCTCTGCTGACCATTACAACAAAGTACAACTCACTGGATTTCAAAATGATCATTTAACCAAAACCTTCCACTTTCCCTCACTTGATGTTAGCGCAGTAAGTAGCACGTGTGACTAAACTGACCTGTGTCACATGACCAGGCAGGTTGGATACATACAGCACTGAGCTGCTGCTCTCACCACTGACTGATTCTGCATCTGTCAACACACACAAACACACACACAGACAATTCAAACAGATGAAACCCGGATGACGTTTTGAGTAGCTGCTGACGACCTACTGTCAGCCGTGTCTACTGCTGGTGCTGGCAACTGCAGGTCCTCCTGAGCATCGTACCACGCCTCACTAAAGTTCACCTCCTCAATGCCTATGCGGCACAAAAACAGAATAAGAACATTCAGCTACAGTTGTGGTTCCATTAGCCGTGTAAGGTTCTGCTCACCCATTTGCTTAACCAATCGCTCTTTGGGTACAAGAGCTGCAGCTCTCTTATCCTCTTCCTCTTCCTTGTGGAGCAAGGAGGGGAAACAGACGATAGTTAAGGTTAGCTGCTGCTGCTGCTGCATGGAGCACATTGTGGTGTTCAGGGCTGTGATCACACCTGGCAGCTCTGTCTGTCCCTGTCAGGACCTCCGCCTTCTCCAGCTCCTACATGCTTCTGTGTCCCCAGGGTGGAACTTGACATCAGAGAGGTGTATTAAATATATTAGCCAACAAGTATTGCATTCCATACAGTCTTTGCATATGGAATGCGCAAAGACTGCACATTCCATACGTCTTGGAATGCGCGTATGTGTGCAATATATTGCACACATATTACGATGATGTGGCCTTATATTGTGCAGTCCTTGCTGCAACTAATGATTATTTTATTAATCAGTTACTGTATTTATTATTCCGACGATTAATCAGATTTTAAAAATAGCAAACACTTGATCAAATCCTAACGTCAACATGTGAAAAGCTCAGCCCTTTTTGCTGAATTTAGTGCTGATTTGGTGATTATGAGTAAGTTTTTATTTTGTTTTTAATTAAAAATATATCTTTAATACAGCTTTGGCCTAATTACTGCTCTGATATGGGTGTTCTTTTAACAAATGACCTTCTATTGGAATCTCTATACTCTAATTAATTAATTACTAAATTAGCTGACGATTATTTCTGTCATCAATTAATCACAAGTCATCTGGTTTAGTCTAGGCTTTAGCCCCAGACTAAACTGTCTCCATGACGAGGGGTTTTTGAGAAGCTCATTAGAAAATCATCACTTTGCCGTTTTTCCTTCATGGACCATGCAAGAGGCCTTGTACAAACATCTGCCTCACACAGGGCCTTTTTACCCAAACCATGAAGAAATAATTCAACTGACTTCCTAATTAAGTTTGCAGCATCTCACTGGTTGTTGAACTGGAACTCAAACAATGTTTGTCAACTTACCAAGAAGGAGTCTTTTCCTGCAGGTCACCAAGGATCTAAACAAAGACAGAGTTACTGTGGAAGGTTCTCAAAGCCCAGACATCTGGGCTCTTGGCTGGGGGTTGCGAGTAACCTCTCACCTGTTCAGGGACGTAACATGCCCCTGCCGTGATCTTCTCAGACTCCACACACAGAGGACTCAGCTGCCCCAGAGGAACCCCCGTCAGGATCTGGTGCTTCATCAGGTTATAGTCAGTTTCCAACTTCTGCAGGATCTTCACAACATTTGGTGGCAGGTCTTCAGCTCTGCAGAGACGTGATGGATTTTTTCTAGAAAGCTCTTAGTGCAAACAAAGGGAGTTTAATTGCCCTGTGGGTTTCTCACATTGCCGTGGACAGGTGTCCCTCAGCGGACGTGTAGTAGAGCCTCCAGACGTGCTGCCTGCACAGCTCATAGTGCAGGGTGAGCAGGGTCAGCTCTGCTTGCTGGGCGCGCTGCTTACAGCCGCAGTCCATTCTAGGAGCAGCCGACACACTGCCAGGGCTGGAAAACACATTCAGGGCAACAGGCATCAACTGGGGCCTGCTGTAGCAATGTACAGGAGAGCAGAGCATTGCCTGGCAGGAGGAACCTATTGTTCTCCACCCAATAATCAGCAGTCTCCATGTTTATTTTCCTCACCCCCACAATATATACATATATACCAAAATGTGCGGGTCAATGTCGAGTGTGCGATATTGCTAGTGTTGACATTTCCCATTGCCAAGGCAACACAATTAGCAAAAAATAATTACGAAAAGAGCATGTTGGGATACTGGCTTAAGACACAGGCTCCATGCTTGTGATAGCACAAATACTACTGGTAGTGTCAACATGCTAGTACTAGCCCACAAGCTAATAATATCATTAAAGCCAACATTAGCATTTTAGCTAATTTTTATACAAATAGCTAACCTACATCCAGTGCCACACACTGGATGTAGGGAGTTGATTGGGTGAACAAACTCCTGCCTAAGATCAGAAGGCTGTTAGTGATCAGTGGCACACTGCTGGCGGATGTTTAGTGTCAGAAAGCCGACGTCGTTTCTCCCTACATCCAGTGGGTGGCACAGGTTGCTACAATCGATAGCAGCCACACCCGCTAGAAGGAAACAAACGCACACAGTGCAACACTTTCATTCTATTGACTGAGAGGTTGCCAGGCGACTGTGCCAAAAGGCGTTTCAAAAGAGAGCAGAGAGTCCGAGCTGAGAGCAAGTCTGAGCGCGAGGAGAAGTTTTGAGTACAAGCATTACAAGTTTTGAGAAGAAAGATACGAAGCCTTGCTTTCAAAATATAAAGGTAAGCAAAAGCATTAAAAGTTTTGAGAACAAAAGATATGAGATCCTGCTTTCATACTGAAAATGTGTGTTCTTGGATTATGGCAGAAAAAATCCCCCATATAAAACAAGTTGCTCTTACAAGGGTACAGGGAACAGAACAGGGATAAATGAGGGGTCTGTGGAGCTACAACAAGGACTTCAGACTAATGCGTTTAAGTTCTACTTTAAATAGATCATAAGTGCATTATATACATGTGAAAAGGAAGGATTTAAAAGCATGATCTATCCACTTAAATACAAAAAAAAACACAGTGGCCTGCCGGTGGACAAAAGGTAAACCACCGGAAGTCTACTATTGGTGGTCCACAACTACCAGGTTTAGCATGTTTTCTGTGTCACATCACCTTTCTAACACCTTCTAACACCACACAATAGGCATTTGGGACCACCAGTTCTTGCTCCTACACATTACCTTTTGCTCTTCTTCTTTGGTTCTTTGCGTTCTTGAATCATGTGGAGTTTGAACAACTCCTGAAAGGATAGAGAAGGTGAGAAACTATCTACAACAGTCCTAACCAACATGAGGTTCCAACCTTACGTCAGCCAGGTAGTCCAGATCGGACATATGGAGCTCAGTCATGACGTTATGTTCGGATGTGTTTGGACCTTCAGTTTGGGTCTGCTTTGCTGTCCAGCTCTCTACCTCAGTGTTCACTGCAGCGTCACAGCTGGGTGCGCAGGGAGCAGTGAGGGTAAACTTCTCTGCGGTGCTCGTCAGCCTGTTGGCTGCTGGAGGGTCGCACAGCTGGATTGAAGCCCCAGCACTCTGCAGTGCCACACCGTTGCCTGCCAAGCACCCCAGGATACCCCTATCATCCTTGATGGGGAAGTTGAACTGACTCCTTTCATCTTCACAGCTCGGTCTGATCTCCACGTGACTGACTGCCGTTTTCTTGCCACCAAGCACAATGTTTTCTCCTGTAGAAGGAGGAGCCTGCTGGATCTGCGCTGTGTGGCTGGTGCCCCCCTCTGAACGCTGTGCGAGCTTCGTGGCGTCCACTGTTGGCTGCTGTGAGGGCCCGCTGTTTTCCACTGGACACTCTGAACTGTAATACGAAAACATGTGACGGCTCCATTCAGCCGGAATTCATCTCCTACTCTGGAATTATACCATTTCTTCAATGGTCTTGAAAAGCTAGGTCGCATTTTTATTAAAACATCACATTCTCTGTGAAAACCAGCAAAAACAAATATACCGGTTTAGCAATTTCAAAAAAATTGCTTCAATCTAAATTAATCTAAAAAGTTGTTAATTTGCCATAAAAATAAGTGAGAGAAAGAGGAACTGATGGGATAAAACGGACATGTCATGGTTAACATGATGACACCAGGTCATTTTAAAAGTCATGTCTGGAACAGGATTGTTGCAAGTTTCAGTAAGTTAAATTTAAGAACTTTTACAACCATTATGAAGAAATATAAAATTGACACGATATATTAGCAGAAACATTCAATTTAACATTTTACCCAAGAAATATTTTGTTGTTGTCAATTAGTTACCAACGAAGATTCCAGTTTATTAAAAAAAAGATCCAATTATGGAAGTACAGGGGGAAAAAAATCAAAACAGTTACTTTAACCCAAACAAACAGAACACAATTGCAATCGGACTATATGTCTGAGCTCATCCCCTTTAGCAGAATCTCAGTTTCAAAGATTTTTTGGGCAAGTTTTTCTTTGTACTAAGGATAAACTGGGGCTGAAAGGATGGGGGGGGGAAGCGACCTGATAAACATTAATATTTATTATTTAGTCTGTTTTCTCCACAGTTTCCTAACTGTACTCATTTTCTGCTGTCACTCCATGCTGGGGCTTTTTTTATTTTTAAGGAGTTATGAGGCACGGTGGTGACACCTGAAACTGTGGTGATGTGTACTCACTGTGCCTGGATGGTGGAGGAAGCCCTCTGGCTGCCTGCTGCCGAGTCCTCAGGCTTTCTTCCATCTCTATCTCTGGCTCTTTCTATGTACATGTTGACAGGCACAGCTGCACCGATGATGCGGCTGCTCACCTCAGACACTGATGAACCCTACAAAACAAAAATCATCATGCACTGACTGACTACCAACTTTGGCTTTGTAGTATGCAAAACCTGCTCTCCGCTCCACTCCACTCCACTCCACTTACCTTGTGCTGGTTCAGTATGTGTGTGAATGGGAGGCTGTGGGCCATCTGGTGGACCACGGCATTGTCACGGGCCTCCTCACACAGCTGATTTTGAGATTTTGTCACACTGTTAGAAAAGCTGGTCTGGGGTAAGTTCTCCCTCGTGTCACCTGGAAGCATCTTCAACATCTGCAGAGACGCTTCTGTAGTGGAGGGAGGGGGAAGCCGGGATTGATTAGTTGAAGGATGAACCTTCTGACAGGTCAACTACAACCTAAGTCAAAAACAGTTGTGGAAGTTTTTCTGCACAAAAGATCCGGACCAACAGGGGAAACACACTCTGGTCCATTTAAATCAGACCAGATGTGGCGGAGGTGAGTACACCCTTAAATTCTGTTTAATGCCACTTGCTGAAGGCGGTAATAGCTTTTCACTGTGTTAAGCATAGATCAGTTTTAATACCTGATATTTTTGGTAACACTTTATTTGAAGGGGTGTGCATAAGACTGACATGACACTGTCAAAAACATGACATAACATCTGTCATGAACATAAAATCTTTATGAATGCTTATGACAGTTGTCATGAAGTGTCATTCGGTAAATAATGGCACTTTTAATGCAAAGTTGCTCTAAAAGTTGCATTGAAAGTCCATTAAAAATGCCAACTTTGCATGATTTTGTAAATTATGATAATTTAATGAAAAGCTGGCATTTTTAATGGACTTTCAAAGCAAATAAGCTCCTCCACGGAGTTCACAGCTTCATTTGCCGCTTCACCATGTGACTTACAAGTTCTTATTGGCTGTTAACTGTGCACTGGACACAACTTCCAAGTTTAGCTGTAGAGAATGAGCAAGGTTAGATGGTGGCAAAGCTCTCACCAGCTGTACAAATCCACAAACTTACGCTTCAAATAAACATGACCCTGAGAAAACTCCAACCCAGGATGATTCTGTAGGAAGTAGTGAAGGCCTCCCTCATCTGAAGAAGAACAACAAAAAAAAAACATCAGACAAAATCTATTGGAACACACAAAGAGACTGGGTGGAGCATGGGCAGACGGGCTTCATGTGGAGTGAAATCTGACAGTCATCTGAATAACAGTGAAAAGAGATGTCATGGTTTCTCAAAAACTGGCCCTAAAGAGAGAGGACGCGATGAAAAAAGGAGATGGCCAAGGACTGAACCTTGAGGGACACCAAAGGTTTTCTGTTTGAAAACAAAGAGTTCTGCAGCTATGACCCAATCCAGTCAATGCTGCACCTTTAAAACCTGATCCAATGTTCTAAGAACATGTTAACATGAACATAGAACATTGTGTTCAACGGGATCATAGGTGCTTGTTCATATAAATATACTCTCATGTCTGTCTCATTACGAGCTCAGATTGGTGTAACATCCGGAGACAGTTAACTTTCTGATAAAAACTTTGAAGAAAACATGCTATAGTTGTGTGTAATATTTTGTTTTATTAAGAGTGTTGGTAGTTCTAGTATATTTTAGTGAATTCTGTTGGTAAACAGTTTTCAAAAGTTGGCAATGTATTGAGATACGTGTGAAAGGGATTGGCAAAAATGTATTTCAAAGCCAACTGTCATCTTAACATTTGCACAGAGTGTTTTGTCTTATTGCTAGTTTTGCTAGGTGAGGCCCCAGCAACTCATGGTTGGACTTTTTCTTGATTTCCTTTGCATATTACTGATCTTTTTTCTTTTGCAAGCAGGTGTATGAATGGTGATGAGGCATCTTCATAAGACTTTACATGCAGACGACGTCTGGGCGTCACAGTCTGCACCTTCGAGGGACCAAACTTGGATATCCATAGACGACCCAGAAAATACGTCGTTTGTTCTCTGGTTATAATGTAGTTTTGTTCTGCTAATCCTCTAAACCGACAGAAAAGGTTATGCTATGTCCTTCTGACGAGGAACGGCACACCGGACGGGCTTCCGGGTCGTACCCAGTATGATGCTCCTGTCCTCCGCCGACAGACTGAGATACCAGCGCAGCAGCTCCGTGTCCGTCAAAGCCAGGTAGTGATGAACGTTCACCAACTCTAGAATTGACCTGTGCCGAGAGCAGAAATAAACCTTCACGTCTCTTCCTTAAGCTGAGCATGGGAAGAACAATATAGCTTTACCTGCGCAGCAGGAGCTTCCGGCTCTCCTCTGTGTAAGCAGAAACCACATTTAGTTGAATAATAGGACACAAACTAAACTACAGACATTTACAGCCTCGCTGTTATTAGCAAACTACTTTTAGCCCACCTCGTGACTTTAGGGAACTTACTTGCGTTCGAATGTTCCCAAAAGTAGCATGGAGGTGTTACCGGCTGTATCAGCGAGTGAGGTGGCGCCAACACGGCGGGACAGTCCACGACCCTGTAAACCGGCCGGGGAACAGGCTCCTCGTAGTACACCGTGGCGTGTGGACCGGGCCAACCAGCCGAGGGATGGTTCGTCAACAAATGCAGGTCTGCAGGGCTCGTGGTCCACACAGCGTCTCTCTTGGAACGCAGCATCATTACTGGTGAAAACGAAGCCAATTTGGCGTTAATTCCCCCTTAACTGCAAAGGCTAACTCTTGTTACACAGTGTTTTGTATTTGTAAAAAAAAAAATAATAATAATGATAATACAAATTAAAAATAGCTGTTTAAGCCGGCAGGAGCGGAACCCTTCAATTTCAACTTGGAACCTAAAGCGAGGTTGGTCACGTGACCACACCGTGACCTACTTATGGGTTAATGAGGAGAGGCCGGAGTTTTATTCACCAGCAGTTTGTTCCCCGAAAGGTGTCAAGTTTTGAGATATTTTTGAGAAAATAACCTAAATACCAGAAATAGCAACGAGGATGCATTTCATAAACAGTGTAATTAAAGTTCAGAATAAATAAAAGCATTTTTTTTTTGTCCATAATTTTGCTTTTAACGCTGATTGCATTATATCACCTTGTAGATGATCCAGCAACGCTGCTTGTTTGCTCAACCAGGAGTCAGAATCACAATCCACCATAAGGGATATCTGCATTTTGTTGTGAACCTTTTTGTTTGGAGCAATTCAACACAAAGAGTTAAAACACATCAGAGCAGCCTTTGTCCTAGTCTCCCACGCTGCACCCACCACATTCAGAAACAGAGCTTCTGCTCCAGTGTGGAACAGCGTGTTCATCTACTGCAGCACCTCTCTGTGCCCTGCTGAGGGGCCAGTCCTCTGCTGATGTGACTGATCATACAGAAAACGCTGAATCCAACGAAAAATAAAAGTTTGCCTACATGTGCTTCTGTTCATCAGCAGCAAGGAGAAGCTGAAGCTGATGACTGATTGTGTTAAAGCAGGGCTTTTGGTAGTTTGCTTTATTTGAACCTACAGGTGTGTGTAAAGATGGGAAGTAACTACTTGCATTTACTCAGTTACATTTACTTCAATAAGTTTTTTGGGGGGGAAAGTGTATTTTTACTATGCTAAATGTTTTACTTTTACTTAAGTATTGAGTAAAATTTCTGGATACTCCACCCTATGACAGTAACTTAACTGAATGAAGAGTAAGCTTGTTCCAACCAAAAATTCACCAGACACAGACACTCACCGGCAGGTTTTGTTAAAGTTTCATATTGAAAAATATTGATTTGGGAAAATGTTTCTTTTGCCGGTCTCGGTCTGTCTGATGATTTAATTTCTGATGATTCAATTTTGAAACGATCGATGTTTCATAACGTCACTCGAAAAGTATTTCACCAAATACTTTTTTTTTCCTCTTATTTAAGCAATTTCTTGGACGGCTGCTTTTTTACGTGGGTAAAAATATGTTGAAGTACTGATGCTCTAACCTGAGTACATTTTTTTGGGTTCTCTACCCACCTCTGATGTTAACACAATGCCGAAGAGGAAAAACACCAGCAATGACATCAGAAATGTAATTACTGCTGTCCAATCTCGGAGGGTTTCTGTTTTTCCTATCCTAAACTATCCATCATGTCAACCTGAGGAAATATTCAGGGCAGGACTGGATGTCGTAGCGAGGCGATGGTGGGGGATGGGAGGGGATGCCAAGTAGAATGCCTCTTCTTTCCAGCATGACTTTCATTTTCAAAGTGACCTCTGAGGAGAGGTGAAGAGAAACTCCCAATTTACTGGCCGATCTATGTTCTCACCCTCACCTGGTCACAAAATGTAGTTTATGACTGAAAGAAGTCGTCTCTGGATGCAACTGGCTGGAATGCGTTTCCTCCGCCAGGTGTCTGGGCTGCACAGGAGGTTTTGGCATCTCGGTCGCCTCCCTCAAGAGATGTTTTGTGCAGCAGTTGGGAAGCAATTGCTGCTAAAGGTGCTTCTACAGGCTATTGAAAGCTGATATGAACTTTTATCCGATTCTTTTTCTATTTACAGTCAGTTTTTTTTGTCTTAAGTAACGACACTGTGAAATCCTTTGCGTGTTTTCACGGCTGAATTTAGAGTTCAGTCATTGTTGAGCCTGAGAAATGAGTGTCGCACTAAGATGTGAGCAGGAATGAAAAATGTCCACTAGAGGGAAGCCTCGTTCCAGCCACAGCAAAAGTGTGCCGAGAGGAAATTTTGAAATATGGAAATATCCTGTGGGTGGTATGTGTGTTTTTGTGAGAACACTGTGATGCCTCAGAGTTCAGGCCTCACCAGGGTCCTTCACATAGTGTGAAGAGAGCAGCTGGAGAGAGTTCAGATGTTCTCTTACCGTTAATGAGTGTGCGAGTCTCCCAGTGTTTCCGGAGGATATGTGTAAAATCACATTATTGTGGAGCAGCCACGCTTTGTTGGTGAATCAGTGGTTCTCCTGGTCATGTGATTTAATCCGTGCTGTTAAACTTGTGGCTCTCCGCTGTGTCAGCATCGATTATCTGCTGGTTTACTTTCCTTTAATAATGTGCAGACCTACACCTTCAACCAGGATGTGTTCTGCTCATCATAACGCACCGACAGGCTCTGCCAGGCCTGGACTTAGAGACCAATTTAAGAAATTTCAAACTGTTTTGACTTGACAATAACTGCCCATTCTAGAGGTAAATGTTCTTTAAAATCCTAAAAACTCACCTCTGTAGATGTGGGACATTGATAAACTCATTTGATGTGTATTGATTGTTTTGATGATGACACGATGATGCAATGTCGGTTACACAATAGTTGACTGTATGCACTTTGAACTGCCTCGTTGCTGAAATGTGCTACACAAATAAAAGCTCATTGATTGTAAATGAGAGCAGCGTTACTGAGAACTAGTCCACATCAGAATCCAATGTATTACTGGTGTTACATGGATGCACAAAGTAGCAAACGCCAACACTATATGATGATGCAATAAATATGCAAAAAAATGATAATGTCAATAACTAGAACCTCAGCCTCTTACTGGTGGGTCTGAACTGGACCTGAAGCCCTCAGTCAGTGTTCAGAGCAGATGGACAAACGCTCTAATAAAATATTTGTTGTGAGTGCTGGCAGAAGCTGTGCTCGCACACAAACACACAACATGAGGGCAGGGCAGCTCCCCAGAGGGCACTAAAAGGCCTTTCATAATATTCCAAGGCACTCTGCTCTCTCAATCAATGGCCGATGCCTTCCAGGCGGCGATACTGGAGCCCACAGCTCGGCTTTTCCTCTCTGTGGTTTGATAAGGCACCGGCTCATCAGCAGGCGGAGTGCTGCAGCCGTCAACACACTTTGATAGCCTATCGGATGCCATCGTGCTCTTCACTTCATCACCAGCTGAAGCAGCAGCGGTGCTACGAGCCAGGCTCTGCAGCTGCAGGGCAGGAGTTCATTGGAGACGGAGGGAGACAAACATCACAAGATGGCTGCCACAGGACTCGCCTTGGCCCTCAGCTGCTGTTCACGTTACAACAAATGCACAAACACACAGTTTGTGAAGAAGAAGTGACACTGGGTTTCTGCACTCAGATTTCGGCTAAATTAGAAATTTTCCCTCAATCCCAGTTAGCGATATTCCACTGGAAATCTCTTATTCAGCCATTTTTCCGACATTTTCCATCTCGGTCAACTTTGCCTTCAAAGGCTCCGTCATTTCTGATCATTTTCAGATTTACTTCAGAGTCTTGAGTCTCGCCTGTGCTACTGCTGCCATATTTTATAGTCTGTTGTTTTTTCTTCTAACATCCACCCAGACATTTAATTAAATTGGCATTAAAATAATATGACGACATCAAATGGTGACTCACTTCCCATCAATGTATAGAATTTGAGTTAAGATAATTGAATCATATTTAATAAATCAGAATAGTGCATTCCAATGAGACTTGTCAGATTAAATGCACTTTTTGAAAATAGCCTTTAAGCAGGTGTTAAATTAACTTTGCATTTCTGTGTTAAAAATGTTTTTAATGGTCTGATGTGATCTTCTACATGCAAGTCAACAACCTGCCTGTCCCTTACTTGGCTCACTGGGTCTTTTGTCTGGACTGTGTTGCGTCCTTGGTCACTTGAATCATAATGGGATTGCTTATGTGAATTCTCTGAATTGATTTTCAAAACAGGGTAAGATTTGCTTGAAAGTTGGAAACACAGCCCCCCCCTCCCATCTTTGGTTCAGTGTTGGTTTTCATCTTTTAGCTAAGATGGCTTCCATCACTCCTCTTTTAAAGCATCAGTTAGTTCTCTCTGTCCACAATCTGGACATCATTGTCGTTGAAATGGCTTTAAAAACTGCTGCTCAGCTGGGAGCTTCCCAGGTAGGTGTCACAACATCTTCAGGAAAATAACTGAGCAAAAATCTGGTTGCCTTTGATTTAAACCTGTTGTATTAAACTACTCATCACCCCGAGTGCCACTGTTGACTCATAGTGGTGTGGCAATGTCATTCTGTCAGGTTGCATTTCTTCAGCAGGTACATGGAAGCTGGTCAGAGTTGATGGGAGGCTGGATGGAGATAAATACAAGAGAAAACCTCCAAGACCAGAGGTTCACCTTCCAGCAGGACATCGGCATGCAGAGACGACGGATCAAAGCGTATTCCAATGTCCTGTGTCCAGCGGTCGTTAGGCGAGAGGCGGGTCACACCATAGACAGGTCATCACAGAGGACAAACAAGCAACATGCACACCTGCAACAAAAGGCAATTTAGACAGACTATCAAACCAGAACTTCCTTCCACCTCACAGTTCTGCTCTACCTTGTGTGGATCTATCTCTTAAATCCAGTGGTTTCTGCATTCATTTAGATGTGTCTCTTGTGCTATAGGCTTGAATTCAATGGCTAAACTGCCTCACCAGTAGTCAACTCTACAGAGCTCTGCTAACGAGTTAATATTGGAGCCAGGTGTGCCGAAGCAGAGAGAACGTTGTAGAACCACAGATCTTGAGGACTGGAGTTTGAGACCACTGAGGTGGGCAGTAACTAGATCATTAACTTGACTAGCCTTTTTGGAAAATATGTACTTTTTTACTAAATATTATGATGAGCTAATGCTAGTAAAATTGATGGATACTCTCTCCAATACAAGTAACTTCAATTAAGAAAGAACAAACATATTTTAACCAAAATGTCTGAGACTCAAAGCTACAGTTTGTTTTGAAATGTGACTTTTCTAATGTTGTTTTCTGTCTGCTGAGCCTGTTGGGTCACTTTCAGATCAATAAAACGCAGTAAACACTACATATTGTTACTGGTACTACATTACCTTGTTCCTAAATACTACATGCTGTAAGTATTAATTGTAAAGTTTAATATTTAAAAGTGTTTTTAAGTTTTTTATCCTGAATGTTTTTCAGGAAGAGTAACATTATTTGCTAGTCTAAAGAAAACGTGAACATTTTCTTTAGACTGCAAAAACGTGCAGGTAACTTTATATTTTGTGTTTTTGTTTTTTATTTTATGATCAGTTACTCATTAATTCAGTGGTCTTTTTACCGAATATACTGTATATTTACTCTTCACTAATTTCTTGGAAAGCAATTTTAAATTTTTACTTGAGTAAAAATATGTTGAAGTAGTGCTAGTTTTACTTGAGTAGATCTGTTAACAGCAGTGTTATAACTTGCTTGTTTCTTGTAGCTCAAAATCAAGAGAAGAGTTGCTTCCTTTGACGAAAGGAAGAAAGTTTAGTGAACCATCTTTGCCCTTTTCAAATTACCGTCTAACTTCAGCCTCTGAAGATGCTGCTATCAGAACAGATTACTCTTTAACCTCCTTCTATACCCGCACTTGTCTTTTGATACTTCAATATTTATAGCTTATTCTGTGCTCTCCCTCAACTCATTCATATTTTATTAGCTTCAAAACATGTTTGGCCCTTCTTTGTTGGCTTTATGGTGCTTGTGGAGATAAAAAAGCAAGGTATAAAAGTGCATCAAAGTAACTAAACAAGACCTTCTTGCCCCTCTGAGAGTCCGACGCTGTGTGAGCCGGGCTTGAAACTGAACTTATCTTCTGCAGTTGGCTCACCAGACGTTGCTCTACCACAAAGAGTAATCATTTACCCAGAAATGCATGAGCAGCGGTGAGGAGAGGCATGTGACCCAGAAATCAGGCAGGTCAAACCTGAGGAGTCAGTCAGCTGACTGCTGGCAGGGGGAGGAGGGTCAAAAGATGAAACAACAGCTCTGCAGGCAGTGAAGCATCAAGGAGCTTTTATTGTACCCAGTACAGATCATCAGAAACTCAGCAGTGTAAGAAACACATTGTGAGGGAAGGGGAGATGGGAAGGGGGGCGGGGTGAAGGGAGAGCCTGTACAAACACAGATCCTTTGATGAGATCATCATCCACCTCTGGTGGATTTCTGGCCTTTTCCACTTTCTCACAGTTTAAAGCAGCAGTATGTAACTTTTATAAATACTGTTTTTTTGTTTGTCTACATATTTGTTAAAACTATCACCATGTTGTTACAGGATCATATGGGACAGAAAATCTTATGGACTTGCTGTCATCTACAGAAACATACTGTTCTGTCAGAAACAGCCAATCAGAGCAAGGAGGAGGGTCTTAGCGCTGTCAGTCACCCTCCCCCTTTGCTCTGCTACACTATCGCTGGTTCACCACAACAGAGCTTGTCATGAATGCTGAGACTAGTTGGCACGGCTACTGATGACAGCAGATAAATGGTAAGTTGTCTCTCCACCATTAGCAGATTGAGCAGCAAGTAGATAAGGATGATCAACAGCGCTCCTCCAGGCTCTGATTGGTTGATTTTGGTTGGGAGTGGTGCATTTCTTCAGACAGCAATAGTAGCTCAGGGGGGTGGAGCAGATCAGTCTTTTCACATCCGTCTCAAATTACACGGTCATGACATAGTGACAGTTTCAACAAATATGCAAAAAAAAAAACAACATTTTTGTAAAAGTTACACGTTGTAGCTTTAACAGCTAAACAACACGTTGTCATTCAGCCCAACAGCAGTAGTAGCAACATCATTACAGCCTGAACTGTACAGCTTACACATTTAAATCAGAACCAATGCAGCCTTATAGCAAAAATATATACTTTATATAAGTTTGTCTTTGCCTGAATTCCGAAAAAAAAAAGCATATAAACAAATTTCTTTGTCCAGATCCAGTAAAGAGATATGTCAATGGAGTGGTTCCAGCAAGCAGAAAGATGAAGGTCCACAGAGGGGTCCCGGAGGACGCCGGTGCCCCCACGCCCCAGGTTGTGTTTGCATGCAGCGCCCTGATGCCCCTGCCATACTGGTGCATCAGAGGAATGACCAACACGTCAAGCACCCAGATAGATTGGGGGAAAGAAAGGAACCCTCTTTATTGGACATGAGACATTCCCACAGTGATGGAGTGAGCCACACACACACACACACACCAGAGTTCAGCATATTAAAATCTCTTACATAGATGTAAAGAACATTTACAGAGTGGAGCGGTGAGGCCCGCTGAGGCCCGGACAGACGGGAAAACAGCCGGAGTGTTAGACGGTGTTCTTCTATCTACAGTGTGTTTGTCTTTGTGTGAATTCAAGCCCTTTCGCTGATCTTGGATTTCGAATGTGGAGACATGAAAACAGGGAACCCAGAAAGGCAACTCTAGACAGGACAGAGCTCATGATTGGCTGCTTCCCAGGAAAACGGATTGTCACAAAGTCAGACGGACAACCACTCTCGAGGTCTGTCAGTCCACTCCAAAATGGTGGCCTTTGACTTTTTCGCTGTTCGGTTTCCGTGGCAACGACAGCCCTGGCCTTGCAGTGCAGAGTTCTGGAGCTACAGAGTCCAGTTCTCCCTCCCCTCACAGATGCAGGTTCCTCCGAGCTTCCGGAGGCCTCAGAGGGATTTTCCAGGGGGCAGAGGTCGAGCAGAGGTCATTCCCTCCAGGCAGCTCTGCAGGTTCCAGCTGTGGATTTTTCAGAGCTGGTATGAGGAGGAACATTGGGAGTGTCTGCATGTACGTGTGTGTTGTGCATCCGGACACGTGCGAGCCGGCTAGTAGCCGTAGCCGTCAGGGAAAGGCAGGGCGGCGGCGCACTGCTCCCCGGCCTCCAGCAGATAGGGGGCGGCGTCGTCGTAGTGGGTGAGGGGCATGGTGTCGTCCTCCAGGCCCGGCAGGCCATCCACGTCTGCCTTCAGGTTGGGCCGCTGGTTGTCAGGGAACGCCATGGAGAACAAAGCCTCGGGATCGCACACAAACTTGTAGACGTACCGCTCGCCCGCCACCTGAGGATCACATGTTGGGTGTGAGCAGAAAGAGACCCCAAATCCTCAGTAGAAATGTGATTCTAGCAGGAAAGTAGGGATGCACCCATCCACTTTTTTCACTTCCGATAGAGATATCTGAGGCTTAGTGTCAGCTGATCCGATGCAGAAAGACAGTCCAGAATCGACTTAAAACTTTTCTTTTTTTAAACAAAATTAGAAATGTACTTGATAACTCTGTACCAGTACGGCACACTCAAATACACCAATAGCTTGTTCAAACATGCAAAAGCAACACAGCTTTAATTTGTTCAGTCAGTGCAGTTAGGAGTAGAACAGCCAATGTAAAATAAATAATAAAGAAACTGAAAAACCAACAACAGGATGACTGTCTTGGTCAAACATTTAGAAAAAGTGCAAGAAACATTCTTTCAAATGATTCACAAAGTCAAATTAGGATTTCTGATTAATAATAATAATAATAATAATAATAATAATAGTAAAAAATGACATCACTTAGAAAACTAAATATAGAATTAGACTGAAAAGATCCGCCTTTATGGATCTCCGCATTGACATGATACCTGATCTAGATATTGTTTTCAATTTTAGTACCGATACAGATATTGATTGATCAATACATAAAATTTTATTTGTATAGCACATTTCAGCAACAAGGCATTTGAAAGTGCTTTACATGATAAAAACACAAAGTCATGCAACATAGAATCAACAATTAAAACATTACATTTAGTCAAAGTGCCATCATTAAATTCTTAATCCATTATGTTTCAAAAGCAACTCCAAACAGGGCGGGGGGGCTAGTCTAGATTTAAAGGCACTAAGTGTTTAAGCAGTTTTGCAATATCGTGGGAGTTTGTTCCAGATTTGTGGTGCATAAAAAGCTGAATGCTCATTTCAATTAATATTGGATGAGTGCATCTCTACAGAAAACTCAAGGATGGGAAGATTGGAAAACTGGAGCAATGAGAGAAGAAAAAGGAACGTGCCTTTACCTTCTGCATGATGCCCTTCTCGTAGTAGTAGCGCAGTGAGCGGCTCAGCTTGTCGTAGTTCATGGCGGGTCTGTTTTTCTGGATGCCCCAACGACGAGCCACCTGACACACACCACCGGGACACACACACACACACCACACACACGTAAGAATCGGGCGTTGGCAGGTAGAGGGGCAAACATGGCGGCAGGAAGCAGGCACCGACCTCCTCAGGCTCGATGAGTTTGAACTCCATGCCGCGGCCGGTCCAGGCGATGAAGTGTCCGTTGGCCGGGTCGTCCAGCAGGGTGACAAGGAACTGCCAGAGCTGCAGGGAGCCGCGGCGCTGGTAGGGAGGGCCGTCACGGTAAGCAGACGGCTCCTGCTTTATTTTTCCTGCAAACGGAGGAAAGAGTGAAGGAAAGGAGAAGTAGAAGAGGAGGCAGAAGGAAGAAGAAGAAAAAAGGCATGTGTGAATCAGAAATGTTCTGCATCTCAGTTTGGTGAGACATTCCTACCAGATGGACGACAAACTGCACTGGCTGGACATTATGCACAGAGCCGTGTTCATCACTAACCAACAAGTTACAACCACTTCCACTTGATGGTATGGACACTAACGCAAAGAAGAACATTATTCTGAGGTGGGGGGACCACTCTAACCCATATTTCTGATTTGATCTACCATCAGAGAACAACGCTGCCACCAGCACAATTGTGTGGTGAAAACAATGTGTAGTGATGGTGTAGATTTTTTTATGTATGCTAATGAGTTTGTCCTTGTCTGATCTGAGTGTCTTCCCCAAACGGCTTCTAGCAAACCCAGAACAGGGCTTCTTTTACGACTTTGAGTATCAGTCTCATCCCTGAGCAGCTTGTTGAAAAACAGAGCAGATTTTTACCTTCTAGTCTTTCAGGAACCACACATGTATCGTCGAAGTACAGCTGTGGATCTCTGTCATAGGAGTAGCCTGAAATGAACCAAGAGGAAAGGCAGCATGAATCAGATGGAGTGTACATTCAGGCTAAAGAGGCTAGCTGCCTGCTAAGCAGTTTATACAGCAGCTTCCCAGGAGCCAGGGCCAAATGCTGATGTGTGTGTTGCTGCTGATGGCGCTCTCTCAGCAGCTCCATGAGCCACCAGGTTCAAGGTCATAGAGGACATCAAGAAATAACACACACTTCTGACACACACTGACAACAACTGGGCTCTGCTCACCATCATGGGGATTCTGGTAGAAGCTTCCTGCTCTCCCAAAGGACGACTGGCAGTTTGGCACTTCTGGAAACAAAACAGAGAGGAGAGCAGGTTTAGAATCTGGGATTAAAGGCTCAGATGAAGCAGGCTTCATTTGTGCAGGACCACCTGCAGATGGAGCACACAGCAGCCCTCACATGTCTTCTGACTGGTGAAGTTCAATAGGATTAGCTGCATCCTTTCTGTTTTAAGTCTCAATGACAATCAGTAGCATGAGACCTCTCCCTCTTAAGGGTGAGTGCCTGTTTTCGGCAGGAAGCTTCCCCTCCAGCCTTTAGGACCACTTCCTGTCCACTCGTGATCAATTTGAAGTTTTCCTATTACTTCCTCGACCGCTGTGCTCATGCTGAGAGGACAACTGGCTCCTGGCTGAGGAGCTTGACGTGTGCTCCCTCCATGCAGAGCTACGGCGCTGTAGTGACGTGAGTATTTAAAGGCCATAAGAGGATTTGTCATTACATCACAGGGCAGCACAGGCACTCAGCACAAAGCAAATCAGAACAAATCAGTCAGCGTGAGGGAAAAGTTTCTGAGCTTCAGCATAGAGGGAGGGAGGGATAAATGCATCAGGGCCAGAACAACAGCTGGGCTGGTGGGCGTCCGGGTCCAACCATCCCCCGCCAGTCACTCTGGCTGCGTCCATGCCAGCACGCGGCCTCTCTGTCAGGATTGTTTGTTGCAAGAAGGAGAAGAACTGGCACCGTGCGCTCCCTCATGTGCCGTTTCAAAAGAGAAGAGAACTTGGCCTGATGCTAACGATCAACTGAAGGGCGTCTCTCTGAGGACGCCAGCCTGGATCTGTTCTAGAAACCTTAAATTCATGACGCTAAAATTAAGGTCTTAAAAAGCCATAATAACATTAGAATACTGTATGTTGGTCACATGTTAATCACAGGTCTTAAATTTTGTCATGACAGGACGGTTTAATCTTGTATACTGCATGTAGCTTCTTTTATCTTGTGGGACTTTTCTGTCTGGCCAAAGTTTGAGTTGCGTGCAGATCTTCATTGCGTTCTGTTGCTCAAGATGGCTGAGGCCACTGGTAACTGGCGGCTAATATGTTGTTGCTAGATAACCAGTTAGCTGTGGCTTTGTGTCTATCATGGATGATGGGCCTGATAAATGACAGCAACAAGTGAAAATTATTGCCATTGGGGTGAGAACCAACACACAGGAGGCAGTACCGACGACGGCCACAACAGTTTGAACTCTTTTCAACTTTCTAGCGTCTTGTCGTGCGCACGTCTGTGTATGAGCTCAACATTTCACCTGCTTGAATGGCATCAGTCGTTTGCCTGTAAGAGAGCAAGTGATTGTGGCCTCATCATTCAAGTTCCATAGGAAATGAATGGAGAGGCAGCGGCGTCGCCTCCTGTGTGTCATCAACTTTTAACTCCTATTTATTTGTTTGTTTTTGCCACTGACTCATTCATGTTGCCAACCATGTGAAGCTGGGTGCATGCTGTGCAAAATAACTTCTAACCTTGACACCACAGGGCTTAAGGCTGTAGATAGATAAGGCTATAGATGCAGTATGACAATGAGAAGCATAAAGGTCCTGCCAAGAGCCACAATGAGACCCCAAAAATATCACAATTTTTGCTCTGCTTGACTGTAATGCAGCAGGATCACCAAACAATCCCTGTATTTACAGTTCTTTTGGTCTTCAAGGTGGCATTAAAAACTTCTCATGAAGTCTTAAATTTGACTTGCTGAAACCTGGTAGGAAACATATTTACTAGCTGCTCTGAGGCTCCTCCTGACCAGCACACCTGACTGTGGCGGGACAAACAGCACCTGCGTGTCCAGGCCGCTGCTGCATGTTAAAACTCACAGTCATGTGTTGATGCCAAGAACAAACATGGCCAGGCACATTCCTCACCCAGTCCCCCCAATGCACAAAGACCGCAGTCAGAGCACTGCTGCTCACCAGAGTCGAAGCAGAAGTCACGAGGCTCCTGTTTAATGGCCATGGGGTGGAACGCGGCCTGATGGGGGGGCACCATGGCAGGCACGCCCTGCTCGCTGTACCGAGGGTCGACGAGCTCTTGCTTGAAGCCCTGGGGAGGTACCGCCACCAGAGGCTCTGACATCTGCCGGTGGTAGGGAGGGCGGCCGTCACGTGGCAGGCTGGTGCTGCTGGGGGGCGTGGCCAGGAACTGGGGGCGGCTTTGGCTCTCAGATGGGGGAAAAGGTATGCATGGCTCTGACATCTGCCTCTGGAACCTAAACACAGAGGAGAGGACATCTGTGTTGAAGGACGGCTCACAAAGACATGGAAATGAGACTGTGAGGACACAGCGGGGTACAGAGTGGGGGGGCTCACCTGTGCTCAGGTGTGAAGCTGTTAGCATCCTGGCTGAGGGGAACGCAGGGCACAGCGAAGGGGGGGCTGTGCCCCAGGACGGCCTGCTGGTTGGGGGGCTGCTGTAGTGCACGCTGCGCTGGCACCAGGGTCTGATTGGCTGTGTGGGAATGAGGAGGCGGGGTCTGCGTTAGAGCCGTGCTGGTGGGGAGGCAGGGAGAGACCGGTGTGGAGGGGGGGGTCAATGGCTTGAATCCAGGGGTTGGCTTTCCATCGCAGGCACTGTGGATGAAGAGGTGAAGGAATGAGCTGATTGGATGACATTCAGGGCGCTCTGCAGACGGAGTCGGTCATACCTGTAGCTGTAAAGGCACTTCTCTCCGTAGGGCATGGGACTGCTGTCCTGGTGGCAGGGGGACAGGTCCTTGGTGGAGGTCAGCTCTCGTTTGATCTTGGTTGGCGGAGGTCCATGAAACATCACTGCACAGGAGACAATGGAGAGCATCAGATAAGCTCCAGCCATCAACAGATGCTATCTGCAGCGCGTTTGGGGACTGACGGCTAAATGGACGCATGGCCAGCGTCTGGATTCCCTGACTGACAGAGACACTTAGCGGGTCTTTATCATCTGCTCCAATCACAGCTGACGCTGCACCGCAGCATGACGGGAGCTGCGCTCAACATGCAACGACCATCAGAGCTCCCATCTGATTCCCATTAGGGCTGGCCAATAGCAGCGCTCATGAATCAGGGCAGCTGTAATCTAATGGCACTGAATGATTTGCTAGTCGTTGTGCTGTAACCATTAGACACCGGCTGCAGCGCTCTGTGGATCGGCTGCAGTTTCCGGGGCGCCACATAATAGCCACAGAGAAACTGGATCCTGGAGCAGCACGGCTGCAGGAGCTGAATGAATTATCCAGCAGGATGATGGACCTGAGTGGAGCCAACGTGAGCATGTGAGCTCCTGTGTGTGCGCCTCACGCCGAGGTGGAAGTAACCCGGAGATTAGGCATGATGGGCAAACAAACTTCACTCCAAAGGACATATCACCCAAGAGACGGGGGGCTAGGTTTAGTATTGACAGATGGCAAACACTAAGCCTGTGACAGGATGCATTATGGGATACAGTTCATAAAGTTACACAATAATGAATGAACAGCAGTAGTTTGGTTTATTTAGCCTGTCATAGAGAAAAAAATGTAGGTGTTCATTTTAACCATTAACTATATGTTCAATTCACAAACCAAGTATTTAATTTCCAAACTAGACATGAAAATGTCCAAACTAAACATTTAGCTGTTAGTCTAAATATTTATGGACAAACAAAAACTTCACTCCAAATGACAATATTTAGCTTGCTAACTTAATATTTAGTCATCATGCTAAATATTTAGCTGAAACAATCTAGTTGTTTCAGTTGAAACAAATGGATTAGTTGACAAACTAAACAATATTTAGTTTGTTTACTAAATATTTAGTTTAAAATGAAATGTCTAGTTTGGAAAATGTATATTTAATTTAAACTAAATATTTAGTTCATCAACTAAATATAAAATTTGTGAATTAAATATTTAGCTTGGAACTTTATTTGTAATTTTTATAAATGTATGAATAACATAACTTTTGAAAAAATGGACATCCACATTGTTTCTATATGACTAAATAAACCAAACTATTGCTGTTCATTTTGTACTGTGTAACTTCACAAACAGCACCCCATAATGCAGTTCTAATGAAACAAGCTCGAGGATAATGCCGTGGCAACCGTAGGGGTCAGCTTACTGCATGCAGTGTGAATCTACCTGTACAAACAGCCTGGAAGAGCAGCTGTACAGAAACACAAACAGGACTGTGAAGCTGGAGGTTAGTTTAACCAGAACAACCACACCCTGTCATCACCTCCCACGCCTCACAGCGACAGAGGAGGGCCAGTGAAGCTCCACTGGTTCTGGTTCAAACGTGTCAACAAGCTGCTCAAAGCAGGTTTTAGTAGAGGGGAGGGGCAACTGGAGTCCGGGGGACGAGGAGGACTGCTCCAAAGCAGCTCCAACCACTGGAATCTAGCAGCAGCTGAGGGATCTGAGTGTGAAACTGTGTGAAATCAGATTAAGAGCTTGGCTCATGTGATGCCCCATGCCACTCGGCTGATTAAACTCAAAATGGAGGAGGCGGAGGGGAAAAGGTCGGAGCCGGGGGCGAGGAAGTCTAAACATCCAGAGCTGGAAGCCGAGCATGCAGACGGGGCAGGCCCAGGTACTTACAGCTTTCCGACTGGAAATCTGGGACAAACTGCTCATCGTCGGGCACTTGGGCTGTGGAGATACAGGAAGACGACACAAATGTCAATACTCCACACACACACACACACGCACGCACGCACACACACATTGGAGTGGAGACACACTTGTGACTAATTTGTGTAAAAAAGTGAAGCAAGAAAGAGACAAAGACGGTCTGAGTCAGCCCTTTATCCTCTCAAGGACTTTGCTCTTCTTGTTCCGCTTGCCAGCTCGAGAAATAAAAACGTTGGACATTCTAACCCAGTTAAAGTTTAATGTTCCAAACCGCTGCCTGAACTTTTTAACCCACAGCCCAGAGGAGTGAGCCTACCTTCTGCGATCCAGATCTCCTGCAGCTGACTGAGATCTTGAAAGAGTTCTGAAAGTCAAAGGGTGAAAGACATTAACTGCTGGTCATCAGACGTAAAAACAAAAAGAAAAAAAAAGGGACCAGAGCTCTCACCTTCTGTGTCCTGGGCGAGTTCTGTGTCCACAAACTTCCTCTTCCTGTCGTTCAGTGGTCGGGTGTTGGGCGAGTCGTCTGCTGCAGAATTCTGAGAGAGATGAACAGAAACCATGACGACCAGCAGCGGCAGCAGCAGACACCACCTCCATCAGCTAATGGGGCCGATGTGAGAGGCTGGCAGCGAGGCAAGTCCACTTACACTGGGTGGGACCATGAATGGGACCTGCTGGTCGTAGAATCTGTCCATGCTATCTGTGGGATGGCACTTCCAATGTGGGAGGGAGGCGGAGGCAGCCACGTGTGGATTCGCTGAAGCTGGGACAAAAAAAAACAAACAAAGAAAGGTGAAACAAATCTCCGGGTACCAAAACTCCTCTGCGCTCTGGTTGACCTTGACGTACGACCTCAGCCCACGCAGAATGACGCCTCATTACATGGAGCTCTGTTGTGATGCTACAACAAACCCACCCTCTTCCTTCAGCTCTGTGTTTAACCAGCAAACAGAGGAACACATGCAAGGCGCTTATATAATCAGCAGCTCCTTTCCACTGTAATCAGCTTCCAGGATCTTTAGTGAAAACCCTTAGAGATGCTTCCAGCTCAGCAGAATGTGGGCCGAGCGCTACATCACAAAGCTCCAGACCAAAAAAAGTCAGGTCGGGGCTGATTAACGCCTGGAAAAGGCTTGAGGAAGTCATGGGGTGACGATGCCAGTGTTACACCTGGCAGGACCAGAAGCCCCGGCCGGCTGCCTTAAACACACAGCACTGCAAGCTTCGCCGGGTTGTAGCGCAGCTGCGTCCTCACCCAGCGCAGCGCTGTGACTCAGTCCTCTATCTCCTGGTAATGGATGATGAATAAAGGATGGCCACTGGGCAACAATTACAGCTACTAAGCAGAACGTTAGGGCCCCGCACTGACCCGGTGGAGCGATGCTTGGAACAAAACTTCAGTTGTAGCCGAATATTGCTTCACTAGTTTGACTCCTGGGTCATGTGGAAAAAAAAAACAAAAACAAAAACAAAAAGAGAGTCAATTAGGAAATCAAAACCTGAAGCATGGCTGGACCAGAGGATGTTCTGTAGACATATAACAGAATTATTGTTACTGTATTTTAGAAGTGAATTATACAAAACATACTAGTATTATAATGAATGTGTTTATCAGATTCAGGATATGATTAAAGGGCAATTTCACAGTTTTAAGGAATTTAGTCCAGTTTTGTTTGGGGCTATTCAGAAACTAAAATACTTCCACTGTACTCAGACCAGGAATGATTGATTTTACCAAGCCTGCCGCATTTTATCAATTAATCTGTTAATTGCATGACAAATTAAAATGAGCTAAAAAATTATTGCTATTTTTTTCAAGGGCAGTTTTGTTTACAAAGACATTATAATCCATTTTATTTCCAGTTTCTGTTTTGTGTGTGTGTGTGTGTGTGTGTGTGTGTGTGTGTGTGTTTTATTAATTGTTTTTGGTTGTTGAGTTTTATTTTGGATATTTAAAATGACCTCCAGTTCCAGGGTGGAGTGTTCTTTGCAAAATTAAACTTTATTAGTCTTTGACAGGGAAAACTTGCATTATCATACTATTAGCAAAATATTACTTGAAAATGGTCTCAAAAAAGCAATATAAATCGATTATCAATTCATCATTCAGCAAAATTAGTTATCGTGACAGGCATCAATTTTACACCGATTGCAGAATCTCTTTTTAATAAAGTTTCTGATCTGTAAAACATAAAAAAGTCAAAATTTCAAGACTTTGGCATTTAGTCCACTTTAGATGGAGTCCTGCTAGAAAAGAGACAGATGTCAGACGAGTCTATGAACACACTGACCAACAGTTTATGCTATTCTGTAAATGATCAAGTTTAATATATTGCATATATATTAAACAAATAGTTTCTGTTAATTCCTTGGATTTTTAACTCTATGTTGTTTAACTCTATGTTTGGTCTCCTGAGAAGAAATCATTTCTATCATGTAAATATGTAATAGCACAATTGCTAAATTTCATACATGATCCTGACTTAACACTTTACAGTCTGCTACAAAATCTCTCAGTCAATGCATAAAAATACTTCAGCTATGCACTATTCTGGTTCAAATACAAGGTGAGTGTTTAATGGAACAAAAGCTACGCAGATTTGTCAGGCTAATTTACCAAATATAGATAGGTCTTGGAATTGTTGATCGACTGGTGTTTATTGAAAAAGGTATCTTTGTTGATGAGCTGGGACCTCCTTGCCATTGCCCTAATCTTTAGCACCTTCCAGACATGGTCAGTTAGATTCAAGTCGGTGCTGAGCTACTCAAAGGGTTATTATTACGTTATCAAGAAGCATGTTGGTTAGATTAAAGTATTACTCATCTCTGTTTGGGGTATGAATTACACTGGGCTTATCTGAGGAATCCTTCCACGGCTCGACTAAACACAAACGGGACCCCATGTACGGTGGGCTAAAAACGGGTTTACATGAGTAAGCTTTTCACAAATCGTAAACTGTATTCTGCGGCGACTCTAGTATAACCAGTCAAAGTACCGCTAATTTTAAACTAGATCCGAACAAGAGTAGTAATCGAAAACAATGAAATATAGTCCTTTATTCAAATAAATCGGACACTAACCTCAGCAGCACAATTAGTCATTAGCATCCGCTTTAAACCGAACCTGAGGAAGATCAAAAGTGCGCCACAGTCTCCCGAAAGCAGCCGCAGCTTCACGCGACAGAAAAGAACTAATATTCAGCAAAAACAAAACAACAAGAAAAAGTCACCTCTCCTGTAAAACTTCTATGTTTAAGCCGACGGTGGCGGTGGGGGTCCTAAGTTCACTCTGCTCACAACAAAACACACGCAAACGCACGCGCGCACACACACACACGCACACACACACACACACACACACACACACACACACACACGCACACACACACACACACACACACACACACACCTACTGTCCCCCGCCCTTCCCCCCACCCAACCCTCTTGTTTTCTTCAATGAAGTGAAACTCGATCCGTGTGGAATTACAGAGACGGAGGGGGCGGGGGGGGGGGACGGGTCCATCCATTCATAAAAAAATTAATAAATAATAAAAATCACGACCAGCCGTCCAACCGCACAGATAAACCAAAGCCAAAACACGAACAGAAACATTGGTAAAATATAAAATATAAGACCAGAGTTAAAACACAACACGTTGCGATAAACTGTACTTTTACAAGTCGACAACAAAGTACATGTAAATCAAATCAAAGCGTTGCGTCTGTCCGCTGTCTAAAAACTACGAAGCTAAAAAAAAAAAAAAAAAGGTTCACAAACACGCTTCTCTCAAATGAAACAGTGCAGCCTACCTTTGCCTGTATGTTAAACGTCCTGTGTGTCGAGAAAATGCAATAGAAATATCCAAATAAAAGTACAACGTGTCGAGAGCCGCCAACCCGTCTACGCACTTGCTTTACTGAAGCTTCTCCTCCGACTCACAAAACTTGACTGAGCTTTTTCTGTAATGGCCCGGCGCTTTTCCCCTGCGCTCGAGAGGCACGCAAAGGCACACGCTGATTGGTGAGTCGAGTCCGCCCGTCAAACACGCAGCCAATAGCGTCTCCCTGGTTTATGACTTATTCATGAGATGCAGTTTGACCAATCATGAGACAGCAGCGTCCTATTTTTATGAATGGCTGGATTTCATTCACATTTTTTTTTTCAATCATCGCTGCCAGACGTGTTTGTTAAAGGGCCAGCAGCAGTGGAAACGTACTGGGAGTCAAATCTACAAAACAACACGAGCCTTCATCCTGGGTTTCTGTCCTCTCAAACGGCAAATTGGATCATAATTGTACTAACTCGGCATAAGCATGCAAATTTATATTTAACTACTTAGTAGTTTACTCTTCCAGAAATAACATGTACACAAATGCTATAAATTATAAGAATTAAAATATGAAAAACTATCTGAGCAATTTGTGTTATTTAGTTTTCAAAGTTTATGGAGTTGGTGGTATGTTTTTCCTATAAGCAACATTATTTTTTACCCAGCACTGCTGGTTTAATTAAGAAGCCTTTTTGCATTGTAAGCACAGTTGCTTTGGGAACCCCAAAACAGCGCTTTAGGTATTGATTTGGGCTTTAAATGTGCTGATCAGGTCACTAATTCTTGTAGAAGTGTCCAGTCAGATACAGATATATATTTTTAAATGTTATGAACTTGCTTTTAAAGGGAAAACCGAAATACCAGACTCATATTTTCAGGTGACAGGTGGTGGAATCCAAAGGTTGGAGTGCATGGACGAGTGACCATCCTGATCATATTAGGAACCTCTCATGTAAACTCTATCTGACTGTAAACGTCACAGTTGGCTCCAACAGCTGGTATGAAATCTATAATCCCTGGCAAATCCCTGCAGCTACGATGTGGCGATTATGAGAGTGCTGCTGAGGCAGTAATAGTAGGAAGAGACAAACACATATGTGGCTGTCACATAGAATCTCAGTGGTCAACCAAAGGTCTTGGGCCTACGGCAAGCAGGTTGTCTTTCAGCATCAGCTGAAACAAGGAGAGGGGACAGAAATATCCAATGACATTCTCGACTGAGCATAAATAGCAGAGGACATCTCAGTCAGTGAGACTATCTGAAAAGCAACAGCCTGCAGGTCCGCTGGCGTTTGGTGCTGCGGATGTGGTGGGTGGCCATATGGAGGCACATTGTGCTGCTGTTCTTAACGCTTTCCTTAAATAAATAGGCCACGTGTGACGGCTGACATGCTGTTTGTTTAGATACCGCTCTCCGTTTCTCTCTGGGTGGTTTGGACAGTGAAAGTGGGTGTTGTGAAGATGAGGCCGGCTTTTAAGCCCAGGATTCTTGTTCCTTCCAAGACCGCTACTGTAGGTTAGTGTGACACTGACGTAACGGCCAGGTCAGTGAGGAGCGTCATCTTGGAGCCATGTAGGCTAATCCCGGTTGTTGCAGAGCAAGGTTAGAACACGGCAGACACACCAACCAGGTCCTAAACCTTAGTGCAGCCTTCATCTGTGCTGCACTAATGTCTGAAACAATTTCAGATATTCAAAAATAAGTAAACAGTTTGAAAAGCAAACACAGCAGATGGAGCAATTACTGGGTATATAGCTGCAGAGATTTTAACAACATTACATAATGTTGAATAACAGTAGGGTTTGGATTGAATCTGTCCCACTTTGCTTTCCTGGATCCCTTTAAGCTGGATTAACCTCTTCTCGTTTTAAATGTGAACTAAGCTCCAGTTCAGCGTGGTTTCTGAAAAGATTATGCAAGGTACAAACTTTATCCAAGATCAGTGTAGACCCAGTGAATGTTTCACTGTATGCTGCTAAAGTCATTCAAAACAAAGTCATTTAATTGGACAATAAAATCCATAAATTCTCCCAGTCAATGTGAACTGCTTTGCTGTTCACAGTGCCTTCCCACAGCATGATGTTTCTACCACCATGCTTCACTGTGGGGACAGCGTATCCAGGTTGAAGTTTAGGGCTTGTTTCATCAGAGCATCTTCTTCTCCTGCTTGACTTGTGGGAAAAAAAACAGTCTTCCATAAGGATCAGACGAACAGATCCAAAGATATATACAGATCACTGTTTGCACACCTACTAACTGTATGTGTTCCCAGTCAAAGGGATAAACCTTAATCCTGGTTTTATTAAGAACGCTGCAGAAATAATCTTAGAATTACAGGTTCCCTGAGACTGTCAACTATAAACTGACGCTTGTTTCAAGAATTGAGAAATGAAATTCACTGAGTCTGGCCTCAACAGCGAGAGGTGGGGTTCACCCTGGACAGTTCGCCAGTCTGTCGCAGGGCAAACAACCATGCACACACACACTCACACCTAGGGACAATTTAGGCAGACCAATCAACCTGACAGTCATGTTTTTGGATTGTGGGAGGAAACCGGAGTACCCGGAGAAAACCCACGCATGCACAGGGAGAACATGCAAGCTCCATGCAGGAAGACCAGGGCTGGGAATTGAACCCAGAACCTTCTTGCTGCAAGGCAACAGCTCTACCGACTGCGCCGCTGTGCAGCCGCCCCACATCTAAATGTTCTCCATTATTTTTCAGATGATCAGGTGATTCCCCAACTAGGTAAGTTACTAGTTTTATTAACAGCTTTATAGTTACTCGTAGTCAAACCATTGTTGTACAACACTGCACAGATGTTGTACGTTTGCGTTTTGTATCTCATCTAGCCGTCATTGCAGCCCCAGTGTGGTGTATAGTGATGAGAATTTTGCCGCGGAGCGTCTCAGCAAGCCTGTCCCAGCTTGCAAGCATCTGTAGACATGCACATTTCAGAAAGAGTTAAAATAGAAAAGCAGGGCCTCTGGGTGCAGGACGCGCTCACTGAGGGACAAGATGCTACTCGTATCCTATTAATAGCACTTTGGGAGATAATTCCTGCCTTGTCATCACAGCAGCCAAACCCAAGAAGCCTTGCCAAAGGCTGCTGGATAATAATGCTTTCTTTCACCATCTCTCTTTTTTCCTCCCTGTGTCCAACACCTAATTCAGTGTCTGCCACAGCCAGTTCTCAAGATTGCTGCTATTCTTCAGATCAGGGCCAAAGCCCACATTGATAAACACCAGGAGCTAATAAAACAACGTTTTCTGTTGTTCCGTATTTGCATTGAGACGTTGGGTTTTAAGTCAGTGACATAGCTTGGGAATATCAGGCTCATGGTTTTAGTTGAACTCTAGACGCTCAGTGTTTGACTTCAGGGGCAGAAAAGAAAGGGGATACACGGATTACACAAACTTTGGAATCTGCTTCTACACCTGTGGAAAGAAAAACACAAACGAGAAACCACAGCGACAGACAACCATGGCATACATAACGGCATCACTGAAACGCACACGGCACTAAGTAATACAAGATGTATTTAGAGGCAGAATGCATCTGTTAATACCTGAACTCATACCTGAGTAAACACTTGCGTGTGTACTTGTGTGAGCGTGCTTGTGTGTATAAGGTTTCTCCATAGGAATGCTCAGCAGTGGGAGTGATGACCTGTTGATGGAAGGCAGACATGGAGGAGGTCAGAGCCCAGACATCCAGAGGTCCCCCAGAGAACCTCCTCCTCCTCCTGACCTCCAACCCCAGATGGTGTACAGAGAAGGTGGGTGTGGAAAGACCAGGCATCGCTCCACCGGGTCAAATGCGTTGCTGATGCCTGTTGTTATAGGACACATTTAAAATGGGGTGGCAACGAACGATGGAGACGCCCCCTTCCAGAACCCTCAACAGCTGCGTTTCCATTACAAATGTGTACAGATCTTTCTCTATATTCTGCTGCTGTTAAAAAACACAATTTTGCATTTGCATTGTTTTCATGAAATAAGAAAATTAAAATCACGTGTTGATTTTATTCACGAGATAAGTCATTAAAAATCATGGCAGCAATTACATGAGATTTATTCATAATTTAGCCACGGCGCCAGCGCTCATCATCTGTCAGCCAATCAGAGGAGACGTCGGTGTGTGTCAGGCATTGGAGTGACGCACTCTTCAATGAAGATGTTTTGTCAGCATATGAACAGAATCAGGACTTTGTTTAAGCACAAAAACCAGCCTCGTTATGCTTCACCATGTTACAATCAAAACGTAGGTTTTTAAGGATGTAGAATTATCAAAAGGTTGGTGTTTCTGAACCTTCTTCAAACACAGTTTGAACTTAATCAACTAAATGACAAAAACAAAGAACACACCAAATCCCGTCTGTGCTGGTCGGATGGTAAGAAATGTCGCGATCTGTTGGACTTTGAGTGTAGTTTGATTATTTTTCTTCCAGCTTGTGTTTCATTAATTTCTGTGTGTTAGAGCTCCAGTGTTGCTTCCCCCTCAGTTCCTCTGTATCCTGTCCTTCTCGGTTTCAGTCACATAAGGTCAGAGCCTCCTGTTATTCTCATGCTGGTTTCCTTTTCCCCCTATTCCATTAAATATTCCTTTTCTCAATCCTTCCTGTGGGCCTCAGCTCTGCATGTTGGCTCTCAACAACACTCAATGTGACAACAGGAGGATCAAAAGTGACTGCAGTTACAAACTTTTCAGTCAGAATTCAAGACTGATTTTGGATTCTTTCAAGAAAGCAACTAATGTCTGTCAGGTCAGGGATGGTAGGTTACAAATGCAAAGCAATAACATCAACAATGTTAATTGGACAATATATGGTAGATTCATAAAAACTAGTTCAAGTATTTTAGTCTGACTGAACTGAGCTCAGAACTAGTTCTTGTTAAGGGTGACCTTACACAGCTGTGTTGGTAGAAGTGTGATAGTCTAGTCAAAGTCTCGGGTTAAGCATGACCTCAGGCTGGTAATGCCTAAGGTCATCTAAAGGTGCAATTTGACTGTCACTTTTACAAATGTCTTCTTTTTTATGTATATTTGCTGAAATTGTCACCAAGTTGTGTCAGCTTAATGTGAGACAGCGCCAAGTGGAGAGTGATTGACAGCGCTAAGACCCGCCTCCTGCCTCTGAGTGGTTGTTTCTGGTTAGCACTGGGAGAAGACAGAGGAACCTTTTTTTTTAGTTTGTTTCTCATACTATACTGTCATGACAGAGCGACAGATTCAACAAAAAAAAATCTGCTTTTATAACAGTTGCATAATTCAGCTTTAACACAGTGATGTAGTCGTAATGCTGTTTTAAAAGTTTACAAAATTGTGTTTGAACAGCTATTGTTGACACTGATTTATTTTAACGTGCAGAAATCTGTTGTGCTCTGGCATAATGTGAACTCATCTCTTGTTGTTTTTGTCTGCGATGGCTTCTCAAGAACTCTTAACAAAATAAATTGGAGTTCAAATGTAGCTTAAGTGGAACCAAAAGATGCCTATCAACTTGCAATTGGATTCTGTTTGTTTAGTTCAGGTGATTAAAGAAAAAGGAACAAAAACATTACGTTAGCTTCTTCTGTTCATCGTCAGATTCTGAAGTGCATTGAGATGCCAGCAGTCAACATTCAGTGAGGGTGACACTGTGCAGAGGCAGATCCAGACTGCAGAGGCTGGACATATTGATTCTCCAGGCCCTCTCGGTTTGATCAGCTTCTGGGTAGCTGGGGGGCAGAGCTGCCCTTGACTCCCTCCGATGCTCTGACCCTAAAGACGCGTCACGCTGCACAGACACACTTTTTCTGGAGCAGATCGTGTGATGCTCTTTTGTTTACAGCAGTCTCCCCTGAACCTGCAGGGTGACTTCCTAATTAAAATGAAGCGTATGGTTCTGGTTCCATTGTTCTGATGATTTCACTCATACAAGCAGCAGCAGCAGCAGCTCTTAGTTGATCCTGGTGTCACTCTAATGATTCCCTGTGGATCACAGCGCTCTGAACTAGGAGCACTCTCTAAATCTATACTGAAATGACACAGCATGAGGGAGAGCGGTCTAGCAGTTAATGTGCAGCTTTAACCCACTTTACAGAGCTGTACTGTTATCGCTGTGCACATATTTCTTCCTTTTTAATTTTACAATATGCAAATTGATCAGATAAAAGAAATACCGTGGAGGGTTTATCTTTATTTTAGTTTAAATTATTAGTTTCATCCCTCAAACTTGACTGTAGCCGATTCACTACTTTCCGTTTATCTCAGAAGCTGGAGAATAAAAAAAAAACTGTATGAAACTCCACTAATGTCAAAAAAACACAAGTTCGCAATTGCGTTGTTTCCATTAAATAAGAAACATATAAAAATTACGTGTGTTCACGCGGTAAGTAATTAAAAACACATCACACCATCATCCACTGCTTCTTCCTGTCGTCTTCTTTGTCTTTTCTGACACCAGCAACATCTGGTCGTTTATCATGTGACTCATATGATGCGTAAAAAGTATTTTCATTGCAATTTTGCAAAATATACAAATTTTTATACAGCTGAAAACCCACCTGATCCTACACCAAAAACATTTAATCAAAAAAAGTAAGCTTTTCCACGAAGCAAATTTATCTTTGTGATTCTAATTTGCGCAATTTTACGGCCAATGGAAACACAGCTTTAGCTAACATGACCAAGTAAACTGTTACAAGCTAACTCTTTTGCCTTAAGAGCAAAAATGAAGCTCCTGTTCTTTTCAAACAGTCGAGTTATGTTAACTGACAAAAATTAACCCCGTCTTCCAAAAAAAAAAAATCTTTTTTTTATTTTTATCTTAAATAACTTTTTAACTGCTGTGCAGAAAATCGCCTTTGATCGCTGATTGGCCCGATTGAAATTCTACCGGAGCTGTGGTCCAGTTGTTACCATCGTCTTGACGTGGAGAGGAGGAAATCTTCATCTCTAACAATGTGCAACTGTCATAAAGTTTCTTAGTTTTTTGCTTAAAGGTGTTATTTATCCTACTGCCCTGTAATAGTTGAATATTAAAATCATTTTATTACAATACTGTTATACTGGCTCACAGTCAACTATATGCATTTGTCACCTTCTGCTTCACACACATATGAAGCATGTACAACTTTTTGGATGGTGAAGGAGAATTGAGAGAATGGATGAAAGGCTGAGACTCTCCAGCGGCATTATGTTCGTTTTACAGGGAATACAGGACATGGGGTTCTTGCAGTCGGTCCTTCTCTCCTTCACAGTCGTCATAATGAAACCAAAAAATGTCACCATTGGTGGGCACTGGTGATAATGAATTTTTGCTATTCTGCTGTAAAATGAGAATAAAAAAAACTGATGTGACACTAGTGTCTGGAAAATTGCCTTTACACGGTGAGTAATGGCTCCATGACTGCTGCATGAGACCACCTTCATGATGAACATGACAAAGAACGTTACCTTTCTTCTTCTAATTGTTTTTTTGTCAAAAAAAGAAAAAAACAGAATACATCATACCGATGTTGTCCTAATTCTGGCTTGATATTTGAGCCGTGTTTTTAGCACAATTGACTGAATTTTGTTTCCTGTCATAGGCAAAATGATTTTTGCCGGTTTGTACCAGGCTAAGTATTGGCCTAGCCTTGTATAAACAGCTTTGCTGGAGGCGTGGACTCTGTTGAAGTTTTAAACAACTGGATCAGATTTTATCCAGTCGGTAAAGTTGGCTGTGTCGTGTGTGATGCACCAATTTGTGTGCCGTAAACAACTAACCGCCTCCTAACTGTCTCCATGTTTTAACCGTCTCGTTGCTTATTTATAGCAAAGATAAATAATTTGGAACAAGTCCTCTACAATTATTCTATCCACCTTGTGGGATGAAGTATCACACATTGTCCGTGTGAGAGGATAAAAACACCAGCCATGCTTAAAGGTGCTGCTTCTGGAGCAGGAGCTGTTTTCTGGGTGAACAGCCTCCCAGTGTCACTCTCTTTGTGTGGACAGTGACGCTGGTGTTCCAGCAGGCGTGGACCTTTGGACTTCATTGTTGCTTCCATGTTCCTGAACAGCTCACCCACATTTCCTTTAACCTGAGACTTGGACACAGTTAACTGTTCTAAGCTAGCTTTGGGAAGGGACAAAGCGGGCCAGCATTGAGCTTCTGGAGCGGTCCCAAGCCCAACTTTTCAACATTTTAAGGCTACACTCAAAAACCGGGTTGGTGCCAGGGCACCAAGAACTGGTTCTGTCAAGAGGAAAGCTTAAATGTCAAACCAAAATTACACCAGAAAGGTGACAGAAAGTGTGGTCAAGGAGTTATTGACCACACTCTACCTGTTTTGAACCTGCAGGTAGAGCAATTCTGACTCTGTGGATCAGAGAAAACCTGATCCTAAATGTACGTTGCATATTCATTCTGCACTGGAGAAATGAAAGAATGAATGTGACCTGCATGACGAATGCACAGAAACCTGTGATTGTGACTAATGTCAACATTAAGCACTTATGACAGAGTAGAGCTCCGTCTCTATTGAAGCTGCAGGTTTATCTTTAGAGATAACCCGCCTCTGGAAGACCGCGGCACAGATAAAGCAAACATGTTTGATTCTTTAGTCGGTTTAATGAGAGCAGATTACATCACACTGGTGAACAGCCTCGTCCGCTAAACAAGGGCTAGCATGCCACACAACGAACCATGCAGGTACCCATACCTCATTTGATATCAAATGAGGTATCCTCATCTACTCGTCATTTGTTCGGATCAACGTGACTGTGAAAGACCATTAGCACAGAGTGGGTCAGTTTATTTGTTAAGGCAATTGATTGCTACAATGGACAGAAACAGATATGAGTCGTGACATGCACGGGAGAATCATCCAGTCGGCCTTCGCGCGGACGTCTATGTTGCCTGCCCACTGGCCTAACCTGCAGGCTTTTTGTTCGCACCCTCCTTTTTCTGTTCGGACCCATCCTCCACGCTAGAACAAAAAAAAGGAAAGCACAACAAATAAACCCAGGGCAGAAATGGAGATATGTCTGATCAGTTGGATCCACGCACTCTGATTTGTTCACTCTTTGTCTCAGCAGGCATGCAGTGATTTAATTAACTTCTGATAAAATATTATAAACAAATATGTACACTCTGTAATATAGGCATCTAAAACCATTCGCTCAGTAAATGTACAGTTACTGTAAACATGCACTCTTTAACCACTGAGTCCAGCTGGCACCCAGGCTCCTTTTCTGTACATGCTCTTATTATACTGGAACATTTCAGCATCGAAGCCGGGCGCTAAGATGGATGTATCTGACAGATGAACATCATCCCAGATTCCTAAACGAAGCCGAAGTGACGCCTGCGACTGGTTTCCATGGCACCTGGCGTGAGCATGGACTCAGTGGCTGTTAAAGGGAGTCAGGGTGTGACGGCATCGAACGCCCAACCCTACAGTGGAGCTCAGTTTGGACCGTCAGAACATCTCGGTCTCCCTCTGCCCTGCAGCAGCACACTTTTCCACATCATCTAATTCACATCATGTGAATGTCATGGCAGATTAAAGGGTTCATTCATATTTTTTAAGTGATGTTGTGTTCACAATTTCATCAGGAGTAGTTTCCTAAGTAGTTGCAATGAAGAAAGTAAATCCTCATTGCAAACAGAGCAGTGGAAGGCTAATAGCTAGCATACATTTAGCTATGTAAAGTAGCTAGATAAGCTATTTAGCAAAAATAGGGTACCCAGTGCTGTTTGTCCATGTTGAGTCCACAATGGTTTCAATTGAACCTCAAAAATATTAAATATACTCACGACTTCCACATTATTGTTTATTTAACAAAAATGAAGCTAAAACTGTAAAAAAAAGGAAACTTCAGGATTCAGTGATTCTTGAGAATAGGGACAAAACAGGTCCTATGGATAAAGCACAAAATTTGAATAAAATGTACACAAAATATAATTTTTTCAAATATCTGACTAAACTAACCTGGATCATGTGAGCACAACAATGTATATTTTCCAGGTATTTGCTGAATATTTTTTTTATTTTAAACATTATGGTCGGTGGGTGATGCCTGTCAAAGCCCTTGTTCAGGAGAAAAACTCAATACATTATAATAGTTTAAAATAATTAAAGAAATGCTAAAATTATATATTATGACAATTAAGTATAAGTATTCATTTAAATAATTATAAAGGTATAAATAAATTGAATTAAAACGCATTATTATATTTTTCAACTCCATTGAAATGTGTCCCTAGTTTTTGTCAACACCGTCAGAAATGAAAAGAATGTAAAAAAAAAATCAGGCATTATTGGGGGGCACCAGAACTTCTGAGGACCCCATGACCACTTCCTTTCTCTTCCTTTGCTAGGAGGGCTAGTTAGCTCTGGTTAGCTTAAGTTATTCTTTAGTTTTTTCTTCTTTTTATTCCTAAGTTGTTTGTCACAACCATGATGTGTCAGCACCATAACTGACAATTTACAAAACTTTGATGAAATTTTGTGAAATAAAAGCTTAATTTTGGTATATTGTAAAGATTTCATGGACCTGATGAGCTACAATATGGCCTCCTTCAGAATAACATCATATAAATTAAGGTAGTTTGGCTTTTTGTCAACTCCGTCAGATGTTAACTCCATCAGTTTTTCTGACTCTTTCAGTGAAATTGTTGTCAAATCTCACTTAAATGTGCAATTAATTAATTTTAATGTATTTTATATAAATTGCATTACTTCACATGCATGAAGTTTTTCATTTTACTCACTAGTTTGTCACCACCTTCAGTTCTGTGTCAACTCCATCATGCAGTGTCAACTTCGTCAGATGGACTTTTGTTTTAAATAATATTTATTTTGTTTCTTGAAAAACATTGGTCTGTAAAATGAGTAAAAATATCTCTAATAGGGTCATTAAAAATTATTTTTTATTTATTTTTGTCAGATGGTGATGACAACATTCTAGGTCAGGTCGATTAAAAATGTAATTTTAAAAAAATGTTGCAACTGGGAGCCTGCACCTCAGCATCTTTACATTTCCAAAACATTATTTGTCATATTTGCATACACAAGGTTGAGAAATAACAAAAAAAAAATTATGAGAAAATTAAAACCCATTTTGTCCCTATTCTCAAGAATCACTGGATTAAATACCTCGAATTTCCTGACTGACTTGAAATCTCCCAGAATTTCATTGAGGTCTGGACTTCAACTACTAGACCATTGCAACTTTGACTCTATGCAGGCATTATTTTGTGGATTTGCTGTTGTTTTGGAGTCGTTGTTTGGTTGATGAAGCAGTTTCAAACTTCTGCTGTCAGACAGAAGACCTGACCTCTGGCTGTGGAGTTCATGGTCAGTTTTGTGGTTCATTCGGGTGTGACTCTTTCTCTCTGCATCCCTTCGGTGAAAGCCATACTTGTTGAGTCTCTGTATATCTGTCCTGTCACAAACTTTAGCATTCACCATGCAAACTGGTGACAGTGTGATCTAACATGTAGGTCCTTCGCTTTCATTTAGCTGTTTCTCTGTCCATCTGGTGTAAATTTGCTAAGACCTCCACTTCTGGAGAGCTTGGCAGCTGCCTTACTGCTACTTCGCCTCCTCAGTTACTGCTAAGTTTTTAGTTTTTTATGCACATCGTTACCATTTTAGCTTCATCTTTATTTAATAAATAGCCACAGTGTGGAACCTGGTGTGTGTTTTTCCAGACTCGAGGTTAGATTTGAATCATTTTAGAACCTGGCAAAAAATGCGTTTTGGTATGGTAAACTTTTAGAGTTTAGCTCGAGTGAACTTTCTTTGCATCATGATTATATCATGTGATCTGATTAGACGGACTGGAAAAGTGCTTTTGGAGAGCGACTGCAGCAGTGGAACGGTGATCTGAGCCAAAATTTGCCACATTTCAACAATATATTAAAAGACATTCATGTGTACATTTACAGTATATGTGGGCTAGGCCTACTTTCCAGAAATATACATATTCTATCTGCACATACTCTTCTAATATACTTTGTCGGGACAGTATACATTTGCTATAAACACCAAACCAAGCTTTAATATTACTACGTTTTTCATTTCAAGCATTTTTCTTTTTTCTGGCATTAACTCCTGATGGACCTTGGTGAAGGTTTTGGCAGCACTCCCTCAAAGTTTGACTCAACTACTAAGGGTCGAGTCTCAATAGCTGCATTTCCATTGACCGCATAATTTGGCATTTCAAAAATAAACTCGCTTAATAGAAACACGCCAACTTTGAAAAAAAAAAACAAAACTCTTGTTTTTGGATAAATAGTTTTACCGTTAGGATGAATGAGGTGTTTTTTTTTCTTTGGCCGTCTTGAAATTAGTGTATTTTGCAAAACTGCAAGCAACAGGATGTTGCGGTTCATGAAAACCACAAAGAAGAAGATGGCAGGAAGTAGTTGAAGGATGATGGCGTGGCGTGTTTTTTTAACAACTTATCACGTGAACAAACTTATTCACATGTAATCTTAATTGCGTTTCTTATTTAATGGAAAGAACTCAACTGCCATTTTGTTTTCTCCATCATTAACCTAATAGTGACAAAAAATTTTTTCACATTTGCAATGGAAACGCAGCTAGTGACGGAGACCCTCCCTGCAATAGACACACAAGTTTGTTTGACCTGTCGATGTTGAACTAGAACAATAAAAGTCAGAAGTGGCCCGCGCTTCAGCTGCCCTCAGGGCTTTTGACGTCACTGGAAATGTGTGTTGTCTTGAAATCAGGAATTTAGTGTTACAGCACATGCATCACTTTTCTAACGGAAAGCAAGACTGAACCACATTGTCTCTATGATCTAATTTCAGTTCAGACTGATATCGCAGCAGTAGTGGAAGTTTTCCGTGCCGGGAGCCTCCGCTGGGTCGTCCACACAGCCAGGGAAAGTGCTCTAAGGGGTTTTTCTTTTTGTAGGACAGCGATACTACAGATACTAAATCCCTGCATGCTTCCGTCGTTTTCGGGCCACTGTTACACCACGACGCCATCAATCTGCAAGCGCAGTCAGTGAATAATGAATGAGGCTTTTCCTTTGCTGTGGCGTGATGAGAGTCTGTGGGGAGACCTGGAGACGAGCGCTCTTACAAGCAGCCGTTGTTTCATTATTCATACGGGTTCTTCAACCAGGACCAGGATCTCACTCTGTTCACCTGGATGCTCCCCCTTCCCAGTCGTAGTGTTTTGGATGGACATGTGACCTGCCTCTGTGACCGTCTGGACCGAGCAGCAGAACTCAGCTGGCCGGGTCGTACTGATGTGCGACTTGGGTTTTCAAGTGGCTGAGGGAAAGGATGTTTGTGGACTCCAGGGTGACGGAGTTCTGCCCGTTCTGTCCGTTGTCACCTCTGTACGTTCCGAGAATAAAATGTCTATAGGCCGCGCAACTTCAGGAGCAAAAATGAATTTCAACTTGGCAGCAACTCGGCTGTTGTTTGGCAGCAGGAAGTTGCAACGTTTAAGTGTGTGTGTGTTTCTGAGCCGGGGTGTTTGAGCCCTACTCGCGGCTGAAGTTGCGTTTCTTGAAGGTGAAGAAGGTGGTCTTCTGAGGAGGGCCCATCAACATGGGGACCTGGTTTTTGTGCGTGATGATGACCTGAGAGAGAAAAGAAAGAAAGAAAAAAGATGGAATCTGCTTTATAAATGTAGCTTGAACTATGCTTGACAAGCTTGCTAGACTGACAGTCATCTTTTATTAGAATTTTACAGCAGCCCCCACCCACCCCAAAAAACGATGAGAGAGGCTTTGCTGCACAGTGACAATTAACTGACTTCCCCTTGTGAGACGAATAATGTGCTGTGAGATTTGAAGGAATGACATTGTTGGAGGTCAAAGCCTGGCACGGGCAGAATGAAAGAGCCAAGCTTAGCTTACCATGTTAACTGTCTCCGCTAGCTTGCTATATTAGCTTGCTATGTTAACTGAAAGGTCTGACCTCTACGGCCCCATTCTTCATTCATACTCCTTCAACCTGATGCCTTTTGTCCATTACATCCCCAAAATTCCAATGCATTTTATTTGAGGTTTTATGTGAGAGACTGGCACAATGTAGCGCACAACTGTGAAGTGGAAGGAAATTCAGATCGTTGACCTCTAAATGTCTGGAAGACAATGCAGTGAGAGTCTGATCTGCAGCGACATGGTAACTTGTCAAAGTTAAAGAAAGAGAAATGCTGGTGGACGGCCTGATGGGGGCTGGCACTCAGGTTCAGACTATCGTTGTTCAATCAGGACAATGACAGAATCAGAGCTGCAAGAAAATGTTTAGTCAAAGTCTTTACCTGAATCCAACTAATAATGTGTTTACATTGCTAATGTGTTCCTAACATGTTTGACTGCTTAATACGGATGCGTTTTGATGCCTCTCTGTATTCTCTTTGATATTTTTGATGTGGTAAAACAGATAGCTGAGAGAAGCCCTTTGAACCATTTGACTAAATACTGGTAAATAGTGATAAGGGGCTACCTGCGGTGGTCAGGGCGGTTGGAATTTATGAATGAAAGGGTTTTGGAGGAAACAAATGGATCCTCTCACCGTGCAGGGAGGCTGCATCCAGGGCTCCCCATCGATCTGCATGGGCAGCCGCCGAGAAGTCCTGAAACAGACAGCAGAGGGATGGCAGGTGAGGAGTTGGTGTGGGGAGCAGAGATTGGCAAAGGTGAGCGAAGGTCGTGAAGGTCAGATATCACACATGTCTGAGGCCAGAGGGACGACTGTTAACTCTGTCCCAGTGTCAGGGTCAGACACTGCTCTCTTTGTTCCCACGGGAGCAGATCCCAGACAGGCCCCCACACTTTAAACTCCTCAAACCCACTGTTCACACACACACACACACACACACACACACACACACACACACGCACGCACACACACACACGCACACACACACACAGCCAAAGTTGCTTTAAGACTTTTGTGCATGCCTCAGTGACTGAAGAAACACGCTGTGGGAGAACGGCTGGGATGAATACGCTTTTAATTCTGGTCTAGGAAACTGAACAAGAGTCCAGGTCCCTCAGATTCAGATCCACTATAACACAGACCGCTGTCCTAACCAATGTCCTCACCAATGTCCTCACCAATGTCCTCTCTTTGTTACATTAGCTGACACACAGTGGATACGCATCTGAAGTAGGTCAGTGTTGCTTCCTCCACTCTGAACTCCTTATCAGAAACTTTACGTATGAATATTATGAAACAATGAGAATTGCTTTCAGTCAACTTTTAATTGTTTGTTAAAGTTTTGTTAATTGTTAGTTTGTTGTTAAAGACAGAGAAAACCTGTCCATCAACCTGCTGTCTCTGCATGAAACGCCATCATGCTGCAGCATGTACAGTAACTTTTATAAAAAAAATTGTTTTTTACATATTTGTTAAAACCGTCAGCGTGTTGTGACAGTATAATATGAGACAGATAATCTGTGACAAGATCAAGTTCCTCTGCCTCCTCTCAGTGCTGCTATCGCACCGCTCCTGATCACAAGTAACCAATCAGAGACAAACCCTCCAATTATCCACTGTCATCAGTGGCCATGCTAACTACACTTAGCATCCACGACAGACTACTAATTAGGAGAAGCTGTTGCTGCTGGCTAGTCTGAAGGACTGCACTCTAACAAGTGCAATATTTTGGTTTAGTGATGAAAACTTAATTTTTTTGCGTTGAATTACTTTAAAAGTTACAAATTTTTTTTAACTTAAAGCAACTTCTTATTTTGACTTTACTTGAAACGAGTTCAATACAGACCATAATTGACTTGTCGTTCACCAGAACCCACACAAATAACAACAACGCCTTTTACCGAGAACTCCCGGCAGGAAGAATAACCTCTGCTGATGGAAACAGCATCTGTTGTCTGCTAGAAACACACGGTCCCTCCTCTCCTCATTAATTATCCATGACTACTTCAATACAGGTCATTGATAGCCAGTGATTACCATGCACTCCGCTGGTTGCCATTGGTACTATAGCTAATGGGTAACCAGCAGTTTCCATTCTATTTGCAGACGTCAGAACTAAAAACTGAACACAGATTCTTCCTCAGCCTGTCTGCCCAAAGTCCCCACTGCTTGCTTTGTAAAGCAGTCAGCTACGATATATAATTCATCAGCTAGAAGGATGTTACTGTTTAGACATGAACACACACAAACCCTCAAAAGGAATGCATGGTGTTTTTTTACTCTGCGTGTACAGGGGAGGTATGTATTTTATGTTCTGTGTGGTTGAACTGGAACACAAAGAATAGGTAGTGACAGAGACGGGCTGAAGCCGAGCGCTGGAAGGAGCACGGCTTTCAGTTTGGGGGCAGGACGGCGGCGGCATCTGACCTGATGGTGACGTTGGCGCACTGAGCCAGTCTGCGTCCCGCGCTCTTCAGCCCAGTGTAGATCTGCCCCATTTCTATTGCCCCCTCCAGGCCCACCACCTCCAAGAGCTGATCGCTGAAGTCTGGAAGGCAGCAGAGAAACACAAAGAGAGAGAAATTTACCAAAGAAAAGTGAGATCTGAGTACGGTCCAGTTAAGACAATACTGACATAAAACACTGATAACATCTCCAAGCATCGACGTGACAATCTTAATACTCTATGTGTTTTCTTGTCAAAGTTCATTTGTTCAGTCAGTGCAATTAGGAGAAGAACAGCAAGAAAGTGAAACTGACCAAAACAACAAGCTGAGTTGGTCAAACGTGTAAAAACAAACTGCAGAAAACCGTCTTTCAAATAGTCCAGAAAGTAAACTTAGGAATTCTAAATATAATGCGAAATAAATAATAAAGCATGATGTTGCTCAGAGCCCAAAGCGTAGAACTACACTGAATAGAACTGCCCTTATGGATCGAGATGATGATCCTTATGATCTAGAATTTATTCTTCAATATCGGGACTGACACAGATATTAATATTGGATCTCCAAGCATCTTCTTTGTTGTTGAACGCCAAATTATTTACACACACCTCCACCACACACACTATTCTCCCATGACAGAAATAGTGTCTGGCATAATGTTTTTTTTCAGGAGAGTTTCTTCAGATGCCAGGACTCTGACCTGTGTTGGAACGATCAGCTCCTACGCTGATCAGACATAAAACCCTCAGCATCACAAGTCCCTCATCAATCCAATCTCACTTTAACATGTATTATTCTTGTTTCGGTTCAATTCAGTTAAACTTCATTGCCCTGAAGACTATTTTCTGCACAGTCAGCAGTTACACACATGAAAAAAACATACAACAACCGAATCAACAACAACAACAACAACAATCTTTCAGTGCAGAACAGTGAGGTTAGAGTTGATCAATCTGACGGCAGCGGCAAGGGCAGATTTCCATCGCCATCATTGTGGATCTCCGTCCTGATCCCAGCCTGGGCGATGACTAAAACACCTTCATGACTCTGAAAAGCTAATCCTTAAGTTACTTTCTAGGCCACTAATCCCGTTTTGCAGTACAGGCTTTGATGTGTTCCGATGACAGTACACAGTCAATCTGTTGTGTTCACAATCCCCTCAGGACAGTCCACGCGGTTCAGCAACATTTCACCTGTAAAGCCTTCAGGCACGGGAGAATAGCGCTGCCTCTTCCTTCCTTTTTCTCCGTGTGTGTGCAGAACGCCTGACATGCCACAACAGGCTGGATCTGACTTTCTCCTGCTGAAAGGAGCCCACAGCGGGACGGCAGTCTGGCACTCAAACTTTAATGTGTGTAAAACAATCCCGCTTTGTGTTTCTGTTCAGCGTGTTTACAGACACAAGGATTATGCTCTTCTGCAGTTCATCTTACCTCACAAGTGGTCTCTGAGCGTCTCCACTTTGAGCGGACCCAGAAACCCCTTCAGATTCTTTGAGGGATGAATTTCAGGCCGAAAATCAGAGAGCTGTTTTGTCCTCTTGGCCAGCGTGATAATTTGTGAGGTGTGACAGCAGAAAGTGTTGGCGGCAACTCGGCCACACTAAGTGTCGTGGTAAACGGATCACATGGCAACAGAAACCAAGATGCCTTGGTTTCCTCTACTTCTCCATTTTCTTCTTCCTGCCATCACTTAAGTTTGTTCTGATGAAAGAATGATGTGGTTTGGCACCAAACTTAACGCCAGACTCTGAACCCAAATGCCCTTCACAGAAAGAATGCTCCGTCTAAGACAACAACACGGCCTTAGAGTAAGACGAACAAGAAGGAAGATTAAAAAGTTTTCTTTACAAGTAAAAGAAAGTTGTCTACACTCGTGCTGAAGCATCTTTATTCTGATACCTCTTAGTAAAATCAATTGGAAATCAATTAATCAATAGAAGTCAACTAATCCAGCTGTTCTATGAAGGTTGAAGGGGCAGTAAAGTGTGTTTTCCAGCCACCTAGAATCAGTTTGTAGCACAATCAAGTAACTATGTACCTCCCGTTGTAGAAATTCTAGATGTACATCAAACATGACTAATAATAAACTTGGCTTTGTAGTTTCCTACCTTTGGCCTCTATCTCTTTAAAAAACCCTGTTCTATCTGAAGCTCCGCCTTCAGGATGTCATCACAGAACTTAACATCGTTTTTACCAGCGTTGTATGGAGAAGTAGCTCCTATAATGAGCTCAGCAGATGCGCAGTTCCACCAGGTGTTTGCTAATTGCTACTGGCTAGTCTGAAGGAGCTCAGTGGGAGGCAAGAGACTCAAAAGCTTGAAAACTGCAGAGCCGAGAGGAGTTTTGTCCTCGAAGGCGTCGATTGGTTTCTACCAAGCATTTTGCACAGATGAATGGTTGCCAGGAGAGATTAAAGGATTTGTGAAACATGCATGAAAGAATCAAAGCAACACTCTGGATATGCTTTTGATGAGGAAATAGTATTAACATGATTTAAAGCTAAAAAAAAGAGTTGATTTTACGTATCACTGCCCCTTTAAAAACCAGAGTTTAGCTCTGAAACAACATCCCAAGCTCTGAACATGACATAGTTGTCTGTTCAATCCATCGTCTGAAGAGAGAGGATGGAGCAACTGCAAACCTACTGAGTCATTACTGTCCTCCTAAATATACAAAGGATTATTCGGAAAAGCAGCAGAGAGACCCGTGGTATCTGTATCAGAAGTGCAGAGCTATAAAGAAAAGCTGATCACAGTTTATGGTAAAACAGATGGAGCTGACTGGAGGACAGCCCTGGAAGGAAACCTGTTAAAAGTTTGGATAATCCATCCAGACGATGCAGTTCATGCTAAGTGGACAAAGTGGAAGATAAACAGAAAATTGGATTTCTTGGTCTTGAAAGCGAGACAGTTTGCCCTAAAATCTACATCAATGCTGCCATGATAAAAGTAGAAAGAGGTTTGCTCAGGGGTTTACTAACCCCTCCCATAGTAAACCAGAACATGGTGCTGGGAAGTCTCTGTGATCACCTTGGCCTCCAGTTCAGAGCACACCACATTACGCTCCTTCAAAAAAAACATCATCTGCATGCTGACTGCTGGAAGTACCATAAATATATTTTCAATGTGTGATGCCATTGATCCCTTAATGAGTAGCTCTGGGCATATACTCTATGACTGACCTTTAGACCTAATCATGTTAGCATGACTTCTTTAAAAGCAGCATTTTTCTTTTATAAGTTCATGACTAGAGTTCCTCCCATCCTGGTTTTAGAACGAGTCTTCTCCGAGTATTGCTCACAGCTAACAGAAGAATTACTGATTTGTTTTTTGATCTAAGGTTGTTCTCTGAATAAAGGCTCTTTGTTTCAAGGCAGAGGTGGAATGAGGAGCATGGAATCATCATCCAGGAGTCTCTCAGCCCCCCCCCGAGGGTCTCGGCACCACATGCTACCCTGACAAGCTGCAGCTAGCCCTGCAGCTTGTTGGGACTGGAACCGCTGGCTCCGTGCGTCTCTGTTACAGTGTGAACAATGGTAATCGTTTTCCAACCATGCCAGAGCTCGCTCGGCCCTGCTGGCTTTGTTTCAGTCCACAAACAGGAAGCAGTTGTAAGCTTTTCTCTGGAAAGGAAATTGTTTCTTAAAAAGGCTCCGCCCCCTCAGACTTAGGACCAGTCTGAGTCATGCTATGAAAAGAATTTCACTGGGACGGCAATGTAAACGAGAGAAAACTCTCACGGCTGCTCAGACAAGCATTATATATTTAAACTGATTCACTGTTAAAAGGTTATGAAACATAAATAACTGCAAAAACATTATTTAACTTCATTAGCACATTGTTTGCATCAATGAAACGGTGGCCACAGATTGTACTCAATGAATTAATGAAAATACACCAAACTGAACTAACATGAGTTTGTTAAGTGATAATAATAACCATTTTTGGAGCAGTATTTAATTCTTTAATATTTCAGATAAGAGTTTTACTCGTGGTTTGTGAGATTATGCATGAAAACTGAAACACTGGTGCACTTCTGTCAAAGTTTTAATTTCAATCTGTGTGTTTAAAAATGGACAGTAGGGCTCTGAAACTGTTACAATTTAATTTCAATCTGATTAATCACAGGGTTACTGTAAATTAATTGGTTAAAAAAACTGTGAGTTCTAAATGTTTTTATTATTAAAGCTGTTAGTTGATCAAAACAGGAAGTAACGGTAATGTTTTTGAGGATTTTGCATGCATCGTTGTTCATGAACTGCCTTGTTGCTGAAATGTGCTATACAAATAAACTTGATCGATTGATAATATCAGAAATATGTGGCTTCCTGTTGGTATATGGGGATGTCTGATGGAAACAAACCACAAACAAGCAATTCTTTGAGGTCACTGGACAGAGAAGAAGTCCTACAGAAGACGCATCTATTAGGCTGAATATGATCTACTGTGTTGATGCCTCTGAGTCACCAAGAGAGATTCAGAGCTGAGTTTGTTAGTAGGTGTGAAGCGTGGGAGGGGGAGCGAGCAGCACTGCACTGTAATTAAGGGGCTGCACTGGTAACCTTACTAATCTGGTCCTGGATGGCTAAAGTGCCTCAATTCAATTCAGTTCAATTCAATTGAACCTGATCCCTGAGGGCCGACATAGAGGCAGAGTTAAGTAGAGCAAACAACAGACGAAACGCTGAAGCAACTTCACTGTCTGCGTTTCCATTACAAATGCAAACAAAACTTTGTCAATATTCTGCTAATGTTAACCCCCCCCCCCCAACAAATTTACAACTGTGCAGTTTTCATTAAAATAAGAAGCAACTAAAGTAAGCCTGTTCATGTAATAAGTCATAAAAAACATGAGTGCATGGTCCTAAAACTACTTCCTGTCATCTTCTTCTCTGCGGTTTGTGCCAGTGGCAACATTTAGTTGTTGACCATGTGAGTCGTGTGATGCAAACAAAGTGTTTCCATTGCAGTTTTGAAAAAATAAACTAATTTCGCTACGGATGAAACCCCCCCCCAAAAACACCTTATCCTAGACCTAGTGTATAGGGTCAGAATTGTTCATGGAAAAACTTTTTTTTTCTAAATTGCCATGTTTCAATTGAGCAAATTTACTTTTGGAATGGCAAATTGCACTAATATATGGTTGATAGAAACTCAGTTTATGGCTCATATTTTCAGCCACATTGCAGAGTCTTGTAGTAAAAAGGGCTGGTGCACGGCCAAACAACATAATAAATTACTAAAAAATAAGAACATAGATTTGATATTTTCAACTTGGAAAGAAAATCAAAGCACCCAGAGAAAACCCCAGCATGTGCATAGAGACAGAGATTTAAACATCAAAACCTAGAGAGAGAGAGTTAAGGCTGAACTTCAGCAGCAATAAACTGGTTGTTATTCAGTGTTTAATGTCAGTTGCCGCTTTTGGGAAAACTATCCAGTATATAAGTGAGAGCGACATTCTGAAGCAGTGTTCCCTTTTTTAGATTTTAGACAGAACAGTCATATTTAATACGTTAGAATAATGATCCAGTGAGGCTTTTCTGTCAGACTAAAAGCACTTTTTGAAAATAACCACCTTTATACAAGTATTAAACATACTTTCTATTAGACCCAAATTAAAAATGTTTTCATTTTTCAGGGCTGTAAGCAGAAAACCATCATTGTTACCAAAAATGAACAAATCTAGTCTGTGTGGAAATGAAATATATAAGGTATTTTTACGAAGTGATAAAGTCACTGGAAATTTTTTTTTTTTTTTTTTTTACCATATTTTTATTTATTGATGGATATTTAATGCACAGCATAATTAGCCAGACACATTTTTTTTCAAAAGAATGACATCTTAAAACCTTTAAATGTGACTTCACTTCAACTAACACTATCCAACATCAACTATACAGAAGTAATGAGAGAACAGACCATTAAATATTCTGATTTGTATAAAGATTCTTTCTGCCTCAATGTAAACATGTGCAACAACAGAGCAGCAGTGTAAACAGAACCAATGTTACTAAACACAAAGTGCTGATATTAAGTCGTGGAACTGGAGAAAAACAGGAAATGCTGATCTGAGGAGATGGCAAACAGCTTTCCTGCTCCAAGACGCGGGAATACTTAGAATACTCGAAAGGAACATTTAAACAACTTCCAGGCAAACATATGGCACCGTGGAGAATTTCACTCAAAACGCTACTGGCAATGTTTGCATTCTCCAGTATTGCATAATTCAACCATCCGACCTTAATAAACAGAAGGAATCCCCTGGAATGTGCTGGTAATGTAAATCACGTCAAATATATCTATGATGAACTTCACTCACTCTCATTGTGAAGTGAAGTTCAATAGTGTCACAAGCAGTTTGGTAACTGCTTGTGACACTATTTTCTTTTCCTTTCTTTTTTTTTCTCAATTTTTAAGAAAAAAAATATTTTTAAATATTTTTTATGTTTTCTATATTTAACCAGGGAGATCCAGATGTGTAAGAAGAACCTGGGCAGAACATCTGTAACATCATCCAGTCCCTCCAGGAAGTTTGTGATTGCAACTATTAACGCAAATTCCCTCATCGCTCACAAATTTTAGGTGGACTTGCAATTCTCACCAGTCAGCAAACGTTTCTCGCAAATCTGACCAATCACTTTAACTTTTCCTGCATTTCATTGTTTACTGACCAATCATGGAAACTCAGTTGAATTTTGACTAATCCTCTTAGGCCCCTTCACTGTCCACTTTTAAAGCTCGTCTTAAAACCCATCTATTTTACTTGGCTTTCAACTCCAGCGGGATCTAGTTTTAAATTGTATGTTTGTTTTTAAACTGTAAGCGTTTTTATTTTTTTATTGTTATGTTGTGTTTTAATGTACAGCACTTTGTATCAGCTGTGGTTGTTTTAAAGTGCTTTATAAATAAAGTTGGTATGGTTTGATATCATTCATAACATACAAATAGAGGAAAATCCTGCAGGCTTATGGTGCATGTGTCCATACAGAACACACTGAAACAGCCCTGCAGCATCCATCAGTGTAAACTGACTACACCTCACTGTTTTTACACACCAAGCATGACACACCCACAGGGTTTATGTCATGACTTGGTCGTTCCGGCCGATGAGGGATTTTCAGCCAGCAGTGCCTACAGACAGTCTAGTCTCTCCACTTGTGTCGTTCCATCGTTACAAAGCGTGGAGAGTAATAACATTTCTTTATTCCTTTACATCTCGGGCAGCACGATCTTCATACGAAGCTCTTGCATTTCACCGTTTACGCCACAAAGCTTGCATCTCCCTAGAAAACTTCGCCACTGCATGCTCGCTAACCTGCGCCATGCGAGGGCTGCGTGCTGCTGCGGCACACATCCCCACGTCTCTGCAGAGCTTTATGGGAACCTAATTCTAATAGGATTGGACGTCCATTAAGAAAAATGTGGACGGTTGGAGACTAAAGGATGAGGACGGGCAGTGTGTGTGTGTGTGGGGGGGCTAGGGGCGGAGGGACAGCAGCTGGGGTGAGACAATGGATGAAGTCTGTCCTGTTTTCTGTGGCAGTCTGAGACAGTTTACAGGTCAGAAGACAAACGAGGCAAAATATGAGTGTGACACGCTATTTTTAGGACTGTAAAGCAGAGCTATATATATTTTCTGTTCCTGTTGTACAGTGAAGCATAAATCCCCCCTCCCTCGCACGCCCACCTATACACCTCTACTTCCTCCAAGCGCCATAAATGGGCACGCCATCCTGGCCATGTCCCTGCGTGCGAGGCCGATGGTTCCCACCTCATCAGATCTCTGTGCTTTGGACTCTCAGGCAGCCAGCGCTGTTACTTTCTCACTGAGGTGGAGCTAAGAATAGAACAGAACAGCCTCTTACATAAAGCAGTCATGGTGCATTCTGGGATGGGATGGCACTTTTTTTTTTTCTTTTTGCCAAGCAGTGGGCAGCAAGAATTATTACTGCTGCGCTGGTTTATTTTCTCTGCTGTGCAGGAAGCTGAAATCGCACAAATCTAATCAGGAGCCAAAACTGTTCATGGTTGCCACTGCTACAAATGCAACCCTTCCAAGAAAATCAATACATAAATAAGCAAACTAAATCTAGAAAACCAGATGACATACACATCACCCTGATCAGGAATAGATGGAGCTTTCATTGTGGGCTAATAAAGTAAAACTCGGGTGAAATGAAGGGAGAAACTTGGATCATCTCGTTACCAAATGCAGCATCTTCCCTTACAAAACAAACCTTACTCAATATCAACATAGAAACAAAACGTGGAGCCCACGACACACGATGAAGCTATGTGGAATGCTGGACGACACACCTCCAGTGGAAATGATGCGAATGGAGAGTCTTGGGTGTTTTCTGTTTCAGATCTTGCCTGTCCAGAACATGACAGTCAGTGGGTCCAAACAATATGTGGATGGCTCAGCAATCCAACCAGTTTAAGGCAGAGAAACAAAAAGTCATTGTGTTTGATCCCATAAATGTGAGGTTAGACATTAGAACTCAAACACTGATGTTTCTAAGAGCTGCAAAGCAAGGATGTCAGTAAGTTCTTTCATTAAATCCACTTAGAACCACCTTACAAGCATTTCTAGAATAAATAATTTCTTATCAGAATGAGACACAAAAAAACTGGTGAGGTTGTATGTTCAGTCTGATGGGTTATTATAATGGTATCTTTATGGGTAGGTAAAGAATGAGTCAGCTTGTCGCCCTTACCAACACCTGAAACATAGATCCAACTCACCAGTCTTTAAATCATAGCACTGATCAAATGTTGGTAATATTCTTTGAAGTCCTGATTGCTTGGGCCTAAGTACACTTTGGCTCTGAACTGTGCAGACCCCTCAGGTCATAAGAGTTCCCTTCACACTATTCCTAGGGAAGGAAGTAAATAAGGGAAAGCATGAGTCATGACAGAAACTGCTGGTTATTTCAAATCAGGACTGAAAACATTACTGCTTACTGCACCTTCCCCATGCAGGCAGAGGACCGCTTTGTCACTTCTGTCATCCTTTAGCTTTTTATTTGCTTTAAATTGACATTTTATGTCACTTCTTTGTATGCGTCTCAGGTGATGGCTTGTTTGAATATTTCATACATCAGGTGTTTATGTTGCCCTTAAAGCACTTTAAATAACTCTGTGTATGAATGTTTCTAAAAAAAAAAAAAAAAGATCTTGCCTTGACTGAGTCACAAAGTAGGTCAGGCTGGATATGATTCAGTCAAGTCATCATCCACAGCGCAGACGGAGCTTCTGCATAATGTAGCAGGACTAAGGTTGTTCTTTGGTTACTGTTGTGACAGAGTAGCAATAATATGTGGAGTCTCTGAGTTGAAAGGAACCTGCTGAAGAAATTTTCTACATGTGAAAACCATCTGTGGCAGCAAGGCTTGGCTGGTGATCACATTGGTAGGAAATGCAGCAGCATTATTTACTAAAGCTAAATAAAAAGGTAGAAACACAAAGGTGTGACGGAGTATTATGCTTTCTGGTTTTTACTTAGCTTTTGAGAAACTGAAAAAAAAAATTGAATTTGCTTTTAATTTTCTTTGGGTTTGGATAGAAATGTTTCTCTATTTTTCTGTAGAAAAATAGAAAACAGAACATAGAAAAAGATTTGTAACTATGCGCTACCTATGTCTCTTCCTTTTATAAGACAGGGATCAGGTTTTTAAAAATGCAGTGCTCGCAACAACCAGACATGTCCTTCATATTGATTACAGGTAAAGAAAAAGGGTCAAAGTGTCAAGTGGAGCCAGTGTTTAGTAAGCACCAACTCCAAGTGTTGATGCAAAATCCTGCAGTTTAACTGAAACACCAGGTTCTGAGGTTGTATACTGTTCTTACTGTTGAGTAAAGGACCCGCTGCGGGTGATGTCTCATTATATGGTTTACATCAGCATATTAACAAAACCTTTCACCTCGCAGAAGATAAAATAAGTATACAGTTCAGAACACTTAAAAAAAATGGAGTACAGGAAATAACTGAGAGCTCACTTCATTGGAATTTTCCATTTTTGGAGGTTTAATCAGACAGTCTCTTTAATCGACTGACCGACCGCCCAACAATCTGACCAACCGCCTGACTCCCTAACCGACCAACCATCTGTCCGAACGACCTGAGTTCACATTTTTAGCACAAAGTCAAGTTTGCTTCTAGTTTGGGTTTGAGCTGCAACTTGTTGTTAGTCCTATATGACAAGTTATTACACTGGATCTCACGGCATAGCGAAGGAAAACACCTTATGATCCCATTCTTATTGGCAGATGATGTAGTTCTGTTGGTGCTTTCATTTCATTCTTTGAACTCCAGCGTGCATTAGAAGCTCCAGCAGCTCCTCCATATCTGACACCTTGGTTCCCAATCGAATAAAGGAGAAACGCTGCATCTTGGTCATGGATTAGTCCCTTCCTCAAGCTAACGACGTTTCTTACTTTCTTGTTTGTGGGTGATGTCAGGGTGAAGTAGAGGAGGCATAAATACATTGTTATGGGGGGAAATCCCTTGATTTAATGGTCTATCAGAATGAAATCCCTCATTGATTCCCATCTAATCAGAAACATAATGGATCATAACCAAAAGCATGAAATTCCAGCTACAAATAACTGAAGTGAGTCATCAGATCAGAGCAGCTGCTACAGCTGAAGAGGCTTGTGGAGCTCATCAATACGTCTCGTCCCAGACTCCCTTTGGACCAAATGGTTTATGAGCAGATACCCTTGAAAAGTACACATTTACATTACATTAAACTTTGCTACTTTATGTTGATATTCTATTGTGTTTTTATAGTGAATCAAGCAAGCAGCAGTGTCTAGAAAAATCTTTCCTTTTAGAATATTGTTAGTTATTCAGCATCAGGAATAAACATGTGGATAGAGGGTCTTTACTTTCTCAGAGAAAGTTCTACCAGTGATTTACAGACCAGCTAGTTTTACAGTGCAAAAGCTTAAATTGAAGTTTGTTGTCTTCTACTTACACAAGAAAAAAAGTATCAAACATGGCATTTCCTGGATTTAAAGCTGCAGCATGTAACCTTTCCTTTTTTTCCATATTTATTAGAACTGTTGCCATCTTGAGACAGGAGTCTCAAGAGTTCACATTTTTAGCACAAAGTCAAGTTTGCTTCTAGTTTGGGTTTGAGCTGCAACTTGTTGTTAGTCCTATATGACAAGTTATTACACTGGATCTCACGGCATAGCTCATAGATCTCATGAGGCAAATACGCTGAAAAAAAATTAAGCTCCTCCACCTCCTCACAGTGCTGCTTTTGCCAGCTGCAAAAATGCACCGCGCCTCTTCAAACAGCCAATCAGAGCCAGGAGGAGGGGCTTAGCGCTGTCAATCAACCTCTTGTACGCTGGAAAAACAACTTAGTGTTGAAAAAAAACCTTTATCTGCTGTTATCGGTGGCCATGCTAACTAGTCTTAGCATTGGTAGCAGGCTATGTTGTGGTGAACCAGCTGTAGCTTAGCAAAGAGCAAAGGGGGAGAGGATGAGACAAGAGTGATTGAGAGGAACAAGATTATCCTCACCCTCTGATTGGTTGTTTCTAACTGAGTGAAGGCTGGGAGAAGGCAGAGGGCCTGATTTTTTTTTTTTGCGATTATGTCTTACTGTCATGACATAATGATAATTTTATTAAATATGCAAAAAAAAAAAAAAAAAATTAATATACATCTCTGGAAAAAATTAAGAGACAACTTAAAATGAACAGTTTCTCAGATTTTTGTTTTTAAAGGTACATGTTGTTGAGTAAAATGAACATTGTTCATTTCTTCTATGAACTACTGACAATATGTCTCTGAAATTCCAAGCAAAAATTTAATATTTGCAGAAAATGAGAAAGAGTCAAAATAACAAAAAAGATGCAGTGCTTCCAGGCCTCAAATAATGCAAAGAGAACAAGTTCATATTCATTTAGAAACAACAATAATGTTTTAACTCAGGAAGAGATCAGACATCAATATTTGGTGGAATAACCATGAGGTTTTCAATGGGGTTCAGTGCAGCGGTCTCTTCATTTTATCCAGAGCTGTATTTTTATATTTATAAGTTACACATCCTCCATTTGAAACTGATCAAAGTCCTGTAAGGTCTCATCTGTAATCCCAGAGATTGCAGAGTGAAGGTACAGTAAGGCAGGATCAAATCACCACTCAAACGAGATTCGCTGAATTAGAAAACACTAAGACTAAACTCATCCTTTCGGTGCTCAGCCGAGTGACGAGCTATTATAAATAAACAAGGCCTGTAATTAGAAACCGAAAGCTGAGTCAAGTTCAGAGCTCAATGCTGCTTTCATTGTGCCTCAGCGTGAGGTGTTGGTCTATAATTATGAGCAGATATATTTGTGTATCCTTCCTCCACCCACAGCCGTCCTCCTCCTCCTGCCGCCTGTTATTGTCTCAGGGTGGTCCGAGCCCCAGCAGATGGCCAGAGAGAGCTGCAGCTCACCTTGCCAGCCCTGGCAGAGGGAAAGGTACAGGGGAGCGCACTTGGCGATGTGACAGAGAACACTGTGTTACTATGATCCAGGACTGAAATACACCAAATGCGCCACTTGCTGCGGAGGTGAAATGCCTCAGCCCACATCGGCGGCAGAATTCTTCCACATTGGAGAGAAAGAAATGGTCAAGTTAAAAGAGTCTTTCAGATAAGCCTAAGCTAACGACAGCCAAGTGAACAGCAATGATCAGGCATTCTTACAGGATGTCAACTCAGTAACTGAGTGGCCGTATCACTTTCCCACCATCCACCCAGCAGCTCCACATACAACTATTCCTGGTCACACACACGAGGGTGGGAGGATCAGAGTAATTATAGTTCTGCTGTTTCTGTTGAGTGGGGAGAAAACAATACACAGCTTCTGGATGGAATCCGACTGAAATAGCTTTCCCTTATTGTGCGTCTCGGTGGGAGCGCTGCTAGAAAGAGTGGGCGGGGCTTAGTGGAGCCAAGGGGGGTGGAGGGAGGAGCAAGAGAAGGCAAGGTGAGGGCGGAGAAGACAGAGAAAAGAAATGAGTCACCAAGAGAAGACAGAATGTCCCAGAGACGGCATGTTTCACCAGCAGCACCGAGGCTGTCAGAACCGGACCCCAGAACTCTGATCACTGGGTTGATTACCGATTACTCATGACGCCATGAATTCACTCAAAATGCTTTCCGAACACACGCAGCGAACGCACACTCTGCGACATCTGTAAACTCTGCTGACACATTAGAAGACCAGATCATTGGACGTTTCTGCACAGCAGAAGTCCCTGTGGACTATTGTCACTAATTTGCCTCAAACTGCTTCCAGTCTTCATGCAGCCAACACATACCTACATCATCAGTCGGTGCCAATGTGACAGCACCTGGGCACACTTTTCTGATGAGAAGAGCAGTAAAGAAACATCAGATTTGCAAAAAAATATATATATATATTTTTTTTAATTCTTGAAGAATTTCATCTTTCTGCCGTTCTTCCTAGGAGATTCAGTAGGTTTGAAAAACAGACAGAAAAAGTGAAATGAGAAAACAGCTAACTTCTCACTAACTCCCAAAACTATCACATTTCATATTTCCTATGTATTCACCTACAGTATGTGGTTGAATACACTTCCTGTGTGACTTGTTCTGTTGTTATTTTCTGAAATAGTTTTTTTTTTAGTGACTTCTCCTTATTGTTACAATGACTGCAGTTCTTTTCAGAACAGGCATCAGAGTTGTGTCAGTGCTTAATTGCATTATGACAAATGTGTGAGCATGTCTTGGCATTGAAAAAAAAACAAAGAAATATAATAATACAAAAACAACTTTAAGATGTGTGTAATGTCTGAATCTAGAATGAGCAATTCTATGAACTACTGAACCCTTTTATGCCAGAAAAATGAACATCAGGTTGAAGAGAGGAAGGAAGCTCGCTAAAATAATCCTCTAAGAATGTTAACATTGGGTTCTCTTGCAATAAATAATGGTTTAAATGGAGGAGACAGAGTTGTGTGTGTGTGTGTGTGTGTGTGTGTGTGTGTGTCCCACCATGAAAACATGCAGAGGCGGAGCTGACTGCTGATTACAACATCATCCGTTCTGCCAACATCTACTAACCCTCCACATTAACTTCAAGCCTGTTACTTGATTAATGCCAATATGGTGGCTGGTCTGTTTTCACTTAAGATCTTTTACACGTTAGCTGTATTTCCATTACAAATGGACACAAAACTTTGTCACTATTCTGCTAATATGAAAAATCCTCACAATTTTGGTGTTTCTATCAAATAAACACAACTAAAATCACACGTTGGTAAGTTCATGCTTTAAGTCATTAAAAAACGTGCCGTGTCATCAATCCTCAATGATGATTGAGAATTGGTAGTTTGCACTAGCAGTGACAGCTGGTTGCTGATCATGCAACTTGTGTGATTAAAAAAATAATTCATTGGTTAATGTGAAATTTAATACTTTTGATACCAATAAAAAAACACCCTAAAACTTTTTGTTTAAACTGCCGTGTTTCTACTAATGCATTTTTTTTTTCAAATAGTCATATTTTGCAATTACATGGCCAAAGGAAATTCAGTTCATGTGATGTTGTCTCATGTATTTTATTTTTGTGCAACTCTTCCAGTTCCAGTTTCATCTGCAGCAAAGGAAGCTTGGAAAATGTGACAGAGGGAAATAGAATAGAATAGAATAGAATAGAATAGAATATACTTCATTGATCCTCAAGGGGAAATTGCTTATTTGTTGAAAGACACTCCATCTCAGGTAACAAATACAAAGTTTGTAAAACTTTGATAAATTCAAAATGACTAGATATAACAAATAAATAAATAACAATCACATGTATTAATTGATAAATAACTATAAACGAGCACAGAAAAAAAATTACAATTAGCATAGACTGCATTGTAAAGATGGAAATAAAGATGGGAGCAAACTGATGTGAAACAATGTGAGGCCTCACATCTGTTCACAACAGCAGGTAAACAAGGAAATAAAATGCTATTGCTTTTCAAACAGTACTCGTATCCAAGTTTTTGTTTCTTTGGGTGGATTACAAAGAAGATTTTTTTTAAAATCAATTTTAAGGCTTTAAAAACGTCACCAGTAGAAGGATGAACAGAAAAGGTTCAGCTGTGCTGACTGGTCAGCATCTTCGTTCTTCAGCCGACACACCTCACATGGAGGTTTGCTCACAATGAGGCATTTGTTAGCACCGCACAGTGTGAGCAGATCAGAGGCCGTATGCAAGACATCCTGTTACATGGATGAAGACCCGCTGAGCTCTCGGAGCACGGCCTGATTGCAGCAAATTTTGAAGAGCCTTCTACAGCACGAAGAAAATCATGACACAGCTATGCCCTGAGCACTGGCTAATGAGCCTCCCCCAACAACACCACCTGCCCACGATGCTTTTACCATGTACGGACACAGCCGCATCACAGGCTAGAGTCACGAGGTGAAAAAAATGGAGTGACCCTATTGGTCGTAACTCCAGAGGTGGGAGGAGACGATGAGCAGAACACCAAGAATATCGCCAGAAATTAGATTAAAGGAGAGGAAGCATTTATTTTCCAGGCACATAGTCCCATCTTATACCACAGTCAAATTAAGCCCATTTCAACAGCAAGGCAGTTCTGTGAGCTTTAAACACAAGACAGAAACCAATGATGGAACCATCAATAAGTATTATTTTCCCAAAATCCATTATCAACATTATTAAGCAAATACACATCAAATATGTTAATAAATGTTCCAGTTATTATGAATCAAAGGCAGCTCTAAGCAGCTGGGTTTTTAGCCTTTATTTGAAGGAACTCCGCGTTTCGACCGTTTTGCAGTTTCCTAGAAGTTTGTTCCAGATTAGTTGAGCATGAAACTTAAATTATTTACACCTTCAGTTGTTATGAAGATATTTTCTCTATCAAAAACGTAAGAAAAAAAAAAGTGCATCATAGTTTAATTTTTCTAGCTTAATCCTCGTTGGGGCCTTTATTTGTGGAATTTACCACGTCTCTCCGTTGCATTCACACATTTCCATCATACAAAATGCATGTTAGCTTACTGGACACGGTGTGCGAACGTGTGTCGCTCCAGTCCCTTGCAACCTTCAAAGATTGTAGAAATAGCATAGAAATGTATCATACTTTTAGAAATTCCCTGAGTTGTTGAGTCTCTCACAAACTTCCATGAAACGCTGCAAACACACCCATACAGAAACTCTGCTGTGGTTCAGCTCGTTGCTGCTCCTTTGAAAGCCTCGTGGTGGATGTACATAAATATAATGCTACAGACGCTGAGGCTGGACTTTTCTTTGTCTTCACTGTGGAACAAACCCAAAGCAGAGGCTCTGAGGTCAGAAGTGCCTGGAGCTTCTTTCACTCTTCCTGCGACTCGAGCTGATTGCATTATCTGCAGTAAATGGATATAAAAGCTTTAGTTTATAGTGCCAGAGAAAGCAGCTGCCATAAACTGTTAGCGGTACGATAAACATGGCGGCACGCGGACGCACGCATACGGAGCGCCCGCACACACATGCTTTACTCTGAAAAGACGCCACTACCACGAGAGGCTTTTCAAACCGAGGGAGCAGAAAAGATTCCACCACTGACACAATCACTCACTTGATCCTGTTTGGGGAGAATCAAGACACACTTTTACGCAGGGAAGTAAATATGAATAATGCCGGTTTTCCCCGCTTAGTTCTAGTTTTAGATGACAACCAAGAAACAGCAGAACGTTTTGCTGCAGCTCACGGTTGTAGTTTTCCACAGTTCAGAGCCGTCATGTGCAACTGGTCAGTGTAGTTGCGATTCCACTACAAATGTGCACAAACCTTTGTCGATATTTCACTAATGTCGAAAAAACATAATTTTGCAGCGTTTCCGTTAAATAATTTAAAATCACACGTGAATACGTTTGTTCACGTGAGAAGTCATTAAAAACACGCCGAGCCGTCATTCTCCGACCACTTGACTTCCTCTCGTCTTCGTTGTTGTTTCCGCCTGCAGTAACATTCACCTCTTTATTATATGACTCGTGATGCAAAAAGTATAACACAGAAAATAGAGTTTGGTTAATTATTGAACTGCCAAAACTGATTTAGGCAGATTCAGATTTCTACTTAAGCACTTTAGATCAACGCAAGATTTTCTTGATGAATCTTTGCTGTCAGTTGTTATTTTTTTCAGTTAAAAAGGCAGTCGAACACTTCCAGTCATAGTGAGGCTTATAGCCAGGGCAGGTCTGTGTAAACAGTCCACACTACTGGATATTTAACTAATGGTGCAGTCGGTAGCATTGTTGGCCTGCAGCAAATCGTTTCTGGGTTTGAACCTCAGCTGCATGCAGGTTTCAAGCGTGGGTTATCTCTGGGTACTCCTGCTTCCTCCCACAGTCTAAAAACATGACTGCTGGGTTAACTGGCGTCTCAGTGGACCGTATGCTTGGCTCTTTATCCGTGTGTCTCTGTGTTGCTCTGTACCCTGCGTTCTAACCAATGGCTGCTGGACGTCTAGCTCCCCTCTGATCCTACGAGGACCAGTGAGTGTAGACCAGGGGTGGATGGATGATGGATGGATTAATGGATTTTTAGTGAGGTAATCTCCCAAACCCATTTCTGTAGAGTGGAGAAACTGGTTTCAAAGCATCTTGTTGAACAATCCCTGATGTCCAAGGAATAAATATGACTTTAAAAGTAGAAGATGTTGCTCTAAACTCTCTGTTGTGCTGTTCTGCTTTAAAGCTGCCGACACCACAGTGAGCTCAAGCAAGAGCACAAAACAATCAATAAAAACAGGTTATTTCATGAAGTTCACTCTTCCTCTAACTGTGTTCAGACTGCCTCTACTCTGGGTTCTGCCTTGGCATCCTGCTATCGTCTCCATGGAAACAAGGTTCTGTTCAGTTGGCAGAAATGCAGATGCAGTGACAGATCCTTGGTGCGAGCATGGAGAGGGTTATTCTCCATTGTTGGTGGCCATCAAATGCAGACTCCCACTGAAAGCTGCAATGACGGCCACCGTTTTAGAACCCCACCACGCACGCACGCACGCACGCACGCACGCACGCACGCACGCACGCACACATACACACACACACACACACACCGCCAACGCTGAGTGAAGGATTATGGAAATTCAACTGTCAGGTTGTGGAGCAGAAATCCCAACTAAAAAACCAACAGTGTATCCCCAAGAAGTAGAAATAAATGGAGCGAGGAGCGGGTTAAGTTAGCCTAAACCAACACCAAGACAACCACACATACATCTGTTATGTGTGGTTGAACCCTACATAACAATCTTATGAATATTGAACTGTTCATAAGATTCCAGTTGTTTTTCCCCACTGACATAAATCTTACAGAAAAAGTTGCTCTCTTGCTTTATAAAGTTAGCACTCTGCTTTGAACTGTGTCAAAGCTAATGATCGATGTTTCAGCTGTTCTTTATACTGACCAGATCTGCAGCAGCCTTTCATTTTTAACTGTGAAAATCAATGAAAAGGTTGAAAACCACAGATTTCAAGACGGTTTATGACATATTGTGCAAGACATCCACATGAAAATAGGCTGTGCTTGTTCTAAATCAGCGGTGTAAAATCTGCCTGTTGTGGTTGCAGCACATGGTCGTGACATGTGCTATTGGTGCCAAGCAACACAAAATATTTTCCTTTGTTAATAATAGAATTGTTATTTTTTTAATACTTTTGCTGAGATAAAGCAGAAAAAATGACAGATCAACCTCTGTGCTCTCCTCCAGTTTCCAGATGAATACTTTGATTCATTAGCAGTCTGACCGTCAGCTCTAAACTTCATAGTTTGGCATAAAATGTTATGATTTAGTAGAGCTCAGAACAGCACTGACTATGTGCAAAGCCAATAATGAACTCCTTCCAAGGTGAATGCAGAAGTGGTTCGCAATTAAAGAAACAAACTATGAATTAAGAGAGAAGGGTTTATTTAAACAATTAAATATCAGAATGAATATTAAACATAAATTTAATATTCATTCATACTTCTGTTAGAGGGATTCAGGCGTGGACGAATTGTAGCTTAGAGTTAAAACTGTGTTTTTTGGTCTATTAATGTAAAAAAAAAAAGTCTAAAAGTAATACCATAAGGTTTGATAATGTTTTCTTTTAAGAATTCATCAAACTGCTTTTTTGATTTTTAATGATTCTGTTTTTATAAAAACAAAACAAAAAAGAAAACACACATGCTCCTGCCTACACCTTTTTCATTCTACGAGTTGTGTGTTCCTATAATGGAACGGTTAAAAATGACAAAAATAAATTAATAAATAGGATACTTCTTACCACATTTTAATATCAAAACCTAATCTTTGGATTGATCTGTTCCATGACCTGAACTACTGTACTTACTGCTACAAAGGCAGCTAGAAATACTCAGTGGATTTTCTGCTGGATTTTCCACAGTCAGGTCTGAACAGCAAAGCAGAAAACACGTCTCTGTTTACACAGCCTCTTATGTAACCGACTCTGTTTGTTTACTGAGGACGCTGTCGTGTGGAGGTCACTTTATGGATTCATGTACATTGGCTTTCATCACTTCCTGTTCCAAGAGGCTGTTGTCTGATGAATGCAGCCTATAGAGGAGGGGTGTTCGTGTATCTGTTTCCTGGCAACAGCTCAGCACCTTTGTTTTAATCACCTTGACATTCCAGCATCTACATCTGACTAAACGTCTGCATTATCTGATGATTTCTTCATTGCTTAGAAACTTGGATTCAAAACCCGACAGGAATATTTCCATTTAAATTAAAAGAGGTTTCACACAGAGTGACTGAATGTTAGTGTTAGTGTGTTTTGAGTTCTGATTGGTTTCAATCGACCAATAACAAAAAAGTTTAGCGTTTGCTGGTGATAATTGTTGGAGATTTGTAGATGGAACTGAGTGAAGTTGTCTTTTAACATAAACTAACTGAAATCTATTAGTTAGAGTGAAGTGAGCTCCAGCCGCCATGTTGGACTTCGTCCTCAGTGACTCACCCTGCACGCAGAACTTTAGCTCTTTAGAGTCTGTGACGGTGCTGCCAGGCGTCCTGTCCGCAACCTTCTTGCTCATTCGGTTGTAGGTCCTCCTCTTCTTCGTCTCGCCCCACAGGTTGGAGCCGCCGTGCATGCTGGGAATGTTCAGAATAGCGATGCCCTCTAAGGATGTATTGCTGAGGTCCAGGATGATCCCGTCACACTGCGGAGGCAGAAATACAACAGGTTTGTTTTCAGAATTGAAGGCTTATTTTTCCATTCTGTGCTAGATGAGGAAAAAGCTCCACAGTCTAAAACTGATTTAAAGAAATTCTACAATGGAAATCCTTCTAATGCATTTATTTGGTGGTTAGCAAACAACATAATGTACTAAGTAGTTACATTTTGATTCTTTGTCTAAATTATTGCTAATAAAGCAGACAAATAATCCATTGTCAAAATGGTCGTATAGATACTGGAAAACAGACACTAAAACACCATCTGGATCAAAACACCAGCAGAAGTTTAACCATAAATTATATCATTCTACAGTGTACACTTGAGGAATTCCTCTACCAAAGTACTATAGAGTCGAATTATTATTTTTTTTCATTGGTTCATGTTTTTATTATCATTCTGTAGCACTTTGAGAATTACATGTTAAGTGTGTACACATACATTTCATTATTATTATTATTATTATTCCCCGAGTAAAAGTATTGATACTCGTAGCAACATTGCTCGACTATACATAAAAGTTGCACCATTAAAGGTTTACTCAAATACTCTTGAAAATACTTAAGTATTCAAAAGTCTAAATTATATTTTCTATTATCAGTGCCATGACTAATAATAGAAAATATGATCAGTGTTTTCACAGAACCTTCTAAGTTTCAGAAATCACCTGATGATGAACTGTCATGTAGAACCACTCTGCCCATCCCCACTCCACAAAAAAAATCACTTTTTTTTCTCCCCAAAATCAACAACAGTATCTACAGTATAACTAATACCAAACTTAACATAGACGTCCACAAACATCGAGCTAAGAAGCCTGCCACACTTAATGAGGATGATGTCATCCCAAATCCCAGGTGTGAGCGGTGACTGTGATTGGTCCATCTTCTTGTGCGGAGCACAGCGTGTGGATAGTTGCATTTCAGTGAAGGAGATCAGGAACAGCGGAGAACAAAGCTACGCTCACACAAAAGGAACGAGTAACAACAAGCTTCCTGTAATGTAGTGGAGTGATAAGTCATAAATTCTCCAAAAAAATAAATGCTCAAGTAAAGATACTTAAAAATGCACTAAGGTATCACATTCAAATAAATGTACTCCATTACTGTCCACCACCGGAAACAAAAAGTCTCAAATATCACAGCTGCTGCTGCTGAGCTGTGACCATTCACACCTGATCATCATCACCTTCATCTGCAGCTTGCTGCCATATAAGGTCAGATCTTTCCTCCTGCACGCTGTCAGCTTGTCGCAAAAGCCAATACTGTAACACCTGCAGGCTGTCTGTGGATCTCTGTCTGTTTTCTCCTTGGACCGGCTGCCCTCCTTGTCCGCCCTGCGTCGCATCTCCATCCTGACCTGCCCCGCCTGGGTTCAGATTCTCTGGCTTCGACCCTCTGTCTGTCGGACAATGAGGACTGGAACCGCCCCACCAGCCTGATTTGAACACACAGACCTGACCAGTACCTGTCTGACCTAGATTAAACTGTTCTCAATAAACTGGAGCTTGTCCTCAACCTTTTGCTGTCATTGTGTCCATCAGTGCCAGAACTGTGCAATCTAAGAGCTATACCTTAGAAAGATCATTTTACTTAAAAACAAGGCTTAAATGTACTCCATTACTTAGAAGTAAACGTACTCCATTGCTTAGAGTTAGGGGTAATCTTTTTTCATTTTACATGGTGAAGATGGTGTGTTTTCTGTACCCTTATAAACCATATAATTGCACATTTTGACATTTTAAACATAAATGTGCTTAATGGAAACACAGCAATTTTGGAAAAAACTCGTTTTCGCTAAGTTTTGGTGCTAGGATGAGGTGGGTATTTTTGGCCGTATCGAAATTGTTTTATTTTGCAAAACTGCAATGGATACCCCTTTTTTTCACATCGTACCAGTCACATGAGCAATAACCAGATGGTGTCACTGGCGCACGAAGAAGAAGAAGAAGAAGAAGAAGAAGAAGAAGAAGAAGAAGAAGAAGAAGAAGAAGAAGAAGAAGAAGAAGAAGAAGAAGAAGAAGAAGAAGAAGAAGAAGAAGAAGAAGAAGAAGAAGACAGGAAGTAGTAGGAGGATGATGGGATGGCATGTTTCTTAATGTTTCTTATCGAGTGAACAAAACTTATTCACGTGTGATTTTAATAGCTTTCACATTTAATGGAAACACTGCAATTGTGAAATGGTGTTTATTCAACATTAGCTGAATCCTGACAAAGTTTTGCGCACATTTGTAGTGTAAACTCAGCTCCTGTCTGTATGAAGGGTCAGGCTTGAACTAGCATGGAGCTCTGAGTTCTTGCGTGTCAAATCATACCAGACAGAGCACAAACAAGCCCCAGCAGCTTGAGCCGCACTCTGATTGGCAACCTGAACTGATTTCACATGTAGACGCACTACGCTCCTGTTCTGGGGGAAAAATTATTCTGCATAATTAAATGTCAAGGACCTCTGAGCATAAATCTGCCTGTGGGCAGCTCGGAGAGAAAATGAAAGACCACATTTATTTAATTGCGCGATTGGAACCTCGCACCCAGGCCCTCTATCAGATTCTGACCTTCATCAGGCTGAACAGGGCCTAACTGTGGCAGCTCTTTGTTAGGCAATAGTGGAAGATGCAAACAGGTTTCATACAGCAAGTGAGGGCAAGTCAGGCACATAGTGTGGCATGGCGTTCGTACGGACTACCTGTGCCAGCTGGGTCAGAGGCAACATCAAGCACACCCAGACTCCCGCGGAGGCGGATGAGAGAGGACACAGTGCTGCTGACATGATTATTTTGTCTGTTGTCTGTTATTGTTGATCTAATTACTGTGACAGATTGGCAAAATGGCATCCTGCCTTCTTAGATGAACAAGGACAGGAAAATGAGGCTGTTGAGCCGCGAGTTCACTTCATCTACAGCTGAACGGGAACAGTCGGCTCCATGTAGACCAGGAGGAAGAGGTGAGACTGTGTTCAGGACACGGCAGGTGAATCGCTCAAACTTTAACTGCAGTCGTGTCGTTTCGTTTCGCTGTTTATATCTAGTTACTTGGTCATAGTCTGGTGGTTTTGTCTCCGCCCATGTGTTCGTCTGACTGCTGTGTGGCAGCGTGAGGTGGATCCTCTGTTCACATGTTTGAATATTGTTTAAACCAGAAGGAAATTAACCCTTTCAGACATGAATTGTCATCCTTTATGTCAGGATTTTAGTTTTTTTAAGGCATAAAAAAGATGGGAAAAAAACAAAACTTTTCTAGAATTTTTTTCTAGTTGATCAGTTGTAATATTTTCTAAATACATCAGCAGTAGTAGTTTCTAGGGGTTACTTGATGTCACAATATTTTTTTATTGTAAGAGTTGCTTTATTATCTGCCTGCAATATTTGATTTAACAAAAAGGTTGTTGCACTTGCAGTGGATGGCCAGTAGTTGGCAGTGTATTGTATGATTCACTAGTGTCCACTTCAGTGGTCTGTGTGCATTTATAACATAAAAATTCATAAGAAAATGTTTTTTATATAGCTGTCCACTGTAGTGACCACTATGCAGGACAGGGCTAAATGCAAATGAAAATATAATTTTAATCAATTTATAATTTGATAGGTGAAAATAAATTGTGATGGACATCAAGGCCTCTGGAAGATGACTCATCTCAGGACCAGCCCCTTTGGCAAATGAACCAACTGTCACATCAGCCTGGCCTGGCCGTCCTGAACAGAACCACAGCTGTAGGTGTGACTGGACCGTAAGGCCCTGTGAGACCTTCTGAACCAAGCCCAGATTATTTAAAACACTCTTTCTTCACTTAGCCTCTGCTCATGCTCTGAATTAACTCGGACTCACCTCCAACTCTATGCATTCGTTGAGTTTCTTGCAGGTGGCGGATATGGTCTCAGTGGTGCCAAACTCAAAGTACCACAGCTTGTTCTTCATTCTGCAGGTGAGGGAAAGACACAGAGCTTTAGGAGACGAACCACCGTGCTGACTCAGCCTGCATGTGCAGCTTTGTGACCCTGATGTTATTTGGTATACTGCTGTCACAGAGACGCCCGTCATGGTTCTGGGTCATCTCACGTTTTCTGACAGCTCAGAATGCCCAGTGAGGGAGGGGAGTCACGTGACCTGGGAGGTCTCTGCTGTGGGAAAGATGGAGACATTAGCAGCTCCATAATGAATGACAGACAGGTCGCCCCCGCTCCTCTACAGAGCTGAAACAAAGTAGAGAGGCTCCTCTGGCTCTGGAAAAAAACGGGTTTTTTACCCAAGGACATGTAGACATCAGCAGCTAGATGTGTTGTCTGTTCCAAGGAGATCTACCAGCTTTTTTTCTGAGATTTATGTCATTTAGGGCAGGAAAACAGTAGCAAGGCAGGGAATTAGGCATTAATCTAAGGCACTGGTATTTCTTTATCATTAGGGAATGTTTTACTGTTAATATCTGTGACAATATTTTAGTTGCTGTAAAAGTGCAACCCCCCGATTTACACTGCTTGCGTCTCTGGTCTGTGGCAACGTGCACATCGCCATCAAAATCAGCACCAATCCAAAAAGTTTGGAGTTGGTCTTCAACAGTCACATCCCTCCAATACGAAACACACAAGCACAATATCCGTACTTTGGGTTTCACTTAATTTTCCTTGAACTGTGCGTTACAAACCAAGTGATGAACAAGTCGTATCAACAGAGAGAGGGCAGATGCTATTGGTAGTTTAGATCTTCAGCAAACCAGTTGGCTTTCAAAACCCCATAAATAATGGCAAAAAGTTGAGTTCTTTGGCAATTGTGTGGACAAAACATCCGTTGCTCTCCAGAAATACAAAACTGGAGATTTGGACACTTCAGTGTTATGTAATAAAAATGACAAGCAGACAATTTCACAGCATTTTCATGCGTCAGACTGAACTTTATGTTCACAAAAGTCTGTTTTTAAATGGCTGTGACTGGTATTAGGAAAGAAAAACTGGCAGGACACTACTGCTTCAAAAGTAAGGTCAAACATTCTCCTTGCTTACTTGCCTGAAAACTGTGACTATATGAAGACTAATGACCATTTCCTAGAATGTACTCATTTTCCTCCTCTTATCCTTTGGCACTAATTTCAGGTAACGGGGAAAATATCCCGCTGAGAAATGACTCAAAATCTGACACATCATCACCTCTCACTGATTCCTGGTACATAAACAATGTTAGCATTTACCAAAGGTCAAACAGAAGTCACAAGGCTTTATTTTTAATGCTTTTCAGTAAGAACAAAAATACAAAATACAAATTTAAAACATACAAGTACACTTTAAGTAGAAAGTGAAGAGAGCTTAAAACATAAATTCTGCTTTTTAAAGATTGTTATCTGTTAAAAGTGTTTAAAATGTTACATTTTCTGTCCACTTTACCACTATCCACTAGTTACAACACAGCTAAGTTTTCGGTTTAAAGTGGAATATGCGAAAATAATGGATGTTTGCTAAATCTTGCAAAGTACTGAGCTTGTGTTGTTCACTCACAGGTGAAGTGTCAATCTTAAATGTTCAACTGGATGATCCTGAAATGACTCGCCTGTTACTCCGTGCGAGACTCAGTTTCTGCATTCGTCTGTGGTGTAACGCCAAGTGTTGGTTGGTTTCCAATGTATAGCAAATTCTTCCTTTTGTAAACTTAAACCTGATGTCCGTATGAATTAATCTTGATCAATGACCCCGATTTCACAACAGCCATGAAGGGGAAAGAGGGGGGAGTTCCAAAAGGTAGAGAGGTCATCAGGTCAGAGCTCCTATAAGGGATTAATGAAGCTGTGCTAAGGCACTTGAACAGTGTTTTCACAACAACAAGGCATTAGTGCAGAGCAAGCTAACGGACCAAATGTGTTCTGGGACTGAGTGGCTAACCACAGCCAGGGGCTCTGCACTGGAAGGTCATAATGAGAGATTAAGGCATCATTCCTCTCACTGGGTGTGTTTTTGAAAGATTATTGAAGATCCTTATTGCCCCAGGTTTGCATTAGTTTTGGCTCAGAAACATGGGAGTGATGGCAGAATGGCTTAAGCCTCCCTGTTGCATTCACCGTGCATAGAAGACGGGAAAAACATGAGTTAATTGCATTTTTTACAGACGGTCTCAAGTGGAAGCGGCTTAATGAGGTTAGGCAGTTTGCCTCGCCGAGAATCACAACTGTTCCTAATTGTGATCTCAACTATGCTTCTAATCCTATGATTTGACAGCAGCCCAGCTTTCTGGGGAGGCATTAAGGTGAAAGAGACAGGAGGACAATTAGAGGCAGAAAAATGAACAGTTGTGCTGAAGATGTCGCGGTTATATATTACACAAAACGAATGTTTACATCGCAATCAGAAAGTGTTAGGCGTTTGGGGTGACACTTGTAGAAAGTGATCATGTTCTGAGGATTGTGTTCTCTCCTCCAAGGTGGAGTCACCCATAGTATACACGGCTGTTATGGCAACACACGTGTTTCCAGCATCAGCAGTGTCGGGATGTCTATCAGCCACTCTCAGTCATTAAATAAGCAGCTCATTGTTCGACATTTCTGTGAATGTACTTCTAAAAAAAACAAACAAAAAATAAAATAACAGAAACATATCCAACCTAGACCAGCAGCTGACCTTGTATGAAGCAAAGAGGATAAAAAGACAGAGAGACCCTGAGAATGACTTATTTATTTAGAACTTCCCATGAAGGACATTTTACAAGAAATCATTGCTGGGAAGGAAACATTTTCTGTTTTGTTATACTACGCCACAGGTAAAGTTTAGGCCTTAGTCAGACATGAAACTGAATAGATTTTGTGAGTATCTTATTTGAGTGTTTGTATTTTGGTTAATTTGCCCTCCTTGTGTCACTGTTGTTCACCATTATTGGTTCCAGCTGTTCCTCGTTTCCTGATTATCTGTGTCTGTATTTAACCACCTGTGTTGTCGCTCACCTGCCTCTCTGTTGTGTGCGAGTGCTTTTCTGGATTTTTGACCACATTAAATCATTTCTTCTACTTCACCCTGTGCTTCCACGGCAACTCTTGCTCATCACCAAACCCACTGCATGTGACAAATTTGGCCTTTCATCCACATGTAAACTCTGGTTAATATCAATAAAAATGCTGCAAAATAAAAACTCTGACCAAAGTGGAGATTTGCGAATTCTCCTTACTCGCCCTTGGACATTGGAAAGCAGAGATTCAGAGGTCAGTGCATAAGAGTTTACAACAAATAATGCGGCACCATTATTGCCGCATTATAATGGTGCCGCAGAGCAGCGATGTTTATGTTGTTTATGTTTTTTAATATTGCTTTTTTGTATTTCTGCTTGTTTGCTTTTCAAGTCCAACTGCTCCAACAGTGTTGGGTTGCAAAGGCAAGAATGCTTGGAGGTCACATGATCAACATGTTGCCACTGGCGACAAAGGGAAGAAGGACAGGAAGTGATAGATGGATGATGGTGAGGCATGTTTAATGACCTCTCGCGTGAACGAACTCACTCATGTGTGACTTTAATTGCATTTCTTATCTAATGGAAACACAGCCACTGCAAAGTTTAGTTGGTTTTTTTCCAACATTAGACAAAATGTTACGCACATTTGAGTTCAGGCAGGTTTCTGTGCAGGAGGGCGGTCTTCCACACACTGCGCTCAGAGCCTTGGCTGTGCAGACACACCGACAGCCTGATGGAACGGAGAGACGCATTACGTCTGTCCTCCTGCCCAGACGCCGGCTCCACATTGCTCTGTGTTTGTCCTGCACCTGGTCTGCGCCGGGTCACTCCACCCGCTCTGCCGGGTCAGGCCTGCTAACATTTCCGCCCCATGTTGGACGTCAGCAGGAGTCTGTGTCGGGCGCTACGTCAGCACGGGGTTAAACGTGTGCGGGGAGGGAGAAAGTCTGCACGCTCCTATTCCACTTTCAAACATCACAGAGCTTCATATTTAGTTTCTAACCTTTTCACAAAGTGACACGAGATAAGATCAGGAATTAAATTCGCATTCGGTTAATCAGAAAACCCAGTTGCTCTAATGGACAGAAAAAAAAACACGTCTTGACTTTAACTTCCCATCACACCACTCAAATAAATTAAATCAACATAGCTTTACATCACGTTGTAATGGTATTCATCATGTTACCTTCAAAAACATACCTCGAGTGTTGGCTTAATTTTGTTATGCATGTTTGAGAAATCCTTTAATCTCACTGTTATAGTAATCAGTGTGACTAAAGAGAAACGCATGGATGAATTTTTCTATGGACATTAATCCTTTAATATTGGAAACGTTCCTCAGGTGATAGAAGGCCGACTTTATGTGAAGGTTCAGGTTTTGGTCCATAACTATATTTTGTTAATTTAGTTACTGAGTTAATCAATGGATACATACAGAAGTAATGGCTAACTGGTCTAGTTAATGTTCATGTTGGGCAACTTACAGTAGCTGCATTTTCATTAACTAAAACTGTAACTAAAACATTAAGTAAAACCGTGCAAATTCAGATTACAAAAATAAACATGCCAATTCTTTGAAATTCAATTACACGTTTTTTGACAAAACGGTTTTTGCGTTAAGATGAGGTGATCAACAGCTGGAAGAAGACGACTGAAGCTGCCATGATTTTGAATGACTTGTTGCGTTAACAGGTTTATACTCGTAGGATTGTACTTGCATTTTTACTTAATGGAAACATCGCAAATGTGATATTGCGATTTGTTGTTTTTTTTCACATTGGCACAACACAAAGATTTGCACACATTCGTAATGGAAATGCAGCTAGTGTCAGATGTGTTTGGTGATGTTATCAACCAAAGCTTTTCTAAGACACTGAGACGCAAGACAGATACGCCAAAGTTTGATGGGAGCATTAGACGTCTGTAATGGAAAATAAAAACTTGATAAGATGTTATCATACTTGATTAACAACTGGGAATAAATACTTTTCTCCAGTTTAATATTAAGCTATGTTGTCCTCCTCCATTAAAACCGATGCATTCACTTGCAGTCAGACAAATGAGAAGCTGTATAAAACAGAGCCTGGACTCCATGTGACATGTCATTAGTGTGCGGTGGCTCTCTGCACAGGCTGGGTGTGAGGAGTCACACTCCTTCTGTCCCAACAGGCCCGGGGGTGAGGAAGGGGTGACACTGGAGGGGGGTGAGAAGCAGAGCAGCAGAGTGGCTGTGAGGAGCCCCCATGCTGGCAGCGCGGAGCGCTGAGTGACGGCCAGGACAATAAAGCTAAGTGCTACATGAAGCCGTGGGCCTCTCTCAGGGGTCAGAGGTGATTTGTCATGTGCGCCCGCAGAGGACAAGCTGCTCCTTCTGAACACTGACTCGTTTCAGTTCACACCGCTGTCAAAGCAGAGGGAAACGTTCCCAGCCAAAACATCAGTCGGGTCTTAATAAAACAGTCACAGTTGTCCGTCAGCTCTCTGCTCTACTGGCAGGACAATGGGCCAGTGTTGGCTTACTGTACAGAACACTGTACAGAGGGAGGTTGGTGCCGTTTTCTGAAACTCGCTGTCAATAATGTGTATTTAGTAAACATTAGCAGAGGTTTCATTAATGAAAGAGCTCTGTAGCTTATCATCTTAAATCTGTGGGCTTACATGTATTTAGTAAGACAGGTTCTCCTTATCACATCTTTAAACCATTTAGTGGATCCAAACAGAGAACACGTCATGCTTTCATCCCTGAGTTAAAGAAGAAACTACGGATCTTTCCTTTTCTTCTTAATTCTCTTGTCTCATTCTTCTCCTTTAATTTCCACAGACTAATTAACTTGTGAAGAAAACAGCAGCATGCGTTGTGTTCCATGTTGTTTGCATGACAACGTGATACACAACATGGGACTCACCGGCATTCAAAACAAGCTCTGATATTTCACTTTGCTGTTGAAAGATGACTGAGTTTTGTAATCGCGGTCAGTTAAGGCTGAAGTTACCAAAGCTGGGGTCAAGGTCCCACTTGGGGGTCATGAATATGGAAGTCTAGGGTCTTGGGGTCTCCTTAGAACTCAAGCTACATAGCAACAATGACGAAAGCTTCTGCATTTTAGAAATGTTGTAAAAGATTTATTTTTTTTAATCAGCTCTGGAAACTAAGCTAAAGCAACATGTTGGTCAGTGTATTGGCTGCTGATGCTGGCTGTGTTGTCATCGCACTGATTATTTACTGACTCTGCAAAAATCCTTGTGTGTTTCACTAAGAATCAGAGTTATGACCGTCTTACTTTCTGTCCTGTGGGGCGGAAGCTGGGATGGTTGGGAACCAGTGAGTTAAGGTGATGAACTGGAGCAAACTGCTGCCAGAAGTACATCAGGAGCTGGAGAAGCAGTCAAATCTACAGATTCCTGCCCCAAAACTTCTGAGCTGGTGCTCACTGAACTGAGCTTGTTCTAACATTAATATATCTGTGTTCTTTGTATGTGGATTGTACTGCTGCCCTGCAGCAGGAAGTTCCTGGGTTCAAATCCCAACTTGGGTCTTTCTACAGGTAAGCTTGCATGTTGTTCTCCCTGTGCATGCGTGGGTTCTCTCTGGGTACTCTAGCACCTCCCACAGTCCAGAAACATGACTGCAATGTTAACAGGTTCCCTAATTGGCCCTTGTACGGTGGTAGGTGCAGGATTGTTTGTCTGTATGCTGCCTAGCGATGGACAGGTGATTTGTCCAGGGTTATTATAGTTAACGAAAGCTAGCGGAATAAAACTGAGGAAACATTTTTGAAAACAAAAACTACTTCAAGCGGCTAAAAACAATATATTCTTTTTGCACATCAGTCTGTTGAATGATCAACACAAGCAATATCACATTTCACGCATTGCGTTCAGGCCTGCTGTGTCTTTCACAAGCCATTATATGATTTCCTGCTTATTTAAATGTAAAATAGGAAGTGAAGTTATGCACTCATGCTCGCTGTGAGCAGTTGTAGTGTAAGGGGATTACTTACATCAGACTTCCTTTAAATATTTCCAAAATAAAATTCTTTGTGGACCAATTGGAACAGAACATTTCTTTATGCAAAGATAAATGTTTCTGTAATATAAAACTGAAAACAAAAAAATAAAAGGATAAAAAAAAAAAACCCGTCTGGGCTAATTTAATTTGACACCACCTGATTAATACAATTACATATAGAAATATGTAAGAGTGATCAAATATTTAGAACAAATATAGAAATCCAGCATTTGTCATTGGTCCTCCAATATGTGTTAACAAGGAGTCTGAAATGACAGCATTTTGTTTCATATATTTTAAGTTTAGTTTGAAACACCAGAGTAATAAATGTGTGACTTTAGCCGCCAGATGAAGCCGTTGCTGTGACAGATTGTTGCAGGGTGACTGTATGTTCTGCAGCTCGTCCTTCCTCAGATATTTCTTTACATCCTCTATATGGACCACTGTGACTCCCAGTCCTGACCTTCCTCAGGCAGCCTGGAACATTATATAACTTTTAATTAGACTGCCATGTACTTGCTCTCACGGATGGCCATTTAAAGCTACTTCTGTGCTATTAGGATGACTCAAATCTCCACTTGTGTCATTTGTGCTACAGTCTATCTTTATTTCACTCTGCATCCCAAGACTTCCAGACCAGAAACCTGATTTCATATTTAGTTGAGAACGTCATCCTTACCCTGGACAACACAAAGGAAGTGACGAGTTTCTGTTGAAGTGACAGAAACTCGTCATTCCACAGTGCTCCAAATTAAATGAAAAGCAGTTTGGACTCCCGTATCAACGCTCCAGATCGACTCCACTAACCTGCTGTTGAACTTCTCAGGGTGTTTTTCTCTCATCATATGAAAGCGGTGGGCGATGGAGGCATCCTGTGTGAAGAACAGAGGAGACAACATCAGCAACTCGACACACTATTGGTGCCGATAGCATCTCAAACAGCATGGCCGCAAAGCAGCCAATCCAGGAGCACCATTCATTATCCTTGCCATTAATTAGTTGTTCCATCAAGAGCAGTGGTACAGAAGACGTTAGCTTCTATGGTAGTGCTAAGACCGTTTCCACTGTGTCTATTAATGCATATTAAGGTATATTTGGTGTGTGAACTAATGAAGTAGGCAGTTCTAAGCTTTTTTTTTATAAGGGGTCTTAAGTATTTGTAGATTTAAACTATTCATGGGTGATTGTGATCTTTAACCTCAGTGAATTCCTGGTGTCTGCTGCACACTATGCTGAGATTTTGGAGAAACTCTGCAGCAGTTGAAAAGGGAAAAACCTGATGAGACTCCACAATAACAGTGCATGGAGATTATGGAACTCATATAAACCCTGACAGATTCAAAGTTGCTATTGTTGCTATGTAGGAGTAGTAAATTAAAAGTCAAGGCCCAAATATCAAATGATTCGGGATTAAAGTACAGAAACACAAACACTGAACCATCATCCAAGACACTTCTAGGACTAAGAGACTTTCAGTCAAGAAGTCTTGGGTGCTGCACACAATGCTTGCTGGAAGAATATTTTATTGTTTTGACATTGCCAAACAATACGAATAAATTCTATCAATTCTCCTGAGAAGAGTGGAGAAATATCCCGCAACATCAACATCAGAAGCAATGGGTAATGTGCAACTTGCTACTGGATATTAGTATGGGTTTCCATTCACATATGAGTCTGCATGTATATTTCTGAGCATGTGTGGATTAAAGTCCACAAAACAATTCCACTTGCACTCAAATATGTCGTATAATGGGTCAGCTCTGGAAAATTTTAAAAAATCATTAAAGGCACCAAATTAATCTAACTAGCATGAACTTAAACTAAGAACTGTTTCTGGTTATTTTCACTTAGTGGTTCACAAATAAATAACAAATAAACCAGCTGGAAAAATTCCTGGCAGTTTAATAATAAATGTTTGGAACACGGCTGAGCAGAAAAACCTCTTAAAGCCATCAAGATTTTATTCACCATAAAGATAATAAACCCCTGAAAATTGTGGCATTTTTGTTGTAAAGTTGATCGAAGATGATTGGTCTGGTGAACTCCTCCTAACAGGTTTAAGACGGGGACAACGACAGAGTTTTAGAAGCAGCAGCTAGAGGTCAGAGGTTGGTCTGAATGCAGCTCAAATAGGATCTAACCTCCTCCTCCTCCCATGTGTTTAACCTCTGACCTCTGGGGCTGGGGTGAATGTAAGCCTGATGAGTCACCAGAGCAGCCTCAGACTGACCTCACAAAGAGACAACACCTCCAGTCTCCTACATCTTCAACTATTAACATTTTCCTTTGATACAGCCTCGGTTCTTCAAAGGCCTTAATGACGTCCAGTAGTTAGATCTGGGGTGACCAAACTTTTTGAGATCAAGATCTATTTTTCTCTCACCAGTCGGCTGATATCTACCACATGACACAGACTATCAGGTGTGAAAACTAACCTAAATGATCATAGATCAATTAGGCAGTGTGAAAACTCACATCTGACCGGATTATCACACTTGATAGTCTGGAACACTTGGTTTGATTAGTGACCAAAACTGCAACATTTGTCACATTTTTAGCAGTTAATTTTTCACACTGCACCGTGTCAAACAAACCAAACCCTTTAAAAAACCTGTTCCCCCCCTCGCCAGTGGGCGCACTGCACCAAGAACTACTGAAGAAAAGGGCATGAAAACCTCCGAAGAAGAGTGCAACTTCCTTCTTCACAAAATGTAAACAAATACAGAGTAGCTTCAGATTTTAGTGGTTGTAGGATTTATATTTATCTTTGGTAACAAGCCATTTGTACCTCTATATTTAGACTCTTGCATTTGTTTTGGTTTACCCAGAATGCCCTTCTCTATAGTCCCCTTCCTGCTTTTGGAGCGGTCTCTGGTCCGCTTGGCATTCACATATGCATTCTAACCTCACCAGACTTCATGTTAACTAAACCCAGACCTTGGGTTGTAGGAAAACCACAGTTTGCTCTATTGGTCCGTATCAGAACTAGATTGTGCATTCACACCTCCACAAACAAACCGGACCATCCAGACAAATAAACTAGGGTTTGATTAAAATGAACTAAAGAGGGAGGGTGTGAATACATCGTAAAAGTTATTTCCTAGTGGTGCAATAAAATGCATGAACCAAAAAATAAATCATAAGAAAAATACGAGTCGTCACTCAGCAGATGTCCTAGAATACCTTGACTCATTGTGAAGAAAACAGAATCCACCGTGATCCTCTAAGTAAAGCAACAGAGACAGACATACTCACAGTGGATGGGGTGAGCTGAACCCAGCAGGCCTAATTGGCCCTGAGCTGGACCAGAGCTGCTTTTGCTGCACCCAGGCCTGAGGACGTAATGTGCCTTTCACTGATAAGCAACCACTGGACTCGATATAAGTTATAAATCCACTGGACATCAGAGGATATCATGTGGCTGATGCAGATTTAACTCCAGGATGTGGCTCATGTGATGGAGCGTGACCACTTCACTGCAACACACAGTCACTGCTTTATGCCCCTCAATGAACAAGAACATCTGGTTCTGCCTAAATGTCAGATATATGTCCATCTCTTCAGACCAAATATAAAGAAAACCTTATTCTGCTGCATGTGAGCACTGTCCCTTTAATCAACTGCATGCTTTGGATGTGTCTGAAATCTTGAGTAACCTAAGCAAGAGATCTGAGAATAGTGAGGTGTTAAGATGGATAGCTGTGCCTAAAGTTAGCCTGCAGTGATGTCTAACTCTCGCCACAGGACCCAGTATCAAATTTGGTCTCAGTTAAACTGAAGATGACCCTCTATTTTAAGATCCGATGTCTGTGAGATCTCAGCACTTTGCATCAGAGCTAGCCAGAGCCCCGATGTGAGCGTGAACAAACAGATGTGTGTCATCACACCCGTCCACCTGCCTCGTGCCAACTCTGATTCCTCTTGTTGCAGAGAAGTGAAACACCTGCAGAGGCAGGCAGGGTGCCAGGGTGTCAGTACAGATTCCCCTGCTAATAAAAATGAGCAGGGATAAAAACAATACAGCAAACAAAGTTAAGACAGAGAATGACAATCTGTTGTGGTGAAGAGAGAGCTGAGTCAAAAAGGGAAGCTATTGATTTGCCGGTTCATCTACGTTCCTACCCACATCTATGGTCATGACTTTAGGTCATGACCGAAAGAACAAGGCTGCGGATACAAGCGGCCAAATTGAGTATTCTCCATAGGGTGTCTGGGCTCTCCCTTAGAGATAGGGCGAGAAAATCAGTCATCTTGGAGGTACTCATAGTAGAACCACTTCTCCTTCATGTCGAGAGGAGCCAGTTGAGGTGACTCGGGCATCTGGTCAGGATGCCTCCTGGACGCCTCCCTGGTGAGGTGCTCCGGGCATGGGAGGAGGCCCTGGGGAAGACCCAGGACACACTGGAGGGGCTATGTTTCTCGGCTGGCCTGAGAACGCCTTGGGATTTGCCCGGAGGAGCTGGAAGAAGTGGCTGGGGAGAGGGAAGTCTGGGCCTCCCTTCTGAAGCTGCTGCCTCTGCAGCCCAACCCCAGGTAAGCGGGCAGGCTGGATGGCTGGAAATACACACTAGCTTAGTGAAACTCCCCAAGTAGGGATACAAAAGATACGTTATATTGCCAAACTATTGGTTCTCCCACCTTGACTCGCATATGAGCTGAAATGACATCCTATTCCTAATCCGTAGGGTTCAATATGACATTGGTCCACCATTTACAGCTAGAATAGCTTCAACTCTTCGGGAAAGGCTGTCCGCAAAGAGTTGAAGGCTGTTTATGAGGATTTTTGACCATTATTCCAGAAGTGCATTTGTGAGGTCATATACTGATGTTGGACGAGAAGGCCAGGCTATCAGTCTCCTCTCTAATTCATCCCAAAGGTGTTTTATCAGGTTGGGGTCAGGACTCTGTGCAGACCAGTCACAGTTCTGGAATTCACCGAGTACTGAGAGCGACCCATTTTTCACAAATGTTTGTACAAACAGTCTGCATGTGTAGGTGCTTCATCTTATACACCTGTGGTCATGGAAGTGACTGGAACACCTGATTCTAATCATTTGGATGGGTGAGCAAATACTTTTGGCAATATACTGTATCCTAGTATTAAGCAATCAGATCAATGCTAATAAACAGCAAAACAGCACGTCACTATGCACCACGGATGGAGGACCAGTCTTGGGGTCTGGACTTGTTGTTTCCTGGTCTTGGGCTAGGCCTTGGATTGTTAAGGGAGTAAAGTTTTTGTAATTTTGGCAAAAACTATAGTGTTGAAACAGCCTTGAAGCAGTTTGTGAAACTAGACTAACACAAGACCAAAACTGAGGCAAACAATCCAAAACCGGGAGAAAAAACAGATTGGGATCACTCTCTGTCCCTGATAATATAGAGTTACCTGATAGGAATATATTTAGGAGCTGCAGCCAGCTTTCTCTGCTTTTTAACACCTCTCTCTCGCTGTGTGTTAATGTGTGTGTGAGGTTGTGTATCAAAGCATGTGCACGCTGCTCCTCATGTCTTTAGAACCAGCCAGGTGTCACTCAGCACGGTCATTCATTACGGCAGTAACCTGGCCTGAACCTGGCAGTAGCTGGCTTCCTGTCACTGATACTTCCCCTGACCTTCAGTCGGTGCCAGGACCACACACACACACACACACACGCACGCACGCATGCACGCACACCTCTCTGTACAGTTTCTGCAGTTTGGAATATGGAAAACTGACTTTTTATGTGTACTAAACTCCATAAACTGCTGTTACTAACAGACTGCTTAACATCCTTATATCTGTTCTCCAGTCAAACATGCCAAAGTCAGGGAAGGCTGCAGAGACTGGTCATTAATACTGGGAATGATCCCACAGCATAGCACATCACACATCCAGCGAGGAGCAGAGACATACAGGCACATATAAACACACTGACAGCATGGGGTCAGCTTCCTCTCTGAAACATGAGGTGCCATCTATCATAGCTGCTGACATGGTGTCATTTCCTTCTCCCTGATTCCTCCTCTCAGATAGTTTCCAGGCCAAAGGTGAAGCCAAAGTGTTTAGGAAGTGATACAAGTGTGTTGAGTGGAACTAATTAGGGGAAAATGGAAGACGGAATAAAAACTGTGTTTACTTGGGGAGCTCTGAAAGGTTTGGTGTCTTCAGCATCAGATCATCCCTTTGCTTCGTTGTGCTGGAAGTGCTGATGCACACTTCAGGCTGCGTTTGTCATTTTGATCATTTACATGATCAAAACCTTCATTCAAACTCTGTAAGGCTAAAGGTGACCTGGTATGTTTCCTTGAACATGTTAGGACAGGTCTATTGGCTACAAAACATGTATTACTGAACATGTTTTGTAGTCCACTAGTTCCTAGAAAATGACATACAGTGGTAAAACTAGCTGACCAAATGTGCTGGAGCTCGGGTTGCTAGGTGACAGCAGTACCAAAAAACCATCAACTTATTTCCAAAATGAGGCTGAGTGTTTTTTTTAACTGCTTAGGCTGTTTAGAAACTCAAGTGGAAGTACATAAACATGCAAGATGTGAATTGTGCATAATAGGTCCCCTTTAAAAAAAATCATAATCTACCATTTTTATTATGTAAAGCCTTTCTGCTCTATGTAGTGTAGAGCATTATGGCCCCTCCCCACCGGCTGCAGGTCAGCTGGCTGAAATACGGTCACTGCACTTTTTCTGCACTTACAAGAAAAACAAATTTGGATGCTTAGAAATATTTCTGGTTGTAAAAAAATTGACCTAGGTTGTGATGCGAGTTGTGAATTGAACTCTTGAATGGCATTGAATCAGGGTCTATTGTTCGACATGGGGTGATGCGGTATTGAAATGTGCCAATATTTCTCTACAAAGTGAAGTCTGTCTTGTGAAGTGCTGTCCAGTAGGCTGTCAGCTGTCTGTCAAAGAAAGCCTAGCTGTTACTATAAGGATGTGAACTTGAGTGAAATAAGCTTGACATGTTATTACATATTTGAAAGTCTTATTTTGAGGTAAAAAATGAAGTGGTGTTTTAATTGCAGTTTCCAAGCTTTCAAGCTTCTGCCTCACAGAGCAGCCTTCCCCATTCAGATCCTTCAGACTAGCCAGAAGAAACTAGCAAACACCTGGTGGAACTGCACATTTTCTGAACTACTTCTCAGAGTAATGCTGGTAGAAATGTTAATAGATGGGGTTAACAGAGAAGAGCCATGTTGTGATGACTTCCTGAAGGTGGAGTTTCAGAAAGAGCAGGAGTTTTTAAAGAGACACAGAACCAAGGTGTTAAATTATGAAGTTAAATTTCTTTTAAGTCACATTTGATATATACAGCATTTTTATAACACTGAAGGTAGCATAGTTACATGACTGCTAATATATGACTCTATGTGCCTGGTGAATACATAACACTGCCTCTTCAAACAAGCAAACACAAATGTTTTAAATTCTAAAATTGTTCACATAATCCCAGTAATCAGTATCATCTGGTTGGGTGGACTGGATGTATTCCTTCAACTTTAACTATGATAACACATCTTACACCAACATAGAACCTGTTCTTGTTAACGGAGGACGTGTACAAGGTGGGATCCTGTCTACTCATAACCTCTCTAAGCAACCCCAGTTAGAAAAGTCAGTAATGGCTGACAAGACAGTAGATGAACTCCATGATTGATGCATGCCCCCCCCCCACATCCATAAGCAAATTTAGAGTTGCTTAAAGCTTTTTCCTAAGTAGTAACAAACTTGAAAGTCACATATGGAGAATCCAAAAATGTATTTATTTTTTCTGGAAAGATGCATTCTTCATAAGTTGAAATAAAATACTTCACCTTCTGATTTACAGCTCTGAGTGGTTCAGCTGAGCCGGCCACATGCTCCACACTGTGTCATCCACAATTAAGTCAGCGAGATAAAGGACAGATGACTGTGGAAGCTTTCAAATTCGGCCTTGCCAGCCTCCCGTCGCTGTGGCAACCAAAAGCCCGACCAGCAAGGTCTGGGATGGGACGGCAGGAAACACGGGCCTTGTATGGTTTGCGAAGCAGATTTGAGGTCTTAGTAACGGCGCCATCAGCGATGTGAGTCAGAGTCAGGTTTGCTCAGGTGCCGTGTGCACACAGACTCTCAGCCATCTGTCACAGAGGCTCCTGGAGGGTCAGCAATCTGTCGCCAAGTTCGGCACAGTCAAAGTGGGCATGCAGCCTCGCGCAGAAAACCTTTACATTAAACCCACAAGTCAGCACTTCCTCACATCAAACTGTCCTCTGAACAGACCCAATCCAGCAATGCTCTGGTCTCCATTTCACATGTTCTCATTATTTTGAGATCATTTAAAAAAAACAATTTGGGACACAAATATGTTGTTTGTTTGTGTGAGCCTACATCACTGTGACTGCTTAAGCAGCAGATTAGTGGGAAGATGATTGTGAGGCTGAGTCAGAATAAACCCAAATCAAACTGCACGGCTTCTCCCGGCTCCTTGGATCAGGTTTGGGTAGAAACAAAACATGCTCACACACAATGACATAAGCTCCTTTGTGTCAGAATGTGGCTACTCAGGAAATACTTGTCATATTAAACAGTCCTGATTCTCCATAAACAAAGTTTTTCTCGAATCCACACAATGCTAGAGTTACACACAGACCTAAATGAGCGTCAGTCCAACCCAGCCACAGTGCCTTGCTCTCGACTCCGCATCGTGTTTTGGTGTTTGTTCTGCTGATCGCCACCGCTCAGACACTTTCTCTAAAGTTCAATAACTAATAAATATCAGAAGGTATTTCTTGTTAATTTCTCATTTCCACGATTACTTCCCTGAGTTCTTAGTTGGTGGCGCTGAAGCTGCCTTTCCATCGATCATATTATTGCACAATTTGACATTTTGAAAATAAATTCATCAGGAAGCCTGCTAAAAAAAAACCAAAGTTAAAAAAAATAAAAAAACTCATGGTTTTTTTGATAAAAAAAAAAAAACTAAACTAAACCTTTGGCTCTAGGATGAGGTGTTTTATTGTCCATATGGAAATTGGTTTATTTTGCAAAACTGCAATGCAAATACTTTCGCATCATACAAGTCACGTGATCAACAACAGGATGTTGCCACTGACACAAACCACGAAGAAGACAACAACAGGAACTAGTTGGAGGATCACAGTGTTGTATGTTTTCTAATGACTTACCGTGTGAACAAGCTTATTCACGTATGATTTTAATTGCATTTCTTATTTAACAGAAATGGTAATGGTCAGGCACCAGAACCATCCAAACCAGCGCCCCCTAGTGGTGTGTTCTCTCCCAACTCATCTCTCTCTACACAGAAGACTGCAACTTGGCAGACCTGTGTGTGTGTGTGCGTGTGTGTGCGTGTGTGTGCGTGTGTGTGTGTCTGTGTGCGTGTGTGTGCGCGTGTGTATGCGTGTGCGTGTGTGTGAACCTCCTGTTTACTCAGCTGTCATTGCCAGTAACTTCAGGAATTCCACAAACCGTACAGGTTGGCATTACTAATATGGTTCTGTTCAGGACGACATACTAAGTAGAAACATGTTTTCTCATTGACATGTGGTTGGTATGAACATGGTTGAAAGTCGGCCCTAAATACCATATTGACATAGCGAATCAGTTTTAGCGCAACAAATTTTTTAGCTAGTGGTGTCCACCACCGGTCATGTTGTCATGGTCTGATCCATGACAACATTAAGTCTGCACCCAGACAGCATGTAAATTGGCTGGTCCACTTGTGTGGTCAGAACCTCTTGGGGATTAACCTGGCTGTAGACGTGATGACGGACTTCAGGAGAACAGCCCCCCCCCACCCCGGAGTCTCCTCACTGCTCTCAGCAACACGGTGTCCGCTGTGGTTCGCTTCTGGTTCATAGGAATCAACCTTGCTCTGAAGCTGAACTGGTCCTCACACAGAAACGGCTTGGAAGCCCAGCAGAGACGTCACTTTCTGCGACAACTCACGAAGTGCAACCTACCAAAGGACATGCTGTGAACTCTTATAAGAGGAAACATTTTAATTCACTTTCTGAATTTAAATACTGAATTGGTGAAACACATGAACTTCTTGATGATGTTCTAATTTTGTTGAGATGCGTCTGTATCTTGGGTTTAAGAGTCAAACTGTAACCCCAGACCTGATCTGGGGTCACAAAGGGGTGGGGAACCTAGAAGAGGTGAGCAAAGACCTTCAAAGTTTTAAAAAAAAATTATTTTTCAGCATAAGTCTTTACATGTGCTGTTCTCACAGTGTGTGTCATTGAAGGTGCATTGCCTCCTAATTCCATTTCCTTTGTAAATAATTCAGTTTCTGTGGAAATATGGTAGACGTCCGCCAATTACGCCCCTTCGCTTTAGCCAACTGCAATCTAAGATTTATACTAAATGAAGACATTGACAGAGTTACTCTCTACTGCATGTAAATGTTAAAAGCTTATAGGCTTTTAGGAGAACCTCATGTGAACAGTTTGGACACATCTCAAGGAGTGAAAGGTGCCACCGTTCCAAAGCTGGAGCTCTAAAAATCCCTTACAGCATGTAAAGTTTAAATGATCAGTCCAGCATGTTGCTTGCTAAAGAACAACAAAATTTCAGAACTTGATGTTAGGTACAGCTCTGGAAACTGACTGACAAAGTGGAGACAACATCTTAATTACAGCCAATAGTAATGAAGACAAAAGAAGGAAAAATGTTTGATTAAGAAAACCTAGAACCTACCCACCAAGACCGTAACCAGTCACTTCCTCTGGTCTGTGCAGCTAGTGGGGCTAAAAGAGCAGAGCTGTGCTACGCTGTCATAACTTCATAAGCACCTTGTTTGTCACCTGCATAAATGTCCCCCGAGGCCCCAGTAAAGCATCTCTAAGACGGCATAAAATGGTTGCTAAGCAACTGTCACCTGGCAGCAGGCTCTTTTCCTCCAATTAAGGGATCAAACATGCCCCAGAGGAAGCAGAAACCAACAGACGATTCAACTAATTGTGTGCGTCCACACAGATCAAATCATCCGTCTCTCAAAGTTTTTACTGAAGTTTTCATGACAAGATCAAACTGCATCCAGAGCCGTTTGCCAGAGTTCAAATCAGCGTTTCCAACAACATACAGTATTTCTGTTGAGCCAAGTGTCGTATCACTGCAGAAGCTTTTCCAGAGTTCAGAAGAGTGTTCCTCATTCTGACCAGTCCAGTTGGGCTTTGGAGAAACATCCAGGGACGTACAGTGAGTGTGCTTAGCGTTCATAGCAGCTGACTGCATTTCATAGGAAGAATAGCATCTGCTGTGTCTTTCTTAAGCTCTCTTAGACTGCCCCTTGGTTCTTTGACAGTTCTTGATTCTTTTTGTGACTCCTCTGTGAGTCAGCTTACAACATGCCCCAGGCTGCTGCTGGTTTTGGTGAAAACCATGTTAATTATGACAGATTATGACTCCCAGCAGCACTCAGTAGCTGCATTTCCATTACAAGCAAAACTGTGTCAATATTCTGCTAATGCAAAAAACTAAATTTTGCGATTGCTGTTTCCATCAAAAAACAAATTCAGTTAAAATCACACATGAATGCGTTTGTTCACCTGCTAAGTCATTAAAAAACGCAGCGCCATCCTCCTCCTACCACTTCCTGTCATCTTTGTGGTTTTTGCCAGTAGTAACCTCCAGCTGTTGACCATGTGATGCACAAAAAGTGTTTCATTTGCAGTATTTGAACATTTCGATTCATACAGCTGAAAAGCCACCTCATCCTAGCGCAAAATCTTTTTATCAAAAAACGTGAGTTGTTTTGAAATTGCTGTTTCCAGTAAGTTGATTCATTTTCATAATTCCAGGTTTTGCAACAGAAACGCAAACAATGAAACATTCAAGTTCCAAATGCAACTGCAACCATTTATATCAATTTCTTTTGTTAAAGCAAGAATAATATCTGTGAAGGTCTATTTACTTTTACCAATTATGCCAACGTGCAATATCTTGTTAATGTAGCCCTTTTTTAATAGGCAACGGGTTTATGTCAGACCAGTTGATGTTGACCTGCACACAGCAGCAGGAATTGTTTCTAAATACTTTCTGGATTTCTATGACTCATTGAACATCCAGGTCTTCAGTACTTTAGAAATGTCAAATAATTTCGCTTGATCTTTTTGTACTTGTTGGTTACTTGAGTTGTTATCAGCGGGAGTGAATTTGATCTCACTTGTCTAATTGGAAAAGGAAAAGAAAGTTGCGTTCAAAACTTATTTTATCTGTTGTTGCACAGCCAAAAAATAATCATCATTGCTTTTTATGCTTTTCAGAAACATCAATTTATTATCCAGCATACTAAAGTATGAACACATGTGATGATTACGGCACAAACAGGACACAGAAAATGTGCCTTACCACTCCCACAGAGAAGTAGTTGTTGACGATGCTGTAAGGGACGGGGTCGCCCTTCTCCTCCTTGTCGTGAGGAACGATGTTGATGTTCCAGCGGTCCAGTACCACCTTGGTGCTGTGTTCAATGTTCTTCATGATTGTCATCAGGTTGCCGCCTTCATATCCTGCCAGGACAGCCACACAGGGTGAAGGGAAAAGAAAAACACAACTAAATGACAGTCTGGTAGAAAAGCAACACTTGTATAATAATAAAATAAAAATTTGGGCAATGCAAGTACATTAGTCAGTCAGTTTGGCAAGCAATTGTGAGAACCTAAAAGGTTTGACCCAAGCCAAAATTTTTTAAAAGACAGTACTGACCAATGTCTGTAAACTTTTGAGTTCAAGAAAAGTAAAAAAAAAAAAAATCCAAAAGCTTTTTTTAAATATAAATTTATTTACAATTTTCAGAGTCAAACAACCAAGACAGACAAAAAAACAACAAAAAGCAAACAATTGAGCAATAAATAAATAAATAAAAACAGGACCAAACAGTCACAACAGTGCCAGCTTACTGGAGTACTGATAAAAGAAGACAAAACATGTGCACATCAGTCCATACTGATCACTTCTCTCACCAAGTTTTCTATCATTTAGCAAATAAAAAATATTTTGGTAATTCTATCCAAGCCAAAACAAGAAATGTTTGGCCTGAGTTTACTTCAGACAGTGAAATTTTTTTTTGGTCTTTTTATTCAGTGAGTGTAAATATCTGTTCTTCAAAACCATTAAGGTAAGGATTTTCTCCTAAATAACCCAGGTTATTATAGAATTTATTTATTGCTGCAGAATTTGCTAGATGATCTGAAACAAGTAAAAATGGAAGAAATATGCATGGGGGCACGCATTTATTCTTATTTCTCTGATGTTCCTGATGAGGGAAACATTTCCCAAACTGAGCAGTTTCTAGAAAGGCTTCAGGACACGATTCCAGGAAACGAAAAAGTTGAAAGTGGGAGTTGTTATGGCTAAATTAAAAACTTCACACACACAAAGCAGTTGTGCTGTAAATTCATTGCCTTGTGTTGATTAATCACAGAACCATGGCCTTGTTATATGAAAGCTTGGTGGTGACTACTTTATTGTTGCTGCTGGGAAGATGAGCCCAGCTCTTACTCAGCCTTATGAAAATGTTGTTATTAAGCTTCCAGTTCCAGGGGAGTGAGGAGCTCAGCTGAATGGATCATCTTTCAGCAGCTTTCAAGGTTGAAGGCAGATCAGGCTGAGCAGCATGTGAAGACAAGCAGCTAGTTTTTGGTGGAGAAAACAGTACAGTATGTGTGTGACAGACCTAACCTGGTAGATATTACTTAATTCAGTTCACCAATTTACTGTATGCATCATCTCAAAGGACTCATCAAAGAACCCAGTTCAATCCAGATTCAGTTATTAAACAATGCACTTGAGGCAGTAATGCGTTTTCCAGGCACATGGCGCCATTTTATAACACAATCAAGTAACTACCTTACCTTCAGTTGTTATGAAAATGATATGTATATCAAATACGACTTAAAAACAAACTCTGATATGGAGATATCGCTACATTACTGTAATGACAGAGTCTGAGGAAGTTCTCACCTCCTCCCCAGTGTAAACATCGTGCCAGGTCATTTCCTGTGCCCAGAGGGAGGATGGCCACTGGAGGGTATCTGGTAAATTTAGCTTTATCTGTAAGCAGGAAGAAGACAAGTCAAACTCTGTTGCGAGTGATGAAAGTAAAACCTTTAAAAAAAAAACTAAAGTCACAATAATTATTTTATAATTTAATCACCCCTCCATGAATCGACCAGGACTGCAAAAACAATGTCTGCTAAAAGCACACAAAGATAAGGTTGAAACACTGACGGAGCTTCCTGCCCTGATGGATTATTATTCCACAGTGGCAAAACTATTTTAATCTCATCTGTAATGTCAGCAGCAAAAATGGGATTATTGCCTTCAGAGGAGGCCTAATGCTGAACGTTTCCTCTCAAAACACATTGGCATCTCAAGTCCAGAGGTTAGATGTTCAGTACCGATGCAGTCGAGGATCCAGCCCACTGTACCGTCACCTCCGCAGGCCAGCACCCGGAAATCTGGGACATCATGGAAAAAGTTGAGCCTGGATGGAAAGGAGATCCGGGAGAATTAAGCGAGTGCAGGAAACAGGTGGTCCACAAACATACAGTCAGGAGGGGAAAGTTCCCTAATTCTAACCACCAGATGGATTAGGAAAGCTGTTTACAGGTCAATAATCCGTTGATTGTGTTTCTTGAGGGATTTCTAAGCTCTGGATGATCTAATGAAGAACGGCTGATGTGTGAGTGTGTGTCCTTCACAGGGACCCTTAATGTGTGTGGGGATACAGCTGCAGGCGTAAGCTTCCCTCCTCCTCTCCTTTCTTTATTCAGTTGGCTTTGAGAGGGCCACAGGCCCCGTTCGGACCCTATGTCCGGCCGGCCGGTCCTGTCCAGAACCGCAGCAGGACCGGCCGTCACAAAGCAGGAAGGAAAGCCTTAAAGGACTTGTGATGTTTGTTGCATCAGCTTAGAATAATTCATGTTCATTTAACTTTGAGCTTTTTCAGGTTCAATGGAATCACTGATGTTTTCCGTTGTGCTGTTGTGACAAGTGAAGAGGAAAAACCTGATAGAAACTCAAAAACAAATTAATGTCAGCGGTGAGAACGGTTTCTAAACCCAAAACCTTTTCATTCAACTCAAAACCGCATATCAGGGGTTACAGTTCATTTAAAGCAAAACTTCATAACAAGATGTAATTTTATTTAAAAGACAAACCCCACAGCTGTTCCTATTGCTGCAAAAATTATATATATTCACGGTTATTGCTATTATATGTAAAAAAAAAAAAAAGTATGTTACAGCCTGTAGATCAAGTATTTAATGTCATTAATTTTTTAAAATTTTTTTAAATAGACCGTCACTGTCACTTAGTCGTTCTGATCTGAACAGAGTAAGACGACTGTGGGGAAACTCTCAGAGCACTGATTGGCTGTGCACAGCAACAGGTTGGGGATGGGCCTCCATACAGGAGCATTTAGCACTGAAACCAGAACTTTAAACCCATAGAGCAGACTCATCCTGAAGCTGAGATTCTTTCTCTGTTTGCCGTTTGGCCTTGTAAAAGACAAAGACCCACACTACACGTGCAAAAACAGACGGCTGGCTGGTCAGAAGCCAAAAAGAAACGTCAGCAACATAAAGGTGGAGAGTAAAGAGATTACAGTTAGTCCACATGCTCAGCCCTCTTAAAGGTAGTGGACAAAAATCTATAGAAAAAATAAAAAAATCACCAACTTAATTTTTCTAGATTGCCCGAGAATTTGTACACTCGGAGCCCGACTGGCTCAGGCCCTCTGCACACGACCCGGCCTCAGTTCCAACAGGATGTAACAGAAGAAACTCGGAACAACTTGGGAAATTCCAGAGCAGTTAAAGAAGTGGCATTTAGCATGCAGGAAACTCACAACTCACTCCACCAGACTGGACACAGCTGCAGAGAACCAACATGTTTTGCTTCACTATTAATCAGATTTTAAAAAAAGAGCTTAACGCTAACAGTGAAAAGAAAGCACACCTGTTTCAGTTTAAGATTTCACACATTAGGACAAACTAATCATCTGATCTGAAGGAGATTCTAAGATCTTTTTAAGTCCACTATGTAATGCTTTCAATGTGTACTAAACCAAAACAAGAAACAAAAAAAATCACCTGTTATAGCAGGCAAAAGATGGCAAAAGGAACCTGTTCAAAAGATCAAATACTAAGAAAATGTACATAAACTTCTGTATTTGAGTAAAGTTGAAGAAAATAATCTAAAGAATCTCTATTGTGGCATTTTAATAAATCATTGTGGTTTACTAACCACAATGATTTGGTTAATAATCATTAACCAAATCATTGTGGTCTTTACGTGCCAAATTAGGTCACGTCTCTAATTTGGCAGCACTTTGGATATTTGACCCAAAAACTGAATCAATAATTGTCAATATTGGCTGATAAGAAATGTTTCCATCATGACATGTTTTCAGTCATATTGGTCAGCCTCGCATTATTGTGAGAGTTTTTCTTGAGGTGATGCAGCTCTCAGTTTTTTGTTTGTTGGTTTGTTTTTTATATCAGCACATCAAAAGGTGACATTTCTGTTGGAGTTGAACAATGCCACCTTTTAGATAAAGTTCATCATCTTGTGACCCTACCAGTGACTCCACCAATCAGTGACCAGCAGTGTTCTGTCGTCGTGTTCTCAGTCAGAACTTGGGACCCCAGAGAAGTCGGAGTCTTAAAGGGTCCGCACTACGTGAAGGTTGCGAGTGGAAATCCCTGAGAACTGAGTCGAGTCGCGCCAAGCGTGTGCTGTCCAAGGCGTATATCCAATGATTGATAGAACATCCAACGTGAAAAAACGTTAATTTATTTTTGCAGTGTACGAAAACATCCAAAGTTTCCATTTATATATGCGCTATTCCTAACTATTCCCAACGAATGTTCAGCCATTATTCATCTTGTCCGACCTGCGAGCTCTATTCATATTTAAACAGCCTATATGTTTATCAGGAGCTTAGCAGTGATTTGGTGCTCAGTCCTACAGAGAGGCCCAGGAAGTTGGAGTGCATTCAGAAGCCGAGTCCTGCCATGTGTGCAGAGTGAATAAGTGCCCTTATTCATGTGAATTGAGGCAAGCTGCCAAAGCAGCAGGGTTACTGACAGAAAGACGTGGTAAAAAAAAAACAACACACACACACACACACAGTGCCACATTTACAGGGCGGTGTAGCAACCACACACTGTTGTTTTTCTCCCAGTCGAAGCCTGAAGCAGCAGCAACAATGACACCTCAGGAGTTTCCAAACTACCCTGACAGGATGAGCTCCTCATGATGAGTCTGTTATCCAACCGATCCCCTTGGTTCAGATTTAATGTCCAACTGGTCGTATTTAAGGATTTACATAAAAAGCTTAGTTTTGTGTGTGTTCATGCGTTGCTGTTCCTGTTGCCTGAATGCTACATAAGGCAAACAGCGCCCTCTAAAGGCCATGCAGAGAACTGAGAGTGAAGCAGAGCGGAGGAGACGGTCAAATTAAAATGAGCTCCATAACCTCCATTTGGGTGATAAGATTTTTTTTGAAGGGTGGCTTTGTTTACGAAGATTTTATAATCCATAATCCCAGATGCATTAGCGTTTATGTTTGTGGATCTGTGTGGTTTGTGTTTAATTTTGGATATTTCAAATGTCTTCCAGTTCCAGCGTGACGTGTTCTTTACAAAAACTACAGCTTACTGGTCTTTGAGAAGGCAAACTTGCATTATTATGCCTTTAGCAATTTATTTCTTGAAAACGGTCTCAAAGACAACAATGTTATTGTTTAATCGCATCAACTTGCTGTATTGTGACAGGCCTATCCAGAAAGCTATTAATCCCAGATGCATTAGCGTCAACAAAAATCAAAACGGATTTTATGAGCATTAAAAATAACGACTGAGTCCAGAAAGCTAATTGCACTCCCAAAACAAATCACTGAGAATGAGCCAACTCTCACCTCAGAGTCTGCTGAGCCTGTTGCTAGGGAACCCATGGTAACAGTTGTGGAGGGTTGAGCTGGTGACGGGTTAGCGCTCTCTGTCACAGCACAGTTCATTTCCATTTCTATGTGTTCCAGAGCACCACTTCACCCTCGTACAGTAACAACAGCTAGAGAGCGGCCAGTAAGACAGAGCGCATGGCCAGGACAAACAGAGCAGCTCTACAGACAATGACACACCCAGGTCAACCTCTAGGTTAAAGCTGCAGATTAGCACTGAATTCTACACCGTTAAATTCTAATTCAAGTCTCACTGACCAAATTTCAGCTCCACCAGCAACACTTGCATTACAAATTATTTTGAATTGTGTTGGCCAATTTTTTTTTCTCGCATTCTTGACTTGTGATCAGGGGTTGAGCAAAACCATTTCAAGGGCCACAAATGGCCCCCACACCATACTTTGGACACCCCCACGCCAGTGATGTTGAGTTTTTGTAGATCGTTTTGATGGGAAACGGAATCCTGCCTTTCCTCACTCTAAGATCATTTCTATCCAGATCTTGGCTCTGCTGGTTGGTCTCATCTAACATTAACCCCACATTGATTTAAAAATTCACTAATGATGACAGATGATGGGCAAAGCTTTTATATTCTGAAAGTATCTTTTTATGTCTATTCAGTGACCACATAACAATACATTTCTCACACTGGATTAACTATAATTCTCTTGAACCGCGGTGACATTCCACTCAGTCTTCCAATAACCGATCAGAGCAGCACAGCCCTCATGTCTGCTGGCACGTGGATCATTCCAGCACTTTCTCCCGGGGAGCTGCGTGCGTCACCGGGCCGTTCTCCATACACGAGGCTCCAGAGGGCAGTAGCTCTGCTCGTCGTGACTGAGTGAGACGCCCTTAAGGTGAAGCGTTAACGGCCTCTCTGCTACGCGGAGCGGCACCAGAATTTATTTCAAAGTACACCATGTGCTCCGCTCTCACATATGCACACGTCTCTGTGTGCACAAAGAGGTAAAAACTATCCGACGGCGGTAACGCGGCGTTCCGCTTCAACCTACTGCAGATTAGTCTGACCTGACAGAGCGAGGAGGGAACAGAACTGGAGATTCAGCACTCGCCTCCTGCATCTGATTCAATACACAATATAATCTTCAGCGGAAAAGGAGTTTTGTTTCTTTTGTCCACTACTAATTGTTAGAAAGCTGACTTTAGTTATTTCTTGATTCACTTGCGTTAAACACATTTGAACCACAAGGCAACAAAATCAGTTCCTTCAGCAGATTTGAGTTATAAGCAAAGGTAAGGCCACTGTGAATAGAAAACAAAAAGTAAAAAGTAAATTTCAGCCAAAAAACTCAGAGATTTTGACATTCATCTCAGACACTTGCTAGAAATTAAAAAAAACGTCTGAAATTTCTGAATTTCAAAAGTTGAACGGTTTTTTTTTTTCTAGAAAATTTTTGAGATCATTCTCAAAATTTCTGAGATTGTTTGGTTTAAATTGACTCCTCCTTTTTTTTATATCCTCAATGGCCTTACTACGCCGTAGTAAACGCAAACCAGCAATGAACAGACAGCAATGTAAAGTCGACTGCAGCAGACTCACCCGTTCATGGGGCCTCCGTGCTCCAGCGTGTACACCTGTCGAGGGTTTAGCAGGTACCTGAACTTTCTGAAGACACTGGAAGAAAACCACAACATGAAGGAACATGGGTTAAGACTTCTGAACACAAATATCAGCTCAGATGTAAATGACTGGGTTAATATTCAACTACAGGAAGCTGCTTGGATGCATTGTGCGAATTGTTGGACATGCAGCATTTTGTTGCCATCAGATGCTGCAGTAAATTTGATTGTAAATTACTTTGAGGAGTAATCGCAGTAGTAGTTTTTACTTAAACTCAATATTAATATTGATATTACTCTGTGTTTCTACACCAGCTTTGTTGCTCTAACGTTTTCTGACTGCTGAGCCGTTCGTTCCATTTGCAGATCAACTAAACACAGTAAACATGATATAATGTCACCGGAGGTACAATACTCTGTTCCTACACACACACACACACACACACACACACACACACACGTCACATGTGGAATACTAGTTTTATTTAGAAAAAAAAAAAAAGATTTGAAAAGTTTTTCTGCCTGAATTTATTTGACTGTTATTTAATGTATGAATTATTTCATCAGCGGTCCCTAAAATAACAGAATTTGTGCACTAAAGTAACATTTTCTCCACCTGATGACGTCTTCAGTTACTCGGTACTTGAGGAACTAATTTACAAAATACTTTCCCCACCCCTCCACCACTGTACATAACAGTTGCTCAGTTTTCAGCAAAACCTGCTGGTGCATTACGGCTGAACACCTCAACTACGGTGTCTTTTCTTGTTTATCAAGAGATTACACAAAGTTATTGGCATCATATACATCTCGCATAATTACACAACTTTTCTGACTTTCTTTTTTTTACATGTAGAACACCATGCAAACTAGAACAGAGAGAAGAAAAGTAAGAAAAAGAAGAAAAAAAGGGTGGATAGGGAAGAGGCTAAAAGTAATAAGTGTATTTTATCCATCTATTTAACTTAGTGACATGGTGATTTATTAAATTATCCTACACATTCAGAAGGTAACTTCAGTCTTTTTTGACCAAACGGTGTTGTTTCATAAGTCTTGTGCTTCGTTCGGAACGCTGCCAACCTCATTTGTGTTTCCCTGCTTCGCTTCAGGTAAATGAAGCATTAATCCTTCACCAGCCCAGCAGGCTGTACAACATGCCACACATTTATCACTCCTGCTGTATCACTGCACTGGACTGTAATTAATGTCAGTTCATTAATTGGATGCCATTCATTTGGGTGCTAGAAGATGAACTTTGACCCCTCTCTCAGGTGTCCTGCAGCCTCTGAGGTTTTCTTCCAGGAAAACTAATTTGACTTAAACTGCCTTTATTTATTATGGTCTGCTCCCAGTAACAAATGATTCAGTGTGTTGCTTGGTAGGTTTTTTTTCTTTCTTTCTGAGCTTTCCTGTTATTTTTTTTTCCTAAAGGGCAAGCACTTATTTAAATGTCATGAAAATTTCACAGATAAAAATAGAACAGCTGTTGTTCTGGTAAATCTCTTTTACTCTTATTTGCCCATTGATAGAGAATAATTGGCTTTCTAGTTGTACAGTAGGAAAAAGTGTGTTGCCGGGCAACACGCTTGCTAGAAAGAAAAGCAGCAGGTTCTGATTGGTCGTGATTGCTGGGAGCTATGTGGCAAATGATGCGAGAATAAAAGCCTTTATTTCCAGCACTCCACCTTTAAACGGCGGCATTCAGAGCCACAGCAGGGCGGAGCGGCTGCGACGCGGTCTGGGAGGAAAACCTTTGATGTGACCTTGTAGCTCACAGGTTCATGACCTTTACGGACCAAAATACACTGACATCAATCCATCTGAGGCACAAGCAACGGCAAACTTAGAAAGCGAAACAAAACAGTTAATCGTAGCTGGAAGATCTAACATAGAACCTGTTAGGTATTTTTTTAAGTGAAACATCAGCTCGGCTTGTTTTCACGTCGGAAAATACTTTCTAAAGGCACAAGTTGCTCTCCTCCTCATAGCCAATTAGCATGTCTCCGTCGCTGCCGCACAGGTAAAACCGGCGTGAGCATTTTAGCCCTCGTGTTGCGTTTAAAGACGGCTCAGAAAAACACGCTACGACGCATTAACAGCGGATTGAATAGTTGTAACGGCTGAAAAAAGTGTGAGGAACAGAGTATCAAATTAAGATAGGAAGAATAGAAAGTTGGCCACTCTGACGTAAAAATAAAAATTCAAATAAAGTTTTCAGTCAGGGAGTATGGGGGGCACGGCTCACTCTGTGGGTGGGCAATGCCCCCCCATCAAATTTCAAACCATTCAGCCACACTTTCCTATAACAGTAAGCATTAGCTAGCCTCTCTCTGTCAGGACGTGTGCAGCCTCTGACATTCTGCATATTTCACATGTTAACATGTTTTAACAATCCACTTGTGGAGCTTTTGTCGTTTATTTATGGTACATATTTTTATTTCATTGTCATTATTTGGTGGAATTAAGAAAATGAAATTCATTATTTATTCATTTAAATGCATTTATTACATTTATTATTTATTATTACAAATGTATTATTTATTTTAAAAAAACATCCAACGCTGCAAAAACATTAAATCTTACCAAGTATTTATGATCTAGTTTCTAGTGCAAATATCTGAGTACACTTCAAATAAAACAAAACTAGATGGCAATTAACTTTCCAGCAAGATACAGGACATTGTTTTAAGCCAATAATTCCTTAATAAAGATAAATTGGCAGATTATTTCATGGAATTATAACATGGAAAACATGCCTAGTTACAGGTTCAGTAATCTGCCAGTGCAACAAATGCTTTCTCATCTATAATAAGGAATTATTGGCATGAAACAATCTCCTATATCTTCCTGAAAAGTTGCTTGTAAGTTAGTTTGGTCTTATTTCAAGTGTCATAAGATATTTGCACTAGAAACTAGGCAAAGATGACGTGGGAAGATTTTGTGTTTTTGTGGTGAAGGGGTTGAACACTTTATATTTGCACTGTGCCAGTGGTCCCCTATAAACTGACACATTAGATTTGGAAACATGGCCGCCGGCGATGAGGTCAAACTCACCGCTCCCCCTGCCTCCCTCCACTCTTAGGGTTGACCAGGACCAGGAGGGGGTGTGTTCCTTGGAGAGGGGTGATCTGCAAGCAGGAAACACACACTCCGCTGTTTAACCTGCTACCTGCCTTAAACCAAGCGTTGCACACCGGTGTGAAGATCAGTACCTGTAGTGTCTGTCTGTCTACAGGAGGGAACTTAAATGTCTTGCTGGCGTCGTCAGGGCTGGTGTTGGGAGTGGACTCACTCTCCCCGCGCTTCGCTGTGGAATGACGATCCTGCGGAGAACAGAAGAGCGTGGTGAACAAGTCACTAAGGAGGAAATAGTAAATGGGTCAGCAGGTGCCCGAGTCTTGATTCAAGGCATGAAATCTCCAATGATGAGATAAACAGCATGCATATAATCAATGTGTCGCTGTTGGAGGGGATGGAGGAGGTTTGACAGCAGAGTCCAGATATAGAGTCAACGGCCAGCGTGAAATGGAAGGCAGGTGGTCACAAGTTTCATCCTGAGATGTTTGAGGAAAGTTGTGATGACTGCAGCTGTTTAATGCTGCTGAGGCGTTTACTTTGAACTCACACCGCTGATCAGACTGGCACAGAACACGCTGCTGATTTTATTTTCTATGACTCCTTTTCCGTTGGTTGGTTGGTTTGTATGAATGTACTGAAAGGCCACACTGATCTAAAGTACGAGAGTAGTTAGATACTCTGAAGTGAAAAAAAAAAAACAACTGATTTTTGAACAAACTTTAAAGAAATACTCTAATTTGCTACAACTAATTGTATTTTGCTTAAGCATTGACTGATTTGATTTTTAATCTAGTCAAAGTTATACTGGGAAGAAAGTCCTGCAGGAAATAGTGACGGGAGCTGGAAAGGCTTGGAGTGTCTCCTCACACTCTCCTGTTTTCGCTACACTAAAAACAGAAAACAGGAGGTAAAAACTTTAAAATATAAGTCAGTTTGTAACATGTAATCAAATCAAGTTCAGCCAAGTAAATATGAGTTTATCAAGTTGTCATGTTAAACAAATGTAAATAAATTTAATCTGACTAACTGGATTACATGTAACAAATTGGCCCATTTTTTTAAAAAGTTGGAGCTCAGATCTCTTTCTTCGGTGTATCATCTGAGTTTTGAACTCTTATTAGTATTTTCCATCTGTCAAATATTTGTTCTCTGTTTTTGTTAAACAACATGACCTGAATTGTTTATTAGTCACCACAGAACAAAATTGCAAATTTAGTTTTACAGCGCCCCTGCTGGAGAGAATGTGAGACAGTCACATTATTCTAGGTTCGTAAGTTTCTGTTTATTTATTTATTAATTTATTCAAGTCCAGATTTGATCTGGTGCAGATTTTTTTTTAAATTATTTATTTATTTATTTTTACATGAGAAAACCAGAATCTTCCCCTGATAAACACATGTTCATATTTTACCGTGTTTGGTTGCTGTTTTAACTGCAGCAACAGTTAAAACAGTGGTTCTTAACCTGGGTTCGATCGAACCCCAGGGGTTCGATGAGTCGGTCTCAGGGGTTCGGTGGAGCCTCTGCCGTGGAGGTAAAGACACACTTGTGTAAAGTCGTGATGACGCCCCGCTTTACCATCACTTGCTGCAGAGGATCACGTTACATCGCTTAGCTAATCGGGGCTGCGGAGGAGCCCTGATTGAAGGAGTTCCACTCTCATCGTGGATTTGAACTTGTGTCTTTATTTACTTCAGCAAAGCTCACAGTTTTTACCAAATTCTGTAGTCTAAATTTGCTCCTTAGTCGCATCTTTTCGGGGTTGCTACTGCCTCTAGTGGCGTGGGGGTGGTAACACAGCTAATATAATTACATCAGAATACCGCAAGGTATTTTGTGTGTCGGGGGGTGGCGGGAGTAAGAAGGGTTCGGTGAATGCGCATATGAAACTGGGGGGTTCGGTACCTCAAAAAAAAAAGGTTAAGGACCACTGAGTTAAAGTTTTTCTATCCCTCCTTTCATGATGTACAGCGGAACGGTTCTCACCAGCACCGCCGGACAGATGTATGATGGCAGCAGGATGTGGTCCTTCAGGGCCCCTCCGTCACACTCAGGCTTCATAGAAGACGCACACTTGTTATGGTACTGCAGTGGACAAGAGAAGGAGAACCATAAGGACTGTAGGCGTCTTCCATCTGACACTCTGCGTTAAGTCATTCAGTCATACAGTGACAGCATGGCTGCTCTGTTTTATCGGCCATGGAGGGTCGACGGAAACGCTCTGCGCACCACGCTGAAGCAGGAGCAGGTGTTGGGATCGATTGGTCTAAACTTTTACATCACATCGCAGACAACAGTGTCACCTAGTGGAACCAGGACGCAATGACGCTTATGAAACGTGAAGGTAGAGTTAATGTAGTAATAATAAGTGTGTGTGAGGGGAGGAGGTGTTTTTTTTTTTAGATAAGTTTGTTTTAGACATAGCTCAATAAAGTAAATTTAATTGCTGAAAATGACGATGAGCTCAATGACTCTGGTATGACCCTACTACCCTGTCCCTATTTCTGAAAATAGCTCATAAGCTGAGCTCTTCAGAATTTACTGCCACTGTTACATCATCCAGCTGTACATCATGGTGGAGCCTCGGTCCTGTGCTGCGGCTCAGTGGACTCTCCTCTCAGCACTAAATTCTCTTCAGAGGTTTTACAGTTTAATTAATGTACAAATGAGCTAAGAATACTCTGCCAGTACTAGTTAAGCAGACTCCTCCTTATCTTCATTTGAATTATTAGGCAACATTGGTACTAAAAACCACCACTAAAGAACATTAGTGAAGCTGTCTTCATGAAACCAACAAGTTTAAATTTGAATTTGAACCATGGCTAAGCGAATGCCAGGGGTTTGCAGTTTCCTACAAACCATACAGGGCACACAGAAGAAGAAAGACCAAAAATCTGCACTTCTCTCCATTTTTTTTCATTATCATGTTAAATACAGAAACAAAATCTAAATTAAAATGTCATGGTTTGAGTTTTTTCCTGGTAGATTTTTTTTAACTGAAGGGGTGTATAAAAAAATGTGATGTGCTAAATTGTATTAATAATACTTAGTATTTTTGACTAAAAATGTATTTCCTTCCTTATCGACAGCAAACAATATTTATTTATTTTTTCCCTGACAAACTGAAAATGACCAATACCTATTGTACTACTTTCAGAGTATTACTTAAGAAGTACTATGTATTTCTTAGAGAATGCATATTGATATGTTAGAGGATGACCTAGTCAAAGTTTAGACTGTCCTGTGTGTGCCTCTGGGTCTTCTCTTGTTGTCGTTATATCAGTCTTTAGACTGTTTGGTCTGCTCTGGATTCCCAGAACCAAACATGGAGAAACATTGATCAGTTTTTATGCTCTGACACAAACTTCCAGAAAATTGTAAAACTGCTGAAACATGGAGTTTCTCTAATTAAAGACTAAAACAACCATTTGTTTAGAGCCGTCTTTGATTAATAACATGATAAAAAATAAAATAAATCACTTGTGTTTCAACCCTTACGTTTCCACTGCAAAGTAATGATTTTCATTCATTTGTTGTTTGATTTTCTTTGTAATCATGTGACGCAGTTTGTTTGGGGTGGTAGCACAATAAAGTATGATATTGTTAAAGGTGGATAACTCATTTTTAGTACTCTAAAGAAGCAAGTTTTGCTTTTGGTATTACACACATACCTTTAATGTTTACGATGCTCCAAAATTTCCGCAAATTTCTGTTACATTGCATCTGTAGTTGCTTCCATCTGCCTCTGGGGGGCAGTGGTCATGGTCCTGTTTATCTAATTACGCCTGTGTTAGAGTAGAACGTGGCGGTTAAAGTGCGGCATGGTGGGCGACTCACCGTGGCCTGACACCAGACACAGTGCAGGCCCGTCAGGGTCTGGTAGCCCTTGATGTTCCTCAAACAGCGCTCGCACTTCGACGGAGAGTTCCCCTCTATCCAAACATGCTGCATGACCTGGAGGAGAGCAGAGGCAGTCGCATGACGACTCATTAGAAGCTATTTCAGAGCAAACTTTATGATTTCATGACTCACTGCATTTTTGGAACCATGTGGTATCAAACGAGTTTATGTATGGAAGCTGAGTTGATATTATACAGTTTCGATAAATCCAAACTTGGCAAAGTACTGCTATAATTACCCATCTGATGATGAAGACACTTTCTCTCTAGCTCTCGGTGAAGCCGGACGCTTTTTTCTCTGCTCCTCTCCCTTCCCATTCTCTCCCTGCTTGCTCTGTTTTTTGTTGCTTTTTTGGAGCTTTTCTTTGCACATCCTCCGAATCTACAAATTATGGATCTGGTCAACCGGTCTCTTAATGTAATTGATCAAATTTTCTCAACGAGAAGACTGGGCACAGGAGAGCCCTCTTGTCCCGTGGGGGCACATACACGGTGGGATTCACCCTGGATTTATTCATGATGACAGGATTTCTGCTGTTTGGAGATTGTGGATTCCTGGCTTATCGACAAATGTGTGACGGATTTGGCCAAACTAGTAAACACTCAGGGACAGAGATGCAAGTTGGATGCGAGTCTTGCTGAGACTGCAGCCCAGCTGAGGACTCTAAAACTCACCAACGGGATGGAATCGACCTTGGAGAAGTTGCTAGCTTCGGTTTAGTGGAACGTCCAAACTAATTTGGATGATTGGGATGAACTATAAGAGATACTGGTTGAAGACTCTAGGTCAGACAGAAATTTTAAGTCTGCCCGATCTAATAAGAATATGTTATTCTGAATCTGGTTCCCTGTGACCTTGGCGGCTACCTCAAATCTCCTGGAGTTTATGTAGACAAACTGCTCCTTCCCATCTCCTCACCCCTCCCGAAGTCACCCGTGGAATCTTATGGCTGAACTCTCAAGGACTCGCTCTTGATATTTCCACCTCTATCAGAGACTTGCTAGGTTTTGTGGGTTCACTCTTTGAGGCTGCGGGCACACCATGGGAGAACAGGCTGTGACAGACGTGGGCTAATCTGCAAACACGTCATAGTTACAGACAAACAAACACTCCCTGACCTCAACGTCTTTGCCAGCATGTTTTTATCTTGCTATATGTGCCATATCCTACCCAATGTTTTCTGTTCATTCTTCAGTTACTCTTTAGATTATTACTTGTTAGAAACTGTGGTGTGCTCATTTTTAACCCATAAAAAGAATTGGAACAAACTTGGAATCCAGAGACTCCAGTTTATTCATCACTCTTTAGCTTATTTTTTGGAAACTGTAGAGTACTCACTATTTAGACCAATATTATACTTAGATTGATTTTTAGATTATTGTGCAGAGAGACACCTGTTATTGCAACCCAGAAAAGGAATTGGAACAAACTTAGAATCCAGAAAAACTTCTTCCAGAAAAGGAACATTTAGTTTTCATTATTACTTAGAAACAGTGGAGTACTCATTACTTTTACAAATTAAGAGCACACTTAGACAGTCCAGAGAATACTGGATTAAAAATTACAATTTTAATGAACGTTTAACACTGGAAATGGAGAGTTTTAAAATATCCAAAGTAAACAACAGAAAAAAACTAATGAATTATGAACCCTTCAAAAAAGGGACAAGTTGAGACCAAAACACCAAACTGAAGACTTTTATCATCCAGTTTTTGGTAGAAAGAGAAAAGCGGTACATCATGCAAATGAAAATGATTGAACTCGTTTTATTTTATCTTGCGATCAATTGATTTATTGTTTATTGTGACAGACCTACACACCACTTGTAGTGTGGTGTGTTGGCCACAATTTGGAAGTGTGGCCAACACAAATTGAATGGCTTCGTTCACTTCCTCTGCTGCTATTACCAAACACAACCACGGCAGACTACAATTCCATCATCGCTCGCAGCTTGTTCTGTCCGCTGATCGACCCGGTAGAAATTCTACTGCGGGAATCCAAGTCAATGGGAGAAATCCCAGATGGAGGACTGAAAGGAGATGAGAATCGAATGGAATTGCATAGGAAGGCAGTGGCCAGGCCACACTGGCATATATTCAGCTATTGGCTTTGCTATCAATCACAACTGACAGAAACGCTGTTGAACTTAATGTCCCAGAAACAACATAATTCAGAAACGTCTGCGACCCAGGACCTTGAGAAGGAGGTCAGAGTTCATGGAACCATCAGAATGTTGTATTTGCACTTACACTGGTGTGCTTGCGGGACTTGGCGTAGGTGCTGATGCAGGCGGCGATGTTTTTGGACACGCAGCGTTCGTGTACCGTGTACTTGCATGCTGCAGGGTGACAGGAAGCCGCTGCATTAACCAGGGATCGCTCTTCACAAACACAGATCCAACATGGCTGGGAGGTAATTTCGTTTATAGCTGACCACATTAGCAATCAGTTCAGACAGTAAGTGAGTGCATGCATTCATAAGCCCTAGGGGCACTGCCTGGGAAACTCAATAATGAAAATACACATAATCACATTGCTGATCCTTCTCTAATGACGGTTGCAAGGACGCATAATTGAAAGCAACAGTGAGTCAAAAGCATTTAGGCACAAAGCATAAAATACTTTGAATTACGCTGGCTGCAGAAAGTGAAGGAGATGAAGATGGAGGAGGAGATAAAGAGAGGAAGAAGATAAGAGGTAGTGGGAGACGCAGACAGACAGTGACGGGGAGAGAGAGGAGGCTCACTGGAGCAGCAGAGGCCCTGCTTGCGGACGCCCAGCAGCATGGCGTGGCAGTAGTTACAGAAGGCTGGTTTGTTGAAGTGCTTCAGATGCCAAACATGCTGCCCGTCCTCCTGCACGTTCTGCCACATCACAGCAGAACACAGAATCATTTCAGCTCCTTCTCCAGACATTCAACACCATCACGTAGCATCTGGTCGAGATGAACAGAGACTCTAAAGCCAATGTTCAAGTCATCACTTGAACATTTTCTTCTCACTTAGCAGAGCACAAATCTGGGAGAATCGACGCTGACAAAACGGTTGACTCGTTTTAGAAGTTTTACATCCCAGACGGCAAATGGCTGACAATGGAGATAAATCTGTTGTAAATGTTGTATTGTTTTATGTCTTTTTTATTGAACTGTGACAGCAAAACGTACCGCGTCCATGCCCAGCAGGACCAGTAAAGGGACGGTGGTGAGGCCTCCTCTAATCCACTCCTCAAGTGTGACCGTCCCGTCCTGGTTAAGGTCGATCTCCTTCATCATCTCCTTCAGTATCTGAAACAAGAATGGATGGATGGATGGATGGATGGATGGATGGATGGATGGATGGATGGATGGATGGATGGATGGATGGATGGATGGATGGATGGATGGATGGATGGATGGATGGATGGATGGATGGATGGATGGATGGATGGAATAATGCTAGGATAATAATCATTTTAACAACTATGCAAGAAAAAAATATTGTTTATGAAAGTTACATACGGCGACTTTAAGGTAATTCTTTTTCAAAGTGATTCTAAAAGTGCAGAGCAGAGTGCAGGCTAGCTAATATTAGCCTTTACAGGAGCAGATTCTGCACAATAAGCATTTAAACCTCTAAATTCAGCAGCAATAGTGATGAATATCTGAAACAACTTCCTGTCAACACTGTAGACATCGTTGGACTTGGATAATACTTCAGAAGCAGAAATGTAATACTTGCTGCTTTTTAGTTTTAAAAGAAATTAGATTGTGTTATACGTGTCACTATTAAATGCTCGCATTAATATCATGATATTAGTGCAAGAAATTATGATATTTTACTATCATAAGGCTCATGTGGGCCTATGCCTTCTCGTAAAGCGTCAGCTGATGCTTCTGCTGGTATTCAGAAACAAACAGAACCTGGTTCTGCCTCAGTGAAGTGTGTGTTTACTGACCGGCTTCAGCTCTGTTAAGTCCCACTCCAGATACTCGGCCACGTGGACCATCTGATTGATGATGTGATCCAGCTCCTTGGACAAACAGAAACACATGAAAACCTGCACCTTCACCTTCGTCTCCATCCCAGGCTGCCACCGCTGGGATTGTTTTATAGTTTATGTGATCGCTTCAGCAAGCGGCTCGCATTAAACCAGCCAAATCCATTAAGAAAGATCTTATGTAAACATCTCTGGAGCTGCAAGGTGCTCGGGGCAGACACACACGCACGCATGCGCACGCACGCACACACACACACACACACACACACACACACACACACACACACACACACACACGCACACACACACACACACACACACACATATCAGACACAGAGCAGAAGGACAGTGAAGATTATCCACTCACTGAGCTGTCCAGGAGCCCGTTGGCGTCTGTGTCGTACAGTCGGAACATGACTGGGGGAAAACGAGAACAAAGACCCCGTTAGAAACCGGAGCTTTCTCCTTTGGACTCTGAAGATGTGGAGAGTGCCGCTTCTCCAGCAGGTCCCGGGGACCAGCGCGCAGAGATCAGCCCCAACACACGGCCTCAGACTGAAGTCGGTCGGGTTCAGGAGGACTTCAACACGTCATCGACCGGCCAAATGAGGAAGGCGTTAGCCGAGGCTCCGGGGAGGAAGGAACTGAGCGTACCATACGTCTAATTATACTGAAAAATCAGTCGTTACTGCCTGTTCAAATGAAGCCCAGAAGCACCCAAACAACGGGCAGACAAAATCACAACAAGCTTAACAACACAGGAGAAAGATAACATTGATACAGGACAACAATAAAAGATTATCTTTTTTTGTTGCCCGAATGTAAATCTAACATCTACCTGTCCATCTGTCTGTACTGTCCAATTTCTGCTGGTTTGACTGCACTGTTTTCAAACAAATCCAACTTTATTTTTGTGGAGAGAAACTTTTCCAACAGAATCTTTTTTTCTCCTACCCTAGTATTATATGACTGACAAAACTTCTAATCATAATCGCATTAACAAAAAGCCTAAATCCTGTTGAAAATACAAACAGATACAATCAAACACACCTGAAGACAAATCTGCCCTTACTGTCTGAGCTGTGAACTCGCTAAAGCGCTCCACATTCCCAGAACCAGAACCAGACATGGAGAAGCAGCATTCAGCTTCTATGAATCACAAATCTGGAACAAACTTCCAGAAAACTGTAAAACAGCTGAAACACTGAGTTCCTTTAAACCCAGACTAAAACCCAGCTGTTTAAAACTGCTTTTGAACCGTAATAAATTAAACATTGGCCAGCTTATTTGTGTACTGTTGATTTTGATGATGCCACTCATCAAAATGTAACATTAGTTGCTGGTCTTCCCAATTATTGACTGTATGATGTTTTTTATGATTTTGTATTTTAGGCTGTTAAACACTTTGCCTTGTTGCTGAACAGTACTTTACAAATAAACATGATTAAACGTGACTGACTGTACATTTAATATATCCTCTTTTTAATGATCATCTGTCCCCTTTATTTGGCTTTGACAGAAATCCTAAACTATTACAACTCACATGATTTAGGTCTACGAGTTTTAGACAAAAGATAATGTTGCAAACCTTTTTTCCAAAAGTAAAAAAAAAGTAAAATCTTTGGGTCCTCTCCAGAACTGGGACCCTAGGCTACTTTTTAAGATGTGAGCTTCATCTCTTCATCAGGAGCTCCTGATGACCACAGCTCATCAGGAGCTCCTGATGAGCTGTGGGTCAGTGATGAGCTGGGATGTGTGACTGCAAGGCCAACAGAATCAGTTCCCTGCATGGAACAGAATTTTGTGGGCATGCTTTAGATAGCAAGAGAACTGCCACTTACACTCCAGCTTGTCCTCCGGCGTCCCCCTTTCCAGCAGTGAAAGGTAGCAGACGATGTCCTTGAGAAAGACCACCTGAGGGGACGTCTGCGGGGAGCCTGCCTGAGACGGCGGGCTCTTCTGCAGGGAAACTTGCTTCTCAGAGTTTCTCTTCTCTGTTGGCGCAAAACACAAACCTTCAAAGCCACTCGCGGCCTCCGTCGCTGTCTGCGCTACGACACGGCCCCTCTGCTTCAATTAATGAGGCACGTAGAGCGGGAGCAGCAGTAAATCACACATTCAGGCATTAGTGTGACAGCTTTAGAGAGGTGGGAGCTCTGGATAGCGTAAAGACGATATAGAGCTGTGGAGAGTGGGCCGATAAGACGCTGTTCACCGGACTGGAAGGGGCAGAAAAGGCCACACAACAATAAGGCATTGTGTGTGAGGGGATGGAACAAGACTGGCTGCTACTGAGTGCACCAGGTCAAGTTAGTCAGCTGCCATTTTATGATGTTAAGAAGTGACATATTGTTCATGAAATTATTCTCGCAAAGAGTTTTGTCGTCATCTAAGCTTTATGTCAATGCAAAGCTGCGGATGCAGCGACGGACGGCATCCCACCATCACACCCTCTCAGAACTTTTGTCGAAAGATGACATAGGCCATTAAGTTAAAAAGTTGACAATATTAAACACTAAACATTAAGAATAGAATGTCTCTCAGGTTCCTGTGGGTTAAAGCAGTGTAGCTAACTATTTTATGGTACATTTTCAGACTAAAGGAAACACCTTGTAGTCATGCTCACCTGACTGAAGTTTTGGGGTTCCAGCACTTTTGGAAGAACCAGCACTGGGGGTCAGGGTGTTGCTGGTGGAGGCTGAAGGTTGGACCTGAGCGCCTGGTGATCGATAGGGCCCCCCTGGTGCGTTGGCCGCTGTACCTGAGCGCTGTGAGGAGGATGTAGAGGCTCCGGAGCCCGCTGCACTCCTTGTAGTGGAGTGCTCCGGAGTGTATAGGCTCATCGCAGTCAGGATGCTCTTCCCGTTCATCCCTGATTGGGTCAGTCATAAGAGTAAATATAGAAGAGGTCAGGCTTCAGGTTAGGTCTGAGGAGTAAAAACTAACTTCACAACGGCAGCTAGGAAAATAAAATGAAAGAAGCAAGAGCTGGGAGGGGGAGGGACTTGATGAATAGCAGGTAAAATACTGGATCATGACCAGAGCGCCTACACAGCATCACTGATACACTGCCACCCACTGATCCACAGGCAGAACGTTAGTGCCTTGCAAACGTATTCATGGTCCGTTCTCCATTCCCTCACATCGCTGCGACAAATTTTTTTGGCTATGATGATGCACCACTTTTCCTTCCTCTGCTATATTTTTACCTACTGCTCTCCAATTCTGCATTATCTGCCATTAGACTTTTTAAGGTTGTTTTTTCCTCTCTAACATTTCACACATGGCCTGTGACCACTTCCTCAGGTGGGACCCATCAGTGGAGATATTGCTCCCAAAATGTTCATGGTCTCTTTCTATAGATTTTACTGCTGTTTCAGACAACATGATTCACTGTTTCTGTCCAAGATAAAACTACTTTAGGAACATTTATGTCATTAATTCTTTCTTCAAAATAGAAAGTGCACCTGGGTTCCTGCATTAGTGTTTGTTTATTTTTTGTATGTGTGTGTGCGGGTGTCTGTTCTGTCTTTTTAAAGCACAGTCTAACACTATGCGACCAGCTGTCTGTCACAGGTGAATGGTGCAAACTGACTAATGTAATCTGCTGGATTCCTTCAAATCTTCAAATCTGACAAACGGTTGTTTTATAACTAGGATCAAATTGGAATATATGTGCTGAATGTTCACCAAATGGATTTTATGTATGTAAATTAGATTTATTTATTTTTTTATAAAATGCTTTGAAACATTTTTTGTCTAATAGACGGTACATAAACATATAGAATTGAATTAAAAACATGTGATAGACCAACATAAAGAAGAGCATAATTGTGAAATGGAAGGGAAATGCTAAATATTTTGTAAAACTTTCTATAGTAATAAAAATTAAAATCATGACGTACATATGTTTTAAGACCAATTTAATCAGAGTGCATCTGATGCATTTAGAAATCTCCAAAAGTCGTATAATTAATAAATGGAGTCCATCCAATCTTATCTCAGTATAAATGTTCAGTGAAGCTCTCAGAGGCTGTTGGTTACAGAACATCAGAGAGCAAGCAGCATCTGTAGGAGAAGCAGCAGAGAACCTGTCGACATGACAACTATCAGTCCTATACTTCACAATATCTGGGCTTTCTGGCAGAGTGGGCAAAATAAACAAAACAAGCAATGCAGAAAGAATTATTTAGGACATCCTGGCTGTGATATTTGGTGTCTGGGATCTGTTCAAATTAAAAACAGTACATTTATTTTTTTATTTTTTTGCAGATGTTGGCATCAACTCTTTGACCTTCATGAAAACCAAAACCTTACGACTACGCTGAACACACTCTCTGAATCTGTGGCAAAAAGATTTCTGTTCACAGACACTCACCAGCCAATCTGTCCAAGTTTCTGCTATTCTGAAAAGAAGACCAGTGTCCAAATGAGCACGGCTGATAGTCAAACCCCAAAACGAAGCTCTACATGTGACCGACTCAGTGGGACTGAATCTAAAAACATGCGTCACGTTTTATGTGTAAAACATTTTGAAAACCAGTTAACACGTTTCTTCCATTTCACAATCGTGCGCTACTTTGTGTTGGTTTATCATGGAAAAATGTAATGCAGCGGTGTGAGGCTGTAACCCTACAACATGACAAACAGTTCACTGGCTAGAAATACATTTGCAAGGCATTGTACCAAGAGCTCACAAAAACACAAGAACACACAACCGCCAAGGGAGCCAGCGGGACTCTTATCCCAGCCGGCGTCACCCTGGCGACACAAGCCAGTGGCCTGTTGTGGTACCTGTAATGGGGGCACAGGCCACTTCAGTCTGAATAGAGATGCCTGCATCAATGGAACGGGCGTCTGTGGTCAGTCATTGGTTCAAGGAAAGAAAAAAACAGCAGCAGATGTGACAAACAGCCAGGAAAGAGTGCAGGGGTTTCTAAAAGGGTGGGATGAGCTCACCAAAATAAAAGCCCCATTTAGGACTGTTTTTTTTTTCTTTTTTTAGGGCTGCTCAGCTGCCTTAAAGATGGATATTAAAAAGAACGTCATTATATGTTTTTTTTTTATGATCCTTTTAGATTCATTTTACTTGTAGTGGACAATGAGAAGCTAATTAAAAAAAGCACCCTGAGCTCTTGGTCAGGAGTTCAACAAAACGAAGGCAAAATATAAACAGGAAAAACAAAAATATAGAAAAGTTTTTCAATATTAGGCAAAATAAAATAAACAAAACAATGCGAAAACATGTCCATAATTTTTTGTGTGACCTAGAACCAATTGTATACAAGAAGGAAAATATACTTCTAGAAGACGTCCAGCAGGTGTCAGCATTGACTCTGAGGTGTTTTCCTTTGAGCGCCTGAACGGTTAACTCATACTGAAGCAGCATCCTGCTGAAGTCAGTTTCTAAATTCCTTTCATGAGCCTAATATCAGTGTGAACGGTCAGTCAGTCTGATGCCGTGTTCACGTCACTTCCTCTGAAGGGACGGAGATCCTTTTGCTCCTACAGCAGCTCTGAGCTGGAGGGGCGTTTAGAGCTGCTGTTGTTTCAAAAACTGGCATATTGTCACTTTCCTAAAACAGTGGCCTAAAAAGATTTTTTTTTTTGACAAAGGTTAGTTCTTTTGTGCCTAAGACAGCTTTTGAAAAATAAATAAGTGGCGATTCCTTCTCTTACCCCCAAAAATTATTTTTAGGCAAAAAAAACAACTTATTTTAGTGATAATATATACTTTGAGCTCCATATTTCTTTGTCTTTGTTTTGATCTGAAAAAAATACCTTAATCAACAAAACATTTGCTCAGTCCTTTCCTAACATGGTGAATGTGGATATTTTTAGTTCCAAATCACAGCGTGGCTCCAAAGGAAGGCTTCATGTAAAGGCAGAGATTAGAATGGTCTGCTGCTGCAGGATGTGCAGAACACTTACTGAACAACAAAAAAAAGAAAAGAAAAGAAATGGCTTCCCTGCAATTTGACCCTCCTGGGAAAACATGAAAGTATTCAAGCCAGATTTGGATCTTCAGATTTTGTGCTGGAGACTTCACACACGACCATAACTACCACCCTAACTACCACCCTAACACGGGAACAACGAGAGCCACGTTTCTCACTTTTCTAAACATTTTTCTGAACAGAACTAGTTTCTAATTCGGCAGTCCATCTGTGTCCTCAGCTGCTCTGCAGGGAGCAGCAGACTGGAGCCCGGGCCCACGCAGCACCCATGTGGAAACGCAGAGCCAGACGGTTCACACAGAGCGATGAGATGTCTGTCCTCATATGTGCCTCTGCCCCGGTCACTGCGGAGCCCGTGACTAATCTGTTTTTGGTGATAAAAACCCACAGACACGGGTCACAGCTCATCCTTAGTGCCTTGCAAAAGTATCTGAGCTTTTTCACATTTTGTCTTGTTGCAACCACAAATGTCGCGTGTTTTAGGGCACAGCTGTGGAAATGGAAGGAAAATAACACATCAGCTGCATTGCTATTGGCCACACAATTGTGCAAATTGAAATTATGAAACCACATCCAGGTGATCAACAACCAGATGTTGAAAGATGATAGTACAAATGGGAACTATCAAGATATTGCCACTGAGCCAAACTAATCAGAGAACCCTATGTGGTAAATGCTGTGGTTGGGAGGAGTTAATATCAGACATGAGGCAGAAAATCATGGTCTCCATGGTGAAAGAGGTGGTGGAAGCATCATACTGTGAGGATAAATATGTTAAAGGATGCAGAAGACATTCCTTTTCCCTCCACTTCCTTTCCACTTGTAAACATTTTTGAAAACCACGTTTCATGTTCCTTCCACTTCCCCAATATGCACTACTTTGTCAGTCACGTTAAATCCTAACAAAGGATATTGATTTTTGTTTTAATGTGACAAGACGTGAAAATGTCTAAGGGGTTTAAATATAAGATAGCACATATGCATTTTTTTGGGAAGCTATGAGGCGATGTAAGCCCAGTGAAGTAAGACAGACTCATTTCCAAATGAGGCTGACATGTAGATTCAGTGTTGAAATAAACGACACTGCAGCCAGCAGTTATGACGACAAAAATAACATCTAAAGACCTGCTGTGTGGTCTCATGCCTGGGGAAGAAGAAGAAGAAGAAGAGCTTTTGAGGATAAATTGAACTCATCAGGCTTGGAGGAATCTCCCTCTCACTGGCAGCCCCGACTCTGAGTCAACATGCTGAGCTGGACATTTATTAGGACTTCAGTTGGCTCTGTTCCCAAACAGGAGGGAATAATACTGCTTACCCAGCACCAGTAACTCCAGAGATAATCTTACTGGAAACAAAGTCTCGATGCTTTACCTCAGACATACAACTAGTTACCAATATGGAGAGGGTGAAACCTTAAGCCAAGCACTGCAAACACTTTCTGTACAATAAATCATTTGGGAACAGAAACTATACACATTATTTTGACTTTTTTTTTGTCACACTTAGATGCTTCAGAACATCAGACAAGTTTTAAAAGGTAAACACTATGTGCTCAATTACAAAATGTAGTTCATTTTTAGGTGTTATCCAAAGGATGTCAGCCAGGTGTAAAAATATGACTGTGTCCCTTGTATTAACCTCCTGTGATTAATCACATCTCTTCGGCTCAATCCCTCTAGATTCACTTCCCCTGATTACTCCCAGAACTGTAGAATCACAAAAAAATCCCACAAACAGAACGTAGCATCTGACTGCACGAAGTAGGGTTAGGGGTTAGGGTTAGATCCAGAAGATCTTAAACGGCATCATCAAATGTTGTTTTTCAGATGAAAAACCAAATCACTGACATCTATCAGTCTGAAAAAAAGATTACAATGTCATTCTGCACAATGTCAATCTGTGAATACCCCAACAGATAACAGTAGATGTCAAGTGGACCTTTTGTTAGTGGAGCTTTCATCAGTTTCTCCTTGGCACTCAGACAACAACTCTAATTGCTACACAGCTGGACAGGACAGCGTTCAAAGAAAAAGTCCCGACAGATCTGCTCATGGTTTGCCTAGAAGTGTACACAAACACAGCATGGGCACAGTACCATGCAGGTTTCCAGTGGTCGGACCGTACGGCTACATAAACATCAGCGTACCCCGTAAGCTGGTTCCCGGCTGAGGCTGGTCCGGAGAGCAGCGCCCCGTCTTGCTCTTGAAGAAGGTGAACAGATGCTGACACAGCTCCTCTGGAATGGTGTTCTCCAGGTAGGTGGCCATGAAGAGCTGGAAGCCCTCATAGTCAATGGGCTGCAGGGGAACAGAGGAGGAGGAGCCGTTAGCTGAATTGACCTCATGGATGAAGCTCACACCAGCAACAGGAGGCAGTGATGAGGGAGAGCATGTGGTGGAGATTTCACTTCAAGCTGTCGTGCTGTGATTGGTTCAGACAAATTGATGAGGTAAAAGTACGATTTAAGATTATTACTGTGGGGAAAAAAAAACAATAAATAAATTAATAACAGAGACAGTAAAATGTAATTTGAGTTGAGGTGGAGAACAACCTCCTGTCCACGGGGCAGATGGACAATAGCACCAAACCCAACGAACGCCCCCATCTACAGAGGCCCTGTGACAGGCGCTGGTGGGAAGACAGGGCTAGGTCATTTCAGTGGTAGGTCATTTCAGTGGACAGGATGTGCATGCAGTCTGCCCACACAGACAAAACACGACATGCAGAGAGCACTGGGCTTACTTGGTTCAGAACATCTTGCATCTGTTTAGCAGTGGAGAGCAGCAGGAGGGAGGGAGGAGTGGATAGAACAAGAGAAGGGAGTTAGCTGCTTGGTGTGTGTGCGGAGAGTTTTAGTGAAGATGCATGTGGTGCTGAGCATGCAGGAAAGGCCAATCACACATTGCACTCGGAAAACAGAGCAGCTTCATGCCACTTCCTCTGCATTTAGAACGGCTATGGCTGCTTCTGGGTGAAACATTCACTGCAAATGACAGTCGGCTTTTTATGGTTGGAAAAACGTCGTGACAAAACTTATGTTAGTCTGGGATAATGTTGGAACATATTTAGTATGAAAGTGGAAGGTTTTTAGATTTCTAAATTGAGCTTTTAGATGTTGCATATCTATCTAAATGTAGAGATGTTTAACCAAGATTGAAAGATAGATTGATAGGCGTTTGTTTCTTAGCTCGAGAGCTCAATATCAAGAATTTGAGAGAGTCTTGGTAAATATGGCGATATATTAATATATGTGCTGCTACAATAAAAGGAAGCAAGCCATATATTGATCTAAAGTGTTGAGAAACATTTAGGGAATGCTCTGACAACAAAACTAAAGATGAACTTCAGTTTGTTTCCTTTACACAAAAATGTCTGCACAATGACGCCACCAAACCTAAGGAAGGTCACTACGCCTCATGACTGCTGAAGAATAAACTACAGTGTGCAGTGAAAACTGTGGATAAATCATGCCACTAGTTTTGCAGTTTGGTATTTTAGATATTTAAAACAAATAACTGAATAATGAACAATTATCGGGCTGCACAGACACATCGTCCACCCCAAATTAGAAGCTTGGTTAAAATCCTGTCATGAACATGAAAACGATCCCAAAAACACCAGTCCAGAACTCAACATGACCCCAAAGCTCCAGCCATCCATTTTCTTACACCCTTGTCCCTCAGTGGGGTCGGGAGGGTTGCTGGTGCCCATCTCCAGCTAACGTTCCGGGCGAGAGGCAGGGTCACCCTGGACAGGTCGCCAGTCTGTCGCAGGGCAACACAGAGACACACAGGACACACAACCATACACACACACTCACACCTAGGGGCAATTTGGAGAGGCCAATTAACCTGACAGTCATGTTTTTGGACTTTGGGAGGAAACCGGAGAACCCGGAGAGAACCCACACATGCACAGGGAGAACATGCAAACTCCATGCAGAAAGACCGGGGCCACTGTGCAGCCTCCAAAGCTCCAGTGGGAGTTAAATGAACTTAGGAAAAGTTGGAAATGCCCCTTAAATATGGTTCAACAATCAGCCACGGGAGTGTACTTAATTTCCCCCACACACAGTTCCCCTGTTGTTCATCAGCTTTGTGCATAGTGGAATCTGTTGAAAGTTTTCTATACTTCAGGTTAAATTAAAATGATTTCAGAATCTGGTGATGAAGAGATCATTTGCATGATTTCAGTGAAACATGACATGGTGAGTAACCCTCACTTTTACTTCTTGCTTTCATTTTACACACGCGCCTACATAAATCTCTATTACATAACATAACAAGTTCAGGACGAGCTGTAAGTGACACCCGTCACAGAAGGACACACAGTGGTGATGATGCTCCTCCCGCTGACCTGACCCCATGAGCTGCAGCGCTCTGCCAGCCGTTATTCATATCTCTGCTTTCTCCTTATTTGGTCAAGCAAACCAGGAGGCAGTAATGTGCTGTCCATCATGAAGAAGCACTGTGGGTTCAGAGAAATAACTCCAACATGCCACCGCAAACACACACACGCACGCACGCACACACACACACACACACACACGCACGCACGCGCGCGCGCGCACGCACGCACGCACGCACGCACGCACACACACACACACACACACACACACACACACACACACAGTCACAACTACCTTAGATGTCTTAGAATCTAAGTGTACCCAGATGCAATTGTGAAAATGTAGTCCCGCTGGAAAATGTGTTCATGTCTGGGTCTAACCTTTTCCGTGTCAGTGGACTTTTACACATGGCTGCCAGTCTGTAAATATTTCCCAGGGGGTCGCTACGATGCATTTACATGCTTCATTTAATCTGTTTCATTTTGGCACAGATGCACAGACCTTTTCGGTGTGAAAAAGTCAACGGGAGCAGTTAGAAGACCGCCGCCATGTTTCTGCATTTTTATCGCAACAACAAGCTGTGTTGAATGATTATTTTTGTTCTTATAGGATGAACGTTAATGCAGATCAACTGTGTCCTAAGTGAAAAAGTAATCACGCCCTAAGCTTACTGTGGTAAGTCTGATTGGTGCATTTGCACCAATTAGTAATGAGTCTTTTACTTCACTAACTGCGTTTCCTTAACCATAGAATTACCCCAATTGAAATTCTGAAAATAAATTTGCTTGATGGAAACACACCAATTAAAAATAAAACTCACATTTTTCAATAAAAAGTTTTTATTGAAATGCCAAAAAAACGCCACACACATAGCTGCTCCCAAGTAGGCGGGGCTTGTTGCTATAACACCTGAATAAGACGCCGACGTCTCCTCCGATTGGCTGACAGAGGATGAGCGCTGGCACCATGACTGAATTATGAATATATGCCATGTAACTGTTTACATCTGTTACTGCTGTAATTTTGAATGACTTATCAGGTGAACATGCTTATTCAGGTGTGATTTTAATGTCATGTCTTATTTAATGGAAATTTCTAATACGTCAGAAAAAAACAAAGCAAACAGCAAAAGAGAAGAAAGTAACAGGTTCAGATTAAGACACAGGCAGGAGTTAAATTTCTGTCTCTTTATCCAGGATGCCCAGTTTCTTCCTTGTATGCAGCTTTACACAGAAAATATTGATTTTAATATTCCGGCAGAAAGGTGCAGGTTACATTGAAGGTACCAACAGAGTCCAGCTCTGTGTCATGTCTACCTCCCCATGAAAGTTTTCTTGTAATTGAATCATCGTCCTCTATCTTTGTATATGGGGCAGATTTTGAACCAAATATTCCTCGTTTATCAACCAGCTTGACCAATTTCTTCATCATCCTGTAAATGTATGCTGTGCAGTATAATGTCTTTCCCCCCACCTTCACTAACTTATTACTCCAGAAGGGTGACTTTGGTAAGGCTGGCTGTAACATGATGCATACCCCCAACTTTCTCTGGTAAATAGTAACTGTGGGTTTTGTGGATTTCCCCCCCTGTTTGGGATATAAAGGCCTTTCTTGGGAGAGGTTCTGTGAGTACTTGCTCATTTTCAACTCCGTTTGGAGTTTCCCCTGTCTTAGAATTTAATTTACATAATTGGTTTTAGCAAAGAAGTAGAGTGGTGCTATTCAACATTTGGAAAAGCGAGCCCTGTTGTGGCGTACAACAACTTTGTCCTGTTTTTATTTGTCCACAGGAAGTGATCCAGTGCTTCGCTGAGTTTCTTGGACATTGAAGTGGGTGATATCTAAAATAGTTCACTTGTTGGATCAAAATAATTTTTAAAACATTTTCAACTAATTACACGCCAAATTTTCTCCAGAACACTGTAAAATCTTCCTTCTTTGTTTTGAGTCTCCCATGGAGGCCATTTACTGTGGTGGTGGTTCAGAAAGTTAACCTCCATGGTGCCAGATCTCAAGTCAGACTGTTGGTTTTAACTTAAATATTGAGAAGGCTCTGACAGGGAATATACATGAATCACATACAGATTGAAACAAATTCTGATGAGTTTTTTTATTCAGATACAGCAGATCTAAGAGTGTATTCCAGTTATCAGCAACTTCAGTCCTCAAAGGCTGGTTTCCTGAAACTTTTGGATGCATTCCTGCTCCAAAACACTCCAATCAAAAACTTTCAGGACGCCGGCCCTCGAGCCCAGGAGCTGCAGACTCATCCAGGTATCTGTCAAGTCAAGCAGCTTTTATCTGTGGGACTAATCCATTGGAGTGGGCCAGAGGTCAACGGATCAAAGGAACTATAATTTGATGATTGCTTTGGCTTGAGTCACCAGTAGGTCACCATATTTGCAGGCACATGCACATACTACACAGGATAAAACTTCCGTCTTATAAATTGAAAGTAAAAAAAAAAAAAGTCTGGCTCTAATGAGACAATATTTTTTCCTCAGTATGATTTCCAGACAGAGTCCAGCGGATCAGTGCTGATCTGCTGACATCAAGAGTTGCTTCTGAGGGTTTGTCTTCAACTGAATATGGGATGGATGACTGAGCATTTTAATGAACTGCGTTTTCTACAGTAAAATGGCAATTTTTGTGTGCCAGAACGGAAAAAAATGAAGCAACAACTTGTGGAGACCCACCTGTGCTGGATTGTATTTGGAAAGAATTCCTCCTTCGTGGAACTCCTCCAGAACATCCTTCAGCTTCTTTGTGGAGTCTGAGGATGAAAGCAGAGAGAAGCTAATTATTATTTTTCTCTTCATGACAGAGGAGCGCTTATCATCTCAATCAGAGTGGTCTCTGAATAAAAACTGAGTAAAGATGCATCCTCTTTAATGAGTCCCCTGATAAACAGGAACATCAGATGAGGCAAACTGTTGAGTCACCCCCTGGTTAGCCAGAGGGGACATTGTGTCCTTCTCACTTTTATATGCTAATCTTACAGTCACACACACACACACAACGTCTGTCTAGAACATTAACCATAACGATCTCCTCCTATGATCATGTGTCAAACAATTACAGAGCACAAACAGACCACTATCCACCATTAGAACCAACTAGCTAACAGAACTATCTTTGCTAGTTGACTGTCGTTTTACACGCTGGAAGCTAAGTCTGGCTTTTCTGCCACCACCAGGGTGACAGAAATCTAAAACATGGAACCTCAGGGGAGCCATGCTCTCCTCTCCTCATTCATGTGGGTAGCTGCAGCTGTTCAGCATTTTCAAAAACCTGATATAAAGACATGTTACCAGACCTGGGTATTTGGACTCTGCTGTTTTTGTGGTTTAATTCGTTCCTTCCTTGATTCATACAACATTTTGTACTTTTTATACATGCAATGGTATAAAAATAATAATATAAACAAAAACCCATTTGCAAATCTGAGAAGTCAAACAGTAAGGTCATTTTAAAAAAATGTTTTCTCTGTTTTTACAAATTTATTTTTTTACTTATTTATTAAAAGTGTTGATATATCATTACAGTATGGTATGAGATAGATACCGCTGTGCTACCTCTGCAATCTGCAGTCAAAAACAGCCGATCAGAGCCAGGAGGGTCTTAGTGTTGTCAATGATGGTACACGGCGAAACCATTTACCGTTCCAGGAAGCTATTAGTCCGCCATCGTCAGAGGCCCTGCTAACTACCATTAGCAAGGGAGAGTGAGTGAGTGAGTTGTGCATACACAAACTGATTGACAGCACTAAGACCCTCCTCCAGGCTATGATTGGTTGTTTCTGACTCATCTGTGTATTTCTAGTTAGTACTGGGAGAAGGCAGAAGAGGCACCCAGCTGAAACACTGGGTGCCTTTAAATCTCAACTTAAAACCCACCTGTTTAGAGTTGCTTATGGCTAAATTAGGGTTAGAGTGCCGGTTTTGATGTCTTCCATGTTTTTATGTCTTTAATGTTTTTAATTTCTTTTAATTTCTTTTCTACGTTTTAATGATGTAAAGCCCCCCGGGAAACGTCCCAGTTAAACGACGCTTAACTAAAGTTCTACGGGGTTTAGAGTCCCAGTTGACTGCGTTCAACTAAAAACCTAGAGGTTGGAGTTTTTGTCAAACAGGGTTTTTGACTAAAGTCCGTGAGGGTTAGAATCCCAGTTAAACGACGTTTAACTAAAGTCCTATAGGGGTGCGGGTTTTAATGTTTTTATTTATTTATTTTTTAATCTCTTTCTCACTGTTTATTCAATGTCACATGCTGTTTTTATTTTAATTATGTAAAGCACTTTGAAATGTCTTGCTGCTGAAATGTGCTATACAAATAAAATTTGATTGATTGATTGATAAGACATCAAAGGTGGTAGAAGCTGTTCTGTTCAGATAGCACCAGATTTCTTTAGTGACTGCACTTTTTAGTGTTACACTTCTCAGATTTTTAATTACAAATATATTTTTTTGTCTCATTTTGTTTCAAATTCACTGTACTTTTTGTTGGTTTGTCACATAAAAGTCCTAATAAAACACACTGACGTTTTAGGTTGTAACTGAACAAGATGTGGAAAAGCTCAACCTGTATGAATACTTCTCCAAGGCATCTAATCCAATATTTTTGTTTTCTTGAGACTGCAAAGCTATAATTTGCGCACAGCAATGTATTTCTTGAGCAGGAAGCTTGCGTGACTCTGTCTATCATCCAACAGCAGCACGTGGACAGATGCTGCTTTGACTAACAAATGCTGCAGACAACATAGACAGAGAAAGCCACAGACTCATCCAGCAGGCTGATAAGCGGTGTCCTGAGGCACGCTCCAATTCAAAATACCTGGATGTAATCAAAACCTGAAAGGGCTTAAATCATATGTCAACACAGGTGCAGCAATCACATCCAATCAGAAAATCTGGGATTAGTGAAGGAAAGAAACAAGTTTTTTTTTTTTTTTTTTTTTTTATCAACAGTGCGGTGACTTTCAGGGCTGAGCATCAATTCAAACAGGTTTTAAATACACAAACAAAAGCAGACGTATAATGACACGTGATACAACAAAAAACTAGTGCTGAATGGTAGTAATAATAATAATAATAATAATAATAATAATAATAATAATAATAATAATAATAATAATAATAATAATAATAATAATAATAAAAAACGTCTGGGTTTCTCACTCTACCAGATCAGCTGCATAACAAGTGAACTGTAAAAGCAAACTATTCAATCATGAATCTGTTCTGCATCATAATCTCTTCACGTTTCACTTACATGTGGGGAAACATGGACACTAGAACAGGTGATGAGATTACATACATTAAATGATAAAAATGATCAAAGTCAGTGAAATAAAGGACGAAAAATATCTTTAAAGCTTCATTATGTAAAAGACAATGTAAGTCTTAACCTTTATTTTAAAACGGTCACCGTGTTGTGACAGTATAAAATGAGACAGATAATCTGTGAAAAGTTCTCCATGTCCTCCCTGACTTACGGTTGCTGTCTGAAGAAACGCGCCGCTCCTGAGCAAAACACAACCAGCCACAGTCAGGTGACAATCGAGGCTGGTTAGCCCTGGGAGGGCTCACCAGAAACAACCAAGGTAACTGCAGCAACTGTGCAGCCTGACAGTTTTAACGAATATGTATCTTTCTTATAAAAGTGACATACTGCAGCTTTTATGAATCAAAGTGTAGACTGAGACTTACACTCGGTGTACTGCTGCAGCTGGTTGAACTCTGCTGGGCTCAGACACATCCAGTTCATTTCTCCCATGCTTCCTCACAGCAGCTCTTTATGGGTCTCTATGCCAAGCGTGTGTGTTGGGTTGAGGGTGGAGGGGTGATGGTTATCCTTGTATTGAGTTGGGTAAAAAGACAAAGGAGAAGTTCTCTGATATCATCTCTGCCGTTTTACAGTTCACAGGAGGTCGTAAAGACAGATGGGGGTTGAAGCTGAAGGTCCGCTCCTTTTAGGTTGGCATCGATTACCAAAATGTAAAAAAAAAAATAAAAAAAATATGTTGGTTTCAGGTTCCTTGTATCACTGCAGCAGGGACAATAAAGTCCAGTTAGGCGCAGGTCCACAGACTCATCGGTGTGTAATTACTCCTCATCGCTCAGAGGATAAACGGTTCCCAGCCGGGCCGACCTGGAGCAGGGGCCACAAAAAAATGAAGAAAACACTCCTTAGTTAAGATTGCTCATATTTAAGAAAAGGAAACAGGAAAGAGACAAAAGCAGAAAGGAAGGCTGTAAAAAGTTGATCCCAGTTCAGATAGATGTGGACGATGAAGAGAGGAAAACAAACTGAAGACAGGATCTAAAAACAGAAGAACAGATAAAAGACCAAACAATGAAGCATTGTGTCTAACTTATCATTTCCACGTACTTCATATTTACAGATGGACTCTGATAACAGCGTAAACAAGCGCACACTGTTGTATGCACATGACATATTGTATACAGAGATGTAAAGTCTACCTCCTCATCATACTGTACCCACAGACAGTCTCAGTATTTGCGCTTGTTTTAGTTGGTGGTTTTTGTATTTACATAACTAGTGAGATTTTCATCTTCGTGGTATCTTTTAATCTCTTTATTACAGCTCTGTCCTATTTTAGTCACTTCTTATCTAATTTTCATTGTAATACATCTTCCTGCGGTTGTTTTGTTGTTTTGCATCCCACTTTGCATCTCTTTGATGCCCTCAGGCTGCCTGTCATTTGTTCATTGAGAGCTCTTTGGTGTCTCGTTACAGGAGTTTCACACATCCTAGATATGAATTATAATAATTGGGGCTGTGACTCCTAGAGCACTGCACACGTAGTAATGTGTCAAAAGAAAATAAAAGTGCTTTTCTGCGTCACTTGCTCTCACTTTCTTGTCTTTGTCATGTTTGTTAGCATGTTGAAAAATGCGTTTCATGTGTTTCAGGTCCCCTGTGTCTCTGATATGTTTATTTTTAATTTTAAGTTTCCTTTTGCTCATTTCTTATTAAGTAATCAGAAAACAGCTGCTCCAATTTTTCAGCAGTGCAGCTTTCAAAAATATAGAGCAGAAAGAATGATAACTACAACAAAAACAGAGTCAGAATACAGGACTAAACAGAGGAAAAAGGTTCATTTAAACGTGAGAGACCAAACTATTAGAGGCAGAAAACCAGGGCTGCTTCTAAGAACATGCAAAAGTAGGTGAAAAATTCAAGTGTTAGTGCGCAATCTTACTGGCTGCACACACATCACCCTCACAGGAGTCATTTACAGGGAAGTTAATAGAAGAGATTTGTCACTACTGTTATTAATTCTTCCTCTGTTTCTGGTGCTGCGATAACTCAAAAATATCTGCGAATTAATAGAAGGAGCTGACGTCCAAGGCCATCAGCCTCCTGTGAGAGCAGCAGGTTCCCAGAGAGAAGATGGCTGACGGGATGGAGCTCGGCGCCCTGACCCATCTGGGCCCGGTGTTTTCTCTCTTAATTGGAAGTAGGAAGAGTTTCGACTAATGCCAAAGTACGAGCCTTTCCAAGTAGGAGGAGATAAAAGCATGGGTGACTAAGTTGTGTGCACCAGGGGAATAACAGCACGTTATTTTTAGAAACAAGTCTCAGCTGAGGCGAATGTGGTCGGAAAATTTTTATTTCTAACTGATCCGAGCGCAGATTGTCACCAAAAACAAACAAACAAACAAAAAAAATTTACATTGGGAATTGCAGAGAGGAAAAGAATTGTTTGAATTTAATGAAGGGAATAAATACAATGCATGAATTTGTAATGTAAACGGAGGCTCAGTCTTTACGTGTCCGATTCCTTCTGATGAGAAAATGTAACATATTTCATTTAAAGAAATTAAACATACCTTAACAGTTCTAGATGATTTTACACACAATATATTGTTAAAGGGTCTTCAGTTATTTCTCCGTTTTCATGGTTTTTTTTCCAGTTACATTTAAAACTATTTTTATGTGGTAAAGTCCAGTATTATGTATTTTTCAGGCACATACTGTCATTTTATTGCACAATCTAGTAACTACTTTACCTTCGGTTGTTATAAAACTATTGTAAATATCAAACACAACTTAAAAGATATTTGACGCCTAGAAATTGGGCCTCCGCCTCTTTAAAAGCTCCTGCTCCTGCTCTGTCTGAAGCTCCGCCTTCAGGAAGTCATCACAACATGGCTCCTCTATTAACCCTATCAGGGGGTGACTACTAGGGGGTGAGTACTAGAAGTAGCTCCTACGATGAGCTTACCAGATGCTCCACCAGGTGTTTGCTAATTGCTGCTGGCTAGTCTGAAGAAGCTGCGTGGAGGAGTTGCGGGGGCAGAAACTCAGAAGCTGGGAAAGTGCAGCTCTGAGGAGGAGCTAGATCCACTCAGGTGTTTAGCACAGCTGAGTGGTTGCCATGGGAGATTGGAAGCTTTCTCAAACATGCATGAACGAATCAAGGCAACACTCCAGGTATGTTTTTGACGAGGGAATAATATGATGCAAGGCTCATGAAAACTAAGTAATGAAAAAAGAGACTGAATGCACCTTATGGGACTGGTCACAAGATCAAGTAACAGAATTAGGATTTAGGCTGTGAAACATCTCATTTGTCTCAATAAGCGCTGTTCCATCTGGCTATGAGCCCGGGTTTAAAGGTAAGTGCTATAAGCTCGACACAATGTGCCTCTGTTTTAATTGAGTTTCTTGAAGAAAGAAAGGAGGTCCTTCCTTAGTTGCCATGTTGTGTTGGAGGTGGCTAACGCTGCAGATTGGCTGCCAGCCTCTGCAGCATAATCACCAGAGAACCGGAAACGGTTTTAGACCCTGGCAGCATTTTGTGTGTCTGGCGGAGGAGTGTGACCAAGCACGAACCATTTGGAAGCACAAGGAAAAGCATTCACAAATTATTGCTGACTTTAATATGCAGCTGATCACAGCCGCATATTCAGCTGACCAGCACCAAATATTAATCAGTATTGAAGTGATAGAAAAACTAATCCAGTTTCTTCCTCGGTGAGATTCTGACACTGGGAGCAGGTTACTGGTTTCTCAGTCAGCAACTGGTTGTAAACCTGAGGCCAGCAGGTGTTAGTCAGTCATGGTAGATCTGACATTTGGTTTGATGACTTCAATATGACAAATAACACACAGATAGGAGGAACCACAGAGCTCTGCTAAGTTAAAGGCACATCTTCTGAAGTTGGGATATTTTTCCTTCAACAGGTTCCAGAGGAATCACCTCAAACCAGATGTTGGACTGGATTTTATTTGTGAATGTCAGCTCCTCATTTTGTAGGTTGAAAAGAGCTTTTTATTATGAAATAAGTCTCATCAACATCAATATTTCCACTAAATATGGGACGAAAATCAATAGCACGTTTGATAGAGGGAAAGTAAAGTGTCTCTGTGCTCAAAGCAAAATGCCAGAGAGCACCAAAACTATTATTTTTAAATATCAGACAATTAATTTAAGCTCACATAATTATCGCGGTATCGCCCATTTGTTTGTTAAATAGGCTACTTCATGAAATATATTCGTCCTATTTGATGTTTTAATGACGAATACTTGCAAACGAACGAGGTAATTAGTCCAACTTTTGTCCTTTATGGACCTTTCAGAAATTACAGTGGTTGCAGTGCGCCATGACGAAGGTGAACACGAGTTAAACAACCCGAACAGGTGACCAACTCAAAACCACTCCTACCTTTTTACTCTCTTCTCTAAAGCGTTTAAGCACACCCGTTGCCGTGACAACCGCCTGTTGAGCCCCGCAAGTTGAGCAGAGATACGTTAAAATGTAAAACATTCAAACATTCAATCCGTTACGATATTAAGTTTTCAGGCTTGATATTTTATTTTTGCGATTATTAATAATCCCTCGCCTGAACATAGCGGTGGTTGATTGGCTAATTTAAGCTCCTGTTCATGCTCGTGACGTCAGAGAGTCGGTGTTTGAGTCGCCTTTTCATTTCATTTCATTTTATTTTATTTACTTATTTTTATTATATATATATATATATATATATATATATATATATATATATATATATATATATTATATTTTTTTTGCTTGTTTGTTTATGGAATCGAAACTCACAAAATTGCGCAACACCTTGTTGAAACAATAATAACAGATTATTATTTCTGTTAGGTCATTAATTCGAACACGTTTTGTTAATTTTTTTAAATTTTTTATTTTAGTCTTTAATACAATTACAGACGTTTTTGAACTTACTGAATATTTTTTGATAAGAGCGTGAGAAGAGGACGTGCTGGTCTCAGCCGTTCAGTTTGGCTCCTATTGATCCACTCAAAACCTTCCAGCGATCGACACGTCTGGAGGCTGGAGCGCCTGCTGTTGCACTTAACTGTTTTTTTTTTTACATCTCAACGTCTGAACCAACAGGGTTCATCATTTAAATGTTTCAACAAAATACATCTAAATATTTCTAAGCCTCCCTTTGTCCAGCCTACCCTGTAGGACCTAATGTGTTCTCATTAGGCACTTAATTAATCCCAGGGCAGAAAGGTTGGGCATTAGTTGCTTGGTGATTAGATCTAAGTGTGCGATTAGACTGCGCGGGCATAATTAATTCTTCGTGTTTGCCGTTCCCCAGTTTGATTTTAGTGGTGGCTCTTTCTGTTGACATGCAGATGAGACTTTTTTAAAAAAAAATTTTTATCATTCTTTGGGTTGAACCATTATGTACTGATTGTATGAGTGCTGGCTCTACTCAATGCTTTCAAACTTTACTTTAAAAACTTTACAAGTGATTCTACTTGTCTGTTACGCTCAGAGCTGCCGGTCATGTTTTATTATACCTGCACATGAATTGAGCACATTCAGCGCCTGAGGTTTTGTCAGGTTCTACCTTCATTATCTTCAGCCCTCAGTCTGACACACTCGGTGTCGTAAAAGGATGTAATGAATGCACAGTGACCTGCCTTTTTAAAGAGGTCTGTCTTAGCTGACTTACAAGCCTTCTGTCGTGATAAACACTTTCAAGTCATTTTATTAAACTATAAAACACGAGGAGGAGTTTAGCGCCAGAATACTTTGACGTGATAAAAATGAGTTGTGAAGTCAGTGCAGTCAGTGACATGAGCTTGTCAGGGAAGGCAGCAAATAACGCTGGCTGCTAGCAAAACGTCTTATTTAACATTATGCTAGTGATACAGATTTCATTTTCAGATGAATCACTACAATGATGAATCGCTTCATAACGTCCTGTGTAAAAGTGTTAGTGCTGAGCTTAGCTTCACTCAACATCGCTCTCTTCTGGTCAGGCAGCTTATGCAAATGAAACATTGTTCTTCTGCTAGCATCACAGAGCAGCAAGTCAACTGAAGGACTGATTGAGCACACTGCAAACTGCTGAGGTCCAATTAAAAATGTTGGCTTTTTATTTTTCTTTAATTACATATTGTAAAAGTTTAATAAGAAAGCAGGGTCTCTAGAGAGCGGGGATCCTGATTGTGTTTAAATTGTGTGTAAATTAGTAATGGGAGACCAGAAACCGACCTTCTGGAACCTTCAAACAACAAAACGCAAGAAAAGAAATTCTGTCCCCTTTTTCTAGTTATGGATGTGCTTCTTTGAACAAGCTGTTTAAGAAGCACCAAGACAAAACTTCCAATCATGGTAATTATTATTTGTCATTCCTGCAAAAAACACTTTGTGCAGCCTTCCCCACAGATTAGGAAGTTACCCCAGTCGCAGAGTTTTGGCGCCTGAAACTTGAAGGAATCAATTAATAAAAACTTGATTGAATTGGTTGCTCGTGAACTTCAGCTAAAAGTCAGACTGATCCATCAACACAGACTGAGTCTAATATTCAATATGTATCCTTCTGGTTTTGCATCCAATTGCTCTGTGGGATCCATGTGGAAAGCAGCCTAAATCTGGTTGTAATATTATTATCAACATCGAAGGTGCTGAGCATGACTAAAGCAGTGCTAGGCTAAAGTTTCACCCCAAACTTTTGAATCTTGTCTCAGAACAAGAAAGACGAGGAAAAACCCGTAAATATGACTCCACTGTTGTGGTTTCTACCACAGGAAGCAAGAACTTTCCTCTCTGTCAGCCCAGTCCACACACAGCACAAACTGAGTTTTAAGTATCAGGTTTGCTCACCAAACACTGAATGAATATAAGGTCTAACTGGAGCAGGAAACTTCAAACTGATCCACATTGCTGTAGACAGAACCTCAGTCTAAAACCCCTTAAGTCCAAAAGGTGTCACTAGAAACTGGGACTCCTGTTCTAAAGGCACCAGCTCACTCTGTCAGACAACAGAGGAATACATACTTCCCACCACCCCCCGTTCTCAATTATATTCATAAGTCATTTAACTAAATATGGTCATTTTCGGGTCTAAAAGCTGGTCAGTGAACTCACCCAAGTTCCTTGAAGTGAAGTGAGGACAGTGCAGGTCAGCTATTTTCAGACACAACTCAACTAATTTCCCATGACATGTTGCTTTATAACTTGGCTAACCAAATCACTTGACAGTCCCGACACGAAGCTGTGAACCCATTCAGACTGAAAGAGGAGGTGATGCACTGGGCTGTGGCACTGCTAGCATTTCTTCCCTTTCTTTGATAATTCAGCACGTGGAGTCATGGGGAGGAGCAGTCGTGATGCAATCGTTCTGCATTATCTATGAGACATCACCGTCCCTGCTGATTCAGACAACTGTGCCAAACTTAACTGGGATAAAATATCCTATTTTTTTTCTTTTCACATGTAACAAGGAAATGATCAGTACTGTAATATTTTCTCATACACAAGTTCAGTTCATCTGAAAGTCCAGGTAGAAATCATGACCTGTGTCTCCCTGGACTGGTTTATGTCCTGCCAGTAGTTGATCACATCCTGTTATGTTTTTTCTTTTTTTTTTTTTTTTTTTTTTGTTCCAGTGTTTATTCTAGAGAACAAAAACAGAAGACGTTACCTCCAGTCACTCCTTTTACTCTGAAGCAGCCTCTAAAAGTGAAAAAAGTGTCCCACTTCTCCCTTTCATGTGCTCCCTCTCCTTCATCAGCTGCTCTCTTCGCTGCTGGGCTACGTGGAAACAGGCACTAATGGGCTGCACATGTTTAGTGATGTACTCATGCAAAGAGAACAAAAGGGAAGGTCTGTGCGTACACTGGGAGGGCCTGACAGTCAGAGAAGAGGCACGCGCCCGTCCAGCGTGTGGGGCCACCCCTTTGAGCGGACAGGGATTCTGTTTTGCTCACAAGGTTGCCCGGGCAACCGTGACGTCACCGCAGCTCACCACAACGGGAAGCAGAGTGAACAAGAGAGATCACTACTGTGCACTGATAAAGATTTGTGCTGCGTCTGTTTCCTCTGAAGGTATAAAGCATGGGGAGCAATTTCCAGGCAGCAGGGAATTGCTTCGGTTATGTTTGCTTCTCAGTCGGCGTTGCAAAACAAGCAGGAGTGTAAAAACGGATTAGGTGATTAAGGAAGTTCTCTGAAATATGTTTACGGAAAGTAGAAGTTCACTTTCTACTTGAGGCCGTGGACAACAAGAAGCAGTGAAGGACAAGAAGATGAAACTGTAAAAGTGGAGAAGTAGTATGAACAGATGATCATTACCCACACATGTCAAATTAACTGAGATAAAAACATGATGTAGCTTTATTTTTCCTCTCCAATAGTCAGAATTAACTTCTCATTAGTGATCGTGGTTGACTGCAGCTGGCAGTTTCTGATTGCAAGCATAAAAAAAGAATTTCTTTGCAAGAGCAGCATGTACTTAGAGCAATAGCAAAACTTAAGGAGCTCAGGGAAGATTCAAGAGGAAATACAGAGGCTGGGACAGACTTTAAGAACCTTGGTTCAAAATACTGAGCTCAAGGAAATACTCCACCGCAGGATGAAATGAATTGTTTAAGAACAATCCAAAAGTCACCAAGTCTCAAACGCACCTGACCACCAGTCCTGAAGCAGAGGACCCTGATCAATCTGGAGTAAGATGATATGATCAGATGATGCAAAAATATATGTTTGGGAGCCACATTTTATGGATGGATGGATGGATGGATGGATGGATGGATGGATGGATGGATGGATGGATGGATGGATGGATGGATGGATGGATGGATGGATGGATGGATGGATGGATGGATGGATGGATGGATCCATCCATCCATCCTTCTTGGCCTTCTGCATCGGCTTCTGAATGACTGACAACATAAAGCAGTGGCTTCATGGCCTATAAAATCACAGCTTGCAGTGGTGTAGAGCAGGGAATGCACAGGTAAACAGAGTGTGTGTATTATTCAGCCATTATTGAGTACTTCTACCTCCACTCCACTGACCTTTCCCTGTCTGAGCAGCAGTGGTTTGTAAGGATAAGGCTCTTATCCTGACTGCCTGATGGGAAGCAGCTGAAGCTTTCTGACAGTACGCAGACACCGCTGCTACATTTTTGGGTGAAAGAATGATGACAGAGCGCTCTTACATGTCACTTGTGAAAACAGAAGCAGTTTAGCATTTGCAGGACAAACTGCTCAAGGAGAGAAAAACGAAGATGTCCTAAAGTTTCAGTAGAATCATTTTTAAATGTCTCTGTTGAAATTTTATTCAGGCGTTAGAGTGACAAGCCCTTTAGACTTGGGAGCGGCTATGAATTTGGGGGAAATCGTAGTGGCAGTTTTACAGAAGAGACATGGATTCAACACATTAGTACGACGCAACTTTTTACACCTTCGTCCTCCTACCACCTCCTGTCGTCTTCCTTGTCGGGCTGCTGCTCATGAGGCTCACGTGATAAGATAACAGTGTTGCCATTGCGGTTCACATCTACTTTGATACGGCCAAAATTTAATACAAATTTATCTTCGCAATTTCAATTTGCGCAATTCTGTGTTTAATGAAAATGCAGCGACCAGGTTTTTAATGACTGGAAGTTAATTAAGGACCCCATTTATCACTCTTGTAAGCGTGGGAGAAGAAGTTGGCTGTGTTTGTCCGCGGTCAGCACAGCCAGTTATTTTGCTACTTCGTCTTACATTGGGAATTTTAAAATCCACCGCTGGAAGCAAGGTAAATTCAGGGGTTTTGAAAATGCAACTTTGTAATACTGCAGAACAGCGACATACCAGCCCTCACTGCAAACTTGTGATCATGCAAACAGTGATCATGTTTTGTCAATGGGAGATAAACGTGGATCGCAGACAAGTTTGTTAGATGCTGTTGTGGTTTTAGTGAGTTTAATAATCATTAAACTTACATCTACACATCATGTCATTGATGTGTAGATGTAAGATCTTTGTGCTGGGCCTAACTTTTTTTAATATTTTGAATCCACTTTAGATCAGCATTTCTCTCTGTGCTGATAAAAACACAAATGCACATCTCTACAGCTTTTCCTCTACAGACTGTCTTTAATTGATCATAAAGATTCAGCAGGAAGTGACCAGGACCCAGTGGAAGCGCCATCTCTGTGCTGCTTAACGAGCCGCTCTGACTCCCAGGGCCCGACGGTACCAAGAGAGAAGGAGACAGGGAGGAAGAGAATAGGTTTTGTTTTATGCCTCTGTGTCACATTACATTCTCTCTGTCTGCTTTGTTCTCCATGCTTATAAAAGCCGCTGTGCCAATAAAAGTTTATGTATTTCTGGCCCAGTAAAACAAAACAAAAAAGGCGGATTTGGGTCAGTTTTTGGTGATTTTGTGCCAGGTTTCATGGTTTCTTGGGACAGCATCAAGAAAAATCTCCTGAGTCAGACAGAACCAGGGAGATGGTTATGGACTGCTTTATTACAGCTTAGTTCATCTTCTTTCAGAAAGACTGAAAGAAGACTTTCAGTTAGAGACAAGAACCCAGCATCAGTGTGTTAATTGGCATTTTATCGATACACATTCAGTGCAGAGTTGCTAAGCTGAAAGAAAATGATGTATGTTTTGTTTTCAACAAAGTCTTCCACGGATTTTTGAACACGCCCACCTGAGCAGCAGATGTTTGCAGCTCCTCCAGTCACGCTGGGCTTCTTGGCTGCTTCCCCACCCCCAACATGTCTGTTAGTGGCCATGTCTGCAGCTGTGCCGTCATCTTTTATACTGAAGAAAGAGAATGGAGCCGCAACTTTTTAAAATAAATTGAGGTAACAGTTATATGTAATCAAATTGAATTTGTCAAATTTACTTTATTTAAGTTTATTTAACATGACAGCATATTAATCTTAATATATTTACTTGGATAAAAGTAACTTGATTACTTATTATAATCAAGTTACTGATTGTTACTATAAAAAATGTACTCTTTTTATAGTTGGTTCACCTGTTTTTTTATTTTACAGTGTAAGTTGAAATGCTGGGCAGAGCTCTGTGGATATAGTTTTTTTTTTTCTTTTCTTTTTTTTCCCCTCACCTCTGCGCTATTTGTGTACTTCATTATGTGGTTTGTTCACTTGTGTTTTGGTAAATGTTTGCCCTGGGATTTATTATAAAAGTGCAGCACTCGTGTTTTCCTTATTTTTCATAAAATGTTTGAAAACAAGTTTGTGTTTTCTTTCCACTATACAGCCATACACCAATTTAGACAATAAACGAGCAATAAACACTAACTAAAGTTTATGGTTGTAATAGAAAAAAAAAGTTCAGGTGGTATTAATATTTCTCTTGTTGGGTAATAATACAACTTATTATATCAACTGCTATAAGCTTCAGCTGGCAGCAGAATGGGCCCGGCAGGATTTCAGAACAGGACAAGCATGCAGATGTCTGCTGCAGGAAGCTGGAGTACTTTGCAGCCGAATGATTAAATGGAAGCATGCTGCAGTTTTCCTGTGTGTCAAACATCAGTCACTTACACCACAGGGATAATCTTCAACTCTCAAGCAATTCTAAATATAGACATGCTGCTATGACTGTGTCTGAACTCGCTGAACAACACCAGCAGCGGCCTGCGTCTGATGTGATTCAGTGTTTGGTGGTTGATCTTTAATGGGTCTGTTTGCGATCCAGTTTCAGAAACGTCAGTCTGAAACTGCTGGATTGTTCCAGAAACACTCAGATCCCATTTCGGCCCAAACACCTCAGGCTGCCTCTGGGCCTCAGAAGCTCTAATGCATGCATGTGTTTATCATTGGGAAGTTCACATATTGTGTTTTACACAAATAAGAGAAAGCGCTGCTGCCCCTCAGCAAATATACTGAGATTAAAGGAAGAAACACAGATCAGAAAACATTATGGCAGACCTTATGACCAGACCAAAGAACGCAGCACACATACATGTAACCTTCCATCAAACAAGAATGACTCATGTCCAGTTTCACACTTATTGTCCTCAACCAAATGTCTTAGGTTTTGTTCAGTGTGTGGTAAGATGAATAAGCTTCAGCGATAACCACGTCACCCGCGTCCGTCACATGGAGGCAACGACTTTAAAAACGCGACACACCTGCTGCCCTGCAGTGGCTTCAGGATGGATTTGCATCTTCCTGCCTCTGGTTTTAATGTGTGTGAAGCCACAGTGAACATTTTCACTGTGGCTTTCTTAATATGAATGAATAAAATATCCAATTTCTGTGTCAGATGTTGTTATCCATCTTAGGATAACGGCGGTGGATGTGATCTTAAAATTTTATCACAATATTATATGGGATTTATTGTGAAAACTATAAAAGTAGCAATTAAAAAAATGTAGTTCCTTTTAGGCTGAAGAAACACAAATACCGCTCTTAAAGAAACCAGCCCGTTTTCAAAAAGGCCTCTTCAGATCACCAGCAGCATTAACAAAGCAGGACTCTTACAGCTTAACTGCTCACAGTAATCGTATTTAATCATATTTTTGAACTTCCTCATATTTATTGATGCGCTTATGGATCATCAGTAGAGAAGAACTGATGAAGTCATTCCAGTTGTTTTTAACTCCTGATGCCAGATGCTGCTGCCAAGGGGAGTGTAACAAGTCTTTGGTTTTGCCTTGATATAAAAGATGAAGTTAGGCAAATCAATGCAAAAAAAAAACAAAATTTTCTCTGTAAATGCTTTCTCTGACTACTCAAGTGTTTTGTCGTCCTGTAAAATCCAGAAGAAGCAAATGGCTTTTTACTGAGTTCAACAGATTAGAATCCACCAGGTTCTAAAATTACAACCCAGTTAGAACTGCTTTATGATTGTTTTGACCACTTTTGGTTATGTTAAGCAGGCCGTTTTCAGCCCAGTACAGTCATGTAATGTTAAACTGTACAGTGCCTACTACAGAACACACAAGATCTTGATGAAAATGAACTAAATTTGCATATCTAGTATATTAGACTTTTATTTTTCTTTGAATATGCCAGATAAATACATTTAAAGTGAGGGAATATTGTACATCCAAAGTCCCAACAGGACGACAATTTAATGTCGAATTGACGTTAAAAGCAGCAGCACTTGATCAAAGTGCTTAACAATTACAATAATAATCATAAAACAGCAAACAGAGAAAAACAGTAATGAAAGTAAATGAAGATTTCAAAGAACTATGAAGTATCTCAAACAGAGTCAATCACAGACCGGAGAAGGAAAATGTGTTTTAGCAGACATTTAAATGATCTGTGCGGGTCGAACACTAGGGCTGGATAATAAATCAATAACAATATATATAGCGACAGACACAAGATCAAAATCAATAGACAATAGATCTGATAGAATATGCAATATTCAATAAATAGAATAATCGCTGAAATCCAATCCAGAACCGCTCAGCATTCTGGGGGATGTAGGCAGAGGAAAGGTTTTATCTGCTCAACATCTCACTTATACCAATTATACTGTTTTTTTTATCTCCAAATGCGTTCTCTATAACTACTCAGGTGTTTTCTCGTCCTGTCGCTTGATGGAGGCGATCAGTCATCCTGTGGTCCTGCACCAGCTATTCACCTGCAGCAGGTGTACATCGTGGAGTTTACAAGGAGAAGAGATCCAAAGGAGATCTCTGTTGTGTGATGGACGCCACGCTGAGCGGAATCAGAAACCCTCCGACCGTGAGAATGCTGCCGATTGATCTGTGATTAACTCTGCTGCCGCACACGAGGCCTTCTGTTCTCCACCCCACCGAGGACGGAGCCTCACAAATACCACGAGTATTTATGGAAGGAATGGCTGTCATGGCAACTGGATGATTGTGTGTAAAATTCACAGGGGGGGCGGGAGGGGGGGATGGTGGAGGGATGGAAAAGCCAGACAACTAATTCCACTGTATTAGAAGAAGAGTGACAGACGGTGTGACGTTTACATGCCTCCTGCTCAAACTGAGAATGCGGTGTGTGTGTGTTACGGAGCAGGATCCTGAGGGACACGATCCCTTTGAAAATGACAGGGAAACTAGAAAACATCAGGAATAACAGAGAACGGCGGGCGCATGGAGAAAATCTGATCTGAAAAAAACTCAGAAGATGGAGAATAAAGTAGAATTGGATCGTTTCAGTCCTTGTGACATTCAGATCTGTTTTGTCCTTCCACTGGAAGGTTTGATTCTCGGTTTTGCTCGTGTCTTTTCATGCACGTCTTCATTGACTCAACAGAACCTGATTGTTTCTTAAAAGCTAATAAAAAAAAAACAATCAAAATTCTTCAAAAGTTCACTAGATGCCTGGATTATGGAAACATTGACCTCATATGCTACAGAAAACATCTACGACTGTTTAGAACTTTCAAAGCATTTAAGGACGATGGTCTGATGAAAACACACTTGTACTTTAGATCTTAAATCCATTCATATTTTTGCAATAAATAAATAAATAAATAAAGACCTTGACAAAAGTAGGATAGGGGCAGCATCAAGGGCGTAGGAACAAGTTTATCATTGGGGGGGACACATATCGGAAACTTGAAAAAGCCGTAAATAGCTTGAGCAAAAATGTCAAACAATGGTGTCATCAACGTGTTACTCTAATCTGACCCCTTGTAACGAGTAATCTAACGTGTTACTATTTACAATCCAATAATCAGATTAAAATTACCCAAATTAAGTATTTGTGATTATTTTTAGAAAACACATATTGTTGCTTTCTTCTTTTTCCTTGGGGACATAGGTTTCATATGTAACACCAGCGACACAAACGTAAACGATGGAGGGAAAAGAGATGCACATTTTCTAGCTGTTGGATGAATTTTTCATTGAGTGATCAAATTACTCTTTCAAAGTAACTATGCCATCCAAGGCAATAAACTAACTACACTATATATGTGTGTAGACCTGTCACAATAACAAATTTTGATTTTTGATAAACAATATTATTGTTGTTTTTAGACCATTTTTAAGTAATAAATGTAAATGGGAAAATTATAACGCAAGAACACAATCTGAAAGATCAGTAAACTTAAAATTATAATGAACATTTAACACTGCAACTGGAAGGCATTTCAAATATCCAAAATAAATAAACAAAACGACAAATAAAATGAATTTTGAAGTCTTTGTAAATAAAATTGTCCTTCAAAAAAGGTTTAGCTGAGACCAAAGCACCAACCTGAAAGCTCTTATCATACAGTTTTTTGTAGGAAGAAAGAGAAATAAAAAGAGAAGTGATAAATCATGCCAATGGAAATTATTGAATTTGTTTTAATTTATCATGAGCACGGAGCTCGGTTCATTGCGCGCGTTGAAGCGGACACGCGGTGCGGATCACGCGCGCCGCTCTCCCAGGCGGCTCCAATGTAAACCTTAACTATAAACCTTGGGGCTGGTACAGTTTATAATCAGTTAACTCACATTGTGATTAACATTAGAGTTGCTACCTGCAACTATCCTGGCTCCCTGGCTGGGCTGGCAGTTTTGGCGGGTCTGAATCGCTGCCAACAAAAACTCCGCTTCATCTCCAAGACGACGAACAAAATGTGTCCAGTTTTTGGCTTTACCTTGCTCTCTTTTTTCCATCCTTCTCACTTTACCGCTCCACTCCAATTCAAAAGAGCAGAGCAAATTTTATGTTTTTTGAACAATTACCATTTTTGTTGCTAAGAGATGAGTATGTTTACTGGTAACCAAGAGCCACGAAGAGAACTTCAGATTCTTACTTTTGCGAAATTTGCCAACGGTAAATGTCTTGTATCTAATCAGGTAAGCGTTATTTCGAAAGAGCTTTTGTTTTATAAACTACTTGTTATTAATCTGGTTTTAAGAGATAAGCGGGTTTTTTCTAGTAACGAACTGCCACGAAGTCTAAATCGAGATTTTTACTTTTGAGTTGAATGTGTTAAATAGGCTACATTTATGAACAATTACACACACAAAAAAATATTCTGCAAAATTCACCAATTGCACAATTCTTGTTAGTGTAAAACAAGTGGTATTTTAAAAGAGCGGGAGAAACATTATATTTTTTTTATCAATAAGAATTTTTGTTGCTACGCTTTTAATCTGTTGCTTAGAGATGATCGCGTTTTCTGGTAACCAAGGTCCACAAAGTTCCATAAAGTAAACGTCTGAGAGAGAGCAGAAGAAATCCTATGTTTTTTGAACAATAACAATTTTTGTTGCTAATCTGTTGCTAAGAGATGAGTGTGTTTACTGGTAACTAAGTGCCACGAAGTGAACTTCAGATTTTTACTTTTGCAAAAGTAAAAATCAAAAAGCAGAGCACAAACATTTCTAATGTAACTATTGCCCACATTAAAAGTAGGCTTTTTCCTAAAATAAGCTATTTAGCTATTTTATTTATTTATTAATCATGTTTAGCACACTGAATGGAGGAAGTCAATGTAAGACAACATGCTAGTTATAGCCCACATGCCACTGGCTGCATTTAGGCTAATATTACCATTATTCGATATTGATATTGTCTAATGTTTTGTGATACCAAGTATAGGCTACAGAACAAAGACAGAAATATTTACAGAACGAGATGTTTAAACAGAATCATTGCAAAGGCAGAAATGAGAAAAAAAACACAATTTATCTTAAACTCCTAGAACTGGCTTTAATTCTTGAGTTAAAGGAATTCTATTAAAAAATAGAAACACCTGCTTTAAAAGCAGACTTAAAAGGTTCCTTTCTGTGAGCACCCTATGTATCATCTGATATTGGTCGGACAGGTTCAGATCTGATATAATTTGCCTTGTTAAATTTCCTGTTCCCAAGTTCTCTGACGGGGCCCAGATAACGAGTCAGATTTCTAAGTTTTAAAATGTTATCAGAAAGGTAGAAAGTTTGCAAATTATTTTCCTTACACTTTACAGTTATGCAGCACTTTGTGTTGATCTGAAGTAATCATCTTTGTTGTAAAATATCTTGGAATTTGTGGCTGCAGCATTGCAAATGCTAGAAATAGTTATGGGATGTGAGCACTTCTGCACATCATGGTGCTTGTTAGAGAGCCCTAAATATTGTATGTTTATGTTATTTCCCTCAGTTACTCAACATACAGTATGTTACAGAAACTCACAGTTTCAGTGTTGGGGTCACATTGTATTTGGGAAACGTTTGATAGTTGTGCACATAAGAAAAAAATAATGTAGTTTACTGCTAGGTGAAACGCTAGTTAAAATCAAACCTACTTGGAGATACTCAGACAATGTGTATATTTATTTATTCATATTTATATAAATTCCCTTCTCACCTTCCGCAGGTGGACTCTTTCATCCTCTGAGCTCAGGTCCTCTACCAGAGGCCTGGGAGCTTGAAGGTTCTGCGCAGTATCTTGGCTGTGCCTAGAACCTGACATTTCCGGACTGAGATGTCTGATGCTGTTCCTGGGATCTGTTTTAGCTACTGCTCCAGTTTGGGGGTGACTGCCCCGAGGGCCCCAATGACCACAGGCACTACCACAGGTCCCTGCGCTCCTCGGCCCTGTAGACGCAGGGTGAAACCTAGCAACCTGCGGCCTCTTGGTGTAGACCCGCCGATTTCTACCAGGATTGGTTTGGTAAATGCCAGGTCGCTGACAAATAAAACTTTCGTCATTAGGGATTTCTTTTCCTCTCATTGATTGGATGTTTTATTAACAGAATCATGGACAAGTGGTTTGGTGACTCCAGCATTTTTAATGAACTTGTACCGTGGAACTGCGGCTATTTTAATGCTCCAGGGATGTCAGGGTCTGGTGGAGGTATAGTGACTGTTTTTAAAAGCAGTTTTACTTGTAAACAGTTGCCTCTGGCCTCCTTTAGTAGCTTTGAGATCGGCCTATTTGAACTTGGCAGCTCTCGCACTCTGCTGTGTGCGGCGGTCTATCGGCCACCGAAGTACAACAAAAACTTTATAAATGACTTTTCTGATTTCCTGGCTGATATTATGCCAAGGTATGACCGAGTTCTCATTGTTGGTGATTTTAATATTCATGTCTGTTGTCCTACTTCACCTATGGCTCAGTCATTTCTTAAGGCTATCGATTCTTTTAATTTTGTGCAGTCTGGGACTGGTGCTACCCATGAGCATGGTCACAGTCTTGATCTGGTTTTATCTTATGGTCTACCCGTTTGTAATTTAGTGATTGGTGACTCATTATTTTCAGACCATATGCCTGTTTTATTTGAGATAACGTTGTCCTGTGCTAAAGCTAAAGCATGCACTGCAGCTCGGTTCTATCGTGTTCTTAACCCTTCTACTGCTGGTCAGTTTTCTTCTGTTTTTAATCAATTTATTGGTGTATAAACTGCTTCATAAATAAAGTTGGTATGGGATGATATGGTACTGTGGTCTTCACCTTCCAGGCCTTTTCCAGTTCCTTTCTGAGGCCCTGGTGTTCCTCCAGTTTCTCGTGCTCCTTTTTCCTGATGTTGTAGTCACTTGGTATTGCTACATCCACCACAACGGCTTTCCTCTGTTCTTTATCCACCACCACAATGTCCGGTTGGTTCGTCATTACCATTTTGTCAGTCTGGATCTGGAAGTCCCACAAGATCTTAGCCCGGTTATTCTCCACCACCTTTGGGGGTGATCCCCACTTTGATCTTCCAGTCCATGTTCTGCAGATGTTCCTGTACACTATGCCTGCTACTTGGATATGTCGTTCCATGTACGCTTTCCCTGCCAGCATCTTGCACCCTGCTGTTATGTGCTGGACTGTCTCAGGGGCCTCCTTGAACAACCTACACCTTGGGTCTTGTCTGGTGTGGTAGATCTGAGCCTCTATTGCTCTGGTGTTTAGGGCCTGTTCCTGTGCAGCCAGGATGAGAGCCTCTGTGCTGTCATTGAGTCCAGCTTTCTCCAGCCATTGGTAGGATTTCCTGATAACAGCCACTTCAGTTATTTGTCGGTGGTTCATCCCATGTAGGGGCTTGTCCTCCCATGAAGGTACCTCCAGCACCTCATCCTCTGTTCCCCATTGTCTGAGACATTTATTGAGCACATCGTCTGTTGAGACCTTGTCCTTGGTGTATTTATGGATCTTGGATATTTCATCCTGGACAGTGGCTCTGATACTCACTAGTCCTCTGCCTCTTTCCTTGCGGCTAGTCTCAGGGTGCTGAATTTGGGGTGGGACCCTCCATGCATGGTTAGTAGCTTCTGAGTCTTAACATCCGTGGCGTTCATCTCCTCCTTTGGCCAGCTAGTTATTTATTTATGTATTTATTTTTATTTCTAACAGACAGAAAAGACAATCAGGAAAGAAAAAAATAATAGAATGAAATAGACTACAGAAATAAGAGGTAAAACAAATTATTATGCCCAAGTGACAAGCAAATTTTATATTTTCTGTTTGAGAAGGAGCAGGTAGAAGATGTAATATCTTATAATGTCCTGCCCCTTTCATACTTATCAATTTATAATCAATTAACTGTCAAAACATCAAAACAAGACAACTTGTTTCCATTTTACATGACATTTAAAGATGTCCCATTATTTAAAAAGTATTTATATCATCAATAGTATTTACAAACTTCAAAACAGGCCTCTTATAGAACGTATTTTGCAATAAGCTCCTTTTTAATCAGTTTTTTAAGCTGGTTTATATTTCTACTTTTTTGAACTCATCATTCAATCCATTCTATACATGTACTCCACACACCAATAAACAAAAACTCTGCATGGTTGTTCTAATACATTGTTTTTTAAAATGTCCATCACCTCTTAAATTATAACTTCCCTCTCTGTCACAAAACATTTTCCGTATATTGGGTGGAACTTGCTGATTTCTGACCTTAAACATGAATTGTACAGTTTTAATATTTCAGTATTCTGGGACCTTGTTGCTCAGCTTGGGTTCCCCAAGGTTCAGTTTTGGGCCCACTCCTCTTTTTACTGTAGATACTTAACATCCGTGGTGTTTATCTCCTCCTTTGGCCAACTAGCTATTCCTGCAGGGTCTCTGATTACTGGTAAGGTGTTTACCAGGTAAGGTGTTTATTGCACTGATCTTGTTCTTGCCTTTGAGCTGGCTTCTCAGGACTTGCCTTATTCGTTGGAGGTATTTGGCTGTGGCTCCTTTCTTTGTGACCTGGTCAAGGTTGCCATTTGCTTGTGGTATTCCCAGGTACTTGTAACTGTCCTCAATGTCTGCTGTTGTTCCTTCTGGGAGTGAGACCCCTTCTGTGTGGACGACCTTCCCTCCATCCGACCACACTTCTCTAGTCCGAATGACATCCCAATGTCAGTGCTGTAGATCCTGGTGGTGTGTATTAGTGAGTCGATGTCTTGCTCGCTCTTGGCGTACAGGTTGATGTCATCCATGTAGAGGAGGGTTAGGGTAACATTAATGGTGGCCCCATTCTTGAGTTGGTATCCGTAGCCAGTCAAGCTCAAGTTTACTCGTGGTTCACCCGCTTTAAAAATGGTGAAATGTCAATTAATGATCAACCGCTTTTTTCCGGAGCAGGAAGCAAATCTTCACAGCCGCGCTGTGAAGCCAGAAAAAAGCGGTTGATCATCAATTGACATTGATGACCCTTCCAATGGAAGCTTTCTGCACTTTAGTGCACACCACTGAGCTGAAGCATTCACTCCAGTGACAAAAATAGTCAAATCCAGTTTACTCAAAATATCGTAGTCTTGTACTTTTCTCAGGCCAAACATGTACATTACACACATTACTTGAGTTGAATAAACAATTTAGTGAGACTTGAGTAAAGCATACAAACCTAATTTAAGTAAGAATAGGTATTGCCTTTTAGAGTGTTCTAGGCAAGTGCGTAGGAACGAGTCTGTCATTGGGGGCGACGCATATATCGGAAACCTGACAGATCAGTAAATATTTTGAGCAGAAATGTCAAATAATGATGCCATCATCACATCAGTAATGCGTTACTCTAATCTGACCCTTGTTTCAGTAACAAGTATTCTAACACGTTACTATTTACAATCCAATAATCAGGATTCCAGGATGAACACTCACTTTAGCATTTGCCTCACAACTAGCAAGCTACATACTCTGGTAACACAGACAGGCTACCAGAGTCAAAAGACATTTTATTGGTCAAAATGCACTGATATAAATTGACTTGCAGTTGAACCGGTTCTACTTCTTTCTAAAACCAAAGTAAAAAACTAATAATAAAATAGGACTCGGCAGTTTTAAACTCAACACAGCAGTTTGACCAACAAAAATAAAATCTAAAAAACAAATTTTGCTCTTCTTGAACAACTCTCTACGTCAGTGCAACAGTTTGATCTACAAAATAAATAAAAATTATACTTTTCACGTCTGACACCTTAGCTCCTCACTGTTAACTCAGTCTCACTATACAGCCCTGCATTCAGTAACTTACCAAACATGAGCCATAAAAAACACTGAAGCAAAAAGCCTAAATGTTTTTATTCTCCTGTCATTTTTAGCCGCAAACATTTAGCTAAAAATATCTACAGATATGTGTTTCTGTCTCTGCCTCCCGCCGACTCTCTGCAGCCTGATGTTCCTGCATGGATTCATGGATTTACAACAGACACTACAGTAATTTACAGGATCAGAATGTGAAGTAAATATAACAAGTATGTTTTTATCATACAGAATGAGAATTTAAACAACTTAATTTTCAGATGTATACATTATTATACATCTCAACTCTATTTACTTTGTAGCAAAAATTTTCACTAATTTATTTTTAAACCTCTCCTCAAGCACTTTTCTTATTGTCTCATGTAATTAATATAATTTTTTATATAATTAATATAATTAATTAATATAATTTTTATATCTTCACACTCTGAAACTCCACCTGGCTCTCCTATGCCTGATCTGCTCCTCTCATAATAAAATAATTTAGCTTATTTAAAAATTAAAAACAGTTCATACATATTTCACTACACTAAATGAAGACCTCACCAGAGCTTCTTCACCTTTCTTCAACATCATTCTAGCACTGCTGTTCTCCTAAATATCTAAATAATATAATATAATATAATATAATATAATATAATATAATATAATATAATATAATATAATATAATATATAAATACACGTTAAGTGGTCGAGTATGATCAGGTGTTGCTCACTTTAAATAATAAAAAGGCTAATTTTGCTGCTTTTTCAGTCTCATTCTAAATCATTGTGACTAGACTAGCTAACTTTTAAACAAAGTTAGCAGTAAAATTTTGGACATGTGACTATTGCAGAATTAAAACAGCTTAACCAAAAAGATTTAGTTCTATATATGAAAATAAACTGACAACAAGATGTTATAAACGAGCGATATTCATGGCAAAATTCCTGACAGATTGTTTACCTCATTCAAACTGAGTTTCTCTGACTCCGCCTGCTGCTGCCTTTATTCTGAGCCGTTCAGAGAGGAGAGGAAGCACTCTAATAATAAGCTGTTGTGGGTCTTCAAAATAAAAGCATGCGAGTGGAAGATTTTAAAATTCTTTGCAACTGAGGTGAAATTATTGGGGGGACGAATGTGACTCTCTTCAATATTGGGGGGGACATGTCTCTGCTCCCCCCCCCCCCCCCCCCCCCGCTTCCTACGCCTATGGGCAGCATCATAATCTGGCATTACTGTATTTCTGGGAATTGGTGTTGGATGAAATTTTAAACAGTTTCAAATATGACAAAAAATATCAGGAAGAATTTATTTGTCAGCATCACACTGAGTCTAAACATGCATTCAAAGTCAAGAAAACGATTGAGTTCATGAGAGGAAAAGCGAAACGTTGTTAAGGCCGTGTTCAGGACATGCTCTTCAGTCTGATCCATGTGGAGAACTCTCTAGAACCAGCAGTCAAAATGTGGGATGCTAATAAACGTCTCCCAGAGGAGAGTCAGCAAAGTCTTCATTTTTTTAAATTTTGTACCCATTCCTGTGCCTGGGCTGTTGCTGCTTTATTTGGCTGTCTTTCCTTCTCAGGTTGGTTTGTCTTTTAGCTGAACTTGATGTCCGATCACTGGAAGACATGCTGATAACTGTTCCTCACTCTGCTCCTTTTCCTTCTACTCTAATTGTCCTTCATCTGAACGTATTGCTGCCGTTTCCTTTATGTTCGCTCTGTTTTCCTCTCCAGAGGAGCTGCAGCTGTTCTGCTCAGCTGTGACTGGAGGGAGAATCGGCTGAGCTATTGATACCAATAACGTTGTGTTTCTTTTCCCACAGATAATACGCCTTGACAGACTGTATGTGCCGTTTCATTCTGTAGATTTTACTGGGCTGTATTTCTCTCCTGGATAAACCCACCAAAGACACGACTGGAGCCTCTCCATCTTCCCTTCTTGTCTTTGCTAATGCAGACCAGTCCTACGCAGTAAAGGAGAGATGGAAAGTTCTCCTGGGTCAGTGGTGTTCAGTTTTATGTGTCTGGGTTTGTTCTCTAATCCTGTTGTGGCAGACGACCAAGTCTGCTTCTGCTGAAAGTTTCTTCCTGTTTTCCCTCCCACTGCAGCTGCACACATGCTCAGCAGAAGGGACTGTGGCAAAGATAACGAGTCAGTTCAAGTGACTTTCCACCATCTCCACATGCTCATTCAGGAGGAGGGTTGGAATTGGCAAGGGTTTCCTGGAAGGGAAACTTTTTAACAACAGATAATGAGCTGAACTTGGAATATATGTAGCTCACTGTGAGTCTGTCTGTTTGGAATGAGCTGACTAGACGTTATATTTGGGGTGTACCGATGTATCAGCCGGTTGATTTATTTTAGCCCATCATATCCCCTGATCTTATCTACCTGAGTAAAGGTCTAAAAATCAGCCTCTGCGAGAGAGGTCTGACTGACAGACCGACCCATCATGTCTGCATGTTTGCCGTTAACAAGTCACCCGTCTACTGCGACTCTCTTGCTACATTTAGCAATATTTCAGACAAAACAATTGGTATTGGTCAAAATCGGAATCTGCAGGTCAGGCCTTCTAAAGATCGGTAATCGGCGACTGGCCAAAGAACTGCAATCGGTGCAGCCCTAGTTTATATTTCTGCACCGAAACTGGTTCTATTTGCTTTATGGAATGGCTGAATATGTGCTGTGTATCAAAACTGTGAATAAACTTGAATTGAAATTAATTAATTAATGGTGATTAAAAAAAAGATTATTTAAAACTGTTTCTTTGTTGGATTATAAAAACTTGCTATTCTAACAGAAATGTGTTGACTTTTTAGATCAATTGCATTTTATTGTTGAAGTAAATTGAATTCTTTGATCAGTTTGTTTCCACATAAAGTGAATAGAACCCTAACCCTACTAGCTGCAGGAATTAACTGCAGATACAGTATAATTTTCTTAAACCAAATCGAGCTTTTAGATGTTCCAATGTTCATTTTATCCAGCCACCAGTCCTCAGTGACCCGGTTCAGGGTGGGAGGATCGGGTCCTGTACGTGTGTCTGTGTGTTCCACCGGATTCTGTCCATTCGGACGTGATGTCTGTGCTGAAATGTGAGAAGAACTTTTCTGCAGCTCCAGATCATTAAGAAAAGCAACATTCAGCTTGAACATCACAGCTGAAATGGAAAGCATTAAATAGTGACACCAAACTTCAGTGGTGTCATCAGACATCAACACAGAAGGTTTATGTAATTAATATCTCCTCAGAATGGAGAACTAAAAGCAGCACTAGAGCTACTGACTCAACAAGGCTTAATGTGTTCAAACAACAACTTTATTTTGAGCACATATGCTGTGTCGTAAAACGCTGGAGCTGAGAGCTACAAGTCATCAAGCTCCATTAGAGCAGCAGTACCGCCGACAGAAAGCTCCGTCTGCTGTCAGGGCAGCTGGGAGGATCTGAGTCAGGTCCACCTGAAGGCCTTCAGGTAAACCCAGTGTTAAAGTACAAGACGAAGCCTGTTCAGCAGCAGAGGCAGGGCAGACTGAACGCCGCTGATGTAAATGTGTTTGAATATTAAAGTGTCGTTGGTTTTTACATCAACTCCATCACAGCTTCTCTACAAAACGAGTCCCTGTGAGAACAGACTCTGCTACATTTTCAGGAAGCACTCGGATCCGTCACGTGAATTCACAGCTGTCCATGGTTCCTCCCTGTGCTTATTTTTGGCTCCATGTGATATGAATCAGTTTTGTTTTGTTTTTTTCACAGTTTTTGACGGAGTGAAGAATCGGTGTCGGTGTCCAAACTGCGCTGGACGTAGTTGGTGAAGAGGAACTCCGGGCTGCCGCTTTAAAGTTACACAGTACGAAATGAACAGCAATGATTTATCATACAGAACCAAATGTGAGTGAAATATTTTCACCATGTTATTGACACATTTATAAATATCAGACTTCCAAAAATAAATATTTAGTTTATAAACTAAATGCTTAACATTTATTTTAAATATATACTTAGGAAGCTAAATATTTAACTTGCAAACAAAATATTTAATTTTCAAACTAATATCTAATGTATGAGCAAAAATATCCATCTCGCAACTATTGAGGTCTGACCTAAATATTTAGCATGAAAAGTAAATGTTAAGTTTGGAAAATACTTAACATTTACTTTGTTTGGAACTAAATATCGAGCTCAGATGTAAACCTTCAGTTAGGAGCTAAATATTTAGATTATTTACTAAATATTTAATTTGAAAGTTAAATATTTAATTTGAAAGTTAAATATTTAGTGTGTTAACTGAATATTTAGCCTGTGAGTGAAATATTTAGTTTTGAATGCTCACGTTTCTAAATGTATGAAAATATTATTTAAAAAAAACAAAAAACATCCACATGTTTTTTTCTCTCTAACAGGCTGAATAAACCATATCACTTCTGTTCATTTCTTTCTGTGTAACTTTACAGACGGCAGCCCATTGAGGACATATAGAACGTGTTCTGCTTGAGACTGACTGCTTCTTTTTCCTGCTAATGTTCACTGCTGTATGTTTGTTTTTCACCAGTTCGATGTGTTGACCATGCTAGTAGCTAGCATCCTTCTGTCTAGTTAACCAGTCCAGCAATTTGTTACTATAGAAACGGTCCCCAGTGTGTCCTGAGAGTTCATCAAATTCTCTGGACAAGAGATATCACATTTTTTTCACTGTACATGTATATATATACTGCTCAAAGGGAACACTTAAAAAACACAATATAACTCCAAGTAAATCAAACTTCTGTGAAATCAAACTGTCCACTTAGGAAGCAACACTGATTGACCCGACGAGGGTCCCGTTGTCATATATTCAGTGTATATATATGTATATACACTGCTCAAAAAAATAAAGGGAACACTTTATTTTTTTGAGCAGTGTATATGTATATTTAACATTACAATCAATCATAATTTGACCTGATTTATAAGGGAACTTTTACTGAGTCATTTTGTTCAGCTGGACAAAAAAAATCTATCTACTGAAGTAAGACAAATAAGAGTTGCTAAAAACATTCTGCTAAAATTATAGAAATATTCTGTAGACTGAATGCATGAGCAGCATCAACATTCTCTGACAGCAGTGATCCAATGATCAATGTTCGTACAGTCAGAGAAATAGAATTATGAAGGTAATGCAAATACAACGAGGTATTTTTCATGAGCCAGCAATTTTATTAATCTGCTGTCCAGACATGAGGTTTGTCCGAATCCCAGTGTGACGACGACACACGCAGAATGACCAGCTCTGTGTGAAACACATCCAACATGCAGGCAGGGAAGGGAAGAAAATCCTTACATTCTGTGTTTGTGTATTCTGAGCACTTCAGCTCATCACACATCACTGTGTCTCTGTGTGTTTTCACTTTAGATTTAATCTCACCACTTGACACTGAACAGGAAGTTCAGCCTTTATCTGATCCTGAAACTCATTAAAAAATCTGTTAGAAGCAGCTGATTTGGAAAAGAGTAACTCTGAAATGACTGAGGTGTGTTCTCTCATCACCTCAGCATCTCTGGCTGTCTGAATCTACGGTATAGACATAAAAATAGAAATCAAATAGGAACATAAATAGCCTTTATTGTCCCATGGAGGGGACAATAAAGCCTATGCGTCGGATACGCATAGGCTCACACAAACGTTCCAAACGTATATTAAAATAAGGTTACCGATAGCAACAATAATAGCAATAATAATATACTGTACAATATTTTAATATTGTAACATAGTATTATAAATATATGATATTAAACTATTTCAGTAGTTTTGCTTTTAGATTAATGTAATCAGATCATCACATGACATTTCTGTTCTAAAGCTTCACACTGTGGAGCCATTGTGCTGCACTCAGCTGTCTCTGCGATCACAGCTGCTTTTACAAAGTACTTCCTGCATGCCATGTGATTTTTGTTTGTAAAATAATTCATACTTTCCTTCCATGTCCCAAAGCTGTGCTCCTTTATGTTGCTCTGTCACATAAAAATGTGCTGAAGCTTGGTGCTGGGAAGGGACAAATGTTTAAAATGTGTGAATACTTCTGGGAGGCACAGTCCCTGTTCATCATGCTCACTCTGTGCTTTTGGGTCCACATATTTTACTTTGCTTTAAATCCTTTCAAAAACCTTTTATGAGATAACAAGACTATGATTAATTATCTCTGCCATGTTAACCCAAACCTTTTGCCTGGACTCCTGACCCGGCATCTTGTGATTAAAATCAAAATCAGACGTATCTTCACCAAAAACATCTCTGTCAGTGTTGCATGTTAACTTCAGGTTAACTGCTATAGACCAAATGCGGGTCAAAAGAAATTTGACTTCCTAATTTAAAGCCTTCAAATTGGGCCTCTGTTACTTTAAAAACTCCTGCTCTTTCTGAATCTCCACCTCCAGGAAGTCATCACAACATGGCTCCTCCATTAACCCTTTCATAAATTTTGCTCTCAGAAGTAGCTCCTGTAATGAGCTCAGCAGATGTTCCACCAGGTGTTTGCTAATTGCTGCTGGCTAGTCTGAAGGAGCTGACTAGGGGGGAGTTTTGGGGCATGTGAGGCGGAGGCTTGGAAGCTGCAGCTCTGATGAAGAACTGTGCTGTGGAGGCGTTTTCCACAGGTGAATGGTTGCTATGGGAGATTATAGGATTTCTCAAACATGCATGAAACAATTAAGGCAAAACTCCAGGTAGGTTTTTGATGAGGGGATAAAGGGACCAGACTGGGTTTCCCTCCGGCCTTGGACTTTTTGTCCCAACACAAACACTAAGTCTATTTCCTGGCAATTATAATTTTTTTGTTTTCTTGGCCACTTGAATGATGACAGTAAAAGACATTTGGGTTCCTCCAGGATAGTGGCTGGGTGGAGCCGTTTGATAAGTGTGTTGGTTCTGTTTGAATCACAGCGAGAACAAAAACAAACTGGAGTTTTTGTCCTGATTACACACAGAATACGATACACACGGGCTCAAACAGCCCCGGAAAGCAACCATCTCTGCTTAGAGAGCAGATCAGTAGTCAGTAGTCTGGTCTCCTGACAGAACCTTGCATGTTTCATCCTGTGGAAGCGGCGTGAGTATTCATCCAGACAGACTACTTTTCGCTCTTAAGCCTCGTCCTGATTGGTGGCTCATCATCAGAGGGGTCCAGCAGCGTGTTCTAGTCCAGTCCTCTCACCTAAAGCAGGTGCATGGCCCATGGAGTGCACACCGGCGCATGCGTCCCATCCTGACACTCAGAACGTGAGCCACATTTTCAGAGGGCAGTTCAATGATCCTCCCAACACGCCCTGCTGCTCACATCCACCCTGTGCCCGTCCTGATTCGCTCAGCTCTGCCCTCTCCAGGCTCTCAGGTCGTGTTCCACACAGGAGAGTCGGGCGGCGAAGCTCCGCATGTTCGCCATCCAAGCTGAGCGGGCTCCGTCCAGGAAAACAGCATCCGTGACATTTGGTGACTGCTTTATGAGATGTGATTAGGTGTGTGACAGGAAATTAATCAGCTGTCTCCGACTAAACCGTCGCTCTGAACCAAGCAGGCTGGGATTAAAGAGTGTCAGGCTGTGCAGCTCTTGCTCAAAACACATAGAGTCAGAATTAGCATGAAGTGGATGCAAAATGTTCAGAAATGAGTTGGGAACTGATCGTGTGGTCTGCACTCGTTGTTAATGATCATTTCTTAACAATGAACCTCTCAACATGGGGAGCTCTGACTGAAGGATGTCTTTGTCCAGATGTTTCTCTCTGGAAAAGTGTGACCTGGCCCAGGGAGGGAATGTCTGCGGCTTTCATTAAACACCAGCTGATCAGACTACAGTATTGATCCCGTCATGTGCTGAAATGCTGCTTGGCTCAGCCAGCAACCCGTCGACTTCACAAAGCGACACAGTGAGGAAGCACAAAATGCCAGTTTAAGAAGCACGAGGGAGAAATTCAGACAAGCATGTGGCATGCGTCAAAGCAAGCCCAAACCGGACGAGAGTGAAACAGCAACAAGCATCAGATGACACACACGCAGACGAAGAGAGAAACCAGAGAGAGGGACGGGTAGAGGGGGGGGGGGGAGTTTGTCCTACCTGTGGGCTCTGCTGATCCCAGCCCAGACCGTCCACCATCCCCAGTCTCTCTGCCCCGCCGGCTCAGTCAGACGTCCAGCCCGTGGCTCACAGACGTGGAGTCGTGGCTGTGCAGGACTGGTGTCTGGTTCCCAGCGAGCCACAGAGACGTCCCTCACTGCAAACGCTCAGCTACATGCAGCGGCAGCAGCAGCCACTGGATCCTCAGCAGACGCGCCATCCCTCCCCTCTCGCCTGAATTCATTAAACCTGCCTTTCCCCCCTCCCTCTGCCTTCTTCCTTCACTTCACTTCTCTGTCTTTCTTTCAGATTCTCGTGAGCATGGTTAATGCTCTGGGTGTGTGTGTGTGTATGTGTGTGTGCTGCTGCTTTCTCACATGCAGTTTCCTCTCTTGCTGTCTTCCCTCTCTCTCTCTCTCTCTCTCTCTCTCTCTCTCTCTCTCTCTCTCTCTGTCTCTCAGTGATCAGCAAGCTTTTCTTTGCTTCTCTAATTCTGTCTCTCATCCACAAAAAAGCAAATAAAGATTTATAGACATATCTAGTATTTGATTTTCAACAGAAGGAAAACATGAAAGTCCAACAGAAACACTCCTTTGAGTTAACAGTTTTACCATGCCATATAAGGGCTATTTTAGAAAAAAAGAAGACAAAATTTCCACCAGAAAAAAAAAAAAACATTTATTTTTGAAACTCAGAAATTTCCATGTTTTCTCCAGAGCATTTAATACAATTCAGCCTGATCTGCTTTGTCAGGAACTCCAGAAGACACAGGTGGAGGCCAACAGTCACCTGGATCTATGAGTGTCTCACAAACAGATGGCAAACTGAAGGACTGAGTGTCTAAACAGGTGATGAGCAACACAGGAGCATCACAGGACTCTGTACTCTGATCACTACTTCAGACTTCCAGCACAAGTCTGACTTCTGCCATCTACAGTAATACTCAGATGACTCTGCAGCTGTCAGGTTTATCAGAGATGAACAAGAGGCTGAGTACAGAGAGCTGGTGCAGCGCTTTGTGTCATGGAGGGAACAATCATCTCATCTTAAATGTGAACTAAACAAAGGAGATGATTGTCGATTTCAAACCATATTTCCATCATGGGAGAAGAAGTGGAGGTGGTTGAGGAATTTAAATACCTCGGTGTTCAATTGGACAACAGACTGGACTGGAGACGCAACAGTGAAGCATCTATAAGAAGGAACAGAGCAGACTGGACGTGTTGAGGATGATCAGATCATTCAGGGTTTGTACCAAGATGCTGTAGCTGCTGTCATCTGTTGGGGCAGCAGCATCAGGAACAGGGATTTATAAAGGCTCAACAACCTGATAAAGAAGGCTGGTTCTGTTCTGGTTCTGTTCTGGTTTTGTTCTGGTGACAACTGAGGAATCTCTGGAGATTATGACGCCAAAAGAAAGGATCTTACATCAAATTATGGACAACCTTGACCATCCTCTTGGGAAAACAGAATGCCTTTAGTTAGAGGTTTCTGCAGAACCACAGTAACACAGACGGCTGGAGGAGATCCGTCCTGCCCACAGCCATCTCCATCTCCAATAACTCTGAAAAAAATACGAGTTACAACATTTCCCTTCAAGATTAATAAAATATATTTTTTTAATTGAATTTAACCGAATATCCAGTAAGATGGCAGAAGTTGCCCTGAAGGTCTGGAAGTAGAAAAATATGCAATAACTATTTTCAGGCAGAATTCTACGACTACTTTCTGCTTTCCTGTTGAATTTGTGCATTTTGTTTTCTTCAGGTTTTCGCTGTAGTGTAACCTTCCTGTGTGTCTGACTCACACCCACACACAGTACATCCTGCACTTTGGGTCACAAACTCTCAGAATGTCACTGCAGAGACATGTCAGTCTGCTGCTGTCTCACAGCGTCTCCAATCGGTTTTCACTCCCTCTTTAATTTTTTTAAGCACACATCTGTGTGTTTCCTGATGTCTTAGAGTCTGAGTGACGTCCTGCTGCTGTATGTGTGCATATAAAAACCGTCTCCTAAGCGGAGCCGTCCTCCTGGTTCTTTCTGCTGCCTGGAGGTTTCTACTTCTCCACGGCACTCAAGCAAAGTTTGCTCGGCTCCCACCCATCTTTGCTCAGTGGGAGCCACCGAGCAAAGATCTGAAACTTTACAGAAGAACAACAAACATGGCACAAACAGGAAATCAACATTTAAGCTGATTCTGTCCCCATAGCAGCCAAGAATGTGTTTGCTTTCTTAAAAAAAAGAAGCCTGATTTCTTTTGTAAAGAGAGCCTGACATCCACTGATAACTCTTAAGCCCTGGAGCGTGGATTTGGGGACGCAGCAACGCAGTTGGATGACGTCAGCACACAGCATGGCCAGATGTCATGTGACATGGTGCTAATATAACATCAGCTATAGGCAGAAAGAAAAGAGTGGTCTTTGGAGGCGGCGGTAAAAAGAAATGACTTTAACTTTAGTTCAAATGCATGCAGGTGAGTGCGATGTGAACAGCCCAGTGTTGTTTCGTTTGTGATCAGAAGATCCAGCTCAGCCTGACGAGAATCAAATACTTGGAGCTTTTTTAACCAGCCCCTTATGCTGGAAGCCTTGTCTGGACATACAAATATAGTTAGTTTTTTTGTTTCTTTTTTTTGTTTCTTTTTTTTTAGAAATTGCTGCTTAGTAAATGTGGTGTGGCCACGACTGTTACATTGTCTGTCATATCTGACTTTGTGTATTACTACCCAGAGTAGGGAGCTGATAGAAAAAGCAGCTCCAGTTGAACTATTTCAGCAACTCCAGTCGCTCAACACGTTCAACGCGAACACAGTTTGGTCAGGGAAGGGATCACAGACATGAGACACGAAGAGGGAACTGCGCCTTTAAATGTTTGCACACCTGAGCAGGTTTTGTTTCTTTTAAATCAAACCTCGTGACTAAAAGTGTCTCCGGCTCAGACAGAGATGGCATGAACGGCTTTCCTCGGCAGCAGAAGCAGCAGTTGCACAGGAACGGACTTCACCGTTGGTTACTGCGAAGGCCATGAGGCGAACACCTGCACAACTTTCGCACCGAGGATGTTCTTTGTTTGACTTTTGGAGAACTCCTAACCGTGACGGCCGACTTCAAATGGATCTGCCCCCACTGACAGTTGGCTCACTTCCTCTAGATGTGCCTTCTCTTTGCTGTGAGACTCACTATTTACACACGCAGGTGGAGAGGTGAAATGTGCTCACATGTCATCACTGAGTGCACACTGGCAGTTGAAACCACTTACCGTCACCCGAGCAGCTCTTCGTTTACATACTGGCCTCCGTGCGACGGCAACAGAGGAGAACTTTTTCTACTCCCTGCCTCTTGGCTGCAAGTTTTGGCTGTTTCATCGAGAATAAACATGAGCAATTTCTTGCCATGGAAATGATGCTGCCGGAGTCATTCACCTCCCCGTCTCCCCCACCCACTCATTCAAGCACCATTCATCTGCTTCCACACCTCCTCCACAGTGTGTGAATCAAAGGGCTGAGAGAACTCAGTCAGGCTCTCCAGAAGCTTTGGTAGCATTTCAGGCCTGAGCACATGCCCGGGACGAGGCTGTCAACTCATTTACTAAAAGGAGTGGGTTGGGTTCGTGTTTTCCTGTTTTCGTCTGGCTTTGGCATCAGACATTGGTTCCGGTGATGCCAGTCGTTTCTGAGAAGGCAAATGCAACCCCTGACTTACACTGGAGAAATTTAGGACAAATCATAGGCATGGAGAAGTTGCTAGGTTCAGCACCGTTACAATAGGAACCAAGGTGAGGACAAAATGAAACGGCTGGAGGCAGGGAATTATTTTGTAGAAATAAAACAAAAAACAAAACAGCAACAAAACAGGCACGTCAAAATTGAAACCCCAGTTGTGTCAACTCAATATTTCAGTTCACTGACATATTATCCTCAGTCAAGTCAAAGTAGTTTTTAGCTATAGATATTGCACACAGCTACATAAAACCACATTTCCTGTCCATTCTATCAGACAGAGATGAGATTTATTTTTTTATCTTAATTTCCGGTATTGTCACATTAAATTGCCAGTGTATAGGTAAATGGACTTTTCGAGCTTTACATCGTGTTTTAATTGTATGCCCTCATCAAAAACATACCTGGGATGTTGCCTTGGTTTGAGAAATCCTTGAATCTCCCTTGGCAACCATTAAGCTGTGTAAAATACCTGGCTGGACGTAGCCCCGCCTTCAAGGCACAGCTCCTCCTCAAAGCTGCAGCTTACAAGATTCTAAGTTTCTGCCTCACAGCGCAGTCCTCCCCTGAAACTCCCTCACTCAGCTCCTTCAGACAAGTCAGCAGCAATTAGCAAAGACCTGGTGGAACATCTTGTGAGCTCATTATAGGAGTTACTTCTCAGAGCAACGCTGGGAAAATTTGTTAAAGGGTTAATTTAAGAGCAGGAGTTTTTAAAGACAGAGGCCCAATTTCAAGGTAGTAAATTACAAAGTCAAATTTCTTTAGTCATATATATATCATTTTTATTACAACTGAGAATAACAGTTTTTTGATTGTGCTAGAAAAAAGTTTTCTTTGTGCCTGAAGAAACACATAATATTGCCCCTTTAATATGTTAAAGGGGATCCTTTGTTTTCTAAATATCCTCAGATTTTAACTCTGTTCTGCCTTTTCTTTCTCTACTGTCTGATCTGAGCTACGTTCACATCCAGCCTAGATACAACAGAAAGCCCAGGACTCATTGATAGGACACTGATCTTTCTGCGTATCCCGAGGAAGAAAGCATCCTTCGAATGAGCCGACACTGACACCAAACACTGTGAACTTTTGTCCACTTGCATAAATCTGCCTAAAATAGCTAAATTAATACACGCCATGCATCAGCTGAGATCAAATTAAAGCAAGAGATTCATTCATTCATTGTTCAGCAATATTTCCCAGAAAGACCACGCTGCCAAGAATAGATTCACTTCAGTAAATATTTCTATCAGTCACAATTATGAAACTGCTTTTTAGCAGCAGCAGGAAAACAATTTTCTTTAAAGCCAATCTGTGCCTCTGACACCCATGAGCAACAGAGATAAAGGTTAATCAACAGCGATCAATTTATTGACATCGTGCCACGGTCTGAATTTTCAACCTCAATTACCGCCAGTCAGGGGCGGATCTACTGGGGTGGCATGTGGTGGTATTTGCCATCCCAAATGAGAGCCTTGCCACCCCTGTTGCCACCCCAGCTGGCGACAATGAATTCAATAAATAGTTATGGCAAATCGGACATTAAGCGCATGTCCGATTTGCACTTAATGTCCGATTTGTTATCGGAATCTCTTTTTTCCGATAACATTGAATGCAACACAATGTAACCTGACATCACCAGCTTGAATTTACCAAAAATATTAACTATTGTCAAGGCCCTCTCTACTTTGAAGGCAATATTATGCGAGTAAAAATGTCAAATTTGAACAGCGCTTGTTATCTTCCCTGCGTTCAAGTTTTTTCTTCTCTTTGTGGAGTTTTTTAAGTAAATGAAAATGTGCAATACCGCCACCATCTGGTCTGGAGCGTAAACTGGAGCTAATGCCGATGATTATCAGGATTTACATCACACATCTGAAAATTTTTGAACAATACAACACAGCATTTCCTGAAGATGCACTGAGCAACACCTTAAAAGCCTATCCGGTGAAAAAAGACTAGTCACAGAGATGACTGACTTTAACAAGAATGTAATTGAGAAATGTGCAAGGCAGAAGGAAAGGAGGGCACAATTTATGTTCAAATAGTGCTATTTTTTAAGATTTGTTTTGTTTGTTTTTCATTTGTCTGTTTGTGTGCGCCCCCCTCAGTTTTTTTAGCACCAGCCGCCACTGGTTATAACGAACTGTTCTTACCTAATGTTTTGTGATAACAACTATAGTCTACAGAACAAAGACAGAAATATTTACAGAAAGAGATGTTCAAGAAGAATAATTGCAAAGGCAGAAATGAGAAAAAAAAACACTATTTATCTTAAACTCCTAAGAATTAATTGGCTTTAACTCTTTTGAGTTAAAGGAATTCTGTTAAAAAACAGAAACACCTGCTTTAAAAGCAGCCTTAAAAGGTTCCTTTCTGTGAGCATCCTATGTATCATCTGATATTGTTCGGACAGGTTCAGATTTAATATAATTTGCCTTGTTAAATTTCCTGTTCCCAAGTTCTCTGACGGGGCCCAGATAATGAGTCAGATTTCTAAGTTTTAAAATGTTATCAGAAAGGTAGAAAGTTTGCAAATTATTTTCCTTACACTTTACAGTTATGCAGCACTTTGTGTTGATCTGAAGTAATCATCTTTGTTGTAAAATATCTTGAAATTTGTGGCTGCAGCATTGCAAATGCTAGAAATAGTTATGGGATGTGAGCACTTCTGCACATCATGGTGCTTCTTAGAGAGCCCTAAATATTGTATGTTTATGTTATTTCCCTCAGTTACTCAACATACAGTATGTTACAGAAACTCACAGTTTCAGTGTTGGGGTCACATTGTATTTGGGAAATGTTTGATAGTTGTGCACATAAGAAAAAAATAATGTAGTTTACTGCTAGGTGAAACGCTAGTTAAAATCAAACCTACTTGGAGATACTCAGACAATGTGTATATATATTTATAAAAAAAATCCCTTCTCACCCTTCCGCAGGTCGACTCTTTCATCCTCTGAGCTCGGGTCCTCTACCAGAAGCCTGGGAGCCGCAGTATCTTGGCTGTGCCTAGAACTGCACATTTCTGGACTGAGATGTCTGATGCTGTTCCTGGGATCCTGTTTTAGCCACTGCTCCAGTTTGGGGGTGACTGCCCCGAGGGCCCCTGCGCTCCTCGGCCCTGTAGACGCAGGGTGAATCCTAGCAACCTGTGGCCTCTTTGCCGGGAGCACTGGACGCCAGCTGATGGTGTAGACCCACCGATTTCTGCCAGGATCGGTTTGGTAAATGCCAGGTCGCTGACAAATAAAACTTTGGTCTTTAGGGATTTCTTTTCCTCTCATTGATTGGATGTTTTATTTATGACAGAATCATGGACAAGTGGTTTGGTGACTCCAGCATTTTTAAAGAACTTGAACCGCGGAACTGCGGCTATTTTAATGCTCCAAGGATGTCGGGGTCCGGTGGAGGAATAGTGACTGTTTTCAAAAGTTGTTTTACTTGTAAGCAGTAAAATAACTACTATTGGATTAGCTTTGAGATGTTATTTCAAATTCATCCTTTTAAAGTTTTGTGAAAGATGACAAAACATATAGATGACCGTCTCCCTGTCAAGGAGAGGTTACAGGGTAACTTTTCCTACTTAACAAAGGTGAAACGATAAAGGGATGAATGGATGAATGCCAGTGGGTTTTTTTGTATCCTGTCTATATGATTTTGTTTCATCATACAGAATAATGTTTCAATGACTGAATGAATATGTATTGTCTTCAAATGTATGGGATAATTTTTCCCTTCTCACTATAAAAATTGTAGAAATGTCCTTTCATATAAGACTCATGTTGTCTCTGCCTGGCAGAGCTTTCCATCCAGAATTGCTTCATGATTGATTGTCCTACTCTGTATTGTGCACAATTCATAAATAAACATGATTGAGTGATTTTACCTGAACAGTGCTTGTAATAGTTTTTTTCCACAACAATGGACAAAAACATTAAAGGCTCTCAAGTAAAAGACTTGGCGGTTTTAGCTAATGTTGGACCCATGAGCAACATGCTAACATTAGCATATTAGCCTGCAAAGACTTTTGTGCGTCATTCTTTTTAAAGAAAAATCAAACTTTAACTATATATGCAAGTAGTAAAGGCATACATGACACATGAAAACATACTGAAGACGAATAACTCGCCTTTAAAGAATCTCTGCTTCTTCCAATGTTCAAGTCCATAAACGTTCTAGAAGCTTCCCACACTTTCCTGTGCACCGCTGAGCTGAAGCGTTCACTCCAGTAACAAAAATAGTCAAATCCAGTTTACTCAAAATAACGTAGTCTTGTACTTTTCTCAGGCCAAACATGTACATTACTCACATTACTTGAGTTGAATAAACAATTTAGTGAGACTTGAGTAAAGCATACAAGCCTAATTTAAGTAAGAAGCCAAGATACTGCGCAGAACCCTCAAGCTCCCAGGCCTCTGGTAGAGGACCGAGCTCAGAGGATGAGAGAGAGAGAGACCAAGAGAGAAGGGATATAGGCATATGCTACCACCCCTGAAAAAATCCCTGCCCCCCTCTTGCCACCCCATAGATATTTTTCTAGATCCGCCCCTGCCGCCAGTCTTGACACAACTTTGTTTAGTCGTGATTTTAACACAGCAGGTCTCTTTTAATTGCTGATATGGATTTCACCCGACTCATGCGTGTCAGTTTGTACATCACCTTTCACACTGTGACCATTTGTGACCTCCAACATATCATCGACTTCAGAACTTGCAGAAAATACAGCTGGAAAGGATTTTTAAATTAGTTAAAAATAAACAATGAAAAACAAAAGACATTCTGGGTGGATGGTGGTTCAGACTGTGGGTAGAACAGATGTTTTACTGCCATAAGGCTGTAGGTTTGATTTCAGCTGTTACATGATGATGCACCTCAGAACTATGTGAGACGTAGCAGTTTGCTATCAGAGCTATCGGTAACATGTCGTCCTGTTTCATGCAACTATTGCAACCAAAACATTTTTGCTTAGACGAAGGATAAAAGTTACGTCCAACCACGCCGCTGTGTTGTTAGATTGTTAGCTAAACACGAAGTAGAACTGTCTGCGACTCACTGAAACGCTGCATGTAGAGGATTTTAATATCATGTCCGTGTGAAAGACCAGAATTCCCGTCATGAAGACTCCAGCATTGCTATTTACCTTAGATAGCATTCAAAAGCTTGACTTCAATTATTAAAATTTTAATCAAAAGAAGACGCATAAAATTGGTTTAAAATATTCACACTACCACAGTCGTAGCTTCCCTGTGGATGTGTCAAAGATGGTCAGAGCTGCAGAGCTGATATTTGATCCGTGCCGTGTCTGTTGCTTTTATTTTTCTGCACTCTGCAAGTGCTAACTACTTCTGACCTTTTGGTTCTTGCTTCTTGGTAATGTTGGTTAACACCTTTACTACATAATTTAAACAAAACACCCTGCCCATTAAAATGTACTGCCTTGAGGTATTGCACCAGCCAGCATGACTAGATTTACAGTTAGCTGCTGTCGGATATGGAGGACCAAATAAAAACAGAAATATATTGATATTTTGTTTTTTCTTATACTACCGTTTGCTCCTCTTACATTGCCTCCTCTCCTCCTTTTCTACCCTTCCTTCTCCTTTCACTTTCCACTATGCATGTCTGCCTCATTATGCAAATGAGGAGGGCGGAGTCTAAAGACATCAACATCTGACTATTGGCTGGTTAGCATTACACCCCATTGGCAACAACAAAGATGGTTAGCAATATATCAGTGAGCTAAAGCTCAGCAGTTATATTGGAAAATAATAATGCTACAACTCCTGACTGTTATTTTTTGCGTGTTTGCTCAGACAGAACTTGTGTTGCAAGTCGCTTCACCACGGCTGAAAAACCACTTCATCCCGACGCAAGACGTTTTGATTAAAAAATGTGACTCTTTTCAAACTGGCGTGTTTCCATTAAACTAATTTATGTTCATAATTTGCAAAATTTGCCCAATTTTATGGTCAATGAAAATGCAGTTAATGTTGCTGTTGCCTCTATGACCAGTTCCAGACTTGTCCTGTCCGTTTATAGTTTCTTTTTTTGTGCGTGTCTTTTTTCGTCATTTTGTCTTCTGTCTGGAAACAGTGTTAATATTTTAGGGTGACTCAGCCGGAGTTTCATCTCGAGTCCAATAAAGAATCCGCGGAGGGAGCAAACGAACAAACACTTTCCAACCTCAAAGAGCTGGAAGCTCATCAGAGATAAATGGCTAATTTATCATGTCGGCCATGTTGGTGAAAGTTAAGGCTCTGCTGGTCCATTCCAAGGCCATGCTGTCTGAAATAACAGCCCAGCAATCTCTGCTGCTCTGCACAGAGGCAGATGGTCGTGACTTTCACCCACTTCCTGTGAGCCTGAGTGCGAACAACAGCCACACTGGTGTTAAGACTGTTAAACAGCAGAAGTTGTGTGCTCTCTGTGGCTGCGTACGAAAGTCTGTGACGCAGAGATATGACATTAGAATTTCAGAAGACAGGGGAACTGAGGACAAAGTCATTTTAAATCAAGTCACAGATCAGCCTTTTTTTTTCCAAGCAACTAACTACTCAAACGCTATCACCAAGTGTTTGTCTGATCCTTAAACATGCATTTCGTTGCTAACTTTACCCAGACCTGCAGATGTTGTTTTAAGAGCTCCTTGTGAGTCCTGATGAGTGGCAGTGAAACAGCAGGGCTCGATGTGCTAATTCATTCAGAGTATTTTCTCTCGCCGGCTGCTGGGGTAGGTGGCCCAAAATGGAGCATTTTTAATTAACGACTGCTGACACACAGCCATTCTGGAAACCAGCAACTAACAAGTCTTATTATTCCTGAGGTGAATCAGAAGCACCATGCCGCGGAGCAAATAATTCAGGAGGAGAAGAAGAAATGAGGACATGATCTCCAGGTGATGAACACTTAATGTTGTCTCCTAACATTTACTCAAAATTATGTTACATTAATGACAACATGTTTATTTATTTTCTTTCTTTAGACAGGAATTATAAAGTTTGTATTAAGCTTTAGAGTTAACTCTAACCATTGTTGAGTGAGTCATTTCCACAGCTAATCCATTAAATGGACCAATTGTCCGGGTGACATTTCAAGAAATTTACTTTTTGTCATAAACAAAAAAAAATAGTCTTGCTAAATATTTTGAAGGGTGAACTTAAGGAAACTTTTCCAGGAAGCAGGGCCGGATAGTTTCACTACATTTATCAGGATAAATCCAGATTAGCATGTAGGAATGTAAAGACGCTGTGTTGGGGAAGGTCTTCCAGGCTTTCTGAATATCCATCCATCCATTTTCTTTACACCCTTCTCCCTTACTGGGGTCTGGAGGGTTGCTGGTGCCTCTCCAGCTAACGTTCCGGGCAAGAGGCGGGGTCAACCTGGACAGGTTGCCAGTCTGTCGCAGGGCAACACAGAGACACACAGGACAAACAACCATGCACACACACACTCACACACACACCTAGGAACAATTTGGAGAGGCCAATTAACCTAACAGTCATGTTTTTGGACTGTGGGAAAAAACCGGAGTACCTGGAGAAAACCCACACATGCACAGGGAGAACATGCAAACTCCATGCAGGAAGACCAGGACCGGGAATCGAACCCAGAACCTTCTTGCTGCAAGGCAACAGCTCTACCAACTGCACCACTGTGCAGCCGCTTTCTGACTATTTTCTACATTTTTAACATGTATTGAACATTTTGTGTTGTCCCAGATGACCAGTAAGATTATTAAGAATGAAGGTACTGATACTAACCTGCATGTGGGTAGCATCTGCTTCTTTGAGACACGTGTCTGGCTTTATTTATGAAATATCTGGAATTCTAATTTAATTTTGCCGCGTAAACAATGGCGTAAGTTTAGGACACTGGGTTCTGCTTGGCCTGCTCTCCTCTCCTCTGCCCTCCGGTTGCTTTAAAGCAAGAGACCACAGATGCGTGCGTCTCTTAAGTTGCTGCAGCTTTATGTGAATTTTGGAGTGATGCTGCAGAAGCTAAAGTGTAGTTGCTGTGACAGTTTTGCAGTGTTTTCTCCAAAGTGCTGGATTAAAAACAAAAAAAAACAAAAAAACACCAGCAGTATCCATTATTAAAAACTCTTTTACAATCTTCTGTAATGTTAAAACTTGTGAACCAAAATACAATTGATTATGAATGCAGAAACACAGACTGCAGATGTTAATACTTCAGTTTTCTACATAACACATTAAAGCTTGAACAGCCTGTCAGGAGAGTTAACCCTTTAATACTTTTAATAAACATTCCAATGTGCACAAAACGTTCTCAACATTCTGCTAATGTCAGAAAAGCAAAATGTACATAAGTATGACACGTAATTAAATTCCACGTAAATGAACTTGTTCATGTGATAAGTCATTAAAAACACGCAGTGTTCCCGTCGTCCTCCCACCACTTCCTGTTGTCTTCTTTGTGTTTTCTGCCAGTAGTAACATCTGGTGGTTGATCACATTTCCACTGCAGTTCAATGCAGCCGAAAAACCACGTCATGCTGACGCAACAACAACTTCTTGAAAAACACACACACATATATATATATATATATATATATATATATATATATATATATATATATATATATATATATATATATATATATATATATATATATATATATATATATAAAGTTTTTTTGTTTGTTTTAAACAGGTTTACGTTAAGCAGATTTATTTTTCATAAATCCAATGTGCTTAATTTGGGTGAACCTATAGGCAGACTGAGACAGGATGTGACATCATCACTACTTCAGTTCATTGGAGGTATTTGCTCTGTGAATCAGGGGCTGGGATAAAGTCCACAGCAGTGGACGTCGCTCAGGCCAATTACTCAGGCAGAAGAGAGTTTCTGGCTCAGCTTCAATTATTTTCACAGTAGTAAAGGCTCTGAAATAAATTCCTGATTAAATGAAGTTTGAACATTAGATGCAAACATTTCTATTACCAGTCTAACTCAAGCTCCTGAGGCAATCATTCAGCCTGACTCTAAATCTTCTTGATTCAATGTGTCTCACTGCCAGAGGATGAACGGTGAAGTATTATAGCCAAATCGACTTTTCCATACACAGGAGGACGTAAATCTTCCCGTTGTCTTCGGTGCAGCAGGCTTTTATTTTCTGCTGCTCTGTAATATGTTATCTGAACTTCCACATTGAGCTTTGCATGCTAATCACGTTTCGAGCATCAGTTTTTTTTGGGGGGGGGATGCAGGAAAGTGTAGTGGATCAGTGTTCACTGCCAGCAGATGACCAGCAGCGGAAATGAAAGACAAAGACCCAGAGAGATCACATGAGGCTTAAGGGGTAAACTAATCAGATGACCGTTCAGTTGGGGACTCACTAATTTGCTTATTGCTCGTTCGTCTTTCCTCTCACGACGCAGCATGGATGATTCTGATTAGATTGTTTTCACTAATGTCTTGCTCTCCAGCCACAGTTTTCTTATGTCTCTCGTGCCTTGAAGAAATTATTTACCCTGATTAGCTCAGATATGCAAACAAAGCTAAGCAACACTCTTAATTTTAACTTCTTACAAACTCATAATGAAAGGTGCCCAGAAAACAGAAATGCACCATTTGTCACGCTGCTGCATGTTTAAGGAAACAAGTTTTCTGACTCGGTTAAAGATCAGTTTGAAAAAAAAAAAGTGATTTTCCAGAAAACGTGTGTTTGTGGCGTTTATGTTTCACAGCAGTGGCTCCAATAACCAGGAAAAAATGGCACAAATTGAAATTACGAGAATAATTAACAGAAACACTCTCTAAGAACCCCCCCACCCAAAAAACACGTTTTTAATCAAAAGTTTCTGCGCTAAGATGAGGTGGTCGATCGGCTGTATCGAAATAGATGTATTTCACAAAAACACTTTTTTCGCATCACATGTGATCAGCAGCCTGATGTTACTACTGGCAGAAATGATGAGGAAGACAACAGGAAGTGGAAGGAATGATGGTGGTTTTGGATTCTCAGTTGTTTCTCAGCATCACACAGTTCATAAAAAATGATGTCATTCGCCGTCATTTCATACGTAGCTGCTCCCACCTGTAAGCGGATTGTCTCTTGTCATTTCTTATTTCATGGAAACACCACAACTGCTAAACTGCGTTTCTTCAATATGAGCAGAATATGGTCAAAGATGAGCACACATTTGTAATGGAAACACAGCTCATGACCTCTGGGTGACCCTCCAGTCTGCCTGGGTGACCAACATCTGCTAGTCTTACACATAAAGCTCAAACCTCAGCTGCTGACAGGTCATTTACTTCTTTTTACACCGACACAGCTCGTTTTCTCACCTTCTGAAAGGACAGATGGGGAACAGAATGAAGCTTTTTAACACTGCTCAAGTTCCAGATCCATAGTTTGAAAAAAATAGTTAATTGCCGGGAGCTGAAGTGTTGGCGCCTCCAGAGAGGGTGATTATCATAGTCTGTATTAACTTCCTCTCTTGGTTCTACAAGAGGATTTGAAAAAGCATTTCAAAGAAAGATATGAAATAATTCACGTTTACATTATGGATATTGCCCTTTGTCTCTTCTTTTGCTCATTAACATTCACAAAGTCAAGTTTATTTATATGGGACATTTCTGCAACAAAGCACTTCAAAGTGTTTCACATGATAAAAACATAGTACAGTAACCAATTATGAGACAAGCAAATGCCATCTTCAAATATAATGAACAATATTCCAGTTATTATTATTATTATTGAGAAGCAGCTCTGAACAGGGGAGTTTGTGTTGGAGGGCGAATGTCTGAACTCTGGAGCTTTGTCTTGCTGATTACAGAATTCATCATCCATATGACCAATGGTACAGATAAATACCAAAGAAAAAAAGCATAAAAGTAACATGAAACACATTTGAATTAAAAAAAAAAAACATTAAAAGGTTTGGCTGTAAAAAAACAAACAAACACTGAGAGTGATCCATTTTTGACGCTTTTAACTGCCATCCTCAAAATGCTGACATGTAAATCAAGTAAGGCCTAAAACTGACGGGAATCAGATTTAGGACACTTGTCAGATTATTTCCAACCCCACAGAAACTCCTCCCTCCGTGAAACACGTCATGAACAGGACGATTTGATGAGCGTGTTTTTTTTACCTGTTTGGGCAAGCCTTGCTGATCTGTGCAGCAGGCCTGTTAATTCGCTGCACAGCCTCGACTTCATTAAGAGGAAGCGTCTGAGCGGCTGAACTCTGTGAAAACCCTCTCATTCATCTTCCTGTTGACGTTAAACAAAAACAGCAAGCTTCCCTTTTGCTTCGGCTGAGTCATTTGCCCCGAGCAAGCGAGCTCGTCGTCACAGCCCGTAAATCAGATGCACGTACATTCAAACAAGAACGGAGCTCAGATTTAAACCCAGTGTCACAGTGACAAGAAGCAGAATCTCTGCCCAGCAGTGAGACGACCGACGACATTCATCTTCATATAACCACGTTCAAAAGACAGAGGCACCTAAACTATAAGCAAAAAAAACTAATTATCAACGCGATTGGCGCAAGATACTAACGTCTGTGTTCCCAATGTGGCTTTGTAACAATCTGATGTGATCTGTTTTTTCACCTCTCAATACATGACTAACGGCCTGAACACATGCAGGCTCCCTTGTGTCAGGACTGGGCTTGCTGGTTGTGTCTCATTGAAACTGTACTTACACCTGAAAGAGGAACGTATAAAAGTAAATATGTGACACATTGTCTGATACATTTAGGGCTTTTGAAGCGTTCATTTTCCAGTCTGGAATAATTAAACAGTAAATAAGTTCAATGATCTTTCAAGGCAAGAACTGCATGTTTGTAGCCGCGCAGATCTGAGGACGTTGTGGGTTTTCTGTAAAACTCTCAGGGTCACATTTGGACATGAATGTAAATGAAGTCATTTGGAAAATTTAGGACACCCTAGTAAATATTTAGTCTTTTGGAAATGTTCTATTGTTTCTATTGCAAATGTGCGCAAATCTTTGTCTTTATATTCTGCTAATGTCAAAAAACTACAATTTCAAAATTGCGGTGTTTCAGTCAAACAAACAAACAAAATAAACACATGCAAACACGTCTGATCACCGGATAAGTCCTTCAAAGTCACAGCAAACTTGGCAGTTAAATGAGATATATTCATAATTCAGTCACGGTGCTGGCGCTCGTCGTCTATCAGCCAATCAGAGGAGACGTCAGGGAAACAAGCCCCTTATACATGGGAGAGGAGATGTATTGGAAAATTGTATTCTGTTATTTTTACAGAAGGTTTATGGATTCAACACGTCAGAATGACTCACAACTTTGCATGAGGTGTGTGGCCTGTGAGAGCTCTCCATCAGCCGCCTGTCGTCTTCTTTGGCGTTGTCACCAGTGGTATCATCGGGTTGTTGATCACATGATTCACGACTCGTGTGATTCCAGAAGAGGGTTTCCATTTCAGTTTGGCAAAATACACTAAGTTCGAGAAACATCACTTCATCCCAGCGCAAAAACTTTTAATCAAAGTATGAATGTTATTTTTATTTGAAATTGGTGTGTTTTGATCAGATAAATGAATTTTTCTAATTTCAGTTTGTGTAATTTCATGATTAATGGAAATACAGCTGATGAATGCACATATTTTATCTGTGGAAAAGGAAAGTGACCTAACATGCACATAAAACACCTAAAATTGTTTGACTTAATAAACAAACGGTAAAACACAGCTGAGGAAAAAAGTTAGAAGAGCTTAAACCTTAACAGCAAAATTTATACTACATCCCAGAAACAGTTTAAGGTAAAGAAAATGTGAAAAATGATGGGCAGATTCTTCTCTGCAACTGCTTTCTCAGCAAAATCAGCAAAAAGGACAAGTTGCTGAGAAAGTTTCTGAAACAGAAAGTTAAGTATTACCTGGTAAAAAAAAAAAAAAGACTTCCCAGAAATGTCTCTCCAGAGATTTGTATGTCAGAAAACTTGTATCGTTGTAGAGTCACCTGAACAGGAGGATAGTTTCAGTGATACGACAGTGTGGAGACGGTGACAACATGCAAACCAGGGACGATGTCACAGAGTTTGGATACTCACTAGCGGTGCCAGTTGCTGTACACACTCCAACAACGGAAAAAAAGCAGATAAAAGAGTTCACAATCCAGTACTCAATAGTCAGTGAGACAATCTAGATCGATAAGCAGGCAGACAGAAGACGGCAAACTGGCTCCAGAGAATATTCAGAGTACACAGGAACATGAAACAAGGTTCAGAACCAGAACAAGCACCAGGTCAGAGGGCAGATTAGAAACAAAGGCATGTGACAGAGCACCAAAGGCTGACAACGGATGATGTTACTCTGAATGAGTGCAGAACAGGTGTTTCTATGAGCAGGACCACAGGTGAAAGCAGTCGGCGGGGCAGGAGGGGCAGAGAACAGAGGGGCTGCATGAAACGTGACAGGAAACAGAAAAAACCCAGAGGTCAGTGAGGTCAGTAAGGACTTCTGTAGCTCATGATGTCAGAAAACCCTTGTAGTTTTAAGAAGGCCTCACATTTGACAGCAAGTGAGGTTATTGTTGTGAAACCTGCACCGTCAGCTATGAGGGCAGGAGTAAAGTCGCAGTAGTGGCTGTTTAACTTTGACATGCAGGCATTTATCGTAACTCCGTTGGTAGCGTGGTTGCTATGGAAATTGTGCCTGGTCTCCTGTCTTGCTGAAATCAAGCAACGCTCTCAGGAAATTGTCGCCATGCAGCTAAGGCTACTCTCCACGTGCCAGGAAAAAAACTCCATGCATTAAGATCTTTGTTTGTGAACGTCGGCCACAAGGTTGAAACTGATGAGGCTAAAACTGATCATGCATCTGCTGACCCCACCCAGCAGAACGGCTGTGATTCATCCTGAAAGCATTGAGTGTCTTCTGGTTTCACCGCAGGTTTAACTGTGTGTGTCTTCCTCTGGTGAGGTCAAATGCTCTCGCCGGAGGCTCAGAGAGCATTTGACGCAACTAAGCTCCAAAACTAAACCACAGAGTTCTGCTTCGCAACACAATTCGGCTTATGTCACCAGGAACAGATACAGTAACAGTCATGTACTGCAAATGTGGGTAATGTTTTAGGAGCACTTGAGCAACTCTGAAGCTTCCAGTTACTTAAAACCACTGGGGATCCAGGGTCAGAGATGAAAGGCTGAGGAAATGAAAACATTCCAGTTTGTCCCAGATATGTATGTTTTCCACTGCTATCAATAGCTCTCGCTTTGGGAACCGCCGCATATCATTCATCAGCTTGTTTAGCCGTTTTGTCTCCTTGACAATTCCCCTTTAAAGAGAATAGTTCCACAGACTGACTTCCATAAATATACACAAAGTGAAGCGACATGACCTGCTAGCTTATTCGTTCTCTAGCTCCAACCTCATTTCCTGAAAGATTTCCACATTTTTGATCAGGATCTCAGGGAATACAGATTCCCTGGACATCACTGACCACCAAGATGAAGAACAGAAGCTCAGATCCCTTTTGCTCCAAGTGCCTGGCTGCACTAAGATGCATTGTGTCTTTGACACCAGAGGAGGCCTCTGACTGTATGTCCCCAATGGTTGTTGACAGGTTACTTGCACATCCACTGGGTTATTTTGACAGGTGCCACTCCTGGCTGCATCCTGATTTAGTACAGAATTGTGGGCTTAATGAAAAGTGTGCTACCTGCTTAGAGGTAGATGTTTTCAAAAAGGTACATGCTTATTTATTCTGACAAACCCTCTCTGGAAGACTTTTTTTATTTTTTATTTAAAATATAACATTTCTAATTCAAAAGCACTGTATTTATCCCAAAGGGAAATTAAATGCTGTAACATTCAAATTCTTCAAAGAGTTGTAGGTGGTGACGGCTGCTGTCAGGAAGGATCATCGAAATGCTGTAAAAACGTTGTTGAAAGGTTAGTAGAGGAGTTTTGTTGCAGTAGCTTCCTGAAGGTGGAGTTTCTGAAGGAGGAGTTTGTAAAGAGACATTAGTGTCATGAAGTGTGGGTTTGTTGGTGGTGGACCAAAATCCAGGGAAAGAAAGGAGAAAACACAAACATTGATGGAGCTAGAGCAGAAATACAAAGCAATACATTCTAGGAAAAGTAACTAGACGGAGGCACGAGAAGGACATGGGGAAGACGGGAGATGATGTTAGAATCCGGCAGGAAGTGAGTGAGAATGAGAGGCTTAAGCACTGGGGAGGTAGAAATGCTGAACAAAAGACCTGGGCTGATGAGCTAACTGATAACAGGTGTGAATGGAGGAAGCAGGAGGCAGACGGAGGAGAGCGAGAGAGAAAGTGAGACAGAGGCATAGGGGGCGAGGGAGAAAATAAATCTAACACTAAAGAATTACAGACATAAGAAATGAAACGAGACTTACCAAGAAGAACTAGAAGTAATAAACCTGAAATACTGAGGACTGAACTAAAGTCTAATCAAAACATAGAAACAAACAAAACCCAACTAAACAACCCAACATGTGACACAGACGCCAATTTCAAGGCATTCATTTATGATGAAAAACTTATATTTTATATTACTTAAAATATAACTTTAAGTTATATACAGCATACATACATCTTTATATATACAGCATCGCAACCCAGAAAAGGAATTGGAGCAAACTTAGAATCCAGAAAAATTCTTACAGAACAGGAACACTTAGTTTTTATTATTACTTAGAAACTGTGGAGTGCTCATTACTTTTACAAATTTAGAGCATACTTGGAAAGGTATGCTTATTTATACTTATCTACCAACCCTGAACAGGAGCATCTAGTTTATTGACTTTTGGATTAACATTATTAGATTTTTCTTCTTTTGCTCTTTCATTTGGTTTGTTATTTTGTTTGTATTTCTTTTTAAATCCTGTAAAGCGCTTTGTATTGCTTTGTTGCTGAAAATGTGCTATATAAATAAAATTACCTTTACCCTTAATAACAACTGAAGGTAACAGCTACTTGATTCTTTATTAAAATGTCACAATGTGTCTGGAAAATGCATAATACTGCCCTTTTAAAAATATGTCAACTCTTGCCATGTTTTTACTCTTTGTTCTTTTCTTAATTTGTAAAGAAATTAAATATCAGTAATAAAGTCCATATCTGTCCCAGAGCCCTTCCTGTCCCTGAAGTTAAACGTGACGCAGTTTGGGATGGAGGGGGGGACGTGAGGGGTTGTTGCTCTGCTGTGGCAACCCGGTGCAGAAACAGTGGCTGACTCTGACAGTTAACATTCCCAAGCAGCATCACTGCATCACAGGCTGATGAGCTCAGAGCCCGGTCACATGAACGGTGAAACCTGCTCACCGCCCCGGTCCTCAGGCCATTTGACATGGCTGTGTTGCCAGGTAACATCCCACAAATAAAGTCCTCTTGAAGCACAAAACCGAGGAGTGAAAATCAGTCACAATTAGCCTGAAGCTGTTTGACTTGAAGCCTGCTATGGACATCTGCTCATTTCCCCTGCTCGTGTGCAAGCGAGCAGGGGAAATGCTCACTGTGCTGTGTTTTTCTTCCATTGTTTGATGTCTTCATTAGAATGCAGCAGCAGCCTCCAGCAGCAGGCAGAGTGGAGCGGAGAGGAAGGAATGATGAAACCAGGGCTAAAAATAGCTGCCTCCCAGGATCCCCCTCGTACGGCGCTGCTAACACTGAGAGAGCCAGCGACATGTTTGCGTGCGTGCGTGTGTGTATATGTGTGTGTGTCCTGGACATACTGCAGTTCTCCTCATCCCCTTCTTGGTCATAAACCAATGTTTATTTTGGCTTGCATGCATCATCGTGCTGCAGTACAATTAAAGCCATCTGTAGGGTTTTTCACTGAACAGGTCGAAGGAACAGCACACAGGTCTGTGACAAAAACGAAGCTGTTACCCAGGCGCAGTGTGACCGTAGAAACATCTGGGAGGAATCTGCATCACGTGTTCAAAACACAAAAGCCTAATTCCTCATTGCAGGTAACACTGAAATTGTCAGGGAAAAACCTCAGATAAATGCTGTTAGCTTTTCACCCACTGGGTCATAATAGTGATCTTGTATAAGTAACTCGGTGAGAGTCTGACTGGACATCCCATCTTGCCTGAGGCGCCGATGAACTGCAGCTGTGATGGCTTCCAGCAGGACTTTAAAAACTCCTCCGCCGCCGTCACTGTCGTCTCCAATGTGGGCGAAATGTGACGAAGGTTTAAAAGATTCAAGAACAGCGAAAACCTTTGCAATCGAGTGCACAAAATATTTACCTTGTAAAGCTGCTCTGAACTACCTGAACAAATAAGGCTAATAGGACGAGTTACAGCTCTTCTAGTTCCTGACTCTGAGACGCTGATGGAAACCTGACAGACCTAAACCGACAACCATTAACCAAAAATGGCTGAGATTCCTTTTTGCTGCTGTTGTAAAGAAAAACTGGTAGAGGTCGTGGAAGCACTTGTCAGTGCTCATGTCTTATAATGTGAGTGATTTCCGACTGAGTGAAGAAGCGTCTGATTAGAAGCAGACTTTCCACTCACTCTCGTTACCCGTAAATGAGTGAAATCTCTTAATACTGTCCGACAAGGTGCTGAAAAACCTTGTTGGATTTGCTTTGTAAATGTCCTGGTTTGTCATATGGATTCTGTGGAGAGAAATGTGTCGTTGATTTGGTTTTATACACTCCAGAAATGATGACAAATGGTGCTACTCAGTTTTATAGACCAGGTCTAAGATCACCTAATACAAAGAACAAGAAGGTGTCCCTATTGTTTGAGACATATTAATAATCTTCTGACAATTCTGATACTACAGACAGTGATTACATTTCACGACTTTGTGTCCTATTTGTACTCAAACATTAACATTTACAAGTGCTTAGTACTAGGATCAAATAAAAAGGAAAAAAAAGATGAAGGTTTCTCATCGATCTTTATGTGAAATCCAACAATCCGCGTGCGACAGAAGGAGTCGTGGTCTGGACCGCTGGGCGGTCAGGAGGCTTTTCAGGTGAAGAGTGAAGCCAGATGAGGCTTCACCAGCTGACTGCACCGCATGTTTGCCGCTGCTGATTCAGGTCATCAATCCAACGAAGCAAACAAATCAGCATGTCGGAAGGAAAGGGACTCAGCACTGTGAGCTGCATGGTGCAAGACGAGCATCAGGGCTTTAGCCTGCTTCATGTCCCTACAGGACGGACAGAAGCTGTCCTGTATGGACATGATGAGAAATGACATTTGGACTCGTTAGGTTTTGATGTGTGTGTACTTTTCTGAAAAGGTTTTGGTAAGAATGTGAAGTGGTCAGTGTTCAGTTCTAATTTTGTCCTCTACTGGAGACACAGCATGTAGTAAACTCACACCTTCAGTTCTGATCTTTTCTTTTCTGTCTTCATTTTTGTTCACAGTTACCAAGGCTGCATATTAGTTTGCCCTTTCAAAAACGCTACGTCTCTTCTTACCTTTGTCTTGTTTTGTTTTCTCTCTGTTGCTCAATAGTCAGAAAATCCTCAAATTTTAAGTTTAATTGCATTTTTTTTGTGTGAAAGTTTCTTATTTCTGTTTGGAACAATTCATTAGTGAGAAACAAAAGATAAGGACTTATCATCTAACCAAAACGGCTGGACGTAAATACCTGCAGGTGGATTTTTATCATAAAGCCACATCACCTTACAGATTGTGAGTAGAGTATGGAGCATTATTTTTCCAATATTACTAATGGTGGGAACTTACTAATGTTTTATGGCAAAATATCTTCAAAGTCAAGATTCTGTTAGATTACAGAATTCCCTGCTCAAGACAAACGGCGTAGTAAGGGGGAAAGAACGACAACTATTGAAACAATGACATATGCATAATACATAATGCTATAAAAGTCATCCCATCTCACGCAATATTTTACTACCATCATATTCTCACATCCCAGAGATCATAGAGAAACGGAGGGAGATGGGTTTCCATGGCAATACAGATTCTTTTCCTGCACCCCAGCTTGACGTCACGTCCAGCTTCCTTGTCAACCTGCGGCACCAAAGAGCCCAGAGGAGGGGCTAACGCTAACGGGCGTGGCACACGGCTGGACGAGTCCGAACTTCCTCCGTCTGAGGTTGAAACGTACACGCCTCCTCCACTCACTGACCTCTCACCTGCCTTGGTGTTTGTTGGCTTTGGATTTTGTGATACAGTTCTAAAAGCTGTTCTTCAAATGTTCATTAAAATGAAGGAATACATTAAAACAAAACAGATTAGACAGTATAACTCTCATCTACACAGAATTAGAAGAGCTAAAGAAAAAGAAAAAAACCTTACAGTTTACTTTTGAAATTTTCCACCCTCGAATGAATTTTAATGTGGAACATTTGCTTTGCCCCAGTTTAGTTTCATTCTGTGTTCAATACTACCATCTGGTGGTTTTCTGTGACCTTTGCACTTTTGGAGATCGTGTCCACATGGCAATTTAAAGGCTTATTTTGTTTATCTACAAAGCATGGCAGTGAGTAGCCATCCATCCATCCATCCATCCATCCATCCATCCATCCATCCATCCATCCATCCATCCATCCATCCATCCATCCATCCATCCATCCATCCATCCATCCATCCATCCATCCATCCGTCCATCCATCCATCCATCCATCCATCCATCCATCCATCCATCCATCCATTTTCTTTACACCCTTGTCCCTTAATGGGGTCGGGAGGGTTGCTGGTTCCTCTCCAGCTAACGTTTCAGGCGAGAGGCGGGGTCACCCTGGACAGGTCGCCAGTCTGTTGCAGGGCAACACAGAGACACAGTGAGTAGCTAAAATGTTGCAATATGTCAAACATGTTTGCACACTGACTCAGGCAGGTTTGTTTTCTTTTTTTAGTTATCAAAAGTTGTGATGCAAAGCATCTCTTCTTCCTTGGTGCTGATACCAGCCTATTTGTTTCATTTGTAAAAGATGATCAAATTTAAATAAAAAAAACTTTATTTTGTAACTATGGAAAAATTTTATTATTTTTTTTTACTTTTTACTTGTAAAGACAACTTAATTAACATTTAAAAATATTGTAAATGTACAAATTTCTAATGAATGTTGACATAAACTATTCACAGAAAAAAATCTGCAACAGCAAGGTTGTGCTATTTGCACATCCTGAAAATAATCATTCATTTCAATTTCAGCATTCAGTGCTTTTTTTTGGTAGGCGTTTTGTGGCCTTCAGTGTAGCATTCAGTGTAGCATTCAGTGTAGCATTCAGTGTAGCATTCAGTGTAGCACGTACACCTTATGGCTGTGGCCTCTTTAATCAGGATAATGGTTCAAGTGTGTGACTTTTTAGCCTCAACACAACCGAACAGTTGTGGTTTGTGATGGACAAACAAGCGAATGGACAGCAAACGAGGAACCAACACACAATCAGGTCCTCATATTATGTCTCACAGGCGGAAATGTACATTTTAAGAAACAAAAAAGAGGTCCAGCCTACTGCAGCGGGTTCACTCTGAAACAATGAATCTAAAAGAGCCGTAAAAGAAGAAATCTCTAACAGTTCAGCAGACATTTTTATTCTGCATAACTTTTACGCCTAACAAAGTTGTTCAGAAGAAAATGTCCTAATTTGCAATGTTCACCACAGCATGACAACATGTTCTGAGATTTTCATGCAGCTGATTAGTGATGTGCTGGCTTGTGACGCTGAAGTTGTTGAAGTTAGAAAGACGTCAAGCATTCTGAGCAGAGACTACGCAAAATAACTAGAAGCTGTCTGATGTGACAGCAAGTAAAACTGACTAATATACGATACATGTGCCATCCTTAATTTTGACTTTTTTAATTATTATTTCTGCACCACTTGTGTGTTTTGGGTTTGTCCGGACCCATCGTCACACATGGTAAAATCCTCTTTGTAAAGGACAGTGACATTTGTCCTCTCACTTGTGATGTCATACCCAGGTGATGGTGTTGAAGCAGAATTTAAATAGGTCAGAGTTAAAACAGAAGGAGCAAAACCTCATCCAAAGAATGTAACATTTAAAATCGAGGCAGAAGTCTGAGTCTGACTCGGTGCTTTTGCTCTGAACCCTGAAGTTCCCAGCAGGTCTGCATGAGCGCCAGCTGCACGCTCTACAGGCGTGAACAAGCGAGCATGTGCTGGCTGAGTGACAGGTGTGTGAGGGCGGCTGTGAGGACGTCTGATGTCTGATTCTGTCCCTGGCAGGAAGCCACATCACAGGTACACCACCTCTCCACGGTGGGCCTGCTCAGAGGACAGAAGGCTGACAAGAGACCTGAGGGAAATTCATCCCCTTAACCTGGATTAGAGGGAGCGTTTCCATTTCTTCTTTCTGACTTGTCCTCATTCTTTTGTCGTTTCTCATTTCTTTTTCATTACTTACACAAAGCAAATCAGGATGCAAATAAAATCTCCATTAAAGAGGCAGTGTTATGTAACATTGGCTGTTTTGAGCTTTACATCATGTTATGTTATTCCCTCAGCGAAAACATATCCAGAGAGTTGCCTTGATTCTTTCATGCATGTTCGAGAAATCCCTTAATCTCCATGTCAACCAATCAACTGTGCAAAAGGGCTTGCGGGTCAGAGCCCTGACTTCGAGGCGTTGCTCCTCCTCGGAGTTGGAGTTTCCAAGCTTCCAAGCTTCCACATTTCACCTCTCCTGCCCCCATGACTCCTTCAGACTAGCCTGCAGCTATTAGCAAACACATCTACTGAGCTCATTATAGGAGCTACTTCTCAGTGCAACACTGGTAGACGGTCATTGCAGTTTTGCAAAATACATCTGTTTTGATAGCCGAAAAACCTCCTAGCACAAAAGCCTTTAAGCAAAAAACATGTTTGTTTTTTTGTTGTTGTTTTTTTTTTATTGCCGTGTTTCCATTAAGCAAATTTATTTTTTGTAATTTTTCAATTGTAAGGTCAATACTTCTCCTCCTTCTTTGTCTTTGTGGACATGTGCACCGCAACGTTACAGAGCGTTGGACCCGCAGCCTGAAAAGCCCTCACTGACCCCGCCTGACGTCCTGCCAGGATTTCTGTCTGCTTCTCTAACAGATTTGCTATGAAATGTTTGACCTTTAGGGTGTTGATGACTCAGAAGTATTTCACACAATCTTACTTACAAAATGTACAAAACAGGAGTTTAGCTGTTCACTTCACACGTTTCAGTCAGACCAGTTTGACCCCAACAAAAGCTTTTACCCATGATCCTGCAGTTTTTATCACATTTCATTAACTTTTTTTTTTTTTTTAAAGAAACTAATAAAAATGCAGTGGTGTTTGTCAGGATTTTGTCTTTTCACAAATGCTGTGCAAACATGTATTGGGTAATAAGCACTTCAATAATTTCCTCTGTATAAAGAACTTTGCTCAGTAGATGTGATCTATTTTCTTACTTCTTACTGTTTATTTCTAAACTGCCTAAAATGTTCTTATAATAAAAAGCTACATCCTACATGCTTTTATGCAGTGTGGCACAGCAATGTGGAGCATGTGGGCTGTGATGAAGCATGTTGACAATTTGTTCCTCATTAATTCAGAAATGTGTCTCCATTTTACATATTAAGCAGCTGAAATCAACGTGTAGAGTTTTACTTTTGAAATTAGTTGAGTCTACAGCACAGTTTCTCTTTCACGCTATAACATGTCTTTGCGGGTGTTGCACCACACATGAACCACAAGAGGGCGCTCAGTAGCTCAAGGTTGTGTTTGAAAGTCGCTGGCCCCCTTTGCCCCCCTCTCTCCCCCTCCTAGTCTGCTGTTTCCCATGAAGAGCATCTTTCAAACAAAAAAGCGGTGAGGTGAATGCGCCCAGCTGGCTGCGCTCCCTTTGTGTTGTTGGGGTCACTGTGTTGTTCCAGCATCATGAGCATCAGCACAAACAGCAGCTGGCATGTTCCAGCCTCACAAATCCCACTGAGTCATCAGCAGGCGCCTCCTCTTTGTCCACAGGCTTAGTTGGGCTCTGACCCTCACCGGCTCACACACACACACGCACCCGCCCCCACACACACACACAGAGCACCATTGTGACCTCTAACATTACAAGCACTCACACAAGGCAGGTTCTTGGCCATGTGCTTTCACCTTTAGCCTTCATTATCATGTTTAGAAAGCTTCAGGAGGTCAAGTTCAAAGTGACGCATAGAAGTTGTTTAAAGGAAGTGTTATGTAAAATTATTATGGTTTTTTAGCTTTACATCATACTATAATGTTATTCCCTCATCACAAACATACCTGCAGTGTTTCCTTGATTCTTTCATGCGTCTTTGAGAAATTATTTAATCTCCATGGCAACCATTTAGCTGTGCAAAACACTTGGGTGGACCTAGCCCCGCCTATGAGACGCAGCTCCTCCTCAAAGCTGCAGATTCCAAGTTTCCACTTCATAGAGCAGCAACTCAGCTCCTTCAGACTAGCCTGCAGCAGTTAGCAAACACCTAGACGAACCAAGAATCCGCTGAGCTCATTATACAACAACACTGGTAAAATCGTTGTTATAGGCTTAATAGAGGAACAATACTGAGATAACTTCCTGCAGTTTCATAAAGAGCAGAGACACATGCACAATTTCAATGCTTTAAATATCAAAGTCAAATTTCTTTTAAGTCATATTTGATATATATATACAGTATGTATAGCATTTTTATAACAATTGAAGGAAGCATAGTTATTTGATTGCGCTATAAAATGGCACTATGTGACTGGAACAGATACTGCCCTTTAAAGATAACTCACAACAAGATGGCCAAAGGACTTTACAATCAAAACTAAAATAAAATTCAACTGAAGAACAAAAAGTAAAAGAATTTTTAAGTGTCTTTTTTTTCCTTCTCATCATAGAGGAAATGAGGTTCTGACTGTTTCTGACCAGTACAAATTGTACATATTGCCTAGTCAAATGGTGATCCTCAACTTTTTCTCCTTGTTCCACAGAGTGCGATGACGTCCCACATTTCCACCGACTCTGTTCCATTCAGGTGGTCACTACAGGTCAGATGTTTCTCTGATCAGAAACTGTCTTTAAGGTACTGGATGAGTGAAGTCATGCCATTTCCTCTGTATTAATTCTGCAATAAAATGTCTAATAATAAAAGGTGATTATGATCCAAACAAATATGTATTTGTGTCACACCCAGTGTGGCGTCACCGTTACCGCCATGACACTAAACACTACACTACGAAGTAATCTACACTGGAGTATGGTGTGTGTATTATGAGTTTCATTTTGAATTACCTCGAAGGTTCAGGTTCAAGGTTTGAAAAATGATGAAAATTTTCATTACGGCACAATAAGTGCAAAGTGTCACTAACTCAAAAAAAATTAATGACTTTCTTTATGGAAGGCTCTACTTCTTTATTGATTTCTGCCTATACTGTTTCATGTTCCTCCTATAATGTGCAACCATAGGAACAAGAGATCTCTTTACTAGTTAATAAGAAGTGATGATGGAATTGAGATCCTCTAATCCCTGATGAATTAATTATAGACAATGTGGATGTAGAGCAGCAGCAAAATGGAGACATTTAAGCCTTCTCCTCCCTCCATCATAATGTGCAGTGTGAGATTTTGACCGGCATGAAGCTTTACATCATGTTATAATGTTATTCTCTTATCTTAAACATACATGGAGTGTTGCCGTGACTCTTTCATGGGTGTATGAGAAATCCTTCAATCTTTCATGGCAACCACTCAGCTGCGGAAAACATCTGGGTAACACCGCCTTCGAGACACAGTTCCTCCTCAGAGCAGACCTCCCTCTCAATTCCCTCCCTCAGCTCCTTCAGACTAGCTAGCAGCAATCAGCAAACACCTGGTGGAACTGTACATCTGCTGAGCTCGTAATAAGATCACAGGAGCTACTTGTCACTGCAGCACTGGTAAAAACGTCACAGAAGGGTTAATAGAGGAGCCCTGTTTTGATGACTTCCTGAAGGCAGAGTTTCAGAAAGAGCAGTTTGAGGCCCAATTTTGAGACGGTAAATTAGAATGCCAAATTTTTTTTAAGTCATGTTTGATATATTTTTTTATAAACACTGAAGTTAACATAGTGTCATGAGGCGGTGGTTTACGGTGAGTGGATGACGCTTAGGCCCAGGTTGTGATGGAAAATGATGAATTTAATGACAAAGAACTCTCAACAAGGAACAACAGGGAAACATCACGAGGAAAACTGGCAGCACGGAGACGGAGGAAATAAACAGACAATCAACAGGGACCATAGACAAACTATTGACATGAATCGACGAGGACTACAACTATCGACATTCAATTGACAAGGACCCGACGAAGAACACAGACAACAGGGGAGACTAAATACACACGGGGCAATGACGGGAACGAGACACACCTGGGAGACAATCAACGGGGAAAGATGCAGAGACAGGACTAACAGGGAACAGGATCACACAGGAACTTGAAAATAAACACATAGAAATACGGATCATGACACATAGTTACTTGATTGTGCAATGAAATGGCACTGTGTGCCTGGAAAACACTTAAAACACCAAAAGGACTTTACAATTAAAACTTTAAGACCAAGTTGTCTGACAGGGATTTGAATGGGCAGTGGAACAGTGTGGCTTATCAACAATGGTGTCATTCAGGGCATGCTACTATGATACTGAACTATTAACTTTAATTTTCAGCCATGATATCCTCTAAGAGAGTCATCGGTCTTGTCTCAGTAGTAGTGTGCTTTTTACCATTAGTGATTATGACTCTGAGCTACAGCTGCTGCACCTCAATGGTCAATATTTTCACATATATATTTCCTTATCCATCCATCCATCCATCCATCCATCCATCCATCCATCCATCCATCCATCCATCCATCCATCCATCCATCCATCCATCCATCCATCCATCCATCCATCCATCCATCCATCATCTTACACACTTATCCCTTGTGGGGTCAGGATGGGTGCTGGTGCTTACCTCCAGTGGTCAACAGGCCAGAGGCGGGGTCACCCTGGATATGTCGCCAGTTAATCGGAGATACATTTCATTAATTCTTCCACATTGAAAATTATCACCCAATCCATCCATGAACCTGTTTCTTGCTGTCAGACAGCAGTGCTCCCAGCTGTTCCACTGTGCAGCCCATTTAAACAGATAAATAACCACAGGAACAGAAAGTGTTAGAGATGATGGGCTTTATTGGAACACATGAGGAGTTTTAGCTGTCTGATTTTGGCAGCTCCATGACTCCCCTGACCGAACCAATAGTTGCAGTCAAGGCTCCCCACTCAGCAGGACTCCCATACTCCCCTTTCTCCAGCAGGTACTGCCGACCACTGAAGTTGGGGTGTTCATAAAACACCCAGGAACCCTGGAGGACCTTGCAGGACATGACTTGATATGGCCATTTTTCTCGCAAGGAATTCAGATTATCTGTCACCTCCAGAGTCGGACCGTTAAAGTTTGGCCGTCCGTATAGCTTGAGCTTTAACGGGCCTTTGCACTGAAAATAGCAAAAGAAGTGTGTTAAGTTGAATGTACAAGGCGTGTTTTATGGCGTTGTTTTCTGGAGACTCACGTTTTTGATGATCTTGCAGGATCTGACACAGTCATTAAATCCCATCCACTGACCATAGCCTGTATACTCCCCAGGACCAATTATATACTGGTATCCTGAGAAGTTGTTGCGCTCATACAGGGCCCACCAGCCGGCCTGCACCTTCACAGAGTTGCATCGGCGGATGTAGTTGTACAGGTCGGCTGAGTCCCCTTTGCAGTCGTAGGACTTTCCCTGGAAGTCCTGACCTTCATAAAACACAATCTGAAAAAAGACAAACAGACGCATCCATTGTAAACACATTTCCTATCAGAGGTCTGAGTTTAAAATCATCAGTGGTTTGAACAGGAGTTAGTTCCCCCCATGACTATCCCACCTTCTCCATTTGTAGAGTTTAAAATACTGCAGTCACTAACGAACAGAGTAGTCTTTATATGTGGCAGGAACAATACTAACAAATGCGCGGTTAGCAGGACATGTAACACTGATTGCAATTCAAATATTTGTCTAGAGTCTACCTTTTGTTCTTACCCACTGAATTATCTCACAACACACAATTGTAGTGTGGCAGTGCCAAGAATCAAAACCAGCCACATCCAAGCACATCTGAGCCTGTGCTTGTGCAGTTTAATTTTATGGCTCGCTTCAGAACGACTATCAAAGTATAAGACTTCCTGTTCATTCATTTAGACGGGACAATGATTTATATGAAAATTAATCAATGTATTGTTTTCGTAAAAACTATGATACCCCCTCAGCTAACAAACTGTGTATGTTAAGAGGAAAAGAATCAATGATGACAATTTAAAAAAAAATTAATTGAGGGACAACTGAAACTCTGTGATCATCCGGAAGGATCCAGCTGCAGGGGAGTTGGTGCTCCAGTGTGTGTAGTTTGAGTACTTGGCACGTGCTAAAAAGCATTGGTGGACCCAAGCCCCGTCCATCACCACGGACAACCAGAACTCCCTGAACTTAAAGAACTCATAAATCGATGGTCCATCCTCAGCACACTCTGCCACCTGACCTCCAGAATCCTGCGTGTTATAGAACCTGATCTTCCAGGACTTTCCGTACATCTGGAAGACATGAGTAAGAGATCAGGAAAAAACATGAAGCTGAATCAGATCTACAATATTTGAACATTTTTATTCTCTTTTATCCTTCCTGTTTGGCTTTCAGTGAATATTGCTTGGTTGGTGCACTCTTTGGCACCCAGTTGACCCTCAGTGTTAAAGCATCTAGCTTCATTAGCTTGAAAGAAAGGGCGAATCATAGCGACTGTAGAACAGCAACCCTTATCTTGAGCTTACATTTTTAATGAAGTGACATGACTGGATGCTCTCACTGAATCCCATCCAGTGTTGGTTCTCAGGGTGTACTGGGCTGCTCATACAGCACCCGGCTTGGAAGGTCTTGTCTTCAAAGAAAAAAAAAAAACGTATGTAAGGAAATATAGAGATAAGAATAGTGCCAAAACAATCTAACAATCTGCAGACAGGGCAACGTTTTGTTATTCAAATTAACCTGATTTGCATATCAAACAAGTGCCAAATCGATGTAATGCCAACCCTATAAAGGCCCTGTTGGTATAGAGTGTGTGATCCATTCTGCAGTAATCAAGATGGTGTCTTTTGATCTAAAGCAGCAAGAAGTCAGTATGAGATTGGTGCTGGCTTGATTGTAAGAATTGAACAGAAATATCCATTGTTGTTTAAGCTAAATGTTAAACTTGTTTTTAACATGTGATGGTACCATGAAATATTTATTTGGTGAAACTTTCAAAATGCCTCCTGACCATAATTCATCTTCTCTGAAATCGTTACCAGTTCCTGGGCTTTTAAACTGAAGGACATCCCAGAAGTAGAATACATGCATCACTCTGAAAACGGTGAAATCCCTGGAAGTTATTGGGAAACTGTTTGAGTGGCTGCACCAGCAGCAACGTTTGATGAAAACCTGGAAAGTCGGTAAGGATCAGAGGTGCAGTCACATGCTAATGGGATGAGAGAAAACATTGACTTCACAAGATTTAGGTTAGAGGAGATTTTGACAACATTTTATATTACAAGGCAAAGATTTCACATTCACCAATTTTGAATGAATCTGTATTTAGCAATAAACTCATGTTTCAGCTTTTCAAATGATCTGCTGTAGCTAATCAGCTAATTAACTCAAAGTATCTGCAAAGGTTTCCTGAGCTTTTGAAAAGTCTCTCACCCCAAAGTGATGCCGTCATTTTCTGAGACACTGAATTTTGGGTTCTCTTTACCTGTACACCACAATCATTAAATGCAAAAATAATAATAACAAAATGAGTAAATAATAATAATAATAATAATAATAATAATAATAATAATAATAATAATAATAATATTATTATTATTATAATAATAAAAGCTTGAAATATGAACAGTTTCACTTTCTGAGATGATTGGCAAGAAATATTAAACTTTTATGCAATATTTTAGTTATTTTCAGATCTACTAGTACTCCAGGACCTGGTCCTGCAGTCTTACAGTGTCTAAAATAAACATGTTTCCACCACATTTTATGTCTTTGACGTGGGGAGCGGCCATGTTGAAATGTGTAGTCAGTTTTACAAGTCGTAACTGGAGGTAGCCGGAGTTGATCTCACTTTCTCAGTGGGAAATCGGACATCAGATGACGCTCCAGTTAATTTGTCTGACTGGGAACTTGTAATTTCCCAGCTCAGACAGCAGACGGAATGCAGCATAAATTCAAATGTAAAACATTGATGACATTTGTCAAACCCTTTTATTTAAAATACAAAACAGAAAAGTAAAACCAACTGAACGTCGTTTAGACAGAAAAGGCCTGAAATAAAGACTGAAAATCGCTCAGTTCTTTTCTGTGGCTTTGGGTTATTAATGATATATTTCTGGTGTCAAGGTTATTTTCTGTTGACGCAAAGTGAATTGGGCCTAACTTGGAAACTTCATAAATGTTTTGTTTTTCTTCCAGTTGGCTTAGTAAACCAGGGAGTTATTGTTTGACTTAAATCTTGCTAGTGTAGCTTTACATAATTTAAATAAATCAGATGAGAAAACAGCTGGTTTTCTAAAGGAAACTGCTCTGTGTGCTTTTTGAAGTCAGATTATTAATTGTCGGCTTGTCACAGTAAGTTGGTCACAAACTCATTATTATGTCATAAACAAAAAGTTTATTTTCTTTGTTAAAATAGCTACAAATCTTTTATCACTAACTAGCATTTTTTTTATTTTCCTTTTTGTTTTCTGCTGTAGAAGCATTGGAAATCTTTAACACATACAACTACTAAACTTAAAACATTGATCCAAATCAAATAATGTTTAAATATGATGAAAATGTCTCTTATATATCCTCTAGTCTTGGAAATCTTTAGCTCAGTCCAACTACGTGACTTTCACTCGTTTCCCCTGTCTTTGTCCTGAAACATGATGGCACAAATGAAATTAACAGCGATCGCAGAGCTGCTTATTCATCAGCTTCCAGATAATTTAAATAACAAAACCCTCTAACAGCCCGTATAAAGTATAAAAGCCGCCTGGCAGCCGCATGTTGTTGGACAGAATCCCACAAACACACATCAAACATGGGCAAGGTGGGTAGAGAGTTCACCAGAGAACTGTTTAGGATGTACACTGCAGAGAAGCAATGCAGACGAGTGATAAAATCACAGAGAAGGACAACATGTTCATCCAAAGCTTGTCTTTGTTTTCTAGATCATCTTCTACGAGGAGAGGAACTTCCAGGGTCGCCACTATGAGTGCATGAGCGACTGCTCTGACATGTCCTCCTTCCTCAGCAGGTGTCACTCCTGCAGGGTGGAGAGCGGCTGCTTTGTCGTGTACGACCGTCCCAACTTCCTGGGAAATCAGTATTTCCTGAGAAGGGGGGAATATTCCGACTACGGGTCTTTTGGCATGAGTGACTCCATCCGATCCTGCCGCTTAATTCCCCAGGTATACACTAAAAACATCCTAGATGATAGTTAGTGACTTAGCGTTAGAAATTTCATTTCATTTAAATTGTGCTTTTGACACTTTTTAACAAAGTCAACATGGGCAAGGTCATTTCTATGTGTCCCTTTGGGTTCATCCAAACAGCACAGAGGTTCTTTTAGGATGCGCATCTTTGAGAGGGAGAACTTCCTTGGTCAAAGCCACGAGCTGGTGGACGACTGTGACAACATCGTGGATCGATACCGCATGTCTGACTGCCAGTCCTGCAGCGTGATGGATGGTCACTGGCTGATGTACGAGCAGCCCCACTACAGAGGGAGGATGATGTACCTGAGGCCTGGAGAGTACAGGAGCATGAGGGAGCTGGGGCACAGCGGCATGAGGCTCAGCTCTGTCAGGCGCATTATGGATTCCTGCTGAGGCAGAACAGTCATGTGTCCATGAGTCAAATAAAACATACAGCAAACACTGACTTGTAGTTTTATCATTCTATCCTGTAGATGTTTGTGGGTTATAAAAGTTCTGCTATATACTTTATATATAATATTTTATTTAATACATTACAAACTATTTTAAATTCTCAAGAGTAGAATGTAAAGTCTTTACATTCTACCAGCTGCTACAAAAACCTAAAGCTGCAGTAAGTAACTTTAAAAAAATGTGAAACAATTATAACATATTGGTTAAAACTGACAGTATGTTGTGAAAGAATAACATGAGGCAGATAAACTGTGAAGATCTGCCTCTGCAGAAACAACCAATCAGAGCCTGGAGGCAGGTCTTAGCACTGTCAATCAAGCTTACACACTCCTCACTTGGTTTGCTTCAGTTGTGTTAATGGTGGAGAAAAGATGTACTGTTACAGGGGAACAGTGTATCCACCATCATCAGTAGCTATGCTAACTAGCCTTAGCATTTACGACAGGCTATGCTGTGAGGAAGGAGCTGTAGCATGGAGAACAAGAGGGTGATTGACTCTGCTAAGGTCATCCTTCTGGCTCTGATTGGCTCTTTCTGATAAGGAGCGGTGTGTTTCTGCATATGGCAGTAGGGCCACATGGAGAAGGTCTCAGGAGTTTGATTGTTTCATAGATTATCTGACTGACACTACACTGTCAGGACATAGTGAGTTTTAACAAATATGTAAAAAAAAAAAAGGATTTTATACAAAGCTACTTACTGCAGCATTACGCAAGCTGTAGTTGAAAATGTTGCAGTCAGACTTCTTACCAACACCAAGAAAGAAAACCCTCTAGTCTCCATTTGGCATATCGTCACTGGTTACCATTTTGTTTGTGATTGATTTTAAGATTTCCTTAATAGTTAAGTGCTTTGTTGTTATCACCACTGGCAGATCATCTATAGATACTACAATATTAAATAGAAAGCTACATTTTCTTTCACCAGTTCTTAGCAACAATCTTCTGTAGTGACCAGTGATGGCAGAGTTACTTTGAAAAAGTAACTTTGATCGCATGACTGATTAATCCTTGAAAAAGTAACTTAGTTAGATTACTAATTATTTGATTTGGAATGTACATTAAAAGTAACTTTTTTAGTTACTTTCAGCAGCTGCTGACAATAATGTCCCCGTGAAAATCCCATTGATCTTTGCCAATGCATAATTGCAAGTTATTTTATAATGGTAACATCAACTATGTGTCTCCACTTATAAGGTTGAACTGAAGGGGAGATTGTTTAATGGTTACAACAGTACAAAAAAATTTTTTTGTAATTTGTGTGTGTTTTGTGTGTTCCTGTATTGTCTGGAAAACTCTTAGAAGGATTTTAGGCCCCCATTCGTGCCCCAGCCTCCAGGTTCTGCGTTACGGCCCTGCGTTTGCTGTCACAGCGCAGCGCACAGCGCTCCTCCTGTGGCTCCACAACTCAGATGACCCGCTGCACAGATTTGTGACACTCATCTTAATATTAATAATTATAATGGCGTTTAGTTGCGCAACTTTACGGACACGTTCATTCGTGGCTGTTTTCGCGTTCATTGCGCTGTTCATATTAGTCTCGATGTTTGCAGTTTTCTGGAGCGCAACGTGAAGCTCGACGTCGTTCACAGCAAATATATTGACTTGACATTAACAAAGACAAAGCGGGACGGATCATCCGGGAAATGATGGACAGGGAGAATGACTCAAGCAAAACTGATTGTCAGACAAATTCTGAAACAGAAACGAAACCCAACCAAACAGAACCTCAACATGTTGAGCTCTTCAACCTCCTGTCTTTTCTTCATTCACACTGACTGTCGTCATGCAACGTTGCTGGTCTCAGTGCTATTTTAAACACCTACTCTTTTATCACACCTAATAGTTTTCTCCCGTTCCAACCTAGTTGCACTCGCTTCACCTCTTCACTCAGTTTGCATCTCTGACCCGTCAACCCAAAGTGCTGAGAATCCTGTACCTATTTTACTTGTATTTCCTGTATCAAAGATTGTTCACACTAGTTCTAAAACTGAACTTTGTGTTTGCTGCTGATGAGTGATTTCACTGTGCATATAAGGGTGTAGTCTGTCTTTCTCAATATTTTTTTTGCAGACTAAAATAAATGTTTCACTAGTTTGACAGATCAAATTAGTTACATGTATACCGTGAAATACTACACTGAATAAAATTATGAAGAGTTGAAACAAAATAAAAACAAAAGCATGTTAAAGTTTGTAACTATAGCAGACATAATGAGACTATAACTTCCGACTTGTTATTTGAATTTCTTACGGTGCTTTTTATCCCGCTGATAGCAGAGTCCCGGCTGATACATTTTCTGTTGTCACCCACCTGTACCCCATAGGGCAGCCGCTGCAGTTGGCACTGCACCAGATGCATACACACTGGAATAATAACCATTTACAGAGCGATTTAGCTATCATTATAGCCCTGTACGCTACGCTGCTGAGTAAGATATTCAAAACAATGGCTCCATAGATCATTTAACCATGATGATGAGTATAAAAGTGACAGAGTTTGCTTTGCCCAAGTACCAGTGCAATCAGGGACAACAGGACTGACTACCAAAATGGGCAGAGTAAGAGAGCGTTTTGGGTGTTTGTTACAACATTAGCAGATCATTTCCTATCAGATCATATCTGAAACCATTTTCTGCTTCTAGATAATCTTTTATGAGGACAAGAACTTCCAGGGTCGTTCCTATGAGACCAGCAGCGACTGCGCAGAGCTCACCTCCTACCTGAGCCGCTGCAACTCCTGCAGGGTGGAGAGCGGCTGCTTCATGGTCTACGAACGCTCCAACTTCATGGGCCACCAGATGCTGGTGAGGCGAGGAGAGTACCCCGACAACCAGCGACTCATGGGGATGAGCATGAGCGACTGCATCCGCTCCTGCCGCATGATCCCCATGGTAACAACCCACAATCACACTCTGCATCGTCTTACAGTTATGTAACGTTAGAGGTTTCTCATGAGAATCACATTTCGAGGTCTCTCTTACAACACAAGACACACACATTGCTGTGTCCTGTGTATTTTACATGTTGCCAACTAATCATTCGACATTCTATGCATCTAACTGACCTTTGATTACAAGGATGTTTATTCTTCCCTGTACATGTTTTAATTCAACTTGCACTGTGGGTAAAATGTTTCCTGAAAGTAATCGTGCTTCCTCTTACAGCACAGAGGTCCATTCAGGATGAGGATCTACGAGAGGGAGAACTTTAGTGGTCAGATGAACGAGCTGATGGACGACTGCGACTCCATCCAGGAGCGTTACCGCATGTCCGAGTGCCAGTCCGTCCATGTGATGGATGGCCACTGGCTGCTGTATGAGCAGCCCAGCTTCAGAGGCAGGATGCTGTACCTGAGACCCGGAGAGTACCGGAGCATGAGGGACATGGGGACGGGCCCCATGGACATGCGGATCGGCTCCATCGGACGCATCATGGAATCCTGTTAGACAGGACGGAAAAGCTCATGTCGATGAATTGACTCAATTGAAATTCAAGCCATTTGAGTTTCCTGGGATATTTTGGCTTCAAAATCTGAGATAAAACCACAAGAAATGAGCTGTTTACGTCAATAAACAGTTGATTCTGCAGTGAGTCCTGATTATTGTACCAAGCAAACTAAGTAACCTAATTCACAAAACATAAAAAAAAGTTAAAAACATGTTCAGATTTTTTTTAGTTTCTAGTTTCAATAAGTATTTTGCTTTGTTTTTCTTTACTCCCACTCCGGCGTCAAAATAATGAGATTTCACCTTAGCGGATTTTGCAGATGATCAAACCTGGGAATAAGAAGATTTGTAAATGTGCATCAGAATGTCAGGGCAAGCTGTGAAGTGTTTAGATTCCTAATCTGAAGGAGACAATGAAATCCAATACATTACAATAGGACGAATAGACAGCAGGATTAACTCCTGAAGGATGAACTAAATTTTTTTTCACTCTTTATTTCTGCATTTTGATCTGTGAAACAGTCAAGCAGTATCTTGTTAACAGTTTCTTAAGACTAACAAAACACCACGTCACTGACTTCAGGTCTGGAGAAGGAAAACGATCGACTTACAGTACGAGTTGATTAATCAAGTCTAAGAACATTTTTGACAAACAACAAACAACAAAAATGGTTTTCCGTACATTAACCACAAATACATCACCTTTGAAAAAAGAAGTGCTTTGAAAAAAGTTTATTTGCTGACCATTTTGTCTTTTACTCTGCATTTGAAATAAAATGTTTATGTACACTGTGTAAAAATCAGAGCAAGCATTTCCAGTAACAATTTATTTGAGGGAGTGTGCATAAGACTGACATGACACTGTCATAAACATTGAAGGGGTTTTTATGAATGTCTGTGGCTTTCATGAACACTTCATGACTGTTGTCATACTAAGTTGTTCTAAAACTTGCATTAAAAGTACATTAAAAGTGTAAAAACATCACACATTTTTAAAGCAGAGTAATGCTATCATTCGCTGGTCTCCACGGCGACACTCATCACCAGGTGGGTGGAGCCATGCGTCTGAGTGAGATGCTTTTATACCCAAACGTGGGGATGTGTGAAAATAATGCAGGACTAAAACATTTACACAAAAATGTCAGAATGTTTACAGAGCCATACAGATTGGCCCAGATAATCTGTTTAGACAGTTTACCAGGAAAAAAAAAAGTTGATTTGGGGGTTAGATGCACATTAACCACTAAGAACTGAAAGAGGCCATATGAGACTGCAGAACAAGTGTGAGATAGTGATATGATACTGATCTGAGACAGCAGCAGCTGTTAAGTTCACATGTGCACAGAACGATACACCAATGTCTGTCTGACATGATTAATGTAATGATCAGAGGAAAATCTTGAGGATTGTGCACAATATTTTTTACAACGTGATCCGTGATCAACAAGGAGTTTTAGCTGTTTGTTGATTGTGAGAAGAGGAAACTGTTTGATGGCTGTGCTGCTGCAGGCAGATCTTGTTAAGTGGGAGATTTTTCAAGGTGATGAATACTTGTGATGGCTTGATGGAACTCTTCACCCCTGGGGGGAAGCTTAATTTGTGTGCATCAACATGTTTCCAAGGCACACCCAGGAAAATGTTAACAGGATCCAGGACTAGTTGAACATGTTGGCCTAAATATGCTGCAATTTTCCTATTACATAAAAAAATGCTGCTTGTGATATGCCAAAACTCACAATTACTTCAAAAATGTACATCTTTTGTTGCATTTTTCACCCACAGAGGTCGCCATTTTTTCACTGATGGGTTGATGATGCGTAACGGTCCATTCTGTACTGGAATCTACGGAGTAAACACAAGAAGGCTTGTTGTTTATCATATTGCACTTGACTGGTGTAATTTTAGATAATGCCACACCGTGTCACTATTGGCTGTAATTAAAACAAATTTAAAAAAAAAACTGAGGTGAATCTGGATAATTTCCCACATGAAAGAAAGGAGAGCGCTGTGTGAGAGCCGAAGGGCCTAATCTGGACCCTGGACGTTTCTCCACAATACTTTGAGTCATTTGTACCAGCAGAAGTAACGAAGGCTCTAACAGGCAATCGTTACCTTAATGAGATAAAAATTAATGCCGTGCTGAGACAGACAGAGCTGGTACGTCTTTGAGATGCTAACAGTATGCTGCCTGCGGTACTGACATCACCGATCCATGGAGGTACGGTGTCGGTGGTAACAAAGTCCGGTGTTGCTGTTACCACCACACTGGACTCTAAACAGCACAACTGTTGCTGAACTGGACACAGAGGTATAGAAGTACATACCAGATCACACAGTCCGACCAGAAGTAAGAGTCATTCAATGTTTTATTTATGAAGTTGAAGGCAGCAGCTAAACACCAGCTGCTACAGTGTTTAGCTGAGGAAGAGGACAGCTAATATTTTAATAAAATTTATAAAAATTAAATAACCTACAGTATTATTACTATATTGTTTTCATATCTAAAATAAATATTTCCAAAATAAGGTCTATCTTTATAACTAATTGTGGATATCTTTGACAGTTATTCTCTTTTCTATCTTTTCCACAATGCTTGTTTCGATCTGTCAGTTGACAGAGGCTTATGAAATGTGGCACACATATGAGACTCAGTCCATGTTACCCATTTTAGTTCAAATGGATCATTTTGTGAAATTTACACGTTTTGTTTGAGCATACACCTCCTACACATTTCTTCTTAGCAACTTGAAAAATTGATCAGTTCTTACGGTAATAAACTGCAGGTTATACGCAGCTTGGCTCTTCAACAAAGTATTTAAGTGCACCTCAGCCCTGAAATCAGATTTTTTGTCATTACAAACATCAAGTACAAGGTAAAAGCACCACCAAACCATCTGTCTGTTATCACAATGCACTCCTTAGCACATCTATGTCATCATTGTCATAATTTCATCTTTGTTCATTAAGATCAGGAAGTGATTCATCCACTATACGTATTAAAGTGGATGAACCACTTTAGTCTTATTAAATGACAGCCTTCTTATTGTACAAAATACCAGATACACTTTTGTTGCCTCTTTCGAACCTGACAGGAAGTCATCCATTTTGGATTGCACTCTGAGTTTGGATGTAAACTGAAGGAGGTGGCAAGACTCGCCAGAGCTGCTCTAGGCCTGCAGCTTTAAATTTTATGCTTTCATGTGCAAAGTGTTTTGTTACTGACCGTATATAAATCTCATTAACATACCTCTTGTAATATCTGTTAAAGCTGCAATCTCGAATGTTGATTTCGTTCTACATTAATAATGCTTCGATCTGTCAGTATGAATTGGTTCAGTCAGTTTTCAAGATCCTTAAAACACAGACTCTGCATGGTTTTATTGAAATGTCATCATGAATGTGAAATATTTAGTTTGATCTCTGAAGTATCTGAAGTGAAATCCTGTTTTATTTGAAATGTATTAAATGTAAGTATTACATTCTCTAGTCCAGAGTTTTGCTTTGCTGATAAAAATATAACATAAAGCAGCCCAGGTGTCATATTATGTTTAGAAGTTTCTCGTTATTTTTCATTATGCTTAGCAACAATGCTGTACGTATGCAGTGCATGCATTTCCACCAGAAGAGCGTAGTGCTGGATAATGACCCTTTAATGCCCTGGCAGCTCTACAGTCTTTTATGGCATGTTGCTGAGTGGGGACTTTACACAATAGAAGGCCAACATACATTTTTATTTTCAGCAAGTATAAAAGTAACAGTAGCCAGTGCCAGGACCACACATCAGCCACAGTTCAGTTCTACAGGAACCAACTGAAGACTAGGATCATGGGCAAGGTAGGTTGATCATGAAAGTCATCAACATTTTCAATTAAATGTAAGGATGCCAAATTTATATTTGTATTTAAAAAGAACAGATTTCAGTTGATGATTTTGTCTTCTCAGATCATCTTTTACGAGGACAGGAACTTCCAGGGTCGCTTCTATGAGACCAGCAGCGACTGTGCAGAGCTCACCTCCTTCCTGACCAGGTGTCACTCCTGCAGGGTGGAGAGCGGCTGCTTCATGGTCTATGACCGCCCCAACTACATGGGAAACCAGTACTTCATGAGGAGGGGAGAATACGCTGACTACATGAGCATGATGGGAATGTCTGACTGCATCAGGTCCTGCCGTATGATCCCCATGGTACTGCGTCTCCTTTCTACATAACGTTTTATTTTTACTGGCAAAGCCTGATCTAATCTGGGTTTCTCAAATCCTTTTACAGTACAGGGGATCCTACAGGATGAGGATCTATGAGAGGGAGAACTTCGGTGGTCAGATGCATGAGTGCATGGACGACTGCGACTCCTTCATGGACCGCTACCGCATGTCCAACTGCATGTCCTGCCATGTGATGGATGGCCACTGGCTGATGTATGAGCAGGCCCATTACAAAGGCAGGATGATGTACCTGAGGCCTGGAGAGTACAGGAGCTTCAGGGATATGGGATATGGAGGAACCAGGTTCATGAGCATGAGGAGGATCATAGATTCCTACCACTAAATTCCAATAAAGTTATTCATTCTCTTTTCTATCTTTTCTTCAATGCTTGATTTTTTTTTTTTTTTTACTTCCGGAAAAGTTGCAAAGAAGGTTCAATAAACCCCTCTTTGCAACCTCAAGCCTCCTGCCCTGCATGTCTTAAGTGTTTCCTTGCTGACATAAATAACATATTGATTACCAGGCTTCAGCAACACTTAATGGAATGCAGAGGAGATCATGCAGTCTGTAGAATCTGCTGTGGAACCGAGACACATTTAAAACACATGGGACAGTGGGAGCTGTCCCATGTGTCCCACTCATGATTTAACCACCACGTTAAATCATGAGTCAACAACCCAACTCTGTCACTTAACGGTTGTCAGAACCTTAAATAAAGATGATAATTTTGATCAAATAAATAAGCATCCTCAAACTGTCTGCAAATCAAATGACAGAATGCACTTTTAGTGAAAAGTATTTTCTGCTCACTCACTTGCAGACAAAAATTAAAGAGTTAATCCTTCATGTTACTGTCTATCCAGTATGTATGTGTCATCACCAGGTACAAAACAACATTAATTTCCTAATACTGATGTGTTTCCCTAAATAACTTCGTTTTACAACTCAAATACCTTATTCTGACATTTTCTTACAAATAAAAACATCAACGTCTGTCAAATTTAACCTTTAAATTACCTGCTAAATCTAGTCATTCAATATTGTATTTATTATATTTAAGATACATTAGTGCAATAAAATTTTGAAAAACACTTCAATATGGATCAAATCTGAGATGATGTGTTTGGAAATAGGAAGCCCGAACTGGAAATTATCCAGCCAGCCAGACAGAGTGGAAGAAGAGATTAGAAATATATACTTATAGTTTTATCAAAATATTTTTAGCTTTGCTGTGATAGTGACATAAATGACAATACAAAGTGTCTAAATCGTCAAAATCTCCTAAGCAATATATACAGAGCCCCTTAAAAAATATTGCTTCATGTTATTGTAATATTGCAACACCTGTTAAAACAAGAAGCACAATTAAAGCTAAATAACACCATAAGTGCATTCAATCCTATTGTGCTTTTTTACTGTAAAGCGACCTTGAGTGTCCCAAAAGGTGCTTAAAATAAAACAAATTAATTATTAATATTATTATTATTATTATTACCAAATATATTAACATTATCTGGGGCAACATTGGCTCAGGAGGAAGGGGTTCATTGTAGGGCTGAAACGATTTCTCGAGTGATTCGAGTACCTCGATTATTAAAATTCCTCGAGGAAAATTGACCTGCCTCGAAGCTTTGTTAATTTATGTTTAATCATTTAGCGCACCGTGTTTCAGCCGGAACATTATTTGCGTTGAGCGGAGCTCTGACTTCCGCCTCTGAGTTGTTGACGGAAGCTACGTGTTAGCGGCATAACGTCCAATCTTCAAGTTCGGCCCGCGGGGATTTTACTGATTGGTGATAATTCCGGATTTTCATCGTTTTTGTGGGACCAATAAACATCCTTAAAATGACCGGCGTGATGCCGGGAGTTCGGCAGCCTTTCTGCTCCGGAGCTGCTGGTTGAACGGCGGGAAGAAGCTGAGGAGGATTTATACAGGTGAGCGGAGAGACTGAACACGGCGGGCCGCTGAGGGTTGATGCTTACAGGGTAAGAGCAGCTTTACGGACGAACCGCACAATAAACTTATATCATTCCGGTCTGAACAAACGGGAGGCGGAACATGGCTGGTAGATGAGTTTCTGAACGGAGGAGCCGTAAATATCCTGTATTGCTCCCGCGGTCTACAAAAAAGTAACTGGTAGGGAAGCTCAAATGTGGAAAAAAATAGACTGATGTTGATATCCGATAGCAACACTGGTGTTATGGAAGATTTACCAATATTTTATTTCATAATTGTTTTTATCCGATTACTCGATTAATCGTAAGAAAAATCTATAGATTACTCGATTACTAAAATAATCGTTTACAACAGCCCTAGTTCATTGTGTCACTGTTAGGTTGGTAGGTAGGTACATCTTATGTTGTAGTTGTCTCTCTCTCTCTGTTGGTGACTTTAGAGATCTCTTGAACATCGACAAAAAAATTCAGAGTGAAATTAGTGAGTCTAAAGTGATTCACGTGTGTCGCTTCACCTGAACTGTGGTGAGGTACAAGGATTGACTTCCGTTTCTATCTTGATGACTAGCAACTCACTTAGAAGTAAAGATAATGCACCCTGGGTTATAATTAAAACAAGGTGGGCTCATGGGTTTTACAAACACGCTAACAGGATCAGGTTTTTAATTAAACAAACATATTAAAAGCGATTTATGTCTAAGCTTTTAAAGAATGGCTTGAAAACAACCCGTCTCAAAAATGAATGGCCTGTCCATACCCGTCTTACTTCTGTTGGGTTGCAGGGCCTGGTGCCTGTCCGTAATGGACAGAACAGTAAGGTCACACTCAGAGTTCAGAGCATATAGAGAGAACATGCAAACTCCACACAGAAAGGCAGTGCCTGGCATTCTAACACAGTTGTTGTGTTCTCTGGTTGTTTTCTGACCCACATAAAGCTCAGGACACTCAGACTAAAAAACTTAGCAATTTACAATATTTACAAAGAACTGCATTTTGGGGGTTGGGGCACATATGTTTGAGACTACCGGTGTAAGTCAGTCATCAATCGCTGAATGTTTTTTCTGAAACTTCTTATTTCCATAGCAACATGATGTGGGCTACGTCCAATAACAGAGATCCTCTGAACTGTAGGATGATTCACACTCACCCAAAACGCATTCATACTTTAGGGCCACAGCAGTAGGACTATCACCTCAGCAAGGAAGCTGGAAGCTGGGATATAAGTGCTCTAATGTGTATCTCTGATCAATTTATTGTTTTGTTAAATTCTGCAAATAAATTTGAAGAAACTAGAGTCAGCCTTATTTAGTTTATATAAACAATTGATAGCTAGCACTGGGAAATCAGAAAGTGACTGGGTGTATATTATGTGGACCTCAATTAATCTGATCCTTTTATGATCTTATAATATCAAAATATTAAAATTTTAGTGGAACTTTATGCCAACATTTTTTGCACCCAGAAGCAGGTTGGTTGTCCAGGATTTTTTTATTTTTTTTGCTTGATATTCATAACGTAGCCTGCTAAGAGACATGCCTATTATCCACATGGTAAGCTGGTAGTCAGCTGTTTTACTCTGTCAAGGTCACCCAGTCCATTACTAACACCTCTTACAGATATAACCAATTGTATTTTTTATTCATCCTCTATCTACTGTTCCTCAAAGATATGAAAAAAACTGTAACAGTTTAAAGGTCAAGTCTAAGTCATATCAAATTATCTTGATAATTTGATAGTATTATTACTACTGATATTATTATTACTACACAAAAACATGTAGTGCTTTTGTGCAACTCCTAAAATAAAAACATTGCTAAAGTCAAACACATTTTTATACTGTAGAAAAAAGTCATAGCATCTCAGATCAGCTGTTGAGTGTGTGTATCACACACAAAGGCTGGTTACATGACCACTGCACAAACGATAAATGAAACATTTGCATGCAGTCTGTGGCATGCAAATGTTGACATAAAAATCATCAACGTTAAGGGTTAACTCAATGTTTAAGTTACTGTTCAAACAACAAATGAAACATGTCTGTCTCTATTTACTGTCACAAATAATACAAAATAAATTTCTATTTTTCTCTGCTATTAGGAATAACATTATCATCATTCATGAGGTCATCAATTATAGACAAACACAATTTCCATTAAAAAAATGCTTTTAAAAGAAATAGTTAAACAATGGTCATGGCATGGCCCCACTGCTATATGTGTAAGCAACTCAAAATGCTCTAGGCTTCAATAGTATTTTGCCAGGTCAGGAATTTGAACAATAGAGGGGTACACTGTCTTTGTCTACTGTCAGGTATAAATGTAAGATACTCAGGCAGGCAGGGTATCAGTTCATCTACAGTACTCTGAGTGACCTGACAAGCCACCACCACCACCATGGGCAAGGTAAACATTTTTACATCAATGGTAGACTACCTACAAGACTCATCTAGTAAAGCCTAATAGTGGCTGTGATCTCTAAAAAAAAAAAAAACATTCTTTCTCACAGATCATCTTCTACGAGGACAGAAACTTCCAGGGTCGCCACTATGAGTGCATGAGCGACTGTGCTGACATGTCCTCTTACCTGAGCAGGTGTCACTCCTGCAGGGTGGAGAGCGGCTGCTTCATGGTCTACGACCGCACAAACTACATGGGAAACCAGTACTTCATGAGGAGGGGCGAGTACGCTGACTACATGAGCATGATGGGCTGGAGTGGTGGAATCAGGTCTTGCCGTATGATCCCTTCGGTACGTATTAAACGATAAGTTATTAATTTCTAAGACTGGGGGCAACTAGAAACTGGATTTCATTATGTTTATTTTCTGCAAACAGTACAGGGGATCCTACAGGATGAGGATCTACGAGAGGGAAAACTTCGGTGGTCAGATGTATGAGATGATGGACGACTGTGACTCCATCATGGATCGCTACCGCATGTCTGACTGCATGTCCTGCCATGTGATGGATGGCCACTGGCTGATGTACGAGCAGCCTCACTACAGAGGCAGGATGATGTACATGAGACCTGGAGAGTACAGGAGCTTCAGGGAGATGGGATATGGAGGAACCAGGTTCATGAGCATGAGGAGGATCATGGACATGTGCTAATTGTACAATTTTAACTTCATTAAATAAATAAAATGGTATACATTTATTGATCTGTCTACAGTGTTTTAATTATTGTTAGTGATAGTCGTGGTACAATTATTTTCATCTTAACTGGGCTCAATATTGGTGTGATAAAAGAAAAATGATCTTAATTTATGCTTTAAGTTGCAGATCTATGATCAATTTAAAAAAATGTGGGAAAATTGTTGCTGTTGAGTAGTTCTAAAAAAAGTTTCTTAATTTGAGAAGTTTCATTTTGAATATTTATCACCTACCCAGCATTGGGGAAAATGTTTTCTTCCAACATTGCCCTGTGTTCAGTTCCATCCATTTTCCCCATCAACTCTGACCGTCTTCACTGTCCCGTCCCTGCTGAAGAAAAGCACACCCACAGCATGATGCTGCCACCAAGATATTTGACATGGTGGGTTCAGAGTGATGTGCAGTGTTAGGGTTTTACATTTTGGCCAAAACAAAAAAAAATGTTTGCTGTGTCGCCAACCTGAGTTCTGTCAAAAACTGCTAATGGTTTTCTTTTAATAATGGCTTTCTTCTAGCCACTGGTCCATGAAGACCACATCTGTGCAGTGAAGGCTAATCGTTGTCCTGTGGGCATATTCTCCCACCTGAGCTTTGGACCTCTGCATTTGGTCCAGAGTCACCATGGGCCTCTCGGCTGCATCTCTAATCAGTGCTGTCCTTTTTCATATTTGTAGGCTTACAGTTGTGCCATACTCTTTTCATCTCCGGATGATGGATTGAACAATGAGATGTTCAAATCTTGGAAAGTTTTTTGATTGCCTGAGACTGCTTTAAACTTCTCCGCAGTTTTCTCCTTGAACTGTCTGCTGTGTTCCTTGGACTTCATGATCCTGTTTTGTCACCAATATTCTCTTAACAAACCTCTGAGGCATCACAGAGCAGCTGGATTTGTACTAAGATTAGATTCCACGCAGGTGGACTCTATTTAGTCATTAGCAATCATCAGGCAATTTCTGAAGGCAACTGGTTGCACTCAGAGGAAAGGGGGCTGAACACTTTTGCACACTTTTCAATTTTTTATTTTTAAATATTATTTTAAATCATGTATAATTTTCTTTCTACTTCATAATTGTATACCACTTTTTTGTTGATTTTGTTCGTGTTAAATTCCAATGAAATATATTTATGTTTGTGGTTGTAATGTGACAAATATGAAAGAGTTCAAGGGGTGTGAATACTTTTGCAAGCCACTTTAGATACGGGAACATCACTGATTTCATTTATATTTAAATGACACATTCTAGTTTTGTTATTGTAAATGATTGATCTTTCTCAGAAGACAGAGGTAGTCCTGGAGTTTCTTTACCCTGAATGCTCATGCAGGAGTAAAATAATTTGACAGTTGAATTTCCTACTCTACTACTGGTAATACTTCACTATCCACCCATTTTCTAACACACTTGGGGCTGCCAGGCGTGATGGTGTCCATCTCCAGCAATTTATGGATGAGGCAGGGCAACACATAGGCAAACAAGACAAATAATCATACATGCACTCACACCTAAGGAAAACTTAGAGAGACCAATCAACCTAGCAGTTATGTTTTTGAACTGTGGGAGGAAGAAGCAGTACCTGGAGAGATCCCACCATGCTGGGAATTGAACCCAGGACCTTCTTGCTGCAAGGCAACAGTGCTACCAACTGCACCACTGTGCAGTCCCCACTTTGCTAGACATAAATCCCAATAAATCTACGGTAATATGACAAGCATGCCAGAACAACAAAGACTGGATGATAGTTATTAGGTTGAATCATCTTAGAATCTTATGCAAACTGTCCAGTCCTGTGATTTCCAAACTATCTATTCATTTTCTAGTAGTAGTGTAGTTTAAATGATCAGAATTGGTAAAATTCAAGGTGAAGAAAGAGAAGGAAGAGTTAAAAAATAAAAGCATGTAAACTACTGGTAATTGGCAGATCAAAATTATAAGACTACAGCCTTAAAACATTCAAATATGTGCCAAAGTCTGGCTTTGATTATTATTTTCTGTCAGACTTGAAATATTGCATGCCACTGGGGTACTAATGCCCCAGTGGTAAAGTTGAAATGTATTTCTGTCTTTGAACACAGTAGGAAAATTCAGCAAAAGCTTTCCTTCATCTTTACCGTGGTTGACTGCAGTAAGAAAGTCATTTGAAATTATTGGGGACTAAAGTCAAAAGGTAGACTCAACATAATTATAACCTGTGCTAAGCCAGGGATTCAAATAGCTATATAGCTACTACTGGGCTGCATAGCACAGAGAAGAGGTTAAAAAAAAAACCAAAATCAGTCCACAGGTTACTTCTCCAACTTTCCCACAAAGGTAATCCTTAGAACTTCATAGGGAGCGTCAATGTATATGTTCTAAGGCTACATGGAGTCAGTGTAAGAACTTTAATGCTGGGATGATGTGCTCTAATTCCTGGTTTTAGCAAGAACTCAAGCAGCTGCGTTCTGGATCAGCTGCAGATGTCTGACATTTTATTCAGACCTAAGACACTTGCAATTATGCAACTAAAGTTAAATGCATGGATGTGTTTTTCAAATTCATCCATCCATTTTCTAACATCCTTGTCCCTAGTGGGGTGGGGAGGTGCTGGTGCCTATCTCCAGCGAACGTTTCGGGCGAAAGGCGGGGTTCACCCTGGACAGGTCGCCAGTCTGTCGCAGGGCTTTTTCGGAATCATCTGGGGACATATTCTTTGGGTGTTCATCATCTTTGTAAGAGAAACCCAGTCACTAAGCGTGTTTGGTCCCTTCAGGTTGAAAGGTCAGACAGGCCAACTGGGGTTGTAAAAACCACATTGAATCATCTGGTCATCAGGTGTCCATCATCACTGCAGGGGAGACACAGACAGTAAGCAGGTTTGGTCCATTCCAGTCATCAGGCCAGCCAGGATAGTAAAGCCACCCTCGTTCCCTAATTTTACACCTTTAAATGGTATAAAATTCTGAGTTTGTGGTTTTCCAGACAGGTCAAACTAATGTCAGATTCTCAGTTTTCCCAGGGCACCATTCCTGCCGGCATTTAAACCAGAGCACAAGACATAAGACTTACAAGAACAACACATAATGTGAAGAGGCCAGGGCCAGCTTTCTCCAGAGCAAAATTACTGCTGGGATTAAAATTGCAACACAAAACAAAACCAGACATGACGGGACAACCAGGCTTGGCTACCAGGGATTTAAACAAAAGAATCAAGACTTGGATACAGAAGTATGTATCTGAGTACTATGGAGTCACAACAAGATACAGGCCAGCAAATTTCAGCTTCCAATTCAAGTTTTCCAAGAATACAAACTTTTAAAAATAATTCTATTCAATTGAGATAATTTATTTAGTGCCAATTCACAACAAATGCTCGGTGTCTCAAGGCACTTTACAAAAAAAATACTAATTAAAAATCAATTCAATCACACATATATTTAAATTGATCCTAGTTCCCAAACAGCACATTATGCTCAATATGTTATTCAGAAGTTTTTAATGAAAACCAACAAATTACATCGAGCCATGGACTTGCAGCATTCCTCCTGGATAAGAACGTAGCAACAATTACTTGCATTGTGTTGTTGACTTATAAAATATTTCTATTCCTTTTGTGTTCTATTTATGACAGGAAATTCAAATCAGAATAATCAAAACAAAGGACTTAACACTGTCACAGAAAAACAGACCTTTATTTTTTTTACTATGACTGGAAACACTGTCAACATATGCAACCATTAAACACAGGCAACAATTTTAGATTCACCTTTAACTAACAAAGGTCAGACAAGCCCTATGGGAATATGTGCCATAAGGCAGGAACATACCATTTTTAACAGTCACATGGTTTAGTCTATTCACATGTTACAGGCACTGTCAAAATGCTGGATGTACATACATGACAGGAAGGCTTTTCTAAAGAGAATAAGGTTGCTGAGTTGGGAGTTTTACAAAAGGGGGTCCAGTAGTTCTTTACATTTGCTCAGGTATAAAAGGAAAATGTTAAACCAGGTAGGAATGCAGTACAGGAGCAAGAGCATCCACTCATCAGCAGCCAACATGAGCAACATGAACATGAGGGGCAAGGTACAAAATCTTTAGTTAATTAACAAATGCAATTTTCATTTGCCAGTTTTACGCTGTTTGATTTCAAAATACAATTCTCTCTTACCCAGATCATCTTCTACGAGGACAGGAACTTCCAGGGTCGCCACTATGAGTGCATGAGCGACTGTGCTGACATGTCCTCCTACATGAGCAGGTGTCACTCCTGCAGGGTGGAGAGCGGCTGCTTCATGGTCTATGACCGCCCCAACTACATGGGAAACCAGTACTTCATGAGGAGGGGCGAGTATGCTGACTACATGAGCATGATGGGCTGGAATGACTGCATCAGGTCCTGTCGTATGATCCCCATGGTAGGAAATCTCATCTCTAGGCAGAATATACTTTTTCTAGCTACAAACCTAATCTGATGTTTGTTTGAAAATGTTTTACAGTACAGAGGATCGTACAGAATGAGGATCTATGAGAGGGAGAACTTCGGTGGTCAGATGCATGAGTGCATGGACGACTGTGACTCCTTCATGGATCGCTACCGCATGTCTGACTGCATGTCCTGCCATGTGATGGATGGTCACTGGCTGATGTACGAGCAGCCCCACTACAGAGGGAGGATGATGTACATGAGGCCTGGAGAGTACAGGAGCTTCAGAGAGATGGGATATGGAGGCATGAGGTTCATGAGCATGAGGAGGATCATGGATTCCTTATATTAAATGTATTTTCTTGAATACCACTGAATTAAAAATTTTCCAAACTACTGGTATCTTTGCCATGGTTATTTGTCAAGTAAAAGATTATCATAGAAACAGTATCACAAAAATAACAAGTTTATATTCTCAATGGTTAAGCACATTTCTTTGAATGCCTAGTCTTGTTCTAGGCTGCATCTTGAACAAGACATTAGTATTTTGACATCTGATTTGCAAAGGAAAGACTTCAGAATGTGTTGGACAAGATGAAGTAAGCTAAGTTGTCTTAAAAAGCAGGATTTGCTCTTATCAAAGACACGTGAAAGAATAAAGTTGTTCTATTGCAGTTAAGTTTCACATCAGGTGACAAGTAAGGGTTATAAAGCAATTTTGTAACCAGTATCCCAACAAGAACATTCCTAGAGGCAGCATGCAAAACAGAAAATCAATGTCTCAACCGGGGTTCACCATGGGGCCACAAAAGGAAAAGACCAGTTTCCTATTGTGCCAGCTATCACAAGTGCTTGATGAGAGCATTTAGAATTAGGTAGCAAATACTTTTTATTGTAGACCATGGTGGATAGCTTTTCTCTAAGTAAATAAAAAAAATTCAAAAAGGCACTTTGTACTTTCTCAGGTTATTATTATTTTTTATTAAAATTAGTTTTATTAATGGAACAATTTAGGTGTAACAAAAAGTAGAAATTTGAAAGAGAGCAAATACTTTTTCACAGTACAATATTTGTACTCTTTGAACCTTTTCATATTTTTGTAACAAAAGCATGTCAGACAAACACAAAGTACTGTGAAGTGGAAGGAAAATTACACATACTGTATCTTTCAAAGTCCATGCCCATTGAAGCAAAACAGCTCAAGCTCAATAAGATTGGATTGGATTGGATTGAGTTACGTCGGTGAAAATTCTGTTTCAAGAGCAGGAGAATGAAGAAGACGAACCTGCCGAACCGCGTCTTTAAATGACTGCATTTCTATGGTGTTATTACTGTATTTACACAATCTCCATCCAAGCCAACTATCTATCATATGGAGCGTAGTTTAACTATAGTGTTCATACATCTCAGATACCTGTAAAAATATTAATGTTACCACAATGTGAATGAAGTAAACAAAGCCTTGACATAATTAAGAAGTTCTTGAATGCATTTGGATAAAATAATAACATCATATCCAAAACATGCAATACAGTTATATCCTCAAGAAGACAGCTAAAAACTAGCACACAGAGCTAACAGAAGCAGAAGGCTCAATCCCACTATCAAACCAATGGTTAGGACCTCATCATCAACACACAAAATTCATGACTAAAAGAAGCTTTTGTCATTTTATTAACAGCTTTCTGGTTTGTTGTGTCCCTAGTTTCCGTAAAGAGAAGGAACTCACCCCTCGGTCAGACAAACTCTTTTGGGAAACCTCTCTTAATAATGCTGGAGGTGGTTGAAGCACTCGTCCTTAAGTGGTCTGCGTAAACAGACTTTTCCCACTTTGGTGGGTACATTCCAGAGAAAAATAAAGTGTATCCAGACACTTCGAAGGGGCTTCAACGTCCGTGGATGATGTAAGGAATTGTGTGCATCAATACACGCTAGAACCCAACATTTTGATTTGCTGCCTTGCAACTTCGGCATAACTGAACTTGAGCTACAAAAATGCTGCGAGGAAAAAAATGGCGGATTAGCAGGAAGTCAAGACAATATGTAGCAGTTCCATAGCAAATGCACTGACGTCAAAGACAAGAAAACATTATAGAGAAAAATGAACAGACTGAAAAATGTAACTGAAAAAGAATATAAAAACACCAAAGCGCACCAGGGGCAATAAATAAAAAATTTTTATACTTATAAAAACTCAAAATACTAAAAAAAAGTAGATTTTGCATGATATGTCTCCCTTAACACTGAAACAAGCAAGGAGAAAAATTCTAAGCTGAAATCATTAAAAAAGACATCAACAATCCTTGAGTCTTTGCCACAGTAGACAATCCGTCCTGTGACTGTAGCATCTGAACTCCACACAAACAGAGCCTGTAATGAATTTGACAATTTCATTACAAAGAACGTTATAAAAGTAGAGGGTTGATCAGCACGTCAACAAGAAATTCAGTACTATGAATGCTGTGTCCCTGTGACAGACTGGCGACTTGTCCAGGGTGACCCCGCCTCTCGCCCGGAACGATAGCTGGAGAGGCACCAGCAACCCTCCCGACCAACTAAGGGATAAGGGTGTAAAGAAAATGGATGGATGGATGAATGCTATGTCCAATCAAAACAAATGTACACAAAATGACAATATATCAACTAAATCATAAAAACAAAAACAAAAAAACATAAATCAGTTTAGCTCTTCCTGCTGTGTTGATATAACAAAACAGAAGTTATTTTATCATGTTTTTTAGATTCAACTGGGAATGATCAATTGTCAACACAAGCTCCAGCTACTATGGCTATCTGTCTGGAGCCTAACCCTATATATGGAATGAGTTATGGACTCACACCTGAACCTTCAGAGACACATATAGAATATTACTATGTTACATACATATATATATATGTATAAAACACTAAAATCCTACTTCTAATCTACGTTACAAATGCTGCCATGATATGGCAATTGAACTTTATTCAACCATGTTAAATGCCATTGAAATTATTCAAGATACTGGCTTGAACTTGAAAGTGTGTACAATGAGATGAAAATAACATAATGGCTTTTTTTTCTAATTACCCAAGACAATATTTGCCAGACATAAAGTAAATATGTGCCTCTAGAGCATATTACATAATACATGATACGGTATAGTACAAACCCAAAAATATGTTTCTGAGTTTCTGAGTTTAAAAAAAGTCTACCTACATAAACACTAAAAATAAAAGGCATTACAAATTCTTTACAGTCACATGCCTAATTCCGATGTTCAAAGCACTGTTTAAAGTGCTATGTGTTCATATATGACCGACAGGTTTTTCTAAAGGCTAATGACAAAAAACAGGCATGTAACCTCGGCGTACTGTGCAGCTCTATGGTAAGTTACTGAGTTAGCATTTCCATAAAAGGGGGCCACTTACTCTTTACATTTGCTCAGGTATAAAAGCAAAGAGTTAACCAGGTAGGAAGTCAGTACAGGAGCAACAGCCACCACTCATCTGCAGCCAACATGAGCAACACCGACATGAACATGAGGGGCAAGGTGCACAGTCCTTTCTTAAAATGCAAATAATTATTTTACTTCTGGTCACTCAAGTCATTTTCCTATGGATTATTTATTTTTATGCAAATGATTCTTTAACTAGCATTGAGTTTACAGTACTGATGTTATTTCACTCTTTTCCAGATCATCTTCTACGAGGATAGAAACTTTATGGGTCGCCACTATGAGTGCATGAGCGACTGTGCTGACATGTCCTCCTACATGAGCAGGTGTCACTCCTGCAGGGTGGAGAGCGGCTGCTTCATGGTCTATGACCGCCCCAACTACATGGGAAACCAGTACTTCTTCAGGAGGGGAGAGTACGGTGACTACATGAGCATGATGGGCTGGAGGGACTGCATCAGGTCTTGTCGTATGGTCCCCATGGTGGGTTAGAATTTAAAGCTAATCTCAACTATGAACATAGGGACATTAGTTATTAAAATTTGTATTTCAATCCTTTTACAGTACAGGGGATCCTACAGGATGAGGATCTATGAGAGGGAGAACTTCGGTGGTCAGATGCATGAGTGCATGGACGACTGTGATTCCTTCATGGATCGCTACCGCATGTCTGACTGCATGTCCTGCCATGTGATGGATGGCCACTGGCTGATGTACGAGCACCCCCACTACAGAGGGAGGATGATGTACATGAGGCCTGGAGAGTACAGGAGTTTCAGGGAGATGGGATATGGAGGCATGAGGTTCATGAGCATGAGGAGGATCATGGATTCCTGGTATTAAACGTTTATTGCTCAGTGCCACTAAATAAAACCATTCTGATTAACTAAAAATGTTGTCAGTATTGTTGATGTGAACATAGCATCACAAAATAGCGTCATACAATTTACTTCTGTTACTTCCTTCATTGACATTTAAGTATTTATATAAACATCTAATTATTCTTCCATTCTGTGTTTTTGGATGAAAACATTCATCCCATTATCACAAATCCTGAAGGGTAGCCATTCCAGTTCTCTAGTGTACAATTTTGGCTGACTCTTAATTTCACTGTGAAACTCCTATCAAATAGTCTTCTGTTGCTTGGGCTATTCCATATTGATTTTGATATATTGGACACCGTTCTGCTATACCTGCCTTAATAGTCACATTTTTGAATAGTCACCTTTTCATTTTTCTAGTCAAGAACTACCTGTCAGTTGTTTTACCAAAATGTTTTTATAGATGGGTACCAGGTCTTATTAGTATTTTCTATGATGGATTAAGGATTCAGGAAGAGCAGTGTGGTTTTCATCCTGGTCGTGGAACACTGGACCAGCTCTACACCCTCAGCAGGGTCCTGGAGGGTGCATGGGAGTTCGCCCAACCAGTCTACATGTGTTTTGTGGACTTGGAGAAGGCGTTCGACAGAGTCCCCAGGGGGGCCAGGTGGAGGGTTCTCCGGGAGTATGGGGTACCGGGCCCTTTGATACGGGCTGTCAGGTCCCTGTATGACCGGTGTCAGAGTCTGGTCCGCATTGCCGGCAGTAAGTCGGGCTCGTTTCCGGTGAGAGTTGGACTCCACCAAGGCTGCCCTTTGTCACCGATTCTGTTCATTACTTTCATGGACAGAATTTCTAGGCGCAGCCGAGGTGTTGAGGGGATCCGTTTTGGTGGCCTTAGGATCACATCTCTGCTTTTTGCAGATGATGTGGTCCTGTTGGCTTCATCAGTGATATGCAGCTCTCACTGGAGCGGTTTGTGGCCAGGATGAGGCTCAGTGCCTCCAAATCCGAGGCCATGGTCTTGAGCCGGAAAAGGGTAGAGTGCCTTCTCTGGGTCAGGGGGGTCATCCTGCCTCAAGTGGAGGAGTTCAAGAATCTGGGGATCTTGTTCACGAATGGGGGAAGAGGGGAGCGGGAGATCGACAGGCAGATTGGGGCAGCGTCTGTCGTGAAGTGGGCGCTGTACCGGTCCGTCGTGGTGAAGAGTGAGCTGAGTCAAAAAGCGAAGCTTGATCTACGTTCCTACCCTTATCTATGGTCATGAGCTTTGGGTCATGACCGAAAGAACGAGATCACGGATACAAGCGGCCGAAATGGATTTCCTTTGCAGGGTGGCTGGGCTCTCCCTTAGAGATAGGGTGAGAAGCTCGGTCATCCGGGAGGGACTCAGAGTAGAGCAGCTGCTCCTCCATATCAAGAGGAGCCAGTTGAGGTGGCTCGGGCATCTGGTCAGGATGCCTCCTGGACGCCTCCCTGGTGAGGTGTTCTGGGCACGTCCCACAGGGAGGAGGACCCGGGGCAGACCCAGGACACGCTGGAGGGACTATGTCTCTCGGCTGGCCTGGGAACGCCTTGGGGTTCTCCCGGAGGAGCTGGAAGAAGTGGCTGGGGAGAGAGAAATCTGGGCCTCCCTTCTGAAGCTGCTGCCCCCACGACCCGACCCTGGATAAGCGGCATAAAATGCCGGATGGATGGATTAATATTAAAAAATAAGGGCTAAACAAGTTACATACTAATTATTACACTTGATAAATTTCCACCAAAACACAACAAAGTGTAAATTTTTAATTTTGAGATTTACAAAATCTCTTAAAGAAGAACAAAATACATCCAACACACAACTTGGCTCCTAATTGGCTGTCGGTATGTAACATCTTCCTAAAAAATTTACAATTCAGGTTTCTACAAACAGCTGTAAAAGCTTTGTTCAAAGCAATGTACATAGCATACTGGCATGTTGAACTGTTGTGATTACACAAAGGAATCTGCATGCCTTCAAACTGTTCATATAACAGTGGTAGGCCCATACAGTGTGTTTTGAAACGTGATAAAGGGATTATTGTCTGTCACTACGTATTGTCGCTTCAAATGTCCTCATTGTGTTGACTTACATAAGTCTTCTAGGGGATTGTGTCACATGGATATGTGCCAAATAACCCTTTGCACTCTATAGGCCTCCATACCATGATGCTGAGTCAGGGATTTATACAATGAGAGCCACAGATTCTTTGAGTTAGATCAGGTATAAAAGTAGCAGTTAAAACAGTACAGCCGCTAGTGTAGCTCAACTCCATTCTCACAAGAATCGACATTCCCGCCACAACTATGGGGAAGGTAAGCACACTTGCCTTTTTTCTACTGTGTGCCATTTATGAAACTTTCCATATCTTATTTAAAGTTGTTAATATCAATTCACTTCTTCCTAGATAATTTTTTATGAGGACAGAAACTTCCAAGGACGCTCCTATGAGTGCATGAGCGACTGTGCCGACATGTCCTCCTTCCTGAGCAGGTGTCACTCCTGCAGAGTGGAGAGCGGCTGCTTTATTGGCTATGATCGTCCCAACTACATGGGAAACCAGTATATTTTCAGAAGGGGCGAGTATGCTGACTACATGAGCATGATGGGCATGAGAGACTGCATCAGGTCTTGTCGTATGATCCCCATGGTAAACTTAAAACATCTGCGGATTTCTAAGGCGAATGTTGAGGGATTAAAAACAAAACCTAAATGTGATGTGTTGTGTTTTTAACAGTACAGGGGATCCTACAGGATGAGGATCTACGAGAGGGAGAACTTTGGTGGTCAGATGTATGAGCTGATGGATGACTGTGACTCCATCATGGACCGCTACCGCATGTCTGACTGCATGTCCTGCCATGTGATGGATGGTCACTGGCTGATGTACGAGCAGCCCCACTACAGAGGCAAGATGATGTACATGAGGCCTGGAGAGTACAGGAGCTTCAGGGAGATGGGATATGGAGGAACCAGGTTCATGAGCATGAGGCGTATGGTGGATATGTAAAAACAAGTGTTTGTTACAAACACACAATAAGTAAATTAAAGTTTCAAAATGTTCCATCTTGTTGAGTCAAATTATCTTCTTTTGGTGATATGATTTGTGTAATATTTCTAGTCACATGTACTTTGTGACGTTTATGCAAAATCAGGAAATCTGGGAAATGCACAAAATTAACTTCTTTTAAAACTGACACAGTTTTAAAATGTAATGTTTACATTATAAACACTGCAATATTCTAAAAAAGTTTTATACCTGGCACAAATCTACGGGCTAGAACGGGTAAGGACAAGTCAGTTTAAATGCAAGCTGAGCCACTCTGTCTCTCACTCTTGCTTTATTAGATTTAATTTTCATACAAAAAATGAAATATATATATATTGTGCCCATTGACCAGTTCTCATCTTAATGTTATATTTATTTAAAAAGTTGATAAGACTAGAGTTTAATTAGGACGTTCCGCTGTGTTCCACCTTTTGCTGGAATTCAAGCTGCAAGTCTTTTAGGGTTTGTCTCTGCCAGATTTGCACATCTAGTGACTGAAATTTTTGCCCATTCCTCTTTGAAAAACAGCTTAAGCTCAGTCAGATTCAGCTGCTCTGACTAAAGAGTGTTTGTGAACAGTACTTTTCAGATCTTCCCACAGATTCTTGTTTGAGTTTAGGTCTGGACTTTGACTGGGCGATTCCAGTGCATCCCCAGATATTATGCTTAGGGTGGTTGTCTTGTTGGAAGGTGAACCTCCACACCACTCTAACGTCTAACAGCAACATATTTGACAGTGTGCATGGTGTTTCAAGGCTTACAGTTGTGCCATACTCTTTTCATCACCGGATGATGGATTGAACAATGAGATGTTCAAAGTTTGGAAAGTATTTTTATTGCCCAATCCTGCTTTAAACTTTTTTATGATACTGTTTTGTCCTCAATATTTTCTTAACAAACCTCCAAGGCATCAAAGAGCAGCTGGATTTGTACTAAGATTAGATTCCATACACGTGGACTCTATTTAGTCATTAGCACTGTTGCCTTACAGCAAGAAGGTCCTGGGTTAGAATCCCAGCCCGGGGTCTTTCTGCATGGAGTTTGCATGTTCTCCCTGTGCATGCCTGGGTTCTCTCTGGGTTCTCCAGTTTCCTCCCACAGTCCAAAAACATGACTATCAGGTTAATTCCTCTCTCTAAATGCTCCCTAGGTATGTATGAGTGTGTGAGTGCATGGCTGTTTGTCCTGTCTGTCTCTGTGTTGTTCTGCGACTATATAATTTATTTTTAGCTCGTTAAGGTAACAATTGCCTTCGTTACTTCTGCTGGCATAAATGACTCAAAGTGTTGTGAAAAAATGTGCAGGGTCCAGATTAGGTCCTTCAGAAGTTGTGTTTCACTCTGGCTCTCCTTTCTTTCATGTGGGAAATTATAAAGATTCTCCTCAATTTTTTTTTTTTTTAAATTACACTCAATAGTGACACAGTGTGGCATTATCTAAAATTACACCAGGCAAACGCAATATGATAAACAACTACTCGGGTAAAGTTAGCCTTCCTGTGTTTACTCCGTAGGCTCCAGTACAGAATGGACCATTATGGTCATCAACCCATCGGTGAAAAAATTACGATCTCTATTGGTGAAAAATATAACAAAAGATGTCCATTTTTTAAGTAATTATGAGTAATAGGAAAATTACACATTTAGGCCAATATGTTCAACTAATCCTGGATCCTTTTAAGTCCCATGTTAAGGGAACCTCGTGAGTTATCGGGGCATTTTCTGTTTGAGGAAAATAGGGTCATGCTAAAAGTTAATAGGAGTAGTGTGAATGCATAAACTGATTATCTGGGCTATGGAGAAGATCTTCTCAGAGGAATAAGATCTCCTTCTTTAAAAGAAGAAAGTTTGCGTTCATGGGTTCCAAGTTTGCATATGTCCCTGAAAGAATGTACAGCTCCTTTATATTAAGGTTGACAAAATACTAAAAGGATAACGAACATAAATTAAGAAGGGTAAAGAGAATTTGTGTAAAGAATTTATAGGCTGCATAAAGAAATTAAAAATGTTTTAAGTGGTGGATGACTGAATAAAAAAGGATACAGAATGCAAACAAAGAGTGAACAGAAAGGACGAAACTGATGGCAGAACAGAAAATGCTTCTTGGCCTTCTGTATCCCCACCTCTGTCCTGACCCCTGCCATTACTGTATCACCTGTTAAAAGACCCTACCAACCATCTTCTATCCTGTTTTCTATTTCTTCTCTGCCTGATCTAGGGGAGAGTACAATCATCTCTAGATACAGAGGATGAAGCAGAAATACTCTAGATTATCGGTTCTCAATGTGGGCGGTACCGCCCCCCAGAGGGCGTTCAGAGGACGGCAGGGGGCGCTGGCGAAATTTTTTACAAAAGGGGGGCGCTGAGATTCCTTTGGGGGGCGTTTGGTCGAAGGTAAACTTTACACCTTAAATGCACAACAATACCAGTTTAGACTTTGAGCAACTTGGTAAAACTGTGTTGTGTAACATTAAATTATGCTTGGCTGCAACTGTATCGATGGCAGCTCTCCTTCTATTCAGTGTTTGTAGCTTCTTGGTGCAGCTTCGTTCTCCTGCTAGTAGCTTCACCGCATCAGTTCAGAGGTGCTCTGGCTGATGACGTTGCTGAGATTCACTTTGTCTGGTATTTTTGTACATGTTTTGGCAGTTCTGTGATCATGTTAAGCAGCAACTTATATTAAAAGTGTTTTATTTCCATTTGAAAGCTGCACGCTTCCATGGAAGGACAACAGAAAATCGCTCTTATAAACATGTAATTACTAAAATTACGATACCTTCACTTTGTATCACTCTGAAAAATGAACCAATTTAAATAAAGAAATCCCTCCAAGGGTGATACCACGCTAGAGAGCGTTCATTTTATAGCGTTAACACGGGTGCTGTAAGTCAGTGTTTTTCAACCACTGTTCCGCGGCACACTAGTGTGCCGTGAGTGATCGTCAGGTGTGCCGTGGAAATTATTCAATTTCACCTACGGTACCGTATTTTCCGGACGATAAGCTGCTACTTTTTTTCTAAGCTTTGAACCATGCGGATTGTAGCCCGATGTGGCTTTGCTGTGTATTTCTCTTCAGCCACCAGGGGGCTCGGTGTGAACGAAACCATGGTTCGGCTTTGGAGACGGAGTGCTGCGTCCTTAATATATGCAGCAGATTTATTAGGACGCAGCCCTCTGCTGGGTCCTTATGGAAAACTGAGAGCAGCTTCCAGTTTTGTTTTGTTTTTTGTTTTTGTTTTTTTCAAAAAAAAATTGAAGGTGCTAGTATGGTGCGCTCTATAGTCCAAAAAATACGGTAATTGATTTTAAAAGATTTTTTGAAAATGAATTATCTGCAAATAATGCCATCTTTGAGTGTCTGCTGTAGCAGTGACTAGCGGCGTAATCATGTAATTTTCTTACCACTAGATGGCAGTAGGTACACAGCATTTTACATTACAACAAGAGAATCGGTGATGCATGAATGTTACAGGTAGCGGTGAGAGCATTGTATCTAGCCAGACTGTGACGACAGTGATGGAAAGGACAGAGAAGCTCAGCAGTAGTTGGGTTGGAAATAACATGGGTCCATGTCCCACAACATATCTGTGTGAAGTGAGCTTCTCCAGCCTGGCTATTATAAAAACTAAAACCAGAGAGAGACTGAGAGCTGTTGAGAAAGAGCTTTATCTTCAATTTCTGCCAGAAAATCAGCTGTTTTCATCCAAACATGCACAGGTTTCACACTAGGTGGGTAAAATATACAGATATTGACATTTTGTACATGCAACTCTTCATATTGTAACAGTGAATATGAAGTGAAATGTTTCCCAAATATTATTGCTTCTTTCAGAATAAGAATTATTTTCTGTATTCCGGCTAAAAGAATGCTTGTGGATTAGTTAGTTTGTAAAACAGTTTGAAGTTTTCTACAACTTTTTTAAATTTAACACCACAGTGTTGTGGCACTATTCAGGTGTATTTTTGAAGTGGACGTGTTAAGTGCAATTTGAAATAAGAAATGTAAAATGTGATAAAAATGCATTTTTGTGTTTATTTGATTCCTATTCAAGAGTCTTTGATAAGAATGACTATATATGTAATATAGGCGGCTACAGAGTATCTTTGTTTATATTTTTGGTTGGTGGTGTGCCTCGAGATTTTTTCAATTAAAATAATGTACCTTGGCTCAAAAAAGGTTGAAAAACACTGCTGTAAGTGGTCCGGTATGAAACGGGTGTGATAGAACAACAGTACCACAGCACTTTTAAATTTCAATAATCAGAATACCGAAATTATTTCCGTTGTTTTAAAAGGTTTATGTCAGTCTGCCTTTTCCCCATCGATACGCTTCCCGACCTCCCTGCACCTTAGGGGGTAAAAAAAAACCCACATCAGTCCCGCTTCTCCTGCAGACTGCAGGCAGTCCAAGATATATTGGACTTCAAAAAACTTTAGGCAGCTAATTTGGGATTAAAACTCTGGTGCTGGGATCCAGAGCTAATAAGGAGGCATTTGGGTTGGGGCTGAAACTAGAACAGTCTTGGACTGTAGGCAGCTAATTTAGGATTAACACGGATCCAGAGGCAATAGAGAGGCACTCGGCTCAGGGCCGAAGCAGTCTAGTTGAGAACAAGCTTCTTTACTGTTTATAATATTGCACCATCATCAAAGGACTGTAACCTGATACAGTAACAGAACTGAAGTCTGTTTGTCTAAAGAATTAATTGAAAATTTTATTGTTAGCTTACATTATAAAAGCTTGAATGGTCTTTCTCCCTTGTTGTTGTTGGATTTTCTCCAGCCTTATCTTTCTTTGCATGCCCTTATCAGCCAACTATGTTCTTTTAGTCGATCCAAAAACAAGGTGGATGTTGAAAAGAGATTGAGTCTTTTCTGTTATGGCTCCCAAACTTTGGAACAAAATAGTTCTAGACATTGTCCATGCATCTTTGCTTTCCGTGTCTAAGTCTCTTTTAAAAGCAATTTTTTTCCCCATTGTCTACTATTAGTTGTGGCTTGAAATGGTCTTATGTTTTCTCTGCTCTATTTTTGAATGCTTTAAATATTTGTGTATTTTATTAATTTTAATATTAGTACATCATTTTGGCAAACTTGTTTTTAAATGTGCTTTATGGATATATAGGATTTGGATTTGAAAAGTCTAGTGATTTTTTTTATTCTCATCTTTTATAGAAGTAAACCATGGGGTTAGCTTATGTTGGCTATAATGAGAATATTAGCTAAAGAATGATTTATTGTCATTGTAGCCAACTTAAATTAAGACAAAGCCTAAGATTTAATTAGTCTAGCATTTATTTATCAACGTTTACCCCACTGGTTGACTGTTAGTTCATTTAGTTCTTATAAACAAATAAATATTTTATATTATGTTAATTTTTGATGAGTAGATACTTTTCTCCAACTAATGTAAATTATCAAATGTTTTGTTACAGTGTTCTCAATGTGATGGTAAAACGTAAATTTTAGATGACTACTGAGGAAACATCATATACCTTACATACAAGACATCAACACATTATTCTTAACAGTCACATGATTCAGCCTATTGACATGTTACAGGCACAGTTCAAAATGCTGCTTGTTCATATATGACAGAAAAGCCTTTCTAAAGACCAAAGACAAAAAAAAAAAAAAACTAAACATAACCTCGGCATTCTGTGAAGCTCTAGAGCATGTTGCTGATTCAGGGCTTTTGTAAAGGGGCAGTCAGTGGTGCTTTACATTTGCTCAGGTATAAAAGGAAAGGGTTAAACCAGGTAGGAAGGCAGAACAGGAGCTACAGCAACCACTCATCTGCAGCAACCATGACCAACACCAACATGAACATGAGGGGCAAGGTAGGCAATCCTTAAGAGATTAATAAATTATATGTTGTCAATTGTATCAAATGTTCAATTCTTTCTTTCTCAGATCATTTTCTACGAGGATAGGAACTTTATGGGTCGCCACTATGAGTGCATGAGCGACTGTGCTGACATGCACTCCTACATGAGCAGGTGTCACTCCTGCAGGGTGGAGAGCGGCTGCTTTATGGTTTATGACCACCCCAACTACATGGGAAACCAGTACTTCTTCAGGAGGGGAGAGTACGGTGACTGCATGAGCATGATGGGTTGGAGTGGTTCAATCAGATCTTGTCGTATGATTCCCATGGTGGGTTGGAAACTCATCAGGTTTGTAAAATTGACCTGAACTGTGATGATACCGAAACCAACCTTTGAATTTTCTGATTCAATTCCTTTTACAGTACCGGGGATCCTATAGAATGAGGATCTATGAGAGGGAGAACTTTGGAGGTCACATGCATGAGTGTATGGATGACTGTGACTCCTTCATGGATCGCTACCGCATGTCTGACTGCATGTCCTGCCATGTGATGGATGGCCACTGGCTGATGTACGAGCACCCCCACTACAGAGGCAGGATGATGTACATGAGGCCTGGAGAGTACAGGAGCTTCAGGGAGATGGGATATGGAGGCATGAGGTTCATGAGCATGAGGAGGATCATGGATTCCTGGTATTAAATATGTTTAATGCCGGTGAATAAAAGTATCTTAAAATTATGATAATTTTGTCATGATTGTTTATTAACACCTGATTCATGAGGTTCATGAGCTTGAGGAGGATCATGGATTCCTGGTATTAAATGATTGACTTCACTGAATAAAAGTAATTCGAGCAACTGAGATCGTTCAAGATTATTGAGCTACCGAAAGGTTAGCTATAAGAAATATGAGACACAAATCTGAATTATTTTTACAGAAACACTTTGTTTCTAACAGAAAATAATGCAAGCATTCCTAAAAAGACAAATACATTTAACCATTGTTTTCATTCACTATTAACAAAACGATCGTTAACATAAATAAAGGCTTGAAAACATTGGTTTCTGCGTAATTAACTTTAATACATCAGCTAAAAAGAGAAACATATTTTTTAAAGTGCTATTGACGTTAAATTCACCAGGTGTTGGTGATAACCGAAGTAAGCCATAGTTAGAAAGAAACCAAAACAAATATGTTCAGAAATTCAGCTAAGTGTGAAATGACACAGGGAAAAAGCATTAAAAATATGCAGGAAGGGTGGGGAAAAAATGCATGGAAAATTTATCAGTGATCAGAAAGCGATCCTGCTCCTTGTCAGTGCCACTGAATATCAGCTAGTTCAGTCCGAACTGATCGCTTATAAAAGTGCGTCTTTTACCAAGGTGTCACACAAGGAACATTTCATAATAGGTAAAAGCAAAGAACTCTGTCAAGACATCAATCCATTCATCTATCCATCCATTTTCTTCCACTTATCCAGAGTCTGTTCATGGGGGCAGCAGCCTAAGTATGGAGAACCAAACTTGCCTCTCCCTGGCCACTTGGGTCAGTTCCTCTGGGGGAATCAATAGGCAATTCCCAGGCCAGCCGAGAAACATGGTGCCTCAAACGTATTCCTTGGTCTTCCAGAGACACGGTCCTAAAGCTACCAAAATGGATCACCTCAACACCTTGACTGCACCTAGAAATTCTGTCCATAAAAGTTAACAAATTTGGTGTCAAAGGGCAACCTTGGTGGAGTCCAATTCTCATCAGAAACTTGCCCGATTTACTGCCCGCAACGCACATCAAGCTCCGACATTAGTCATACAGGGACATAACAGTCCGTATTAAAGGGCCTGGTATCTCATACTCCCGGAGTAGCCCTCACACGATTCCCAGAGGGAAATGGTCAAATGTCTTGACCAAGTTCACAAATCCCTTGAAGACTGGTTGGGAGAAATCCCATTCACCCTTCAGGAACCTGCTGAGGCTGCAGAGGTGGTCCAGTGTTTCACGACCAGGACAAAAACCACACTGCTCTTTCTGAATCTGAATTTCAACTAACCAACACACACTGCTCTCCAGAACTCCTGAATAAACCTTACCATGAAGGCTTAAGAGTGTGACCCCCCGTAGCTGGAACACACCAACCTGGTCTGCCAATGCAGGGGAACAGTGGATGTCATGAGCCAGCACAAACCCACAACATTGGGAGCCCTGAGGAAAAAAGGACCAATCTCATCCTCCCCCTGGACTGACCACCTGGGTAACTTCAGAAACATGCTTGTGAGATTGAGGTCTTCGCAGTTTTGCGCCCAATGACCCACACCATCATGAGTTGAGGTCAGCAGTACACCATCCCCACTATAAAGAGTGTTGGTGGTGCACCAACCCCTCAGGGAGATTGGTTCTAGAGCCAGAACCGTGTATCCAGGTGAGCCAGGCTATTTTTGACCTGAACCTCTCAACCTCGCACACCAGCTCAGGTTCCTTCCTGACCTAGCTCTTGGGACATTGTATGTCCCAAGAGTCACCGTCTGTAGCCCAGGATCAAACCACCAAGTTCCCTGCCTTTGAGGACCATTGTGTGATCCCACATTGCAAGACCTTAGAAACCTTATAATTGCAAAACATTCTGATGGCACTGTTTACAGAAGGATTTCTAAACTATTGAACATTCCAATGAGCACTGTTGTGGCATAATGCAGAAGTGGAAAGTACATACTTTGACCATAAACTGAGCATGACCAGGTGTTCATCACAAAATTTCTGATAAGGATTGTCAAATATTATCAGAAGAGTTGTCCAAGAGCCAAGGATCATTTGCGAAGAGCTGCCATTAGACATGGAAGTAGCAATTGTTTTAAAGAACACAATGAGCAACTCTTTCAGCAGCCATAGCTTCTAAAAATTGCATGCACAACTCCATTGCATACTGAAGCTTATATGAAGTTTGCTGCTTTTGGACTAGTCTCTAAAGTACTGGGATAAGATAGCATGTTCAGATGAGAGCAAAATTGAAATCTTTGGAAGCCATAACACCAACCATGTTTGAGCAACACTATCGTCACATTGTCAATGAATGCATTGACTTTCATTCATATGCAAGTCAATACATTGACAGTACACCACCCCCACAATAAACAGTGTTGGTGGTGCACCAACCCCTCTCAGGGAGATTGGTTCTAGAGAACTGAACCATGTGTAAAATATGAATGCACTGACTTGCATTCATATGCAAGCCAATGTCTCTTTATAATTCCAGGACATCTACAGTGAAATACAGAGAAACGACTTACTTTGTTTGCAACACAAGAAAAAATTTTTTTCCATAGGCCCACACATTTTTACAAATGTAATAAATAAATTACAGATATTCTATCTCGGGCTACACAGCTCCAAACGAGTGTAAAGAAGTGCCAGATGAAACAATGGCAAAACATAAAATTAAATTCTGTGGTTAGTGTGAAATGTATCATGTACAATTTTGTTGAAAAATGTACCTGAAATACAGATCCTACAGATCTAGCAGTAACCAGGACTGGGGGTGGTTAGTACAAACAAACAAACAAACAAACAAAAAAATTACAATCAATGAGATAAGTAGGTATGTAAATATATTTTCACAAACATTGGTTTGAATAGCTTGTAAAAACTGCATTCACTGAAATTACTCAGGGTATTTTTTGCCAGATATAACATTTGGTTTATTCAACTTAAACATTTAAGTGTAATCCAAAATCAAAAACCAAACAATTCTGTGATTTTTTTCACAGTGATGTGAGTTTTTACCAAAGAATATTCAAATTGATTATATTTTTTTATTTTATCCTACTATGTTATTTTAGCAGTAGATTACACTTAAACATTTAAGTGTAATCCAAAATCAAAAACCAAACAATTCTGTGATTTTTTTCACAGTGCTGTGAGTTTTTATCAAAGAATATTCAAATTGATTATATTTTTTTATTTTATCCTACTATGTTATTTTAGCAGTAGATTACACTTAAACATTTAAGTGTAATCCAAAATCAAAAACCAAACAATTCTGTGATTTTTTTCACAGTGCTGTGAGTTTTTATCAAAGAATATTCAAATTGATTATATTTTTTTATTTTATCCTACTATGTTATCTTAGCAGTAGAAATCAATTTTACCTTTATAAGACAAGAAAAAAGGAGACAAAATTATCAGTTTACTTGCTGTGAAAACAATGTTTCACACAAGTCATACACAGAATTCTTAATGGTCACGTGGCTCAGTCTATTTTCACAAGCACTGTTCAAAATGCTGCTTGTAATAACAAAAAGACCTTTCTAAAGACTAAAAGACAAAGAAAAAACAGCGTAAAGTCTGCACTCTCTGCAGCTCTATAGTAACTTGCTTAGTTAGTAGTTCTGTGAAGTGAGGGTCAGTAGTTCTTTACATTTGCTCAGGTATAAAAGGAAAAGGTTAAACCAGGTAGGAAGGCAGTACAGGAGCAAGAGCAACCACTCATCAGCAGCCAACATGAGCAACACCGACATGAACATGAGGGGCAAAGTAAGCAATCTTTAGGCGATGAAAAAAAATTTTTTTTTTCTTATACCAATGGTGCATTTTTAATGGATGGTTTTCTCTTTCCCAGATAATCTTCTACGAGGAGAGAAACTTTATGGGTCGCCACTATGAGTGCATGAGCGACTGTGCTGACATGTCCTCCTACATGAGCAGGTGTCACTCCTGCAGGGTGGAGAGCGGCTGCTTCATGGTCTATGACCGCCCCAACTACATGGGAAACCAGTACTTCTTCAGGAGGGGAGAGTACGGTGACTGCATGAGCATGATGGGCTGGAGGGACTGGATCAGATCTTGTCGTATGGTCCCCATGGTGGGTTGGAAACTTAGGGTTTTATTGGTCATTTGAATCGTAAAGCTTAAACAATAGTGTGTTACTTTTAATATATATATTTTTTACAGTACAGGGGATCCTACAGGATGAAGATCTATGAGAGGGAGAACTTTGGTGGTCAGATGTATGAGATGATGGATGACTGTGACTCCATCATGGATCGGTATCGCATGTCTGACTGCATGTCCTGCCATGTGATGGATGGCCACTGGCTGATGTACGAGCACCCCCACTACAGAGGCAGGATGATGTACATGAGGCCTGGAGAGTACAGGAGCTTCAGAGAGATGGGATATGGAGGCATGAGGTTCATGAGCATGAGGAGGATCATGGATTCCTGGTATTAAATACGTCAGGTTCAATACAAGTAAATAAAAGCATTTTGAGATGAGAAATTTGTCATAATTTTTTATCAAGTCAAAAGCTTTGACATCTGGATAAAATTATACACCAAAACATGGAACATCACTGAAATGCCACGTATAACACAACTATGACCTAGATTCATTCAAAAACCAGGTTCAAGCCAGGACAGCATCCAGTTTAAATGAGCTAGTTCTGCAAAGAAGGAAGCTTAAAAATCAAACCAAAATTACACAATAAGGGTGACAAAAAGTGTCAAGAAGCAACTTAATAGATATATTTCTTTTAATGTGTAGGTGGAGAATAATTCTGATATATCCACATTCAATTTAAACCCAATTAAAACCATCCACTTCTTATTTTTTAAAACAACTGAAAACATATGTTGTGAATTCATTCTGCCCTGGAGAAATGAATGATTAAGAACCTAAAATGAATGTGACCTGCATTGTCTGTGAGACCAATTGCATCCTGGCCATTGGAACTATGCTGGTCCTAATCTTTCCTAAGGAGGACATCTCTTATTTTTTCAGAAATATCATAGCGTGCGTTTACACCTTCCATCTTATTTATCCCAAGTGTATAGTCACTCTTGTCCAGAAGGAAGACCGCGTGGACACAGTTTATGACAAAGTCATGACATCCTCAAAAAAGCAATGAGCAATTGGAAGAAGCTAATTGCAGAGTAAGCTTTGATATATTTTCTGGACATATCAAGTTATCAAGTAACTTATCTCCATAAAATTCAAAGAACAAAGCAGAATCCAGTAATGGTTACAAGTTTTGGACACATTCTTCCACTTTCTTACATTGAAGATTTTCCAAGAAGACAGCTCAAGAGTGAGTGGATAAAAAATGTTGTACAAAGTAGAAATTAATAATATTTTGGGTTCTTGTCAAACTGTTTGGATAACTGAATTATGTGCTCAGTTTTGGATGTCTTAATTGGAAATCTACAATGTAAAGTGTCAATGAAATATATATATATACTAAAAATAACACAATATATATATATATATATATATATATATATATATATATATATATATATATATATATATATTGTGTTATTTTTAGTCTGTCTAAAGTTCCTCACATTTTAGGGACGTTTGTATTAGGACTCAATACCATGCAAACTACAGCGTATGCACAATAATTTGTAGAGTAAGCATCAAAAAGATACTTTGTTAATTGAAACCACAACAGCATTTATTTTTCTTATTTTGTTTGCCTCAACTCTTCATTCACTATCATGTCAGTCGTGTCCCCACTTCTGTTCCTTGTAAATAGTAATCAGATATTATAGCACATATGTAGAAGGAATTATTTAAAACAGACATATCACTTTATATGTACGCAAAAAAAATTTTGTCCTTCACACATGTGGTACTATGAAAGAGAACTGAATGAAAATAATAGGCCCCCCGCAACCCATCCATCCATTTTCTTGCACCCTTTTTCCCTCAGTGGGGTTGGGAGGGGTGCTGGTGCCCATCTCCAGCCAACGTTTTGGGCGAGGTACACCCTGGACAGGTTGCCAGTCTGTCGCAGGGCAACACAGAGACACACAGGACACACAACCATGCACACACACACCTAGGGGCAATTTAGACAGACCAATTAACCTGACAGTCATGTTTTTGGACTGTGGGAGGAAACCGGAGTACCCGGAGAAAGCCCACGCATGCACAGGGAGAACATGCAAGCTCCATGCAGGGAGACCCCAGGCCGGGAATCGAACCCAGAGCCTTCTTGCTGCAAGGCAACAGCTCTACCAACTGCACCACTGTGCAGCCCCCCCCCCACAACCCCTATTTTAAAAATTAAATAGTGAGAAACTACCATTAAAATGTAAATTTCTTATTTTTACTCTAGGTTTAGTCATTTTTAGTGTCAGGTATTTTATGTTCTAAGTTATCATGTTCTTTAGTCAAAAGTTATTCTTTAGTATTCTTATTTCCTGTACCCCTGTGCCACTATCTCTCCCTCCTCCTCAGCCTGGCTCCTGCTCCAACTACTCACACCTGTAATCAATTAGCTCATCTGCTCAGGTCTCTTGTCTAGCCAACCTCCCCAGTATTTAAGCCCTGCCGGTTCGTCTTGTCACTCAAGTCATCTCTCCTCGTCCCTTCTCCCTGGTCCCTCATGTTCTCTGCATGTCTCTGTTTTGAATTTATTTTTGTTCCTTGGACTTTTGTATTTTATAAGTTGGATTCTTATGTTTTTTTTAAATTTTCAATCCATCCTGCTGCATTTAGATCCACACTTCAACACAATCATGACAATAGTCATGCATATAAAAGACAAAATGTAAATAATTGCATACAGAGCTGTTAACTAGTGTTTTAGACCTATAGAGACATACAGTCATGGTTAAAGTACCACTCTCGTTTTCTTCAAATTTCTTGTTACTTTTAATGTCCTGTATAATTCAAAATAATTTTAACCATTTAATTAGGATTAATGATGTCCATTTTAGAAGAATAGAATATCATATTAGAATTATTCTTTATTACCCCACAGTGGGGAAACAGGTGCAACAGCAAAATAATCAAAGCATGTAGATTCACAAAAAAAATTAAACCTATAAAAACCAAATTGTACAATAAAGACAAAGTGGAGTAATTATAAACAGTGCTATCCAATCCTAAGAAATGTGCATCTGAATAGGATATCTTCAGAAAATGTGCATGTGTTTGAGCAATAAAAATAAAACAAACCATGTTTCAAATGTCTTGCATGATTGTATGTAGGCAACCATAAAATATACTAAGAACTGGACCAATATATCAACACACTGCTTACCTGAGTGTGGCGGTACTGTCTAGACAGCATGCATCTGAATCACAGTGCACCAAGGGTTATCAAAGGCTTTTCATTCTCACCACTATGTCGACAAACACAACTCATTCCTCACTGTTCCATCAAGCTGTCACTGACTATTAAAGTCCATTGCAGAGAAAACCTAGTATGTAGAGGATGTTTTGGGGATGTACTGCCGATCTGACATTTGTGCTTTTATGTATTTTTTTGTTTTTATGCATTTATTCATGGTTACTGTCCTTTTGAATAGGCTTTTATTGTTGTATTGCAGTTTTGCCCCTGCTTTCAAGATAAATTTCTCCTATGGGAGACTAATAAAGATATTTTATCTTAAAAGCCTGCATCTCATTGTTCACTGCTTGCTTGCCTGCATCTGTTCAACGTGATGAGGACTTCATTACGTAGCAAGTTTGGAATATGGCATCATTTGTTTTTCTTCTCTTTGTGTGCGTGGTCAAACGTAGGAGCAATCAGTGAACAGCAATATGTTTACGTCACATTATGGTACCTACTTGGCTCTGGCTTACGGAGCCCTCGGGGACATGGGGAAAAGTTTTTGTTTTGCGTTACCTCAAAATATGCGTACTGCAATATTTGCTGGACGTTTTTGTACATGGTCACAAATGTCAATTTAAAATTTCAAATATATACACATTTAAAAACCTGTTTATTCTTAACTCTTTGGTACAAAAAACTGATTGAAAATCAATTTATTTACTACATGTTGTCTGTGTAAGGTTGCGACGATGCACATGAAGACATCCCTTTAAACCATTCAGACCAACACAAAAGAGACGCAATCAAAACTGTCAGATGACTGACTACCCCATGATAATAACTCGGACATAGTAAAAGTAGTTTAGATGTATTTTTTACTTCTTTCCTACTTTCGGAAAGAGGTTTGTGGTACATTTCTAACCTAAAGTTATAAAACGTCAGATATTTCATGACGAGATATTAACATGGAAAAGCCTTACGAAAACCTGATACCAGAAAGTACATTGGGATCCGTAAGACTTAAAATATTCATTAATGCCGCATGAAATAAATCTGTACATTATTGCAAGGGAACGCAAAAGGAAAAAAAATTCCCCATGTCCCCTAGAGAGCTCAGTACTGACATACCCTACTACGGAGCAGGGACCGAAAAAGCAGGTAATTTTATTTATGTATCACATTTTCAGCAACAAGGCAATTCAAAGTGCTTTACATAAATTAAAAGGAAATGCAAACAAATTAACAAACCAAAAAGAGCAAAAGAAGAAAAACAATCTAATAATGTTGATGTGGTGATCTGTGTTTCTGTGTATTTATTTCTTGGTTTTTCTGTGTCCTGTTCCCCTGTGAGTCTCTGTGATGTCCTGTCCTCCCTGTTGATTGATCCCAGCTGTGTCTAGTTCTCTGATTACCTTCCTCCCTGTGTTTTTGGATTCTGTTTTTTCTGGATTAATTATTATTAAACATCGTCTAAATGTTTGCCTGGGCCCACCTGAGTTTACCTCCTCACCAACACCCTCAATTCATGACAGTTGATCCAAAGTATATAAACTAGATACTCCTATTCAAGGTTGCTAGATAAGCATAGGTCAGTATCCTCTGGTCTAATTCCTTTTCTGGATTGGAAGAATAGTCTAAAAAGCAGTTGCTACGGTAGTTTTTCTGGGTTCTAAATTTGTTTTAATCCCTGTTCTGGGTTGCTAAATAAGTATAAGAAAGTATTCTCTGGACTTTCTAAGCATGCTCTAAACTTGTAAAGGTAATGAGTACTCTAGTTTCTAACTGTTCCTCTTCTGGAGGATTTTTTCTGGATTCTTAGTTTGTTCTAATTCCTCTTCTGGGTTGCAATAATTGGAGTCTCCGCATAATAATCTAAAAATTAATGTAAGAAGTATAATATTGATCTAAATAGTGAGTACTCTACAGTTTCTAAAAAATACACTAAAGAGTGACTAAACTAGAGTCTGGATTCCAAGTTTGTTCTAATAACTTTTCTGGGTTGCATCCAACTTGCATCTCTGTCCCACACTGTTAAGAGTATGATCAAAGTTAAACATAAGGAAGTAAATAAGATATGCAACCATATTTTTAAAAACGTTTCTTGGAATAACTTGTCAAAGCTATAGCTTTTTCTATTTCAGAGCTGATATTTGCTCCGTATTACATTTTGTCCTTGGATAAAGAACATGTAATTGGAACCTAAAATAAAAATATAAATCATTTTTTACAGCAAAAATAAGATGCATCACATTGGTTAATTTTCAGTATCTTAGCAGTACAAATACATTTTCTTGTTTTAATACACAAAAAGATTTAAAAGTCAAAGAAAAATTAGGGTATTGATGGCCACTGTGGAAACCATGTTTCACACAAGTCATACACGTAACACATGGCTCAGTCTATTGTCACAAGCACCGTTCAAAATGCTGCTTGTAATAACAGAAACACCTTTCTAAAGACTAGAGACAAAAAAAACAAAACATAACCTCTGCATTCTGTGCAGCTCTATAGTAACTTGCTTAGTTAGTAGTTCTGTGAAGGGAGGGTCAGTTCTTTACATTTGCTCAGGTATAAAAGGAAAGAGTTAAACCAGGTAGGAAGACGGTACAGAAGCAAGAGCAACCACTTAACTTCAGCCACCATGAGCACCACTGAGATAAGCAACACTGACATGAATATGAGGGGCAAGGTAGGCAGTCTTTAGGGGATGAAAATATATATTGTCACCTGACTGATGTGTATTTTTAAAAGATGGCTTTGTCTTTTCCAGATCATCTTCTATGAGGATAGGAACTTTATGGGTCGCCACTATGAGTGCATGAGCGACTGTGCTGACATGTCCTCCTACATGAGCAGGTGTCACTCCTGCAGGGTGGAGAGCGGCTGCTTCATGGTCTATGACCGCCCCAACTACATGGGAAACCAGTACTTCTTCAGGAGGGGAGAGTACGGTGACTACATGAGCATGATGGGCTGGAGGGACTGGATCAGATCTTGTCGTATGATCCCCATGGTGGGTTGATGATTCTTGATGATTTATTGCTGATCTGAACTGAAACTAACAAGAGTATTTACCTAATTTTTTACAGTACAGGGGATCCTACAGGATGAGGATCTATGAGAGGGAGAACTTCGGTGGTCAGATGTATGAGATGATGGATGACTGTGACTCCATCATGGATCGCTACCGCATGTCTGACTGCATGTCCTGCCATGTGATGGATGGCCACTGGCTGATGTACGAGCAGCCTCATTACAGAGGCAGGATGATGTACATGAGACCTGGAGAATACAGGAACTTCAGGGAGATGGGATATGGAGGAACCAGGTTCATGAGCATGAGGAGGATCATGGATTCCTGGTATTAAATATGTCAAGTTCAATGCCGGTGAATAAAATTTTGAACTATTAAGATTTTTGTTATGATTATTTATCAAGTGAAAAGACAGCTGGTCAAAAATATACACAAAAAGAGTAAATGTATGCATGACAGTACATGTATAGTATGCATGTAAACCTAGATTCATATTGACATGAAGTAAAAGTGGTAAGTTTAACCCTTGCATGTGGAAATGGGGTCCAACCGACCCCACACACGTAAAACTTGTATCATTTGCCATAGTCCTCTGTTTGCCTCAGTCCTTGCACACACAACGGTTAAGAAGAAGGTATTAAAATGTAAAAATACATATTGAACCTTTATGTAAGAATGTATTCTTGGGCAATTATCTAACAAGCCCTGTAATTAATTTATAAATCACCAAACACAAAGGAAACACAAACACTTAAGAAAAGGTGAACATTCTGTTACTGTTTTCAGTTAATGGCTTATTAAAGCATGCTTTGCCAGCTCAGTGACCTTCATTGACAATATTTTCTGAGAGTCTTTTCAGGCAGGACAGAGTCACTCTTATTCAAGTTGAGAAATTACTTTTCATTGATAATCTTTCAAAGCTGTTAACACAAGTCTTCTTACACAGGACAATGTAATCAACAAGATCACTGTCCCCAGCAAAGATTGTAGAAGGATGAGCACAAAGCCAGCATGTGCCCAAACAAACTTACAGAGGGAAACGAAGCTGGTGTTGGCTTTGTCACTTTTTACGATGTACTTCTCTCCCGAGCTACCAAAAAGCATGTGTCACAGATAAAATGACTGCTGTTGTTATTGCTCAAAAAGCAGAATGACCTGGCTCTGATTCCCCAGAGTAATAATGATTACGCGCATCAGGGGTCTGAGATAGGGTTCCAGATATTAGTTCTACCTGTCTTCCTCCAGAATGTGTCTGGCATCTCGGCAGTACGAAACAAGATAGTACCTTTCTGGATAAGTAAAAATGCACCAGTCTAAAATGAAACCTCAGATTCATCCCCTGTCTAAAGAAAACTCAAATCCATAAACTATCTGAAACAAAGTCACTAAACCAGTTAACAGGCCATAACAGACTCACCAAAAACACCTAAAATGTTTACCCAAATTAAATCAGCTGATGTTCTTGAATCATTTGGAGTACATGCAAAGTTTGGTTTCTTTACAAAGATGTCAAGTTAATTTTTGCATTTTAGCAAATGTTTTGACTATAATTAGTATGAAGCTATTCTGTTTGTAACGCACAAAAAAATTAGAACATTTTTGCTTCGAGATATTTCATGTTCTATGTAAATACACATTGAGGGTTGACTGCATGGACTGAAAAATACAATAAAACTGTAGAACGAAGTATTCTGTGTGTGGATTTCAAAATTTATCAAAACGTCACAAAAATGACATTTTTGGACATATTTTTGTGTGATGTTTGTTTTAATAGTCCTGCATGCCCATACAGTATGAGATCTCGGAGTAGGGTAGGACTAATGTAAAATTGTCCACAAACAGTTTGTACCCTGTGCCCTGCAATGATGTGTTTATAAGCTTTACTACTGCATCATAACTGAGACACTTTCCACTGGTGCCATCAGTTTTTCCCTCATAAACAAAAAAGTCCCAAGTGTGACCATTGCCGGAGTCGGCAAGGACAAACAATTTGAAGCCCCAGCAAGGAGGCTTCGTCTTCATGTACTGTTTTAATGTAACTCTTGCTTTGGATGCAACGATTCTCTCATTAACGGCGATTTCCTGATGAGGATGGTTGTTTCTTTGGTAAGTTTGTCTCATCTCCAGGTAAAGAAGTTTTATTTTTTCCCAAGTTTGTCAAATTCTCCTTTTTTGCTACCTTTGCACAATCCTCTTCTGCACTACTCGGGTAAAGAGCATTGAGGATCCCTAGCCACTTTCTTCCTGACATGACCGACTTCGGAAACAACAGACTGTACAGCTTCCCATCTTGCCAGTAGTCCATTAGGGATGAGCATTTGATAAAACCCATGTAAATGACAGACAAAAAGCCAAACGTGTCTTGAATTGTAACATCTGTCTTGATGGTGTTGATCACCGTGCTTGTCCATACTCATTGGTGTTAGCCAACAGTCTGAATTATGTCCACGGTAAAGAATAGTTGAAAGAGTTCAAGAGCATTGTATGCAGAAGTTGTAATAAGCCGAGGTCTGGGTGTTCTCAATAGGTGAAAAGTGGGCTGGGGTGGGATTGCACCTGGCTCCTCAATATCACACCATCTTTCTGCGGCTGCAGTTGTGTCCCCTCCTTTTGTCCTGCTCCTGCTGTTTCTCCTTCCTTAGGCTCTGTTCCTGAAGCTCCTCCTGGCTCGTGCACTCACAGGTATGAGATCTTTTTCATCCGACAAAGAAGTTCGCATCAGAACCTGTGTTGGCCACAATATCCACCTCACATCCATAAACCCTCAATTTTCCATTTAAAGTCTTTGTAGAATTTTCTCAATGTCCTTGGTGTCAACCAGAGGCATTTTGATCTGGTTTAGCTTAAAAGTGGAAAAATAGACTTAAAAGTAAAATTAAAAAGTAAAAATCCAACAATCCTTAAATCTGAAGTAAGCTATTGATGGAGATAGACAATGTAAGGCTCGCTTTGATCGTTACCGCAATGTCCCATTGATTGTCAGTGGGAAATAAAGTGGCATTTATCACTAAGTGACTGGTAAAGTTTCAGTCAGCTTTGGTAGGGGGACTAAATGGTGTGCAGATGGTGCAGAGAAACCCAAATCCTTACAGTAACCATTCACCCCCCACAAAGGGCGTCTAGACACCCAAAAACAGAACAAGTCCAAAACAACAAAAAAAAACCAACCCAACTAGGGTGGGCAGAGGGGCGACGGAAGGAGGGCCAGAGTCCAGAACAAAAAACAACCCAGAGTGGGCGGAGACGCAGGAGGCAGACCGTTGTGGGAGGTCCGGCGGGCATTGGTGCCACAGGAAGCGGACCCCTCGTGGGATGTCCAGCGGGCAATGACGAAGCAGTTCAGGCCTTGGAAGGCGGCGATAGGACAGAATGCAGACCCCTGGAGGCAGGTCTGGCAGGCGATGTCGGCGTATGGGGCGGACCCCTGGAAACGGGTCCGGTAGGTGACATCGGAGCTGCTAGGGTCTTGGGAGGCCGGCAGAGGGCTCAGAGGAGTCACGAGGAGGGGCCTAGGGAGACACTAAGAGGAGGGGATTCAGAGGGAGCACTAAGGGGCGACGAGGAATCTCTAGGGGCACTAAGGTGGGGACTCGGAAAGAGCACCAGGCGGCGGGGACTCGGAAAGAGCACCAGGCGGCGGGGACTCGGAAAGAACACCAAGCGGCGGGGACTCGGAAAGAACACCAGGCAGCGGGGACTCGGAAAGAGCACTAGGAGGAAGCTCAGGAGGACCACAGGAAGGTAGACCCTTGGGGAGAGCACTGAGGAACACTGAGAGTCTCTGGGGGCACTAGGAGGTGAGGGGCAGGCAGCTGCGGCCGGAGGCGGGCGGGCAGCTGCGGGCGGGCAGCTGCGGCCGCAGCTGCGGCCGGAGGCGGGCGGGCAGCTGCGGCGCGGGCAGCTGCGGCCGGAGGCGGGCGGGCAGCTGCGGCCGAAGGCGGGCAGGCAGCTGCGGTCGAAGGCGGGCAGGCAGCTGCGGTCGAAGGCGGGCAGGCGTTGGAGCTCTGGCTGGAGGTGGTGCTGGTCCCGGAAATGCTGGAGCTGGGATGGTGGAGCGGAAGTCCAGCTTAGGAGGCAGAGGGTCGCCAGCCATGATAGCTAAAGCTGTCTGGCATTCCCACTCTGCCACCTGCTGCAGCTCCACCTAACCCAGCAAACGAAGATGGTCGGACCAGTCCTCCAGCACCAAAAGGAGCCTGAATGCGACCCCACGGCGTCTGAAGAGGAAATATGGCTCTGCCATAATCTCCCTGTAGTCCTTGATGTTTTCTTTTAACTCATTCTATTGAGTTGGGCCCATGTTGATGTTAAAGTTAGCGTTCCTCACCGTAATGCTGTCTGGTCGGCAGTGGCGGAGCTAGACTTTTAAAGTTGGGGGGGCCAAGGGTGGGCCAGGACTACCTCTGGGGGGGCAACATTTTAAATGTGTGTGTGCACATATATATAATTTAAAAAAATAACCAAACTGAATATTTGGTTAGTTTTTAGGCCCCTCTGTCATTTGACATGTTATAATTAACACCTTTGACTGCCGCACATGGAGACATGATAGACTTTATGCAGAGTTCATCGCAGAGGAAACTAAAATCAATCAAATAAAAGATCCTTTCTGAATATCATCTCATGGACACTGAACTAAATGCATCTTTCTGACCGGGAGCTGACAGCGTGTTGAAGAGTTATGGACACCTTGGTTAGGAAGCTCTGGTTTGACAGGTAATTTGACAGGTAACAATATTTCGGGTCGGACCAGAATTATTTGCCTGATGGTGGTTCGGGCTTCTAATGAGTTTACATTTAATGAGTTTGCAGCACACAGAGAAAACCTAAAGAGAATGTGATCTACTTATTGTAGTTTAAGTAGAGGAATAGCAGCTGACTGTTGAGAGAGGAAAAAAATTAAAGTGCAGATCCGTTAGGCAGAAACAAGCGCAGAGCGCTGGGCAATAAATGCTCCACGGTTACGCTCCAATTAATCACACGAGATGACAAACGCCAAATATACAATATATAGTTACACTGCTTATGTTAATGGTGTTTTAAAAACAAAACCAGTAAAAACTTAACCTAGTTAATATGCCAGATTCCCTCCTCAGCCTCGTCTTGATGAGAACAGAGAGCAGTTCCCTGGTTTCTGTCCAGAATGTGATCAGCTGACCACTTGGTGGGCAGACAGTTTCAACTTTACGCACAGAGAACATCGTGGAGCTCATTATTAATCAGACTAAGAACAATATCAGTCAGAGAATCACCCCTGATCTGGTCGCTTTAACGGACCAGAGACTTTGGAGCGTCCAGCAGCTGATCCGCTTCTGCTGGTTTTTCTCCCGCTGAGGGATCAGGAAACAATCAGAGTTCTGCGGTCTTCTAATCACATAATTTCGTGAAATGTTACCTGATTTCAAAAACGTTCTAGCAGAGAAATAATAAATGTTTCGTTTGATGACTACAAATTGGAAATAAAATTATTTTTTTCTTTGACGGACAACGAAAAAAAACTGTAGCGCCACCTCTGATCCAAACTAGGAACATTGTCGGCCCCTCTTCGTTTTTTTCTCTTTTTTGCGGAGGATCAATAAATAACTTATTGGTGTTTTACAACCACCAGGTATGAAGTGCTTTAGCCTTTGAATTGCACCACAGCGCAGCAACTGAAACACCCAGGAGAAGAATATCAGCTTGATGTTATGAGTATAAAGGAGGCTGGTATCGCGCCTGATAAAAATCTATTTATTTATGTCATCACATGGACTTATATAAAGTTTTATACATTTTCTTTTGATATATTTATTATTGTTTTTCTTCTTTAGATATTAGGTTGACTTAGAATGATTCCAAATAATGTACAGGAATAACCTGGTGCTGTTACATGTCAATCATCTGGGGGGGCCACTAGGGGGGCCAATCAGATGACAGGGGGGGCACTGGCCCCCCCTCTGGCTCCGCCACTGCTGGTAGGATCCTTCTGTCATGAAGTACGATGTGCCGATAGTGAGAGAGGCGCTGTAGACCCAGGTTGAAGTGAAAAAAATAATGATTTAATAATGAAGAAAACAGTTCCAAAATCCAACATCCAGGCAGCACAGGGAAAGTGGAAGGCAAATGCTCTCACAACTGGTAGCAATTGGGTTAAATGACTGGACAGTAGTGATGGGCTATCTGAATCCAGGCTTCCAGGCTTGTACCGAGTAAAAAGGGGGCGTGTCCAATGAAGCCCCGCTTCGAGACTTGTTGGCTTGCTGAAAACCACGTGACTGGCAACAAACGCATTGCATGGCTCACGTGACTGCTTCATTTTGTGTGTCGGTTTTCAAAATAAAAGCGCGATGAGCCGTGCTGCATCAGGGGTTGTTGTCCATTTGGTCTCGCATCAGAGGAAAATATTTGTCTTCAGTGGCCAAATTAAAATGAAATTTGACCAACATATTTTATGTGTATTGATGATGGCACTCATCAAAATGTAATGTTTGTTACTGGTTTTCTCAATTGTAGATTATGTTGTTTTTTATGACTATATTTTTGTGATTTTATGATGTAAATCTCGTTGAACTTCAGTGTTGCTGAAATGTGCTACACAAATAAACTTAATTGTCTGAAATGGAGCCAGCAAGAGGAAAATCTCTGACATCTGGGAATAATTTGAGACTATCACTTACAATAAAATTCTTCTTAGATAACAATAATTAACCCCTCCACCTCCCAATTTCTCACCTTCTGCAAAGTTCCACTTTATTTGTAGTCTGATTAGCAAAGATATATCAGTCTTGCACAGCAAAAACAGATATAATCCTGTTGCAGAACAAAAATTCAACATGTAGCCAAATATAAGGGATCAGACCCAATTAAAAATCCAAGAAAAAGTGAACGCCCCAACAGGCACTGCACTCCCAAGACACCAAAACATCAAATGTCTTTATTGTCAAATCCGTCTGTGACATAAAAGAAAACCCACCACAACCACTGACGTTAAATATATACCAGGATTAGATTGGCTACAAATAATTTTAATAATTAAAACATATGACAATTAAATATGGTTTCATTGATTCTTCTGTTACTAAACATGAGTTTGATGAAAACTTTGTGACAATATTGCATTTAGTAGTTTTTGGAAGTATGATCCAACTGAGTGACAAGGCTGTTACAGTTTCACCAGCAGATGTCACTAGTGAGCAATGAATGAAGCATCGAGTAATGAGCCTTTTTGCAAAGCAAAGGGCTGGAAAGCTTCATTGCTTCATGAGGCTTCATTTGCCCATCACTACTGGACAGGAACAACAGACACAATGCTACACAAGATGTAAGACTAACGAGGACCGACAGAGACACAGGTGGGATCAAATACACAGAGGGTAATCACAGAATGAGAAACACCTGGAAACAATCGGGGTTGACACTGACAGGACAACACAGAGACTCACAGGGAACAGAACCAAAAATAAACACAGAGAAACTCAAATCAACACAGAGAAAACCAAATCCTTCACTTTTCCCCACACATGTCCACTTTTCATGCTTTGTCTGGAGCATCTGGGTAGATTTCTTTGATTAAAATGTCCTGTATTTTACCATTTTTCAGGAACCAAATCTTAAATTAACTTGCATTGCACGTAATACGCCAGCCTTTCTTTCATCTGACATCCTTCCCATCCTAAGCTTCTACCTACCCCATAAAAACACTATATAGTAACCAGTTATGAAACACCAATTATTAATAATTTTTGTCAAATGCCATCATCAAAATCATCAGGGAGATATACATCAACTATGTTGATCAATGTTCCAGTTATTATGAATCAAAGACAATTCTAAACAGGTAGGTTTTTGTTTTGCAGTTTTATGGAAGTTTGTTTCAGACAACAGGAGCATCAAAACTGAATGCTGCTTTCCCATGGTTAGTTCTGGTTTTGGTTATGCAGGCCATAAAACCTCAGTGGGTCTAGAAGGCCTATATAACAGCTCTTTAATGTATTTTTTAGTTATAAGACATTCAGTGATTTATAAACTAGCAAAAGTATTTTAAAGCATATTTTCAGAGCTACAGAAAGCCAGTGTAAGGACTTTAGAACTGTGTTGATGTGCACTATTTTCCTTTTATTAGTGAAAATGCGAGCAGTAGGGTTCTGAATCAGTTGCGGTATCTGACTGACATTTTAGGCATGGATGAGTTTCTCTAGATTGCTGGGGCGTAAGTTCTTTAATTCTGGAATTAAAGACCTTTCAAGTGACAGAAGAATGACTGTAATTATCTTTATGTGTCTCTGAAGGTTCAGGTTTGAGTCCATTACTACACCCAGATTTTAGGCCTGATCTCTAGTTTCTAGCTGTAATGTCTATGTTGATTCTTGATCTTTCCTCTTTAGGTCAAAAGATAACTTCAGGTTTGTTTCTATTCAGTTGGAGAGCGTTACGGCAGATAGACACATTGATTTGTTCTAAGCATCTGTTCAGTGCTTCGATAGGTTCAGAGTCACCCAGTGACACTGAAATGTAAAAGTGTGTGTCATCTGTGAAGTTAGTGTAGCTAATCATATAACTTTTTCCAACCTGGGCTAGTGGGACCTTGTACATAGAAGGGGTTGAACATTGTGGTATGCCACATGTGATGTCTGTCCACACCAATGAGAAGTTACCTGCTGAAACAAAAAACACATAATTCTTAACATTCACATGGCTTAGTCTATTGTAACAAGCACTGTTAAAAATGCTGCTAATAAATCTGAAAGACCTTTCTAAAGACTGAAGACAAAGAAAAAAAAACAGAACATAACCTCTGCATTCTGTGCAGCACTATAGTAACTTGCTTAGTTAGTAGTTCTGTGAAGGGAGGGTCAGTTGTTCTTTACATTTGCTCAGGTATAAAAGGAAAGGGTTAAACCAGGTAGGAAGGCAGAACAGGAGCAAGAGCAACCACTCATCAGCAGCCAACATGAGCACCACTGAGATGAGCAAAACTGACATGTACATGAGGGGCAAGGTAGGCAATCTTTAGGGATTGAAAAATATTTATTTTATCACATAGCAACTGATTTCAAAAAATGGTTTTGTCTTTTCCAGATCATCTTCTATGAGGATCGGAACTTTATGGGTCGCCACTATGAGTGCATGAGCGACTGTGCTGACATGCACTCCTACATGAGCAGGTGTCACTCCTGCAGGGTGGAGAGCGGCTGCTTCATGGTCTATGACCGCCCCAACTACATGGGAAACCAGTACTTCTTCAGGAGGGGAGAGTACGGTGACTACATGAGCATGATGGGCTGGAGGGACTGCATCAGGTCTTGTCGTATGGTCCCCATGGTGGGTTGGTGAATCTTTCTGCTCATCTGAACTAACAGCAGCATATTCATTACCTTTAAATTAATTTTTTGTTTCCTTTACAGTACAGGGGATCCTACAGGATGAGGATCTATGAGAGAGAGAACTTCGGTGGCCATATGCATGAGTGTATGGATGACTGTGATTCCTTCATGGATCGCTACCGCATGTCTGACTGCATGTCCTGCCATGTGATGGATGGCCACTGGCTGATGTACGAGCACCCCCACTACAGAGGCAGGATGATGTACATGTGGCCTGGAGAGTACAGGAACTTCAGGGAGATGGGATATGGAGGCATGAGGTTCATGAGCATGAGGAGGATCATGGATTCCTGGTATTAAATATGTCAGGTTTAATGCCGCTTAATAAAAGTATTTTGAAATTATGATAATTTTGTTATGATTGTTTATTAACACCTAGTCTAAAATATGCATCAAAACATGAAACATCAATAAAATGCAATACAAATTTATGACCTAGATTCATATTGAAATGGTCTGGGTCCTCTGCACCCATTCCCCTGCACCGTTTTGCAACCATTTGAGGAAGTGCTATGTAGATAAGTGCAGTCAGGGACTTTTGGACAATTGTTCATAGTCCTTTCATAATTTAGGGTGGCAACTTCTCCATAGGACTGATATTGGAGCTTTGTGAAGAAAACGTAAAAACATAAACTTTGTTGTCATCAACCCACTTTATACACCATACAGCCAACTCCTTTGGCTGTATGGTGTTATTAATGTTAGTATTGTTCTTTTGGAAGACTAATCTGCATCCAAGCTATAACTTCCAGGCTGATGTCTATAGATTTGCTTCAATATTTAGACATACTGGTTTTCCTCATGATATTTTATGACTGTAGTAAAACAGCCTCAAAACAAGATCCTGGCACCCTTATGCTTCACAGTTAGGATGGTACAAAGGTAAAAGGTTAAATTCAGTCAAAAACTGTTAGCCAAATAAATTCCCCATCCTTATTAGGCCTGAGCTGTGAAGTGCTGCCCGTATATTATTCTTTTCCGCTGTGAAATCCAAATTTGGGGGCTTAAATGTATTCAAAAACTCACCTAACTTTTCCCAAAATTGTCCCTAACATGAAATTAAAAGTTTTTGAGCTCATAATTGGCCTAGCCAAGTGGCAAACTTGGCAAAGCAAGCAAAAATCTACAATTTTCATACACAATGGCCAAGTAGCACAAAACTTGGCATGAAACATCCAGGTTGGATGCCTGACGAGACTAGCTGTGTCTGAATTCAAGGGCTGCATCCTTCGAAGGACCAGGTCTATGTAGGATGACATCTGCAAGAGAGAAGCTGTGAATTCGGACAGGTCTAGCCTTCACCAACTGTTCCCACCCTCCGCGTAACGTATGTCGTGTTGCAATCATGATTAGAGTGGTGCAGAAGAGATGGACGAGATGTTGATTTGTTGTTTTATGTGCACATATGTAATATTTGAGGAATTACAAGAGTTATACCATCGGCGCAGATGTGCTTTATATCTCTGGTTGAGACAATGTTTAGGTAAAATAAGTTTTTTTTTTGTAATCATAGCCTGTACATTATTTACTGTATGGGTAACAAGACGGCAAATGGTTTACTGTTTCTGCACTTATTTCTAAACTCTATTCAAATATAAACATTATTAAATTCATTTAAACAAAACAACTTTTAAATTAATAACAATTCCCCATTAGATTATTTTTACCGTATGTAGTGCTGTACTTGTTTTGACCACTTACAATTAGAAGGAATACCTTAATTTAAAATAATTAAATAATTAAGTTTCTTATGTAAACATTGTATGAATTCATCATACATGGTTTTTTATCATAGTTGATCATGTTGCTTTTCATGTCTTCTTATTGTGATAGAAATATATAGATAGGTCTTATTTATAATGGAAAAATTTCTTATTTTGGTCATTTAATTAGCACTGCATCCTTAATAAAATAAAGTATGGTGTTTTATTGGAGATTTTATCTTTTACAAAGCCAGTAATGCCAGAATTAATAGTAAATAATAAAGACTTTGAAGTATTCTGATTTAGTGATGTAATTGTTAGTTGTGTTGCCACCACCACGCCACTAGAGGCGGAAGCAAAAGTGAAAAAAATGCAACTAAGGAGCAGATTTAGAAGTTCACACAAAGCTACAGAATTTAAGAATGGTGAGCTGCGCTAGAAGTAAATAAAAGAGAGACATTCAAATACGTGCTGAATTTTGGAATTCCTTCCTAAAGGTGAAGAAGATATATCACAGATTTCTAAAGATAATATAAACAGGCGACAGCGGATAAAGTAGGAAATAGCGCCCCCTTCATTTCCAGAGTGCAATGGTCCCATTTCCAAAGGTCTGTCTCTGCCCATTTCTGTTTGCTGCAGCGAGGTCCTTCTCAAGAGTAATATAGTGTCCCATGGGTTTGCAAGGCTTGGCCGCCACAGAGCCTTTGCAAAGACTGTGGGTGCAATCGAAGTTTGCCACATCCACATTAAATGTCCAAACAGCCATGATGATCAGTGATATCAGAATAGGAAACTATTCCCAACCATAATATTACAAGCAGTTTGTGATCATCAGGGCAGCTTCATCGACACCTATGTGGGCTGCCCCGAGTCAGTACATGACTTGAGGGTACTCCGCCACAGCCCACTCTATAGGCAGTCACTCTATCCTCCTCCAAGGCATTTCATTCTTTTAGATGGAGGGTACCCATGCCTCCAACATCCACTCCCCCTCATCACTCCGTACAAGAGGCCACTTTAAGGTGTGAGAGCTCAGCTCCTCAATACTCATCATGAAGGAGCACGCTCCTTCGAGACATCGGATGATGAAAACAATGTTCCGTGCCATTTTTTTTTTTGCAAGTCCTGGAGGTGCACCCCACCTTTGTACCTCATGCAAGTTCTGGCCTAGTGTTTCTGTGTGTGTGTCTGCTTTACCTCCCACTAAGACTTTGGTTGTGTATAAATATATATATATATATATGCTTCCTCTCCTGAACCAGGATATTTGCAGTCCTACAGAGGAAACCACAAAATTGTAGTTGACAAATACAGCAATACAATCAATTTTATTTGTTTATTTGCTTGTGACAATTAAAAGGGACATACTTACATACAATATAAGTTTTTAAGACGATCCCATTTCTTTTTGGTTTGCAAAGTTGTCACTTTGTCCTGGAGGCCCATCTTCTCTAGAATAAACCTAGCACATACAGAAAAAGAGAGACAAAATGCCTGAATCTTAAGAGGAATGAAAATTTTCAGAGCAGGCCACTGTATGTAGGCTAATGTGGCATAATCTTTGGCCCCTCAGGGAGATGAATTGTCCTGTCTGCACCTTGGTCCCTAAAACAAATGGACAGCTTAACATTGAAACTGAGCTTAGCTATGTACTTTTTCTGGCGACCAGGATCATGTGTGGATAAGTTTAAATATTTCAGTGAAAATTCCAAAATACCACAAGTGCTTTGTTTTATACTGAGATTTACTTACATTTTTAAGTAAACTCTTCATCACGTTCTGTTGATAGTTGTTCTAAAATAATAAAAAAAAAGGTTAATTTGATCATAACATATTTTAAAATGTATTGGATTTTTCTACTACAAAGAATAAAAACAAGTGATTGGTTTATTTTCAAATATAACCTTCAGCTCTCATGTAAGAGATTACAGCTGAATCTTAACTGAAATTTAACATTGACCATGAAAATGCTTACATGACAAGGAATTTGAAATGTCCGCCATAATGATTTGGTCAGGAAAAAATTTAATCTTTCAATGTTACATACATTAACTGCGCTTAATTATATCAGTGTTTAGCTTTCTCTCATTGGGGAAAAGCCAGTGGGATTTTGAAAATGATGTGTTGTGAGTCAGGTCTTTTCTCAATCTCTCTGCTAGCTGATTACTGTCAAGGACAGCTTGACAGAAAACATCAGAGTGATATTACAATGAAAAAACTATTGATAAATGAGATATTTGAGTCTTATACTGGTACATTCTTGGCTAAAAAAATTCTTAAAGTAAATTTTGTGTTAATTAAAAAGTAATATATACAAATTTACTTACAGCTTTCATCACTTTCCATCGCCTTTGACGCTAACCTTGAAAAGCTGACTCCGATCCACAATAAATTATGGCATGTGGTGGGCCATGAAAGATACACGAGACCCAGCCTTCAAATCTGGTAAAAGGAAGGGCGCATTTGAAGCCTGTATTTGGAAGAGTCTTCGAATTTATTCAGGCCTTGTCGCAATGCTATGACGTGCAAAACTTTCTGCTTGCTTGGTGGAATTTTTCTGCCATAGTCCAAGAGCACACATTTTCAGTCTGAAAACAAGATTTCATGTCTTTTGTTCTCAAAACTTTTAATACTTTTGCTTACATTTTCATTTTGAAAGCAGGACTTCATGTCTTTCTTCTCAAAACTTGTAATGCTTGTACTCAAAACTTCTCCTTGCGCTCAGACTTAGTCTCTGCTCGCTTCTGAAACATGGAACTGCCTTTTAGCACAATCGCCTGGCAACCTCTCTGCCAATAGAGTGAAAGTATTATACTGGGTGCGTTCGTTTCCTTCTAGCAGGCATCACCCACTGGATGAAAATGTGTGCTCCCGGATTATGGCAGAGAGTAAGCAGAGTTTTGCAAGCAAAGATTTACATGTCAATGCTATGTGCATACTCTCTATGCACAGTATGTGCTGTACCATAACTCATCGTAGACATAAAAGTAATAAATAAAATAAAAATTATAAGAAGAATAATTCTTATACACAAGCATTCCAGTTTTTTCTCCAAATGTAACAATGGTTGTTGGGTAAAACTAATAATTGTTTTATCATTTTATTTGAGTGTTTTATCACAGTATGTTCGGTTGCCTAGCTGGTTCTGATCAATTGTTCTTTAACCCTTGTGTTTAGAAATGGGGTCCAACCGACCCCACACGCGTAAAACTGTATGTTTGCCTCAGTCCTCGCATGCACAAGGGTTAAGGTTCTTTCTTTATCTATAATGTAATTTCCTACTCAAGGGGTCCATCTGTTCTGTTATCTCAGCATTGTTCTACTGAAGAAGGTCATCATAATAAAAGCCAATTCCCAAGCTGAGTTGAGCAGAGCTCACCAATCTTTGATCCCGAGCGGGTTAGAGGTTGTGGATCCCTCCCTTTGCAAAGGAAGGCATAAAAACCTCATTGGTCTTGTGTCTGGTTCTTTACAGGTCTTGAGCTAATTTTAAAAACCCCAACAATGGTCATTATGCCCAAACAGTTTGACTATAGTTTCATCAGACCTCAGGACATGTCTCCAAAAATGAAAGTTTTTGTCCCTGTGTCCATATTCAATCTAGCTTTTTATGTTTCTTCTGACGTAAAGGCTTCTTCCTCCTTCAGTTTCATAAGTTTTTTGTTCTGGAGTCAGTCTGCAGTGCTGCATATTTCGGACCGAAATATGTTCATCTCTGGGACACAAAATCTGTATCTTTCCTGTGGCAGTACATTCCCATCATGTCTTTACTTCCTAATGTTTTAAATAAAAGAATGTGGTACCTTCAGGCATCCGGATATTGTTCCTCTTCCTCTTCCTTATGTCCTGGCCAATTTATTTTGACTTTCCCATCATGTCAAACAAGACAGCAGTGTGTCCAGGTCTGACCTTAACATACGTCCACGGTTCTGTCTGCAATTAACTCAAATGTGTCCGTTAACCTATCAGAGGTTTCTAAAGCCATAACATCATCACCTACGCTTTTCCTATTTTTTACAGACAAAATGTTCATTCTGTATGTTAACATCTGAATTCAAAGCAAGTTAAAAAAATCTCTAAGAAAATTTTCTCATTAAGTTTTCTGACATTTAGCAAATAGAAAAAAAAATTAATTCTTATTCACAATATGGCCTGATTTAACTTAACTGATTTAACAGACATTTTATTCAGTGAATGTAAATATCTGGTTTCAATTGTAAGTTTCACCCAAAAACAAAAGTAATCTTTTTCTCACTACATGGTACACTTACAGTACTATTACCATAGAAAAATAGATTGCACCAAATTTGTTCATATTGAGTATCTTGAGCGTTGAAGTAAATTTTCATTTTGTAAACACCAAAAACAAAAAAAAGTCATTATAGTTTAGATGACCACTGCAAAAACAATGTTTCATTCAAGAATGAATTCTTAACATTCACATGGCTCAGTCTATTGTAACAAGCACTGTTAAAAATGCTGCTTGTAAAATCTGAAAGACCTTTCTAAAGACTGAAGACAAAGAAAAAAAACAGAACATAACCTCTGCATTCTGTGCAACTCTATAGTAACTTGCTTAGTTAGTAGTTCTGTGAAGGGAGGGTCAGTTGTTCTTTACATTTGCTCAGGTATAAAAGGAAAGGGTTAAACCAGGTAGGAAGGCAGAACAGGAGCAAGAGCAACCACTCATCAGCAGCCAACATGAGCACCACTGAGATGAGCAAAACTGACATGTACATGAGGGGCAAGGTAGGCAATCTTTAGGGATTGAAAAATATTTATTTTATCACATAGCAACTGATTTCAAAAAATGGTTTTGTCTTTTCCAGATCATCTTCTATGAGGATCGGAACTTTATGGGTCGCCACTATGAGTGCATGAGCAACTGTGCTGACATGCACTCCTACATGAGCAGGTGTCACTCCTGCAGGGTGGAGAGCGGCTGCTTCATGGTCTATGACCGCCCCAACTACATGGGAAACCAGTACTTCTTCAGGAGGGGAGAGTACGGTGACTACATGAGCATGATGGGCTGGAGGGACTGCATCAGGTCTTGTCGTATGGTCCCCATGGTGGGTTGGTGAATCTTTCTGCTCATCTGAACTAACAGCAGCATATTCATTACCTTTAAATTAATCTTTTGTTTCCTTTACAGTACAGGGGATCCTACAGGATGAGGATCTATGAGAGAGAGAACTTCGGTGGCCATATGCATGAGTGTATGGATGACTGTGATTCCTTCATGGATCGTTATCACATGTCTGACTGCATGTCCTGCCATGTGATGGATGGCCACTGGCTGATGTACGAGCACCCCCACTACAGAGGCAGGATGATGTACATGTGGCCTGGAGAGTACAGGAACTTCAGGGAGATGGGATATGGAGGCATGAGGTTCATGAGCATGAGGAGGATCATGGACTCCTGGTATTAAATATGTCAGGTTTAATGCCGGTGAATAAAAGTATTTTGAACTGAGATCTTTGTCTTGATGGTTTACTATTTATAAGGCTATGGCACCTGGTCAAAGATATACAGGTCCCTCTCAAAAAATGTGAATATTGTGATAAAGTTCATTATTTTCCATAATGTAATGATAAAAATTAAACTGTCATATATTTTAGATTCATTGCACACCAACTGAAATATTTCAGGTCTTATATTGTTGTAATACTGATTATTTTGGCATTCAGATTGAAAACCCAAAATTCCCATCTCAAAAATTAGCATATTTCATCCGACCAATACAACAAAAGTGTTTTAATACCAAAAAAGTCAACCTTCAAATAATTATGTTCAGTTATGTACTCAATACTTGGTCGGGAATCCTTTTGCAGAAACGACTGCTTCAATGCGGCGTGGCATGGAGGCAATCAGCTTGTGGTTCTGCTGAGGTGTTATGGGGCCCAGGATGCTTAGATAGCCTTAAGCTCATCCAGAGTGTTGGGTCTTGCGTCTCTCAACTTTCTCTTCACAGTATCCCACAGATTCTCAGTGGGGTTCAGGTCAGGAGAGTTGGCAGGCCAATTGAGCACAGTAACACCATGGTCAGTAATACCAGTGGTTTTGGCACTGTGAGCAGGTGCCAGGTCGTGCTGAAAAATGAAATCTTCATCTCCATAAAGCTTTTCAGCAGATGGAAGCATGAAGTGCTCCAAAATCTCCTGATAGCTGCTGCATTGACCCTGCCCTTGATAAAACACAGTGGACCAACACCAGCAGCTGACATGGTTCCCCAGACCATCACTGACTGTGGGTACTTAACACTGGACTCCTGGACTTCTGGCATTTTGGCATTTCCTTCTCCCCAGTCTTCCTCCAGACTCTGGCACCTTGATTTCCGAATGACATGCAAAATTTGCTTTCATCCGAAAAAAGTACTTTGGACCACTGAGCAACAGTCCAGTGCTGCTTCTCTGTAGCCCAGGTCAGGCGCATTGTTTCTGGTTCAAAAGTGGCTTGACCTGGGGAATGCGGCACCTGTAGCCCATTTCCTGCACACGCCTGTGCACGGTGGCTCTGGATGTTTCTACTCCAGACTCGGTCCACTGCTTCCGCAGGTCCCCCAAGGTCTGGAATCGGCCCTTCTCCACAATTTTCCTCAAGGTCCTGCCACACTTTTTCCTTCCCACAGACTTCCCACTGAGGTGCCTTGATACAGCACTCTGGGAACAGCCTATTCGTTCAGAAATTTCTCTGTGCCTTACCCTCTTGCTTGAAGGTGTCAATGGTGGCCTTCTGGACAGCAGTCAGGTCGGCAGTCTTACCCATGATTGCGGTTTTGAGTAATGAACCAGGCTGGGAGTTTTTAAAAACCTCAGGAATCTTTTGCAGGTGTTTAGAGTTACTTTGTTGATTCAGATGATTAGGTTAATTGCTCGTTCAGAGAACCTTTTCATGATATGCTAATTTTTTGAGATAGGAATTTTGGGTTTTCATGAGCTGCATGCCAAAATCATCAGTATTAAAACAATAAAAGACCTGAAATATTTCAGTTGGTGTGCAATGAATCTAAAATATGACAGTTTAATTTTTATCATTACATTATGGAAAATAATGAACTTTATCACAATATGCAAATTTTTTGAGAAGGACCTGTACATATGGCCTGGATTTATATTGAAATGTAAAACTAGTCAGTTAAAGACTTATTTCCAAGAATGTGAAAATGTTAAATTCTTTAAAATAAGAGAAACAAATGTACTAGGATTTTTCTTAAAAAGGTCCAACAGAAAAAGTTTGTACAAAAAAAGGATCAAAACCAAAGGGGAGAAGACACTTTAATAATGAGTGAGCACTTTGTTGCTTTTTTTGTGGAGTGAAATAAATTATATTTAGAGTAAAAGCAGGATTAAGGGTTTTCTTGATTTGTTTAGAGGTGGATCAGTTGTAGGTTTATCCTCAGACACAGTTGAGTTTGTGGCTTTTGTTGCAGATGTTGCTTTCAGGAGCTGTGATTAAAAGGTCCTCTGTGCCAGTCCAGATGGTAACTATAGGAGGCTGTCAAACTGAAGAGGAAGGCATTTGTGCCTGATTGTTTCTTAACCTTTCCGCGACCTTAAGAGTCGGGGTCATTTAGAACCCAAAAGTTTTTTACTCTGTTCGCAGCCTAAAGGGGTTGCACTGAACCCATGTGCACTTTTAAGCAGTTTTTTTTATGTGTGTGGTTTTTGAATCTGACAGTCTGACGTTACAACACCCCAACTTCCCTGCTTTCCGACTGTGACATTTTCCGTGCTCTTCCTGATTGTCAAGCTAAAACCACGGAAGGGTTAAAGCTTCTGAAATGGCTGACAGGATTTCAGAAAGAAAGGAATTTCATGAGACTATAGAAAATAACCATTGATAAACCTCAAAGAAGTTCTGGAAAATGTGTCTGTGACTCTGAGTAGGAAAGACTAGACATTGCACTACTGTCATGGATAACATGCCTCTTTAATGTCATATGGAAGATTGAGACAATAATTGCAAAGTGGTGGATCAGTATTTAAGACAGTCCACCGGAAAGTCTCTTCCTACCGTTAAGGGATCCCATTTGAAAACTTAATTCAGAGGTGTTGAGAGAGGGGGCTCTTGACTTTCTGTCAAACCTCCTATTTAGGAGGAGCAGTGTGGCTTTTATCCCAGCCAGGCAACAACAGGCCAGATCTTTACCCTGGCAGTGTCTCTCCAGAGCAATTTCATATATTTTAATGTTCTGTTGACATATTCTCAGTGGTGGAGAAAGTACTCAAAAAATGTACTTAAGTAAAAGTACAAATACACAGACAAAAATGTACTTAAGTAAAAGTCAAAGTACCACATTAACATTCTACTTAAGTAAAAGTAAAAAAGTACTGGCTTTTAAAAATACTTAAGTATTAAAAGTAAAAGTACTTGCTGAATGCATTGCCTAATCACTAATATCATTAAGTGTACCAATCGTATTTAATTTTAATACATCAGTAATGTGCCATTTTAATAAACAATGCCACAGATAAAGAATGTTTTTATTGCGTTTACTCTGTAACATAGTTTAGACTTAGATATGTGATTCTATGCATCATAATTTCAGGGATGGAAACATCTTGTCTCCTGTCCTAACATAACATGAACTTCACTTTTTTTGCCACACATTTATTTTGAAAGAAATCCAACTGGCAGAGGAGGACATGGAACCAAGGAGCCTCGTAGCAGAGTTGTAGTCTAGACCACCGAACCCAAGACCAAATCAAAACCAGCACCCCATGCTACATGACAATAACATTAAGTGCACCTATCAAAATTGCTTCTCAAATTGATCTGAAAGATTCACTTTCCATAAAAACACCTAGATATTAAATACTTGGAGCTGAAATAAATTTAACCAGTGACAATTCAAACTCTTCTTCATTCTGTTTTGCTTTCATCTCTGTGCCACAATACACAGAGGTCTCCTGCCATCCCTAAAAAAATAACACCCTGGGCGGTTGCCCATATTGCCAATGTCAGAAATTGCACCATTAAACATAGCAATTAACAACGCTCAACTCTGAACACTGTCCAAGGCCCAATAAGCAAGAAGTAACCAAGCAGGAGGAGTACTGTGACTGTTCTCATCCTCCCTCCTGCTGCAACGTCTGCCACCATGACAGGTGACGAAAACAAAGAGCAATGAGCATGCTCTGCGTTCTTACGTTCTTGTTTTATTTATTCGCCAATTAAATATAAAGATATTTTTCATGAAATAAAATAGCTACTGCAGTGTACGCAGAGCATTACAAGAACAAAGAGCGGCTCTCAGTGAGGCTTCAGCACTATAGGACTTGGTCAAGATCTGTCCAAAAGAATCGGATCATCCATGAATGTCATATTACTATATTGCACTTTGGTCACAGCGTTGTCCCATATATGCAACACCTCAGTCAACACCTCCACACAGGAATTCAGTGCATGAGTGACAACTTTTTTTCATCGCAGATGCAACATGTGTTTCAGTAAATACAGCTAGCTTTGCTAGCATCACGTCCACAGATCTTACCTTTCTTTAAGCTTTCCTTCCAAGTGACGTTAAAAATTGGACGAAGTCCCCACCGTCTGTGAAAGCGAAGCGCTGCTGATTTTACATGTCGCCATATCTTATGATTTATGCAGCGCTATTATATTACTGACGCTCAGAGGAAACCACTGCGCATGTCTTGGAGCTCCGCGTGCGAGTAAAGGTGGAGCCGATGGGTGACAACAGACACTAAGTCACGTTATTGCTCGGATTTTACGGCGCCACCTTAAATCCCTCAACTTCACATTTTAACAGAAAAAAAGAGCAACGCGACTTGGATGTAACGAGTAACGAGACAGTTTTGTAGAAATGTAGTGAAGTAGAAAGTGCAGATACTTACTGTAAAATGTAGTGGAGTAAAAGTAGAAAGTATCCATTATTAAATCTACTTAAGTAAAGTACAGATACACGAAAATTGTACTTAAGTACAGTACTTCCCACCACTGCATATTCTATTCACAAATTTCACCATGAACTAGAGCAGCTTGCTGTCAAGTGTGAAGCAAAGAAGATGTGAGGCATCTTCGCTAAGGCTGAGACCATGAGCCTTAAAATGGATTGCTTCCTCATAATAAGGCCTAAGTTTCTGACTCAACCTTAGGAGTTTAAGTTTCTCTGTGGCATGTTTGCAAGTGATGGTATGAACATGAAGACACTTTGACAAATTTAGGGCATCATGTACAATATTGTTGGCAGTGCTCTTGTCTTTTATAGTGAGGAACAACCTGAGACTAGGAGTAATGTTTATAAGTTACCATTGAGTTCTGAAATGTGACTTAAACCAAAGCACAAAATAAGGGATACATGTGGCTGTAGGGGATGTTCTCTATGAGGTGGCTTGGCTGAACCTTAGAGCTCAGAATAGACTTGGTGAGCCTCTGAATCGCAACAACTGAGTTAAGTACACAATTGGGCAGACCCAAAAGAAACTGCAGGGACTGCATTTCACTTCTGGATTGGGGACACCATGGAATCCAGAGAATGAACTGAAGACTAATGCTGAAGAGAGGGATGTCTGGATTTCTCTCCCCGACCCATAATGGCCATAGCCTGGTCTTGGATATGAGGAAAGATGTATGGATAAGTGAAATGTGATGCCAAATTCTAGTCACATTTTGACTTATGAATGTAGTTAGTCAATAATAATTTTTACCTGCTCGATACTGAATTTAATGCATGTTGTTGAGTGTTTCATTCAAAGATTCACCTTTGAATGAGTCAACGCAGTCAATGTTTTGGCGTGACCATCACAAAGCCTTTATCTCAATCCTACAGATCAGTCGTTGCATACCTGGTCCTAAGGTCCTACATGTTTTATGTTTCCCTATTCTAGCACAGATGATTCAAATGATTATATTACCTTATTTGCATGCCTCTACTTGTTCCAGAAACCTCATAATCTTTATTTAAGCCAAGGGTGCAGCAGTAGAGAAACAAATAATACGATCAGGACAGTGGGCCTTGAGGACCATGATGTGGGACCTCTGCTTTGTGGGCAGATCTGAAATGCATGTAAACTTTTGACTTTGAGGACATTGATAAATAAATGTCTGACAAAGTCTTACTTTCAACAATGTGACATTAGAAAAATGAAATCACTTTAGTAATTCAAACTGACCTGACATAAGTGAGGTTTGGCCTGATTTAACATCTGTCAGTGAGGAAAAAAGATGTGTATGAAAACTTCTGGTTTCAAGATATGATTGTTGTGTTTTTTGGTAGTTTGATTTTAAACCAAATTCTAAAAAATGTCTCCTCAATCATATAAAGTCAGTCCTCATTTCTCTTTGAAAATCTCAGTTGTGTTTTTATAGGATTCTTTCTGACCATGGTGAAATCCTCAATAGTGACATCACTGACTGTTGATTTTGGAATCATAGGACTTTTACATATTTTCTCTGAACAGCCTTCGGTCCAACTGGGAGGCCAAACTTAGGATTTCAAAAAGGGGCTTTGTTTTAGCTTGACAAAGGATTTATATTTGAAATCTTCGAGGGCCCAGTCATGTGATTACAGTACAGAACCACAGTCCAGTAAATGGCTCTATACCATGCTGCTGGGTCAGGGATTTAAACAATGGGGCCCCACTGACTCTGTAGGGTAAGGTCAGGTATAAAAACGAGGGTTAAACCGAACAGAACGGCAGTGCAGCGGTAGCAGAACCAACATCAACATCTCAACTAGAAGTATGTCCACCACTGACATGAGCATGGGCAAAGTAAGCTACACAATACCCTTAAGTATTTATTAAATCATAGATGGTTTAAAGTAAAGGTCTTTTTTTTCAACTTGTAACAATTACGCCTCTCGTTTCACAGATCATCTTCTACGAGGATAGAAACTTTCAGGGTCGCTCCTATGAGTGCATGAGCGACTGTGCTGACATGTCCTCCTACCTGAGCAGGTGTCACTCCTGCAGGGTGGAGAGCGGCTGCTTCATGGTCTATGACCGCCCCAACTACATGGGAAACCAGTACTTCATGAGGAGGGGAGAGTACTCTGACTACATGAGCATGATGGGCTGGAGTGGTGGAATCAGGTCTTGCCGTATGATCCCCATGGTGGGTTATAAGAAAATGTTTTGATTATGATAATGAGGCTTGTCCAGTCATAAAACGCTGCATCCATTGTGTCATAATGTCTCCAAACAGTACAGAGGATCCTACAGGATGAGGATCTATGAGAGGGAGAACTTTGGTGGTCAGATGTATGAGCTGATGGATGACTGTGACTCCATCATGGACCGCTACCGCATGTCTGACTGCATGTCCTGCCATGTGATGGATGGTCACTGGCTGATGTACGAGCAGCCCCACTACAGAGGCAGGATGATGTACATGAGACCTGGAGAGTACAGGAGCTTCAGGGAGATGGGATATGGAGGAACCAGGTTCATGAGCATGAGGAGGATCATGGACATGTGCTAGAAATGTTTATTTTGAAAAAAATATATAAAATAAAGACAAAACAAAAAACAAAACTGTGGTTTTGTCCTAAAGTGAATGAAAGGACCTCACAAAGTGAGGTCCTCCCATATTTTGCTAAATCCCATATTTAGCAAAATATGGGATTGATTATTTCATATAATTATTAAACATGGTGGTGGGAATATAGTTGTCACACATTCTACGGTGTCTACAGTTTCTACAGTGGTTCACATAACCACTGTAGAAACAATATGCTTCATTCAAGTCCCACACATGACGAAGAAAATTGTGAGCAGCTGCTATCAGTCAATTTCCAAGTGTCTGCTAGAAGGCTGATGATGAAGCATCATAGTGAGTCTAAGCAAGTGTACCACTTACCCCGAGACCAAGTCAAGAACAAGACCCGAGTGTATCGAGACCGAGACAAGACCAAGACTTTTAGGGTCCAAGGCCCAGACCAGCGCCCCGCGCTACACGTCACAAAAAAATTTGAAATATCATAAAAACTGCTTCTCAAATTGATCTGAAAGATCTATTCTCCTAAAAACATCTAGATATTAAATGCTTAGAGCTGAAATTAATTATAATTATCAATTCAAACTCATCTTTGTTCTGCTTTGCTTCCATCTCTGTGTCACAATCTGCAGAGGTCTCACATCGCCCCTAACAAGACAATGCCCTGGGTAGTTGCTCATATTGCCTATGTCAGAAACCACCACTGTCTGCACCATTAAACATAGCAATTATGACAACACAGTAACGGTAAACAGTCAACAATGAATACTGTCCAAGGAACAACAAGCAAAAAATAATCAGGCAAAAGCAGCGAACCATGACTGTTCTCGCTCTCAACCGCTGCATGAAGCCAGGTAGATGACAGGTGACGAAAATAATCAAAGAGCAATGAGCATGCGCTGTGTGTTATCTTACGTTCTTGTATTTTATTTATTTGATGTTAGTAATAGTTACTGCAGTGTGTGCAGAGCATTACAAAAACAAAGAATGGTCCTGAGTGAGACTCCAGTCCTATCATAGTAAAAAGCCGTAAAGAACTGTTCAGAAGAATCAGCTCGTTCGTGAATGTCACATCCATAGACATAAGAATAGACGCCTCATAGACTGCTCTCTTCTATTGTCGCTGACGATATTTAGGGCGGCCATCTTGGAGCGGTCCACCACTCCACTCAGCGTTATGTGTTTAGCAGGCACAATGACGTATCAGCGCATTTAATCGATCATAACACACTTTGTTGTTACTGGAAACCATATTCAAACATCTATCAAAGCTACATTTATAAACAATTGTATGTTTTTAATACATAGTTCAGCATATTTAAATATGCTTAGTGGTAATAGAATAGGAATGGAATATTCTGATATCGATGTATGATGAGCATATTACAAAGCACACAGCCGTTCATAATTTATTTAATAAATTATTTAGTAATATCAATACATATTTATATAACTATACAAACACAGTTAAATAATGATTAATAATGACACAAATAAATAATGATTAATACTGAATAATATATATTGGATACATGTATGTATGTATGTATGTATGTATGTATGTATGTATGTATGTATGTATGTATGTATGTATGTATGTATGCATATACATACATATACATAGATATGTTTTTCAGCCGACAAGTTCTAGCTTCAGAGTGATTCAGCAGCTGAGATTGAGTCCAAACTCCGATGCGAGATTCATCCGTTCTGTGCAGTGAATCCGTCGATCCTTAAAGATATTTTCCTCTTCTTCCTCACATCGTGTCTTCAGGAAACCTTCAAAACAAAAACGGAAGATTTGGGATGTATCTTACTTTTCACCAAGTGAAAGAATAAATAATAGTCTTTACCACCTGTGTAAACTTTGCTGATGAATGTTATAACACATCATTTTTATAATGTTACATTGTTTCATTTCTAATGTAGGCTCTTGTGTCAGATAATCTAAGTCAATGTTAGAGAATAATACATTTTTTTAGATTTACAGAATCTCAGATAGCCTTCATAGCGGGGCTGAACCCGTATTACACCAAGCACTGTAGCTAATATTAGCTGGTATCCTGCCAGTGGACATAAATACAGTAAAGTAATATTCTAATAACAAAATATACACAATAATATGTCCATCTTACTTGTGAAATGTTGTTTGCGGAGCCCTCACATCAATAGTCCATCGATTCGAACAACAATATCCCTCAGTGTTGAGGCATCTTCTGTTTTGGTTGAGCAAAGTAGGAGGGACGATCGCTCCAAGATGGTCGCCGTATTTCCTGCGCTGGAGCAGCCAATGCGGGGTCTACTCTTATAGTATGTCACATCACTATATTGAAGACTTTGGTCACAGCATTGTCGCACATGTGCAGCAATGCCAGTCAAAACCTCCGTACAATAAGCGCAGTAAGAGATAACTTTATTTAATCGCCAACGCAACATTTTGTCACTGCACAGTTAGCTTTGCTAACATCACTTCCACATAGCTTACCTTTGAGCTTCCTCAAAGTGACGCTGAACGTTGGACGTAGTCCCCACCGTCTCTAAAAGCCAAGCGCTGCTTAATTCACATGTCATTATATGCTTTCTTGTGATTTATGTAGGTAAATTTATTACCGACTATTAGATAGGCATCTTCTCCCGCTCCGAGACAAACTGCGCACTGGCTCAGAGTGCCGCGTGCGAATTAAAGGGGAAGGCGATTAGTGGCAGCTGTAACAGAAACACGTAATTAGTAAGTCGCGTTATTGCTTGGATTTTAATTGGTATGTTTTGCATCCAGTGAAAACAAGAATGTTGACAGATAAACTGGACAATATGCTGACAATTTAATGATATTTCCACAGTTGTGGTCTTGACTGGTCTTGAAATAAAATCCCGAGTCAATGTCTGAGACTAAGACCGTGACCAAATGAGGGCGAGTCCAAGACCGAGACCACCTGCCTCGAGTTCTACAATATTAGTGGAAGCATACATAGAAATCCATTAGGAAGGACTTCATCAGTGAGAAATTAAAGTTCTGGAGTGGTTTAGTCAGAGTCCAGAACCTTGACTGAAAATCTTTTAGAACACCTGCAGATGGCTGTGGGCAAGAGAAGTTCCCATAATCTCAAAAATATGGAAAATAGAACAGAGCTGGCAAATATGACTCCTATCAAAGAAGACTAAATGGTGAAATTGGATCAAAAGCTAAATTAATAAAGTATCAGTTTAAGGGTTCATACAATCAGGTTATGGCACATTACTCATTTACTTTTAGCATTTTTATGTGTCTACCTGAATTGTGCTGGGTAAATGTTGCACTATGCTTGGAACAAGTTTTCAATAATTTACCATTGTCACATTTTTCACATCACAAAAGGGTGAGACTCACTGTACACCACATGGATGTTATTCATTAAATCTTGTGTGCGGAGATGGTGAATCAATCTATCCGAGGTGGACTGACTGTCCATTAAAGTAGCAGTATAATATAAATGTGACATTTTTGAGCTTTAGATCATGTTAAGATGTTATTCCGTCATCAAAAAACATACATGAAATGTTGCATTGGTTATTTCATGCATGTTTGAGAAATCATTCAATTTTCCATGTCAGTCATTCGGGTTTGTAAAATGTTTGGGGGAACCAAGCGCTGCCTTCCAGCTCCTCCTTGGAACTTTAGCTCCCAAGCCAAGCTTCCCTTCCCACCCACTCAACTCCTTCAAACTAGCAGTGGCAGCAATTGGCAAACACCTGGTAGAAGTGTGCATCTGCAATTCATTATTATTTCTCAGTACAGTCTTCCAATGAATATTTGTAAAAGCTTAATCGAGGAATGTTGTGGTGATATGCTGAAGGAAAGAGTATGAGCTTCTTAAAGAGACAATTTCAAGGCATTCAATTGCAAAGTCAAATTTCTTATAAGTCACATTTCACATACGTGTGTACCACATTTTTATAACAGCATAAAGTGACATAATTACTTGATTGTGCTACAAAATTATACTGTGCGGCTGGGAAACACATATTACTGTCCCTTTAAAGGTACACTTTAGAAAAAAATCATTTCGGTGATAATTTTAAATGAAGTTCATGTGTTTTTAAACAGTGGTGCTTAAAACCACGAGAGTTCCCAGAAAAAAATCAATCCAAAATAGCAAGAGCATACACAACCAACACAGGAGGACCCATCCAAGAACTGAACTGGATTTCTTTTACTTGGATGCAGCAATGTGAACGCCTACACCACCATACACTGATAAACCTTATAAATCTTTATGAAACTACATCCAGAATACTGATGCTAACTCCTCTATTTGCATTATTTAAAGACATTTCTTTCCCCTGTTTTTCCTTTAAAGTTTCAGCAGAAATATAAAATAACTTATAACAGATTGTAGTTGTTGCTGCTAATTCCCCCTGAATAGACTTAAAAATGTTTATATTCTCAATTTTGCTATTTGTTGTTTAATGCAAACACTGCACTGTTTGAGGCGTTGCAAAGCTACATCTGACATGTGGATTATTTTTTATTGGCTGGGGGTCGGCGGGGGAGTCCAGCTGTTCATTTTTCTAATCAGTTCATAGCAAAAAGTGATAGTCTTTAGAGTGAACTAAAGTCACTGATGCCCCCTCTTTTAGCAGCTGGGCATATGTAGAGGATCTGGAACATTTTTAAGAAAAAGCATAAATATTTCTGGTTCATGGTTTCTCATTTAAAATATTATGTGTAATATTTTAAAATATTTAAATAAAGACGCTTCTGTAGAAAACACACAATCATTCAGTAGCAAGGACAATACAAAATGGGGCCTCAACTAACAAATGCAACCACCGCAAATCACAATCGATTAAAGGTCTCTTTGAACTGAACCGGACGGGGGCGGTAGGGGTGGGGTGGTGGGGGGTGGCTGCTGCTCCATATTGCTCTGTCAGGAATTTGAACAAAGGGGTCATATATCCTTTTGGATGCAAGGTCAGGTATAAAAGCAGCTGGAGGACATGGATAAAACTGTGGCAGTCCTTTGGATCCAAAACAGTTACCAGTGCAGCCATGACCATGGGCAAGGTGCTCTCTTCACATCTGCACTTAATCTTTAGTTTGTTTAGATGCTGAAAGTAACTGTGGATCAGAGCGCTGCGCTGTGATGCCATAAAGACTCTTCTTTGTTTTCTCAGATCATCTTCTACGAGGAGAGAAATTTCCAGGGTCGCTCCTATGAGACCAGCAGCGACTGTGCAGACATGTCCTCCCACCTGAGCAGGTGTCACTCCTGCAGGGTGGAGAGCGGCTGCTTCATGGTCTACGACCGCACCAACTTCACGGGAAACCAGTACTTTGTGAGGAGGGGAGAATACTCTGACTATCAGCGCATGGGCATGAGTGACTGCATCAGGTCTTGCCGCATGATCCCCATGGTATGGAAGCTTAACTACACAAGAAAACATTCAAAGTGATGAGATGTTTGAAAACAGATTGCCGTCATGGATTTGTATTTATCTTTAATTTACAGCATAGAGGCCAGTTCAGGATCAGGATTTATGAGAGGGAAGACTTCGGTGGTCAGATGCATGAGTGCATGGAGGACTGTGACTCCATCATGGATCGTTACCGCATGTCTGACTGCATGTCCTGCCATGTGATGGATGGCCACTGGCTGATGTACGAGCAGCCCCACTACAGAGGCAGGATGATGTACATGAGGCCTGGAGAGTACAGGAGCTTCAGAGAGATGGGATATGGAGGAACCAGGTTCATGAGCATGAGGAGGATCATGGATTCCTGCTATTAGACCCTCACTGTTAAAACACAAGCTGTCAAATAAAGCATAGAAGTTCTCTTTAAATTTAGTTTTTTTTTCTTCCACTAAAACTTATCAGAAGCTTTCATCAAACAGCATTTGTTTTATTTCACCGTTCCAAAATCTGCTTTGTTTGCTCAGAAATACCAAAGTATCGTGTTATTTTGATTTGAAGAAATATAAAGTAAATTACCTTCTATTGAAATTATTGAATGCTAATCTATCTACTTCTATGACTTATAAGCTATTGTTTAAATTTTGATGCATGAAAGTTTAATACAAAACCTTCCTTTATAGATCTTAATCCTAATATGTAACATGAAGTAGACTAAGTTCAACATAGACAGTGAACAGTACAGAAAAATGTTCCATTAATATGCAGTGACAATAACCAGAGTATTTATTATCAGTGCAAGTTAGATTGGATACGCAACAGTATATTCATATATAAATTTATATTGAAGAATTTGCTTGATTTACATCTAAATTTTCATAAAACAATATTTTATTAATGCGACAATACAGAAACTGAAAGGAATGACAGAGGAACTGTATTGTAGGAACATATGAAAGAGCCTTTTCTGCCCATGCTATTGTGCTATACAGTATGTATAATAGCTTGTGTAGTAGAGAGTAGTGTGTTTTGCTGCAAGTCTTTGTTGTTCAAATTCAGTAAATAGAACAACTGTCATTTTGTGGGAGCCACAAGACTTTTCCATGCTGTCATTGTAAAAATACTGCAAAAACACCAACCACCTTTTCTCCAAACAGCTAATTCAGTCACTGATACATAATCAGCTGCTAAGTTTGTTCATGCATCTGACTAGAACTGTAACTACATTTAGTAAATGGTATATCATTTCAATTATATATATATATATATATATATATATATATATATATATATATATATATATATATATATATATATATATATATCACAGCGTAGTGAGGTTTTTTAAATGTTCAACTCATTTCACTGCAAATAAAAAAAAGCATTATTTATTTTCAGTGTATTCAGACAAACTAGGTTACTTAAAGTTTAATTTAATGGTTTGAATTTGTTTTATTGTGTCACATTATGAAAAATGCATGCATTTAGTTTGCATAAAAATCACAGTCTTAAAAATTCAAAGTTTTTTTTCTTAAAAAAAAATAATTTAAAGTATGAGTTCTGATCTGACTCATTAAATATTTCTCATTTTAAGCCCTGAATTACAAAGGCTTTTCATGATGCAATTTATTTTTATGGTCTAAAAATAACAAATGCATTTTTTTTAAAGACTCATTCAGCCTGAATTATTTGTGGTTGATGTTTTCCTTAGTCTTTCGGAGTGTCCTGTCTGTCTCCCCCCTGCGACAGACTGGCGACCTGTCCAGGGTGAACCCTGCCTCTCGTCTGGAACGTTAACTGGAGATAGGCACCAGCACCCTCCTGACCCCACTAGGGACAAGGGCGTAAGAAAATGGATGGATGGATGGATGGATGGATGGATGGATGGATGGATGGATGGATGGATGGATGGATGGATGGATGGATGGATGGATGGATGGATGGATGGATGGATGGATGGATGGATGGATGGATGGTCTTTCGGAAAGGTTTCTAATGCACTGGTCCTTGAGTATTCCATACAAACAGACTTTCCCCACTGATCTGAAGAGGCTCTGGTTCTGTAATCGTGTGGTTTAATACACACTGGAGCTGAACAGTTTGACTTGACTACTAGCAGTTTTGGCTTACCTGAACCTGGACTACAAAAAAAAAAGTTGGATTCACAAAGCTGATTAGGCGAAAGTCATGACCTTGTTTAGCATTTCCACAGCAAATGTGGTGACATCATTGACAAGAAAATGTAGTAGGGAATAGAGAAGTATGAACAGACTGAAAAACATAACCCAAAAAGAATATAAAGATATTTACGCACCACTTTTCATCTGTTTGATAAGAATAAATAAAAAAAATGTTGCACTCGTAAACACTCACAGTACACAAAAAAGAAACAACTTAAGCTAAAAATGTGGATCTTGTATGTTATGTCTCCTTAAATGGATTAAACGTTGATGTACTGGCATTGGAACAGGTTTACATTGTTCAGGATATGCACATAGTTTTCTGCCAACATTTTGATATTTTATGCTGAAGTATTAATTTTTAATTATGTTTTTAAATGTGCTACAATACACCCAGAGGCGAAATGCTTGATAATGGCAGGACTTTTAAGGAATGAGTGTTGTCCTGAAAATTCTCTTTTGGAAGACGCACAAAGAGACTCAGCTTCGCCAGGCTAACGTTACTTGCCCGTTTGGGCTCAGAACCACTGATAACTGCTTGCAGTTCTAGTTGTTATTGGCACTTTCTGTTTCTTGATGAGACTGGCGACCGGTCCAGGGCGACCCCACCTCTCGCCCACTGACCGCTGGAGATAGGCACTAGTACCCCTTACCACCCCACTAGGGATAACCGTGTCAGAAAATGGATGAATGGATGTTTGTTGATAAAATGTTGGATGTGTTTTATTGGTGCCGAGAGTTATTCTGGGTTAATAGTTGCTAAACAGTGCTTTTTAGTACTTTCTGGTTAGAGGAAGTAGCTTCTAAGATTAGCTACAATGCCACTTGTTATCTGTTTCTGATGCATCTTCATGGCTTAAGTAGTTAAAGTTTCTATAACTAAGACTTTTTTGTAATAAATTACTGCACATAGTCAACAAGAGCATGCAAATTCTGGCGAATATTGTTAATGGTTGTTAGCTGTGTTTGGAAGAAATAAAGCTTATTTTGCATAGTCAGTTAAAATAAAAAGCTTTTTTAAGTTGTGAATTTTATTAGCTACAGTGCTCTCACCTGTCAGACATACTGCCAAGAATTTATAGAATAGTGAAAAGCTAAACACTAATCAGATTGAACAAACATTTTACTTTACTGGTGGTGAAAAAATGTCTATATATGTTCATATCCATGCGGTACCACTATATTAATGGACGCTCATGTATGCTGTCATGAAAGTTTGAGCCTGCTAGCTCTATCAAATTACCTCATTCTGCTCAGTCCATAAAAAGATCCTAAAAAGCACAAAAAATATATTGTAACTTTCTGATAGATAAAACATAAATGTTTCAAATGATCACAGCACACCAATTAATGGGCTCCTCATATGTTTACATATTTCATCAATTCATTTTATTTTAGAATATTTAAAAAATTATCTGTTTGTCTACAAGCAGTAGACAAACAGACACTGAATGTGTGGCAGTGAATTACATTATTTTTATTTGCTCATGTGACAATAGAAGTCTAACAAATATCAGTGATCCTCCTCATGCTCATGAACCTCATTCCACTCATGCCCATGTTCATGAAGCTCCTGTACTCTCCAGGCCTCATGTACATCATCCTGCCTCTGTAGTGGGGCTGCTCGTACATCAGCCAGTGACCATCCATCACATGGCAGGACATGCAGTCAGACATGCGGTATCGGTCCATGATGGAGTCACAGTCCTCCAGCAGCTCGTACATCTGACCGCTGAAGTTCTCCCTCTCGTAGATCCTCATCCTGAATGATCCTCTGTGCTGTAATAAAAGTGTAATAATGGCTGTCAGTAAGCTCCTTTAAACGCTAAATGAATCACATTAGGGTTTTTTCCAGTGTGCTTACATGGGGGATCGTTCTGCAGGATCTGATGGAGTCGAACATCATACCCATGCTCATCATGCGCTGCATGTCATGGTATTCTCCTCTCCTCAGGAAGAACTGCATGCCCATGTAGTTGGGACGCTCATAGATCATGAAGCAGCCGCTCTCCACCCTGCAAGACTGGCACCTGCCCAGGTAGGAGGAGATGTCAGAGCAGTCGCTCAGGCACTCATAGGAGCGACCCTGAAAGTTCCTCTCCTCGTAGAAGATGATCTGGAACGATGCAAGAGAAAGATCACAATCACAAATTAAGGTTGTGGTAAAAAAAAAAAATCAATGGATTTTTGATTTAATAATCTGTAATTGCATGCTTTGGATATTTTTACCTTGCCCATAATGGAGTCTTAGATTGTTCCCAGGTGATGTTTCAACTTGATCTACTAACTCAATGATTTCAGGCCCTTTTTATACAAAATCTGAGGGGCCATGATGTGTTGTTATTCAAATGTGCAAAGCTGATGAATTAGCAGTATGACTTTTGCTGAACAGGGGCTATAAAAGTGTGACAATAGATCCCCATCCATACATTTCTGGCAGCAGTCATCTGCATTGTTCATTTTAAGCATAAGCTTTGTGTGTATGCCATGCGCAGTGAGAAGGTTCTCTACATACAGTAAGGTCATATCATCAGTGTTAGGAAAAACTTCACATAAGACCACATCTCAGACAAAGCCATAAGAGACGTAAGACCTTAAAGAACAACTGATGTAAGTTTGCATCTCATTAATGCTAAAGTATGGTTTTGAGATGTTTAACTTTCTATCTACAAGAGATTTAAAGTCAATCCCAGGTCTGCAGGCTCTGCACTGTACATTAAACAGTCATTAATTTGGACAAATCTCTTCTCTCTTCTAACTATATTTATATTTAAAGAAGTTATTTTTCAATAAATGCATAACAGCTTAAAAAATTGGCAAAGTAATCATGCAAAAATCTAAAATGCCAAAACTTAAAGTGATCCAAACAAAAGCCACATGATTCCCTTCTCTGAGTATTGTAAATACTTTTTATATTTACTGCAACTGAGTTGAATAGCATCCCACTAGAGTATCAGCATTTTTTTTTCTTGTTTGCAAAACTGAATTTCTAAAAATGTAAACTTTATCAAGGATTATCAAGGAATGTAATCTTGAAATTCAGATTTCTCTTCTGAGATAAGCTTTCATTTGGAAAGCAGGTATGCACAGCAGTTCCATCATGGTGGCTGCCACACAAATGTCTCTTCCAACATTCCCTGCCTTCCTCTGACCAACTGCCTGAAGTAGCTCCATACTGTGACAACTCTATTAGAGAAATATGAAACTGCAGAAATAACTAAAATATTTCAAATCAAGTTTGCTGGAATAGCACTCAAAGGAAATCACTAATAATAATGGATACTCTACTGTTTTAGAGTTTGTTTTAGGTATTTTAGTACTGAATGTATTGAGTGCTTTGGTTAATCTTTAGTTAGTTCAATAATGCCTCTGGTGGGGAAATCATGATGGAAACATGAATAAATATGCAAAATATGAAGAATGTACAGTTGTGCCTGTAAGTGCACAGTTCAGATGGTACAATACATATTTTATTAGTATCGTACTTTATTAGTAAATTAACTTAAGAATTTCACCATTGCTGGTGTTACAGTTGATGAGTAATTCGAACATTACATGCACAAGTACAAGATAATCAAAGCAACTGATATCATTTACAATTATACACCAATAAAAACTCCTTCACATTGTTGGTTAAAAATTCAGTACCTTTAATAAACAAAGTGTTTGATATTTACAGCAAGGCTTTTCTTGATGGCTAAAATTCTGCGACCCTCCTGAAGGATCCGACGATGGCGCAGGTGGCACACCAGTCTCGGTACCTCCGATATTCCCCAGGTTTCAGGAAGTACTGTCTGCCTCGGTAGTTAGGGTACTCATAGAAGATCCAGTAGCCATTCATAACATTGCACGAGTAGACATGGCGGTGATGAAAACGGTCAGACACACAAGGACAGTCGTCCATGAACTCCATCATGTGACCGGTGAAGTCGGGCTTCTCATACAGGCGCATTCTGTAAGAGCCTCGATACTGTGTGGCGTAGGAAGACAACAAATGATCAACCAGAAGGTTAACACGAAACGGATCTAGCAAAGGTCTGCCTAAAAGTCACCAAAAGAAAAGAATGTGTGGAGATGTGAAATCTACGTATTAGGTTGGTGTCCTACCGCTGGAATCATCCGGCATGAGCGAATGCTGCTACTGAAGCCCATCCATCTCTGATAGTCGGGGTACTCTCCCCTCCTCATGTAGTACTGGTGGCCCATGAAGTTGGGTCGCTCATAAATCATGAAGCAGCCACTCTCCACTCGAATGGAGTTGCAGCGGCTGAAGTGCAAGTGAAGGTCTGTGCAGTCATTGCTGCACTCATAGCTCCGACCCTGGAAGTTCTTGTCCTCGTAAAAAATAATCTGGAGTAGGGAGACATTGGATCATCAAGAGTCAGAGTCAAACTTTGCTTTGTTTCAGTGTTGAAATCAAACAAGCTCACAAAAAACTGTCAAACCATGCTGTGCTTTAATTTATATTCATTATAAGCAGAGTAGATAAACAGCACTCACCTTGCCCATGGTCTCCGTTGGAGAGATTCCCCATGTTTTCAGGGCTTTTTATACCACCTCTTGACAAACAAAGTATTGTTATTCAAATTCTCTCAGAGTTATAACTAAAGGCTACTGGCACATGTTTAGCTTTTTGTTGGAGCAAAAACATTGGGTCAGAAATATGGATTTGTATTTGAAAAAAAGGATAAATAATTAACTGGTTTGGTGTTTTGACTTGCATGGACAAAGGAAAGGACTAGTATGGTATCCACACATCCAGTGAACAATGGCTACAGAACAATATGGAACAGCTCTTTTACATTAAATATGTTGTCTAACCAAGCAGGAAGCCATTCACTCTATATGCTTCTTTACCTGCGCAGACCCACTGTGGGGGAAGAAATGTGTGTACAAGAGCTGGTTGGTACTCTAGATGTAAAGACTCTATTAGAACTTGTACAGTAGGATGAGCATTTTAATTCTGTGCGTGTGCAGATGTACGATACACTCTGACTTTGATTTTACATCGTGTGAGGCTCTTTACAGAATTCACTTTAATTAGTTCTGTTCTAATTTCAACACAAGTCACTAACGCTATTTGTATAGACAAAAATGTCTGTCTAACCGCGCCTTGTTAAAACTTGATGTCAAAAGAAAATGGAAGAATCACATGTATGACAAAGTTTTAAATGGCATGTCCTTAGGTTTTTCACTGAACCCTAAATTACCTCTAACACTGCCATCAGTAGACGTTTAGAGAGAAAGCAATTGCTTTGTATGTACACTGCTCAAAAAAATAAAGGGAACACTTAAACAACACAATATAACTCCAAGTAAATCAAACTTCTGTGAAATCAAACTGTCCACTTAGGAAGCAACACTGATTGACAACGGGGACCCTCGTCAGGTCAGTCAGTGTTGCTTCCTAAGTGGACAGTTTGATTTTACAGAAGTTTGATTTACTTGGAGTTATATTGTGTTGTTTAAGTGTTCCCTTTATTTTTTTGAGCAATATATATATATATATATGCATATATATATATATATATATATATATATATATATATATATATATATATATATATATATATATATATATAATAGTGACAGCTTTATGATACTTATGATTATCACTGTTTTATGCCATTGTTTTATATTAAACATATTTGGCTAAAGTGTAAAGCCTGTCCTTTAAGCTCACCAGGGTAACGATGCTAATAGCACATTTAGGTGTGCAAAAAATTGTCATGTTATGGGATAAAGTATGAATGTTTTCCATATGATTCCTACTCTTTAAGTTTACATCATACTCTATGTTGTTGGGTCCATTCAGAATCTGGACCCATTCTGTCCAGTTTCTCTCCATGCCGTTAGCTATACTAGTGATCCGGATCGTGTCTAAAACCACACACACCATTTAATCCCACCAGACGGGGAGAGGGCAGCACTGGCATTGTCTGGTATGGTATGGTATCCAAATGCAAAATGAAGATTAAACTATGCCAGACGCTATTGCAGATACTTTGTTTAGACTACGGCTTCTAGACAGTGCTCATTTATTATTTGTGATCTCCACTTTTTTTTTCTATATGGGAGTCCCTTTCTTGAGACAATACAGTGATGTTTTGGGCAACAACAAATGAGAAGATACAAAACATAAACATGACAAGTTAAAGGTCTTATTCAGCAATTAAAGTTTATTGACTTCAGTTAAATCTGTTATTCTCCTAATTGAGCCAACCTTCGGATTGATGCCTCTCCCGTCGCCTCATCTGTGGAACTCTCCAGGTTTCAGGTAGTAAACTCTGCCTTTACAGTTTGGCTGATCATATGGCATCCAGTGGTCATCCGTAACGCGGCAGAAGCTGAATTCAGACATACTGAGCTTCTGCTGGACATTTGAACAGTCAGCCACCAGCTCATGCATTTGGCCATACATAGAACAAAGCTTGTAAAGCCTCAACTTGTAGGAGTCATGATGCTGCCATGTAGAAAGACTCACTGCCTCATTCATTGAAACCACTCACTCAATATAATACTTCAGCTTTAAACATCTTTGAACAAATTCTTCATTTTGTCTCATTTATGACCTACCTGAGGCTTCAAAAGCCAAACTCTGATAGAGTCACTAATCCCAACCACTTTGATTGTCAGAGTAGTCTCCTCCCATATAGCAGTACTGGTTGCCCATTGACCATAAAGCATCCAGTTACCACCATGATGGAGTTGCACTTTGTGAAGAATGTGTGAAGGTGTGAGCAGTCAAGAGGTATTTATGAGGGTGGCCTTGGAAGTTTCTGTCCTTGTAAGATATGATCTATGAAAGCAAACACAAATAATGTTTCACTCAAGTAAGAAATACATAGAAGATTAAAAAAAACAAACCTCAATATTTGGTTTCCATTACCTTTTCCATGATCTTTACAACAGGGTGTATTACTATTCACTGTTGTCCTTGAGTCAAGCCATGGTGCTTTATAAAAAAAAATGGGAAGCTGTGGGATTGCACAGCATAAACCATTGTCATGCAAATATTTCCCACAGAGTGATGATGGATCTGGGATGGGGTTGCATGGATGGAAGAATTCTGTTGGTGAGTAATGCATCATTGTACTTTGTTTCTTGTTTATCACTATTTTTACTAAACGTAACATTGTACAACAGAAAGTGTTTGCAGGAGCATCAGAAAGAGGAAACTGACGTTCAGTCGGGCTCAGGTAATGTTCTGTACAATCTACCTACTGATGTGGGCCATCATGATCTTGATGGAAAGTCTTACTCGCATCAAGTCCACCTCATGAAATCATTAAAAATGGAAGAGAAAACATGTAGTCTTAAATCTCTGTCACAAAATGTTAGGTGTTCCCTCAAGTGGGCCTAAATGAGAATTACAAAGAATCATGTGTATGAGTTTTGCATTGTTTTCAGTTTTATTCTTTCAGGACTGGGTGGTCACAGACTAATTTAATTTTTTCCTTTCACAATTAACATTCTAGAATCAATGATTTCCCTTTGCACAGCCTATTATTGCCTCTAAGTAGTTGAACAACGGTTATCTTTACTAATTTGATCAGTGCAGATAGAACACATTCGCAGTGTAACATGAGATTAATGTCAGTATTGGCTCATAGCTGATCATAAATTTTAATTCAGTGGAGTATATATACTGTCGATTGCATGTGATCAATTCCATGGCAGCCTGACTTAGGTAGCAACCAAACTGTTTGTAGTACAGTATCTGATATTGGTGACAATGGAGTGTCATTGGTCGAAAGCTGTGTGTCTTACAACACTTAAAAAAACAAGGCAGATTTCAACATTATGATAGGATTATTAGAAAAAATGAAACTGATGAGATGTTTAACAACTATTTGTTGTTCTTTAGTAATCCCACTTCATCGTCCTGATGCTGCCTACAACCTACGGGACGTTGGAGACTCCTTTTTGAAACTGCTTTATTAGAAGTGAGAGAATGTATGATGATGATGATGAAGTGAACAGATTTATTGTTATTTGTTTGTTGCTTTTGTTGAAGATTTTCTCAATTCAAACAGACAATGTTCTGCATTACACTAGTAAAGCTTTTTGAGGAAGTTAAGGTTAAAATGCATATAAATATGACAAAAAAACTGTCTTCTGTGCTACCTATATTCCCCTAGAGTAGATCAATAGTCTACAATGCGTCTGATGGAGCCAACCCTGGCACTCCTGCCGCCCCACTCACTGAACCTTTTATACTCTCCGGGTCGAATCAGATACATCTTGCCTCGGTATTGAGGGTGCTCATAGAAGAGCCAGTTTCCCTTTCTAACATTGCAAGAGAAGATATTGTGAATGTTGAAGCGGTCCACTAGACTGGGACAGTCGTCCATCAGGTCCATCATTTGGCCACCAAACTCAATCCTCTCATACAAGCACATATTGAATGACCCAGGCTCCTACGATGGAAAGGGAGTGAAATTATATATTACATCATGTCATCATATATGTCATAATCAAACAGCAAGTAACCAAATGTTGTTTTAAATGGATTGCACCACTCAAGATGGCAGCATGTTGTAGTAGCTCTGTTGCTTAGGGACAGAGCAGATTGCACTTCTTGAGGAAGCTGAGAGCCTTCAACATTTGCAGCAAGATGCAGCGTGTATGAAGACCGTAACATATTCTGCCATCGTCTGTTGGGGTAGCAGCATCAAAAGCTGGGACTTAAAAGGCGACGCAGGATAAAAAACAAAACAAAAAAACGAAGGCTCTTTCTGCTCTGTGGGACATCTGAATATTATTATTATTATTATTATTATTATTATTATTATTATTATTATTATTATTATTATTATTATGCGACGATTAATTATTTATAAAATCAAGGAAATTACAGAGAATCCTGAACATCTTTTTTATGAGACTGACATAACAAGAGTGTTTTCAGTCAGAGGCTTCTTTGGATTGCTGTAAAACAGACTGCTAGAGGAGATCCGTCTTGACAATAGTCATCAGCATCTAACTCTGAAGAAAACTGGACAATATGAATCAAGTCAAGTTTCTTTGTACAACTTATATTTAAAGTCTGCCTCTTTCCAGGAAGTATTTTGATGTTAAATGGTTCAGTGATTTCTAAACTAATTGAAAGTCTATTCTCTGAGCTCCAGTGAGTCAGTGGAAGGGCTTTGAAACTTGCTCTATCTTACTAGTATTAGTCAGAATGTGAGCAGCAGTGTTCTGGATCAGCTACAGCTGTCTGAGTTTTATTCAGGCCTGTGAAGACACTGTTGAAGTAACCAATGAAACAATAGAAATATTCTTCAGGTGACAGAAGGCTGACTTTGTAAATGTATTTGTATGTCTATGAAGGTTCAGGTATGAGTTCATCACTACACCCAGGCTCTGGACCTGATCTCTAGTTTCTCACTGTAGTACCTGAAGCTGTGTGCTGACAGGTCCAAAGATAACTTCAGTTTTGTTTCTGTTGAGCTGGAAAAGTTATGGGACATCCACATATTAATTTTACCTCCATATTAGGTACAAAGTAAATGTTGACTATAAGCATTTGTCTTATGAGACCGTTTATGAGACTGGTTATTTTTATAGTTTTAATCTAATCAATTTTAATATGAAATTTAGCTAAAAGTAACAATCACTTAAGGCTGCATGTTGGAGCATTTGTTAGCAGTGCTGCCTCCCAGCAAAAAGTTCTTGAGATTTAAATCTCAGGCTTATCTTTTATCATTTTTAAATAAATGTTTTTAAACATTTAAGGACAATATTTGCAGAATAATCTGTTTAAGATTAACTTAAAGGTCAACAGATCTATTTACATCTAAAGTTTTCATTATGTTTTCTTTTCTACTATTCACATGTAATAAAAAGTCACTTTCTATCCCACCTAGTTTTTGTTTAGTAAAATAGTCACAAACTAAATACTAGTTACTAAATCAGGAAGCTAGCTTCCCACAGTGACACATATATCTGTGAGTGCATCATCGTTTTAGCTGGTAACTGGTGTCTGTGCAGCACGTTGTGTTGACTTTCCCCTCAAACAAGTAGCTCACCGTGTGGATGTGGCGACAAGAGCCGACAGAGTCGCTGACTCCTGTCCAGTGGTGGAAGTCAGGATATTCTCCTTTGCTTAGGTAGTACTGGTTCCCAGTGTAGTTGGCTTTTTCGTAAATCATGAAGCAGCCGCTCTCCACCCTGATGGAGCCGCACCGGCTCAGACTCCTCAGCAGATCTGCACAGTCTTTGGAGCACTCAAAATGGCGCCCAGAGAACTCCCTGTTCTCGTAGAAGATAATCTGCATGTGGAGAAGACGGGATGTCTCACACCATCCCGCAAAAAAAGAGAGAGAGAAAAACTTCATACAAGTAAAATGCAGGTAATATTGAAGTTCTCTACCTTCCCCATGGTGCTTGCCTCACCTGCCCTGCCTGCACCGAGCCTCATGTGAGCTATGCCAGGCTTTGAGGACTACCGCCTGAATGTAAAATGCAGAGTCTGCATGTGGCATTCATATTGTTCCGGCCAGGAATCACTGGTGTTTGTGTATCCCTGTTGTCCTAATCATATGTTTTGGAATATGCTAAAAAAAAAAAAATCTGAAGAAAGAAAATATGTATTTACTGATATATTAATTTGTTGCCCCAACTAACTCTCTCAGTAACATTATGTGTTGGGTTGTGGAGCTCATGCTTCAAACTTTAATCACCAGGCAATCATAAAGTGCTGCATATGCACAATCTTTGCTCCCCTGCACATTTATTCTGTTTTGCTTTTTTGTCACCCTTCTGAATTTCAGAACATCAACCAAAACTTAAACTCACACAAGGAAACCGAAGTACAAACAAGTGCACCGACCTGTTTTGTCCTGCTGGATACATGAAGGCCACAAGCAAATGGAAAGACAGACATTCCTTTTCTAAGAGAGCAGAAATCATAATTTAATCACTGCTTGGACATAGATTGGGGCATAGAATATTGCTTTTTGATATCTTTTTGCACACTTCATGTTGTCAGATGGGCTCGATTTAAGTGATTTCTTGTTTCCACAGGTCAGATAGCATCATTATTTGTACAAGTAAATGTAATTTTCAACAGGAACATGTTTCAAACAGAGAAATTAAGACAGGCACTAAACACTACAGTGTACATAAATTAGTAGTGTAACTGGAAAGTATTCACAGCGCTTCCCTTTTTTTATTGTGTTATGTTACTGCCTTATTCCATATTGTACATATGTACAGTGAGTACCTCAAATACCCCAAGCTTATATTTATCAACATGCAAGGAAATACTAAATGTAATATTTTTGTAGTTTAATCTTAAATACTTTTTCCTTTGACTTTAAGTCTGTAAATACAGTAAAAACTGTAGTTCTATGTTTTGTTTGAAGACTCGTCTGTGTTTACATATGGTATCAACACAGCTAAATGAGCGCTATTAAGGTAATAGAAGCTTTTTGAGTGTCTATATTTGAAAACAGAACCACATAAAGTGAACTTAACATTCCACAACAGACTCCATTTGGACAGTTTCTCTTTCCTGTTGTGGGAAGGACCACCATCTTTATTTCTGTACCAACTGGCTCTGCTTGAGGATGACCAGCGGCGATCTCTTCTGAATGGCGGCCACACCACAACACTGAAAGAAGGTCTACGCAGACATTAATAGCTAATCAACTGGAACATATTTTAATCTGTTGAACCATCAATCGACAATAAATAAGTCGATTAACTGTTTGCGTCCCTAATCTGCACTGATCATCTATGTCTTCCTTGGACTTGAAGGTTTCTATAAACACTGAAGGTTTCTTCAGCAGGAGTTGACTGCTTGTTTATTGATTCTCTAAAGAGACTCCAAAAATGTATGCAAGAAAGAGATTAATTCACTAAAACTTAGAATAAGGCTCCAACATAACAAAATGTGGGAAAAATGAGGCACTGTGAATACTGTCTGGATGCACTATATGTTATTTTAATTTTTTCTTCTGCAGTGTTTTAATTAACACATTATTTAGCATGTTTGCCATGTTTCCTTCATGGCTTATGGTGAACTGCAAACAGGAATTCTTTCGGCTTTCCCTGATTTGTCCGCTGAATTCCTTGGTCTTCATGATGGTCAACTAATTTTCTCTATCATGCCTCTGAGAACTTTGAAGAATAGCTGGATTCATACTGAGTTTAGATTACAGACAGAAGACCTTTTCTCATATTAGTAGCTGAATTAACTTTTCCGGAAATATTACATGTAGAACTGTTATGCTAAAGGATGTGTCTCTGCAAATCTATATTTGGAAGAAGTTCAAAATGTGCTTTGTCTGTTATTCTTAATGATAAATGATCCTAGGTTGGAGTCCTGTTGGTCAGAATCTCACTGTAAGATCAGGTAAAGCAAACTCTCTTTAATATATGTTTATCATAAAGTGGAGTTAAGAACAAGGAAAAGCCTCCATTTTGATTGGGATTTTTCAATCATCCATCTGTCTCAGTAAAAGGAGTCTGACAATAAAGTGGGTTTTTTTTGCTGAAGATACTGAATGTCTACTATAGGTAATGCTTCAGAACATGATATGAGTCAATCCTGGGAGTATTTTATTTAGTCCTCTGGTCAGAGTCAGAATATCCAAGCATGTTACATCTTCCTTGAAGAAGTCGCCCGTCAAATGAAAAGAGCAAGAGCAAAATTGAATCCACTTGAGCACTGACGCCATTTTCATCAGTGTGTGGAATATGGCAAAGAGCAGGCGTTTTATGAGAACCCTTTCTTAGAGATCCATCAGACGTCTGATGGAGCCAATCCTGGAGTTTGCGCCTTCCCATTCACTAAAGCTCTTATACTGGCCGGGCCTCAAGTAGTAGTGGCGCCCCCTGTAGTTGGGTTGCTCGTACACCAGCCAGTGGCCATCCAGGATGTTGCAGGAGTTGAAGTTGGCAAGGTGAAAGCGACCCATGAGGTTTGAGCAGTCATCCGTTAGCTCCATCATCTCACCTCCCATGTCGAAGTGCTCGTACAGCTGCATCCTGAAGCTGCCTGTGTGCTGGAGAAGCATGTCGGATGGAACCATTAAGAACACTTTCATGCTCACATTAAGCCTGGAAACAACTGATCTAGATATATCTGAAGGTTAGAGGTCTTCACTGTTTCTGTAGAGACCATTAGAGCTGTTAATAGAACTGATATCGTATTCCATTTGAACCCGAAAGGTGGATATTTTTCAAATCATTGTGTGTCATCTGCTTCAAATAGTAAACTCATCTGGGTGAAACCTGTAGTGATGAACTCAGACCTGAACCTTCAGAGACACATGAGGATAGTTACAAAGTCAGCCTTCTATCACCTGAAGAACACTTCCAGGATTAAAGAACTAATGTCTCAGCAAGATCTAGAGTAACTCATACATGCATTTATCTTTAGTCACACTGATTACTGCAACAGTGTCTTTCTAAAATAACTGGCTCCCTGTGGCTTTAAAATCCTGCCGTTAGTTTATAAATCACTGAACGATTTAGCACAAGACCTGAGGTCCTCTGGTTCTGGTCTGCTCTGCATCCCCACAACCAAAACTAAAAATGCAGAAGTAATATTCAGTTTATATGTCCCATTAATCTGAAACAAACTTCCAGAAAACTGCAAAAAATAAAAAATAAAAATGCTGAAACACTGAGTTCCTTTAGATCACACATGTTTAGACTTGCCCAAAATGATACCTGAAACAGTGATCAGTATATTTAATAAATATTTGCTTGATGATTTTGATTGTGAGATTTGACAAATTGTAATGTTTACTACTTGATTTATAATTAAGTTTATATAGTGAGATGCACCTATAACTGCCTTATTGCTGTACAAATAAACTTTATTTGACTGAAGGTTCCATCAGATAAATGATCTGGAAGCTCCACTAAGATAGGGATTCTGAAACGCGTTAAAATTAAGTTCCATCCATCCATCCATCCTTTTTCTTTACACCCTCGTCCCTTAGTGGGGTCGTGAGGGTTGCTGGTGCCTATCTTCAGCTAACGTTCCGGGCGAGAGGCGGGGTACACCCTGGACAGGTCGCCAGTCTGTCGCAGTAAAATGAACTTGAAAAGATCAATTAAAATACACCATTGTAATTATGATTCATCTTGATTTTTGTATGTAGATATCAGGGTGCTCTGGGTGCAGGCTGTGGGACAGATGTTGGGTAAAACAGTCATACAGATCATTGTCCAGTCCTAAAGTTACTTTGGTTTCAACAGTTATGGAAAGTGCTGCTCCTTCATCTGAAGGGAGATACTACTTCATCTAGAAAACAAATTTCTTTCTAGAAAAAAAAAAAAACTAGTTTTGTTCCATTATATATTTTTAAAACAAAGTGACAATTTTTACCCACATACATACTTTCTTGCTGTCCAACTAAATATGCAAAAAGTTGTTAAGAATTCTTGAGAAAATTGGATTTCTGGTAAAATTCCAATATTTGTTAATTGTCTATAAAATCAGGAGTAAGATAGCCCGGTTGCTCTGATTGGCTAGCTGTACTAGCATAATCAGTCTCCGTCCACCACTTTGCACCATCTCAAGTGGAGTTGAAAAAACGTTCTCAATATTCTTCACCGCAGAAAATAAGTAATCATTATAACCTGCTATCAAACCCAGCCTGTGCTATAGAAATCTACAACCTTGCTCGTTTAAAAGACAGCTTACCAAGGGGATCATGAGGCATGAGCGGACACAGTCATTCATGCCGGTCATGCCCATGTAGTCAGAATACTCTCCGGTTCTCATGAAGTACTGGTTCCCCATAAAACCGGGTCGGTCGTAGATCATGAACATGCCACTCTCCACGCGTATGGAGCGGCAGTGGTCAAACATTGAGTGCAGGTCAGTGCAGTCACTCATGCACTCATAGTGATGGCCTCCAAAGTTTCTGTCCTCATAGAAGATGATCTGATGGAGCAGAAGAAATCATCCTGTCAACATAATCACAACATGCCATCGAAAAAGTGGGACTTCAAACTGAACACAAACCTTTCCCATGATGGCTACTGTCAAAACTCAAACAAAGACCTTTGTTTTTATACTATGAAGTGTCCAACTTTATATCCATGAGGAAGGATGTTCAGCTGCATGTTGTGATTCAAAGCAGGCTTGCTGTCAGCAGACTACAGGAGTCTTTCTGCTCCTGAATGCAGCAGAAAGCAGGTTCTAGCACCAGCCACAGCATGGACATGCACTGGAACAGTCACTGCAGCTTGTATACACAGCCTGTGTTTGCTTTGAATGCATTGTCTTCATCACAAGTAAAAAAAAAAACAGTGGAAGGAATTCACAAAGCACCTTCTCCATTTTTATTTTTTGCTCAAGATTTTTGCTTGGATATGGCTGGATTTATGAAACCACCAAGTCCAGCAGGTGGGTGCAACTGCTTTTTTCACTGAGTCTTGTTTATTCTAGTTTCAGCCATTATCATAAAGGATGCAGAAGTAAAAAAAATATAATTTGCAGAGAATTCCAGAAATTGAGCTGACCAGGCATTCCTCAGAACCTAAAGACATCTGGCTGGGGGAATATTGTTGGAACAGTTTCCCAAAATCAATAATTGATGATTCTGAGACATTTAAAGGATGCACTCTCAGTGATTCTTGGGAAGAGGGACAAAACACGTCCTCTGGATAAAGCACAGAATTTAAATAAATTATACAAAAAAATAAAAGTGTTTTCATGGTGTTTGCTAAATATTTTTTTGTAGTAGGTGAATAGTGTCTGTAAAAGCCCTTGTCTTTAATTATTGGTAGTACATTATAATAGTTTAAAACAATTAAAGGAATAATAAAATAATGTATTATGACAACTAAGTATAAGTATTCACATAAATAATTATAAAAGTATCAATAAATTGAACTAAAAATCATTTTTACATATTTTCCAACTCAATTGAAATAGTGTCCCAGGTTTTTGTCAACACTCAGACATAAAAAGAATGTAACAAAATCAGGCATATTGGGGGGCACCAGAAACTCTGAGGACCCCATGACCTCTTCCTGTTTCTCCCCTTGCTAGGAGTGCTAGGCAGCTCTGGTAAATTTATTTATTTTTGTTTTTTCTTTCTTTTTATTCTCAAGTTGTTCGTCACAACCATATTGTGTCAAGATCATAACTGACAATTTACAAAATTGTGATGACATTTTTGACATAAGTACTTCATTTTGGTTTACTGTAAAGATTTTATGGACCTGATGAGCTACAATATGGCCTCTTTCAGAATAACATCATATAAATTGAGGTAGTTTGGCATTTTGTCAACTCTGTCAGATGTCAACTCCATCCGTTTTTCTGACTATTTCAGTGAAATTGTTGACAAATCCCACTTAAATGTACAGTTAATTCATTTTAATATATTTTGCATAAATTGCATTACTTCATATGTATCAAGTATTTCTTTTTACTCACTAGTTTGTCACCACTTTCTGTTCTGTGTCAACCCCGTCATGCACTGTCAACTCCGTCAGATGGACTTTGTTTTTTGTTTTAAATAGTTTTTTTTTGTTCTTGTCTCTTAAACTGAGTAAAAATATCACTAGTAGGGTCATTAAAAACTAATTTTATATTTTTATCAGATGGTGTTGACAAAATTCTGGGTTAGGTCCATTAAAATTGTAATTTTCAAAAAAAAAAAAAAGTTTCAAATGGGAACCTGCACCTTGGCATCTTTACATTTCCAAAACATTATTTGTCATATTTGAATACATAAGGTTGAGAAATAATTACTTTTTTTTGTTGTTGAAAATTTGAACCCATTTTATCCCTTATCTCAAGAATCATTGACTCTTGTAACTGAAGTTAAAATGTACCTGACAGTAAAATTGTAAAATTTGATCTATACAAATATGCAACTGATGCAAGTTAAATAATGTTAATAAAAATAAACACTATCCTTTTAATTTTGACATAGCAAAAGAAAAAGCGACCTCTGATTATCAGTTCTGCCAGGCTGGCTGTGGATGGCTGGCTGTGGATGGCCGCCTGTATTTTCTTGTGTATGTGCATTTTTACCTGAAACATTTACTGTTGAGACCAAAGCAGTCATACATCTTTTGATTCACTTTTGATCAGTTCAAAGACTTTTCTAGATTTCCTAGCAGTATAGGACAGCAGTCCTTTAGGTTAATTCCTAACAGAAAGTGGTCTTCAGCCTCTTTTTGTGCAGGTATGAAGACTTCTCAGAGTTACAGTAAATCAAACATGTTTAGTGAAACAGAACTATGTTGCATTGTGATCAAAATAAAAGCTGAAAGTGCACAAAATTCCTCTTAGTCACAGATGTAGTAAATCAGATAATATTGAGAGATTTATTCACCAATGACAAGAAAATCCTTTACAGCAGCTCATTTTATTAATTTTTTTCTAATAGCATCCAGCAGCTCCGTCAAGTCAGCTCTTGGAGCATTCTGTTGTTCATATCATTAACTGAAAGGATTAAAACTCTGTGATCCTGCGGAAAGAGCCGGTGGTGGCGCAGGTGGCCCCCCAGTCATTGAACTTGCGGTACTCGCCAGGACTCATGAAGTACTGCCGGCCACGGAAGCTTGGGTGTTCGTAGAGGGTCCAGTAGCCATCCAAGACTTTGCAGGAGTAGATGTCTCGGCTGCGGAAGTGCTCCTGCACCGACTCGCAGTCCTCGCTGAACTCCATCATCTGACCTTGGAAGTTGGGCCGCTCGTAGATACGGATGCGGTAGGGGCCCTCGCTGGTCTGCAGGGCCATAAGATAGAAGATAGAAAATGAAAGGAGCCTTCTGGGTCTGTGGCCGAGAGCCTGACAGTCAATCACCATGCTTAGTCATCAGTCAATGCTTATTCCTCAGTTACCCATCCAGGCAAATCCACATTGGTTTGAAACATTGGAAGAATAACTAGTATTGTTTTTGCTTTTTAAATTCAATAGGTGAAAACAGGCCAAATTAACTATTTTGACTCCTAACAGCGTAGAAACATTCATGAGTTTGAGCTCTCAAAGTAACCTCACATAGGAGAAGGTACGGCAGGAGCGGATGGTGTCGTTGTAGCCCATCCAGCGCTGCTTGTCAGGGTACTCTCCTCTGGTCAGGACGTACTGGTAGCCGGTGTAGTTGGGCTTCTCATAGAGCACCCAGCAGCCACTCTCCACCTTGATGGAGTTGCAGCGGGTAAAGTGGGGGTTCATATCAGGACAGTCGGCATCGCACTCATATGAGCGGCCCTGAAAGTTCCGATCCTCGTAGAATATAATCTGAGTCCAACAAGAGGAGCGGGAAGAGGAAATATTCAGATCAAATGTTCTGAATATGTGTTTTTTTCCATATTCAGTTTTCTTTCATTCTTCACTCGAAACACCAAATCACTTCTATGTGACATGAAAAGCGGCAGGGCAGTGGGGCAACTTTAGACCTAAGGCAAACAGGAAAAACAAGAAATGAATGGGAAGCTCTTACCTTACTGCTCATCCTGAAAAGAGTGCTGGAGCCAGTCACCAGCTGAATATGGTGGTCTCACAAAGCAGGAGCAGAGCCCTGCTATATAAACCTCAGATCCCGCTTTAGCTGGTTTTTCAATGAGCTGGGATTTAACGAGCTGGTACCACTGCCAAAAATCTTGATCCTGGCCATAGAGCCAAAACCCCTAAATCATCAGGACAAAAGTCCTAGCAGGCAAATTACTGACCAACTCTGAACTCTTTATTGATATCAACATAAGGAACACATTTTATTCACCCATCCAACACAGAGGAGTTTAATCTTTGTTGGGGAACATGCCAGAGGTCAACAATAACTGTGCAACTGGTGGAGTCCAACAGAAAATGTGACTTTGGTGACATGATATCAGAGAGGTTCTGTCAAGACAACGCTGTTTGTTCATTGCACTACATAGAATAAGTTTAAACATGTTATGCTAACCTTCCATTGGATCACACAGGGTAGATGTAAGTTTGGCTCCATTATACAAGTACAGACATTTTTCTTATTGATCAACACTGAATCTGACTAAACATCTGCTTTAAGCAATTGGGGAAAGACAAAATGTTGATGTCATGCTTCTATAGACTAAAATATCAAAGCTAAATGCATGTCAAAGATCCTAATTCTTTTAGGGTTTGTCCTCTGATTGAACAAATCTAAAATTAAAGTGTTTGACCATAAACCATTTTTACATGTGATGAAAACAATTTGGGGAATTTTGCAAGAACAACTCAAACGTATGAAGTGGCAGCATGATGTTGTGGAGGGACTGGTGCACTTCACATAGTAGAGGGGGTCATGAGAAAACAACGTTATGGAGAAAACAAGATCTAAAGACATTAGCCAGGACGTTAAAACTTGGATGGAAACTGATGACTCCACACATTCATCTGCATTAGCTACATTCTGGCTTAAGGACAACAAAGTAAATGTTTTGGAGTGACCATAACAAAGCCTTAACCATAGTCCCATAGAAAAAAAAATGTGAGCAAAGCTGAACATGTGTAAGTGAAGTGGTTCTACATGTCTGACCCAGTTACATCAGTTCTGTTGGGAGGAATGGGCTGGAATTACAGAAAACCATTCTGAAATGGTTCAACCAAAGTCACACAGCTGGATGGCAGCTTCAGTCCTGCAAAGACTCTTGTGGACCCTCGTAGTGCTCAGCTGCTTCCTGGTGACAACCACTGCTTTCTTGTGGGGTAGAAAGCAGAAAGGATCGTTTACACCAGCAGAGGGCAGCAGAGGACTGAACTGTGATGTACTCACGCTGAGAAAGGACTCGGGCAAAGACGGAGATGAGGATGGTGGAGGAACGGGTCTCTTTGGGGCTCTCGCTTTTGCCTGCTCAGACAGCCATCTTTCAGCTTCTGATCTGCAAGATTTTAAAAGATTTTGAAACCAAATCAGGTCAGTTAGAGATTATAAAATCAACACAAAGTCCTCATGACCAGAAGTCTTTTTTCTTGTTTCTCTAATTTCCAAGGGAAGTTGTAATAATTGTTTTTGCACTGACAAATTTCAAATGTCATTATAGTATATTATGAGACAGATAATCTGTGAAAAGACAGATCTCCTCCACCTCTTAGAGCCGTCAATGCTAAGTGTGCTAATTGCGGAGAAGCAACTCACCGTTAACAGGAACACCGTTTATCCGCCGTCATCAGAAGTCATGCTAACTAGCAGTGCGGTGCGCGGACGAACATGATTGACGGTGCTAAGACCCGCCTCCTGGCTCTGATTGGTTGTTTTTAGATTGCACTGGGAGAAAGCACAGGAGCTCAATTTTTTCATACATTATCTGATTCATACTCTACTGTCGTGACAATACATAAAATAAAATTAGGTATAACATTCAGACTCACTTTGTCTCTTGGCGTGTTGTACAGCCTTGTAAGATCTGAGCATGGCAAATGGATGGTAGAACAGAGTGAGGGGGCATACAATTGACCCCTGTGGTTCAAAAGAAAAAATAAGGACTAACGATAAAGATTTTTTTGCTAAGGGATAAATAAAGTTTTCTAATTTAAACTTCTTGCGGTTTGCAGACTGTATAAATGTTTAAGCAACATCAGTAAAATGATACAGAACATATTTTGTATCTTAGACTGGTGGCTGGGTAAAGAAACAGCTGGCTTACATCTGTACCGAGCCAGGATTTTCTCCACTGGCAGTCTGCTCTGAAACACACACAGTTCTCTCAACATAAACTATGACCTTTTGCTGCTGTTCGCAAACATTTATTTCTACCGTTTTTTCCTTTGCTGCCTGCCAGCTTCACTGCACACTGCTGTGAATTTATGATCTGCAGCTGATGAAATTTATTATAGACTGACCACAGCAGACACAAAATTCATGTCAACAGTTACTGAAGGCAAACCTAAAACGTTAGAACTCAACCACAAATTCCTATTCAGCACGGTCACAACAAAACAGTCTGTCTGTGAAAAGTCCCAAAGATCCAATTCAGTAAACTGTTTGGTTATTCCTGATGCTTCGTTTCCTGTCACTGGTTTGATCTCTTACTGCTTATACTGTAGTGCAGGGGTGTCAAACTCCAGTCCTCGAGGGCCAGTGTCCTGCAACTTTTAGAAGTGCCTCTGCTGCACCACACCTGAATAGAATAATTAGGTCATTAGCAAGGCTCTGGAGAACTGAGGAGGTAATAAAGCCATTTGATTCAGGTGTTTTGTACCTGTGGCACATCTAAAAACTGCAGGACAGCGGCCCTTCAGGACTGGAGTTTGACACCCCTGCTGTAGTGTGTTTGCAGGCTATCGGATATGATACAGTTCACAATATATCCCTCTAGGTGTCACTGTACTGCAACGAACCTTACTAAAGCAATATGCGTTCTCTCTAAGGAACCAACTGGCTTTACGGCCAGCAGCTGAAGGGGGATTTTAGGGGATTTTAAACTTGCTCAAAACTATGTACTAATACCAAGCTCACCTCAAAGGTCTTTAACCTATAATTTTCACGTGCAAGCTAATCATCAAGCCCCTCTTTCCAACTTGTCACGATCGGTGTAAGTAGAACAAAAGGGCCAATTACATCTTTTCAAGTCTGCAGAAGATTATTTAAATTTGCAAGCAGATGTTCACATCAATCGCCCTGATGGGTCATTTTGTTAATGTTGCGACTTATGAGTAAATAAATTCTAAATTTGTCAGATGGGAGTTCATTTGACGTTTATTCAAAGTAGGATGGATGTAAGGTGCTAATACATTTTGGCTAAGAAAAAGTTATAATTATGCAAACTTACTTTCCATAATAATTCCAGCGAAAGATGAGAGGATCATTGCTTCTCACTCTAAGCGATTCGGATACTGAAGACTTCCTAAGCTGCATATGGCTCCTCTAAGGAGATGTTGTGTTTAAAAACTCAAATATATTCAAAGGCGACTTTTGCCTGTATTCTCCCGTCCCCACAAATAACCAGTGATCACCATTTTAAAAATGGTAATATTGTATTGTTTTATTAGTAAAGTATTTCATTTCCTTTTACTCTCCCTATAAGTATGAATAGTTCATGTAACAACTAAAATAAATCATGAAAGAAGCAGAAAGAAGTATGAACTTGTATCTCCCCCTCATTCACACAAAATGAAAGTCAGTCCTTCAGCTCAGAAGCCTATTTATTACAGACATCAAGTCACTCATCACTCATTCATATCACAAATTTTACATCAATCTGCTCTATTTTAGCAGTCCAACTACCGTAAATGTAGTTTTGAGAATTTTAATATAGAGATTGTAATATTGTCCTGGATTTTTAAAACACATAGTTGGCAAAAGAATACTTGTTTCCTTGGTGAAATAAACATGATTAAATTTTTATGTTAATAGTGTCCCCAAGTCCACACCACTCTGAGTGGAGAGCCATGTTGGGGATGTCCAAAACCATGTTAGGAGACAAAACGAAGGTATTGTGCAGAAACCTGATCAGAAATTTATAAGACAGGTTTGATTACAGGTTTGTTCAGCAGTCAACTCTCCTGCATCAGTATCTGTTAGTAAGATACTGTAGCTCTTGGTCAGACCTTCATGTTAGCATACTGTTAGGCCACCAGCCTTTTCTTCCCTGGCTGGTGGGAGGGGAGGAGGAGGCCAGGGAAAATAATTTAATCAAGAATGAATGATTTTGAATTTATCCTGGTTGAATGAAAACAGTTCCAATTCTAATTTGCCGTTGGGATGAGAAGTTTTGGTCTTAACTGAACATGACTCATGTTTGCTGGGAGTTTTAACATCGAGTGTTGGGATCAGAATCACGAGTGGAGTGATGAGGTTATCAGGCAGTTGCTAGAGCATGTGACAGGAGGTGACGGACACCAGACTCTGCTTGCTTTGCAGATGCTGGGAAGGAAACAGGCACTTGAGGGTATCTGCCATGTGATGAAGGTGGAAGTTGCCCAACAAACACTCCATAAAATGAGTACTGTCATACTGTATGTCATGCACTGCCTTAACAAAACCTGTGACTTGTTAGGGAGATTTTATTACACTTGAGTCATCCTGTACTGTCTCAATGACTAACCTTATCCAAACTATTGCCTCTTTAGCATAGATGGCAAATTTCAGAGTTTTGCCATGACTGGGAGAAGTTAGAGGGATGGCTGTTCCTTGATCAGCAATTAATCTTGGATCTGTCTCACTCAAAATGATAAACATTATGAAACCATGAAGTGGGAAGAGGACAGATCTTGTCGGCTTATCTCCTGATAACATGGTGTGAAAAACCTAATCCTACCCCTTAACCCTTGCAGTGGGTATATTTATGAAAATATAATCTATGATGACACCTCTAAACATCATTTCAGGATTATGCTCCTGCAGACACTGACGATGAAAATGTTGCATAAGTGTTGTATTAGACGTTTTTGTTGTGGTACGTACATAACGTCTGCATCAAGCACATGTCGACTGTCTTTTTTCAACCACCACAAGGCATCACCGATGGCAAGACGATACTGAGCCTGTAACGATGCATATAGATACCAGTATGGTTCATCATGGAGAATGTCCTTCAGTGGAGTAGCACTGCAGGATTATTACCAAGTCATCAAGCACTGTTGTGCGTCCCCTCCCACTCGGATTTCCAGGATCTTCTGACCAACGTAATTACTTCTGTTTGGATGGCAGAAAAACATTCACCTGTTGACATTTTTAATATTCCTGACACAATATGGAGTTTTGACATCAACTTACATGAGTAGTTAAACGTCTCTTTTCAGTCGCTTTGTCTCCATTTTCAGAGTGAAATGTTTATGTTTATTGTCTTAATATCAGTGAGTTATAATTGCTCACTTTGCTGAAAAATAGTTTTCATTTCACTGTGTCTGCATTCATTCACATGGGCTCATTTCACTGTCTGCATTCATTCACATGGGCTCATTTCACTGTGTCTGCAGACACAGTGAAATGAAAACTATTTTTCAGCAAAGTGAGCAATTATAACTCACTGATATTAAGACAATCTAACATTTTAAAGCAAGAATGTCCTGGATTTAAATACCAGATTGGACCTCTCTTTGTTGAGTTTGCTTGTTCTCCCTGTTGGTGTGCGTGGGTTTTGTCTGAATCCTTCGTCAGCCCAAAAAACACGGGGTGGGGATAGGCTGACTGTATAAATTGCCCTGAAGTGTGAGGGCATGTGAATCATTGGTTGTCTTGTTCGTCAAATGTCTTGGTCCTATGGTGAGAGGTAAATTAATTCATAGACCACTTAAGAATGGCCCCCATAAACCCTTAGAAGGAATAAGTGGGTATAGAAAAGGATCGACCAAAGCCCTCCCCTGCAATCATTCACATGGGCTCAAAAATTTAAAGGTTTGCTTTTTAAGAGTTAGAACCAAGAACAGCTTAGAAAAGATTCATTGCAATTACATGGCGATTGAAGCCCAATGGGTTTTATAATCATAAACTGTACTTTGCTGAAAGCACCCATCGTTACAAGAAAGCAAAAGGAAATTTTCATTTCTAAATTTTAAATATACTGTAGAATCTTTTTGCTGTCTTGATTGAAAACAAGCCCCTTGTACTACACTTTGCTTTGTCCAGAGGGCCCGGGTTCTCAGCTATCGAGAAACATTTGCTTCCTGGAGGCCTGGATAGCGTTGAAGTTTCAGATTTTACTCAGTCGCTAACATTCATCAGTGACATATGTAATGCACAAATTAAATACTGTAAAGTTCGTCAGAAGTTGCCTGGACATTAAACAACCATCCTTCACTCTGCAGAGAGAAGTGCAGAGCAGAACAAAGCGGCTGTTAATTTATTAATCTGAAGCGTTGCCAATATAGACTGAACAGCTTCCTTCACTTCCTCCACTGCCATTGCTAAAACTACTGGCAGACTGCAATTCTAAAACAGTGCAGAAAATGGAAATCATTCACGAATTCTCTTTTAGTTAGCTGATTGGCCTGATAGAATCTCTACCGGAGGGAATCCAAGTCAACCAGAGAAAACCCAGACTGTGCTGTAAGAGAGATGTGAATCTAACGGAATAGTGCAGGAGGGCAATGGCCAGGCGTTTTGCTCAGTCACATTGCTTTTGACAAATTTTGGCAACATTTTCTCACATCACTGCCCTGCTAAAAACCCTGTTTAATCCAAGCTTTAGCTGTCAGAAACATAACCTCATGGTCGACTTAACAGTTGCAGGCTCTTGAATCTATGGCTGAAAAAAATGGTCCAAAGAATCATCGTTCCACCGCCATGCTTGATGCTGGCAGTAGTGCTTACGCTAGTCAGTTGTAGAGATCCAGGCGACCCAATTTCATTTTTAAAAAAATAAAGAATGTCTTGATGCATTTGTCCATTCATCCTCCCTTCAGTTATATAAAGTCTGCCAGTGCTATATTGTGAGAAACAGCACCTGTTTGCCCTGCTGTTGAGGTGAAATGCAGAACCATTTGAGCTCCAATCATCACTGTGTGCTACATCATCCAAATAGCTCAATTTTATTTTCATCTGTCCAAATCATATTGTCCCAGCATTTTCCAGGTTGGCCTAAAAGTTCAAGACTTTTTTTTTTCATGGTAATACAGGCCAAGGGTGTTTCAAGAACTGCTTGCTTTCTTTGAAACAACCGTATTTGCCAATTCCAGGTTTGACGTGGTTCATGTCTCTAGGAAAAAGTTTTCTCTGAGCATCTGGACATGGTCAGCTTATAGTGCAATGAGGTTCTTTCCACTTCCTCAAAAGTGCTCACTGGAAGCTGCAGGATTGCTTTCTACTGACAGATCTGAGCTCCATTTCATAACCCTTTTAAATCTCCCCGTCTTTGTGTTCCATGTGCCATTTTGTTTTACTGCACGACATTTACAGTTTTATTTTGCTGAATGTGTTCACTTGCTGGGTTGTTACCAACATCTGGTGAGAATTTCGGGTAAACGGCACAATTAGAAAATATTAGCTGAAAGAAATAGTGACGTGTTCAAAATGGAAGAGGAATAGGGCCAAAGACACAATCCTCTTTTGGATTTCAGTTCTTATTTTACCTGCTGTAAAAGTAAACATATAGTCTGAACCAGAGACTGGTAGGATCTAATTGATGCTGAGGCTCAAACACAAAATGCTGCAACTGCTGTCAGAGAAAATTCTACAAGACTAAAAAAAACAAAACAAAAAAAAACACTTTCATAACTGAAATATTTGCTTTACAACGAAAAGAAATGGCAACATTTCTAGCTGTTGCTCATTAAATAAATACGAGCAAGAAAAGTGAAAGGGTATGAATACTTCCTGAAGGTAACTGGAGTTCTGAGTTTAGCAGGTAGGAGACTTGCTCTCAGTCAGTTAGAATGACCAAAAACACCAACAAACTCAAGTTTAAGTTTTCTGATAAACATGTTTAATAAAAATAAAAAAACATACAAACTTCAACAGATCCAAGATGTTAAGATTTGTACTCACAGCACAAGCTGATGGAGCAGAAAGTGGAGCTTGGAGATCTTCACTTGGCATGCTCACACAGCAAATCCTAAACATGGTTGGCTACACTGAGTCTTTATCCTGTGCAGCTGAACATCACAGGGAGCATCAGGTTATCAGCTTCCACTCAATTACTTACAGCTGGCCTCCCATCAGGAGCAAACAGCTGTTACATCCCCAATGTGAAAAATCTAAAAAGTAATACTACAAATCTGAACACATTCTGAGTTAAAATGACAAGCGTTCAAATAACTTTGAAAAGCTGCAGGAAACTAAAACATTGGATTTATCACAAGGAAAAAAAAAAAAAAAGTTTGTCCACAGCCCACCCCACTGGTTTCAGCTACTGCTTCGTCTTCTTTTTCTTCTTCTTCTTGTCTTTAAACACCGGAGAACTCAGGAATGTGTTCTCTGTAAAATCATCCCCACGTCTAATTTTCCTGTTTGGGGGAAAAAAAAAACAACACAGAAATTCAGCACTGCGTTCCATTTTCTCTCTTTTTTAAAAAGACAAAGACAAATCTGGATGAACTGACCAATCATAAAACCAGTATTGGTAGGTCAGTTGTTGAAACCTAGATAGAGGGCTCATAGTTCTGGTAACCCAGAACTATACCACTCACTCTACTCTACCGCTTAGAGAACAGAGAACATAAGCAACCAATGGAGAGAACTGAAACTGGTTCTAGGAATCACAACATGTTTGGCACAGATAAAAAACTAAACCATGGTCTGTTCCTCTAAAGGTGGAGAAGCAGTACTCTGAAAAACACCAAGTCTTACCAAATAATTTTGATTAAGTTTCTAGTGTAAATATCTTGGTACACTTGAAATAAGACAAAGCTAATTTGTCTTACTTCAAGTTTGATTTTTTTCATAGATTATCTGTCTCACACCATGCTATCAAGTCATTTTTAGTAAGATATATTAGCTTGCTTTAATTAATTCCTTAAAATAGAAGATTATTTTACTTGTATGACATTTTTCCAATAAGTGAAATAATCTGCCAATGGAATAAATGCAGGAATGCTGGTGTGTTTTTGCAGTCGCTGCTCCCAGCTTCTTTTAAGATCTTTTAGTCATGTTATTGTTTGAAGACTTTGCTTTTGTTATCTGATGGCTCATTAATTCAGTCTTATTCAGTAAACTACCTGACACCCGTCTTTGTTTTGTCTGAACAAAGTTCACCAGTCTACCTGCTGACATGTCTCTGGCAAATATTTGAGCTGCTATGTGAAGTCCGAGTCCCTTTCAGTGTGACCCAACGTTCTCACCTGTTCAATGGTGGCTCCTTATAGCTGACCACACAGTCCCTTCTCCTGCTTCTTCCTTTGTTTTCACCATATGGGTTTGGAAAGGTGTTGGTAACAGTTGTTAGAACTCTTTCTGCTGCAATGCACAGCAGCATAACATTAGCTGCCAGCTAAACCAAAGTCGGACTAGATTAAATTTTGTGTTTAGTCTTCCCCTGTTGGGGGTGAGTCTACCCAGAGTTCATGGGTAAACTCTGATACGGAGAGAACGTCCACTGACAGTGGACGGGGACACCCACCTGGTGAGGCTCTAGTTGACCCCTCAGTCACCTCCAGCCTGCATGATGGGCTCCTGGTTGGAGAACTGGGTACAGAATTGGATTCTGGGTCCACAGTGTTGAGCTCTCCAAGCAGCCATGGTGGCTGCACATCCATTAGCAGAAAGCCAGCATCCAGATGAGTCGTCTCATCACTAGCAACAGATATCCTTGTGCTATTGACAGAAATACTCTTGCTTTTGTCCAGAGATGTCGGTCTGTGGATGACAAACGTCTCTGTTAGGTTCCTGGTTTCGGCTGCTGTGTGCAGCTTTGTCTTCCTCTGTGGTTTTGGAGAATTCCTGCCTTTGGAGACTTTAGGATCAGGCGGATTTTCACCAATGTCATAATGATCATGGCTGAAGAGCATCTGAAAATCCTCTTCACCTTCCTTCCTGACATCCAGACTGTAAGGGCTGCAAAGAAGATCCTCACTACATATGGGTTGCAGACCAGATTCATCTTCAGATAAAACCTTTTTGCTGCTTTTGCTTGTTTTTCTCTTTTGCCTGGAGTTGCAACCATCAGCACATTTCTCCAGTGATGACGTCATCCTGTTCCTGGAGCCTCCGGCTTTGTCTCGTCTGGATTTTTTACGTGTGTGGTTCTCTGAACGGTCGCATTCATTTGTTAGCAGGACTTTCATGTTATGCTCTGTTGTTTCCACCAGAGGGCGCTTTGAAGCACTGCAGGTTTCTGTTTGCTGATCTGTCTGGAAATGTTTTTTACCAGAACTCTGAGCCAGATCTTCCATCAGCTCCTCAGCTGACCAGTGAGGCTCTCCAGGAAGCATCATGTCACAGTCCAGACCTGGGGAGTTACTGTCCCTAGAAACAGAGATGATAAAAGTTCCTCTGCATCTCGGTCTGGTCTGCGTTTTCCTCCTGGTTACAGGAAGCTGATTCTCCTCTGACCCCAGACCTGCCACCTCCACTGGATGGAGGTCCAGTGGAGGTGGACCTCCATCCACCTCCAGTGGAGGTGGTGGGTGTGGCTCTGTGTTTTCTGCTTCCTCTTCATCGTGGACCTTCTCCGATTCATACCGTTGGCTCTTGTCATTATGAGACAGACTGACTAATGGGGTCTTTTGAATGACCATAGAGCGCCTCCTTACTTTAGTTCTGGACCGTCTGTAGGTGATTTCAGAACCTGCTGAACCTTCTTCAGGTTCACTGCCTCCAGCCTTCAACAAGCTAACTTTAGAGTTGAAAAAATAATTATCAAATTCCTGTGAGACAGTGTCACAGAAGTCAGTATCATTCTTGGATGTCTTCTGATGATTGCCAAGCTTGGGGATGCGAGATATTTTCCTATTATTGCCACGTTTTTTGGGTAACTTTACCTCAAGAACTCCTGAGTCTTTATCTTCTGGTTGTTTACTTATGCAAGTAGAAATTTCCGCAGGTTCCTTATTTGGTCTGTGGTTGAGACCATTCTGGACTTCTGGACTGGAACCTGCCTGTTGACTCTTTGTGCCTTTCGTCTCACGAGAAGGACCTTTCTTCTTGGCTTTGGTTTCCACGGTGACGATTTCAACTGCGTTACTCAACGTAATCTCCATCGACGTATTGAGAAGGACTGTATTGTCGGCTTTTGCTAACTGAGGCTCAGCTTCTGAGGCAGACACACTTGGAGCGTTTACATCACTAGAGAGGGATGTTGTGGAGTTTTCATGTGTTTGATTGTTCTGAGGACAGAGGACAGAGTTTATTTCAGAGCTGGACTGGGACAACACTCTGGACAGGCGCTCCACTTCACTCCTCAGGCTGCTGCGGGGTGGACAACACGATCCTGTCTGAGTGGGTCGAACATGTTGACTCAAACGTCTTTCCTCAGCGTTTTCTGGGAAAAGACATTCATTAATAGTGAGGCAGCACATATTTGAAACACTGCACTGAATGATGCCAAATGACCCACCATGAAAAATGTCAGAAGAGATGCTGCATCTGGTTAGGACACTTAAAACATCTAGATGAGGGTTTCGTTCTGGCAGACCTGGTGTTGCTTCCATGTTTTTGTTGTGGCAGAAAGGATTCCTTAATGTTTCAGGTTTACTGTGTATAAGATAGAAATATAACCGTCAGATATAATTTATGTCCACAGAAACTACAACACCTACAAGGACACAACAAAGGCGAAAGCAGGAACTTCTGACCGCGCTGCTGCATCGTTCTCTTTGTTTTTATCCGTTGGGGAGTGGCAGCTCTCTGACAGTCTTGGAGAATCCTGAGGGAAAACAAATTTTCAGCTTCAGCAGTTCAGATGCATCAACATATTGGCCTTAATATTGAGATTTTCTAGATTAGAAGTCAAGCTTTGGATCCCACAGCAGGGGAAATAAATAGACGCCTCCTCAATATTTTACCTTATATGGTACTGAATACATAGAGACCAAACATTTGATCCAAATCATACAGTTTAAAAGATAATTATCACTGATAACGGTCAGATGTATGTAAAAACTTTGGAAAAAAATAAGTTCAAACAGGAAAGTTAAATTCCTGTCTGAGTTAATTTTTTTCCTGTTAACTGGTTTGTTCTAGACTATAAGATTAGTTCCTTTTCACTACAAAAACCTTAAAAACCTTTGACTTTTTCCTTAACATTTTTACCACAACTGTTTAAAAAACAAAGAGGAAAAAGTGTGATTGGGTGAAATGTGGATGATTAGCCTCCAGATTCAGGCCAGAGCTTTGGAAACCAGGTCAATCCATTCTGAGCATTTGCAAGCAACTTCAGGTTCCTGAGATCTATCTATGGACTTTGAGATGTATTTAGTCAGTGCCTCATCAGACTTTGTTTTCATTAATCTGATTTATTTTCCTCCATTTACATTGAGGTTAACAGACAATTGTGGAATAAATGTTAGTAAAAGAAAAGAAGGGCTGAGTCTGAGAGTTGGAATAAATCATAATAGTCACAACTTCAGTGTAAAAAGCCAAAAAAGAAAAAAAAAACTTGCATGTTGTGTACATCATGACGCAAAATCAGAGGAAGTTCATCTGACGAAAGTCGCATTTAAGCAAGAAAAACACAATCTTATGGTAAAACTATAATCTGAGAGGTGACTCTATACTCTGTATCTTACGTCGTCAGAGACGAGTTCTGCCATCATGTCCAGAGTGTTATTATGGAGATTTTTCAAGATGAGCATCTGTAGGAGCAGAACAACAGCAAGTAGTGAACCAGATAATTGTCAAACTAAACCCCACATCAGCTGAGACATCACACTCACCAGTTTCCTTTGGTTGTGTTTCTTAGTGGCCAGCTGGAAGCAGAGATCTTTGACCTGTTTTTGCAGGAGCACCACCTCCATCTCAAGCTGCCTGCTCTTCTCCTTTTGGGCCTGCAGAGCGAGAGCCAGGGCCTTGTTGTTGGTCTTCAGGGAGACCTTGAAGAAGGAGGAGGTGTCTGGTGTGAAAGAAAGACTGTGTTAACACTGCTCAAAGTCTGTGACCGCCGCAACACAAATGAGATGGAGAATAACCCAATTCAATTTCAATTTATTGATCGCAAAAATAAATTAAATAAATAAACCCACTGATAAGTTTGTTTTTGATCTTTGAAGCCACAGCTGATGTCTGCTTTGATGGTGCCATCATCGTTTTCCTGGGAGGCATCATCAGACTGATGGATTTAAAAAAAAAAAAAAGGTCCAACTTGGAATATATGAAGCCAGAAACCTGAGGGAAGACGGAGGCGTTATCCCTTTAGCAGTAATGAAACAAAAAGATACAAGACATGTTAAAACCACCAGACTCTTACTTGTCTTCTCTTATGTCTCCATTTAGCATTTAATAGCATTAAGTGCTAATTCTATGAACAGTTTTTTTATGCACATTTTGAAGTATCGCGTTAAAACAACTGTCAAAGATAAACCCAGAAGCACGAATATCAACGTTTTAACCAGGAAAGGTCCCTATTTCACCCAGAACCAACACTCCATTATAGCTAGTCACAAATTAGCTAGCTGGTAGTTTCTGTCCTAACTTTGTCCAGCCTTACCGTCTATGAAAGTCCTCGAGTTGAAGCGCTTATCTTCTAAAACAGAAAAATCTTCGAAGGGAACGACACAAACTACTGTATTCAAGAATGTATCAGCTTTGCACCGCCTGTCATTTAAGACCGAAAACTTCTTTATTTTTTCAAAAACAAACAAAAATTCCGCCGAGCTGCCGAGCATGCGCACTAACGTGAACTTCGTCATTATCTTCTTGGATCCATTATTGTTGCACTAACGTCATCTCTTAGATTTAAATACTTATTTTTCCTCAACTTGTCCTAATGAGACCATTTTTTAAAATTATATTTTTCTTTTTCCTTCATTGCTATTTAACTGAGCAACCACATGATTCCCTATTCAAACTTCCATATTCAAAACTTTTTTCACATATTTCCAAGTAATAAAAAAAAGTTCCATCGTTTTGTAGTATTACACCAATTACAAAAATCTAGATGCTTCCTCATTTAAAAATAGTACCATTCAAAAAACTATGACCTGTTTTTATTCTATTTAATTATCTCCTCCCTTCTGTTTAGTCCTCTGATTCTTATAACATAATCTGTATCCTATATAAATGTTTTCCATTTATTTCATTATCCCACTTTACTTTCCATAACTTACTTTTTTCCTCCCCCAAACTATACTTTTACCACTAACTATTTTTACCCCTGACGCGCCACCATATGATTTTTTTTTGCTAAATAAACATGATATTCTACTCTTCTTTAAGATGTCTAAACATCATTTGGCCAATTTCTAGTTTAAATTCTTATTTTTAAAGTATTTATTTTTAGTAGTGTTTCTGATAAATTACTGAATACTTTTTTGAGTGAAATGAGTAGTGCACCGTTTTAGGGTTCAATTGATGTCTCCGAATGCAGCTGAAGCTGTCTGTTCTCGGGCTAGCGTCTGACGACATTCGGTGCTTGATTAGTCAGGGCTGGGCTTGCTGCTTGTTGTTTTAAGGGAGTCGGTTTCTTCTTCCAAATGTTTGACAGCTGCAGCCACTTGAGGAATTGGAGTCCCCCTCTGCTCTCAGTTATGTCAACTTCATAAAGTAAATAGGTAACCTGCTTGTTTTACATTTCGCTTTTACTCTTCACCGACCAACGCAGATGCAGCTTCCCGGCTAGTTAGCACTCGAAGCTAACTCCATACAGCCTTATAGGCATCAGCTGCTGCTGACATTAGCTAACTCTCAGCTTAGATTGATAAGCTTTTTTTTCCGCTTCTCCTGCGAATAATAAGCCTCTAAGTCATAACATTATCTTTAAGTTGTTAATAAAAGTAACCCATTATGTAACAAATGTACTGACACTTTAATTTACTCATAACAAATGTAGCTGAATCTGCCCAGTGTCGCTTTAGTGTCTCTGTTAAAAACCAGAGTGTTCGCGGGTTCTCTGTCAGCCCCCCCGGTGACTCTGACAAGAGACCGACGGAGCCGGGTCAGGGAGGTGCTTTCTGTTTTCCGGGTCTGGGACTTTGCTATAAAGCTTCGGTCTGTTTTGATCACATGATAAGGTGAGCGGAGTGTGATGCCATTTACATCGGCTTTCTCTTCACTATAATCCAAGATGGCATTCATTTCCAACTCCAGCTCTATTGCCTTTTTCAGAAGGTAAGCACCGCAGAATCTCCAGGACGCGCTTTTCCTATTTGTTTCGGTCGAGCACACAGAGGGCAGGGGCATCAGAGTCTCGGTTAACGATGTCAGCCGACCGCTAACGCAGAGGGCCACCAGTTCCTGTCACGAGTTCAGATCATCTGTGGAACTAAAGGGGCATAGGGGGCCTCTAATCCATGTGGCTCATTTAGACAGCAGCAGGGATGTGAGGGCGAACTGGATGGAAAACTGTAAAGCTGGTAAAAAAAATCACTCGTTTCTCTTTGAGGAAATTGTTTTAAGGAAGTAGAAAATAAATCTTACTGAGTTTCCTTTGGTATCAAAACAGAGCTCAGGCTGGGTAAAGTGATTTCCTGCTGAACTAGAACATTTTCTGTTCTGGTTAATACCAGATATTTCTGTGATCTGGAAGCAAAACGTAGACCAGACCTGAAGTATTTCCTCCCAGCAGGTGTATCCTGTAGAGGATGAACTTTGCCAGTGATTCATGTGAAGCTGAAACTCGGCAGTCCTGCCACGAGATCTAAATCTGTCTCGCTACTTCTTAATAGTGAGAGCTACTTTCTGTAGCTCCTGCTGGTGTTAATGCCTTGTTCAAATAATAAAAAATAACAGAATAAATAAACAGCTGAACCTTTGCTCAGATTGCACAGGTAAGAGCAGTACTAAATGCTTTTATGCTTCTTGCTCTTAAAGGTTTCCTATTACTGTTCTTGCGATAAACACACTTCTAGAGACTGACTATAGCTCTGGCTTCCTCTGCTTCTGGAGTCTGGAATCTGATTTCAATATTTTCCATTTCTTGATATATGTTGGAAAAATTCACATTTCTTTCCTAGTAATGCAGAGCAAAAGTTTGAACTTCTTCACAGCCGTGTCCCCGTGTGTTTCCTCTGCAGCCGGGGTAGCGGCGTCATGGCTGCAGATGACAAATCCTCGTCATCTTCCTCGACGGAGTGGAACATCGAGCCGCCGGCCTCCTCTCCCACCAGCCCCTCACACCTGACCCACTTCAAACCGCTGACTCCGGAGCAGGATGAGCCACCGCTCCGCTCCGCCTACAGCTCATTCGTCAACCTGTTTCGTTTCAGCAATAAAGGTAGGGTTTGGTCCCAAAGCCGAAGCTCAGAAAGTGTTTTTTTTTTTGGGTTCGCTTTGCAGCTCTGTTAACTTTAGATACATGCATGCAGTCGATTTGGAGCTGAAAAGCAAAGTGCTCAATCTGTGCAATGAACTGCAGAAACACGCCTGCTTTGGCGTTTCAATGGGGCTGCAGACATCTTTTGGATGGAAAAGGGCAAACTGAACTGTTTTGTCCACAAGGCCCTGGAATGTCTCTGCTCTACAGAATGCTGTTGCTACCAGTGCAGCTGCTCAGCATCATCAGCAGGAGGGTGTGAACAGAGAGGTGAAGACTCATGGATCATGGCCTTGTGACTAGGCCTTGAACGGGGATCTGCAACCTTTACCATTTTTCCCCTCAGTCCAGTGTAATGCAAGTTGTTTAGAGCCAGCATCGGTTCATGGCCTTTTAAAAAAAGACGACTCTACTATCGCAAATTTGTTGTCCTTTGGACAGAGTCACCATTTTATTTCTATTTTTGGGTTTTAAAAAATAGAAAAACATAAAACATTTGCAAAAAATATAAAAAAAACTCCAAATAGTTTCCAACCTAATGACAAGAATATTAGATCTACTAAATCCTACCGGTAAAATTAGTCTAATTTAGTTGTGGAAAATCAATAAAAAAACTGAAAATGGCTAAAACTGCATTTTAGTCAAAGTTATTAAGAACCATGGTAGAAGGTCATAAGGCTGACCCCTGGACCTGGGCTCAATATGGGAAACATACTGCATTTTCTTTGAATTATACAAAAATCTATAACATGCCTGAAATCAGAAAAATGTGTGATTGTGATAATGTTGTGGAAATGTTCTATTATTATATTGACTGTAATTAACCTACATTTAGAAAAGAGGCAGCTTTGTATAAGAGAACACATTAAATAATGCCGCCAGCCGTCTCTCTAAGCTTTAACATTTCAGCTCGTATTCAGTTTATCCAACTGTTTGAGTTTATCCTCAACATACATTTAAAAAATGTTTACTACTTGAAATATAACAAGCTACTTAATGTTGCATGATTAGATTTATTCTAAATGGTTTTGTTGAAAAGAGAAAAACACTTATTCTTACTGTTGCTAAAATATATTTTTTTCATTTATAATAACATTATCAAGAGTATTTATATTAATACTTAAAATATATAGGCTTAAGTGGAATTCACAAACAGAAAAATGTAGGAGCAGCTTTCACAAATGTATGGCACATCAGACATTTTATTATAACCACCTGTTTGAGGTTATAATAACCTGTAACGCTCAGGTAGCTAAACTGTAATTAGCTGCTCATCAGACATACTGTGTTCCAACATTATGATGGTGTTTTTTGTGATGGATATATTTTGAACTGCCAAATTCTTTTCCTGTTAACAAATAGCATTTTTTGAGCCAGCTGGCCGGCAGTGCACAGCAATAGCTGTGTAAAGTGATTTACACACTCTGTGTATGTAAATAACAGAGTATGTGATTTACATATGCAGTTTTTTTTTCTGGCTCTTAATCCAGTCATAGATTAAGAGAGGGAATCACAGAACACACACACACACACACACACACGCACTCACACACTCGCACCACTATGGTGTTATTGCAGGCCAGTTAACCTAACATGCATATAGGTTGTTGGAGGAACCCAGAGTTGCTGGTTTGGTGGAACCTTCTTGCTACAAGGGAACAGTTCTAACAACAACTGTTCACCATGGAAACGAGTTAAAAGGGGTTGTGTTACTGGCAAACCCTTTGGTCGTTCACTTGTCATTCTCAGTGAGTCACAGCCAGGTTTCCTGTTATTCAGTGCTGCTGCTGAGACTTGCCCAGCACATGGTGGGCATGCTTCTGCTTTTTGGCACAGTCGAATTAAATTAGTTGTTTACATTATTGACTGAAAGCCTAATTATTTTTGTTTAAATTTGGCTTCAAAAATGCTTTATGTGTCATTCAGTAAAGGAACTGAGATCATCATCCTTTAAACCACACAATGTGCTGTATTTGTTAAACGTGTTGATATAAATCTGAGTGATGTAAATGTTCTGTAATTTTCTTTTATTATGTTCCCTTACTCGACACCACGTGTTGTTGTGGACTCTTGGATGTCATGTGAGTAGTGATGCGTCTTTGTATCTAAATCCGGGAGATCTGAACACTACATGACTTATGTTTGTAGTCTGAGGTCTGCACCATGCTCAGTTTCTATGTGCTCCAAATCTGGACCAAACTTTCAGAAAACTGCAAAACAGCTGAAAGACTGAGTTTCTTTAAATCAAAGCTGAAAACCCACCTGCTTAGAGCTGCCTTTGATGATGGCGGTTGACAAAATGTCATGTTTATTGTTTCACATTTGGTGACTGTATGATGTCGAACTGCCTTGTTGCTGAAAATGTGATATACAAATAAATTTGACTGGATTTGGCATGGAAGCTCAGAGTGACCCCCCCCCTCACCCCCCACCCCCCAAAAAAAGAAAAATCTGAACTACACTTCATCAAGTCAGCAACATGTAGACACAAGATTTAGTTTTTGTCAGTTTTATTTATTTTTGTATCAAACTACATTGGCCCCGACCTATCACTCTCTTTTACAGTTTAGTTTTTTGTGCAGAAAAATAAAATTAAAAAGGAAAAATAAGAAAAATTGACTTGTTCTTTTTAATATTTAGTTTTCTTTTAGTGCCGTTAATATTTTATTTCATATTGACGTTTTAAAATGAAAAAAAAAAAAAAATGGATGACTGTCTGAGTCACTGAGGGAGAGAAAGGGGAGGAGTCTCGGGTAAAACAAAGTTAACACAATTTATTTGCTTCATCCATTATCCAGTCTCTCCTGGATTTCATAATTGTTTTTTAAATTGGCAGCAGTTCATCAAGTGTAAGAAATACTGCCAACTGGAGGTAAAAGTTTAGGCCCTTAAAGTCAATGTTGATTTTTTTTTGTGGAAAATGTTCAATTATTTCACAATTAATATATAAATAAATATTTTTATTATTGCAGATTTCCACAAATTTGCAACTCTCCATCCATCGGTTTTGCACATTGATATTTGAAACCTGAAATATCTCTTGTTTAAAAGAAAATGTTTGTTTTTAAATTTTACAACTTGGCCAAAGAGTGACTTGGAAGTCCAGGAATCTAGATTTAGAAAAGTCTGAAATGTTTTTAAAAAGCGTAGGAACCCTGCAGGATGCAAACGGAAGGAAATTCTTCCTCTCACCTGGCCCACAGACATATGACTGTACAGGAGGGTAAAACGCCTTTTCTCTGCCCGTCATCTTGTTTTCATGTGACGTTGTGTGTGTTGTGTTGTCTGTGTGCAGAAGAGGGCCGTCCTGTGGTCACAGTTTCGGAGAAGCCGGACGTCCCACCTCCTCGGCGGCAGGCAGAGAGACGGAGCTTGTCCTCCAGTCCTTCCCACTCTGTCCACAACTCGAGGACACACCAGAAGCAGCATCCTGACATCCTCAGACGCACTTCTACTGTCTCTGGTAAAACACACACACACACACAAATCAGAGATTATGTTATTTTTAATTGGGTTTTTTTTACTCCTGCAGCAGAAAAATGTTTTGAAAAGATTTTGTGAGTTCTTTTTCTTAACCCCACACATCTTTGGTTTCTGACATATCAGAAAACATGCAAGTTTGCCATTTGCTTTTGTAAATACTTTGCACTTTTCTGCATGGTAAATGGAAGAAAAACAACAAATGTGATTGAATTTTTGTGTGTCACACTTTTATTGATTGGTTTAGCTGTTCTTTAAAGCTGGTAGCCTTTATGCTGCTGACCTGGCATTGTTGAGCTAATCAGAACCACTGATAACATTGTGCCTTTCTGTAGTCAAGGCTTTGATCAGACCTGCTTTATAGATCCATCCCAAGAATATTTATTTGCCTTATTGAAGATTTCTTTTTCATTCTCTATATACGCTTTTATAGAGCATGTACATGTTAGCTGTTCAGGTTCCTGGTTTTGTGTGAAGTTTTGTGTGAAGATCATAGTTTTGATCAGGTATACCATTTCTAATTTTTAAACCATCAGTTGTTGGAAAAAAATTATGAGTGTTGCCAGGTAAAAACTGGAAGAAAAAGTCAGTTTGACATTTAACACACATTAATTTTAATCTGTGGTTAATGCAGCTGGGATGTTTGGACAGCAAGCAGGAAGACGGTGGCTAAAATGTCTCAAACAGTTTTCTTCAGTCTTTCTCGGATCGTAATGGTTCTAATCTTAACTAAAGAGTATGTCATCTTGATGCTAAAGTACAGTCTAAGAACATTCTGCTCAGGTCCCGAAGACGACAGAAACGTAGAGACCATGTTTACCAGAGTTTCAAAATGGGGGCAGAGAAAATAAAAAGTCCAAATGTTTCTGACCTCTAAACTGATGCATGCTAAAGAGCTCCAACTTGGCTTGAGTTCTGTACTTTGACCTGAAAATCTAAGTCAGGCCCCTTACATATGACCTGGTGAAGCTGTGCTCCACTTCTACACCTGTTCTGTCAGCACACTCTATGAGGAAACCTTGGTGTGCCTCATCAGAAGCATGCATGAAGAATCCAAAAGGTTGATCACAACAAGGCAGTAAAGCCTTGAGTCATGTTGGGCTACCTCAAAAACTGCAGCATTTAAACAGATCAGATTAGCAACTAATAAGTACTCTGATGTCTGATGTTGCACCAAGAAGTTGGCTGGTGACCTGAATTGGATGATTCTTTCCCCAACTTCAATGCCAGGTGACAACTTGTTTTATTTTTTTGTCAGCGAATGCATCATCCTGAGTGCTTCAAGGTTGGGACACTGTCACTTTTCAGTATCAGTGGTGTGTTTGAAATGAATTCAGAGAACCTACCAGAGATGTAAGAAGCTATTTAAAAGTTAAGTTTTTAATCACATGTCTGTCATTCAGACTGGCAGAGAGATAAAAAGCAAGTCAATTTATTTGGACAGCACATTTCAGCACCAATGCAGTTCAAACTGCTTTACATCACAAAAACATCAATTATGAAACGAGCAATAAGCATTTTGTCAGACGCCAACATCAAAATGCTTGTTTTAACAACAGCAGACCTCTTTTGGTGCTTAGGCATTCAGTGACGTATAAACTAACAGAGGTATTGTTCTCTTCTTTCTCCTCACTGGTGTATGATGCTCTGACTCTTTCTGTGACGGCTAAGAAAGTATGTACTCCCTTCAGTGTCCCTGCTACCAGCTCAGGAAAAACCTGGGTGAAATTTGGAGATGTGTGTGTTTGCAGGACATAGAATCCAGCCTTTTCCTACATAAATATCTTCTCTACCTTGTCAGAACTGACCCACTGAGGTGATGTCTTTGTAGAGGTCATCTACAAAGACGTCTTTGTAGATGTCTTGTGTGTTGCAACACACATAGTGCAACACACAAGCACTGTGTGTTGCATAGTGTTTGTGTCGCCATTGCTCTTTCCATTTTAAAGATTTTTTTTTCCTTTTGCGCCATGTTTCTAATTTCTCCGTTCCTTTCCATTTTCTTTTTCATCTCTAAATTGCTTTTTCAGTCTTCCTACTGTTTTTGCAAAGGCTCTTTCAACAATTTCCAGCTCCTGCTCCATTGTGTCAAACACAAGTTGACTATTGTATTTCTGTGCATTCGAGTCCTACCTGCTTCCTCTGTCATGGACCTGGAAGCTTGGAGAGGCCCACTTAGAGACTGACCCTGCTGGCTGGTTGCCTGCTTGTGGCACTGAGCTGGAAGCTCAGCAGTAGGAAAATATCAACAGCAGTTCAGAGATGACCAATGACAGCATTGCACTGGATGAGAGCAACTAAAGCAGTCTGAATGATGGTTATTTTTAAAAGTATTGAAAGATGGGGGTCCAGGTTGTAACGTCTCATATCTTTTTTTTTTTTTTTTTAATTGCAGTGGATTGGCCAGGTGAGGCTTTTCTGCACTGTGTGGATTTACTAAGATGCTTTTAGGTTGTGTGTGTGTTTGAGTGCATGGAGTGTGTCTGACATTTGCACTTACTACAAAGCTTTCTACTAGTGTGTGGTTTGCCTTAAAGTTTTTTTTTCTTAACATGGGAACTAATTGTATTGTTTTGATTTTTAAAGCTAACACTTTGACTCTACGGCTTATCTATGTAAACTCTTGCTTTTCATATTTTGTTTCCTTTTGTAACTTTTAGGAAAGCTCATCACCAGGTGTTAAAGTGCATTGTCAATTATTTTTTGCCCATTACTTACTGCATTGTGATTTCAGATTAAATGTATTCAAAATGTTGACAATGCACCAGCAACGATCTTACTTATAATGAAAGCATTTCATTTAATTTGTGTCGATTTCTGAACAATTTCTCGCCTGATTCCAGATGGCAGCAGGAAGTCTGACACATCTCTCAGCAATCACGACCCTCGCACTGCTGTACAACTTCGCACCGCACTGAAGAGGCTGAAGGAGATCATGGAGGGAAAGAGCCAGGTACCGAACCCAACAGAACCACTGACACTCGGGGTGTCCGCAAACATGGTTTCCTTTTTCCTCGCCTCCCTTTTGCTCTGAGATGTCTTGAAGGATATATATATATAAATATATATTTATGTAAATATAAACATATAAATAAATACATGTTTATATAAATATAAAATATGTCATATATAAATATATAAAACATTAATTTCTTATTTATGGAAGAAGGTTGTGGTTGTTATACTACTATCCATTTCAAAATATGTTCCCTCAACTTTCAGAGTTGGTGAATGAATCTATTTATAAAGCTCTTTCCACAGACATTGCAGTTCAATTCAAAAACATTTTATTTATACCAAGAGGAATTTAATGTGGTCATAACTCATGCAATCAAAGTATCTTCAGAGAGTCATTGTGGATGTTGATGTGGTAGGCAGGAAGGATCTCCTATAACGGTCAGTCTTCCAATGTATCTGAAGTTGGTCTGTCAATATCTGTGCAGCAAAGACTATATTTCACAGTCACATGATGGATGGGTTAGGTTTACCCTACCCTTAACCGTGATTAAGCGGATCAGGAAAAGCAGAAATCGTTTTTAATGTGACAGAATTCTAAGCTACACCTCATGTTGTTCACCTTCAGGACAGCGATCTGAAACAGTACTGGATGCCCGACAGCCAGTGTAAGGAATGCTACGACTGCAACGAGAAGTTCACCACATTCCGCCGCAGACACCACTGCAGGCTGTGTGGCCAGATCTTCTGCAGCCGCTGCTGCAACCAGGAGATCCCTGGAAAGTTTATGGGTTACACAGGTGAGCAACATCTTAGTCTTTCATCCATATTGCCTGACATGATTTGAAACGATTTGATCATTTTTAGCTCAATAAAATAAGTAATATTGCTGTTGGTGCTTTTTCTCACGTCTATGGTTATTTCATGTGAACTTCTTTCCCCCTCTCCCGGTGCAGGAGACCTGCGGGCTTGCACGTACTGTCGGAAGCTAGCGCTAAGCTACACTCACTCTGCAGACTCCAGCTCCATCGGCGAGGACCTAAGCGCCTTGTCAGACTCTCCCTCCTCTGTGTGCGTGTTGGAGCCCAGCGAGCCTCGGACACCCGTGGGAGGTCGCAAAGCCAGCCGGAACATCTTCCTCGAGGAAGACCTGACCTGGCAAAGGTGAACCCACTCTGAAAACACAAAAAATCTGACACATTTCCAAAGAGTTCCAGTTGGACATTGATATAAGCTCTTCATGAGTTCCTCACTCAGTCTAAACTTGGAGCTTCACACCTCATTTAGTGTTGGACAGGCTATGCTTAAAGGATTCATCTTAGCAAAATAGAATATTACTGAAAAGTTAATTTATTTCCATAGTTAAATGCAGAAAGTGAAACTAATATGATACAGAGTTATAGCACATAAACTCAACTTTCAATAAAATGCTTTATACAGTTCTTGGACACAGTGCACAACAAGCTTTGTTTAAAAATGTATTTTTGTGACTTGTCTCCTGTTGTGAAGTCTGTCGTCTTTCCCATGATTGTGTAGGGAAAGCCATAGCGTTCCTGTGTTTATTGGTTTGGCGTAAGACCGTTGAGTTCTCTGAGAAACGTCCAGATTAACGTTAAAAAAAGTCCTTGAAATGTATCACTCTACGGTACATAATATATACGCTACAGTTTTCTATGATGTTATTGAAATAAATTAAGTTTTGGAGAATATTCTAGTTTAATTAGGTCAGTGTTTGGACTGGGATGCAGCTGTTCATTGTTTAGCAGGTGTCTGTCTCAGACTAGTGGTGAGAATAATCCTGCTACAGAGCTGGGTTCATGTCAGCCTTAATCAACCATAAAGAAAACATTTGAATTTTGATAAAACACAAAGCTGTGTAGCTAACCTTTTGGTGCTTTATTTACTTAACAGAATTAAAAAGGACTTCATTCTAACTCTACCTGTACTGCATGCTCTCCTTGACCTTCTTTTCTTCTCTTGCTGTTTTCAGCTGTTTTGCTTTCTGTCGACTTTCCCTGTTAACTTCCCTCTCTTTCTTGTTGACATAGAAAAACTCCTATTGGGATGAGAAAGAAGTGAGTCTTGTTGGTTTTTCTTCATTTTTTCCCTCCACATCTGCCTCAACATTCAGGGCTGATTCGGTCTAGCTCCTATAACTTTCCTCTTTGCTCAAATGTACAGCTTATAAATCTGACTTGACTTGTAAAACTGTCGTAAATAAAGCAGTTGAAAGGGAGATTAAACCATTCTGTCTGTCATTAGCATGATTCACCAGGAGCCTCAGAGCAGCAGCCTCGCCTCCAGACTCTCTACCCTGCCGGAGGATGTGGGGAAGTCACCAGCGAGGAAGAGGTCAGTCATTTGCTCCTTTGGGTTGTTTGTGGTTCTACTAAAAGAAAACTTGTTTCTTTATATCAGGTCCTCATTTTCTGAACTTTAGTTCATTCCTCTGTTGCAAACGATATCCAGTGTTTTCGAAACAACCAACCTTATGAACACTTCCTGACTAAATCGAGCTGTTTGTCTTGTGTTGTATAGTGTGTAGTGATGAGCTAAACAATGCAGTGTGTAATTTAGAAGTTCCAAAATAACAGAAAATAGTCATTCCACCTCGATGGACTGCTTGACTGTCCTTGAATGTTGTTTCAGAAATTCCTGACTGTCCTGTCATTATTGTAGTCCAGAAGAAACGCTTCAATTTCTCCAAATGTGATTGGTTAATTTTGTATTAATTCTGACCCAAAAGAGTATCTTTGAATAATAATTATTTTTTTTAATATCAATTGCGTCAAGATTTCAGTTGTTTTGAGAACTGTAGAAGGCAGTCAACCTTCATTCGTGCAGACAGAGCACATGCTTCTTTCTGTTTTTCAGTTATTACCTTATAAATCTGTGCATTCTGAATTAAAATTTCATAAATTATTTGTGTTGTACCAGTTGATACAGTTACTCAAGTATCTAACCAAGTTATCAGACTTAACGAGCATCGACCCATTATATCATCTTCCCTTTATGTACAGTGCTCATGTCTGTAAAACAATTTCTTGGAGAGGAAATGACATCAGACGTTCCAGTGATCAACAAGGTTTGCGTTTTACCAACCTGGTGTTTTTGTGAACTCGTTTTTTGTCGTTTTCAGGTCGGCCAGTGTGACCAACCTACCATTGGACCGGTCCGGATCCACCCTGGTTCCGGCCTACGACAGCTCTGTCAGTCCGCCCACCAGCCGGGCCATGGCCGGCACCAAGAGTGGCACCAAGCTTGACCACAGTGAGGAGGAGAGGAAGATCCTCCTGGTGTGTGATTTGGCCTAAACGTCTGTCTGTCATCCGGTTGTTTTAGCAGCTCATAGTGAAGTTCACAGTGTCAAAATGAGAGAACTAACTGCATCTCCACTGGAGGCCCAGAATAACTTTCTGTCAGATTATTCACCCTGTGAGCCTTAATGGGCTTTTCAAGGAAATCTTTAATTGTCAGTTGAAATGAGAAGACCATGTGCTTAATGGGGTAGTTTTGATTTTTTTTTTTTTTTTACGTGGGGTTATGTGGATGTGTTATGATCTCTCAGTATCTTGCCTAACCTAGATGACTTCTAAACATCTTATATTTGGGTAAATGCAGGGCATTCAAATTGTGTTAAAATGAAAAACGCAAACAGTTCAACTGAACATTAGTTCATAGAATTTCCTGCTGCATTATTATCTCTTCAGATGGTCTCCCTGGCAACCCAAATCATCACATCCTTCTACATCACAGAAGGTTATTCTCTCAGACTGTGACCATAGCCTGGTGTTTGTTCTAAATAACCTGTGACTTCTGCATAAATAGACATTCAGTTCAAAGATTAAATGGTTAAAGTGTTTGAAGCTTAGTGATTATGTTTAAAGTAATGCTCTGTTATGATGGAAAAATGTGTATTTGCCTTAATCCTATTCAGCCTCCATGATAACCATACAAGACATAGATGAAGAAATGATCTACCTCGGGTAAGATACTGACGGCTCATAATCCCCTCCTATTGAAGACTTAATGGAGCTCACAGATGAAAACATGAACTCGCTGGATGATGTCCTAGTTAAATAAGCTGGTGGTTTAAATTCCAAACAGTGTCCTGGCTGGGTTTAGGGATATTGCTAAGGAGCAGCATCAAATTATTCAAAACGTTTCCTCCTGACATCTGACATCACAGAAACTGTTTGTTCCAGGACTCTTCCCAACTCAAGGAGCTGTGGAAGAAGATCTGCCACAACAACACAGGGATGGAGTTCCAGGACCACAGATACTGGCTGAGGACCTACCCCAACTGCATTGTGGGAAAGGAACTTGTTAACTGGCTGCTGAGGAATGGTACCATCTCCACCAGGTAGCATGTCGTTGAGCGTAGGAACGTTTAAGGCTTTCTGTCATCTCTCCAACTAATGTGAGAACAGAAACACTTAAACTGTAATCTGTGTGTGCGTGTGTGTGTGTAGGGCCCAGGCTATTGCAATAGGCCAGGCATTAGTAGATGGTCGCTGGCTTGACTGCGTCACTCACCACGACCAGCTGTTCAGAGATGAGTACGCCCTTTATCGCCCCCTGCAGGTAGGAGCCCATTTACTCGACACACAGGAGTAGAAATGGCTGAAATGTTCTTTTCCTCCAGGATACTTATCATCTCTCCATCTGTACCAGAGCACAGAGTTCTCAGAAACGCCCTCTCCAGACAGCGACAGTATCAACTCCATCGAGGGACAGTCGGAGCCATCCTGGTTCAAGGACATCAAGTTTGACGACAGCGACACAGAGCAACTGGCCTACGAGTCTGACTACACTGTGCCAAGTAGGCATGACACCTGACAGCGTGGTGAGGCTTAGTGTGGTGGTGTGTGTATTAAAACCCGTCTGTGTCCAGATTCTGCCAGCCCCAGCAAGAGGACGTCGGTCAGCAGCTTCCATTCAGCGGTGGACAGCGACTCTGCCGCCTCCATCAACCTCAACATGGAGCAGAACAACGTGAACTTTCACATCAAGAAGCAGTCCAAGTACCCACATGTACCACCTCCTGCAGACCAGAAAGGTAGGAAGATGTGTTTAAAGATCTTCTACATGGATTCTGTAGAACAGTGGTGTCCAAAGTGGGTCCTGGAGGGCCGGCGTCCTGCATGTTTTAGTTCTCTCCCTGGTTTAAAGCACCTGGATCCAATGATGGCTCATTAGAAGCCCTAAGAAGAACATTGACATACTGAAAAGGTTGTTACTAACACCAGTGAGAGAACTAAAACATGCTGGATGTCGGCCCTCAAAGACCGACTTTGGGCATCACTGCTGTAGAGCTTCTTCAATTTTTTTTCACTGACTTAAAACGACATCATGTAACTTTTACAAAAAAATAAAAACATTTAACAAATTTGCTAAAACTCTCACCTTGTTGTGACAGTCTGATATGAGACACATAATCTGTGAAAAGATTGGTCTGCTTCACCTCCTTCCTGAGCTGCTATTGCCTTCTGAAGAAATACTGCGTTACTGGTTAAAAATAACCAATCAGAACCAGGAGGAGGGGCTTGGAGCCGTCGGTCAACTTTGTGTATGTGATGCTAAATGTGCTAATGGTGGAAAAACAACTTAACATTCCAACATTCCAGAAAAGCTGTTTGTTCACAGTCAGCGATAGCCATGCTAACTAGCCTTAGCATTCATGACGGGCTATGTTGTGGTGAACCAGCTGTAGCTTAGTAGAGAGCAAAAGGGAGGTTGAATGGCGTGTACACGAGGATGATTGATAGTGCTAAGATCCTCCTCCTGACTCTGATTGGTTGTTTCTGATGGAGCAGTGTATTTGTTCAGATGACAGCAGAACTGTAGGAGAAGGCAGGGGAGCCCGAACTTTTCATAGATTGTCTGTCTCATATTATACTGACACGGCATAGTGAGAGTTTTAAAAAATAAGTAAGAAACATACTTTTTAGAAAAGTTGCATACTGTCTAAAAAGTTGCTGAATAAAGTATAACTTTTCTAGTCGAGAATGTGTTGGGGAGAATTTATTTTTTTCCCATCGTTTTTCTGCTTCCTCTAGCGCAGCACACTGATGCTTTGCATATAGTGCATACTCGCGCTTTTTATTTTTGAAATGATCCCTAATGCATTCAGTTCCATTAAGTTTGTTGTGCGCACTCTTCCAGCCGAGTTTCTCATTTCGGAGGACGGAGGGCAGAACATCATCATCAGTGATGCCTTCATCAAAGGTAGGAACTCAGCACTTCCTCATGCCGCAGTCCCGTTGTGTCACCTGAGCAGCTCCACAGAGCTCTTCCTCTTTCTGAGCTGCCGTCTGTTTCGCAGAGTCTCTGTTCAACCGTCGCGTGGAGGAGAAGGCCAAAGAAATGCTGTTCACTCCGCTGGGCTGGCACCACAGCTCCCTGGATCAGCTCAGAGAGGAGAACGGGGAGAAGATGGCCATGGAGAGGCTGCTGTGAGTGGAGAGCCGTCTGTGTCTGTGGTTCATGATTGCTGTGAGATTCAAATCAGGGCTTCTTGTGCATTTGGTCCTGAAGGTGCTCTGTAAAATCAAGAAGACAGCGCATTTAAATTGTGCTTTTATGAACAGTCCACAAACTATCACTACTTGTGTAAAAAGTGACTCAGAACAGATTGGTTTGCTCTTTTTAAACACTCATGACTTGTAGGCTGTAGCCAGTAAACTAGATTCATTGTCTTGATGGATGGATTTACTTCAAATAACCTTTTACGGTTGAAAAAATATTTTCTATTTGCAGGTAGATCACATCCATGAATATTTTCCAGGCACATAGTGCTATTTCAAAGCACAAAGTTAAGCAACTATGTTGTTACCTTCAGTTGCTGCACATTTCAGATATGACTTAAAGGAACATTTAAATTGCGATTTAACACTTTGAAATTGGGCCTGTGTCTCTAAAAACTCCTGCTCTTTCTGAAACTCTGCCTTCAAGAATTCATTACAACATGACACACTGTTCTTCAGAACCTCTTGGATAGGTTTCTGGCTGTACTTGTAGTCGATGCTGTTCTCTGAAAATGATCGGTTTTTTGCTTTTCCTTCATGGATGTAGTGACTGACAATCTGCCTGATCTGTTCAGCTCTGCCAACCACAGCCACATGATGGCGCTGCTGCAGCAGCTGCTCTACAGCGAGTCTCTGTCTCTGTCCTGGAGGGACATAATCGTTCCCGTGGTTCGGCAGGTGGTCCAGACGGTCCGGCCCGACGTTCGCAACTGTGACGACGACATGGACATCCGGCAGTTGGTTCACATCAAGAAGGTCAGACGGGCCGTTTCACCTCTGAGTTTGGGAAGAGGGAGTTTGGACAGCCTGTCAGTTGTTTTCCAAATCTCCCAGTGGTTCACTGGAATTAGCTGAGAAGTTTGAACTGAGTGAGCTCTCATGACGCTCAGGTCTTCTAGCTTCAGTTTTTGAAGTAAGTAAAAACATATGATGGAGTCACATCTTGGAGCAGAGAACCAGGATGGTAAATCAATATCATGTTTTCAGGATGTGCTTCCTGAAAACAGTTTGAAAGGAAACTGAAGACATGTTTAATTTAGCTTTTACCTAAATTTGAAGTTTGATTAAAAATGTATTTGGTTTTTATATTTGACAGTGTTTATAAATTAGGAATTTATTGAATAATTTTCCATGAACATTTTCATTTGAGCCATTTTATCCTCTTATTACAACCATAAGATATAGTTTTCTAACTGGTATTGCTTAAATATATATATATATATAATACTCTGTTTTTGTTTTTAATGATGTAAAGCACTTTGAAATGCCTTACTGCTGAAATGTGCTATACAAATAAAATTTGATTGATTTTTATTTATTCATGACTAATTTCCCGTTTTTATTTTTTTATATTTCATTTTCTTTTTATTCAGTATATGTAAACTTCTGGTTTCGTCTGCATATGGTGTAGAAATCCCTTTAGTTTCCTGCGCCACATTCATGCTCCTGTGTTGATGTTCAACAAGTGTAATCTCTTTTGGTGCATTTGGCCATGTGGCATGGTGGGGCACTTGTCATTTTTTTATCTTGTAAATCACTTTGTGTTGTACACCGTTGTATGAAAGGCACCATTAAAATAAAGGTGAAATGACTGGTTGAATAAATCTCACCTATCTGTGTGGTTCAGATTCCTGGAGGCAGGAAGTTTGACTCCAAGATGGTAAACGGCTTCCTGTGCACCAAGAACATCGCCCACAAGAAGGTAAAGGCATTCTCCGTCTGGCTAAAGTTTCCACTGTTGAATATTTTGCGCCAGCACAAACGCAGGAAAGGGTTCTGGTGGTCAAAGTATTCACAGTCAAAGTGCTGTTATTAAAGTATAATTCTCACCTGAAATCAGATGAACTCCTCTATCAAGAACCCCAAGATTCTGCTGTTGAAGTGCTCCATCGAGTACCTGTACAGAGAAGAAACCAAGTTCACCTGCATTGAGCCCATCGTGCTCCAGGTGAGGCGATTACAATGACACGAAGATATCCGGGTCACGCCTCTGCTCTAAAACTCTGGTGTTATTGCCACCTCTGCTACAGGAACGGGAGTTCCTGAAAAACTACGTTCAGCGAATTGTAGACGTCCGCCCCAACCTGGTGTTGGTGGAGAAGACGGTGTCGCGTATCGCTCAAGACATGCTGCTGGAGCACGGCATCACGCTGGTCATCAACGTCAAATCGGTCAGTGGGACATGTCCCAGCCGTCCGGTGGTTGTTAATGTCCTCTGCAGAAGCACAGAAGATGATAAAGTCAGACGCCCTGTGATCATTGTAGTTCTAACATGACTGCTACTGCTGAGTGTGGGAACATCTTTGTTTATTGCTGGTTAATTTTTAAAAGATAGTTGAAGTTCAGCTCAGCACTTCTCTCCGCAGTAGAGGATGGTTGTGTATAGTGTAGGCTTCATAGCGTCAAACCGGCGCATTACATGCATCACAGACAAACATCCAGACCCTCTGGACGAAGCAAAGTGTAGAACAAATGGCGGGTTTTTACCAGTCAGTCTGTGCTTATTCCAGATTATAATCTTGAACAAAATGTCTTTATCCTCAAAATGGTGCATTAATAAACTGGCCCAGATTTTCTTAATCTTAGTGATCAACTTCTACTTAGATTTGAAACCAATTTTAACTACTTCTACCAAGGTCTGAAAGAGAGAGGGCTTACTGATGGGGCTGATAGTCCCACCCACCAGATCCTGTCTGCATATGCGCAGTTAACTATCGTCACCCCGCTGTTAACTTGGCAACAACAAATGGTATCGACCAAAATAAGAATCGGTAGGTCAGGCTTTTTAAAGATTGGGGTTTGGCCAGAAAAGTGCACTGGTTGCACCTGAATGCTCAACATAAAAAGCTGCTTCTTTTCTCCAACTACATTGAAATATAATGGCAATGAATGTTGATGGGTTCATTAATAGGGAGTGATAACTTTTTCTTTCTCCATGGTAGCAAGTCTTGGACCGAGTGAGTCACATGACCCAGGGGGACCTGGTGATGTCCATGGACCAGCTCCTCACCAAACCTCGCCTGGGAACCTGCCACAAGTTCTACATGCAGCCCTTCTCTCTGCCCAACAGTAAGACCCTCTGTCTGCCACCGCCGCCGTCTGTCGGACATGCAGTCATTCCTCTCTGTTTGTTTCCAGACGAGTCGAAGACTCTGATGTTCTTCGACGGCTGCCCGCCTCACCTGGGATGCTCCATCAAGCTGCGCGGCGCGTCAGAGTACGAGCTGGCCAAGGTGAAAGACATCATCATGCTGATGGTGTGCGTTGCCTACCACTCTCAGCTAGAGATCTCCTTCCTCATGGACGAGTTCGCCATGCCGCCCAGTTTACCTCAGAGTGGCTCCTTCCCGTGCCTCCTGGAGGGCTCTGCTGCCGATGAGGAGATGGACGGAGACAGCATGGAGAAGACGGCAGTGAGCGATAACTCTACGTTGGGGGAACAATCCGAAGAAGCACCTTTTCTAGAGTCTTCAACTAAAACTGAAGATACAGATATTCTCAGAGTCATTCAAAACCCCCAGCCGGTTCTGTTCTCTGTCCAAGAGGAGGCTGGAAACTCTGAGACCAGGACGTCAACCCCATGCTCCAGTCCTGTGCCGCCTCCTCCATCCATCTGTCCGCAGTTGCTTGTTGATGAGGAGCAGGAAATGGGCTCGGACACTCTGGTCGGCACCTCTGAGGGTGAGACGGTGGGAGAACTTGGTTTGGAGGATGAGGAGCGCTCAGACACCCCCACCCCTAAGCTATTCCGAGACCCCTTGCAGGATGACACAGGGATGTTCATCGCCGAACACGTGGACTCCTCCGACGACCGCCTCAAGTCCATCTCTGCTGTGTTTAAGCACGAGCTGAAGGACATCATCCTGTGCATTTCCCCCTTCATCACTTTCAAAGAGCCATTCCTCCTCACACCGGTGGGCATGCACTGCCCCAGCAGGGACTACTTCCCTGAAGAGGTACTCCTGTCTTGACTCAAAGCTCAGGATTGAAACTGAAGCTTCTCTAGTTTGTTACCCCTTGTACGTGTTTGTCCCTCCTGTAGGTCTACCTGTCTCCTCTCCTCAACAAGGACCTGAAGGAGCTGGACGGACGCAGGAAACGCCAGCTGCTCAAAGACCCGGCTCCATCCTCCGCGGCCAGCGGACAGACCTACGGCACCGCCCAGCCCAGACCCACCGACATTCTGCCCTGCCACAGCCTCACCACCACCCGCATCGTGGACCACCTGAGCAGCAGCCAGGACCTGGCCAGAATGTTGGCCGACTACAGAGCAAAAGGCGGCCGGATCCGGCAGAAAGAAGCAAGCGACACGTTTGGCTCTGCTGGTCCTGCTGCTACCAGCAGCAGCAGCCAGAACCGGGCACCAGACTTCCCGGTCAAGGCGCTCGGGAAAGCAGACAGCGAGGAGGAGAAAACGGGCAAACAGAACGACGTGAACTGGACTCCAAAGGTACAGTTTAAGGATAAAACACTCTGGTTCCTTTAACCTGCTGAAAATCCTGAATTCCTTAACTACATCTGGACAGTCTTCAGCTCGTCTGGACAAATCTGGAAAATTACTGTGTAGGCCTAGATAGGTACTTAAAAAGGAAAACTTGAGTACGGAAAACATTAGATTTTCCAGAATGTGTTTGTTTTTTGCATTTTCCACAGCTCAAAACTAGAGCTGGACGACATGACTGTAAAGCATCTCATGATTTAAATGTTTCATATTCATGTCAATAGATAATTAAGATAATTATTAGTTTTTTGTTTTTAATATCCTAAATTCTACCAAACAGGTGATGTGACATTTTCTGTTTTATCCACCGTTTCCTTTTAGGCTGTTTGACTCTTTTTCTTCTTTCACTCCACAATATGGTTTTCCATTTTTAACCAGTTCTGAAGTTGGTGGCAAAACATGAGTTAAATTATCAAAATTCTATCCCACGTACTTTCCACAGAGGAATAATTTGTTTTTGTGTAAACACAGCGGATGCATATGCAAATTGACTGCAGAAAAGGTAGGCTGGCCTTTAAACGCTCACTGGTTGCCATGGTTACCCACATTAGCTAGCATGCTGTCGGCGTACTACAAGTGTTTATCACAACACAAGTGAAATAAGTTAAGCTACCAAATTGACATTAATAAAACACCGGACAACTGCAGACGGCACAAAGCTGGGTGCAGGAGGCGATCTGCTCTGGTGGCAAATTAATTATCTCTGCTTCCAAGTAGTTAAGTCATGACTACTTCTATGTAGTCATGACTTAACTACTTAATGGTGCTTCTTGAAGTGCAGCAAACTTCTACAAAGAGATAAAACAAAGCCGTCCTCCTTGTCAACTTAAAAGTTTTCAGGGTGTCTGACTAAAACTATGAGCTGGTTCCACAGGAGAGAAGCCTGATGACTAAAGGATCTGTCTCCTAGCCTACATTTTTAAATTCTAGGAATCAGCAGTAAACCTGCAGCCTGAGAGCAAAGTCCTCTGTTAAGCTAAAATAGGAGAAACATGATCTCTCTTTTTTTTTTTTTTTTTCATCAGAACTCTTGCAGCAGCCTTTTAAGTCAGCTGAAGGCTTCTCACTTTCTGACAGCAAAGAACTACTGGTAGAGGTCTCAGTGGTTAGCTTAGCATCTCTGCGTGGCCGGATTTATGGATGTTTCTTCTCTTTCCTTAGCTGGACTGTTTGAACCCGACCAACCATCAGAGGCTGTGTGTGTTGTTCAGCAGCTCCTCCCTTCAGTCCAACAATGCGCCCAACCCCTGCGTCAGCCCCTGGTAAGCTGCTCACACACAGAACGTCTGAGTCAGAACCATGGCTGTTTGGACTCAGTGTGTGCGTCTTTCAACAGGATCGTCACCATGGAGTTCTACGGCAAGAACGACCTGTCGCTGGGCGTGTTTCTGGAGCGCTACTGCTTCAGGTGAGACCCGCTTAAAGTGGCCGCAGCCGGTTCCAGGGTCCGTTAGCTTCAACGGATGTTTGCTCTGCAGGCCGTCATACCAGTGTCCCAGCATGTTCTGTGAGACTCCCATGGTGCATCACGTCCGCCGCTTTGTGCATGGCAGCGGCTGCGTGCAGATAGTGCTGAAGGAGCTGGACTCACCCGTCCCAGGCTACCAGCACACCATTCTTAACTACTCATGGTGCCGTGTGTGCAAACAGGTGAGGCATATTTGAGGCTGGGGCTGCTGGGAAATCACTTCTGCTGCTGTTTTCCCTCCCTTTTAACTCTCTACTGCCCTCTGCAGGTGACTCCAGTGGTGCCTCTATCCAATGATTCGTGGTCCATGTCTTTCGCCAAATATTTGGAGCTTCGCTTCTACGGCCATCAGTACACCAGACGAGCCAACGCCGAGCCCTGCGGACACTCCATCCATAAAGACTACCACCAGTACTTCTCCTACAACCAGATGGTGGCTTCCTTCAGGTTGGTCTCCGTTTGTTCACCGTTGTCTGACCGCCAGCAGATAAACGTGAATATCACCTTTTAAAGGGGCGGTATTATGCAAAGTTGACTTTTTAAAATTTTATATCATGCAATACTATTATTCCCTCATCAGAAACATACCTGGGGTTGCCTAAACTTGGCAGCCCCATTTGTTCTCAATTAAAATTCAATTCCATTCAAATATACCTTATTCCTCCCAAGGGGAAATTAAATAAAATCACAACTATTTCTACAAAACTCTTTGGAGTTGCAGTCCTCAAGCTGATCATCTGCCTCACAGAGCACTCGTTCTCCACTTGGCTCCTTCAGACTAGCCAGCAGCAATTAGCAAACACCTGGTGGAGCTGAACACCAGCAGAGCTTATTACAGGATCTACTTCTCAGTACAACCGTCCTGAGGAGTTGTTTTATACATACAGTATTTGTATAAGTGAATGTAACATAGTTACCTTATTATGCTGTAAAATCACACTATATGCATGGAAAATGCAAAATGTAATAGAAAAATCCTGTATTGACCCACAATGGTAATATTTCGTTTCAGAGTGATGGACAATAACAGCAAATAGGCACACAAATATAAAATACATGTAAAAACAAAATGAAGAATAAAATACTGTGCAGTCGGGGCAAACTTTCAACATAAATACTTTATAAAAAATACTCTAGTCCAGTCAACTGAGTTGGATCAATAGAAAATGTTCATGACTCTTTGAGCAGAAGACAAATTATTTACAATTAGTGACGATAAAAACAGAACAAAAACGAACAAACAAATATAATAATGCCCCTTTAAGAAGAAATTGGCGTAGAAGAGAGTCTTGTGTTGAAGCATTTATTAATCAGAATTCACATCTCCTTCAGTAAATCGATGAATCTTAACTTGTGCAGCTACACCTCCGTCCGGCTGCTGGAGATCTGTCTTCCTCGTCCCAGGATCTTCATCAGGAATCTGGGCCCGTCTAAAACCAACCTGCAGCAGGACCTGAAGGACTTCTCTCAGAAGTGAGTGGATCCGTTCTTCTGGTCACTCCACTGTTCCACTCCCACCCCGTCTGGACCGGACCAGGCGCTGTTCTGACCGCTCCTCTCCCTCTGCAGGGTGGCTCAGGTGTACCTGGCCATCGACGACCGCCTCACCTCCCTGAAGACCGACACGTTCAGTAAGACCCGGGAGGAGAAGATGGAGGACCTCTTTGCTCAGAAAGATGTAGGTGATGGTGCCCCCTCCCTCCCTCTCCCAGAGTGTCTGGACCGCGGGTCGGCCTCATGTTTGGTATCTGATGGCAGATGGAGGAGGCGGAGCTTCGCAGCTGGATCGACAAGCTTCAGGGGCGCCTGCAGTCATGCGGCCTGGACTCCCCTCAGCAGCTGCAGGTCGTCCTGGAGTCACTGGTGGTGAAGAAGCAGAATCTCTGTGAGATGCTGCAGTTCTGGAACAGCAGGTAGGAGCCGACAAGTTCAGTCCGATTGTTGAACCTGATCTGCAATGCAGCTAGCATGTCTGAAACGGCTTCATACGTCTTCACCTAGTGGAAGAAAATAAAATGTTCAATGTCTGTAAAGTTTAGTCTGACAGCTTCCAGATTAGGGTAAATCAGCAGCAGGTTCCGCTAATGCACGGGTGAAATAATTATTCAATTGAAATAATTTTGTTCAACCCATGACCAAAAGTTAAAAATGGATAAAAAAAAAAGGTCAGCAAAATGGAAATATCTATAGTTCTTGTATTAAGGTAACAATTCAGAGCCTGTTTTTGTGTTGGATCTCTCATGATATACAGATTTTATTTAAAAATTGGTTTATTGTTGCACAAGTAAGCTAAACTTAAAAAAACAAACTCATAATCTCATATTTGCATTTTTAATTTAATACATTTTGTGGCCTGCCAGTAGTTTAAATTTGCCAGTTTTGGCCCCCTGGGGGAGGAGTCTGAACACCACTGTCCTAATCAAAGGAGCCGATGGTCAGATCTACACAAAACATGGTTGTCTGTTGATCTGGAGCAGAAGTGTGTGTGCCTCCAGTCATTAACCAATCGAGGTGGAAAAACATCAGCAATCACAGTGGAAAAGCAATTGTTGGTAACATCACTATGGGAAGGGTTCAAAGGTCAAACCAGAGTGTAAACATTTCAAACAAATGCAACTCACTGACTGATCACCAAGCAGGGAAGATCTCAGCACTGACCTCAGAGAAGATGGGAACTCCAGGATTCTACACAGAGATGAAAAAGTGCAAATCATTTGGTGCATTTACCAGTATTCACTGGAGTGGAAATTTCAATTTCAAACAGTTCAATAAAAAATAAAACCAGTCTGACCTCAAACTGCACAGGCCTTATTCAGCCTGGGAACTGTTACAGATTCTGACTGCGCGCTAAGAAAAACACTGAAGCATCTTGTGCTTCATTAAAGCTCCTGCTGCTGGATGTGTTTTCTCTCCGGCAGACTCCAGGACCTGTTCCAGCAGGAGAAAGGCAGGAAGCGTCTGTCTGTCCCACCGAGTCCAGGCAGACTCCGACCCAACACCACTGACGACACCAAGGTGGGCGTCGCTGCTGTGCTCAGACAAAACTAGCTGCTTTAGCCATCAGGTCTGCTTAGCAGCACAGAAGTTTGTGCTGAGATGTAGAAATGCTGCTCATGCCTCCTCTGTGTCTTCTAACCTTGCAAAGCATCCAGTTTACTATAGTTTGACAAAAAGGCTGATTATTAAGGAATTAACCATTTTTTGTAGTTTTTCCTGACCGAGCTAGCTAGTTTTTATTTTGTTCTAATATTTCATATTGCTCCTCTCTGGTTCCTCACTTCCCTTCTAAACTGGACAGGAAGCATCTGAAATGAGACCATGTGTTATTCAGCTGACCGACCCTCATGAGCTTCCTGTCCATTGTGGGCAGCTGCGGTGTTTTGGCTGCTAATCCTCCATGTTTTTGTTTACAGAGCGCTCTGGACTCCTCCCCTCGGAACCCGTCCCCTGTGGTCCAGAATGGGGAGAAAGGTGGGTTCAAATAACCTCCACGTTCTTTGTCCTAATAAAAGGTTTCCTGCAGGTGTTGTTTTGTGTGAACCTGCTGTGTTTCTCTCATCAGAGGATCGCTACCTGTGCCCGTTGCCCTCAACCACCTCGTCCCTGCTGCCGTCACCTGGAGACCCCGGGGCTGATTCCACCACAACTGGACCCAGTTTCAGTGAACCGGACTCTGTCAGCATCCCAGAAGGTTCATAGATTCACTCTGACCTGTACATCTGCTTTATTATTTCTGCTTCTGCTCTTCATGTTTTGATTCTGTGGCCTTCCAGATGTGTTTGACGGCCACCTGCTGGGCTCCACTGACAGCCAGGTGAAGGAGAAATCCACCATGAAAGCCATCCTGGCCAACTTTCTGCCCGGCAACAGTTACAACCCTATCCCTATCCCATTGTAAGTGTCGGGTCAGAGTCGGTTCCGGACATCAATCTGTTTATATATCCACTGTGAACTTTGTATTTCTGCTATAAAAATGGACAAGAATGAGATTTGATCTCTTGTAAAATGTGCCGTTTTGAAATCAAAATGTGCCGTTTTAACCCTGCAGTTAATAGAAAAGTGCCTAATGAGACTATGTGTGTGTGTGTGTGTGTGTGTTACAGTGATCCAGATAAACATTACCTGATGTACGAACACGAGCGGGTGCCAATCGCTGTGTGTGAGCGTGAGCCGAGCTCCATCATCGCCTTCGCTCTCAGGTGACCTTTCACCCATTTTACCCTTTGATTGCTTCACCTCAGGGTTGCTGACCTGCTGTTTGGTTCTGTTGTCCTCCAGCTGCAAAGAGTACAAAACGGCGCTGGACGACCTGTCCAAGTCATCCAGCGCAGCCGGAGACGACGCTCAGCAGCCTGTCAGGTACTCGGCTTTCATGTTATGTGAACGGCTTCAGCACCGGGGGTCAAACACAAGGCCCGTGGGCCAAATGTGACCCGCTGTAGCTTTTTATATGGCCCTCTAAACTCCAAATTACATGAATAAGTCCCTCCAGCTTTTCAAATAATCTGCGAAACTGACTCAAAGTTCACACAAAATCTACAGATTCCCACATTTTTCTCTGATTTTTTTATTTATTTATTTTATTGCTAATTTTTCTCAAAATTGGCCAGAAACATTGAGTTTAAAAGACTACTGCCTCAGCCTTACTTGATGTCGAGTTGAATCCCCATATTGTGTTCGATATGGAGATTCATAAAAAGTCACATTTAACATCATTCATTAGCACAAATATCATAAAACGTCCTTAAAAATTTTCTAAATTAGTGCCACAAAAACAATCGCAAAATCTCATTCCGGTGGCAACAAACTGCCTGAAATAGTTTGTCAGGTAGTTCTGAGACTAAATGACATTTACCGTATTTTCCGCACTATAAGGCGGACCGGATTATAAGGCGCACTGTCGGCTTTTGAGGAAATTGAAGGTTTTTAGGTGCGCCTTATAGTGCGGAAAATACGGTATTCATTAGTCTAAATGACTAAATGTCGTCGTGTCTCAGAACGCCGAGTCAGCAGGTCTGACCTCTGGTTCCTCTGGCTGTGTGCAGTGCAGAGAGTCGGGTGAAGAGCAGCCCTGCGAGGCCCAGCGATTCTCTGGCGGCGCAGCAGAGTCGCAGCAGCGCCGACGGCGAGCCTCTCAGTACGGATCCACACGTTACAACGAAACAAAAGCAGCATTTCACTGCAGACTGACGGATGCAAAATTCTTTAAGCTTTCTGTTTTTTCCCCATTTTCAGAGGATGCTGATTCAGCAGATAAGCAGAAGAAACAGACGGTGAACCCACACATCGAGCTCCGTGAGTCTCTGAACTTTCTGTAGGACAAACAGAATCAAATATCAAGCTGCTGCTTTTATGAATTTGCTGGATTTGAAATGCATTCTTGGATAAATTTAAGAAAAGTAAAAACAGATGGTAAGCTGTAAGCTTTGTGTTTTTTTTTATATATAAAGACATGAGCATTAGACCCTGTGGAACTCCATAAATTAATAAATATTAGATCATAACTGGAATCTGTCAGAGAAATATGATGTAAATCAGCAAAGTGCTGCTCATCAGCTGAATGAAGTCTAACAGGCGTAGATGCTGTGAGAACATCATTTCTCTGGGCTCAGATCACACATCCTGTTAGATCTTAACATTTGTCATTTCCTGCTCAGAGTTCTCAGACGCCAACGCCAAGTTCTACTGTCGGATCTACTACGCCGAGGAGTTCCACAGGATGCGTGAGGAGATCATGGAGAGCAGCGAGGAGGACTTTGTCCGCTCGCTGTCCCACTGTGTGAACTGGCAGGCCCGGGGAGGGAAGTCCGGAGCCGTCTTCTACGCCACTGAAGGTTAGACAGGAAATCTCTGGAAGGCTGCTCCATCTGCTTAAGTCTTTGGTTTAAAATTCAAACTCCCGTCGCCTTGTCTCCTCCAGACGACCGCTTCATCCTGAAGCAGATGCCCCGGCTGGAGGTCCAGTCCTTCCTGGACTTTGCTCCGCACTACTTCACCTACATCACTGGAGCTGTGCAGCAGAAGGTACGCCAGCAGCTCCCGTCTCCGTTTGTCAGCTCGAAGCGGTTCAACGTTTAACCAGGTTTGGTCCGCAGCGGCCGACTGTGCTGGCCAAGATCCTGGGAGTTTACCGGATCGGATACAAGAACTCCCAGAACAACGCCGAGAAGAAACTGGACCTGCTGGTCATGGAGAACCTCTTCTACGGCCGCAAAATGGCTCAGGTGGGTCAGCTCACAGCTGGGTTGTGTTCTGAGTACTGCTGAACGTACGGGGCCCCTAAAGGGACATTAAAGTAAAAAATAAAGACCATCTTGTGTGCACCAGGTAGTGTGTGGTGTGGAGCCTCCTAGGGGACATGGTGGGAGGTTTTTTTGTTTTGTTTTTGCGGCATAACTGAATACTGAAAGACTTTCTTATGGTGGCCACCATACTTCCTGCTGTTATATAAGGTTCTCATAAGGTTTTTCCGTGTATGTTAGTAATGTTAATATCTTACAGACAATGTGTTTATATTTTTTAGCTCTTTGATGCAAAAAACTGATTGAAAATCGATTTATTCACTACATGTTCATGTCCGTCTGTGTAAGGCTGCGATGGAACTGCACATGAAAACGGCCCTTTATTACCAACACAGAGACACAATCAAAACTATCAAATTACTTTATTACCCTATGATAATAACTCAGAAATAGTCCAAGTCATTTGGATGTACTTTTTCTTTCTTTCCTACATATAGAAAGTTTTGGTTTATGTCTTAAAGGGGATGGAAAGCCCATGTTTGATCTATTTTGCTTTTACATTTTGCAAATAGGATTGTGGTGCATTTCTACCCCAAAGAAAAAGATATAAACCTTCAGATATCTCACAAATGAAATACTAACATACATGGAAAAACCTTATAGCAGAAAGTATGGTGGCCACCGTAAGAAAGACTTCCAGTCTTGCAAGGAAACGCAAAATACATTTTCCCCCCACATCCTCTAGGGGGCTCCGTAGTCTGGTGTGTGTGAGAGAGTACTTTTTTTTTTTTCTTCAGTGTCCCTTCAGCCCTCTATATGAAATTGCTGACCGCTGAGGTTTCCTGTAGGTGTTCGACCTGAAAGGCTCTCTGAGGAATCGGAACGTGAAGACAGACTCCGGGAAGGAGAGCTGCGAGGTGGTTCTGCTGGACGAGAACCTCCTGAAACTGATCCATGACAACCCGCTCTACATCCGCTCCCACTGCAAGGCCATCCTGAGGGCGGCCATCCACAGCGACGCCTACTTCCTGTCCAGCCACCTCATCATCGATTACTCCCTGCTGGTGGGGCGGGACGACGCCACTGATCAGCTGGTGGTGGGGATCATAGGTGAGGGGAGAGGGGGGTGGAGGCCTCTGTGTGGTGGGTCAGAAGCTGACGGTGCTTCCTCTGCCGTCTGCTCCAGATTACATCAGGACGTTTACCTGGGACAAGAAACTGGAGATGGTCGTCAAATCCACTGGAATTCTGGGAGGCCAAGGTACGTCATCAGGCAGATCTCATGGGGCGCCGTTTGTAGTTAGTTAAAACTTAACGGTAATAATTTGGGTTATTTAGAAGTAAAAGACTTTGTTTGAAAAGGAATGATGTACAGCTCAAACATAAAAGTAATCATTTGATGCGCTGCACCAGATTACAGCACAAGCCTAACGGGGAAAAATGAGGCTTCATTCTTCAAAGTTGTGTTCATCTGGTGTCACAGTAGCAAAATATTAGAATTTTATTTATTTCATAAAGGAGACAATTCATCATCATTAGCCAAATTTAGCCAGATAGGCTAACTTGAATCTGTAGTTTCCTAGCAGGTTGATAGGAAGAATTAAAAAAACTAAATTACAATTGGCATGCATAACATTCATGACCTGTGATTTAACAGATTTCAGTGTATTGCGTAACTTAAAGTAAATATTTATCAGAAGAATAAGTGACACTCGTAAGAAAAAACACGTATAACTTTAGTTCATTTAAAACATTCAAGACGGTAAGCATGGCTAAAATGACTTTGTGAAACAATAAAGCAATAGTCTGAAACCCAAAGAGAAAATGACAACGGATTGAAATAACTTTACCTAAATGGTATTTTACAGTCTCACACTTACTGCTCCTGTAGTTTAGTTTAACTGCAATTAGTTTGCAAAAGGAAAAGTCTTTTAGCAGCGGTGGAACCAAACTGTGACAGACCTCATATACAATATGAATGTCTGGATAAATTTAGCTAGCTTATTTAATTAGCTAGCCAAATGTTTAGTTAATATTTAGCTTGCTAGATAGAAATATTTAGCTTGATTCCAAGCTAAATATTTAGTTCATAAACTAAATGTATAATAAAATAAACGGAGGTTTAGTACAGCATCAGTACTTTAAGATTTTAAGGCAAAAAAAAAAAAACGTGTTTGAAACATGATGGGTCTAATCTGTTCCGTTTCTTCTGAGCAAAGTTCTTGGATGTTCTTGGTGAGCTTCTGGATTTGCTCTGCAGGGAAGATGCCCACCGTGGTTTCTCCAGAGCTGTACAGGGCTCGCTTCTGCGAGGCCATGGATAAATACTTTCTGATGGTGCCGGACCACTGGACCGGCCTGGGGATCAACTGCTGAGCCAGACCTGACCCACTGTGCATAGACACCCAGCAGTCCACTCCTGGCTCGCCATCATTCCACTGCATTCATTCTGCCTTGCTGGACGCGCTGCAGCTCTCTGGACCCCCGGTGCTGCAGAGAGGTTCTGGTTTTCTGCTTGGTTCCATTTACTGAGTGGACCTTCAGAAAGATTCAGCTGAACAAACCGCTTCCTGTAATTTAATGTTTGTATTTGTACAGAGATTATGTGACTATTAAAGATTATTAACACTACAGACTGTTGCATTTCATTCATTCATGTAACGTCTAACTCAAGAGTTGGTCTGTATTCATTAAATACTCCCCTCATCTTCAGAGCTCCAATCTCCCAGAAACTGTTGTGAACTTGAACGCATCCTGTGATGCATCAGCTGTTCTTGTTTGTGGCAGCATCACGCTGCAGGTGTTTCTCTTCATCAGGCAGGGAAGCTGATCAAACTCAATAGATGGATGAAGTGAAACATGGAGGCTGCAGTAGCCTTGGGGAGTGGCACACCGAGGAGCCCGTACCACCTGCAGAACCTCATTACTCCAGTCAACACGACAGGCCTGAGGTCATCTCAAGGACCGCATTGCTCCAGGTCACTGAGGTCACATGGTGAGGGAACGACTGGGGAACCTGAATCCTTTAAAAGCCTCATTCCACAGCAGACGGAGAGTCGACTTCATCGAGCTGTAACTGATGCTCAGGGTGACAACAGATGTTTAAATGCTGACATTTTTCTACCAGCGTACCCATCACCCCTACTGTTGCTGTTTTTTTTTTTATTCGATACTTTAATGGAGATGAAGAAACCACCACTGCTTGACTCGACTTCAATATTCATGAAGTAATATTGTAGAGTGAATTTTTTAAGTTTCCCATCGGTCTGCTCTCACTCCTGGTGAATTGCCTTTAAATTTTTGAATGGATTTTGCTCAGTAATCCTCTGAAGTCACCCAGGTGGCTGGTGCTTCTTTTCCTACCCACTTTTTCCATCCACTCAACCATCCATTGATATGATTGAATACAGAAAACCCAGCTTCTATAACCATAACGTTTTTTTTTAATATATAATCTTAATTTTCTAAGACGCTGAATTGTGGGCTTTCATTCTCATTAATGTAAAAAAAAAAAAATGGTTTGAATTATGCCCCATTTCTGCAACGCAAACCTGAAAGAATTGAAGTGAATGTGTGTAAAAACTCGACATGAAGCAGTCCTTTGACTTTTTCCTCCTTTATTTGAAATGCATCAGCAGGTTTCACACCAGCAGGAGCAGCAGCAGCAGGCCGTTCTGCCTCGTGTCCTCAAACGAGACGCCCGACAGTTTAGAACTGTCTGTCGGTGTTGGCAGTCACCTGAACGCACCACTGCTTGTGCCAGGTGTGTGTTTTCCTTTCAGTCCATCAGAAGCTCTTCTCAGAGGAAGTCCGCTGTCCGACATCAGAGCAGGGCTGACAGAAAACCTTCTAAACCCTGGAAATAAATAACTCATAAAGAAAATTGCACATAAAGGGTTTAAACTGGGGCAGTAAGTCGACGTTTTTGGCTCCTGTGCTCTTGTTTTGGTGGTGTTGGTGTCATGCAGGATCATTCTGAAGCAGGGTCAGCTGTGTGCAGCAGTAAGATTAAAGAACGGAAAACCTTCATCTGAACCGTCCATGGAACAACCCGGAACGTTTTCTCCTGACTTTCAGCTCAGTGGGATTTCTGGCACCAGGCTTTTTTTTTTGTTTTTTGTTTACCAAACGAAGGGAACTAGGTGTGACTAAACCGACAGAACAGAGGGATGTGGATCAGTACGGGGTCACAGTGTCACTGAGGATCCCTAACCCGGAGCAGAACCTCCGGGTCTGATCCAAATGCCTCCCTTAAAACAAGGCAGCTCGGTTTAAAGTGTTCAGCTATTTCTCAACAATATCCAATAAATAAGATTCACCTTTTGTGTAAATGACTAAAGATGTCAGAAGTTTTTTTGAGTTTTGGTCTAAAAGAGTTGAATTCTGTTGGGTTATGGTCTTTTAAACAGCTTCTCAAAATAAATTATTCCCCTTAAAAAAAAATTTGTTTAATTTTTCAGTAGTTTTGTTTTCTGGGGGATTTTAAATTATTGTGCCATATTTTCCTCAGTTCATTGGACAATCAGGGCTTTTTTTTCAATGAATAATATATAGAAAAATATATAAAATGCATATTTTATATATTTTTAGGCCACAATAGCGCCCTCTTGTGGCTCCAGAGTTATACCTCCAGTCAGCGTTTTACTGTCATCTCCAGGCCTGTTTTCAGGGTCAGACGTGTTTATCGTCGACTTCCTGTCCTGACGATGGAGTAACGCAAACAGAGCCGTTTCCCTGGAAACGGTTCAGGATCAGGGTTAGAAACAAGGAAGTTGCCTTTGAGCCACACTTGAGATTCGTGTGACCCTGCAGCCTAACACAGACCATCACTCCATAAAGGTCACAGTCACTTAAAGGTGATGCTCAGCTGGTTCAGGCCTCCAAAGGGGCGTGTCCTCAGCTGGTATGTGATGATTCCACACTCCTGCCAGCAGAGAGAGCCGTTTGTTTCCAGGCACTTGTTCCCAGGGCATTTCTAGAGCTGCTACACACTAAAACTAACCAAATAGTGATGGATCAGTGGAACAGAAAACTGTCACCAGGGGGAGCTGGTGGTGGAGCTCAGTCAGAGTTGGACTGTGGTGGTAGAGGCGCTGGCACCAGTTCACATCTTTCTGGCAGATGTTGAACCTCTGGCTGCCTGCTTGCTCTGCCACTCACTGCAATCTGCCTCTTGCTGTTGGTTTGGGTAACTGCAGCCTGTCTGGGGTGAATCCGGCCTCCCAGCTTGGAACAGGCTCCGCCCCACTCAGAGGGAAGGGAAGACATAAGAACTGGTGCAACACTACCAAATGACACAGGGGTAAAGTGGCTGACCTTACCGGCAGATTTTCTAACTCGCGTAAAAAAAAGAAAGAAAATAAAAAGTGTTCTGTACATTTCAACATTTGGACCAATCCCAGCCTGTCCCCGGGCCAGAACCCTGGAATCTTCTGGAAACCAGGATGTGGTTGACATCAACAGGCACCTTGCAAAAGTTTTCACACCCTTTGAACTGCTTCATATTGTGCACATTACAAAAACACGCTTGAGATGGTCACATTGGACTTAACACAAGTGAATGCATAAATGAGAAGTAGAAGGATAAGTCAGTCCTGCACATCTTCCTGAAGACATAATGCAACATGGTGTAGGCAGCATCATGCTGTGGGGTTGTTTTTCCCCAGTAGGATCAGTCAATGGGCTGGGATAGACAGACTGAGCAAATATGAAGGAAAATGCAGGAAGAAGGTGGAGAACATTACTGAATTAATCAAAATGTAATTCTACAACGTACTGACCCGGTTTATTCGGAAACAATACTGAAAACCATGTTTTCCTTCCATTTCACATTTATGCACTACTGTGTCTTGATCTGCCACAATAAATCCTAATGAACATGCTGCAGTGTGTTACAGAAGATGGAGTATTGAGGCCATGCCAAGGAAATAATTAAAAAATGTAATTACAAGAAAAGATTTACGAGAATAATGCTCAAAGTTGTAGTATTAAGAGAATAAACATATATTATAACTTTATTCTTGTAATTTAATTTTTTTTTTTATTTTAGTAGTAAGGCCCTAATACTCTGTTGAAGTTACATGACAAAACAGTGAAAAAGTTCAAAGGGTGTGAACAAACACAAACCCTCTGATGGTGGGAAACCGATCCAGGTTTGGGAGGAAGGAACTGTCAGGGCTCAGTTTCACCAACCAGCAGATCAGCCGAAACGCGGTTTGATCAAATGAAAGTGGGAGCCTGGTGAAGCAGGTGCTCGTAGAAAACAGTCACATGTCCAGTCACACTCATTCTCCTCTTCCACTTCTTAAAATTCAAAATAATTATTACAATATTTTTCCAGTATTAAATAATTTGATATAAAAAACACGCAAAAAAAAAACAAAAAACAAAACAGGGTGGAAGAAATGGCAATGCTCCCTCTAGGATTGCCCCTCCCCTACACACACACACTTCCCCCCTCACCTCTCACAATATACACTTCTATACACATCATCATCATCGACCTTCCTCCTCCGTGGTTCTTTCCCCTGACTCCTCGGTTCATGCAGTACCTGGTACATCGCAGCTAAACGTCACTTCAAGTCTTTCATATGTTTCAATGCAAAGCTGCAGATGTGAAAAAAAGCTGGAGGGGTGATTTTCTGTCTTGCTAACTATATACATATACATATTTATATATTTAAATTGTTACTCATGTTGGATTAAACATGTAACGATGGGAATAATGAGGATTAATCTGAGATTAGGAGTAGCTTCGCCACTTGCTTGGAATCCAAAGGAGACCGAAAAGAGACGGGTGTTTTTCCTCTCCGCAGGAACAACGGGACCTGATTGGTCAATGAGCTACAGTCAGAGTCACCGCCTCCTACCACTCACTGGTCAGTTTGGTGCTTTGGTCCCGTTTAGGAGGGGCGGGAGGCGGGCCTCGCCGCAGCGTTGCATAGCCTGAGATGTTGCCATGTTTGGCTGATTGGGAGCGCCCGTGGTGCCGCGACAGGGTGTGGGAGTGTCCCCGGACCCCATGCTGATGTTGTTGTGGCAGGAGCTCTGGGGGGGGAGGCGGCAGGAGCGCCATGTCGTCCATTGTGCCCACGGGCTCCATCTTGGAGGAGGGGATCAGGTGGGAGGAGGTGAGCGAGCCGTGGCGTGACACTGACTTCCTCTTCAGCGTGCGGTTCAGGTCCTCCAGGAAGTGAGGTTTGAAGGCCAGAGAGGCAGGCCCTGCTGACTTTGGGGAGGTAGGGGGGATGGGGGAGGAGGAGGAGGAGGAGTAGGACGAGAGGGAGGGGGGTGGGGTTTGGGACAGTGGTGGAGGCGAGAGAGGCAGTGACATGGTGGTGTCGTACTGAGCCGTGTTGCTACTGCGCCGGTTCATCGCCGGAGGAGGCACTGCCCCCTTTTTCAGTGAGCCTTGCTTCCATGATGACGAGGAGAAAGAGGATGTTGCCGACTGTGGAGCAGGCTGCATCTGAGGCTGGGGGTTCACAACAGCGACCTTGGGAGGGTGATGGAACTCGGAGGGGTGAGGCGGGGGAGGGAAGAGTTCCGATTCGGTCGGCGGGGGAGGGAAAAAGTCGGCTGATGAGTCCAGGTGAGGATGCTGGGAGGGAGGAGGCGGGGGAGGAGGCGAAGGGAAGTCAGGCTGATGCTGCTGGCCGCTCTGCAGGCCCTGGATGACCAGAGGCAGGTTGGCCAGGTTCAGCTTCCCCGGCTTGGGGAGCGGCGCCGGAAGGGAGGCGGAGTCTTTGGAAGGAGATCCCGTTGCTGAGGAGGAGCTCGACGATGTTCCCGTCTGGGGGGCCTGGCCAAATTTACTCAACAGACTCTCCACCTTCTTGGGCCGCTCCTCCTGAGGGTCTTTCATGGAGGAGGCCCTCTGTGGGGTTGGGGGAGGCCCACGCTTGGTGGACCCCGTAGAGGAGGTCGAGGGAGACTTCTTGATGGGGGAGCCCGACTTGGAGGAGGAAGAGGGCGGAGGAGGAAAGTCTCCTAAGGAGCTGTCAGGGGGTGGCGGAGGGAACTCAGGTGACTGTGGCACTGCGGCGCCCCCGATTTGCCACTTTGGTTTGGCCTTGACTGCAGGAGGGGACTGGGGAGCGGAGCTGGAGGGGGGGAGGGGGGAAGTGTTTCCTGGGAACTGATTGACGATCTGTTTGACCAAAGAGGAGGTAGCCGCGGCGATGGAGACGGACGAGGAGGAGGAGGGAGAGATGGCCAGGTTCTTGGAGGAGAGGCTATGCTGCTTGGGCAGTGTGGGAGGGGGCTGATTTGGGGAGTGTCCCGTTGAGAAGCTCTGCTGCTTCCTGACAGGGCCGTGTCCATAAAATGGCTGGGTGGGGGACACCGGGGAGAGGGCGATGGGGAGGGAGGAAGGGCCAGACGGTTTTGGGGCGGTCAGAGGAGGGAATCCACCTGAAAAGGTTTTGGGAGGAGCGGGTGGGGGGGCATTGGGTGACAGAGGCCGGAGGACTTGTAGTGATGCTGGGGGGGAGAGTTCTGTGGGAGGTGGAGGGGGTGGGGGGGAACCGTCCTGCAGCGCTGCGGGGGTGAAGTCGTACACCATGTTGGGGAACTTCTGTGACAGGAACTGCTGCAGGCCTGAGTTGGAGAGCTGGGGGCAGGGGTTGGAGAGGGGCTCCGGAGGGGGAGGAGGGGGCAGCCCGTTGGCATCCAGGCCCTCTGGAGGAGAGGGTGGGAGGCTGTGCGGCTCCAGTGCCTCCTCCTCTGGCAGAGGTGGTGGCGGGAGACAGTTGGGGCTTGGCAGACCGAACTTTAGGGCAGCCATGGCCGAGCCGGGGGCCGGTGCCACAGGTGGTGGAGGAGGAGGGGGCGACGGCGGGGAGGTGCCGTAAGAAGCTGGGAGGGTATTGTAATTCTGCAAGGGAAGGGGAGTGGTACCAGCACCGGCCGCCTGCTGCGTTCTAGCCTGGTTTTGGCTCTGCAGGCGAGCCAGAGTGCTGTACTTCACGTAGGAGGAAGGAGGTACCCCCTGGTGGCCCATGCTACCCACGGCGGGTGGAGGGGGGGGAGGAGGCGAGGGCGGGGATGGAGAGGAGGAGGAGTCCTCGGACGGGACGAGCCCATCGGTGTAGCTGCTCCGGGAAGGTGGAGTCTGAGGCTGGGGGGAGAGGCTGGGGATCTGGACAGGGATGGGCCTACTGATGGGGTCCATCTTCATCATCTGTGGGCAGAGGAAGAGAATTGGTGAGGGAGGTGGAAGACAATAAAAAATACGTTTTGCTAAAAACAAATGAGATGCAAGAAATCCGACATCAAACCAAACAGAGGAGAACGAGATTCGGTTAAAGGTAATTTTATTAACATAGCACATTTTTAGCAACAAGGCAATTCAAAGTGCCTTGCTTATAATTAAATGTTATAAGCAGTTAATAATTGTCCTGTCTTCATTCAGCAGAAATCCAGATTAGTGTATCCTTCAAGACACGAGTTAAAGTCAAGGCCTGGGGGGAGTCCATTGCATTTTTCAGTAAAAAATGGTGAAAACCATGGTTCAAGTGAAGCTAACTCCCACCTGCAGGTGGCAGTGTTTCTTACTTCTGCTACACTGCTAGCTTAGCTGTACTTAATGTCAAGTTATAGTCTGGGTGGGATTAATGAGGCAATTAACAAGTCACATTTATTGTCATACATAAGCACAAATATTTCAAAATTCCTTGCAATGCTTTCTAAATTAGCACCGCAAAAGCTGTGATTTTGACTGCAAAAAATAAATAAAAATTACAAAGTGAAAAGATGTGCAGTACTCATTGAATGCAGACAGCTTTTTTTAAATGTATATTATAACAATCCTGTGAGACTGTCCATGATCCTAATATGGCCCAAAATCAAAATGAGTTTGACCTCTTTCTGCAGGTCTAGAGACAGACTTCTACTGATAACGTCTGCTCTCTCTGTTCTTCATTTACCTTTAAAATTGTAGAATTTTCTTATGAAAATTCTACAAAAATAAGACTGTTTTTTCTTTTCATTAAAAATATTGCATGTTTAGTTTATTTGCGTAACAATTCAAAGTTTTAAAAATTGCAATAGCATTTTTGTGGGTATTAATTAGAACTCATTTTTCAACACTTGGATGTGGAAAAAGTTTGGACAACCCTGATTTAAGAGACAGGAGATGTTCTGAAAACAGATCCTGTTTCAGCAAGAGGAGCCGTAAAGAACAACAAGCTAATACAGGAAGTGAGCAGAGGACATGCTGAGCTCTGTTCAGCTGGGCCATCACTTCCCCGGCCCCATCCCAAGCACATCCTGCCATCAAACAAACGTCTGGCGTGGAAAACGGCCAACTGCTGACGTTTCCTGAGAACAGATCTGATGTTTCACTGAAGCATCTGGAAGTAGAGAAGCCATGCAGCAACACGCTCATTATCCATGTGGGAATGCAGTGAGGCCGGCGCGCTGAGCTGGCTTTTGTCCCATAATGCATCTGTTCAGCTGGGATCTGATGCTCAGCTTTGTAATATGGGAATTCTGACAGCAAAACATTTTTCGCTATACACTCTGCATATACTCTGCAAATATTCTTAATAAAGTATTTGTAAATAGTGTCTCTTTATTTCTGCCTCTTCCTTTTATTTGCAGATTTCCCATCATTCCCAGTGTGTCTTCACTTCAAACACAAATGCCAAACAGACAGGCTGTTAAAGACTTCACATGCTTGTTACATCACTTCCTGTCTAACCTCCACTGCCTCCTCCTCCCCCCACACAGAGAGGAACCATCATTCGTCCTTTCACCTTTAAACGCTGATAGAAAAGCAGAACGGAATTGTGGGAACAGAATAAAAACGATTGATTGATTTTGTGTGTGTGTGTGTGTGTGTGTGTGTGTGTGTGTGTTCACACCTCTCCTTGCGTTCCTCTCCTCCAGGCATCAGAGAAGATGGAGCTGACCACACTCTGGGAGCGGGTGTGCCCGGATGACGCCAGCTCGGACACGCCGCTGTCTGATTGGCTGGAGTGGTTGGACTGCGACTCTGCAGGGTTCAGCAGGAGGTCAGAGGTTGAGTCGACAGCAGCAGCGCTATGAGGTCACGATGCTCAGCGTGGTTTACTGGGACTAAACCACCAGTTTCAAACTGCATTCCTCAAGGACCGGACTGCTGCCACTTTTACAGGCTTGACTCAAACGACTACTCTGCCTCATCAACATGCAGTCAGGCTCCACAGAGCTCTGCTAACAAGCTGACGTTGGACCCAGGTGTGCTGAAGCACACCGACACCTGAAGTAGCAGGACAGCGACTGAGGACTGGAGTTTGAGACTGAAGGATCTGAAACAGACCTGGGAGGCTGGATGAGCTGGAGCCGGACTTGATGGAAGAAGAAGAGAGGGAAGACCAATCGTAGGCGGCCTCTGTCCTCCTCATGGCTTCCTGGAAGTTGATGTACAGCTGCTTCCCGTACTGACAAACACACACACGCAAATAGACGTACAGCTTAGAGCCGCCCCACACTCCTGTCCAATGCTGCTTCAGTTCACTGAGGCCTGTGGATGTTTCTTCTGCAGGTTTTTTATGCCCTGCTGAGATGTGGACTTTGACTAGGCTGTTGGAGCTGCTTGAGTTTTTTTGTTTTCAGCCATTCCAGAATTGAATGGATGTGAAAGGAGAAAGGTCTGACCGAGTGAACTGGGCCCAGTAAAAACAGTTACCTCATATAATTTAGCTATAAGGTCAACTTGTTGCTAGGTAACAGGCGGATGGCTTCCCAGGTGACCGTCGTCTCCAGTCTGTAAGCTAGCTTAGAGACGCAGCACATAGATGTTGCATCTGTAATCTAATTAGTACCTTTGCAATGCGAATACTGTTGATCCATTGTTGGAGAGTTCTGATGTCATCACAGCACAGGTACTTTATATACTGAGACTTCTTCTGGATCTGGGGGTGCTAAACACACACATAAAATTTCAAATGTCCAGCTGTGTGTAATTACATGTGGTTCATTTAGTGATAAAGTTCCTAATATAAATTTAAGTAATAATACAATTCATTGAACAGGTCTGTATGGAGTGTAAAGACAGTTTCTGGCCAGTAGGTGGCAGCTGTAGACCATGACTTGAACATTTTACCTTCAGCACCATGCAGAAGTCAGTAGGAGCCTTGTACTTGCTCTTGTAGTCATGACCCAGGTAAACATTGACGTGATCCAGCTGGAGGAAACACACCAGGTCCCTGGACGTCTGGAAACAGGCCAAACAGAGAGCTTCAGCTTTACTACAAACACACACACAGATGGTCCCTCCACCCGGCCTCCGTCCGTCACACACCTTGGCCTTGCCCTTTGGGACGTAGTAGATCCCAGACGCTCTGAGCAGAAAGTAGCGTTTCTTCCATGACTTTTTGCCATCCTCTTTCAGCCACAGCACTCCCTCCATCTCAGGGACAGACACCGAACTGCCTCCGAAGCACTCCTGGGAAGCAAATCGAAACTTTTCCTGTCAGTTCTCCCGTTTCTGCATAAAGATTTTCAGGTGAGAAAACATGGGAGTGTCTCCAAAGAAGGCCGAACTAACCCACCTCTAGCAGAGCTTCTTTGTTCCTCTCTGCCATCTCGCACGTCTCCTTCCGCCCCAGTAAGTAGTTCTGCAGCAGAAGGGAAGCATGTGAGAAAAGAGGAGCAGGTTCCCAGGTGCGGGCAGATGTGTGTGTTCTGTTTACCTGTGGGTTTTTGAACAGGGCGTACTTCTCGATGCGCTCGGTGAACATGAGGCGGTTCTGGCTGTCTCTGGTCCAGTTCAGCAGGTTCTCCACCAGGTTCTCGTGATCCTCGAAGATCCGTTCTGCAGACAGGGAGACGCATCAAGTCGTGAAAATCAGAAAAAAAGATTGTTACGAGATTAGCATCAAATAGACTATGGCTAAAAAAAAAAATACATAGTGTGGTCAGCTTGTTCACACACACGGAGGGTGTGTGTGTGAACAGGTCTCCTTGTCTTTATATTCACCAGAACTCCATAACCACTTCCTGCCTTTACTGCTCTACACACAAACAACTTCAGCAAACAACATGACAAGTCACGGATAAAGGATAAAAAAAAGTCTGGACTTTTTTGTCATCCTAATCAGACACCATGGAATAGGATGAAACAACAGAAGTGCAAAAAATATTTATTTTAAGTTAATTATTTTTTATATCTTTTTACAACTTTATAGTTGGTGTTTAGATTTTTCTAATAATGTCTTCCAATAACGTAATTACCTAGTCATATTTTCAAAATTCCCTGTGAAGAGGTGCAACCACAAATTTCCTGGTTCATCTTTCTTGACCTTCACACACATTTATGGAGGGAACTAACAGCAAACAAAAACTACGAAACTGGATCAAATGAGAGCTTTATGTCAGCTTTGTTCAACAGGAACAAAGAATGTATCTTGCTCTATGTTGATCTGAATCACTCACATCACCAATGCTAACCTAGCTAGCCACAGTTTTTTTTAGACAGCACATCGCTAACAAATCAAACCAGGCCAAAGCCATGAAGTCTACAGCAGCAGACACGTGACCCCAGTTCAAAAAAACTTTAAAGAGGCAGAACCACATAGCAACAATCCCTCATCAGCTTTATAAAAGAAGCTAACGGCTTCATGGCTTTACCGAAGCTTCTGCTGCCGACCGAACTAATGATGCTAATGCTAATCCACGAACCTGAATCCATTAGTCAGCAAAGGTGTGTTTACTTATTCTCACACAGATGGTTCTTATTTGTTCAGGGTCGTATCCTGTTACTTCATTCACAGCAGAATAAGGTAAAAATAAAATAAAAAGAAACATTTTTCTTTCCTTTTTTTGAGAAATGTACCAAACTGGAACTACGTAGGCTGCAAGTACAAAGTAACACTTTATAGTGTTTCATTCTAAAGTGTTAATTTAGGAACAAAGTATTTGCAAGGCAACAATGTTGGAAAGAAATAACTTCTGTAAAATAATCATATTTTTTCCCACATCCAACACATCATGATTTGAGTCAGGTTTTAGGCCCAAAACAATCCAACAAAAAAGGTTTTAAATAGGCATTTCATGACAACATATGAGGATTTTAGAACCGACGCTGATTTATGATATAGACCAAAAACAAATCAATGAGAGCCAGAATCCTTAAGGACCAAGGCTGGCCAGACAAGAGTCATGAATCTGAAGGCAGACAAAATGAGAAGCATGAAACGGTGCTGGTTGTTATACCACTAAGTCTGTCCAGGTTCTGGTTGTTTTGCTCCAGACAAGTCCTGAACAAAAACAAGGACATTTCACACTGACCACGAACGAGTCACTTTGTATCCACCTGGGGAATGTTTCAAACCAAACAGAGGACTTAAAGTCATGTTCTACAGTGCACTAATAATCTGCCAAAAGAAAAGACTCCAAAAAATAATATCTAACATCACAACGACACATTACTGAGCTAGTGGCTGGATCACATTGCCAAGGTTAACACTACAACAGGGGAACAACCATAAGCTAATGGAAATCGAGCACAATACAAAAGTTTGAACATACAGTACACAATTAAGCAGATCATAATGGTAATTGTAATTATGAGATTTTATCTCCATAATTTATGAAAATGCCATAGGAAACAACTGAGAGTGATTTGCAGATATGAAATGGAATTCTATTGGGCAAAACAAATTGGAAATGAGGAATTTGACCTGGAACTACATGAAGCATATCTGCTGATTTACTGTTTTATATCCTCAGCTTTTTCTGGCTTTGCAAAGACAACACTGAAACTTAACATATATAACTTAATGTTGACATGCACAATTAAAAAGAAGAGAACCGCTGCTCTTATTTCCTGCAGGGGGAAAAAAAAAATTACAGATCAAAGGTCATGATCTAACAGGAAACCAGTTTAATGCCAGGCGTCCAAAAGCCGCCAACTCCAGATCCAGCTGATTCCCTTCACTACCACTTACCACGAGTTAAAAAGATGAACTACTCAGCCTTCATTCTGTGTACACAAATGCTTTTAATAATAAATGATTGTGACAATACTATAAATTTGATGGTACTGAAGGATCCCAGTTTTCGTCTGTAGCAGCTGGATCAAACTCATCTGTGTGAACATTCAGTCACTGATCAGGCGACTGTGTCTGTGTGGAGGTGTGCACTCACCCATCTGCAGCTCTGTGATGGTTTCCACCAGGGACCAGTCTGGACTGTAACCACAGTGAGATTTATCCAGCAGACTGTCCAGAACCTGGAGAACAGGAGACACAGTCAGGTCCAGCCGTACTGACCCGAGGACTGACCTCAAAACAACTCCGGCTTCAGATTAGGCTTGGGACTGGCATTAATAAAGACACCATACGACTGTGAGAAAATATATTTAAAAAAAAAACATAAAATACAAAAAAATAAATAAATAGTCCCATCAGTAGACCTGGGATTAAAATATTTAAGGTTAGATACATGAATGTAAGACCTCTGCAGAAAAGCTTTTCATAGATGGGGATGAGGATTATGTCAATATGATGTCTTGGACAAAAAGCTCCATGTTCCCACAAAAGAAAAACATTTCCCCCTCCACTATGAAAAAATTAAAACAGCTATTCCTGACCTCAAAGTTTATATATATATATATATATAAAGAATCAGTGGTGGTTCTACTGGTGCAGGAGCAGAAGGTGTACCTGTCTGACCGTCTGTCTCTCGTCCACCATCATGGTCTTTGAGCTCTCATCTGACAGATGAACACGGATCACCAGCTGTGAAGAAGACAGGGGGCAGAGGAGGTCAGCCGGCATGTTCCCGCACAACAGAGGAGCAACGCGTCGCCCAGTCGGCTCTCAGAGCTCTGACTGGCGTCCAAGGCTTTATATCTCGGGTAAACCCAAGAAGAGGGAGCAGCTTTCAATGTGATTCTAACAAATCTTTGCTTTACTTTGATTGTTTGAGCCGAAAATGTGACCCAGAAAAAGAAGCAAATTGAGCCGAAGGCGGTCCGTTTCACCGAGCCCCGTCCTCTTATTCTGCAGCATTACCCTTTACTGAATCACATGCATGAGTGGAAGACTGCAGACTCTGCTGCAGCAAAGGGTTTCAGCAGGAATCCGACTGGAGGATGATTGAGTCAACCTCTAGTTAGCTAGCACAGCTAAGCACAGAGGCAATACTTCCAAGCCTTGATCCTGACGGAGACCCATTCCTGATTTGGATGTTAGAGTTGATCCCAGCTGGACCATAAGCCCAGATCTGGAAAGCTTCCTGAAATGTCCAAATTTTAAAGGGGAAGCATTATGTATTTCCCAGGTACATAGTGCCATTTCATAGCACAGTCAAATAACTATCCTGTCCTCCTGGACAGCCGTGGCGTCTCTCCTGTCCTTCTTGTCCAAAAGTTTGAACCTCATCATGAGTTGAATTACATGACACCAATTCACAACATGTCATCTCCAGACTCTGGCTTAATGTCAGCCTGTCTTATCGATTCTAAAATCAGGTGTGATTTTGTGTCTCCTCAGATAAAAGGCAATCAGGAAGTTCACGTTAAAAAAACCAAACAAAAAAAACATTAATCACAATTATTAAAGTCTGCTGGAACCTGGAGGATCCTGGGACATCAGGGAGTTCAACATCAGCAGGGACAAGCCAAACACTTTCTGGACACGGTCAGACGGGACCGGAAATGACTGAGCTTTTAGGCCACAGTGATAATGTCGGGACGGGACAAAGTGAGGCTTCAAACATGAGACTGGAAGTGAAACACACAGTATCCAGTGTGTATCCTGATCCAGCAACTGAAAACAGAAACATTGTATCAAATCTTGTTTTGAGTTGTGAGAATGAAGGAAACCTGGAGAAACTCACTGTCCTACATGACCACTTTCATCTCTGAGCAGAATCAATGCAACAGGTGATTTATTCCCAAAACACTCACACACACACTGAAGAGGCTGGAGTCCCTCTGTGTGTGTATAGTAAATCCAGGTTGTTAATCCAGTCTCTTTGGGATTTTACTTGCAGTGTTCATTATGTTGAGTGGCGTGTGTGTGTGTGTGTGTGTGTGTGTTGACTCCAGCTGTTATGACTAGAGCTTTTAAAAGTGCAGTAACACTAACCTGACCCAGAAACCCACTCCTCCCAACACATGCACACACCAACAGAATATAAATATACACAGTGTGTGTGTGTGTGTGGAGCTGACTCACCTTCTTCACCTGTGCCTCCTTGATCTTCTCCAAAGCCACGCGGATATTCTCCGCCTTTAACTTGGCAGCCTGCTCCTCCTACAAACACGCACACACACACACACAAATCACAGTTGAGAAAATGAAAACAAACTGCTGGAAGACCTGCTCTCCTACCTGGTTCCTCCAACAGGAGCTCATTTTAATAAAATCTCTCGTTTCTACGTCACATCAAATGAAAACCAAGTGAGGTTCGTTGATCGAGTTGCTATTTGTCTTTGGCAGCCGGCTGAGTGGCTACGCTTCGTCCTACAGGGATGTCGGCATGCGCCCAGCCTCCCCAACCCGGTGGAGGGAAATCCTGTAAAGGTTAGTCCCAGAACACGCGTGCACTGGCCAGAAAGAGCCAACTGTAAGGAAGCATCCCAAACGCCTCACTACCCGTTCCTCTCCTTCTGCCCCTGTTCACAATCACCATCTTCGCCGTCCTCTCCGTGTTTGCACGGGATTGAGATTGGATTAAAACGGCGGCTTCACCGCGATCCTGCTGAACGAGGATTATCCGAAGTGACGGCGCGTGGACCTCAGCCGGACAGCAGCACCTCCAGATCCTGCTCTGCTTCTATGGCAACCAGCCGATCTGTGATGGAAAACCGCCGGAGTTTGCCGACTCCCGTCCCATCACCTCCTCCCTGGTCAAGAGAGACGGAGGAGGAGACGGGAGGGAAGGAAGGTTGGCCGGGGTGGGGGGGAGGGGCAATGAGCTGTTTATCTGGAGCTGCCGTGCCCCTTACTCTTCCTCCTCCCCTCTTCCTCCCTGTCTTCAATTCTTCCAGCTGTCCCCCTCTTTGTCTTCTTACTTTCTCTGTCCAAATCAGCTCAGAGGACAAGCATGTGGCCAGCTGCCTGATGTCACATAAAACACACACCAACACACATCCTTGTACTTCTATAAAATGTTATGCCTAAATGCCTAACCCTTACTAACCCTAACCGTAACCAAAACTTAACTCACATCACACCTGACCACCTGACCATCACACCTGAACATTCAGCCTGACCAGTAGAACTGCAAAAAAGTGAGGACCAGGAAAACAAATAAATACTGTGAAACTGGTGCTTTATATGTAGCATATACAAGTACACACCTACACACACACAGCATCACAGAGATTTTGACTTCCACTCATTTCTAGAGCCTAACTTTTAGCCTGGCCCTAAAGCTCACCATTACCAGTACATGCCAAACAATAAACCTAAACTCAATGGACACTTTACTCCTAAACCTAACCCTGAGCCCCAAAACTGCACTTCTTCTTATGGGGTCCAGGCTTTTGGTCCCCACGACTCGATATGCATCAGGAAAAAGGACCTCACAATGTGTCAAACACAAGAACACATGCATACACATGCATACACACACACACACACACACACACACACACACACACACACCCACACACACACACACACACACACACACACACACACACACACACACACACACACACACACACTTAAGAGGATCTATACTGTGAACGAGCGAAAGGGCAGAATGAACTCAAGATGATGAGGAAGATGAGATTATCGGCCAATCTCCTTATCGACATCCTACTAAAAGAACACACACACGCAACCACACACACACATTAATATTTTGTTTACTTCCCAACAGAAGCCCAAACTGAACAGTATGGATCATTTCAGGTGGCACCAGGTGCACATCAAGCTTCCATAGAAACATAAATATTCCTACAGTCATGTTCAAAAAGAAACTGCTGCTGGAGTCAGTTCTTAATTGTTTCCAAAATAGAACGCAGCAAAAAAATAAAACAAAGAAACAAAAAAAGGTTTTTAACCCAGCCATAGAAAAACTAACATTATAACTCATAACTGTTGCTCAATATTATTCCATATCGCATGTTTTCCTAAGATCGTGCAGCTCTACTTTCAACTTTAGAGTCAACATGTTGCTGTGATAGAAAGCTATATATATGCATATATATACTGTATACATATAGTCCTGTTTGAAATAAAATTTGGTTTTGCACATCTTGGGTCATTGCTCTTCTGTTTACACAGCCAGCCATGGCTTCCATCTTCTCCAGCTGCATCTCACATATCCAAGCTGACCTACATTATGAAGCTAAAATTAGATTCTGTCCAATAAACATTCAGCTGCCTTTGAAGTCGGGAGGAATTTGTCCCTCTTCAGCTGCTGTAGGTTGAAACACAGTCGGCTGATGTGAATCACTGCAGAAGCATAAGTAGGGCAGCAGTGTGTGTGTGTGTGTGTGTGTGTGTGTGTGTGTGTGTGTGTGTGTGTGTGTGTGTGTGTGTGTGTGAGGACTGTAGTTGCTGCAGAGGCAGTGTTACACTGACACAGAAAGAGTGTGTTAAATGTGGAGCTACACACACACATGCACACAGCAGCACCCTGAAGTCTCTCTAATGAGAGCGGATAATTACACCGTCAGCCTAATCACGGCTGCAGGAATTAGACTGGCCCCGAAGCTCATAATCTGCCTGCAATCTCGAGGTCCATTGCAGCCCTTCCCTCCCCTCCCCCTTCTAATCTGGCACCATAAATTGAAACAAAATGATGTCTTTTTTTCCTCCTCTGCTTTGACTCATGACATAAACTGCTCTCAGCTTGTGATGCAGAGGAGTCAGAATTACTGGAAGCAGGAAGCGTAGCGAGACGGCGATCTGCGGCTTGATCCCCAGCAGTAAAAGCTGGATTTAAAGCAAACGGATCTTAGAAGGACGACATCAGAGTGAAAGCATTTGTTTGGGTTTGATGAACTGGGCTAAGACTGAGTTCCACAGCCAGCTATGGACTAGGCTCTGACAACACAGTGCAGGTATGATTTAGTCACACAATAGGAGCAACAAGCTCTGTTGCTTAGGAACATCCTCTATGCTACACTGCAAAAACACAAAATCTAACAAACAAAACAAAAGTATTTGTGTCGTTTTTGGGAGCAAACATCTAGTTCAGGTGACACAAAGTTACTAACCTATAAATAACTTTTCAGAAGGTTATGGGAGCAGGCATTACATCAATAATCTCTTAATATTGATGAAAAGGACTAGTTCCATTGGACGATTATTTCACTTATAACATGGGAAAAATGTCTTGTTATAAGTGAAATGATCTGCCAGTGGAACTAGTCCTTTTCATCAATATTAAGAAATGATTGGCTTAAAACAAGTTCCTATCTAACTGAAAAGTCACTTAAACTGAACTGAGACACTTGCTCAAAAAACTAGGCAAAAATACTTGGTAAGATTTTGTGATCAGGTTAACTGAGGCACATTTATTTTTATCAAAAAGGAAAAACCTGTGAACTTGATGGAATACTGCCTGCCAGATGCTCTCCGTGTGTGTGTGTGCGTGTGTGTGTATGAATCTGTATGTAATGCTTTTGGGAATCACCACCGTTTTCTCCAAAGAAGATTATCCTCACACGTTTCACACATTTCTGTGACGTCCAACCATTCTGCCTCCTCTGTTGACCATCCAATCACAACGCAAACAATTTTGATCCAATCAGAACACAGCCTGCTGACTTACTTCCATGCCGAAAGAAACCTTTGCCCCCTGGCTGTTAAGAAGCCAACAGCTTCACCTTTAGAGCAGCTGAGTGATCACGGTCGCGTTTAGAGCTCCGCATGGGGATTCACTTAGATTAATCTGAACTTAATCTGGCATCAGAAGTGCTCTGAATGCATTAGAAAAATTAAAGCAGAAAGTTGCTAGTTGCTGATAGGAGAGTCTGGCAACAGCCAGCAAACAGAGAACAACAACAAGCATCACAATAAGCAGCAGCTAGTCCCATTACCTCCACTGATCTGCATTATCTTCAACTTTACCTGCTAAGCTTCACTACTGCCACTGGCTCAGATCCAGGTACTGATGAGGTTACAGCAGCATATGACCAGAGCACAGAGGCAACAATAAACCAAGCACACGTCTGAGGTCAAACATGTCATCCCTAATTACTGATGAAGTCACTGGATTAAATGCAGCTGCTGAGAAAAACTGTCAACTGAGGAAAAATGACTCCCACCATTGGTGACCCCGGCCTGACCAAATGTGGAAGAGATGAAAAGTATTTGTTTTAGCCTCTTTGATGAGGTGGCAGTGGCAGGAGTTCATCCTGTAATCGGAGGGTTGTCGGTTCGAATCCTGACTAATTGTGTCCTTTTTTTGTTTTTGTAAAATGAAACATTTATCTAGACAAAGATAAGTACACTAGTGAACCATTAGTGAAAGCCCGCAGGACGATATCATGGTTTTTTTTTTTATGTTTCTGATTAATATCTAAAATTTGAGTTAAATGCAGCTGAAACACACTGATCGTGGTGTGATGTCATCAGTCATGATACCAGACAGAGAACTGTGGACCTCGACCGGTCCAGTTTGACCTTGGACATGTTTTTCAGACGTCTGACAGTGCCACATGTATCTGTCCAAACAAACTGTCTTCCTGCATATCAAATCTGAGGTTCCTTTTCCAACTACTTCTTTATCATTTTCCAACCATCCATATGGTGCATATGGTGGAACAGACTTGCTAGATTTTATCTAGGGAACATTTGCTGAGATCATTCCACAGAAGCAGCTTAAATGGTAACAGGATTGTACTTATTGTCCACAAGACCTCTCAAGATGCAAGCACACAGACACGCAAGCACACACGCACACACACCCATTATATCCATTATATTATAGGACTTTACACTTCATAAGACCCTAGCCTTAGCCAAACCTTATTGAACTCCATACTTCCAAACCTAAGCCATAGAGCAGAGTAGAACTGAAAAAAGTGAGAACCAGAAAGATGATCAACACATATAACCTTCATTTGTGGTTCTCTATCTGTACTATATACAAGTTTACACAAGTTAAGTCCATTCTAACACTTTAATTCCTCTAACACTTTAATTGCATTATTTTGTGATAAAAAAACTCCAAAAAACTATTACTTCATTTTTAGGTGTATGGCATTGTCTGCGCATAGCACAGCAGTAATAGCACCAAACATAAATATTGTTTTTTAAATGGGCATCTTCATAACGCTGTTTACCTTAAAAAGTGAAAGTGTTGCTTTCCACTTAGGAAGCAACACTGATTGACCCGACGAGGGTCCCTGTTGTCAATCAGTGTTGCTTCCTAAGTGGAAAGTTTGATTTCACAGAAGTTTGATTTACTTGGAGTTATATTGTGTTGTTTAAGTGTTCCCTTTATTTTTTTGAGCAATATATATATATATATATATATATATATATATATATATATATATATATATATATATATATATATATATATATACTACTAAACTGCACTCAGTAACCAGATTTAATCAGACTTTAAAATTTACTGATATTTATTGATGTTCTTTGGGAACCATGGAGGAAAAAAAATGGCAACACCAACATTTCTGATCATACTATCAGTTTTCTTTTCTTTTTTTATTTACCATCAATATAACTGAAGCTTACAACGATGATGAATAAAAACTGTTATCACGGTGAGAAATTTTTATGATAAATGGCATGATAAATGCACAATCCTAACTTCCATTCATTTCTACAGCCTCGCTCAGACTCTCTTAACCCTGAACCTGACCCTTAACCACTAACCCTTGACCCCTAATCCCTAACTCTTGACCCCCAAGCCAAAAACAGCACCTCTACTTGAGGAGCAGGAGCAGTGGATCTCCGCAACATATAGTTTGTGTTAGGAAAATCAAATACAAGGCCACACACACAGACTTTAAGGGGTGTTGGTGTTTAAACTTACCTGCTTTTGGTTCATGTTTCAGTTTCCAACAATCATTGATACAAATTAATGACAAACCGTAAGAAGTGTGATCACAAAGGGAGTGTCTGTCACTGAACCCTTCTGTCTGCCTCTATTGAGCTTCTTAGTTTTCACATTTTGAATACACTAAGAAAAATGACATAACAGTTTATTTTCAATGTCCAATAGCAATCACACAAAACTTCTCCTGTTTTCAGTCAGGTAGGATTATTAAAATGATTTATATAATCTAAATACCAGAATCACTATAGAACATTTCTGAGAATGTTTTTACCACTTTCTTCAATGTCTAAACTTTACAAACATGAGGATCAGTACGCCTCTCTACTATTTTAAAGGCTGGCTGATGATGTCATGGCTTTGTGATCTTCTGATAGGTTAATTGTCACATTCAGTCAATGTGACTGTGACTGAATTGCTGTCAGAGTTCAAGACAAAAATGAGTTATGTGTCCCTGAGATGAACGTGTTTGCCTCAAGTCAACCCTAATCAAAAGCAAAACAAAAAAAGCCTAAAAGTCCTGTACTGACACAGGCTGAGAGGCCACTCAGAGAGGAAGAAGAAGCCATCATTTAAAAGGCCACAAAAAAGAGATAATGCACACAGGGAGACATGTCATGTGATCCAATGAAATAATAACCGTAGTTACTTTAGGAGGAAAAAGCCTGAGATCGCCGTCTCAACTGTGAAGCGTGAGAGTGGCAGCATCATGCTGTGGGAGACACTGGTGGTCTTCACAAAGCAGCAGGAAAAGGCATCAGGTTTAAATACATCTGAAGCCGTTAAACAGGTGGTTGAAGTTTGTCCCACCAACTTCAAAGTGAACGTTCTGGAGTGGCCATCACAAAGTCCTGATCCGAGTCCCACAAGAAAAGGTGTGGTCAGAGGCGAAGAGGGCCGAGTTGGACCAGTCTGACCCGGTTCCACCCGGTTTGTCAGGAGAAGCGGGCCACAACTCGGAAAACTGTTGTGAGATCCTCATGGAAGAAAACCCAGAATGGCCCACCTAAGTCATGCAGTTCAATTATAGAATGAGGAAAAAAAGAGTCACAAGAAAATTCCTTTTTATGGGATGTAGCAAATCAAAATGATTAGTCATTGCTAGTGGTGGGTGATATAGACTTAAAGTCTCATCACTATATTCTGTGTTACTATTGTGACAACAATAAAAATTGTGATAAGAACTATTTATTATACTTTAGACAAGCGATAACACAAAACTTGGCTGACACACCAAACATTCCCATGTTCAATATGATTGATTTCTATGATTAAACTGCAGACAATAACTGCATTTAATCAATTTTGTCATTAAACAATGGAAAAAATGGTAAAACTAACAATACAGATTAAAAAAAAAAATTTATTTGAATTTACTGTAACAGATAAATTCACATTCTTATCATAATGAGAAAAGTATTGTGATAAATGCTCAGCTTTAATCGTTACAGACCTCAAACCGGAGAAGTTTGGTCAAACTTAATGTCACACAATGACAACAAAACATTTGCTGCACAGCAGGCATCTGCTGTTAACCGTGGATAAAACCAACATGCTGATTATGATTGATAGCTAGCTGTCAATTAACCTGTACAACTCCTGTGTGATCACACCTCTCACACACTCCGCAGCTCTGTGAGCCGTCGGAGCATTAAAACACTCTGAACATGCACGTCCCGTTAACTCAGGCCAACCCGCTCCCATCAAACCCTCATGCTTCATGGAGACGAGCTAAACGGCCTATTTCAATCGAAGCAATCCATCAGCACAGCACACACACACACACACCCTGTGCTTAAAGGAGACCTACACACATTTGCATTATGTGGGTTTAACCGAAGTATCACACAGACACACATAATGTGGACGTCTATGACAGACGGACAGGTCTGAGCACAGACACACAGCACACTGGACCAGGCTGGGGTGAGGAGGGGTGTTGACATGCTCTTAACGCATCATGCAGGAATCAAATAGGAGGAAAAGTTGGGAGGCTGGCATGCGAGAGGAGAGGAGCATGGTTCAGAAGTGAATGAAGAGAGTCACCTTGGTCAGCAGGTGGGGGGGCTTTCCTGCAATGTTTCTCAGAATCAGAGAGGTTTCCCTGTCCAGATAGGAGTGCTTTAAAGAGACACAGAGAGTTCCTGTGAATGAACGGGGCCACCTGATTGGCTGGGTGAGGCGCTTTGGAGCAGAAAGCTGTGTGGTGAAGCAGAGGTCAGCGGCACCGATGGAGTGCTCAGAGAACTGAAACCAGTGAGGAAGAGAATACAGGGCTGGTTCGCCTGCAGGATGGAACAGAAACGTTAGGTCGGACAGAATCAGAGAACCCAGGGGCAGAACCCGGCCGGCGTTTCACACTTCCTGTCTCTGAGGGACGCTCCTATGGAACGTTTATTAGTCAGGAAAATCGCGAGCTAATGGAACACCAACCATCTGACACCCTTAGCGGTGAGCCTGAGGCTGTGGAGGCAGTTACCCAGGGCGGCATTAGTAAGGGAGGGCGCAAAAGAAACCAGATCAACATGTAACTTATCTGTCAGTTGGATCTTAAATTTGTTTCACATTGATTTAAAGCTGCAGTATGCAACTGTATTAATATATTTTTTTACAGTTTTAAAATTATTATTATACAATGACAGTACAAGACAGGTAATCTATGAAAAAATTTTAGCTCTTCTGCCTTCTCCCAGTACCACCCACAGAAACACACCATTCAGTCAGAAACAGCCAATCAGAGCCAGGAGGAGGGTCTTAGTGCTGACAATCAGTCTCACCTTCCCCCCTTTGCTACACTGCAGCTGGTTCACCACAACAGCCAGTTGGCCAATGATGATGGAGGATAAACTGATTTCCTGTAACAGTAAGTTGTTCTCTGCCACTAACACATCAAGCAGCGTACATGAGATTAGAGCTGTCATATTCTGACAGCTAGAAAGAATCCAGCTGGTATGAGACCATACCATACTGTCACGGCACAGTGAGAGTTTTAACAAAAATGTAAAAAAATATATTGTTTTATGAAAATGGCATACTGCAGCTTTAAATAGCAGTTTTGGTGGTTTTAACATGGTAAACATGGCAATTCTTCTGAAAGGTTTAGGCCTGTTTTCTCACTGGATGCCAACACTCAGATGGTCATACCTTGATCTTATTTTTTTTTCTTTCCATGTTTCTGATATCAGTAGTAAGCTTCAAATCCACACTTTCAGAATCTGTAAATGACCTGAAATGCCCTGAGGGAGACTTCTTCCTGGTTTTCTCATGACAGGACACACAACGTATAAGGATTTATTTATGCTACGATGGTGAGAATAGCAAAAGAGGAACCAGTGGTGAAACAGCTGGTTAAGTTAAAGTCCACTTATATAAGCTGACTGCATTTTTAACCATCTGTGATTTATGTTTAGTCTTCAGACGCTCGCTCTTATCTTTTTTTTAAGCTTCTGCTTTGGCTTAAATCCCTAGAAACCATTTAACAGAAGATATTAGATTTCTTTTGATGCACAGATTAAAAATCATATTCAGGTCAAACACAGATCCTCACACTGATGTCACAGTCAGATTTTCCCTCCAGGAAAAATGTGACTGCCCCAATTTACTGAACTCTAAACTATAAGCAATTTTTTTAGGAAAAAAAACAACAAAAAACTGCCTTTTATTAAGTATTACATAAATTTTTTTCTAAAAATTAATAAAATGGGATCTTCTTTTAAAAAAGAAAATAAAAGCTGATGGTTCAGAGCTCGGCTACGTGGAATTAGCATGCCTCCCTGTGTTAAAGGCGAGTGTGTTCTGCATGTCCCATCAGAGGAAATGGGCCTGAATGAAAACATATACTACAGTTCTCAGATATTCTTTGCAAAAAAAAAATTAAATAAATAAAACTGAATCTTTCACTCTGGACTTGTGCAATGTTTTGTCTGGTGTATCATATAGAATCCCAATAAAAAAGTGAAAACCTTTTAGGAAGCAGGAAGTGACGGCAGGGAGCCTCGCCCTGATTAGAGGCCTCATCTCCTGACTGGAGACGGATTTCTCCGGGGATATTCCCAGAAGCCTCCCTGGGATCCAGCGCGTCCCAATCTCCGGTTATTTTCTGCTGGCCTTAATAGGAAATCAGAGCGAGAGCGCCGAGGACGGAGCAGTTCCTAATGAACTGGGAACGCCACTCCGGCAGGACAACATTCCCGTTCATGATCCTCTTTCTTTGCTTCGTCCACGTCCCCTTCTCTCCCTCCATCTATTCCCGTGTTTCCTTCCTGTGTTCATTTTCCCATCTCTTGGACTCACTGTTCCAGCTGAGTTGTCTGCCCCCCCTCCATGTTCTCCCGCTCCGGTTGTGCAGCTGAAGCCGCGGTCCGGTTGAACTCCATGACCGGAGGCTCTAAGCTGCTTTCCGTCTCACTGAACCCAGATGATGCTCAGCAGCAGACAGCCTCCTAAACCAAACAGCAACTGAATGTTTCCCTTTGAATTAATGAATTTTGAAAAAAACACTAATCTAAGCTGGTTTTAGCTTTGTGTTGACTAAATATCTGCTTTTAAGCTGGTTAGAATTAGACCGACTTTCTTTTTCATGTAAGGAAATGTTTCATTTTCCGTTGAATGTTAAGAAGTTTTCCAGCCTCACATGCAACAGGGAAACCAAAAGCTAAGAACTTATTTTGTTCCAGTTATTCCAGTGGACTAGTCAACCATTTCCTCCTTCCAGCTGACTGGATCACTTCAGTTCAGAACGTTTTACTTAGATTTGCTGCTAGTGAGAATTTGTCACAATTCCAACATTTTTCCACAAACAACAAAAAAAAAAAATCCTGAAAGGTGCAGATTTCTCTCTCTCTCGAAAGAAGAAAAACTGAAAATCAATTATCAAGTCTTGACACTGAATCTTCATTAAATGTAGGCTGTGACTTTGACTAGGCCATTGTAGCACATGTATATGATTGGATTAGAAGCAGATTATGATCTCACACCTCAGGCCTTTTATGTTGAAATACGTTACCGGTTTACCTGCTGCTGCTGTTTCCTTCTAATCTAGTTTCACTTCAGCAGCTCTTCTTCTACCAAAGCTCTTATGACTGAGTGGATTCCCAGCAGCACAGAGCTGAGAGAAAATTAAGAGCAAATATTAAACTAAACACTTCATTTGAATGGACTGAGCTGACACCGTCATAAACATGACATAACAATTGTTATGAAAATGAAGGAGATTTCATGAATGTTTATGACTGATGTCATGAAGTGTCATTTGGTAAATAATGACACTTTTAATACAAAGTTGCATTAAAAGTCAATCAATAGTGTCAATTCAAATAAAGTGTTACCAACTAGATAAATCTAGCAAAAAGTGTCGTCCTTCAGGTGTGTGCGCGTGTGTGTGTGTGTGTGTGGGGGTGTGTGTGTGTGTGTGTGGCAGAGCGCTCCAGCTGTTCACAGCTGTGTAATCCTTCCACTGTGGTGCTGCCAGCTCCTCATGGAGGAACTGGGAATCAGGAAAATTAGCTCAGACCTTCAGGACCAAATGCATCCTTCATCTTTTATTTTTATTTTCGCATTCAACGTTTTAATCTTTTAATCAGTTTGACCCAGAATCAGAACTGCAAAGCTTTTTTTTTTTTTTTTTTGCTATTTATGAAACAATAAATGTTTTCATTTTTATATTGATCTTTGTTCATAGCGCCCCCCTTTTCCCTCAGTGAGCTCGACTTATTATCAGAGACAAGGTTTAGTGAATGTGACAGCGATGCCGTCATTGTTTGGGCAGCAGGTGTCCGTACCTCCATCCTGTGAGTCATCCAGGCTAATGTAGCTAGCTAATCATTTTTATGAACGCTATTATTGTGGTGGAACCTAATCTGCTCCTAATCAGCTTGAAGTAATCCCAGTTTGCAGACAGGTGTTACAGCGAGTCCTGCTAGTTTAAAGTGGGTGATAATGTGTGGAAGGAATCCGGACTGAAACGGAACGGTCACTGCTTCTGGTCGGCTGCAGCTACATCGGGATCAGGAGATCTCAGGCCCAGATTTGGACCAAACAGCAGGGGCTCCTGCAGTTTGTGTCAGTCCGTACCTCTGTGTTGGGATGCGCCTGGCCCGATCCCTCAGAGGGCTGCGGGCCGTCGGACTCGGAGCGGAGGACGCTGTCCAGCGAATCCATGGAGGACGCAGAGTTGACAGAGTTGACAGAGATGCCGGACGCCGAGGTGACGGAGGAGCGGGATGAGTGGACGAACGACCGCACCTGAGGAGGACCAAACCGGGGAGGAGCAGCACTGCCGTTAGATCTGCTGCTGGTTTTCCATGAGACTGACTTCCTGTTATTGATCAGCTGATTGACCCACATATGAGCCGGCTGGAGGGGTGACGTACCTCATGCTCGCTGACCGTTCCCACTGACCCGGTGCGTCGGTGCTGGCGCTGAGACGACCCTGGCCGTCGCACCGAGGCTGATGTGTAGGAGGAGGCGGAGCTCAGAGAGTGGGAGGAGGTCTGCCGTGCAGCTTCATCCATGCTGAGAGACGCCTGACGGAGAGACAGAGAGGAAAATATGATGTCTGGACAAACAAGAAACAAGATTCAGTTTATAATAAATAAAAAACAGGTTGATGTTTTATGGACATCGTGAGTGACAGCTGGCAGCTTTGGGAATCATTTAGAACAAACATGCTTCAGTGGAAAAGAAAAGCTGTCGGGTCAGAGTTACTATGGCGACGGGTCCGAACCTTCTCCAGCTGAGCCGTGATGTCGTCCAGGCTGAAGTTGGAGGCCAGTGGCGGTCGGCCCTGCTGCCCGCTCGGCGATCTGATGGTACCGGCCGGAGATGCTCTGGTGCTGCTGCTGCTGCTGCTCGCCCCGCTGCTGCCCCCCCCGCCCGACATGCTGTTCCCAACGCTGCCGCCGCCGCCTGCTGACTGCTGTCTGCTGCTGCGCCCAGCAGGAGGCTTCTGCCGCACCTGCACGCAACACCAGAGCACACAGTAGAAGCAAACTAGCGGAATGATCGATGGATCAATGAGTCTATAAGTCAATAAATCAATGCGATGGCCACCTTGGTGTCTGTGAGTCCCAGCCGGGCCATGCTGCTGCTGCTGCTGGACTTGGTGTTGATGGTGCTGAGCTCCTGCTCAATGGAGGACAGGTCAGCCATGAGGGCGTTCAGGTCAACATTCTCCCCCTGATTCAGGGCCTCTGCACACAAACACCATGATGTGGACGGGAGGTTGCAGGGGGACAGAGGCAGCAGTGGTCAAGGAGCAAGCAGGGAGGAATGGAGCACCAACTCACCGTTGATGTTGTAGATGGAGAATCTGTAGGAGAAGTTTGCCATGTTGGTCTCCTGCCTGAGGGGGGCTTTCTGCTGCGGGGGGCATTCTGAACGGCCATCATCCAAACTCTGAACACACACACACACGCACAGAGGAGTGTATATCTACATGTCATACACGTGTAGACATACACCATCACCATCGCGATCCAGCTCCGTACTTGTGTGAGCTTGTCCAGCTCTCCCAGCCAGGCTCCAAACATTTTATCCAGGTCCTGGTCCTCCTTATCGCTGTCCTCCTCTTCCTCATCCTCCTCCCCCCTCACCTCCACCTCCTCGTCTGATAGCTGATCCATCTGAGGAAGAGTAAACAAATGCTGTTAGAGACCATCTTTCATCCCCATCTAGTGGTCAGTAATGGGTACTGCAAATAAGTCAAACGGACTTTGAACTTGGGGAAGAAGAGGTTTTGTTACTCATGCCTAAGGCGTAACTGAAGCAGCGTTTATATTTGACTTAGAAATCCCAGCTGGATCTAATGTTTCATTTTTCCTTTGGAGAAACTTCCAGTTGGGCAGAGCGGCTAACTTTACATGCAGTAAACTCTTGACAAAATCAGAAAGCGCAGATCAAACTGGTGGCAAAACACTATTCTGAGAAACATCCGTCTCTGAGGCTGGCACATCAACCAAAATTTAACCACCAATGTTATGTTACAGGCAAGAAAACATTTCTGATGACAAGGAACACTGTCATCAGAAATGCATAATAAAAAGACAATCAAAAATGTAATAACCACTAAAGTTTTGAATCATTCAATTCTTTTGATTTAGACTTTGAAAAGAAAAAATATAATCTGCCTCTCTATTTCCAACTCAACCTTAAATGTAATACCACGGCTTCATTTGAATGATTAGGCTTTGGGTGAGTGAAACAATGCGAGACGGTTTGAAGGTTATTGTAAAACCATAATCTCATGCGATGGAAGCCTACTCTTCTTGATTACAGACGCAATTACAAGGTCACCGATCAGGAATGAATAACCAGCAGGCCATCTGTTGTCCCATCAACTGAAAACACAACCTGTTACAGGTGGCTGCTTCAGTCCTTAGTGTGAGTCGACAGAGTCACTGTACATCTGCAGTTTCTTCATCTGGTCTTGAAGGAAGTTGAAATCAGTCCAGGTTTATCCCACTAAAGCTTAACAAAGCGTGTTGACCAGTGAAACTACATCATCAGTACCGATTCTATATAGATGGTGAGCTGTAAAGACTTCGGACTGACGTTAAACTGTTGTCGTAGTTCTTTATTTTGACGACTCCCGACTTTATCTCACAATGTGAACAGGAGTCAGATCTTTGAAACTTCTCAACCACTTGGACCAGGCGGAGTTCCTGAGTCTAAAAATAGTCTTCAAAACAGGATTCATAACAAAGAGTCCTAAAAGCCAGAACAGATTTAAAGGAACAGTTCAGATTAATGCAGACAGTGTGCTTATGTATCCACCCTGCGAAAAACTCAACACACACCCAGGGGGAGAGACACTGTTCCTTTGACTGATGATAGCAATAACCATCTTCTCCTTCCTTCCTTCCTTCACACGCACGCATGCACACACACACACACACGCACACACACACACGAATATAAACAGAGTCCCACTTCTATTTTCATGCAAAAATTTCGTACTTCTCTAAACTCAACTTTCCAAATTTCTTAATCCTTTATCTTAAATTGAAAATATACTAATGTATCCTATGAATGAAGAAGGAAGGAATAAAGGAGAGAAGGAAGGAAACGAAATTAAGGAAGGATACAGGTAAAAATGTAAGGAAAGAAAAGGGGACACAAGCAACTAAAGACAGAAATAAGAAAGCAAAGAAAGAAGGGAGGAATAAAGGATAACTTTTAGTTGATGCCTATTTTCCCCATGCTTATCCAGAGCTGGAAATACTGAAATCAAATCCCAGTCTGCATGAGAAGCCTGTTCAGGTCAGAGGCAAAGACACATGGCACATGTTAAATTCTTCACAACTAACAGCAAATCAGTTCAATCTATAAAAAATGAAAACTGTAAAGTAATGTAACGAGACAAAAAGCTGCCTCGACATGCGTCAGTGTTAAAAAGATTTTATCTTGTAAAAGAGATGAAAGACTTCTTTGGGAAATATGAAAAGCATTTTTGATTCATACCTTCGACTACAAAACAATTTAAACCAGGCTGTATGGAAAGGCCCATGTTACAGTTTCCATTGGTTCCAGCAGAGGGCACTCTAATTTGACATTGAATAGAAACTAGTGTGTCTTTTGCTAGCATAAAAAGTTATTTGTGCTATGCTGGTTACCAACATGGAAAACCATGATTATGAACATCCAGAGGAGACAAATCCACAGAGTTACTGTATTAAAACAGAACAAACTGATGTACAACAACCGACAATCTAATTGCATTTATTTAGGCAGAAAAACAAGTGCTGCCCAAAATAATATCTCATATTGATGCTTTACCTAACATTAAAGAAAATTTGAAAAAAATAAAAAAAATAAATAATAATAATAAAAATAAGAAAATCACTTTAATTGATACAGCTAAACATTGTTGCCACAGTTTAAAAGCTGATTCAGGTACTTCCTGGACTCCAGACATTGTTAACTTTAAGCTGATTTCTGTTAGAGACAATGTATTCTAGAAAAAAAGGGTTTTTTGATGCACAAAAGAATAAAAGTGACAAATTATATTAACCAGCACCTAAATATGAATAAAAAATTATATCTTAGGCTGCTCAATGTTAGACTAATTAACTGGGTTAGCTGTCCATTACTAGTCAGCAGGACGCCGACAGTGTTGTCACAAGATCATAATATGAAAGAAGGTGAAAGCACATGTACGTGGCTCCAAGGACACAATGAGGCGGGTGGAGTGGGGATCGAACCAGCAAACTCCGACCGCCGTCTCCACCATCACCGCTGCTCTTCTGTGGAGAAGTGCGTTTGGATAGAGTGGTGGGGTCGGGATGTGGGGCGCTTCACTGACACAGACTTCTTTCATAAGTTTATAATTGGGATTTTCAGCCATTGTTTACATTCTGATTTACTGCGTCTGGCTTCCTCTGGTGCAGTTATGATGCAAGTCTCACATCAACGATGTAAAAGTCAGATGAAATTCAACACAACGGTTCAGACGCAGATCAGAGAGGTATCTGATTCAGTGAAATATATAGAAGTGGCAGAAATCAGATGGTTTTTTTTTGGGGTGTGAAAAAATCTGAACTGAGCTGTTCAGACAGCCATCATAAACTCAGCCAGAAAAAAAAAAAAAGATAAAAAAAAAAAAATCTGATTTGGGTTGAATTTACCTGCTGTGTGAACGTAGCTAAAAATTTGTTTCATTTACTGGGTTTCTATGCGGTGATGGAGCAAAAGTTGCCACATAAATTGGGCATCTTTTCTTAGAAGAGGTGTTGCGGGTGGGTGGTGTGTTTAATATATTTGTAAATTTAAAATATCTTCACCAATAAGCAAACATAGCTCATCAGTTCTACTGGCCTTTTCTGCCTCCTTTGTGCAGGCGACTCCTGAGTCTCACCCAGGACCAAGTGTGCTGTTCCTGGGTAGCTGCTCGGCCGACAGCCGTACCCTCCTGTAGCCCCCCTGGGGATTTACAGCCAGCATACACACACGCACGTACACGCACAAACAAGATTAGAGAGCAGAATGGAACACACCCTTATGCAAACATACGGAAAAACACAACATACACACAAACAGTTAGGAGCAGCGCTACAATTAGATCCCTGTGGTTCGCGAAGTCTGCTTTTATGCTCACTGTGTGTGTGTGTGTGTGTGTGTGTGTGTGTGTGTGTGTGTGTGTGTGTGGTTTGGGGATGGCTGAGAGAGAGTGCAGGAGCTTTGCAACATTCGGCCGCTTCCAGCTGCTGCAGTTTGGACGCAGACCAACTAATGAAGTTTTTCTTTCCAAACCCAGCACGGCAGAGCGTACCAGCGTTCCAAACGTCAACCTTGGAAGCCATTTTTTGTGCAACACTTTGAAAATGTCCCTCGCATTAAGTCGGGACTCTACAACAACATGAAGATTCTTTGATGATTTGGTAACTTTTGGAAACAATGTTTTCAGAAGACAGAACAAGTCATCTTCTGAAGTCTGCTTTCTAAACGTTGAGTCCGTTTTCCTGCTTCAGAACTTTTAATCCAGCGACTGTTCGGCCAGATGTCGGTGGATCCGTGATCTCTTTTCAACGTGATGGAAACAGAGCAGCTCCCCCGTCTGCAGCTTCTCCCCAGCATCAGCCTGTCAGACGCTGCTCTCAGTGCAGCAGAGCTGAGACAGCAGGTCAGAGTGATGGACTCTAAGTGCTGTGTGTGTGTGTGTGTGTGTCCAAAGTAAACAGTAATTACTTTGCTCCTGCAGCCACACTCCTCGTGTCTGTCAGACTGAAACCGTGCAATCATCCTCCTCTCCTGCATTCCTCCTCCCGCCTCTGCATCGTTTCTCTAACATAATTACCCTTCTTCACTGTTTTCTCTTCCTCCTTTCCGTATTTCCCGCTCCTCATCAGTTCCTTTGTCTCTCCAGTATTTTAATCCATGGGAGTGGCGATAAATCATACTTTCGTCACAGCAGAAGTTTGATTTCCTGCAGCCGTTAACACAAACACCTTCAGAGTCACTAGGGCTGCACCGACTGGAGGTTTCTGGCCGATAACCGATCTTTAGAAAGGCTGACCTGCCGACTCCGATCTAGGCCAGTACTGATTATTTTTTATTAAATGCCGCTAAATATAGCTGAGTTGGCAACAGCGAGGTGCAGACATGTAGACATGACCTGGTGGGGTTGGTCAGTAAAACCTCTCCCCAGCAGGGCGGAAGAGGACAGTGGCTGATCATTAGCACCCCTCATCATCAGACTGTGTTCATCTAAGGTAAAAAGCATCCGTACCTATTTCAGCATTATGGCATATTATAAACACAACTTTCTGTTTTTTTTTGTTTTTTTTGTTTAATAGACCAAAACTAAGTAGAGCTTAATTGTGAAGTGGAATTAAAACCCAGGTGTGTCTCAAATCAGTCCTAGAGGCCCAGTGCCCTGCATGTTTTGATTCTGCTCCTGGTTCAACACACCTGAATCAAATGGTGAAGATTAGAAGGCCTCTGCAGACGAAAAGAACTGAAACATGCAGGACACCAACCCTGGTGGACCAGCTCTGGACGCCCCTGGTTGAAAACTGTCTGCACAGCGAGAGTCCAACTGGAGATGGAACCCTTCTCCTGATTACACCAGACCATAAAACAGCGTTCTGACCCGCTGCGATCCACTGCGACCCGCTGCCCTCCGCTCAGTGGCAACGAGGCATCAGTCGATGAGCAGGAGATCTGATCATATAGACGGCAGGAGCCGTGACGCGACATGTCCTCCATGATCACACATTTCCAGACACATGGAAATGTAGTGAAGCCACATTCTGCTGAGTCCAAAAGCACAACAAACGAAGGAGAGGGAACAGAATCCACCTGCACACTCATCCTGTCCCTAATGCCAGCTCATCTAATGAATGTTATTCTGTCTCAGCTTTTTCACACTTTTTCACTGTGGAAGTGTCTCTAATTTTCTGCCGAGTTGTGGATCTTTTTGCTCCTCTTCAATTCTCCAGAGGAATGTGCTGCTGCTGCATGATGTGTGAGGTGCAGCTGTCATTCAGAGAGGGGCAGGCGAAGGCAGGAGAGGAGCAAAGGAGGGAGAGTGGAACATACTCCAGTCTGTGCTCCTCTCGGAGGAGGAGAAATGAAGACGTGCAGAGAAAAACACAGCCGGGGACACGAGGAACAGACGTGGATGAGAAAGAACAGAACACACACACACACTGTTAGAAGTTCACACACGCAACTCTGAAAGGAAAGCTGGAACCATGTCATCTCGTTCTGGCCTCCAACATCTGCTGCTCGTGTGCCTTTGAGCAACTTCCTCGTGAGTACTGGGCAGCTCCCAGTAACCCACACAGCCTCAACTGGTCTGTGGCCACAGCGTAGCAACAACAGAGAAGGCTTTAAAGTCCCCTCGAGCTGCACCGAATGTGGCCCATTCCCACGGCTCTATATCAGGACACACACAAATACGCACGTGCACACACACGCACGTACCACGGTTGAGTATTTTTAAGCCCAAATGTTGGCTTTTTTGTACAGCAAAGCTATAAATCAACCCAAGGAAGAAAGGAGCGTGGAGTGATTTAGGTTGCGAGTTGAGATGCTTCCCTTTGATTCTCACACACACCCTGCAGGGAGGCCATTTTCTGAAACCATGACAGGCGTTTTAGTCCGTGCCTTTCAATCCAGTCTCAGTTACGCCGAAGCTGGAAGCGGTCGCTCCGTCTTATCTGCAGACACGCAGACTGATATTGACAATACGATTTGAATAGTTTGACTTCCTGTTAGTTCTGATTTTAGACTAAGATGGAAGTTAGATAACTGCATAAAAAGGCCAGAAATGATGTCATACCCAGTGTGCGCATGCTCCAGTTCCAGGAAAAGTATTGTGGTCAGTGAGCACGCTAGCTGCTGTTAGCAACACAGGCTAATGTAATGCACTATAGCAGCTCATACAGAGCCTTCTATAGTCATTCATAACTTGAAACGTCTCCCACATCGTGCCACATTACAACCAGAATGTAGTTTACTGGGATTTTACTTCAGTCTAAACCTGACGGTCAGTTTAAGGACATCACTACTCCATTACATCTAAATAAATCTAAATGCCTGTTGGGGAACATTAACCAACAAATGGCATCACAAAGACCAAAGAACGCAGCGAAGTCGTCATTTAAAGCAGAGTGATGATCCGAAATTATACCACAGCTTTGAACAGAATCTCCAATCCATCATCTGAAAACATTATTATCCCCCACCATAATGTAGCCTTACATATAGTGGGAAAAAAACCTGGTCAGCGTCTGGACGTTAGTACGGTTTTAATTCTGCTCTACAGAAATGCTACTTGACATGCAGTCAGTTCAGACTGCAGATGTTAGCTCCTGCGGTAGTGCTGCTAATGCGGCTTCCACTGTGTGCATTGAAGCCGAGTAAGGTATATTTGGTGCTTGGACAATTAAAGTAGGCAGGTATAAGTGTTTTCTCATGCTAGTAGAACCCTGGCCAGTTCCGCAGACACTTTATGACCCTCCATGTTGCTGCTGACACTACAAAAACAGTCTAGTAACCAGTCTGCATGGTGTTCAATGATTTCCCCTGCTGAACCAGACTCTGTAAACACTCCACACATGGTGCCTGTGCTGTGTTGTGGCGTTGCGACAGGTTTGTAATTAGCAAAAGGATTCATACTGTGACACCCAGACGCTGGGTGCTCTGTGGTGTGTGTGTGTGTGTGTGTGTGTGTGTGTGTGTGTGTGTGTGTGTGTGTGTGTGTGTGTGTGTGTGTGTGTGTGCGTGTGTGTGTGTGGCCTGCCAGGTCCCACAGTGAATCCGTAGTAAAAACAGTTTCATGCACACTGTTCTCCTCTGCTCTGCAGGAAGCAGGTTTTGTAGTCTTTGTTCATTTTCCCCAGCAGAGAAATGTGAACGTTGGAGAAGACAGAGCATGGCTTTAATTAGAGTGGAGATGATTTCCTGACACACAGCTTCAATCTGGCCCTACTGTTGTAACGATGCAGCAGTGAAGACTGACGAAGTCACAGAAAAACTATTTGGATTGCAATTTAATATATCTCAATAACTGAAAAAATTATGACTGCTGCGCTTTTTTTTTTTTTTTTACGTTTCTTTCAGTGTAAAGGTGGGGCTTTCTTTCAGACAGTCTGAAAATTACTCTTCTGCTCTAAAATAATAATAAAAGAAAGCCCATATCGGAGATTTTTCTGTCTGAAAATGCTAAGTCATATATCTTTAGCAATATATTATTATTTGTATATTTATTGTAGATTTTGTTTTTTACCTGCACCATTAACACTTGAATATGTGTATATGTACCAAAGGCACATAAACAGTTTTTCTGTTTTTGTTGTGTACGTCGGTAGCAAAGCAAAGACATTTTATTGCCAAAATGACTGTTGTGTGTTTATGCAAGGACAATAAAGTAAGTCTACGTCTTGTTGCTCTGGTCACTGACATTCATATAATCTGAGTGGAATTACAAAAGTGTCTTATGTAAACCCAACATCATGTCTTCTTGTCTTATGCGCTGAGGGAACTAAACACTTGGAGATTTTATGTTAAAACCCTCCGAACTGAAGCTGCGTTACACAAATGTTTGCGTTTTACTCCAAACTGTGAATCCAAAAGTGCTTCAATGAGTAATAACTGTTGTGATATCAGAAGTAAGTTCAGCAGCAGCAGCAGCAGCAGACCCAGTGGTGTTCATCCTGTAGGCCAGGCTCACATATCACTGCAGAATGTGCAGGTCCTCTCACACAGGAAGAGGGGTGGGAGGGCATAGGAAGCTGAGGACGAGTGAGGAGCTGCCTGCTGATCCAGCAACCATTATATCACTTCCCCCGAGACCTGCATCTGGGATTACATCATTTCCTGTTGGTTTCCCCGCTCCGTATCGACATCTGCCTCCATCTCTCAATACAAGGAAGGGAGATTAATCCGGAGAGAAAACACACCGTCTGGGATGATTTTATGTTCCACTATGCTGGAGCTCAGCTGACACACACCGAGGGGAAAGATCTCAGAGCACACACACGCACACACACACAGACCTGCACACAATATCTAACAAAAACAACACACAGCTGTGTGTTTGTGTGCATTTTCCCCTCAATCCAAAAAACCCAGCAGATCCCTGAGGTACTCAGCTGCTGCCATGTAATGCGACACACACACACACACACACACACACACACACACACACACACACACACACACACACACACACACACACACACACACACACACACACACACACACACACACACACACACACGCACTTACAGACAGAACAAATGAGTTCTATTTTTACTCGTACAGAAACAAACAGGAGGCAGCAGGAAGTTGATACAGCTGAATGGATTTACAGAGAGGTGGGGACGGCGGTGCCCCCTCACCCCCCAGACAACAGTTTGGTTCTGTTGGGCTGCAGAATCGGGCCCAGCAGGTCAGCAGTGCTGCTGGTGACCAGGCAGAGCTACATGATGGAGGGAAGCAGGAAACACATTGAAGCTGCTCTCACATCCTTTATTGCTGTCTCTATAAATATGACGGACAGCTTCTTGGAATCTATGTTACTATGGTAACGTATGTTGTTGGTTACCAGCAACATGCCGAAAGATGATGCATGTCTCAGGTCCTGCATCAGGTCTTTACTGGATCAGATTCTCACCCACCAGGGCAGCAGCTAGTGGCTATGTAAGCAATATTGGTAAATTAACAAGCTAGTAAAACATCCTTGATTCATGGAGGAATTTGATATAGAGAGCCTGTGAAAGGTTTTCACCCCCCTTGGATGTTTTACCCTTTACTCCTACAAATCAATCATGAGTAACAAAATTGGGATTCTTTGACAAGAAAAATATACGAAAAACCATTAAATACAAATATTAGAACTTAGAACAAGTAATTACATGGCAAAAAGAAAGCCTAACAATGTTAATCAGGACTGATTTGTAAAAGCAATAAAAACAATGTAAAGCATCTAGTAAATGTGTACACATCACTGTTCAACTGACAGGTTATGCAAAGTCAAACATTACTTCTAATCTCTTTTTTTTTCTGCATTAATTTTCTGCATATCCTGTACAATTCAACTGAAACACGACAACCTGTTCAGGGGAAAACTGTAAAAAATACAAACAGCTGAGTCCATGAGTATGCACACCCTAATACACTAATAATAATAATAATAATATAAATAAACGTTAGCATATTCTGTGATTTAAAAAAATACAGACACTAAAATATGAGGAGTGGTTCTCAGCATTATTTACTTTTCTGTTCTAAATCTGTCACTTTGTAATGAGCCAATCAGATATTTCTGTCTGGTCACCAGACAGCGGAGCTGGCCTGAATCCCATCAGCGTTTATAGTGACTGATATTTCGATCAGTCAGTCGGGTTTTGCTTTGCAGTCAGTGGCCGCTGCTTCACCGACCCAGAGACTTTTAGCTGGCCTGATGCAGATTCTGGTCAGAAAATGGAGGCTTCCCTAGCCGTGTTTCCTTTAACCACAAAACTGCGTAAATTAAAATTTCTGAAATAGATTTGCAGCAATTTCAAAAAAACTTTTTTTTTCTTTTTTACAATTTTTTAACTAAGTTTAGTTACAAATTCAGTTGGCTTAAATGAAGTTTTACAACAAGTTAAGCAGACTAAAATCTGAAAATGATTTTGGAGCATTTTAAATCGGTCAGAATTTCCAGGACTACAAATTGTTATTCTCTATAGAATAGATTTTTTTTCTGCACCTGTAGTGCATTATTATTTTTTTTTCCAAGAGTATCAAACAATAGCAACGTTTGTTGGAAAAACATCTGGACAATAACCTTTCCCAGATTTGTTAGAACTAGAAAGAACAGCCTGACCTCCTGCTGTCAAGTGAAACTAAGGTGGAGAGGCCGGTCAGAAAACCGTCAGTCCAGCTGTCTACAACCTGCCAGACACAACTAACCCTGATAAAGAACAAACAGAGGCACTCCTTCACCAAAGCCCACACCCCCACTCTGTGTGTACCTTCAGGGTGTTTGCTTTTGAATAAACGGCTCTTTCGGTTTGAGGCTAAATTCATTACAGAGACGAACATTTCTGGCTGAAATGGTCACGACAGAAAAAAAAACAACAAAAAAAACCTTGTGACCTTTGAACCTGCTTCCAGTGCACACACCAAGACAGTGCATTTCTGCACCGCTTCATTATTCACTCAGTGACGGCTGCAGGTGTTACAGCCTGTTGTGGCCGAAGTGTAGTTGTCGTTTCATGCCTCTCTCCGTCTCAGACATGTAACAGACTGTGACACACACACACACACACACACACACGCACACACACACACACACACACACACACACACACACACACACACACACACACCCCGTCTCAGCAGTAAGGACAGGATTTGCATCACTCTTTGCTTGCTGCAGTTAGGGAAGTTCAACAAGCCAATCAGATCCAGGTTTGTTTTTGTGTAAGAGATTTTCCTTATTTGTGACATCAAAAAGTGTCCTTATTGAAAGATTAATACATTTTTGAGTTGTGTAACATTTTAAGATTTTACTTCAGCAAACCCAAAACTTATACCCTAATTAAATAGAATAAAAATGTCTACCTGTGTTGTTCTGCCAGATATAATTGAATGTTAAATTGTTGTTGGTGGGGGGGGGGGGGGGGGGGCGGTATGGCCCCTAAATCAGTCTAAGGGTTTTAAATGACCCCTGAGCCACACTCTGGACACCCCTGATGTAAGATGCTTGTTTCATTTCACACTGTCACTTTCCAGACAATTTCGACATTCTAGCAATGAACAGACTCACTGGCCAGTAAGCAGAATCCACCCATTTTTTTTTTAAGTTTGAGTTTCTCTGACTTTTTTTCCAATTACTGAATGAAGCATAACTAAGCACCACCATGCCATGGTGACAACACCTTTTAGTGTGGATGTGGCTATAGAGGTGAATAAAACTCTCCGCTGGCAGCCGTCATTATCAGTGAGGTGTTTAAAGTGAAGACAGAGGAAGAACATCCAGAAGAACATCCAACACATTTGCTACTGTTACCATTTTCCACCATTTCCACTTGACCCCTATTATAGTGTGTCAAAAGACTTGCTGATTAAATATGCAGGAATCAAACCTCCGGTTTACAACACTCGCACTCAGAACAGCATTATGTGGCTAGCTCCAGGAATCACAGAAACATTTATTTCTTCACAGAACTCAAATAGAAGTCTAAAGAGCATTACCCCCCCCCCCACCACCACCACAAGAGGAGGGATTATCTGCAAAACCTCATGAATGTGGCTCCATATACCTCAGTTAGGATCCGCCTTCTGGAAACCACTTCATAGTTTTCCAACCAACCAGCCAGTAGCTGCCTGCCAACCAGCTTAAAGCTGCTTTCCAGCTGAATTAGTGACATTCACAATGTCAACAATGTAAGAGTTATACTTTTGGTATCCCTCAGCAAAAATAACTGAAGTGTACAACCTGAGCCACATGTCTGCAGTTAATGTGAAAAGCAGCCATCAGTATGTGGAACGTATGAGACCTGCCGGTCTTGAGAATCTGACTGGAGGAACTGGTTCCCAGTCATCCACAGGAGCACCACAGGAACTGGACGTCATTTTGGGTTTCAAAGATCGGTTCACAGTTAGTCCAAACTTGAACCAAAATGTGTTGAACAGAGACAGATCATGGCTGGACAATAAATCAATAAATATATATCGTGATAGACATGTGATCAATACCAATAGGTAAGAGAATATTCGATATTTGACATGTAGAACAGGCACTAAACTCGGATCCAGAACCAAACAGCATTCTGGAAGATGTAGGCAGAGGAAAGACTTTAGCTCAGTGGTGTCCAAAGTGGGTCTTCAAGGGATGGCATCCTGCATGTTTTAGTTCTGGACGGTCGACCCTGGGGGAATCCTTCAGCGGCTCTGCCGCTTGCAGCTTCACCGTTACGCCTTTCTCCCTCTGATTTGCACGTCTGCGGACTCATTGCTCTCCTCTTCCGAGCACGCCTTCATCTCTCAGACTCTTCCAGCTGCTTCTCGTTTTCACCAGAGATCTCAAGGTCATCAGCAAACGTAGAACACAAGGACTTCTGCAAGACCTCATTTGTCCACCCACCCATCATTTCTGGGATCAAAAAGGGGTCAGAGTTAATCCCAGACATAATCCCACCCCGACCTACCTCACACCTTAACACCATCTCACTGTGCATGTGGACGTCCTGCATACTTCTGACTGCCCCAAAGTTGTTTTCTTGGCAACTTCACTGTTCTTTACCATCAGCACCCTAAATATCTTTAGTGTTCTTAACCTAATTCCACAATTTATCTCTGTGTAGTTACTACAGATGCATCAATCTGACATTAATATCCTTATAAATTAAAATTTGTGACAATATGCCTGATACATAAGGGCAGATCTATTCACTGTAACTCTATGCGTTGTGCTCTGAGCGACTTCATGCTTTATTATTTTACATTATGCATAGAATTCCTAAGTGGATTCTGAACCATTTTATTGCAGTTTAATTTTACATGTTGACAAAAGTAGTCAACTTGTTTTTGTCAGTTTCAGTTTCTTTGTCATTTATTCTACACTGGCTGCTCTACTCCTAACTGCACTGACTGAACAAATCAAAGTTGGTTGTACAAGTTTGACCAACATGGAAAAACAGCAGCTTGTGAAGCTACTGGCGTATTTAAGTGTGCTGGTGCAGAGTTGCCAAGTGCATTTGTAATTCAGCACGTTTATGACCATGTTTAAAAAAAAATTAAAAATTTTAGCAAATTCAGCCAATAAACCTCAGATATCAATGTTGGTATCGGAAGTGAAAACAGTGGATCAGTGCATGCCTAGTAGTTACATCACAACCAGAGCTCTCCAAGCCATAGCTATTCTCTCACTCATGGATTGTGTTAAAAAAAATATCTAGCTTAAAAGTCTCCATGCCTCCATTTTGATTGGTATGTTTTTGCTCTTCATCCTCCTCACAGCTCCCCCCACTTCCTAATTTATTCACTTCTGTTTCTCCTGTTTTGCTCCCTCATCAGCTGCTCCTCACACTGCACTATATTCTTTCTAGATCTCATACACTGTCAGTCCTGCTCAACTTAAGCCGGGTAGGTAGTGCGAGTAAAACTCTGGTGAATGTTTGTCCTGGATTCTCTGTTGAACTCCTACAGTCGGATCAGAGCGGTGGGGACTGAAACTGGTGCAGGTCCCAGGAGGAAATGCTCAGCCAAGTCTGTTGACGTTCGCGAAAAATGCGCAACAGTAGCAGCAGTGTGAAACACACTGATCTGTGTGGAGTAACGCTGCTCACCTTTGGTCTGCAAACGGCTCAGCACAGCTCAGGAGCGCCGGTTCAGTCACCCTGCAGACACAGAGCAGAGGAAAAGTTTCAACTTTACAATCAGGTTTCCTTAAGACAGAACGTGAACTATTCCATATATAGGGATGGATATTTTTAGTAGAAAATACAATTGCCATTTTTTTTATGTGGCTCTGATGCTTAATGCCTTTATTTTATCAATATCCTCAGAACAGAAGTGTCTCTTCATTTTCACTGTAAATTTTTGATACATTTTAAATCACTGTTTACTAAAACTGTTCTTCTACATTTCAGCTGTTAAAGCAAAATGTTTCTGCTCTCACAGAAACGCGGTGTATTCCTAATCCCTTAAAGTTTAACATGGTGTTGATCGGTCCTTGCAGCTGTAGCAGGTTTAACTCTTCTGGGCAGGTGTTTATGACCATGCTCCCGGAAGTACATGTGTGAGGTCAGACACTGATGTTGGATGGGAAGCTCTGGCTCAGAGCCTGAACTCTCTACCAAAGGTGTTCCACTGGGTCGGGCTTGGGACTCGGCGCAGACCATTCAGGGTCTTCTAAGCTAAACTCGCTCATGTCTTTATAGACCTTTGATCTGTGGAGCTCTGCTGGAATGTCTCCAAACTGTTTCCAAAGAATCAAGGGAATTAAATTATCTAAAATGTCTTGGCATGCTGAAATACAAAAGAGCTCATTTTCCTGGAAGTAAGGAATTTAAAATGAAAACCAGCCCCCGATATCATAAAACCAAACTGCACCAAACTGTACACTTGACACAACGCAGTATACCAAGTGTCATTCTCCTGCCAACCACCAAACCCAGAATCACCCATTTCCTTTCCTCTTTGTTATGATTCTGTGATCGGCTGTTTGTGGAATGAGAGGAAATTTAACAACAGGATTTATTCCCGTCGTGGCACCACCGTGGAATTCCCTGTGCTGTGAAAAGTGGCTTTGCTAATGTTTTTGGAGGCAGTCAAAAGCCATGACAAGAACACATGAATTCAAAGGTTTCGATGAGCAAGTCATTACATTTGGGTACATCACAAAAAATGCCAGCAGCGGTGTTTCCATTGACCGTATACCTGCGCAATTTAACACTTCGTAAAGAACTTCGCTTAATGGAAACGCAACAATTTTGAAAAGAAAAAACAAAAAGTTTTAGATCAAATGTTTTGCCGCTGGGACGAGGTGGTTTGGCCGTATCAAAACTGATTCATTTGTGCAAAACTGCAATAGAAACACTTTGTCCACCTCACACGAGTCACACGGTCGTCAACCCAATGTTGCCACTGACACAAACCATGAAAAAGAAGACAACGGTATGTAGGAGGAGGATTATGGTGCAGCATGTTTTTTAATGACTTCTCACAAAGATAAACATAATCTGTAACTCCAACACTGACTTGTTCCCAAGTCGCTGGTTCCCACTGGAACAAGGAAGCGATGCGTTCTTCTTACCATGCATTTTATCGGCACGTTGAACTCTAAACCTTAATAGGAAGCTACTACTGGTAGTATTTTAATATTTAAACTTCAAAAGCATGTTAATTGCAGGCCTGGTTTTTCACTGTACGCAAACACTCTAACCCTGACCAGTTCATTTAAAACCCTTAAACAGAAGCCAGAAGGCTGTGAGAGGCCTACAGGCTACAACAAGGTGGAGATGAAGCTAGAAAACGTTCTAATGAGGTAACAAAAATGTTCAGAGACACGCAGCTGTCTATACACTAAATATACTGTCAGCAGGTGGCACCAGTGTGTGTTCCTTTCATGGTGACCAAGCTGGATGCGTGTGACCTAAAAATAAGTGACAAGCCACAACGTTGTGTTGTCGTAGTTTGCGTCTCCTTTCCCCACAGTGTGTGTTTCTGACCCACTCTACTCCTTTGAAGCTGCTCTGCAGGCTTTCCCCCTTCGGCTCTGGTCTCATTTCCTTCTACATCTGTGTTCACTTGTTCAGCCGACGTCCCGGTAAATCACCACTGCTCTCCCTGTTACAGCTTCATCAGCTGTAGGCCTCTCATTGAGTAATTCATACAGAAAGCGGCAAACTGCGTGAGAGATGCTGCAATTATGTTTTCAAGGGTTTTGCAGTGAACATCTCTCATGGGTGTGTGTGTGTGCATGCATCATGTTTCTATATCCTTGTGGGGACCTTTTTCTATCTACAGTGTGCGGTTGTTGTGGGCTACTGTTCCTTGTGGGCACAAATCCTGGTTCCCACGAGGGGAAAGGTGGGTTAGGGGTCAGGTTTAGGACTAAAGTGTGAATTGAGTTTTGGTTAGGGTAAGGCTATAGAAATGAATGGAAGTCTATGGAAAGACCCCACAAAGAGAGAGACATGACTGTGCATGTGTGTGTGTGGGGGGTGGGGGGGAGTCCCTCCACAGAACTAACCAGGTTGTGCAAATGCATAAAAAAATAATCACTTCACATGACAGGGGAGAACACGCACACACACACACACGCACACACATACACACACACACACACACACGCACACAGCCCTACTCATACCAAGATAAAAATATTAGCAGCTCCCATGTGATTGGTAGCTAAAGGCTGAACTAACAATAACAACATTGTCGTAGCAAACGTAGCGCTCATGAGCACATCGGCAGCCTAGTGTGATTCTCACTGTCGCAGTAAAGCTAAATTTTCGATAAGTCAGGAAGAGGAACCTTCTTCATCTGTTACCGGGGTTACAGAGACCCACCGGACCACGGAGTGGTGAAAAAAGATGGTTTCACTATATAGAACCCCATGTGCTACAGAGCTCCATTATGCGCTCTCTAGCACAGCACAAAGTGATGCCCTCAAACACCTCACAGTACGTAGTCGATGGCCCTGGGAACTGACCTGAAGTCATGTTCAGATATCAGAGCCTGTTTGTGGTTGATGCAAGCAAAAACCAAATAATGGTTTCTGTGGCTCAGCTGTGGTTTCAATTCCAGCATACTTCCTTAAGCGTGGCATTCAACATCAACCTCCATCTGCCTAATGGAGCATGAATGTTTATGTGTTTATTATTTTTCACTGAAAATAAATGGAGATAAACTCTCACTGACTGTTCTTATCGTCGAGTTCAGCTCAGCTCTACAGCAGATCACTGTGGCTTGTAGGTTATTAGAACCTTTTGTTACCACAACACAGTGTTAGATTTCAAAAATGCCAGATGGCCAAACAACCATGAGAAAACGCTGATTAGCGTATATTAAACCAGGAATGCGCTTAATAGTTGCAGGACACTGGCTGCCCAGAAGTTTTGACCCCTGACCTCCAGGGAACCACCATGCCGGTTCAACTGCCACACAACCCATTCAGTTTCTATAGCAACGCAAGCCCCACAAAGCCAGTTCACGGTGGTGGACAGTGCTGGACTGATGTGGCAATGTCAAACTTCCATCTCCCTTCAAAAATAAAAAACGATGTGTCAGGAAAACACTTCCTCATCCTGCTGTTGAAATTGATTACTTGACAGGAAAGTATGTGGAGGAATTGGTCAATAATGCCACTGTGTGGTTGACCATGATCTGGTGGTGTAATTCTTTGATTCACCAATTTTCTACTACAGATATTCCTTTAAAGTTAAATACTGACGCAGTAACTAACTGATGGGTTGATTCTACCGATTCAGAATTCCAAGGAATTCTCTGTAAGAATATGAATAGAATTCCAAGAATGCTGGGGTCTTTATATAGAATAGGGGTTATCACTACATTAAAGGTGAATTTTAATACAATTTGTGTGACATATTCTAAATAGTTAATAGTTAATGCTAAGTTTTTCACACGTCGCTAATGGCATCGCTATCCTACGTTTGATTTATTTTTCCACCAGGAAGAATTAGCCTCAATAATGTGGGCTCTTGGCTCTTGGTTCAAGGGACAAATCAGAGACAGTTCACTTCTATATGCAGTCATATGGAGCAAAACGTGGAGCTTCCCCAAGACCAGCTGTTGCTGCATGGCATCAGTCAGCTGGCGTCAGAAAAACAATGAAACTGTACTTTTCCCTCTATAAAAAAAAACAAAAAACAGTCAGCTGTTTGGAAATATGTCCAGTCCTAAAATCACAGCCTGTCAGTCACAGCTCGGCAACCATAGAGACACACCACCTCATACTTTTATTAAGGTAACACACCTTCAAAACAAATGCAAAACATATGCTACAAGGTTTAGTATATCTGGCAGTGGACAAAAAACAGCAGACTAGTTAGTGTGACTATTAAAGCGAGTAATTAACTTGACTAAATTAATATTGTTTGCAGTGTGTGACTTAACTTTGGAATGACTACAGCCTAACTGTAACATATTTAACCTCTGTGATGTACTGATTAGCTGGCAGAATCATTTTAATCTCACTACGTCAGATCATCAAAACGTCTGTAACTAAGGAGACTGATTTTTACTGGAATGTTTGTTCTTTCCCAATTTCATGTATCGTTACTTGTTTTGTTGTTACAGTAAACCAATCACTGCCTTAATTTGCTGGTTTGCCTCCAATTCCTCATCAAGCTCAAACATAAAATCCCAGCCCACCGAGGTCCTGGCCTTTACTCTATTATGTTGGTGGGAGCAAAAGCCAGTCGGCCGACTGCCATGGCAACCAGCAACAGTCAATATATTACATAACAGAATAAAATAATCAGAAAATTATTCTGTTAAAGAATCTGAAGCAAAATCGTTTTTATTCGTGCCAAAATGCCGGGAAAATAATCTGCTCTTTAAATTTGTTCACTCCCCCTCTTACTGCAAGTCGGATTTATTTTTGTTTTTATGCAGCCAAGCTGTAAAAGCTCTTTGTTAGTCATAAGGAATATCTTTAGTTCCTGTCATGCATATTTTCCCAGATTACTCCTGACCAACATGTCTGATCTCAGTTCATTAAATGGGTTTATTTTAGAATGTCTATTTATTAGCGTTGTGTTTGTGAAGTGCTGCAGCCTGGCTTCTCCTCCTCGGCAGATTGATGACTCTTCTATTATCCAACAGACCACTTGAAAGGTTATTACAAAAGAAGCCAGCCTGCCAAGACAAAGGCTTTTAACTCTCCAATTGGAAACAATAGTCTTACCTCCGTTAGTCCCCTTGTAGTAAAACTGTGGTCCACTGCTAGAGGGCTGTGTTGGTAATACTTAGTCATGATTTCCTTTGACAACAGGCTACAAGTATCTACTTTAGGGCATTGCTTCATATCTGATTCATTGCCAAATCATTTCATATGTTTCGCTTCCACATAGCGGGCATCCGGGTCTCCACCCCTGCTACATGGATATGAGGCTTTGCTGCGTCTCAGATAGACGCAGCCTGAGCAGTGAGGTGCAGCTAAATGTGTTTGTGGGGGGTGAAGGGGGAAATTGCCCTCGTTAGGATATTAAGGACAGATAAATGGAGCCACTGTTTGTTTACTGCAGTCAACACGAGACTCTAGAACAAGAACTTGTGTCACTGAGGCGGTATAGTTTCCTACAACCACAGTTTATCCAGTTACTACCATTTGGCCTCTGTATCATAGAAATGTCCTGCAGTTACAACCACCTGGTGTTTGCAGAACACTTCTTCTCCTATCTTGGTACAGTGGACTCCCACCTACTCGCTGTTCAGATTCACGTATTTGTGGATTTTTCTGTGGAAAACGCTGACTTATTAGCAGAAAATTAACCTACTTGCAGATTATTTCGTAGAGAATATTGAAGATATTCAACAGAAAATGCAGGTTTATTAATCAGAAGTAGTTTGGCGTAATGCCAGTCGGCACGCTATTGACTATTGTTTGCAAAGCAGCCAATCCCGTTTGAGTTCCTTGGTGCTGATTGGCTGTGCCTCCAAGAACAGAGACAAGGAAGACTATAGATGTCGGTGTGAAGACAGTTTCCCATATTAACGCACACTAAGGTGCATCTGGAGTTTGACCTCCAGCAGGAAGTGTTAACTGTTTTTAGATCTCAATTATTCACAGATTACAGCTGTTTTACTTTTCCCAAACTTCTTCTGTTAGTCCTTATCATTTATTTAGTTAGCTTCAGGCTATTTTAAAACTCATCAAAGAGCAGCTTATTTACACAAAACTTCAAACTGCAATTAACAGGATCAGTCACGTTTTTTTTTTTTTTAAATCTTCCATTTTTCCATTTACATCCAAACCAGCGCGCATCTAGTGAAGCCAATTCACTTTGAATAATATTACGGCATCATTTGTCACAGAGCAGTTCAGACCGCCAGCTCTGAAGCCTCTCGGTCTCCACATTCACTTCAATAAAAAGTCACAATTGCTTCCCCCAAGTCAATAAAGTGACCCTGGCATCATCAACCTGCTGGGGAATTATCTAACAAGTTTTCCTTCATTCCAATGATAACCATCCAAAAAGAAAGACGCAGTGGCCAAGTTCCTCCAGGCTTTCTAAAACTCTGCTTGCTTCTAATACCGTCTCTGTCTGTTTCAGAATAACGATAAAAAGTTACTCATAAGGTTATTAATAAGACTATTGCCTCCCAAACAGCCTGATATTTTTAATGCAGTTTTATCGTAACTGGCCCACAATTCTTCATAAACTACCAACTCATTATGGTGTAGATGCGATTTTAATTTTAATGTGCTTACATGTATATTTAAATTAGCGGTATATTTTCACATGAATAACAGTAACGGTGGGAGGTGGGAATGGTAGAAGCACCGGTGTGTGTGTGTGTGCGCGTGCAGAACAGCTCATCTTTTGTAAGCAGACAGTTTAGTCTGCATCAGCTGAAGGACGTCCACACACACAAGATTTTACCCTGAGTAGCTCCAACAGCTCAGTTTGCACCTGCTGCAGCTGAAACGAGGCCAACAGTTTCACTGAAGGGACATTCTTCCATACGAGCAGCTCAGCTAGCAACAAACTGTTCTGCCTGGTAACCAGTTAGCCCCCCAACTAAACCAGTACAGTCCTGACGAGATGAGCAGTCAGGTCAGATTACAGGCTGCAGAGTGAACGCACCCCGAGGGATATCTGCTGCATGCTTTTTTTTTCTTTTTTACTCCAGTTAGGCTCAGACTGGCGGCGCTGCAGGGCCTGAGAGGTCAATGCAAAAATCTGCCCTGAATTCTATTTAAGGGTATGAGAGTAAAGAGGGCTGAAAGCACACGCTCATTTCAGGTATCTGATAACAATAAATTGTTTCCTTTTGCTTCACAAATATGCACTTCTTTGTGTTATTCTGTGCAGAATTACACAAAGGCTGCAATGTTACAATAGTGTAAACATTACACAATCCTTTATATCAGTGTAACTTCATGTTTTGAGGAGCTCTTCTGACCATGCGTCACCGAGTTTCCTTCCCATCCAATCCGGCAAAGCTAACTCCTGACACACACCACGCACGCACACAAGCACGCACACAAGCAAGCACAATATTTCCTATCCTTGTGTTCCTGTTTCAACTCTGCAGGGAAACCTAGGGGCCAAAAGTAGAGTTTTTTTTTTTATTTCCCCAACACTCTCTAGAACCATTTTTGGTTTGGATTGTTGCCCCAAACAAATCAGGCAGGAAGCGCACCAAGTACTGGGACATTTTCTTCTTTTATTCTCCATATATTTTTCAACTCTTAGCTGATCATTGGGTTTTTTTTGGCATGAAGACGAAACACCAGCTTTGTGTAAAATCTGTTCCAGCTGCCAGGTAAACACCTGGATCATCACATGCTCTGGAAGGGAGTCGACACGGGCAGAGAAGCTGAGATAAATGTTCTCTTAACGCGATGCTCAGGAGGTGAATCCACGCTGCCCCGGAACCCGTTTGGGAACATGAGATGGTTTCTGCTCTGAAGAGCTTCACCCGTTTGCCGCTGTGATCAGCCGCACTGCAGAGCTGTCAGGAGGAATCCAGCAACCTCAAAGCTGCTCTGACACACAGCGAGCACCGCCTCATAAACCCACTGCAAGGTCACCGAGTTACTGGGTTAATATGCTGCTGCGATCAGGCTGCGTGCATGAGCAACCGTTTATCATGTTGGCCCACTAGCTGCAGTAGCTGCACCCCAATTATGGTCTCAGTCTGTTCAGATCTAACCAGTAGAACGCAGTTAAAGCTAAGCTTTGATGTTATCTAATGACTAAGCCAGGAAGTAGCCCTAACCCTCCAGCAGAGGAGTTTCAAGATCTCATTCAGTGATGGAAGGATGGAGCAAAACTCTGAGTTTACCTTTCTATCTACATATTAACGGTTACCGATGGTTACAGAAGTATTGATCATCTTTCTTGGTTTTCCTTGAGGTCTGAGATCCCAATTCTGCTAAATTGTCTGTCCAAGAAATTTGTGGCGAGTACTGGCGACAAAAATCAGTAGCCAAATTTTCCATCAAAGTTTTTAAACATAAATTTTAGAGCAATTCATTTGAAAAGGTTGATGGAAACAACAAAAATCCAGCCAACCACCTCGATTTTGCAAATAAATGTTTTTCCACTCACTTGAGGTGTTTTCTGACTACTCAGACAAAGAGTCAATGTGGTAAAGGGGAGATGGAAACACATCTGCTGAATAAGGTCCAACATAGCCCCTGTTGGGTCTGTGCCTTACCAGAGGCAAAAAACTCGGAGTCCAAACCTCCAGCTCAGAGGTTTGGCTTTTCCGAGATGTTTGGTCCGTGAGAGTTTACAACCTCTACTTCCTGTTGATTACAGCCATGTGTAGCGTCAACATCTGATGAACTTATGCATTGAGGTGCCTGGTTGATTCGCTCGGCCAATTCGTATTTGCCTTTCTCCATTTTCCTTTTTTGGCTGCATTTCAAAAGTCTGTTTCAAATTCACATGAGAAGTTGATGGAAACACAGCTACTGTGCTTCAGTTTTCTTGACAATGTTTTTCCACAAAAAAAAAATCCAAATAATGCCAAAAAACATTTTCTCATGAGACTTACGCCATCTCGTGTCTGTGTATAATGCTACGTCGCTGCAAGTCAGTTAGTTAAAATCCTGCAAAGATCTAAAAAATCTTAACATTAAAATAGAAAAAAGATGAACACTTTACATTTTTCTAAATGGACACATGAGGAAGTGCTACCTTGACATGAAGAGAATGTTGGAAGTAAGTTTTATTTATTTTGCTTTAAAACAACCAGAAGCCGTTAATGCAGCCCTCAGCTGGAGCCCCGAGACTGAAGCAAAGGCAAAAACAGACTGTTCGCTGTAGCAGCCATCTAAAGCCCACAGTCCCTGAACACTACTTGCAATGAAGAATGACAAATAAAGAAAAATGTCTAAAGGTAAGAAAACGAATTTCCAAAATTTGGAATTATATCAAACAAGTGATTAATTGAATGATGAAGGGCGTTCATTAAGTTTAACAAAGAGGAAATGAAAATCCTGGTTTTTGAGGCCGTTTGTTCATCAATCAAAGGAAAACTAGCTGGTTTTAATCACTGATACCATCTTATAATTCAATATTCACAGACGTCCTGCACGTTGATCATGTATTTAGCCGTTTGGATGGACTAACCATATGGAAATTCTTGAAACTAAATCACAGATGGATATATTCCATTTATTCTTCATCCAGTACAAAAATACTTTCCACGTCATTCTCAGGCTGCTAGGAACCCAGGAAAACGTCAGCTAAAGTTCATGTGATCGTTTTTGACAGAAGGTCGATAGCTGAATGCGTTATCAGTCTGTTAATATTCCATCATATTTTACAAATATTTCCAATTAGAAGTGTGTCAGTGTCATCTAACATCTGAGCAATCTGCCTCAGATAAAGCCATACATGAAAAATATCTGGTTTTCTAGTTGCTTTATTCATTCAGAATGAGAAACCCTCAGCATGTAGACTGCTGCTTTTCTACTAGAGAGCGATGGTGTTACCTTTATCCATCCACCCAACCGCAACTTGTTCCACAGACCCACCACACTGACGACACGAACCCCCCCCCCACAAACAGAACTTTTCAAAAACAGACCATTTTTAGCTGCTGTTACAGGACTGCGGTTCAAACAGTAGAACTTTCCCCTCAAGCTACACTGCGTCACCCAAACATACTATTTCACAGGAACAGTAATAAAGCTTTCCACTTCTGCAGCACTGCCTGCCAGAAACAACATCTGCAGCAGGAACCAGAGACCCGCTCCAACCACTCAGACAACAGGAAACAGGAGCAGAAGGAATAAATGACTAAATTTGTTGGATTTTTGTTTTTTTGACAATTCTCCAAAAAACTTTTCAGATGACACACAAAAATCGCTTTCAGCTTTCACATGAATTTGGTTCAGACAAATCACTGGTTATGGCTTCCACCCAGATTTACCACCAGTTGGAGCTGACTAAACAACACAGAAAAGCAACTAACAGCTTGTAACATCTTTATACATCTCTGTCCAGGGCCATCTAAAAACTCCCATCTAAATGCTTTACAATGTTATTTTGCCTAAAGCAAGCAGAATCTGAGCACACTTCAGGCAATCAGTAAAGTGGGGAAGTCGTCACTCTCCATTTGGAAAGCAGAAGAAAAACTAGGGTCCTTCAAAATCTGTTTTATTTTCCAAATTCCACTTTTATTTTTCTCAATTCCACTTTACCCATCTTAACCATATTTCTTAACGTGAATGAACCAGGTATGGGAGCTGCAATGGCCAAATTACTACAGAAATCACTGAATACCAGCAAATACTGTGAAATTCTGCATTTTATTGTGCATTCCAATTCTGCAATTCTGTCCGAGTTTTCTTCCCTAAAAATGTGCCCTCCTATAGCAAAAGACACCAAGTATGAAATGATTTGGATGATTCCTGAATTGGAGCATCGCTTATTTTCCTTGGCGCCGACTGAGTGCACCCCCAAGAGTGGAGATAACGAAGGCTTCAGATGTTAGCTTCTGCTGTAGTTTCAGATGGTTTCCACTGCATGTATCAAACATTTGATGTTTAAACTAAACATCAAATCTCTGCAGTTCTGGGCGTTTTTAGAGGGGGGGGTCTCAGGTATTCAGATTTTCTCACACAAAAACTGTTAAACTGTTCATTAAGAGGATTCTGGACAAGATGCTGCAGTCAACCCTTTGAAAGCAGTGAGGAAGAGTTATGTTAGGCAACGTGTCTCTAAGGCCAGTGTTAATTTAATAACCCACGCCAGTTATGAGTCAGCGTTCCATATTAAGCTACTGGAAATATGCTAGCATAACGTCTCTCCAAAATACGCAGCACACCCAGCCAGTTAAAGCAGGAATTTTTTTTTTTTTTATAGAAGCAAAAAGTGTTGGGCAGACTCGTCCCACTGAGAGACTCCGACATGACAGACGGTGAAGGAAGGCTGGAGGGAACGCCATCCTCGTTCCTTTCCACTCATTTTAAAAACATTCAGTGTGGAGCAAACATCCAGCATGAAGAGTATTCCACTCTGTTTTAATTCACCAGCTCATGAATCCTGTAAATAACCTCCGACCTCTCTGCCCGTCTTCAGCAGGGTTTGGACCCAGACCCGCTGGCTGCCTCACATACTTTCCGTCTGCGCTGGAGCACTGCTGGGATGCGCAGGGCAGCCGCGAGGTTTGGTCTGGACCGGCTTCAGGCCGGAGTGTGTTTTCACATGTGAAGGAGCCAGCGCCGAAAAACTGTAGACGTGCTGCAAGCCATCACAGAACCACACACACCCATGGGTTCACCTACACACACACACGCGCGCACACACACACTCCTCTCAACTGGTGTTTCAAACCAAGCCAACCAACCGGCCAATAGACCCCATACACACTCTCACTTTGTTCCACCCACACAAAGCCCCCGCATCACCTTCATCATACATCAGCAGCTCAGACAGAAAGGCCTGCAAGGCAAAACTCAGGGCACAATTTCCACTGCAACACGACCTCAATGAACTACAAAGCAGGATTTGTTGTGCAGTGAGGTAACTTCAGGTTAGGCTAACACTTTTAATCAGTCCATCGGTATGTGGCCGGCAGGCTGGACAGCTTTAACCTTCTGGCTCACACACACTGCTATCCATCATCCATCACCTGCCGATCAATGAGAACAATTAAAGAATGTATGAAAAAGAAGTGTTAAACAAAACATCTGCTCTGCTGTTAGCGCATGAGTGGATTAGCGTAAGTGTGACCAAAACTGACGGTAGCTACACGCTCCAGTATAAATAACTACTACTAAGCATAAATTTAGGTGTTGTTTTAAAGTCTATAAAATAACATTTGGATGAATTGTTATGACATTTTTAAGGTTAAGAGTTGTCAACACACCGCCGTCACCGTCAAGGCCACACAGTGACAGAGCTGTAAGCATTTGACATATGAACTGATAAGCTTGGAAGCCATATTGGTTCTGTGAAAGAGAGTTAAGATTTAATTAAAGCGAAGACATTAAGGAGGAAAGATATTCAAGGGCTCAACAAAACCTCACTTCAAAACCAACCTGGTAAAACATACTTTGGGCTTGGATCTACCAAATGTACATTAAAAAAGTAGAGCCTATGACACACCAACATTTTTAGCATAATACTGCAAAGACATAATTTATAACGTAGGTACTTAAAGAGAATATACAGTGGAATTAGCCAAGGACTCTAACAATAGGATGCAGGCAATTCTAGAGTCAAACAACCTCCATGCCAGGATCCTTTTCTGTGGATCCTTTTACAAAGATTGATAAATTCAAATCTCAAATTAATTAAATTTGTGCGTTGTGGCTTAAACAAAAACCCAGGAAAAAGGCGATTCTGCCTCCACTCAATGCAGTCAAACCGTCCGTCCTGATTTCCAGCTGCTCAGCCAGGACCTGCCTCTCCAGGAGGGACAGACACAGTGAGACAGAAGAAAAAACAGACAGGGTGGCTTGGCTAGAGTGATGCAGCTCTGAGGCTAAACGAGGCAAGGAAAAATAAAAGAATAATAAAAGAAAAAATGGCTACGAAGACATGAGACTACATTTTCCAAGAAGGAGGGCCACGCAGTAATACGGCACCGGCAGCCAGAGGGACTTTACATCTGTGTGGAATTAAAGAGAGACAAACAGTTCTGCTGCTGCTGCTGTGGAAAACTGAGGCTGGAGATAAAAAGAGACAAGCTAGTCGTACAGAGCTCTGTGTCCTTGGTTGGTGCTTTTAGAAAAAGATGTACAACCTGAAAGAAATGCTAGAAAAAAGAAGATTTTACTGTAGTACATAGTATTTTTGTGATTAACATTTGTACCTTCACTCGCCAATTTATTAGTAGCACCTGTTCAAATGGGTGTTAGCAAAAATAGTGACTCGGCCAGTCATGGATCTAAATAATCCATTCACGCATCCAGACGTGGTGATGAAGACAGAATGAGGAAGAAAGGGAATTTAAGGTACTGACTGTTTGTGCCAGACATGGTGGTCAGAATATTTCAGAAACTGCTGATCTACAGGGACTTTCACCCACAACCATCCCTCTGCTTTACAGAGAAAAGTCTGAAAACGAGAAAACATACACTGGGCAGCAGTTGTGTGGTCACCAATACCTCGCTGGTGTCAGAGGTCAGATGGAGAATTGGTAGGCTGGTTTAAGAGGATAAAACAGCAACAGTACTGCAAATAACCACTTGTTATAACCAAGATCAAGATGCAAAATCCGTCTGAACACACAACACATAGAACCCTGAAGCACCAGGTACCAGATGGCACCGGGCTACAGCTCCGGCTGGATCACAAACACCGACACAGAGCGACTCAGACTTGCCTGGTCTAATGAGTCTTCATTTCAGAGCAACATTCAGATGTTAGGGCCTTGCAACTCCGGGTCAGGCTGCAGCTGGGGGTTGTGGTGCAATGATGTGGGGGAGATTTTCCTGCCATACTTTGGGCCACTCCTTTAAACACCAGAGCATACCCGAGTATTGATACTGACCATGCCCATCCCTTCATGACCACAGTGGACCATCTTCTGATGGCTGCTTCAAGCAAGACAATTAGATCAGATCAGATCATCTCCTACCAGTTTGTTGAACATAATGAGTTAACAGTGAGCTCAGCTAGTTAACCCACTAATGCTCCACCAGACTGTTTTGGTGGTTATTAAGCAGCAGACTGCAGGCTAGTTAACTGATTCAACGGCTCGCCTAATTAAGCAGGTTGTTCATGTGACGGTGATGCAGCGCAGGACTGAGGGCGTTTAAAGCAGAGAAGCAATGTCGGCGGTGTGGTTGCTTTTTCACAATGTTGAAATGGTAGGAAAAAAATCATATGACCTATAATATTAGTAAATATCAGTTATCACTCATGAAAGCGATCTAAAATCGGATATTAATATCAGCCCAATTTTCCATCCCTAATTATTCCATTTTGAAAACAGGGACATGATGAATACAGAGTTGGCATTTTAAATTGCCTTTACGTTATCCTGCATCAGTGATTAGCACGGTTAGCATTTGTAGCTGTGGACATCCGTCTGTGTATGTATCACACAGAGAATATACACTGCATGCAAGATTTCCAAAAGACTGTCAATGTTTTCAAATGTAGCTCATTTCATGATAGACTTGGAAGGTGAAGGTTTGACCTTCTGGGCTGGAACCTTCTACATTTGTGTTCAAGTCCCACTTCCTGTTTAAAAGTAGCACCATGAGTGAAGAGTCCATATGTCCTCACAGAGAGCAGTTTGCGTTGTGATTTTTCTGACTTATTCTTCCATATATTCTGACCTTTTAATACAGTGTGAAGACTGCTGAGAGTTACCAGATCTGAAAATAACTCAGATCCGATAACAAAAATTGGTGAATTCTCGTCACGAGCCGATTCATAAAACCTGGCAGAAAATCCCTAAAGGCATAACCAATAGGGGGCAGTAAAGCAACAGTCTGTTAATCAACAGTTATGGTACCTTTAGAGTGATTGTGGAAATGTTACTGTTGAAGTAGAAAATGATGACGCAGAAAGGGGTCCGGATGCCGATAGAAGGTATGATTACTCTTCTAAGTGGCAGTTTAAGAGGACGTGTTGATAAATCAGCTGTGACTCAGCGGTTTAGGTAAACACAACCAGCTGGGTCAGACCGGACAGCAGATAACTGGCTGGCTAATCTCTATCTGCCCTCACACACCATCAGGCCCTTATGGAAGATGGCTCCCTCAGCGCATGTTGTTCTGAACAGTACCCAGACAGCGTACACTGATAATGAAGTATGTCAGTGAGTCTCTATTTAGAACACCCACCAATTATCAACTATGTCATGGATTATCAATTATGTATCTGTTCAGGACAGAACATAACTGTGGAACCAACACACTATTTTTGTGTCATTTGACATCATTCTGAGGTAAATAACTAAGACTTGAATGTCAGATCATTTCCTTTTCCAGCCCGCTTCTTGACCTGCCTTCATGTTCCTGCTAAAAGTCTGGATGTGCACAGACATGAACATGCAACGTTTTTGAATTTTTAACATGGCCACTGTAGTTTTATTTGGAAGGGATTATAAACAAAAACTCCAGGCACAGATGAGTTTCACTTTCAGACCCAGCATTCTCCCACCACTCCCCCCATGAGCCAAAGGATAAAGTGCTTTTCTATTGAAATGCCAATCCTTTCCATGCATTCCCTGAGTTCACCACTTGAGTGGCAATCTTTTCCAGAGATGTTGAGATATTCCACTTGCTTTGACTAGATACATGTTCTTATGAGGTTATGTTGACCAAAAACATTAATGGAGTCACTGCATCTTTGGCTGATTCCCTGCTGATCCCTGGTTGAGTGTCTAATTACAAAAGCTGATAATTTGGCCAAATATCCAGTCATTAGTTTTGGGGATTTGTCTCTGCACTGCAGTGTGATGCCATGTTAAAAGTAATGCACTCATGTTACAAGATCCAAACTAATAAGACTGTTGGTAAAACCTTTGAAGTAACATGATCAGACATGACAGTAACAGCTGCTGCCAGTCTACTGGAAAGCAATGCAAGTATGAAACGTCATTGCTTGGCATCAAAACCAGGAGCCCTGCAGGGTTTGTAAGGTTTGCAATTGTGCATAAAACACATTAGTAAAAACTGCATCAACACACTGAAACACTGAAAGTGATCTTTCATTGTTTGTCGTGCTGAGCTGAAGCTAAAGGGGGAAACTGGAGTGCTATTACCTCATCTGGATTCTCCATTAATCCCAGTGTTTTTATGTCAATGTGGGTGCGTGCCTGTGTGTATGTGTGTGTGGGAGTGAAATACAAGCACAAACACACATGCAAAGGCTGAGTCATTTCATACAGCTGCCAGCTGCCTGTTTCAACAGCAAACAGTAGAAAAACCATTAGCTGTTATCAGGATACACACACACACACACACACACACACACACACACACACACACACACACACACACACCCCCCCCACACACACACACACACACACACACACACACACACACACACACACACACACACACACACACACACACACTCTGAGGCTGTTTCCATCACTTCAGGGTATGTTAAATTGACTTGTACCATTTTTCCTGGAGACTTACATAACTTCCAACCACCGCAACACGGCAGCTTCTACCCGACGTGAGAATCGGTGGCCCTGCGTCTGGTTCACAACTTCTGACGTCTTTAAATAACACCGAGCAGTCTGGCGCATTTTAATACTTGGGTTCGTTGATTTTACTTTGATTTTCACTTCATGGTTCTCATGTGTTAAGAACTGGATTATGCTCCACTCCAAGATAATTAAACACCTGATTTTGCTTTGCAATTTTAGCCTACCTCCAAAAAGTAAGAAAAAAAAAGAGGGAACAAAACAAATGTGCTTTTCTGCAAAATATGTGGGAACTTGACCACCCTGGTGAGTTGTTCGAGGGGCTTTGCGTGTCTACATACCAGAGAACAAATTCATGCAAAAATCAGCTAGAAGATTTAGTCACAAATTCAACACAAAGTCATGTTCATGCATTTGAAAGGATACATGTAGCAAGAGCATGAAAAGTAGACTTTAAAGTTGATTTTACTGGCAAGAAAAAAAAGAAAAAAAAACAATCAAGTAAAATCAACCTAATAGGTCATTAACCGACTGGTGTCTCAGTTCTACAGTTAAAAGTTGGAGAAGCTCTAATGTCTGGAAATCATTTCTGCTTTTAGAAGGAACATGATTCTCTGTCAGTTCATTTATTTACAGTGATTAATAATACACAGCTGATTGTAGCAGTCGTTTTATTGATAGTTATTAATGAGCTACTTAACTCTTTCTAACAACTATCTGAGACAGAAACAGCAGAGGAAGTGATGAGATTTACAGCTTTTATAACAAATATGGCCCCCAGATGTGACGTGTCTGTGTCAGCAGAGGGTGGGTGGAGCAATCGGAGCAAAAACATAAAACGTTAAAGTGCCACATATGGAATATAGGTGGAACCCAATTAGTTTTAATATTTTCTAAAGGGGTAGTATTATGTATTTTCTATGCACACAGTGCCACTTTATAGCACAATCAAGTAACTGTGTCACCTTCATTTTTTGGTAGAAAATTGCTGTATGTATAAAATGTGACTTAAAAGAAATTTGACTTCACAATTTGACACCTTGAAATTGGGCCTCTGTCTCTTTAAGAAACTCTTGCTATTTCTGACACTCCACCTTCAGGAAGTCGTCCCAACATGGCTCCTCTATTAACACTTAACAACATTTTTACCAGCGTTGCACTGAGAAGTAGCTCTTATAACTAGAACATTTCTGAAGAAATTTAAACAGGGCACTTTGGCCTGCCAAAGTGTGCCCATCAGTTGAAACCCAGCGTTCTGATGCTACAAATTGGCATCAATACTAAAGTAAGCTGCAATGTACTCAAGAGCATGTGGAGACTCACAAGCATGTTGAGTAACATGGACTTATACCATTCAGTATGTTGAAATTAGTGTACAAGTTAAAATGAACCAAATTGCTAACATTAGCCTAAATGCTGGCAGTAGCATGTGGGGCATCACTAACATGTTGTCTTACATTGACTTACTCCATACAGTGTACTAAGCGTAGCTAGTAAATAAGAAAAATAGCTAAAAGCTTTTTTTAGGAAAAACGCTAATGCTAATGGGGGCAGTGAAATGTGCTAATGTTAATTCATTGCTGCCTATGGCGATGCACTAATATTGAGATGGTGTCATCATGACCAACTTTCATAAAGGCTAATATTTGTGCACTGCCTAAGCTTCATTTTAAAGTGCCACAATAATCCCATGTGTAACTGTGGTTGGGTTAAACCAGTCACATACAGCTATTACCTGTTGTGAAAAAAAGGACAGCTTTAATTAAATATTGTGAGAGATGCAACTTCTATCATGAATATAGAATATAGATTTTTGAACTCCATAAGGAAAGAGACCGAAGGGTTGCATGTGAGGCTGAAGTAAAATCACAGCAGGAGGACATTCAAAAACTGCAAACAATGTTGGAAAAAGAACGTAACCAGCAAAAGATTAAAGATGTGTCAAAGGTTTCCTGCTCTTCCAAAGTCACAGTTGACAAACAGCTGGAGTACTTCAAGCGGGAGGCTGACAGATATGCCTCCCGTAACAAAGGTTTTATAGAAGTAATGGTTGAAGAATACAGAGTAAGACTTAAATATGAGGAGCAGCTCAAAAGTCACACTGAGCAAGCTTCCAAATTTAAGGCTCAGGAGGAAACTGTGAAAGCTCTGCAGGGTCAGGTTGCAGACCTTACGGTGGAGTTGAAACTTGCTCTGGAAAACAACCATTCTAGAGTCTCCACCCAACCAGAGACCCCCCTGCAAACAGAGGAGTCCAAGCAAAGGCAGACCTTCAATCAACAAGGGGTCTCCCTGCATAGCCTGGTTCGGCCTTTGCGTTGACCCGCATCCAGGTTGCAGACAGAGGGCTCCCTACAAATAGATTAGACCAAGAAAAGACAGACCTCCAATCAACCAGGAAGGTCTGAAGAAAGACAGACCTCCAATCAACCAGCGAGGTCCAAAGAAAGACAGACCTCCAATCAACCAGGGAGGTCCGAGGAAAGACAGACCATCTATCAACCAGGGAGGTCTGAGGAAAGACAGTCATCCATGCGACCAACCACCACTGGTTGTATGGAGGGCCTTCATGTTAGCATTGGCATGAAGAAAAACCTAAGCCCGGCTTGGCCTTTACACCGACCCACTCCCAGGTGGTACTAACCTAGGTCACTATCCAAACCCAGGTTTTGCCAACACTGGGCATTATTGTAAATTCAATCCTTTACTCCAGGTGTGCCCAAAGTCGGTCCTCGAGGGCCGGCATCCTGCATGATTTAGTTCTCTTCCTAGAGTAGTAACAACCTCCTCAGCAAGTCAATGTTCTCCTTAGACCTTCTAACGAGCCATAATTTGATGCAGGTGTGCAGGTGTGATAAACCAGGGAGAGAACTAAAACATGCAGGATGCCAGCCCTCGAGGACAGACTTTGGACACCCCTGCTTTACACAAATCTAGGAAATCAACAGACGCAGGCAAATAAAATTCCTGACTCCAAAATCAATGGAGAAAACACAAGATCAATTTCAGAGTTAAAAACACCAAAATAAACATTATTAAAACTTTCTGATGTGTTGAATGTGTCTCGGCACAGTGAATGAGAGAAAGAAAGAAAAAAAAAACCTCTGAGGGAGCTGTCCATGTTTTAACCCCATTTTGCACAGAGGCTTTTTTAAATTATTTTAGATGATAGCAAAGTTGAATATTGTTACAAATAAAAGAAATATGTTTGAAATAATACTGACAGTAAAGAAAACTCTTCTACAGCATAGAACTAAAAAAAAACTGTTACACAAAAATGTTTCACTGTAAAGATAGTTTGTTTTGTTGCAACCTGAAGTGTGAAATAAACTTCAGTGGAGTTTGAAAACAAAATATGTGTCTTGTTAAATGTGTGGTTGAACGATGCGTGTGCCCAGTTGATTTTTTTTTCTTTGGGGTTGGGGGGTAGGGGATTTTATTGTAATCCATAAAGGGGGCCCAGAAGAAAATCTTTGGGAACCACTGTATTAAGTAATTTGTGCATAAAAACAGATCGCAACAGCTCCTGTACAATACATTTATACCTCAGCTAACTAGAACTGCCGACGCTCTGTTTCCTCCCGGCGCCCGATGGTTCAGTTGCTATGACAACGGTAAATAAAACACAAAAGGACTAGTAACTGTTACTTTTTGAGTTCAATTTTGTCTGTTTTTTGCTAATTATGTTGCCACAGTTACTCAAAATATCAACAAAAGTAATAGCTCTTGGGCATACAGCCAATAAGCACCAAGGAAAATAAATGATGCTCCTGGATTGGCTGCTTTGCAAACATCAGACAGTAGAGTGCAAAGTAGCACTGCAGCTTGGTAACTCAGCTTCCTAAGCTACATTTTCTCTGCAATAGTTTTAATATGGTCAATGACAAATATCTGCAAATAGATGGGTTTTCCACAGATAATTTTGAGTTAAGTTCTGCAAATAAATCCACATACAGGTGAATCTGCTGCAAATAATGAAACGCGAAAAGGCAGGGTTCACAGTGTACTTGAGTCATATTGAAAAAGACAGGAAATGCACACACACCACAAGTGTATTAGTTGCTTGTTTGAGTTTGTTCTTCAGTCAGATTATTAAAACGCTGCTGAAATGGACCGGGATCAGTTGTGTGTCGTGGTTTCGATTGGTTTGGACAACCTTTGTGCCTAAATCAGTAAGATCAGGATTTGAAAAATTTTGATTTTCAAATGTCCTCACATTGCTGGAGATAACCAACACCTAAATGCATTATAAATTAAAAGTAGCTTGATCATTTCAAATCTGATGATTAATGTTTTTTGAAGGGCAATTTTGTTTACAGAGATGTCATGATCCATTTTATTTACGGCCTTGTTTGTGTGTGGGTTTTTATTTTCATTTTATTTATAGTTTTTTTTGTTGTCACGTTTTTATTTTGAATATTTAAAATATATTCCAGTTCCAGTGTTCTTTACAAAATTAAACTTTATTGGTCTCTTAGAGGGCAAACTTTCATCATCATGCTAATTAGCAATATATTACTAGAAAATGTTCTGGAAAAACAACATTATCGTTTATCGTAACAATTACTGGGGCAATTTATAGTCCAGAAAAATTCGCGCACAGGTTCCCCTAACTGCAGTTCCAGAGCTCTGAACCTTCATCACAGCTTAGTGTGGTCGGGTTTCTTGTTGCAGCATGTTGGGGCCGTTTGCTTCAGAGTTTTTCTTACAGTCTTTCCATCTTCATCCTGACATCTTCCAACAAGTTGAGGAACACGGTTCAGACTTTGCTTTAGACTCCTCAGTCGTGTCCTGCCGTCCATCATTCTCTGCTGTGTTGTGGCACAGCAGAGAATGATGCTGCTGTGCCACAACACAGCTACAGACTGTCAGCCTGTAGCGTCTGCAGTCCTGTTGCTGGTTAATGTTACGCCGTCTCTGCTGGCTTAGCCCTGACACAGCAAAGCAGCTCTGCACCTCACCACAGCGCTGCTGCTGCATTGAGCTCACATCTGGGTGAAAACTGGTTTTCAACCTAAAATAAAAGGACTGGAAATTTGAACTTCACAAAGTCGGGCAGCAGAGGTGTTTGATGCAATACAGAGACGTTCTGTGCTCCTCAAAAGTCGAGTATTAAATGTCTTTAAAAGGCCAAAACAACTTGTCTGTAAAGCTGCTAAACAGCTTAAGCACAGAAGAAAAACTAAAAATGTATGAGAGTGAACCTAAGTGTCCCTCTGCAGAAGATCTGCTCTCTCACACCCGCCCTCTGTCTCACCCTTGGGACAACGAGGAATTTCCTGTGAGAAGGAGGATGAATTTTCCATGTAGTTAGTGGGAGATAGACAGACACAGAGAGGAAAAAAAAAACAGCCAACAACAACAAATACATAGGTCCCTGGCCTGGTTTGACCTGTTGTTGCCATCAGTGATAATGTGGAGAAATTAGAAGAGACCAGCTGCTAGAGATGGAGGTTGATGTTTACAAGATGTCTGCAGTCTTTGTTTCTCTGCAGGCCTCCCCTGATGATTAAAATAAAGATTCCCACAACAGACATGGATCCATTCCAGTGGTTCAGCACCAAGCAGAGAACCCAAACAGAAACAGGCTGAGGTTAAAGCTGAACTGTGGAAGTTTTATTTAAAAAAAAAATAGTTTTGCACATTTGTTCAAACTGTCATGACTGTTTGGTATAAGATAAATAATCTCTGAAAAAGAATCCAGCTCCTCTGCCTGCTCCCAGTTCTAACTAGAAGTGACCAATCAGAGCCAGGAGGGGGGCCTGTCAATCACTCCTCTGTGTGGCGCTGCTCCAGCTAGTACAGCCTGTTATGAATGCTGAGGCTAGTTAGCATAGCCACCGATGGTGACAGATAAACGGTTTTCTTAACAGTAAATCGTTTTTCTGCCATTAGCACATTTGGCAGCGAGGTCATGAGGTTGACTGACAGCACCAAGACCCTCCTCCTGGCTCTGATTGGTCGTTTTTAAATCAGGAATGGGGCATTTCTTTGGACGGCAACAATAGCTCAGGAACGAGGTGGAGGAGATTGATCGTTTCACAGATTATCTGCCTCATAACATTCTGTCACAACATGGTGACAGTTTTAACAAATATGTAAGAAACTGATTTCATTATAGTTATATACTGCAGCTTTCAACGCTTGGCACCTTGAATATTCCAGCTTTACTGAAACAAACAGTCCCTTGCAAATTCAATTCTGCACATCCTGAAATTGTGATGACAAATAGACCATCAGGTCATTGAACAGCTGCTATGGAGTGTCACTCTCTACACTAAGTTTTTAGAGTTGAAGATACCTTGGATCTACAAGGAGTGGAGTTCCTGCAGGTGGAGCAGTGAACAATGGGGTGAAGGGAGGATTTATGAGTGACCAAAATGGACAACATTGAAATAAGGAGTAGGAGGACTAAAGGTCAAAGTGAATATCTGACATCTACGGAACTGGAGCTTGTGTTACTTAAGTGCTAAAAGTCTGTTTTATAGCTAAAGTCAAGGCTGAGTGGAAGTGAGCATGATGCAACAAGCTGTTCCGAAGTAAACGTGATTCTATTATTTAAAAGCAGCTTACAGAGCCTGCAGTCAAGACAAGAACCACAATGGAAAAGCCTAAACTGGACGAGACATTCACTGATCAATGCAGCTCTAATGGAAAGTGATATTTTTATTGCCAAAGGCTGCAGATAATCCAGTTCAGTTGAATATTTAGACCACAGTCATCTACACTATGAAAAACCATTGTAAGATGTTTTTTTATATATACACAACATGTGTTTGGAAGCCCTTACTGGTCGGAGGCCAACAACATCTTCTAACTTAGGTTATGACATCTATCTATGATGGATGCTCTAGAGAATAATTCTAGGAATTAGAAGGTCTTAATTATCAGCTTCATTTAACAGCTACCATAGTCTGGTCTTGTGTCATTCAAAGACTCCACCACGCCATTTAAGGTTTGCTGGCTGAGCCAGATCCAACAGATCTAACTGTCAGAGATTTGGAGATGCCAGGAATGTTCAAAGTCCTTCTTCGATAGCTGGGTTGTAGTGTTGGTCTGAGTTGGGTTTAAAAGATCCCAGCTGCTATAAAATCCAATCAGTTGCTTCATCGGCTCTTCAGTCGGATTGGTGCAGCAGCTGCCAGAGAAAGACTGGACAGAGGAAGCATCTCTGGTCCAATCTGACTTAACCTCAGCTCTAATCTGGGATTTCTTCTTCCTCTCTCTGGGTTAATCGTTCCACTTGAAATGACATTTGGTCTGGCTCGTCTTTCTGGCTCCACTGAGGTGGAGTTGGTGTTAGAGGAGGTTATGGCGTGATTGAACTGACACTGATTAACTTTTTCTGCACTATAAAACGGTGGTAAAGGTGTTTTGAACTGTGGCAAAGAGCTGGACAGTGGAACAGTTACAGGCATTTTGCTTCAAGAAGGCTCTGCCTTCGTGTTCACATGTTTCTTCTGTGCATGCATTTTGCCGGATACTAACATGTACCACCCAGAAAGATGGCTGTTAGGTCAACTGGTCTCTCTATACTGTCCATAGGTAACTTAGGTTTCCATATGAGATTATGGAAATATAGGAACACCTGAAAGCCTTTAGACTTTCTATGCTGATTCTGTAAAGCTATAGTAATGTTACAGTAACCATTATGAACTGTTAATTCCTGAAATGACTTCCTTCCATCATGCAAATTTTGAGTGAACTTTTGTTGTCGCCAAAAGAAAAAGCAAAGTAGTTATGGTGTGGAGCAAATCAGCCAGTCAGCACAATTTGTTGATGCTGCACAAAGCTGTAATAAACAGAAAATAAAGTATACGAAGTAGCATGGAGCACACATCTCACAAAAATGGAAAGTTCCTCCCTCCAAGGCGGAGGTCTGGACTTCATCAGCGTTTCATGCCTCTGATACGGCCAGATATCAGAGGTATTTCTAACGCAACACTTCAAAATGCGAATAAAAAATTATTGAAACACGGCTACCGGGGTGACTGCTATTAACTGCACGCATGCAGACATGACATGGTGGGCGGGTCTTTCAGTCAGCCTCTCGTATGGCGGAGCACAAAGGGACAGTGGCTGAGGTAAATACGACTCATGCAAGCATCAGTCGATCGCCAGTCTCCCAAAGTCTTCCCAAAGATTAATCGGTGCACCCACTTAAAGCGTGGAAATTACCGGCAGCACTAACACTAGATCATAAGCCTTTCAAGGTTGAACAGTTGAACAGTTTGTGCCATTTATTACAGTTCCCAATTATAACTAGTAGAGAACCACAAACACTACGGTGTGTTGGGATCTTGAAGCAGATTGCTTGGAAACGAGAAGCTGTTCAGAGAATCAGAATAAAAAAGGAAAACAAAACAAAACAAAAAAAAATGCAAAGACTGCACCAAACAGGTTAAGTGGTATTAAATGGAAGCTACAGATCAATTGACAGGCTTGGCGCAGATTTAAGCAGCCAGTTGTAGAAGTAGGCCAGGAGGGATTTTTATACTCCAGTTAACCCAAAGCAGGACCAGCAGGAGGAACTGAGTTCTGCCCCAATTTACTGAGCGCGTTACAGAGCTGGGTCATCTCAACACTGTCAAAATGATCACGTTTCAACTTCACTGGGCACGGTTACAGGCCGCAAACATCAACTAGAATGCATTGTTGTCACAATAAATCTAAATGAATATCATGATTTATTTATCACAGTAGGTCATTTTTCACCATAACATCAAACAATATGATAAATGCAAGTCCCAGGAAGAAAACTGTTTATTGCTAGCTAAAGTTAGGAAGCTGTAGCAACAGACTAATAAATCCTGAGTTGGATAATTCTATAGGATTATAAATGTAGCTCAGAATGCAGGTTGATATGAATACACCTTTATTCTGATTGTTAAAATACAAAAGGAACATTTTCAATGCTCTTTCATTTTTAACCATTAAAACAACCTTAGAATTAGCTAAGCGGTACACTGACCAGGTTATGCTAGCAGGTTACCCCAAGCTAACGCAATGTGACGTGAGAACGAAGCCTTTAATATGCAGTTTTCACAGAAATATCTCTAAAGTTTGAGCTTGTTACTGCATATTGTCCTTGTGTCCCTCCAACGTGTCCTCTGCATCACTTTGCGAAGGCCGGCTTCAGGAAAGATGGTCTTCCATGTCATGGATAATCAATTTCTTATTCATGGTGATGATTGCCTCCTGAAGCAGGAGACACCTGGACAGACAGATGGAAGGCCTGCATGCCTGATGAGGCTGCATTTTAAAAGAGTACTGGGACCGACCCGGGCCACCAAAAACACCGGCGGCACCAGCGAGGGGTCACATCTGAGCAACTAACAGGACCCGATAGATAGGACTGGGCATGTTAAAAGTGATTTGTGAGCCAGCTGCGGGACGAACACGCCCATGTGTGTGTGTGTGTGTGTGTGTGTGTGTGTGTGTGTGTGTGTGTGTGTGTGTGTGTGTGTGTGTGTGTGTGTGTGTGTGTGTGTGTGTGCGTAATGCTGCCAGGACGCCACGCCTTACTTGTGTCAGCCAGCCCGGCCTCTGTCAGCCGGCTGCAGCTCCCCGGCGAACCTGCGCCTCCAGGCCGGGAGGGAGCCCATCCGCAGGCCCCGCGGCGCCCAACACACACTCAAACACACACCCATCTAGTGAACAACAGTGTTCCCAGGCAGCAATCAGGCCTGTGCGTCCGCATCTGCAGCCACAACTGAGACACATTAAATCAGCTGAGGTGAATGGAAGCCTTTTCTCCGTTTCTCCCCCATTCCCTCCCCGTCCTTCCCCTGCATTCACACGCAGACGCCCCGCGGCATTAATTGGCTTTTATTGCGGCGGATGCTAATTAAGATGATCCTCTATGTCTTCGCAGCACAATGCTGCAGTTTGTTCCACGGGAAGGAAAAGCAGGAGCAGAGAAAGCCTACAAATCCCGGCCGATGTGCTGGGATATTTAGGTAAGGGGCAACGGAGCTACTTACTGAGCGGATCCAGATCCCAAGGAGATTCCTGGGAGGAAAAGGCGCAGCCAGCCGCGGGGAGACGCAGCAGAAGTCTCCGCGGGGTGTTGGTCGAGGTTCCGCCGGGGATTGGAGCCGGTTTGCTCACCGACAGCCCTTTTTCCCAGATAGATCCCAGATTGTGCCGATTCCCCCCCTCTGCCTGCTGCCAGCCACACTGGATCTCTGCGATGCTACAAGCTGAACAAAGGCAAGCGGACCGCTTCCGCTTTAGACCACCAAAATAAAGGCGGGATCCTGGTACAGATGAGCAAAAAAGAAAAAAAAAAATTATAATGACTTTGTTTTAGTGCTGCAACATAACCGAAACATTTAGAAAAATACCAACCAATTGTATTCAGCGGGGGGAAACTTTACTTGTTGAATTTCCATGTTCATGATGCCTTTGAGACCCGCAGCATCATCGGTCCTCTGCTGTACTCAACACTTTGCTTTGCTAAACCCACGAATGAATTAGGGCCATTGCAGATATAAAAAAAAGTAAATCTCATCCGAAAGGTCTTAGAAATTTTCTAGAAAAATTATTCTTTTTTTCAAATGAGTTTCAAATATTTTGCACTTTTGGAAATTTTGTGTTTCAAGAGAAACACTCAGAAATTTCCTTTTTTTCTTCTTTTTTTCTTTTTTGACAGAAATGTACTCTTCTCTATTCTCCATCTACAATGGACCTAATCCACCTGGACTGTTTGTTGTCAAAATTCTCCATTTGATTCTCATTCCACCAGTTTACACTCCCAGCATTGGTGGCTTTTTTATATCTACAATGGCCCCTAAAGTGGCTCCATAACTAGAGCCACTTTAACAAAAGTGGCTCTAGTTATGAAATCACTTCTCAAAGTGCAAAAGCAAACCAGCAAAATAACATTTATGTTTTTCAGTAGGGTAAAACTTTGTGAATTCTGAAGTGTGTGGTTAGTCTGGTTAGTCTCTCTCTCTCTCTCTTTCTCTCATTTTTTGTCTTTTTGATATTTTATAGTGAAACTGAAGATGTTTAACTTCCGCAGTTCTGGACTCTCACTTTACACGTTTTTATTTCCATTCCGGATCCCAAAAAAATTGCCTTGTTTCCCGTCCTGCCCAACCCAGAAATTGATCCCAGCCAATCAGCCCGGATTGGCTCACTTGTTCTATTCTATTCTATTCTATTCTATTCTATTCATAGAGTATAAGAGACGAGGTGAAGTCAGCATCTGATCCGTTTTCAAATGTATATTACGTGAAAGACTGCCCTCTAGTGGCTTTTAAAAGTATTACACCTGCTGTTGCAGTTACTACTTAGTTGATTAAATTATTTTTCTCATTTACTTAGAATATTTTAGAGCAGTCTGCAGCAGTTGCAAACCTTGTGGTGAACTAATCATATGCACATTTTTACATTACGTCACAGTTCACATACTTCCCTGTGTTTTGATGGGATTTTATATGATAGGGGAAAAAAAGAATGAGTCAAAAATAGACTTGTATCTGTTTTTCTTTCTCCCGTTTAGTCAGATTGTTTGGAACAGATATGTTAAAATTATGCCACAGATTCCCAATTAAATTCAGATATGAACTTTAACTGGGCCATTCTTGGATCTGCTTTGATCTATGAAGTGGCCATCATCATGCAGACCATCCAAGAGTAAACCCGATATCTGCAACATCTAAAATCATCAACACAAAACTTTTACCAGTAAACCTTCAGCGTCTTTCCACACAGCGTTCATCTCCAGATGAAGCTGTGGGCAACTGCTGGACCACCAGCTCCTGTCAACACCAGAGCAGACACCTTCAGCCACTCAGCTCCCTGTTTACCAGATCACTTCGCGGAAGATGAAGGGAATCTGGTCGGTCCACGCTTTATGTTTCACATAATTCTCCCTTTTTATATAGAAGTTGATAGTTGAATACAAATCACACATTTTCCTATTTTTTTATACCAAGATCTGGTCTTATATGGCAAGATGAGACGTCATTATTTAAAAATGATGTCTCATTTTATTTTGTAAAATGAGGCATCGTTTTCCTACCCCTTCAAAACTCTTGTTAAATGAATAATTTTCATGGTCGTAACATGACAGAAGGTGACACCATAGTGGAGATTGTTGGAAGTTTACTGTTGAACCAAACTGCAGTTATCAGTCCTGCTTCTGCAGTCTAATGTGTTCATTAGACTGCAGAAACCGGCAAAACTAATCAGTCGCAAGTCTAATGAAAAACGGAATCAGTAAATAAACTTAAAGTAATAATAATTTTTTGTTTGTTTTTTAAGGTTTTAATATTTCCACAGAGGAAAGAAGAGAGACATGATAAAAGTTGTAATTATTTGTGTGTGTGTGTGTGTGTGTGTGTGTGTGTGTGTGTGTGTGTGTGTGTGTGTGTGTGTGTGTGTGTGTGTGTGCGCGCGTGTGTGTGTGTGTGTGTGTGTGTGTGTCAAACCTCTAGGTTCAGCGTGCAGCAGCGGGACATCCCCTGTTCGCTTACAACAGATCGCTGATGGAAAAAGGAATTGAGTTTTTCCACCCAGTCGTTTTCTGTTTGACTTATTTTCATCATTAAACATATTTTTTTTCTGCATCCTGCATTTTTCCACCTCGTCTCAGACGCTGCCTCAACCCGAAGCCTTTCCCCCCACTTTTAACCAATCTTTCAGTTTTTAGTTGTACTGTTAAGACAAAAAAAAAAGAAGAATAACTTGACGTCTAAGGTCCGGCCAGGCTGCTTTGTGCATTTTAATTCAACTAAACATTTCCATCTGTCGATGTAAACGATTTCTCTGAGATTCATCTCTGCACAGAGTAATCCTTTTCTTGTTTTAATGACCCCTAGTGGTGAAATGGATTTACACTTTCCGTAGAATAGAATAGAATAGAATAGAATAGAATAGAATAGAATATAATAGAATAGAAATACTTTATTCATCCCAGACAGGAAATTACTGTGCAGTTGCAGCATACACATACACACAGATCAAGTTACCAATAAAAATAAAAAACAAAATAAAATAAAATATAAAAATATATAGTTCAAAGATTCAGTCTGCTAACAATCCCAATGATTCAGTTCAGTGCCTACTGAAAATATAAAATTCAGTAGGCACTAAAATGTATCAGGAATTAAACAGTCAAATGGTGAAAATTGATGGCAGCATCCTGATGTGGAGGTGACCGAAGCGGAAGATGCTCAGAGCTGATGGGATGATGGACGGAACTGATGGTGTTACTGTGGAATATGGTCTTAGCTGTTTGGATATTGAGCTGTTAGCATGTTATGGCAGCAACAGTGTGTCCAGTCAGAGGTTTCTTTAGATTCACTGGGATCCTTCCTGCCAGCAGCATCACCATCTGCAACGATGCTTTGAAGATACCTGGATGATGTAACTTCCCCATGTAAAAGAGGCAGAATTGTGTAAAGCTGACTTTTTACATCCTGTTATAATTATATTCTATCATCATAAACCTACCCAGAGTGTTACTTTGATTTTTTTTATACATGTTTGAGAAATCCTTGAATCTCCCATGGCAACCATGTAGAGGTGCCTAAACGCCTAAGCTCACGAACCGCTGCCTTTTCACTCAGCTCCTTCAGACTAGCAGCAGCAATTAGCTAACGCCACACCAGCTACAACTCAGTCCAGAGCCGGTAAAAATGTTGTTAAAGGGGTTAATAGAGGAACGTTGTTGTGATGACTTCCTGAAGACGGAGTGTCACAGAGAGCAGGAGCTTCTTAAAGAGACCGGGGCTCAATTTCAAGACGTCGAACAGTGAAGACAAATTTCTTTGGAGTCATGTTTGACATATACAGTAATTTTATAAAAAAAATGAAGTTGACATAGCTACTTTATTGTGCTGTAAAGTGGCACTATGTGCCTGGAAAACACATGATACTGTCCCTTTAATCCTCCCTTAGGATAAATAAATAATGGATTTTTGAACTGAACTGAATCATTGGGATTGTTAGCAGACTGAATCTTTGAACTATAAACGGTCAGCAGGGTCAGACTGCTGCCTGGAGGCAAAGCCATGTAGGAGATGAGCAGTACAGACTGTAATCTGCTTCATGTTGCCCACTCTCTTTTTGTCAGTCTTTGTTTTTGATATCATTCTGTTGAACTTTCACTTCTTCTTTCTTTGGAAAGAGTTTGTGGAAATCACCACCTCCAGGTACAGATCTGAGAATGCTTTGTCTGCCTCCTCCTACCCGTACCGTCACCCCCCTCCTCAACCCCCAAAACCACCACTCACATGTCAAAACACTTTGACATCATCAGGTCAGATCCCCCTGAGGTGCGCACACGTCTTACCTCATTTCCTGCCTCTGCAGCTTCCTGCTGCAGATCAGTGAAAGCTGTGACGAGTGTGGGTGAGGCTGCGGTTTCTCGTCCCCTGACCCTGTTTGGGTGTGCAGAGAGTGTTGTGTCTGCAGCCGTGCTATTGTTTCAGCATGCATGGTGCAGTTGGATTCAGACACGTGTTTGTATGTCGATGCATGGTGCTTTAGAATAAAGTATTACAACTTCTTCCTGGAAGTATGACTGTCTGATTCACGCTGTGCCTTTGCTACTAATGCTGCAGAGGATCTGCAGAGATGCTGTTGGTTTCAGCGTGATCAGCAGAGGAATCCCAGTTTCTTCTGTGCAGGACGCCTGGGCCCAGTGGATGGTGATGGTGGAGTCATCACCTCTGGAACAGCTGCATGCAGTTCGGGTAGGAACACAGACACTCAGCCTGAGCTCAGTGGAGTGGCAGTAGAAACTCTCCAAAGATTATCTCAACCAACACAACTTTCAGTATGACTGAGATCTTATGCACTCTGTCTGCAGTCTGCAGAGTGTTTACATGTGCAGTCTGCTGCAAGTGAAAACACATGCAGGATGAAAATCTCCTCAGGCTCAGCTCTGTAAAAATGCATGACAGTGAAGAAAAGGGGTTTCAGGTGCCAGGATGGGACCTGGAGAGACTCTGAAAACAAATTTCAGGCTTTTAAGATGTAAATAAATGAGACATTGATAATACAATTTCAAAGCCTTTCCAACATATTAGCTTTTACATATAATGTGGAATTTAAGTGAAAAACAAACTAATGCATTAGGAAACAACACAAAGTTTAAAAGCAGCAGTAGTAACCTGGGACAGGTGAGCACACTGGTGCTTTGCTGAAACACCTTCTGGTTCTGGTTCTGGTTCTGGTTCAGGTTCTGGTTATTGTTCTGGTTCAGGTTCTTGTTCTTGTTCTGGTTCTGGTTCAGGTTCTGGTTCAGGTTCTGGTTCAGGTTCTGGTTCTGGTTCTGGTTCTGGTTCTGGTTCTGGTTCTGCTTGTCTTCAGTTCACAGATTCAGTCACAGAATCTGATGAACCTGAAATAAATTCAGCTGGTAATGCATGTTGCTTGTTTCATAATTTGTTACTGTATTATGTTTTATATGGTGTAAAGTCCTTTAACTGCCTTGTCACTAAAATGTGCCATAGAAATAAACTTTAACTTCACCTTTAAAGCAAGATTTTTCTCACAGTTGGCCACAGTGTGAAGAACGGGTGAAATTAGTCTTAACTTAAAAAATATGCCAACTCTTTGCCTCAAAATTGTTTTAGTCTTCATTAAATTAACTGATAGACTATTCTAATTTGTTCAATGTGAATGAATCTTAAGTTAACTGATGTATGTATATTGTAATTACATATAAACAGCACCCAAAATTTGTTTTTTTAGTACATGTGAGTAACACTCACAGCTTTCTGAACACTTCTAAACACTCATAAAAAAACCTGTTCCAGTTCCTTTTGTTAATTTACAAATATTTGTACAGCAAATAAATAAAGGAGCAACATTTAATTCATCTTTTTCCAGTTGAACTCCACAGCCTGAGTCAGAACAGGGAGGAGCAGCTCACTGACGGCGCGGTCCCCACAGCGTTGAAACGGTGTGGCTGTCTAACTGGTCAGAACATGACGAGAACTGTTACGGTTTCAGTACCAAACCAACACCCATGCATTTAAGTAATGTAGAGCAAAGCATCATGGGAATTACATCTCTCTGTTCCTAACAGGAAACATTATAGTTTAAGGCTCTGCACTAAATTAGGCTGACATCTACAGCCAGTCCTAAGAAAATCTGTACTTTGCTTTAAGTGACAGTGATCTGACCATTAAAGGGAGCTGGATTAAAATGTTGCTCTTAGTGTTAAACCTTAAAGCCTGAAACGTCTGACGGGGAAAACATCAGACCGAGGAAACCTGACAAATCGTTCAGCTTCACTGAATTTCTTGGACTTTTTTCAGAGTAAAGTCCAAGAAATTCTGAGTATTTGTCAACCCAACAGAACCTGATCAACAGCAGTTAGTTCACAAACCACAAAGTTCAGCACCTTGTGGCAGCTCCCAAGTCACCATCCAAAGCAGATAATTTGTTCTGGACAGATAGTCTTCCAGAAGTGGACCCAGCATTGTGGATCCAACTGGTCAGCAGGGCTGATGTTCAGTCATCACAGCCTCCAAACTACAGGTTGACCTGCATCATGATCAATCCAGCCCTTTTATTTCCAACTTCTAGGCACGCTTTCTGTTGCCTGGTCAACAGAAATCACTAAATCTAAATGCTGCTCTAGCCTGGCCTGGGTTTGGGGTACTTTAGACACACCCTGTGTGTCCTCTCTGTTCTGACTATATGGACTGATTAATTGGTTGAATGATTGATTACTGGTATGATTAGAATAACAACCAGGATTATGGTTTTCCTATTGTGCTCCTCAAATCTACCAACTCCTAAAACTCAAAATACACAAAACAACAAATAGTGAAACTTTTAAACCACTGACTTGCTAAAACATATTGTATTTTCTCTCCTACTGTGTGTTTATTTTCTTACCTTAATTTTTTGTTTCACTTCTACTTGTTCTCATTTCTCATCACAAGATCTCAAGACAAAAGGAACAATTGGAAAATTACAAAAACAAATCTTTTTTTTTTTGTTTTTCTCCTGGTTCCATATGGCTGATTATTCATCTTTAGCATTGTATCACCGTGTCGACTTGTGTTATTTAGAAGTATACGTTCAGAGTGAGCAGTCGGTCATTGTGAGGTGAGAATCCCCTGTGGGATGCCCACTGCTTTACGGGGGCCAACACAGAGACCTAGAGCCACGCATGCAGACATTCGACTCCTATTGAAAATCCACCAATGAGAGCAGGACTGGGTCACAAGTCCATTTCAACGGCTGACTCAGGAAAGAGTGTTGGGTGTTTTCTGCATGAATTCGTCAAAGTTTAGTAGCTGTGAATGTAGCAGCCTGTTTTCCTGCTGTTTGCTGTTCAAAGCTCTCCGCCGTTCTGTCGTCAGGATGTGGTTGGTACACTCATGCACGGGCAACGGGAGACAAAAAGTCACATGCAATTACATGATGTCACACGGCTCTAATTTTAGCTTCCCGCTTTGAGGCTCAGTGGAGTCCAAGTCTGTGCGAATCACAAAAACCTCTCAGTTTCCACAGTTTCTTCTGACATAAGAAACTCATCTCTACGTTTATTTGCAGCCCCGATAGAATTGTGTAAAAAATAAAAAATAAAAAAAATCCATCTTTCAATGCCACATACTTCCATTACAAATATTTAAAAGTTCATATTTATACATTTATTTTGTGTAGGGAATGTTTAGAAAAAACTGTTTTTATGATAGATTTATTTATACCCAAAACAAACAAATATCATCGTAGATTTATCTATATTGCAAATTTATCCTACAAGTTCATGAGAATAGCTCTGTACTTTTAATTTTAATTTACGAGTTACTTGTTGTGTAAATATGATCTCTGACACACACACATTAAGCTCCACACATCAGCTTAATGTGTGTGTGTGGAGTGTGTGAAGTGTCCCTGTAAGTCTGGAGTCCTGTCCTCGTGGGTTCGTGGAAACAGTAATATCTGTAACTGTACAGTTATTGAAAACAGATTTAAAACATTTTTTTTTCATGTATATTGGTGCATAAAAAAAACATGATAATGATTTTTCTGTTGTGCATCTCCTCAGGTCTGCCAAAACGTAAAACTCAAAATACCCAAAATGACAAATAATATGACCTCTGGCTTGCTAATCTTTTGTTTTATCTTCTGGTAGGTAGGTAGGTAGGTAGGTAGGTAGGTAGGTAGGTAGGTAGGTAGGTAGGTAGGTAGGTAGGTAGGTAGGTAGGTAGGTAGGTAGGTAGGTAGGTAGGTAGGTAGGTAGGTAGGTAGGTAGGTAGGTAGGTAGGTAGGTAGGTAGGTAGGTAGGTAGGTAGGTAGGTAGGTAGGTAGGTAGGTAGGTAGGTAGGTAGGTAGGTAGGTAGGTAAGTAGGTAGGTAGGTAGGTAAGTAAGTAGGTAGGTAGGTAGGTAGGTAGGTAGGTAGGTAGGTAGGTAAGTAGGTAGGTAGGTAGGTAGGTAGGTAGGTAGGTAGGTAGGTAGGTAGGTAGGTAGGTAGGTAGGTAGGTAGGTAGGTAGGTAGGTAGGTAGGTAGGTAGGTAGGTAGGTAGGTAGGTAGGTAGGTAGGTAGGTAGGTAGGTAGGTAGGTAGGTAGGTAGGTAGGTAGGTAGGTAGGTAGGTAGGTAGGTAGGTAGGTAGGTAGGTAGGTAGGTAGGTAGGTAGGTAGGTAGGTAGGTAGGTAGGTAGGTAGGTAGGTAGGTAGGTAGGTAGGTAGGTAGGTAGGTAGGTATTTATTTTTAAAGACCTGCAGGTTTTTTCAAAAGATGAAAAAACCCCAATAGAAATATTAACACTTCCATAAGGTATGTTAATAGAATAAAAACCAATTCTGATTTTAAGCTCCTTAAAGTAATCTCTCACATAAAATATCTGTATTATATTAAATGAAAGTTTTATTTACATCATCTATGAAAAAAAAGAAAACAGAAGCCAGAATTCATTGAAATTATTAAAAACAAAATATTGGTGTTTTGCTACCAAGAAAGTCAGATTTTTGACTCAATGTAAGTGCAACTCAAGAAAATGAATTCATGGTTTTGTAGATTTTGTAATCCAGAGCGCTGATTGGCTGTTGTAGTTTCCATCCATCCATTTTCTTTACACCCTTGTCCCTCAGTGGGGTCGGGAGGGTTGCTGGTTCCTCTCCAGCTATCGTTCCTGGCGAGAGGCGGGTTCACCCTGGACAGGTTACCAGTCTGTCGCAGGGCAACACAGAGACACACAGGACACACAACCATGCACACACACTCACACCTAGGGACAATTTAGACAGACCAATTAACCTGACAGTCATGTTTTTGATTATGGGAGGAAACCGGAGTACCCGGAGAAAACCCACGCATGCACAGGGAGAACATGCAAACTCCATGCAGAAAGACCTGGGCCGGGAATCGAATCCAGAACCTTTTTGCTGCAAGGCAACAGCTCTACCAACTGCGCCACTGTGCAGTCCCTGCTGTAGTTTCTTCTTTGATAACTTTGAAGTTTCAACCTGAAGCAATGGAGCTTAGATCTTCAAGAAGGGTGTAAATCAACCGCTTGTTTATGATGCTCTACCAATTTGTTTATTGATATCATAAAGTCATTAAGATATGACTTTTATTCAGCTTAATTCACAAGTCACAAGATGTACATAATGCGATATCATATCCTCATCTAACACTCATATTCATACACACCAACTTCCAAAAACAGCTCAAATATGATTTGACCATTTTATTTCTATGTTATTACAGGCATCAGACACTTAAATTGAAAAAAAACTAAAACAATTATCACCTGTTCAATATAGTCTCACATTTCTCATGTTTAAGTAGTGAGCCAACTCAAAAGTGCCATCGATGACCTTTCCGTCACAAAGACATAAATAAAATAAATAACAAATTGGTAACACTTTATTTGAAGGGGGGTGATTAAGACTGACATAACACTTTCGTAAACATGACTTAACGCATGTCATGAACATGAATTAGCCTTCATGAATATTTATGACTGTTGTCATAAAGCGTTATTTGGTAAATTATGACACTTTTAATACCACGTTGACATTATTCAAAATGTCTTTGTTATGACAACTTGACATTAACCAAGAAATCATTACTGATATAAATTTGTCATAAAATTATTACTGATTGCACTTTAAAAATTGGTAACTTTATGTTATTAACGGTAAAGTTTAAACAGTAATGATTTCTTGGTTAATGTCAAGTTGTCATAACAAATTGAATAATGTCAGCTTTGTATTAAAAGTGTCATAATTTACCGAATGAGACTTTATGACAACAGTCATAAATATTCATGAAGGTTTATTCATGTTCATCACATGTGTTATGTCATGTTTATGAAGATGTCATGACAGTCTTATTCACCCCCCTTCAAATAAAGTGTTACCAACAATTTTATAAATTCACATTAAAAACTGAACAGGCTTCTAAGTCACTTTTTCTGTTCGTTTGCCACGTCTCAATTTCCTCCCGTTCTTCAAAAGAAACACTCAGTCATCACCATTGATTCCTTTGGTATGAAACAATCATTTTTGTAATTTCATCTTGCATGCATTCCTTTCAGTTCTACTGCAGCAATATCGTGCAGAGAGCGGAAAACAGCTAATTCTGCGAGCGATGTCTGTGAAAGTGCTGATGTTGAGACATTTGCTGCACTGCAGACGTCACTCGTGTGTTTTGCCTGGAAACTGGGTGTGGGGGTTAAGCCCTGTTTTCACAGAGCTGACTGAAGTTACAGTCAGCCGCGCGGTCGGCAGTCGGCCTGGAAACGGTGGCATGTTTCTGCTGCTGTCATTGTTTCACGGTGGTTTACTATGCTGCAGCAGAATGTGATCAGATACTCGCGGTGTCTGAACGTGGAGCTGGTTTCAGTGCTGCAGCGAATCCAGGAATCTCAGAATCTCATACGCTCCTGATGTTATCATGGTTTGCTGAGTAAGCACGGGACCTTACAACCAGGCGGAAGAAACGAAGCAAATCAAAACATCTGGGTTTTTTTTTTTTAAATTTCACACAACATGATCAGGGAATTAGTCTGAACCTTTTACACACTTTCATGCCCAGCCAGCCATTTCTTGTTCTCGTCATGGCATGAATGGCGACATTTGGGGTTTCTGATAATCTACTCGAAACATTGTGAATTTTTCCAGCATGAAAAAATTATATTGCGAGAATAGAAAATAATAATAATAAAAAAGAACCAATTGCTTATTTATTTAAACAGTGAATGTTACGCATAAAGACTCAAATACACACCTAAATACTGCAGTGGTGTTCTTCTAACTGGACTTTACCAAGACCTCAAGCCTGCTGGTGAACACCTTCAGTGAGGTCTTTGACTCTGCCAAGGCTGCCCGTTGTTACCGATTCTGTTCATAACTTTTATGGAGAGAATTTCTAGTTCATAGCCGAGGTGTTGAGGGGATCCGTTTTAGTGGTCTTAAGATCACATCTCTGCTTTTTGTGGATGATTTGGTCCTACTGGCTTCATTAAGACGTGATCTACAACTTTCACTGGAGCGGTCTGCAGCTGAGTGTGAAGTGGTCAGGATGAGGATCCGAGGCCATGGTCTTGAGCCGGACAAGGTTAGAGTGCCTTCTCCAGGTCGAGGAGTTTGGCCTGCCCCAAGTGTAGGAGTTTAAGTATCTTGGGATCTTGTTAAAAAATGATGGAAACATGGAGCGGGAGATCGACAGGCGGATTGGTGCAGTGTCTGCCGTGAAGCGGGCGCTGTACCGGTCTGTTGTGTTGAAGAGAGAGCTGAGTCAAAAGGTGAAGCTCTCGATTTACCTGTCGATCTAGGTTCCTACCCTCATCTATGGTCATGAGCTTTGGGTCATGACCGAAAGAACGAGATCCCGGATGCAAGCGGCCAAAATGGGTTTCCTCCTCAGGGTGGCTGGGCTCTCCCTTAGAGATAGGGTGAGAAGGTCGGTCATCCGGGAGGGACTCAGAGTAGAGCAGCTGCTCCTCCACGTCGAGAGGAGCCAGTTGAGGTGACTCGGGCATCTGGCCAGGATGCCTCCTGGACGCCTCCCTGGTGAGGTGTTCCGGGCACGTCCCACCGGGAGGAGGCCTCGGGGAAGACGCAGGGCACGCTGGAGGGACTATGTCTCTCAGCTGGCCTGGGAACGCCTTGGGATTCCCCCGGAGGAGCTGGAAGAAGTGGCTGGGGAGAGGGAAGTCTGGGCCTCTTTACTTTGTATGCTATTCTAAAAATAGTAATAACATTTGAAATAATCTGTTTCGACAGGAAGGACAACTCTGGTAGAAATACAAAATAGAAAATCCCTTCAAAATGATTGCTGAGAAATAAACTCCAACTGACAAACAACAATGATCCCGGGGCAGTAAAAGCACTAAAAACTGGTCTAAAAAGGGAAACGATGGCTTCTGGTGGACCTGCCTTCAAAAATCAGAGTATTAAACTATTTTATAAAGCAGTGCTGCTCATGTTGACGAAGACGCCATTCAGGCTCTTGCAGAAGTTGCAGACATTGTATTTTCTGTGATGGCAGCAGAATCAGCACTTTTATCATAGATTAAAATTTCCTATCTCCATTTCTTAGTAAACCGAACGCGCCTGAGACATTTCTAAAGTACATGGGATGTGATTTGACTAAACATGAAGGAAGATTAGTCATAGCTTCTGACATTACCCAAAAAAGGAAATTCATTTTCTGTATAACTGTTAACCCTTTATGTACCTCTGAAGCAGTCATAGAGAGCACATGATCATGATGCTGCCTTATTCCTGAAAGAAAAAGAAAAAAAGATGTAATGTTGTCTACCTCGTGACTGGGTCATCCAATTTTAATGTGCAAAGTGCTTAACAAAGCAGTTTATTAATTTTATCTTTATTTAATCAGGATGCTCCTTCTCAGACAGCATCGCTCCTTCCACAGAGAGCTAAATAAGCTGATGATGTGAACTCAAATTAAAATATACTACAAACATACATTTGAATAAAAGTTTAATCAGAAAAAAGACAAATATGTACAATTACATTAGTCAACGACCATCTGGCACAATTCTGACCTTGATGTTTGATCCCTGCTACTGGTGGGATTCATTTGAACTGGTTATTAATTGTTGCCACATTATGAAATTAAATGATGGAAAGATGAGGATTTAGAGGTTCATCTTAATAAATTAGAAAATCATTTAAAAGTTTATTTACTGGAAAAACTCATGTGAAAAAGTTCATTTCCAGTAGATTTAATACAAATAGAGTGATACTGTGCAAGTGGTTGTTTCTGTTCATTTTGATGATTGTAGCTTAAAGTCAAGATTCAGGTGTTTATCAGAACTAATATAATTTATATAATTTGATAATACACAAAAAACATAGATATATGTGGCCACATATGTAGCCCACATTAATGTATGTGGGCTACAATTTACAATCGATTTACTTAAATAGAACAAAATTTCAATTAAATAAAAACTGCCAATAAAAACATGTAAAATAATAACAAGCCTCTTTCAGATCAGTTTTTAGAGATCACTGAAATTTAAAATGAATGAAGTCCTAAAGAAAAAAAATGTATTTAGCATCATCTGAATGGACTAAAGGAAAGTGGATTTAAACTCATATCATAAGTATAATCACATGAAAGGCTTGAGATGTAAATAGGTAATGTTACATTTCAAGCATCAAGAGATGCAGTTCATCTCTAGGCTTCTATTTTGTACCAGTAGGTATAAAAAATACCCGCTGATATCTATATATTCTTGTTTGATTTTAAGAGATTTGTTTAAAAAAAATTGTAAAAAAAATACAATGCTGATCCTTGATTTATTTATTGAACCCATTTATTTAAATATGGAACAATCCAACATAGAGAGACCCAAACTGTTCTCAAACAAAATGAAACCGAAAAATTTATGTCAAAGTCTGACACGATTGGCACCATTTATTAAACTAACTGGCACCAAACTAAATATTTAGATACTTTGTTGAATTAAATATTCAGTTTACAACTGTGAAATTTATAAATTAATAAATAACAATGGTGAAAATGCAACTTAGAAAAGTGAACTCCTGTTTTTTCCCCTTATGAAAGGTTAAATAACCCAAATTTTTTGCTGTTGATTTTTTTTCACAAATGGCACCTTAAGCATGTTCAATTTTTCTAATATAGGTCATCGGTCTAGTAGTGGTGCAGCTGAAGGCCGCCTCACAGCCTCCTCATATTCACAACTGGTCAACCTCGCTAGAATTCATGGCAATCAGGTCTTAATTTACTGAACTATGTTTTAAGCTGAAGTCTGCTCCATTTTGAGCCAAATATGTAAAAATGCTAAATCAGAAATTGTATATGTAAAGCATATTTTGACTATCAGTGCACATTTTTCCACTTGCAGTGCTATTAAAACATTCAGGATACCAAATATCCCAAAAACTCTGAGACAGTGTTTCCTCAGGAAGGCGAGAAGAAAGATCTGCAAATAAATTGTAAGTTTTATTAGATCTGGGACATGACTGTAAATCAGAAGATTTTATACATTTCAGAACCTAAAGCCTGTACTGAACGTAAACATCCCAAACACTGGAACAACGTTTCCACTAGACACCAGCGGTTACAGTTTAGGTTTCAGTTTAGGTGTACTCCATCAGCATGAGCAGATGTGTTTTTTTTATTTTTTTTAAATAAAAACCAGAATCATTTCTATACAGACAAAAACAAAAACATGATTGTTTACAATGAACCAAAAACCCCAAATTCAGCTTCTCAGAAAACAAACAAAAAAATATCAGTACAGAAATGTTGGCCTACTGAAAATTCCATGTACCATGCAGTATGCACAGTATGCACTCAGGGTTTAGTCGGCACTGCTTTTGCATGAAATACTGCATCAGTAGTGAATCAGTGCTGCATGAGAGCTGCATCAGAGCTGCGCGGCTTGCAGGTGATCACCCAGCTGAGGTTATAAGGAAACTCCAGCGTCACATCTTCCTCTGGACATCAGCCCACAGATGGTCTGTGGGGTTGGGGTCAGATCAGTGAGGGGAATCCAGCTGTGTAACACCCCGGGGATTAAAGCAGGTATTGATGTGTTTGGCAGTGTAGGCAGGTGCCACATCCTGCTGCATAATTAAATCAGCATTTCCATAAAGCTCGTCAGGTTTCCTGGTAGGTGCCCCGATAAAACATCAACAGCTCAGCACCTCAAATCATCTCTGACTGTGGAAATTTGACTTTTCAAATGAAATGCAATATTCAGTTCCATCTGAATAGACGACTTCGAGCCTCTCAGCAACATTTGAGTTTTTTTTTCTCTTGGGTCCAGAAGTGGCTTAACAGAAAGTGACACTAGCTGCATTTCCTTTACAAACGTGTAACTGATATTCCACTAGTGTCGAAAAAAAAATAGAATTTCGTAATTGCAACGTTTCCATTAACTAAGAAGTACAGTTAAACCCAAACATGAAACGGCTTGTTCACTTGATATGTTATTAAAAACATGACATGCCATCACCCTCCTACCACTTCCTGTCGTCTTCTTCGTGTTTTTGCCAGTAGTAAAATATGCGGTTGTTGATCACACGACTTGTGTGATGCAAAAAATTCCATTGCAGTCTTGTGAAATACACACATTTTGATACAAACGAAAATCCACTTCACCTAATGCTAAAACTTAGGACAAACTTTAGTTTTTTTTTTGTTTTTTTAAAATTAAGCCTCAGAATTCTTTTTTTAGTATCAAAAGTCTTCCTGTTGAGTTGGTTCTTTCCACTGTCACATGTTTGAGAGCAGGAGCAGGAATTGCAGCAACCGTTACCCGATGCAACTGACTTTGCTTCAACACATGAATAACATTTTACCAACTGTGATCATAAACCTAATTAAAGCTCCGCGGAGCCTCAAGCGGCCCGAGCAGCCAAGCGCCGCTCCGGCCTATAGCCACCGCGGGGGACCCAGCACCGCCGCCCGCCTGCCACAGCGTAAGCTGTCGCAGAGTTGAGGCGCGCATCCGCCAGGCAGTTCGCAGCGTTCACTTCGGCATGGTTCCCTGAGGACACACCACAAATTTGGTGCAGATCGGTCGATGTAGAGAGGAGATATTGATGATGGGATAGTCTAGGGGGTGCTGTAGAGTAAAATCACAATTCAAACCCGTTGGGCTCTTTAGCATTGAGCACAGGTCAAACGTATCCAGTTTGGTGCCAATCGGAAGATGCGTCTTTGATTCAGAGACAATTGCATGAATATGGCGAAGGACAGCCAGTTGGCCACGCCCCCATGAGTCAGAGTTCATCATCACAGTTCATCATCAGGTCATATTATGTCAGGTGGTAGAAGATTAATTCCATATGTATTACCCAGTAAAAAGAAGACATACAGTAGAAAAAACAGCTGAATTCCTTTCAAAAGTGGGCGGAGCTAAGGTTACGTCATCATCTGACCATGAGAATGTAATGAGGGTTGGTCAGTAGTGAGACTTAGGAAGTCTGAAGCAGCTGTGACCTTGTATGTGGAAGTTACGTCATTTTCATATTTTTTGTTGAATAGTCAAAGTTTAGCACTTTCCCACATCCATATACTTTAACATACAAAAATTCCTGTTATAATTTTAGACCTTTAATATCTGAACCCTCTGCTCACTGAGTTTGAAGCCTGTAAGTCAAACGCTGTAGGAGATCGATCAAACACGACATCTCTGAACAACAGCAGATGGCGGCTTTTATCCAAAATGGCCGACTTCCTGTTGGGTTTGTACCATAGCTCCAAAAGAGTTTTTTGTAAATCTTGACAAGATACACCAGTGTACCAAGTTTCATAATTCTAGGTTAAAGCATGGCTTGGGGCTGATCATTTAAAAAATTCTAGGGGGCGCCGTAGAGTGAGATCACAATTCAATCCTTTTGGGCTCTTTAGCATTGAGTACAGGTCAAATGTTTCCAGTTTGGTGCCAATCAGAAGATGCATGTGTGATTCAGACACAATTAAATGCATATGGCGAAGGACAGCCAGTTGGCCACGCCCCCATGAGTCAGAGTTCATCATCACAGTTCCTCATCAGGTCATATAATGTCAGGTGTTAGAAGATTAATTCCATATGTATTACTCAGTAAAAATAAGACATACAGTAGAAAAAACAGGTAACTTCCAGTCAAAAGTGGGCGGAGCTAAGGTTGCGTCATCATCTGACCATGAGAATGTAATGAGGGTTGGTTAGTATTGAGACATAGGAAGTCTGAAGCAGCTGTCACCTTGTATGTGGAAGTTATGTCACTTTGATGTTTTATGGCGAATAGTTAAAGTTTTGCACTTAGCCACGCCCACATGCTTTGACATACAAAAATTCCTGTGATAACTTTAGAGCTTTAATGTCTCAACTCTCTGCTGACTGAGTTTGAAGTCTGTATGTCAAACGCTGTAGGAGGAGTTCGATCAAATACGCCGTCTCTGAAAAACAGCAAATGGCAAATTTAATCCAAAATGGCCGACTTTCTGTTGGGTTTGGACCATGGCTCCAAGAGGCTTTTTTGTAGGTCCTGACACGCTACACAAGTGTACCAAGTTTCATAATTCTAGGTTAAAGAATGGCTTGGGGCTGATTATTTAAAATCTTCAAGGGGGCGCTGTTGAGACATTAGGCCACGCCCACAAAAAATAACACTGGATTCCTGTCGAGGGGCCCACAAGGATCAAACCTAGTGAGTTTGGTGCAGCTGGGCTTTAAACTGTGGAATTCAAGGCCAAACGTAAGGAGACGGCGTTAAAGGTCACTTCGCCACACCGCCACGGCCACCTGCTGCATCCAAACCAAACGGGGTTGGACACCCTGACACACCAACATGTCTTCTGTCTGTCGACAGTGTTTCATGTTGATTAGGTGAAAGGGGTCAGATAGTGAACGTTCGTAGTAAAACATGACACTTCCTGTTATAAGGGGGCGTGGCTTAGGTAATCTAAAAATTTCACAACTGGGTGTCGTAGGTCATCCAAAGGTGATCACACACAGAAAGTTTGGTGGCTCTGTGAGTTTATTTGTAAGAGATATAACAGTTTATTACATTCTGGTGAGTCAGTGAACTTTGACCCCTGGTACGACCCCTTCAGCATGCTCGAAAACTCACGAATTTGATAACTTTGAATCGGCCATGCCTTATGAACAATCTGACCGAGTTTGAAGTCGATCGATCGAAATCCCTAGGAGGAGTTCGATCAAATGCGACGTCTGTAAACGGCCAAAATGGGCTAAAATCGGAACTTCAATCCAAAATGGCCGACTTCCTAGGACAGTTGCACTATGACATTAATTGTAAATTCTGAGCATCTTGGGGAGCTCTACAACTGTACCGAATTTCAAGTCTCTACGATAAAGTAAGTGAATAGAAAAGGGTCTTTTGAACGTTGCTAGGGGGCGCCCTTGAGCCGTTTCTTGTGCGATATTTCCGACGACCTTAAAATACGTAAATTTTCACCAGGCTCTATGCGCCCGCCAAGTTTGGTGAGTTTTTGAATATGATAAAGGCCCCAAAAAGCCAATTTATTTTACGTTAGAATCATAATTAAAGCTCCGCGGAGCCTCAAGCGGCCCGAGCAGCCAAGCGCCGCTCCGGCCTATAGCCACCGCGGGGGATCCAGCACCGCCGCCAGCATTCCACCGCGTACCCTTTCGCACAGTTAAGGCATGCGTCCGCCAGACAGTTCGCACCGTTGAGTTCGGCATGGTTCCCTGCCGACACACCACAAATTTGGTGCAGATCGGTCGATGTAGAGAGGAGATATTGATGATGGGATAATCTAGGGGGCGCTGTAGAGTAAAATCACAATTCAAACCCGTTGGGCTCTTTAGCATTTAGCACAGGTCAAACGTATCCAGTTTGGTGCCAATCGGAAGATGCGTGTGTGATTCAGAGACAGTTGTATGCATATGGCGAAGGACAGACAGTTGGCCACGCCCCCATGAGTCACAGTTCATCCTCACAGTTCTTCATCAGGTGATATTATGTCAGGTGGTAGAAGATTAATTCCATATGTATTACTCAGTAAAAATAAGACATACAGTAGAAAAACCAGCTGAATTCCTTTCAAAAGTGGGCGGAGCTAAGGTTACGTCATCATCTGACCATGAGAATGTAATGAGGGTTGGTCAGTAGTGAGACATAGGAAGTCTGAAGCAGCTGTGACCTTGTATGTGGAAGTTATGTCACTTTGATGTTTAATGGCGAATAGTCAAAGTTTGGCACTTAGCCACGCCCACATGCTTTGACAAACAAAATTCCTGTGATAACTTTAGACCTTTAATGTCTGAACTGTCTGCTGACTGAGTTTGAAGTTTGTATGTGAAACGCTGTAGGAGGAGATCGATCAAATATGACGTCTGTGAAAAACAGCAAATGGCGAATTTAATCCAAAATGGCCGACTTATTGTTGGGTTTGGACCATGGCTCCAAGAGGCTTTTTTGTAGGTCCTGACACGATACACAAGTGTACCAAGTTTCATAAATCTAGGTTAAAGAATGGCTTGGGGCTGATTATTTAAAATCTTCAAGGGGGCGCTGTTGAGACATTAGGCCACGCCCACAAAAATCACACCGGATTCCTGTCGAGGGGCCCACAAGGATCGAACCTAGTGAGTTTGGTGCAGCTGGGCTTTAAACTGTGGAATTCAAGGCCAAACGTAAGGAGATGGCGTTAAAGGTCACTTCGCCACGCCGCCACGCCCACCTGCTGCATCCAAACCAAACGGGGTTGGACACCCTGACACACCAACATGTCTTCTGTCTGTGGACGCTGTTTCATGTTGATTAGGTGAAAGGGGTCAGATAGTGAAAGTTCGCAGTAAATCATGACACTTCCTGTTCTAAGGGGGCGTGGCTTAGGTAATCTCAAAATTTCACAACTGGGTGTCGTAGGTCATCCAAAGGTGATCACACACAGAAAGTTTGGTGGCTCTGTGAGTTTATTTGCAAGAGATATAACAGTTTATTACATTCTGGTGAGTCGGTGAACTTTGACCCCTGGTACGACCCCTTCAGCATGCTCGAAAACTCACGAATTTGATAACTTTGAATGGGCCATGCCTTATGAACAATCTGACCGAGTTTGAAGCCGATCGATCGAAATCCCTAGGAGGAGTTCGATCAAATGCGACGTCTGTAAACGGCCAAAATGGGCTCAAAATCGGAACTTCAATCCAAAATGGCCGACTTCGTGGGATACTTGCACTATGACATTAATTGTAAATTCTGAGAGTCTTGGGGATCTCTACAACTGTACCAAATTTCAAGTCTCTACGATAAAGTAAGTGAATAGGAAAGGGTCTTTTTAAAGTTGCTAGGGGGCGCCATTTCTGAACTGTCTGCTCACTGAGTTTGAAGTCTGTATGTCAAACGCTGTAGGAGGAGTTCGATCAAATATGACGTCTCTGAAAAACAGCAAATGGCGGCTTTGATCCAAAATGGCCGACTTCCTGTTGAGTTTGGACCATGGCTCCAAGAGACTTTTTTGTAGGTCTTGACAATATACACAAGTGTACCAAGTTTCATAATTCTAAGTTAAAGAATGGCTTGGGGCTGATTATTTAAAATCTTCAAGGGGGCGCTGTTGAGACATTAGGCCACGCCCACAAAAAATTACACTGGATTCCTGTCGAGGGGCCCACAAAGATCAAACCTAGTGAGTTTGGTGCAGCTGGGCTTTAAACTGTGGAATTCAAGGCCAAACGTAAGGAGACGGCGTTAAAGGTCACTTCGCCACGCCACCACGCCCACCTGCTGCATCCAAAACAAACGGGGTTGGACACCCTAACACACCGACATGTCTTCTGTCTGTCGACAGTGTTTCATGTTGATTAGGTGAAAGGGGTCAGATAGTGAACGTTCGCAGTAAAACATGACACTTCCTGTTCTAAGGGGGCGTGGCTTAGGTAATCTCAAAATTTCACAACTGGGTGTCGTAGGTCATCCAATGGTGATCACACACAGAAAGTTTGGTGGCTCTGTGAGTTTATTTGTAAGAGATATAACAGTTTATTACATTCTGGTGAGTCAGTGAACTTTGACCCCTGGTACGACCCCTTCAGCATGCTCGAAAACTCACGAATTTGATAACTTTGAATGGGCCATACCTTATGAACAATCTGACCGAGTTTGAAGCCGATCGATTGAAATCCCTAGGAGGAGTTCGATCAAATGCGACGCGTGTAAACGGCCAAAATGGGCTCAAAATCGGAACTTCAATCCAAAATGGCCGACTTCCTAGGACAGTTGCACTATGACATTAATTGTAAATTCTGAGTGTCTTGGGGAGCTCTACAACTGTACCAAATTTCAAGTCTCTACGATAAAGTAAGTGAATAGGAAAGGGTCTTTTGAAAGTTGCTAGGGGGCGCCCTTGAGCCGTTTCTCATGCGATTTTTGCGAGGACTTTAAAATACGTAAATTTCACACGGGCTCTATGCGCCCGCCAAGTTTGGTGAGTTTTTGAATATGATAAAGCCCCCAAAAAGCCAATTCATTTGGCACAAGAAAAATAATTAAAGCTCCGCGGAGCCTCGAGCGGCCCTCGCAGCCAAGCGCCGCTCGGCCTATAGCCACCGCGTGTTCCCAGCACCGCCTTCCCCCAGCCGCCGCCGATGCTCTGACGGAACAGCCGAACCCGCCCTCCTTGAATTTACTCAGTGTGTCATGTTTGGCTTTGCTCACAGACAATGCACAAAAATCTGTTGCTGTTTGGCTGCAGCGATTAGATCAGGGGTCACCAACCTTTTTGAAACTGAGAGCTACTTCATGGGTACTGTGTCATATAAAGGCTACCAGTTTTACACTCTGTTCTGAAATAAAAAATTTACTCAGTTTGCCTTATACATTATCACTAATGATTAATGATTCTCATCTATGAAGAAACTGATCTCGTTAATGATTTCTAACAATAATTACCCATGAAAACTAGGTGGGAAACAGATATCAATATTCAGCACTTTATCTCTTTTAATCTCAGTGACTGGGTGATTCTTTTTTTTCGGCAACATTTCGGCCTCAGGATTTTTGAAAAAAAAGTATTGTTTTAAGTTTTGAATATTTTGTTACAACACTGACATGTTTAACAATAAGAAATTAATAATGGGCAAGCTCAGGATTGGATGAATTAATGATTACATTTTTTTCACCATTGTCTCTGAATGTATTCCACCCTGTTATGAACATTTACATATGGACCACAAATAGTTAAACATTTACATTTTGAAAAATAATCACTTTTTCTTAGAAAGAGTGTGTCCCTTTTACTATATAATATGTTTTTTTCTTGAAATTGTAACACATCATGAAGTTACAAATCATTTATGACTGTATTGTAAAGAAAAATCTGTTTTTTTACTCATTACTACTGACAGCATTGAAAATATTGGTAATTTTAAAAACTTATACCAATATTTGCATTTATTGGTCTTCAACTCCCAACAGGGCTCAGAAAAATTCACAGTACTTAATGTTTCTGTAACAATATTTAATAAAAACATGTGTGGAATGGAACATAACATGGTGGATTGTCCCATAACAGGTTGGAAAATAAAAGTCTTTGATTTTAAAATCTGATGATTTTCATTATTAGTTGCAGGATTGGCTTAGTTGCAGGATTGAATTCACATCAAAATCAATTGATGTCACTTACATTAAATGGTTTTTATGGAATTTTAGACTTTTTTAAGGCAGAAATTAAACATTCTAACAGGGTGGAAAGTTAGTACTGGGACATGCATAATATGAAGAAAATATCAAATGAGAAAATAGTTTCAGTAGATTAAATAGCATATTAAAATAAGGTTTAGTCCAGTCAATCAACTTATTGAAGAAAAACATAAATATAAATATATTTTATAGTTTAAATGTCATGAGAAAGACTATTATGCTGCACTAGGGACACATGAAATTGAAAATGTCCATCAACAAAAGGTGTGTAAAGAACAAAATAATATTTAAAAGGCATTTTGTTTATATTTGAATAATGGTAAACATCTAAATCCATCCATTCTTTTTCCTGCACCCTTGTCCCTTAGTGGGGTCGGGAGGGCTGCTGGTGCCCATCTCCAGCTGGCGTGCAAACATCTAAATGTATAATTAAAATACTTTGTTGTACATATTTGGCACATTTTACAAAAAATAATTGTAAGCAAAACATGGGGACATGGAATGTTGCCGCAAAAAAGAATCAACTTACATATTTTTAAATAAATGTTATCAAATTTTGAACTCATGACCAAATCTGCTGCATTTTTAACAAAATTGTAACATGTCATGAACACACTTTTAAATTGAACACAATTCCTCAATATTTTAATTAAACTTTGCCATGAAACTGCCATGTTGCTACTGACATCTGGTATTGGTTTCCTTATTAGTGAGGAGACTGGCATTGCATGCTGTTCACCAGTGCTCTGTAATCTGGTGTGTAACTTGAAACTGCAACTGCGAGTGCATCTTTCAGATTTGCATCAATGAGACATGTTCTTTGTTTGTTCGTGATGAAGTTCATGTCAGAAAACGCTGATTCACAGAGATAGGTTGAACCAAACAGGCTGGTAACCTTCATAGCTGCTGTGCATACACCACTGCACCATCTATTTTACTTTCAATACTAGTGGGATCTAGTTTTAAATTGTATGTTTTAATTTTTTTATTGTGTTTTAATGTACTGCACTTTGTATCAGCGGCGGTTGTTTTAAAGTGCTTTGTAAATAAAGTTGGTTTGGTTTGATTCCACTTAACCTACAGGGCTAAGTGGAATGAAGTTATAATGTAGCTGTCACATTCAGTCTTCAGTTAGCAATGAGCATGCTCTGTGTTCATACGTTCAACTTTTACTTATTCAGCGATTAAATAAATGTGTGTGTGTGTGTATATATATATATATATATATATATATATATATATATATATATATGGGCTCTAAGTGAGGCTTCAGTCCTTAGGAATTAGTAAAGATCCGTCCAGAAGAATCAGATCGTTCCTGAATGTTATATCACTATATTGCAGACTTTGGTCACAGCGTTGTCCCATATATGCGACACCTCAGTCAACACCGTATAATTCAGCGCATAGTGACAACTTTTTTTCATCAGATGCAACATTTGTCTCTGTACAGCTAGCTTAGCCAGCATCACGTCCACAGATCTTACCTTTATTTAAGCTTTCCTTCCAAGTGATGCTAAAAGTTGGACGAAGTCCTCACCATCTGTGAAAGCGAAGCGCTGCTGATTTTACATGTCGCCATATATTTTGATTTATGCAGCGCTTTTATATTACTGATGATTAGACATCTTCTCCCGCTCAGAGGAAACCACTGCGCATGTCTGGAGCTCCGCAGCGAGTAAAGGCGGAGCCGATGGGTAACAACAGACACTACGTCACGTTATTGCTAGGATTTTACGGCGCCACCTTAAATCCCTGAACTTCACATTTTAACGGAAGAAAAGAGCAATGCGACTTGGATGTAACAGTAACGCTGCAGTTTTGTAGAAATGTAGTGAAGTAGAAAGTACAGATACTTACTGTAAAATGTAGTGGAGTAAAAGTAGAAAGAACCCATTATTAAATCTGCTTAAGTAAAGTACAGATACACGAAAACTCTACTTAAGTACAGTACTTCCCACCACTGTTTACAGCAGCGCTCCCTGCTGCAGCCCGCAACATCTCATGCAGATTAGCCAATGTAGAGAGGAGATGCAGCTATTTGATTAACTGAAGGGGGGAAGTGGAGTCAAGTTCTAATCTAATGCTATTGGGGTCTTTAGAGGTTCACTGAAGTCAGCCATAAATATCTGGTGGAAATCACATGAAGCCTGGTTGATTTAGAGACGATCGTAGACATGGCTGGTATTGCTATTTGCTAATAAGGCACGCCCACATGCTTCAGCTAGCAGCCGAAGCATGTGGAAGCTGCTAGCTGAAGCCACATGTTTCAGCTAGCATGTGCTGACGCATGCTAGCTGAAGCATGCTTCAGCACGCTTCAGCTGAAGCACACTTGAAATCAGCAGTTGGAAACGGGGGGTGACATCACCATTAGAGATGGGTTTTTTTTTACTGAGTAAAATACTCAGTAAAAAACTGAGTTTTTTACTCAGTTTTTACTCAATAAAAAACTGAGTCTTTACAGACTCAGTTTGTGTTTTACACAAAATGAGTCTGTGTAAAACACAGACTCAAAACTGAGTCTGTGTAAAACTCAGTTTTACACAGAGTTGATCATCATGTCAATTTATATCAATTTGCACAGCATTGAACCCATTTGAGTCAGAGTAAATGTAAGACTACAGAGATGATGACAGTTGAAGCTCACTTTGTTTTCCATGGTTGAATTCACATCAAAACCATTTGATGTCACTTACATTAAATGGTTTTTGTGGAATTTTAGACTTTTTGAAGGCAGAAATGAAACATCATAACAGGGTGGAAAGTTAGTACTGGGACATGTATAATATGAAGACAATATCAAATGTGAAAATAGTTTCAGTAGATTAAATTGCATATTAAAATAAGGTGTAGTCCAATCAATAAACTTATTGAAGAAAAACATAAATATATATATATATATATATATATATATATATATATATATATATATATATATATATATATATATATATATATATCAGACAAAAACAGGTGACTTCCTGTTGGAGGGGGGCGTGGCTAAGGTGATGTCATCATATGACCTTGTGAATGTGATCAAGGCTGGCCAATAATGAGACATGGAAAGTCTGATGAAGTTGTCACTTTTCCTGTAGAAGTTATTGCATTTTAGTATTTCATGGCACAAAGCCAAAGTTTGACACTTAGCCACGCCCACATGCTTTTATGTACGAGAATTCTTTTGATAACTTTTCATCTTCAATGTCTTAAGTGTGTGCTGAGCGAGTTTGAAGTCTGTATCTCAAAAGCTGTAGGAGGAGTTCGATCAGATGCGACGTCTATGAAAAACCGGAAATGGCGGCTTTGATCCAAAATGGCCGACTTCCTGTTGGGTTTGGACCATGGCTCCAAGAGACTTTTTTGTACATCCTGACACGATACACATGTGTACCAAGTTTCATAATTCTAGGTTAAAGCATGGCTTGGGGCTGATGATTTAAACTCTTCTAGGGGGCGCTGTTGAGACATTAGGCCACGCCCACCAAATATTGCACTGGATTACTGTCCGGAGTTGGATAAGGTTCGATCTCAGTGAGTTTGGTGCAGCTGGACTCACAATTGTGGAATTAACAGCCAAACGTATGGACACGGCGTTACAGGTATATTCGCCACGCCACCACGCACACCTGCTGCATCCAAAACAAACAGCGTTGGAAACCATAACACACCAACATGTCTTCTGTTTGTGGACACAGTTTCATGTTGATTAGGTTAAAGAGGTCAGATAGGGACCGATCACAATAAAACATGACACTTCCTGTTCTAAGGGGGCGTGGCTTATGTGATCTCAAAATTTCACAATTGGGTCTTGTAGGGCATCCAAAGGTGATCACACACAGAAAGGTTGGTGGCTCTGTGAGTTTCTTTGTAGGAGATATAACTGTTTATTATTTTATGGTGAGTCAGTGAACTTTGACCCCTAGTATCACCCCTTCAGCATGCACGAAAACTCACCATTTTGATAACTTTTAATCGGGCATGCCTTCTGAACCAACTGACCAAGTTTGAAGCCGATCCATCAAAAGCCCTAGGAGGAGTTCGATCAAATGCGAAGGCTATAAACGGCCAAAATGGGGTGAAATTTGCAAATTCAATCCAAAATGGCCGACTTCCTGTTTGACATACACTATGAGAACAATTATAAATTCTGAGTGGCTTGGGGAGTTCTACAAGTGTACCAAATTTCAAGTCTCTACAATAAAGTAACTGAATAGGAAAGGGTCTTTTGAAATTTTCTAGGGGGCGCTGTTGAGCCATTTTTTTTGCGATTTTTGCGCAGACCTTAAAATACGTAAATTTTTCACAGTCTCTATGGGCCCACCAATTTTGGTGAGTTTTTGAATATGTTAAAGCCCCCAAAAAGGCAATTCATTTGAGGCGAGAAAAAAAAAAAAAAATAAAAAAAATAAACATTTGAAAAACAATAGGCCTTCGCAGCGCTTAGCTGCTCGGGCCTAATTAAAGCTCCGCGGAGCCTCAAGCGGCCCGAGCAGCCAAGCGCCGCTCCGGCCTATAGCCACCGCGGGGACCCAGCACCGCCGCCTGCCTTCCACCGCGTACCCTTTCGCTCAGTTGAGGCACGCCTCCGCCAGGCAGTTCGCACCGCTCACTTCGGCATGGTTCCCTGAGGACACACCACAAATTTGGAGCAGATCGATCGATGTAGAGAGGAGATATTGATTATGGGATAGTCTAGTGGGCGCTGTAGAGTAAAATCACAATTCAAACCAATTGGGCTCTTTAGTATTTAGCACAGGTCAAACGTATCCAGTTTGGTGCCAATCGGAAGATGCGTGTGTGATTCAGAGACAGTTGTATGCATATGGCGAAGGACAGACAGTTAGCCACGCCCCCATGAGTCAGAGTTCATCATCACAGATCCTCATCAGGTCATATAATGTCAGGTGTTAGAAGACTAATTCCATATGTATTACTCAGTAAAAATAAGACATACAGTAGAAAAAACAGGTGACTTCCTGTTAAAAGTGGGCGGAGCTAAGGTTACGTCATGATCTGACCATGAGAATCTAATGAGGGTTGGTCAGTATAGAGACATAGGAAGTCTGAAGCAGCTGTGACCTTGTATGTGGAAGTTATGTAACTTTAATGTTTTATTGCAAATATTCAAAGTTTTGCACTTAGCCACGCCCACATGCTTTGACATACAAAAATTCCTGTGATAACTTTAGACCTTTAATGTCTCAACTCTCTGCTGACTGAGTTTGAAGTCTGTATGTCAAACTCTGTAGGAGGAGTTTGATCAAATACGTCTGTGAAAAACAGCAAATGGCGAATTTGATCAAAAATGGCCGACTTTCTGTTGGGTTTGGACCATGGCTCCAAGAGACTTTTTTGTAGGTGCTGACAAGATACACAAGTGTACTAAGTTTCATAATTCTAGGTTAAAGAATGGCTTGGGGCTGATTATTTAAAATATTCAAGGGGGCGCTGTTGAGACATTAGGCCACGCCCACAAAAAATTACACTGGATTTCTGTCGAGGGGCCCACAAGGATCAAACCTAGTGAGTTTGGTGCAGCTGGGTTTTAAACTGTGGAATTCAAGGCCAAACGTAAGGAGACGGCGTTAAAGGTCACTTCGCCACGCCACCACGCCCACCTGCTGCATCCAAACCAAACGGGGTTGGACACCCTGACACACCAACATGTCTTCTGTCTGTGGACACAGTTTCATGTTGATTAGGTGAAAGGGGTCAGATAGTGAACGTTCGCAGTAAAACATGACACTTCCTGTTCTAAGGGGGCGTGGCTTAGGTAATCTCAAAATTTCACAACTGGGTGTCGTAGGTCATCCAAAGGTGATCACACACAGAAAGTTTGGTGGCTCTGTGAGTTTATTTGTAAGAGATATAACAGTTTATTACATTCTGGTGAGTCGGTGAACTTTGACCCCTGCTACGACCCCTTCAGCATGCTCGAAAACTCACGAATTTGATAACTTTGAATCGGCCATGCCTTATGAACAATCTGACCGAGTTTGAAGCCGATCGATCGAAATCCCTAGGAGGAGTTCGATCAAATGCGACGTGTGTAAACGGCTAAAATGGGCTCAAAATCGGAACTTCAATCCAAAATGGCCGACTTCCTAGGACAGTTGCACTATGACATTAATTGTAAATTCAGAGTGTCTTGGGGAGCTCTACAACTGTACCGAATTTCAAGTCTCTACGATAAAGTAAGTGAATAGAAAAGGGTCTTTTGAAAGTTGCTAGGGGGCGCCCTTGAGCCGTTTCTTGTGCGATTATTGCGAGGACCTTAAAATACGTAAATTTTCACCGGGCTCTATGCGGCCGCCAAGTTTGGTGAGTTTTTGAATATGATAAAGCCCCCAAAAAGCCAATTTATTTTACGGAAGAATAAGAATAATAATTTACAGCACGAAAACAATAGGCCTTCGCAGCGCTTAGCTGCTCGGGCCTAATAATAAACAGCACGATTACAATAGGCCTTCGCAGCGCTTAGCTGCTCGGGCCTAATTAAAGCTCCGCGGAGCCTCAAGCGGCCCGAGCAGCCAAGCGCCGCTCCGGCCTATAGCCACCGCGGGGGATCCAGCACCGCCGCCAGCATTCCACCGCGTACCCTTTCGCACAGTTAAGGCATGCGTCCGCCAGACAGTTCGCACCGTTGAGTTCGGCATGGTTCCCTGCCGACACACCACAAATTTGGTGCAGATCGGTCGATGTAGAGAGGAGATATTGATGATGGGATAATCTAGGGGGCGCTGTAGAGTAAAATCACAATTCAAACCCGTTGGGCTCTTTAGCATTTAGCACAGGTCAAACGTATCCAGTTTGGTGCCAATCGGAAGATGCGTGTGTGATTCAGAGACAGTTGTATGCATATGGCGAAGGACAGACAGTTGGCCACGCCCCCATGAGTCACAGTTCATCCTCACAGTTCTTCATCAGGTGATATTATGTCAGGTGGTAGAAGATTAATTCCATATGTATTACTCAGTAAAAATAAGACATACAGTAGAAAAACCAGCTGAATTCCTTTCAAAAGTGGGCGGAGCTAAGGTTACGTCATCATCTGACCATGAGAATGTAATGAGGGTTGGTCAGTAGTGAGACATAGGAAGTCTGAAGCAGCTGTGACCTTGTATGTGGAAGTTATGTCACTTTGATGTTTAATGGCGAATAGTCAAAGTTTGGCACTTAGCCACGCCCACATGCTTTGACAAACAAAAATTCCTGTGATAACTTTAGACCTTTAATGTCTGAACTGTCTGCTGACTGAGTTTGAAGTTTGTATGTGAAACGCTGTAGGAGGAGTTCGATCAAATACGACGTCTGTGAAAAACAGCAAATGGCGAATTTAATCCAAAATGGCCGACTTATTGTTGGGTTTGGACCATGGCTCCAAGAGGCTTTTTTGTAGGTCCTGACACGATACACAAGTGTACCAAGTTTCATAAATCTAGGTTAAAGAATGGCTTGGGGCTGATTATTTAAAATCTTCAAGGGGGCGCTGTTGAGACATTAGGCCACGCCCACAAAAAATCACACCGGATTCCTGTCGAGGGGCCCACAAGGATCGAACCTAGTGAGTTTGGTGCAGCTGGGCTTTAAACTGTGGAATTCAAGGCCAAACGTAAGGAGATGGCGTTAAAGGTCACTTCGCCACGCCGCCACGCCCACCTGCTGCATCCAAACCAAACGGGGTTGGACACCCTGACACACCAACATGTCTTCTGTCTGTGGACGCTGTTTCATGTTGATTAGGTGAAAGGGGTCAGATAGTGAAAGTTCGCAGTAAATCATGACACTTCCTGTTCTAAGGGGGCGTGGCTTAGGTAATCTCAAAATTTCACAACTGGGTGTCGTAGGTCATCCAAAGGTGATCACACACAGAAAGTTTGGTGGCTCTGTGAGTTTATTTGCAAGAGATATAACAGTTTATTACATTCTGGTGAGTCGGTGAACTTTGACCCCTGGTACGACCCCTTCAGCATGCTCGAAAACTCACGAATTTGATAACTTTGAATGGGCCATGCCTTATGAACAATCTGACCGAGTTTGAAGCCGATCGATCGAAATCCCTAGGAGGAGTTCGATCAAATGCGACGTCTGTAAACGGCCAAAATGGGCTCAAAATCGGAACTTCAATCCAAAATGGCCGACTTCGTGGGATACTTGCACTATGACATTAATTGTAAATTCTGAGAGTCTTGGGGATCTCTACAACTGTACCAAATTTCAAGTCTCTACGATAAAGTAAGTGAATAGGAAAGGGTCTTTTTAAAGTTGCTAGGGGGCGCCATTGAGCCGTTTCTCGTGCGATTTCTGCGAAGACCTTGAAATACGTAAATTTCACACGGGCTCTATGCACCCGCCAAGTTTGGTGAGTTTTTGAATATGATAAAGCCCCCAAAAAGCCAATTCATTTGGCACAAGAAAAATAATTAAAGCTCCGCGGAGCCTCAAGCGGCCCGAGCAGCCAAGCGCCGCTCCGGCCTATAGCCACCGCGGGGGATCCAGCACCGCCGCCCGCCTGCCACCGCGTACCCTTTCGCACAGTTGAGGCACGCGTCCGCCAGGCAGTTCACACCGTTCACTTCAGCATGGTTCCCTTAGGACACACCACAAATTTGGTGCAGATCGGTCGATGTAGAGAGGAGATATTGATGATGGGATAGTCTAGGGGGCGCTGTAGAGTAAAATTACAATTCAATCCTGTTGGGCTCTTTAGCATTGAACACAGGTCAAACGTATCCAGTCTGGTGCCAATCGGAAGATGCGTGTGTGATTCAGAGACAATTGCATGAATATGGCGAAGGACAGCCATTTTGCCACGCCCCCATGAGTCAGAGTTCATCCTCACAGTTCATCATCAGCTCATATTATGTCAGGTGGTAGAAGATTAATTCCATATGTATTACTCAGTCAAAATAAGACATACAGTAGAAAAAACAGCTGAATTCCTTTCAAAAGTGGGCGGAGCTAAGGTTACGTCATCATCTGACCATGAGAATGTAATGAGGGTTGGTCAGTAGTGAGACATAGGAAGTCTGAAGCAGCTGTGACCTTGTATGTGGAAGTTATGTCACTTTGATGTTTTATGGCGAGTAGTCAAAGTTTGGCACTTAGCCACGCCCACATGCTTTGACATACAAAAATTCCTGTGATAACTTTAGACCTTTAATGTCTGAACTCTCTGCTGACTGAGTTTGAAGTCTGTATCCCAAAAACTGAAGGAGGAGTTCGATCAAATATGACGTCTATGAAAAACAGCAAACGGCGAATTAAATCCAAAATGGCCGACTTTCTTTTGGGTTTGGACCATGGCTCCAAGAGGCTTTTTTGTAGGTCCTGACAAGATACACAAGTGTACCAAGTTTCATAATTCTAGGTTAAAGAATGGCTTGGGGCTGATTATTTAAAATCTTCAAGGGGGCGCTGTTGAGACATTAGGCCACGCCCACAAAAAATCACACTGGATTCCTTTCGAGGGGCCCACAAGGATCAAACCTAGTGAGTTTGGTGAAGCTGGGCTTTAAACTGTGGAATTCAAGGCCAAACGTAAGGAGACGGCGTTAAAGGTCACTTCGCCACGCCCAGCTGCTGCATCCAAACCAAACGGGGTTGGACACCCTAACACACCAACATGTCTTCTGTCTGTGGAAACAGTTTCATGTTGATTAGGTGAAAGGGGTCCGATAGTGAACGTTCGCAGTAAAACATGACACTTCCTGTTCTAAGGGGGCGTAGCTTAGGTAATCTCAAAATTTCACAACTGGGTGTCGTAGGTCATCCAAAGGTGATCACACACAGAAAGTTTGGTGGCTCTGTGAGTTTATTTGTAAGAGATATAACAGTTTATTACATTCTGGTGAGTCGGTGAACTTTGACCCCTGGTACGACCCCTTCAGCATGCTCGAAAACTCACGAATTTGATAACTTTGAATCGGCCATGCCTTATGAACGATCTGACCGAGTTTGAAGCCGATCGATCGAAATCCCTAGGAGGAGTTCGATCAAATGCGACCTCTGTAAACGGCCCAAATGGGCTCAAAATCGGAACTTCAATCCAAAATGGCCGACTTCGTGGGATACTTGCACTATGACATTAATTGTAAATTCTGAGAGTCTTGGGGATCTCTACAACTGTACCAAATTTCCTATAAGCAGCGCTTAGCTGCTCGGGCCTAATAATAAACAGCACGATTACAATAGGCCTTCGCAGCGCTTAGCTGCTCGGGCCTAATTATAAATTCTGAGTGTCTTGGGGAGCTCTACAACTGTAGCGAATTTCAAGTCTCTACGATAAAGTAAGTGAATAGGAAAGGGTCTTTTGAAAATTTCTAGGGGGCGCTGTTGAGCCATTTTTTATGCGATTTTTGCGTAGACCTTAAAATACGTAAATTTTTCACAGTCTCTATGGGCCCACCAATTTTGGTGAGTTTTTGAATATGTTAAAGCCCCCAAAAAGGCAATTCATTTGAGGCGAGAAAAAAATAAAAATAAAAAATAAACATTTGAAAAACAATAGGCCTTCGCAGCGCTTAGCTGCTCGGGCCTAATAAACAGCACGATTACAATAGGCCTTCGCAGCGCTTAGCTGCTCGGGCCTAATTAGACTGCACTTATATTAAAATAAGGATTAATTATCAATGTATGTTTATCTATTTAAATAGTGTAAAACTGATTCAGTTCTATGTTTCGGGATATGAATCGGTCCTGTTTGTCCTTCAGTTGCTGAAGATGTCAATATTTTTCTTAATTAATATGTTTCTTATATTTCTGTTGTCAAACTCACACCAGATATTAAAAAAGCAAGTAATATACTTATATCTGCTGGAATCAAACAAGCTTTTCTGTTCAGTCTATTGATGTTCTGCTATAAAATGCGTCCCAGGCTCAGTTTTCCTGCAGATATTACAGTATGTTTTCTTTTGCCTGTTGTTAAGTAGGACAGTTATTAAAGGAGCTCATCTTCAGAAAGCACAAGATGTATCAGCGAAACAATAGCTCTCTGTCCAATATGTCTTTGAAATTTCAAGTTACTGAAGTTTTATTGTACATTCCACTCAGCATAAAATATGAAGTATTCATCTCAAGCAAGCAGAAAAAACTGGCTTCAACTGTTGGAGCTATCAGTTGCAAAATCTACTGAGAAAACCAAATATAAAGGTTAAAATTAAAATAAGAAGACCCATATTTAGACAGAAGAACACCCACTTGAAGCAATGAAAAGATATTAGTACTGAAAACTGCTTGCTTTAACTTTTTTTTTTTTCTTTTGCTTTTTGCTTAAGGAAAATTCAGAAGCCGCAAAATTTCTAAGTATTCAGCCGGTAAAAGTTTCCACATGATCATGTGACTTGTGTTCATTAGTTTCCACTCAGCAGCCGTGTATCAAAAGTTCTGAATTTGGTTCGAAATGTGTGTCACAAACTTTGAGTTGTGCTTTAGGAAGTTGCGAACATAAAACCTGAGCAGGGATTAAAAGAAGCAGCAAGAAGCAGCAAACGATGAGTGCGAGCTGTGCAGAGTGTGCAGGAGACGATCAGAAGTTATGGTGCAAAAGCGCTGAATACAAGTTTCACACTCGTCTTGATTTGCATGTTTCCCGCACAAACAGAAGACAGTCTGGTGGAACACTCGTTATTTTTGCACTTTGAGAGATTTTATATTCAACTCTATATTTTCCCGTCTTTATCTTCTTGTTTCTTCTTGTATTTTCAGAGTTTATCTGCACACTGCCTACTTTTCAAAAACCCGATTGTCTACTGACACCAACTGCTTCGTGAAAATCACAGAAATTTGTTCTTGTCTGCGTTCCTGTAGAACCACAGCCACTAAAAGTTGTCTGACTTTACTGGCAAATCGCTGTCGTCATTTCCTGTGCTGCCACACAGTTTCCATGACAGCTGAGAAAGGCTATAAAGGTGAGTTCATCTGGTTTAGATGTATTTTCATGAAATTTGGTCGTCAGGTTAGCCAGGGAGTGGGCCCACCACGCTTTTCTTGTTGTTGACTTTAACATTTCTGCGACGTTTTGTGAAACCCTGTAGGATGTTCCTGACTCATAGTCTGATGGGATGGAGTGTGTTGGCAGTGCTCAGCATCAGTGTGCCTGTGTGGAGCTGTGAGTATTACCCAGTTTTAACTGATAGAGTGATAGATGGAGAAAACACTTTAATATTTGAATGTTTCTGTACAGGGAGGATCTTTCAGATCTGGAAAGAAACAGCTAAAACAACAACTGCAGTGATTCTACTGTAACTAATATTAAACCTGTACCAGATTGTGTATTATAACAATATTTTCAAAAGGAGAATATGTGTAACTTTTATCAACATTATTTTGGTATATAATAGTCTAATTTTGAGTATGTTGCTAATGTCTAGGTTAATGCAGATCCATTTAAAACATGAACAAAAACCTTGGGAGAACCAATCAGACATTTATGTCACAGTAGTGGAGAGAAAAAAAAGACTTAATAGGAAATAAAAGTTATAGAAATGAGATGGATTTCTAATGAGCCATCATCTGCTAACACAATCAAATGATGTTTTATATTTATCCTAAATCTGGTATGACAAAAAAAATAAAAAATCCTTGACTTTTTCAGTAAATATAATGTCCCGAGAGAACAACCCAGTGGAACACCATACTCTTCTTTTGACTGACTGTATTTCAATACAGCACATAATGTTTATTTCGTTAAAACTTCAGAGAATAAGTAATAAAGAAAGTTTGATGAACTATGGTTCAGACAGGCTACCTGAAGGTAAGATAAGTTCTGAAGGCAGAGTTATTAATAATTCTGCTATTACTAATTAAGATATTGAAGTCTAACGTCAAACTGAGTCTAAGTATTAGTATTAAGAACAGCACATTGAGTTCGGATGGTGAGATAAAGATGACGCTCACTGGTTAGTCGCTGGTTGGTTAATTTAACCTGATTAATATCAGCCAGAATAATTCTGAGATTCAGGTGAAGCAAAAATACTGAAGACTGATTTCTCTGAATGAGAGTTCACTGCAGAACTGTTCAATGCTGACATATGAGTGGTTCAGTTATGAGATAAGCTAGAATGTAACCAAGATATGTTTTGAGTTTCATCAGACTTATATCTTGCTCATATGTGACCTCTGCTAATATAACTTGACTAGCTTTTCCCACACAGACGGCTAGAAGGAAACTATCCGTCCATGTTTCTTAACCTGAGACTTGCTGTGAGGTTTATGAAAGTAATTAGTCACCCAAGACAGTTAATCAAAGGGTTTATTCCCTCTAAAGTTTCATATCAAACTGTTTCAGTATTTCTTTGTTGCAATGTCTTGGAACCAAACTGAACTTTGAAGCAGTTGATGTGTTTTGATCAAATGGTTTCCTTCTTAACTCCAGATGTCTCCAGTGTGTCAGTTTTACATACTGGAGCTTAAAAGTTGATAGTTTTCTCTCTTTCTTTCAATTAAAATCCTTCTATAGTCAATAATTTATTTATTTTTATTTTTTGTTACTTCTGAATCATTAGGAATAAAAACCACTGTGTCAAACTGAAGTTTCAAATGTGTTTGGAGCTGATTTGGAGGATTTTGTGTTAGTTTGGTAATAAAGCCGAGCTGTGTTGAGTACCTGCAGGTGAAGTAAGACTGCAGCTGTTACTTCATTTCATTTTTACCTTTTCTTTGCGGCAGCTGTGAAGGTGACGCAGCCCTACAGAGTAGTGAGCACCAACGGAACAGCACAGATCCACTGCATCATCCACTCCAGGACTGTCGCTTCCCACCTTCGACCCGGACAGCGTCTGGAGAATCTCTTCTCCAACCTGGAAGACCTGCAGGTGGCTCTGCTTAGAGGTCTCCACGGCAACCAGAAAATATGCTCCTCCACCCTGAACACCTCAGAGCATCAGAAGGAGATGCAGCAGGAGAAAGATGGAGATGTAAGGCTGCAGATAGAGGGCGCTGTTATTCAGGTTCTTTCTGTTTGGTGTGAATGTTGAGCTTCATGATCTGATGCTGCCGTCAGTGAGGAGGTGAAGCATTTTAAAACGAAACAAGGCTCGATCAGTGTGCTGCATGATGTTTTATGTTCAGTACACTGAAATGATCCTGTTGTAAAATTAACTTGACCCTAAGGCTGTAGTTTGTACTTTTTATACAAAACATGTTTTTTTTACATATTTGTTCAAATTAATACTAAGTCATGACGGTGTACGTTTCCTCTGCCTTCTCATAGTACTAACTGCAGAAATACACCACTCAGTCAGAAACAACCAATCAGAGCCAGGAGGAGGGTCTCAGAGCTGTCAATCACTCTCATGCTCACCCCCCCTTGATCTTTGCTAAGCTACAGCCTGTCGCACAGCCTGCCACTCGTCTCTGATGACAGGGGATAAATGTTTTCCTCTACTCAGTGCTAAGGTACTGAGTACCTTAGCACTCAGTACACAAGCTTGTTTGACAGTGCTAAGCCCCTCCTCCCGGCTCTGATTGATTGTTTCTGAGTGGCGGATTACTGCCAATCTTCAAATGGCAATAATAGCTCAGGAGATCGATGTTTTCACAGATTATCTGTCTCATACCATTCTATCACAACATGATGGCTGTTTAAAAAATATGAAAAAAAAACAAAACATATAGATTTTTTAAAAAGTTACATATTGTTGCTGTCAGTTTGCCCTGAGCAAAATCAGCTGGATAAAAGCAATCATGAAAAAAGTTAACCCAAGATGTTGGTAAAAATCAGACTTTGGGTCAAAGCAACACGTGAAAGTGCAGGAAGGTTTGGTGAATCCTTGTTTAATGTCTGTTTCAGGGACGGTGTGCGGTTCAGATGAAAGATGGCGCCGTGGTGGTGACACTATCCGGACTGAAAGCCACACACACAGATATCTATCGCTGCGCCATCCAGGTCTTCTACCCACCGCCCTACCAGCAGCTCACAGGCAACGGCACACTCCTTCACGTCCTGGGTAGGTCACCTCAAAGTGAGAATCACCTGCGGACTGACAGGCTTCCCTTCAGCCCTTCACCCTGTTGTTTCACCCACAGAGGACTCGCCCTGCCCTGTCCGGGGGCCCCAGAGACAGCAGAGCGAGGAGGACGAGGGGGAGGAAGAGGAGAGTAACGAGAAAAAACCAGCAGTCAGTGTCGTTGTGGTAGTTCTTGTGATAGCCATCATCTGTGTCCTCATCATCATCATCACTCTGCAGGTAGGAGCATGGAGAGTTTTCTCACCTGTTCAGAACTTGTCCATTTACAGCCGGGTTAGAGACCACAACCGTCCAATAGCAGCAACAGCTGGGACTCCGTCAGAAAATGTTTATAACTGCCTAGTTCAACACAAATATACATTAATATGTTTTAATATGCATTGATATGCACTGTGGGAAGCATCTTAGCACGACAGTAGTAGCTGAAATATAATCATTATTTCTGCTCTGACTGACGGTTCAGCCAATTAGCACCAAGAAAACTCAGCAGCCATCTTGGATTGGCTGCTTTGCCATCACCAGTCAGTAATGAGTCTAGTCACTGTGCCTGGGTATTTCAGCTTTCTAAGCTACATGTTTTTATACATATTTTAGATATGTTCTACAAATAATTCAGAGTTATGTTCCATGGAAATATCCACAAATACTGAATCGTGTTCTTTATTTTATCACTGCACATTTTGTTGTGAAATGTGTTTATTCTGCTTTGCTGGTGTCCACACTTAGCTTACCGACTAAACTCCTAAAACTGAGGCATAAATGCAACCCCAAAAATAATAAAAAAAAGTAAAAATAAATAAATAAATTATGGACAAACTCAGACAGCAAAATTTCTGATTTTCTGTTTGTGTTTTCACAGTTTTTTTATTTTATGTTCCCTTTCTGAGTTTCTGAACACATTTTATCCCATTTTAATTACTATACACATCAATCTAAATATTTGTCTACCATTTACATATTTTGGTAATGTAATGTAACTATTTTCACCAAACGTTTATTGATGTGGCTCTCTTTCAGAGAACCAAACCTGACTAAAAATGATTCCATCTAATCTGCCGTACAGGACAGACTGTAGTTTTCACATAACACAACGAACTACAGAAACTACGTATATCAGTTTTTATATACGTAGTATATAAAAGAGTCAGTTTTTATAGGATATAAAAACTGACTCTTGTCATTAGCCAGTTCCTTAGTGCATCTCTATTGAAAACATTTCAAGTCAAAGTGGAACAATGAAAACTGCGAAGTACTGAAATAAAACCCAACAAAACAAACAAAAAAAAAATGGTTCCATAAAAAGGCAGCGTTCCTATGGTGACGTCTGGATAATATCTGTGCTTTGATCTGCAGACTCTCCAGTGTGAGCGAGGCAGAAGGGAACCTATCAGGATGCCGTCGAACGTCTTGCTTCACAAAGTGGATGCTGTACCATTTTCATGTGGGACCATGGCGTAGGAATCTCCCGACTGATAGCGATTATTTCACTGTCTGTGCTTTTGTACTTCTCCGGTGCAAAACTAATGTTTACGTTCTTGTAAACACACACATTGTGTTAAAGCTGTGGCTTTGATTCAGTTAAGTTTATTTGACTTGAGTTGCTGAAGCACCTGTATTGAGGTGAGAAGGCTAGTACCGCTAGTACTGTGTACAAACTGCTGATGTGAGTAAAACCTCTTTGTTTACGCTGCTTAGTTGCATTGTTCAGCATCATTATGGCTTTCACCTTTATTTGTGTGTGTTTAGTTTTTTCTGTATATGTTACATATTGAATTAAAATACAGTTCTGTGCCACATAGCAAGATGTTCTGAAGCCTCATTTTCTAAATGCAGTTTGGGGGGTTTTGCTTTACACTGAGATAAAAAAAGAATCCGGTTTGCAATGTTGTTACAAATGCTATCTTTCCTGTGTCCTTTGTAAAACTGTGTATAAAGGAATTTACTGAATGTTGTACGTTTTTTCATTGGCAAAGCTGCATCTATATAGTTTGGCTGAATAACACTGTCAGTCATTAGTAAAAACTAATGATTTTTTAAACAATGTTTCCCAACAATCGAACAATCAATCACAAAACTATTACAATGTGTGTAATAAGTTATAGAGCCCTTGTTAAATCTAGAATGAACTGTTCTTCTGTTTATTTTCTTTAGCCACACTTGAACTTGATAACTCATAAAATGGCAAACTCAAATATGGTTATTTGTGTTAGTGATTTTATAGGTTTGGCTGTCTGATAAGCTAAAATAGGTTAAGAGTAATACATCATTTATACCATTGAGATGAAGTAAATCTGAAATACTGTCTTATTAGTTTCTGTACGTGCCAATATAAGCGGCAAGTTAAGAAATAGTGTAACCCCAGAAACCTAAAGGTGGCCTTGAGCAATTCTGCAACTGATGCTGAGCAGCTTTGACATCTGGCTAAACATATGAAGGTGATGGAATTTGGAGAGTTACTCAATAAAACAATAACAGCATTCATTTAGGGTATTTAGTCTATCATAAGAGTAAAAATGGTTATTCATTTTTCAAAGTCATATTTTTACCATGTTATTTATTCATTTACAAATGTCACAGTTTCAAATCAAGTCAAACAATGAAATATTTAGTAAGCTGAATATGTAATTTATTAACTACACGTTTAGTTAGCAAGATAAAATATGTAATTAATTAACTACAAGCTGCATATTCAAGGCTAAATATTTATCTTAGAAACTAAATATTAATCTCCAACCTTAATATTTAGTTTACAAGACAAAAAGTTTACTGACTAAATATTTATAGTTTATCGACTAAACATTCAGCTCCAAACTAAATACTAGTGATCAAGCTAAATATTTAGTTTGGAGCCAAACATTTTAGCTAGAAAGCTAAATATTAAGTTCAGAAAGTAAACATTTAGCCCCAATGTAAACATTTACTGAGCACACTAAATATTTAGTGCAAATTTCAGAATAGTAGAAGAAGAAAGTAGCAAATTGAGGAAAGTAGGTCAGTTTGTCCTCCAGCAGCAGACAGACAAACTCAGGAGAACTCAAACCTCAGGATACGTTTTGTCCAGCAGATGTCAGTAGACCACATAATACTACTCAAAGCAGCCAGCTGAAGTTAAACAGAGAAGGTATGAAGAGACCAAGGGGGAGGTTCTGGAGTGGCCTAGTCTAAGTCCAGACCTCAATCTGATAGAGAATGAGTGACTGTATTTAAAAAGGCCTGGTCACAGCTGACAGAGCTGGAAGAATTCAGCAGGACGAATGAAGGAAACCTGCAGCCTGACTGAGATCGGTGTTCTGGGCAAATATACTAAGTACCAACTGGAAGGAGTGAATATTTATTTTATCACATTTTTTATTAGACAATATTTTGTAGCAATTAGTTTTCATGGTGGCATTATTTATTTGACTTTTTTTGTCAAATTATGTTGATCATAACTCAAGAAGTTACAAAAGGTAGCAAAGGTAGCGGAGCTGAAGCTCTGTGTTTCTACTCAGATTATAGATCAAAGTCTAAGTTTTAAAATTTCATGAGTATCTTCATGTTTTCTCTATTTATGCATAATGACTTTCACTGAACCTTACTGCAGTCCTGAAGTCTAAGAAATAGCTTCAGGCCTTTTACTGGACTGACTGATGTGAACAAGGCATGGTGTGTTACTCTTAGCCTATTTTAGCTTATCAGACAGCGTTTCAGGTTTGGTAGTAATCAAGTTCATGGGTGACTAAAGAAAATAAACACAAAAACAAAACCAGTTAATTCCAGACAAGGCTCTATTACTTATTAAACAAACTATAATTGTTTTGTGCTTGATTGCTGTGAAACATTGTTTAAAGCTCAAACTGTATGCCTGTCCTTTTTCATGGGAGTGTTTACAGGGAAAAGCTCCCATATAATGGAGGATTGGAGGAAACCCACGCATGACGGTCTTTGTTATGTTTATGTGGAACTATGAAAGAGAACCAGGCATGAAAATGGCAGGCCTCCCATTTGATTTTTATGTGAAAGGTTACTTAGAGCAACAAACTAGCGTTGGAGTTTGTTGTTTCTAGCAATGTTTGTGTTTCGCCATCAGAGGGCGCTCAGCGCCTTATGCGACAGCGGTTGATGCTCTGGCAGGCTGAAGAAGTCCGCCATTGCTGAGAAACAGCTTACAGCAGATATTAGGAGCAGCTACTATAACCGCTGTACTTTCTGTTCAAAGGTAAGCTTAGTCATAAATGATATATATATATATAGTTTATAATGCTAGTAGCTAGGGCTGTAGTGATACAATAATCTCATGATACGGTACGATACACGATATTCTGCTCATGATACAATATATATTGCAATATTCAGCAAACGATACAATTCAATACACTTGTCCGATTTTCTGAAAGATTTTAGAGGGACAGAGTGATTTTGGTGACATTTTGTGACTGTTGTAGAGTTAGATTGAATTAATTTAACTGAAAACTGATTAAAAGCACCAACTACACAATACATGGCTCTGGTTGGACATAGACACAGACTTAAAGTCGACAGCTGGACAAAATGAATTAAAGAAGTGGTGAGAAAACATGTATCTTTCAATTGAATCAGTACAAACTGTAGCTTACAAGCATTTGTAAAGTAAATAATACCTTTTTAACCTTGACACTTAACATCTGAAGGAATCACTCTAAGTCTGATGACCTAATTATTTCTCCCGGCGAAGCAAGCAGTGAGTGAGCCAGGTGACAGATGTTACGATACTTGCGGATGAATATCGATTTTATTCTAGGAAAGAAAATATCGATATATATCGCAAAATCGGTATTATGTTATACACAGCCCTACTATCTATAATAAAAAGGTCTATTACGCACAACAACAGTTACATAGACAACTTAAATTTTTGCTTTTCAAGATAAAAACCACAGAGTTTATCTGCATCAGTGGTCCGGTTTGCAGCAAACTGTATGAAACAGTCGAGTTGATCCGACTGAAAACACAAGCCAAGAAAAACCTTCAGCTCTGCACACACAGTCTGGTTTGGTTTTAGGTTTTAGTGCGATAAATGATGAATATATTGGTGAATTTAGCTGAAAGACAAGTGTTTGGTCTAAAACCATATTCAGTGTGCAGAAAATGTGATCTGATTATTAGCTGCTAAAAAAAATGACCTCATTCTCTGTCTGAGCTTGTGGTGCATTTGTGGTCTTTTTATGGTAACTGTTTTCTCAGTAGGCAGTCTTAACAGAAATGAATGTTTATTTCTAAGAAAACAGTTTCAACCTCCTCACAGTTCAGCCAACAACTGAGGAAACGAGCCACTAGAATGATTAGATTGAACCAAAACTTATAGTAATTTGTAATTGCATGTTTTTCACAGGTCATGTGACTGCATTGCATGATCTGAAAGGACTTGGTAAAGATACGCTGTGCCCAGCAGTCTGCAAAAAAAGCTCAGAAAACAGGTACTGTGGGTGCGTGTGATAAAATGTTGGAAAGCCATCACTGTCCTAAACGTCTAGTGTCTATTGGATTACCTTGCCTGAGAAACCCCTGTGCATGACCATGGACTGTGTTAACGACTAGCCTCTGGTTTGTGGATTTTGTCCCTGTCATCTAGTTCCTCCCTGAGTCCCCGTGGCCCCCCTCTGCCCTTTCACCCTACCCTCTCCAAGCTGGCTCCCCGACCCCTCTGGTCCCCCACTTCCTCACTCACCAGTGTGACCACTCCCTGTGGAACCCACCCCCTTCCCTTTATTTAGTAATAAACTTTTTTGGTCTGATCTCTGGTCTTGGCTGCGTTTTGGGTTCTGGTTGATTTTGCATACTCGTTGCACCAAAGCTTTATTCACACAGTGATTCCGACTTGATATCAAACCCACAATCATCTGTTATCAAAATAAGCAGGCATTTGATGAGATCAAATCTAACATAAATTAATGATTTATGTTATATTAATGAAGTTCTGAAGTGGCTCTCATTTCATGTATCTGTTCAAACTTTACACATCTAAATGACCACAAAATATATTAGAATAACAACAATCTTTCTTTTCTTACATTTTGATACATTTTCAGATGAATTAGTGGCACCAAGAGACGGCTTGTAGTGCAGTTTACACACAAAGCTGTTAGCTGTCCTCTGTGGGAGATTTTGCAGAATTCAGGCTTTTTGTTTGCAGAATGGTTCTCTAAGAATGTCAAGATGGCAAAAGTTATGAAACGTTGGTACCGAGGGTAGATATGACCATGCTGCTGTGAAAAACAATGGACATATCAGATAAAACTGCTAGAATGGCATTTATGTGGTTTCTCGCACCCGCACGCACACACACACACACACACACACACACACACGCACACACACGCACGCACACGCACGCGCACACACACACACACACACACACACACACACACACACACACACACACACACACACACACACACACACACACACACACACGCACACACACACACACGCATGTACAAGAAAAACAGGATGTGGAATAAAACTCTTTAGTCTACCAGAATATACAATTGTGTGTGTGATGCAGAGCTATGAATTTAAGCATGTTGTGAAGCACTGTGGTGAACATTGTGTGAATCATGCAGTGGTGGGGGGACTGGCAGATATGTGAACGAGTTACATTCAATCTCATTCCGTAAAACAAAGCTTCGTGACACATCCAGTAGCGACACATCCAGTAGCCTGTTTTGGTAGCAGTGAAATACTTCCTGAATTCAGCTAATCAAGACCCACACAAGATACCACATCCAGGCAGGAAGAAACAGAAAACCTTTTGAAGGGAAGCCATAGTTCTTTAGCCTCAGTGTTTGAAACTCAGTGTTTCAACTGTTCTGCAGTTTTCAGGAAGTTTGTTCCAGATTTGTGGTGCATAGAACCTGAATGCTGTTTCTCCATACCTGATTCTGGTTCTCCTATTCTTCCTCAGAAACAGAACCAGATGACCTGAGATGTCTGGAAGATTGATACAACAGTAGATCTTTAACACATTTTGGTGCAAAGCAATTCGATTATGTTGTAACAGAAGTATTTTAAAGCCTATTCTGTCAGTGTAAGGACCTTAGAACTGGGTGATGTGCTCTGTCTTCCTGGTTTTAACCAGGAAGAAGCGATCAGCTTTTTTTTTTTTCTTAGGCAGACCAATGAAGACACTGTTGCTGTAATCAATGTGACTAAAGATAAATGCATTGATTATTTTCTCTAGATCTTGCTGATACTTTAATCCTCTAATCCTGGAAATGTTCTTCAGGTGAAAGAAGGCCGACTTTGTAACAGTCTTTATATGACTCTTCATGTTCAGGTCCGGGTTCATCATCACACCCAGATTTCAGGCCTGATCATCAGTTTCTAGCTGTAATTACTGACTTAATCGTTCCTCTTTAGTTCTAGAAGCAATAATTCCAGGTTTCTCTCAGTGAGCTGGAGAAAGTTATGTCGTATTCACACATCAATTGTTCTATTCATCTTCTCAAAATTAAGAGCATTCATTTCCACCTTGTGATACTGTAATTTGAAGCTATGTATCAAAAGTGATGTAAAGCAGTTTGAACTGCCTTGTTGCTGAATACAACTAGACTTGACTTGAATTGGTCTCATCAGTGCAAAAAACTGACCAAGGAGTCTCTGACCTTATGCCTTTTGGCAAACTCTAGTCCAGCCTTGGTCTGAGTTTTCTTCAGACCAAGAGAGACAAAAAGTGACTTTCTTACCGTCTCTCTCCCATAAAGCTTCGACTGGTGAAGAACCAACAGTTGTCTGCAGAGTCACTCCTTCGTAGCTGCTGAAGCTTGGAACCCCTTTAGAGTAGTCATGGCAACCTGGTGTCTTCTCTCTCTGGTCTCCTTCATGGTCTCTCAGGGGACAGTCTGATCTAGGCAGATTCACCAGATTCCTACGATGCTGATGATGACCTAACTGAACTCTAGGGGATGTTCACTTCGCTGTAGACTGCATTCACACCAGTCCTGTTTAGTCTAGAAAGCCCGGTTTGTTTGTGGAGGTGTGAATGTATCATCTAACTCTGATGAGAACCAACAAAGCAATATTTGGTGTGCCCAAAACCGTTGGTCTGGGTTCAGTAGAAGTAAAGTTTGGTGCGGTTAGAAAGCATATGTGAACACCAATTGGACTGGAGAACGCTCAGTGTCATCTTTAGAGGTTTTCATATCGCTTCCTTCAGTGGTTCTTGGTGCATTGCCACCACAGTTGAGGGAGTGAACAAGTTACTCAAATAGTTTGGAGTGTTAGACACAGTGCAGTGTGAAAAACCTCACAAGATGAAAATGGAACAACTGTTGCTACTGTGTCCCCCAATCAAACCAAGTCTATCAGGTGTAAAACACCCTTGGGGATTGTTGTATCCATCCCCTGACTTATGGTTTTAAATATCCTTAAATCTAATTGGTTGGAGTGTTCTTCAGTCTTCATGCTGTGATGGTAGCCAATGATACTAATGAACCAGTGAATGACCCTTCCAGAACCAGTTGTCTTTATAATCACTGGAGACACATTCACTGCACTCAGCAGATCTCCATTCCACTTATTGTGAAACTGCTAGCATAAGTTAGCTGGACCTCTGTTGAATTAGGTTGGTCACTTTAAAGTGACTCTGTCCTCTGTTGGATTGAGCCCTGCCCTGGTGAAGAGCCCTGCCCTAACCATCCAGCTAACAAACAAACAAAGCAAACAAAACCAGTGTATTTACCTCCTAAACCTCACATGCAAAAGTTAAAACTTAATATTAATACAACTAGTGTCAAAAGCTTCTCAAGCATTTTAATGAGTTCACATATTATACTTGTGCTGCACTCAACAAGTATATTGTATTACAGTAGTTTTCTCATTCTATTTTTGGCCGTGGTTGATTTAACTGTATAGTCTCTGGTTACTCAGATTTATGACGACCACTCGGTTAGTGTCAGGGCAGCTTGGTTAGTCACCATACAAGCTTGTGTGGTGCAGAGGACATTTTGTGATAAAAATACAGAGCAATATAGTAAAATCAAACACATGGCGCTCAATGTACACAGGGAAAATAAGGATAGTTTGAGTTTCACATTTTACTCAGAAAGTTCAGCTTGAAGGCTAGTTGTGAGTTAGTGTTTTACCTTTACAACAACCTATGATGTTTTTTGTTTTATTAATCCTAAGAATTGAACTTAAAGTGCGTCCTTAATTTGAATTTTTTCCCCAGGTTAGCCATGGACCCAACGGGGCAGCTCACTTCGAAGCCGTTCACTAATACAGCAGATTGTTCTTATCTGTTTTATTTGGACAACCTGCTTTTAAATGGAAGATAAAGAGAAAGACAAAGGCGTTCATTTTCTCATATGAGGTTACATAAAGTGGCTGTGAGATTTGGAAAACTGCAGGAGGTGCAATCATAAACCTGTGGTTGTCCAATTTGCAGCACAAGATTATCTTTTTCTCCACTTCCCTTCATCCTCAAAATGTCAGACATTTAATTAATAAGATAAAAGTCACATTTTTTGCACTTAAACTCTTTTGGCCTAATCTCTGGCCTCCTCTATCGCTGTTGGCCAGAGATGGTATGGCTGCCCAGGTTTCTCCCTCACATCCCTGCCAACACACTTCTTATGTACACTTCCCTAATCTTATTAAATTAAGCATGCATATTGTGTTGCCTCATGAGTCCAGCAGAGATACTTCACTTTTCTTGTAATATTACAGTCTAGGATACTCATAATCATGAAAGTGTTCTATGCTCTGAGAGGGAGGAGGTCGGTGTTGGTTTGGCTGTTTTTTGTTCACATTGCTGTTTACATTATTAAAAAAAGGAAAACAAGTATCAAACCTCCCTACCCCACTAAGGATAAGGGTGTAAGAAAATGAATGGATATATTTTCTTGGGCTTTTCCAATATGAAAAAAGAAGTCTAATTATTTTTGATCACGACTGATTTTGTAAAAACAATCAACAGGGTAAAACAGCCAAAAACTGACACCTTGTACCTCCTGTTGAGTTTTAGTTCATTCTTGATGTTTTCTGGGGACAGACTTAAGGAGCTTTTTACAGCTGCCTGGTTGTCACAAACTTTGTACCTTATTGTGGACTCAGAGAAAAACTTCACTAGCCACTGAACCGGTTTCAGCTCGTCTCTGTAGAGAATCCCTGAGGAAAAGGAGAGGTTCCTGGCTGTTGATGGGGATCTTTGGATAGGTAATCTTTGCTGACACAGACAATTCCTTCAAGCTCGTTTATTTGTCTTTTTTATCGACCTGTCTGCTAGTTAGGTAGATTTCACCTCAGTCTATGTGACAACACTGACATGAAGTTCGCTGACTGTTTAGTGCCACAGCAACAATAACCTGAAAATGGAGCTTTCTGAACATTTAAAGCAAAGTTTGCAAGATTCACACGCTATCACTGCAAAACCTCCTCACTATCTCAGCGATCTAAAGTTCTTACTGGGGATGAAAACAACATGACGAGACAGGAAAAGGAGTCACCCACACAAACCAAAGACACCACCGTGCATCGTGGTGCGAGCAAACGCTTTACAGTCTACCGCTAACAACCCATCACTGAATGATCACAGCAGAGTGTCTGTAGGTTTAATATATTTATTCTTTGCTGCAGAGGAAGAAGACAGCACTGCTAAGATGTCACGCCTGAACTTGAACATTTTTATCTTCAATTTATTTTTTCTGAGCCCAGTATTCGTCTTCAGTTATGGTAAGAAGAAATTTACCTAATAGTTCAGGTTTGTTCACATCTTTTAAACACCTGCCTTAGACAGAAAACCTTTTAGATGAATTTCAGTAATAAGCTGCTTTTTGATAAAGTGCCTCAAGACAACGTTCGTTGTGAATTGGCCCTATGTAAATATACTGAATTGAATTGAAATTGCTGAAATGTCAATGTGACCTGACATTCTACTGAGACTTCAGAAAACTGTTTTATTTTTTTAAAACTTCTTGTTTCTTTAGAAAAAACAAAATGCATGACGCCTTTGAATTTCAGATATTTACTGCTGCATTAAAAAAAATTTTCTAATATATTTGTAGATGTTAACTGACTGTAGTTCCCAGGAAAAACCTGTTTCTTTTTCAACCCTCAGATTTTAAGGTGATCCAGCCGGAGGGTCAGCTTGTGAACCCAGACCAAACGGCTTCAATCAGCTGTGAACACGACTCATATGGATCTAAATTTCTGGATGTTCGACTGTACAGAATTTCACAGTGAGTGTTGTGGTGATGGCTGCTGGAACCACGCATTGAGTCAGATTATTTTTTATTTTTTATTAGACCTGACGGGGCTGAAAATGGCTGCTGTTTGTTTGTCACAGAGGGAAGAAGTCAGCCCTTAAATATGTTAGTTTATATTAATGTTTAGTTGTGTTGAAAAATGAATCCACTCCCCAGACAGAGCGGTGAAGTTAACTTTTATGATGAGGAACTTTGTTTTGTGAAGCAGCCTGTTTGTGCCCCCTGTTCCACTGTGGGTTCAAACCACAGCTGCATATCATCATTTTTTTTACCAACTATCTCATGAGTAATTTAATCTAGATTACCTGCTAGTATATCTCCACTAGTTATTGTTTTTTTATGTTCTTTTTCACAAGTTTTTCCAGCTGTTCCTCACTTTTTAATCTATTTTACTCAGGACAGTCTTAAAGACAGAGTTGGATTAGTTTCCTTGTTGAACGATTGTAAAAGTGTAGAGTCTGTTACTCAGATGGCAACCCACACACACACTCATGGGAAAACTGCCATAAACTTAGATGGACATAAACAGACTTTAATGAGATTCAACTGTACATCTAAAATGTACATATTGAGCGAAACTGCATTGCAAAATAGTAAAGCCAGGCGCAAAATGAATGATTGTGATTATATTCCTGTGAATTTGTGATGAACAAACTTCACAAAATGTAAAAACAAAAAGTTATTTTTTCCCAAGGAATGCAGCCCTGTTTACGTTTTATATCAGTGGTCCCCAAACTTTTTCCTGTGAGGGCCACATAACTTTTCCGTTCTCTGGTGGGGGCCGGAGTCAGTTTGTAACAGAAAAGGTGTGACGATTGCAGGAGCGCCTAAATGTAAAAATGCATTGTTTTCCAGAAAGCACAATCAAATAACATTCCCTGGGTTCTTCACAGAACAAAAGTCAGGAAATAAATAACACTATTAATGAAATAAATAACCAAATAACCCTCTCTGGGTTCTTCACAGAAAAAAATCCAGGAAGGATTATAGTCCGTATTTTCCTAACTATGAGCCACACCGGACTATAAACCACAAACCCAAAGTTTTGTTGTTTTTTAAACAGTAAACATACACATATAAGCCGCAGATATCTCTGCCGCTCCAGGTTTTCCACAGCATTGCAGCAGAGGGGGGCGGACACCCAAAATTTTAGTCTTAACAGGTCAATTGAATATCACATTTATTACGTTGAAAAGAAAAGTTGCCAAGTTTAGATTTAACTGAACTGATTACGGTAGTTTCCGATCGGTAACTGTAACAGTAAAAGTGCTGATCCTTTGTGTTGCTACTAGCATGTGCTAAATGAAAATGGGCTCCTTCTTCTTCTTCTGCTGCTGTTTCTTCCTTAGATTTCAACAGCAGCTTGCATCCATTATTATTGCACTACTGTCATCTACTGGATCCTAATATCTATACCTCAAATTCTCATAATGATCCCAGTATTATTAAAAAAAAAAAAAAAAAATCTTCTTTTTCCCCTCAATGCTATTTAACTGACCAACAACAATCTCAAATTTCAATTCCCTATTAAAACCTAATTCCGTTTTAATGGGTGCTTTCTTCTTTTATTTCCAATTTTGACTTCCAATGATTTACTTCCTGCTAAAGAGCCCCCTGGTGGTTGAAGAAAAATCCACATATAAATGGCTTATAGTCTGAAAAATACGGTGTATGAAAAAAAAATCTAAATGCTCTCTGGTATTGTTCCGGGGCCGGACCAAATGTGGAGGCGGGCTGGATCAGGCCCGCGGGCCGTAGTTTGGAGACCACTGTTTTATACGGTTATCAACTGCAGTTGTGAAGTATTGGCAAAAATGTTACTGCAAATTTGTCAAAGATGGTTTTAGCTTCATGTTGTCAGCATGCTGCTGGTGTTTCTGAAGAGAGTGTCCCGTCTGGTCCCCATTCAGCTAAAGGCTGACATAATGTCACAACTAATGTGTCACAACTAAACCAGAGTTTTAATTGTATTAATTGACCAAATGAAGCTCCATTCGGTAAACTGTAACACTGATTCCATGTAGGAACGAGAATGCTGCAGACAGCAGAGTTTAAATATTGTTTTAATAAACTGCTTCTTACTTTAATTCTTCTATCCAGTGGACGAGTCTCCGTGTCTCTCCACTCCCGTCACACATTCTGCACATCTAAACCCCAACCCCCCATCCCTTCTATTCACATTTCTAAACTGTTGTTGTTTTTGGCAGCCATTTTAGTTTTAGTCTTTTTTGCAAGAGTTTCCGCTTCTGAGGTACCGGGGGAACGTTTTCAAAAGTTCGCAGATGTTGAAACAATGTGGTGTGTCTTACTGTCTGCTCTTAAAACGGAGCTTAATATTAATGTTAATATCAAAATGACTGTGTTAAATAACTTTAACACATCAATTGAATTGAACCGTTGAACTTGTCAAATTTAATTGGGGGGATTTTTAGGTCTCGCCAAGAAAGTTGTGGTGGCCTTAATGTTTCCTGTGTTTCAGTTATTTTTTTACTGCCAATTCTGTATTTTACTAGACGGCTCACGCATTCTAATCTACACGTAAGACTAACACAAATAAGCTAATGAAGTGAGGATAAAGCACAACCAAGCAAACTTTAGTCAGAATTTAGAGCCCCCGTGTGGCAGGAGATATGTGGAAAACTTTAAGTTCACTATTTATCACAAGCCAAATGTCCAGAAGGGAGGTTGTAAATACATTATATAATAGCAGTTATTGTAACTTCTCTTTGAAAAAACATCAGGATGGTGAGCCTTCAGGCCTGAGCATGTTCCTTCAATTTTGGATGTCTGAGGCCATCCACCAACGTTTTTGTCTAGCTTTGTTTTGTCACCAAAAACTCACAGGCGTCTCCTCATGTTTTAGTCATCAAAGAGTCATGTTATTTTTGTCATCATCTTATTATCATCATGATAAAAAGAGACGTCAATGAAATCATTTTGTCATGTCAAGACTAGTCTAAACCATCCCAATGTTATTACTTGTGTCTACATCCTCATGAGAGGATGACATGAGTCTCTGTCGACGCTCCCTGCCTGATCTTTGTCCCCTCATTAGTTTTCTGCTTCCTGGTGGTTGTTTCATTAACACACATTCTGTTTCTACTGACTTTCATTCCTCCTCTCACATGTGTGCATCTTTCATGCTTTCTCTTCGTCTCTAATCAAAATAGCAATTCTAAAACAGATGCATTATCTGTTACAGCTGATCTTTAATTTTTATTTTTTGTGGGAATTTATTTATTAGTTCCTCTTAAATATGTGAAGACTTAAAATGTGTGTTGTATTTCCTAATTTTTTCTTCATGGGTTGCATGAAAACTTTTGCATTCAAATTAAGGTCCAAATAAATACTTTCCTCTGAATTTGTCAGATAAGTTCATTCAGTATCTGATTTATGCTTTGACTTTTAGGAATGAGAAAGAAGAGACATTGCTGTGTCAGAAGGGAGCTCCCTGTACGGATGTCAACCTGATTCTGAGTTCCACCAAGCCTGTTTTCACTTTACGAAACATTGGATGCGAAGCAATAAGAGCTACCTATCAGTGTGAGATAACAGTGGAGTATGGCGGTGTGGATTACACCAGGAGAGGAACAAAGACCAGACTATTTGGTATGCAACCCAAAGCAAAATATATACGGAACGTGTTCCTTTGAAAATATTTTATTACTTAACAATCCCAACATAATACTTTAGCAATCGCTCATGGAAAAATAATTTATTATCCACTATCTTTGGTGAAGGAAAAACATTTAATTGTTGGGATATGTGATTGTGACACAATCATTAACATTCTTTGAAATAAATGAAAGTAGTTATTTGGATTTCTGCCCTGAAGTGTCATCTCAGCAAACAGAGCAATGCAGTATGAAACTTCTTCTTTGTTGCAAGGAGTCAGTCTTCATACTGTTTTGGTGTAAATCAGTTTCATTCTATCAAAGTGAACCAGCGGGTCGTACCTGACTCTGTGTTTCCTTACCGATCCTTTTCAACCCTCAGATTTTAAGGTGATCCAGCCGGAGGTTCAGCTTGTGAACCCAGACCAAACGGCTTCAATCAGAGGTGAACTGGACTCATGTGGATCTAAACTTCTGGATGTTCGACTGTTCAGAATTTCACAGTGAGTGTCCTCCTAATGGCTGCTGGAATCACGCATTGAGTCAGATAATTTTTTATTTATTTTAGATCTAAAAATCAGTGCTGTTTATTTGTCACTCAGGGAAAAAGTCAGTCCTTATATGTGTTGGTTAATATTTATGTTTAGTTGTGTTGAAAAATGAATCCACTTGCCAGAGAGAGTTGTGAACTTAACATTATACTCTAAAAATGTTTTTGGTTGTAGTTCATCTTATATATTTATTTGCATTAATCTCCCTTCACTCAATTTGGTTAATGATAACTTTTTTTTGTGTTCAATTAACTTAAAAGTTACAAATATAATAAACCTAAATGATCTCAATTAACTTAAATAATCTTTTTACTTTGACTTTACCTGAAACTACTGAGTTCAATGCCAGTTTTGTATCTTATGTCTGACCAACTCAATTTAGTTGGTCAGACTAATTGAACTCTTTAAGTGTGTTTAACATTACAAAATTGTCAACACAAACTTTTAAGTTGTTCCAAATTGAAAGACTAAAATATCCAAAGCTAAATTATCCACTCACATTGTACTTAAAATATAACTTGAATTTAAATAATTTTAAATGCATGTTTTAACATGTTACTTAAGTTTTTCAAAGATCCTATAGATTGAAAAAGAGGAAATAGTTTATCCAACTTTATTACGTTGCTTTAACTTAATAAATAAGACAGAAAATACACACACATAAGATCATCAGGCTGGAAGGGAACCTGCGACTGCAACGTTGGGGACCAAGGACTCCTTGTACCCCTGCGCCTCCACCCGACAGCATCCTAGTTGATACAGGATCTGTCCCTGGTGAAGCTTGCATCGTGACATCAGACAGGTTACGAATGCGGCATTGAACTTAATTGTTTCAAATACACTTTTGAGAATATTCTCTCAAATGTGTATTTTTAGAGTACACTTATTAGAGTGCACTCTCAACAGTTCAATGCAGTGTTCGTAGCCTGTCTGATGTCGTGACGTAAGCTTCACCAGGGACAGATCCTGTACCCATCAGGTGCTCTGCTGGCACAGTGGTTAAGCACAACTCACATAAGGAAACCTTTGTCTTCCATGTGGCTGTCGTAAGTTTGATTCCAGCCTGATGACCTTTGCTGCCATCACCCACTTTCCTGTCTGACTACCCTCAAATAAAAGCTTCCTGAGCCTAAAACCACTGATACAAAGAGATTGTTTGTTAGTTTCCTTCTTTATTTGAAGTAAACTAAATGATTTGAGAAAGACTGACTTAAATTTGTCATTTTAAACACTTAATGAATTCAGTAAAAAAAAAAAAAACTTAATAAATTCAATTCAATTACTTGTTACCAATTGGAGCAATTCAATTAAGTTGGTTCAACTAATTTCTTTTTACAGTGCAGTCCACAATACTTGTGATCATGAAAGTGCTCTATGCTCTGAGAGGGAGGGAGTCTGTGTTACTTTTCTTTTTTGTTCACATTGCTGTTTACATTATAAAAAAAGAGAAAACGTTTAACGTATATTTGTTTTTCTTGGGCTTTTCCAATATTAAAAAAAGTCAAATTATTTTGATCACGATTGTAAAATCAATCAACAGGGTAAAACAGACAAAAACTGACACCTTGTACCTCCTGTTGAGTTTCAGTCCATTCTTGATGTTTTCTGGGGACAGACTTAATGAGCTTTTTACAGCTGCCTGGTTGTCACAAACTTTGTACCTTATTGTGGACTCAGAGAAAAACGTCACCAGCCACTGAACCGGTTTCAGCTCGGCTCTGTAGAGAATCCCTGAGGAGAAGGAGAGGTTCCTGGCTGTTGATGGGGAACTTTGGATATTCTGAAACCTTCATAACAATTCTCACTTCTCACTGATATTTTCCATATATTCCAGTGTATTATGATTTAAAGTGATGATGACCGCTTGCTTTTCTTTGTTGGTTATCATTGCGGACACAGACAATTACTTCAAGCTCGTTTATTTGTCTTTTTATCGACCTGTCTGCTAGTTAGGTAGATTTCACCTCAGTCTATGTGACAACACTGACATGAAGTTCGCTGACTGTTTAGTGCCACAGCAACAATAACCTGAAAATGGAGCTTTCTGAACATTTAAAGCAAAGTTTGCAAGATTCACACGCTATCACTGCAAAACCTCCTCACTATCTCAGCGATCTAAAGTTCTTACTGGGGATGAAAACAACATGACGAGACAGGAAAAGGAGTCACCCACACAAACCAAAGACACCACCGTGCATCGTGGTGCGAGCAAACTCTTTACAGTCTACCACTAACAACCCATCACTGAATGAACACAGCAGAGTGTAAATATGTGAAGACTATTTCCACTCCTAAAAATGTGTGTTCTATTTCCTCAACTTCATGGGTCACATAAAAAACTTTTGCATTCAAATTAAAGTGCAAGGACATACTTTGCTCTGATTTAGTCAGATAAGTTCATTCAGTATCTGATATATGCTTTGACTTTTAGGAATGAGAAAGGAGAGATGCTGTGTCAGAAGGGAGCTTCCTGTAAGGATGTCAACCTGACTCTGAGCTCCACCAAGTTTGTTTTCACTTTACGAAACATTGGACCCGAAGCAATAAGAGCTACCTATCAGTGTGAGATAACAGTGGAGTATGGCGGTGTGGATTACACCAGGAGAGGAACAAAGACCAGACTGTTTGGTATGCAACCCAAAGCAAAATATATACACATCACACACAAAGGCTTTTATTGGTGCAGTTTAAACAGAAAATGTTCCTTTGGAAATAGTCTCATAATCCTTACTATTAACAGACATAAAGGCTTTGTACATCTATGTGTAATTAATCTTATATAATATGTTTCACTTGGTAATAAAAATCCGGACATAATTGGACTTATTACATTCTAATTTATTAAATGAATCTGTACCTTCAGCAGAAACACTTGAAAGAGAAGGGAAGAAAACTGCAGCTGCTGTATAGATTTTACTCTGAATGTGGTTTTATTTAAATGTGTATATTTTGATACCGATTTTCTTATTTGCATATATTTGCAGATAATTGCCACCTACCGTAGCCAGCATCACCATTTTTTTTTTTTTAAGGTTTTATTGGCTCTAGGGGCCTTTATTTGATAGTGAATTGACAGGAAAGTGGATAATGAGAGAAGGGGAAGACATGCAGCAAAGGTCAACAGGCTGGGAATCAAACCTGCGACGGCCACGTCAAGGTCTACGGCCTCCTTATGTGGATTATGCTTAACCCCGGCACCACCACAGCTCACCCAGCATCACCATTTTTATTAGCTAATCTCTGCCTGCATTAGGAAGCAGAGCTCTGATAGGAGTCAGCGAGGAGGAAGTCATTCTCACCAAATACAGAACGGAGTTGCACAATTTGAAATGATTGGTTCTTGTACTAAAATGTACTAACTAAAATAATGTGTTGTTACTAGTAATGGGACCACATAGTAGATCAGTGTCTGTACAGCTATAATATTCCAAGATGAATTCATTTCTAAGGTCTACTTTCACGTTTCTCCTGTTTGTAATCAGGTGAAAAGGACTGTTCTCCGTTTGATAAATCTGTGCTGGGATGGATTCTGATTGGCCTGCTGGCCCTGATGTTCCTGTACAGCTGTGTAATCACCTGCCTCTACATCAGACTGACAGCCACCATCTGGGTAACTCATTTACTGATTTTACTCATTTTAAAGTTTACAGAAACCTTTTCATGAAGGAAGAATTTGTAGCAAACTTTCCAGCATGGAGCCTATCAATAATATTTATAATTTGGGGGGAAAAAAAATCTATTAATAAATATAATTTATTTCCAAAAAATATATACGGTAATCAAATTCTTACCTTATGAGGAAAGTGTAGCATTAAATAGCTCCCCCACTTTGTTTTCAAACTACAGTTATGTCTCCACATTCAGCGTCTTTCTCTGGATGCGCTTGGTGTGGTGCTGATGCGTTTTCATTTTCAGCGCTGCTGTGGGAGGAATTTCAAACGCAGAGCCCCTTCAGAACAGAAGGGTTGGGTTGCGTGTTGTAACAGTTCCCACTGTCAGAGAGGAGGAAATGATTTATTTCGCACTTTTCACCTTTCACCTTTCACACCATGCAAATAAATTCAAATAGTAGAAAATGTAGCTGAAAACCAAGCAGAGGCCATTTGAAAAGGCAAATGGCCTCTTTGAGCTCCACTTTGAGCTTCTTGTAGCATCACGCTGTACCAACATGACGCATGTTGGAACACCGCTATCTTTGCTTTCAATTCTCAGCAGATTTGTGATTTCACTGTAAAAACGTCTAAATATGAAATTATTTCTCTGAAACAAAATGCATAGAGTTTGAAAAAAAAACAGGAAATAGAAATAGGGCAAGACTGGAAGAAATGAATCGGTGAATGAATCTCTAAACCACACCTGGTGCTAGAAATAAAGACAAAGGAAGTTTGTGGTTAGACAGACTCTGGTGTTCATCAAGGTTTCTAACTGGGCCCAGTTACACTGAAAGGTCTGAGTGACTGAAAATACATTAGGCTGAGAGCTTTGCTTGCCAACATCTGGAAGAAAAACTTGACTGGGTTTATGTATTCATGCAATTCAATAATCTATTTCAGAAGCTACCACTGAGCTGTTTCTAAGGAAAAAGAACCTAAAGAAGATTTGTGTTATTAAAAGAGATGGCCCATGTTTTATACAGTCAAGTTCACCGCCGCTACAATTTAGATTTGAAATAATTTTAATTTAACCAAACAGGTGAATGTTTAGTTCTGCACTACCAGATGTGAAAATAGGCTCAGATCAACTTGAAGGATGTAGAAAAGCTGAATCATCAGCTGGTTGTTTGAGGGCCACACATCAACTCAGCTAAGAAATGTGAACTCTGACCCAGCAGAGGATATGTGGGTTAAACAACAGCTGGAATCAACCCAAACTACTCTCTTCATTTAGACTTAAACTAATCTAAAGATTAATAAACAAAAAAAAAAACATAAAAAATTATAAATTATTTAAAAAGAGACATATCTATGATGAGGGTTGATGCTTCTGAATATTTAGCTCATTAAACGTTTTACTTTATCATAACTTCTGGTTTCTCTCTAGAGTTGAAATAAACGGAAGCTAATATTTAACCCTATTATTGATAAGCTTGGTCTTAACTCTGTTGGCAACTAACTACGCTAATCCTCCATTTTTATTCATTGTATTAATATTTTTGATTCTTGAGTAATGGCTTATGATCATATTTTCTTTCCCTCCTTTAAATGATGCAATAAGCAGAATTCGTCCTTGAGAAATGAGAAAAGGAACTCATTTCACATGTGACTGATTCAGCCTTAACACAGACTGAATTAAACTGCCTAAATAAATCTTGTTTGTGTTTTTGTTTCAGAAAAAAAACAAAGCTTGTGAGAACTCCACCTATGTGGTAATGAAGCCTCCAACCCACAAGGGGCAGCATGAAGACATTTACCAAATGATGCAGTCTTAGGCTGAGTGAAGGGTAAACACCCATAGACATGAACACACCTCACACGAACAGGCATTGATAAACCCTCAGTACAGCTTTAATAACGATGTTATACCGAACAGAACCAGCAGGAGGAGCCAAAGACTGCCTGAAGAGATTGTTCACATTGACACCAGAAAAAGCTACACGTCACGATCACCATGACGACAAACTATCCATCTATCCATTTTCTTTACACCCTTGTCCCTCAGTGGGGTCGGGAGGGTTGCTGGTGACTATCTCCAGCTAACGCTCCGGGCGAGAGGCGGGGTCACCCTGGACCAGTCTGTCGCAGGGCAACACAGAGACACACAGGACAAACAACCATACACACACACACTCACACTCATACCTAGGGGCAATTTGGAAAGACCAATTAACCTGACAGTCATGTTTTTGGACCGTGGGAGGAAACCGGAGTACCCGGAGAAAACCCACGCATGCACAGGGAGAACATGCAAACTCCATGCAGAAAGACCGGGGCCGGGAATCGAACCCAGAACTTTCTTGCTGCAAGGCAACAGCTACCGACTACCAACTGTGCCACTGTGCATCCCCGACGACAAACTATTTGGTAATAAATGTCAGATAAATACAGTTTAGAGAAGCTTTCAGAGAGTTTTATGTTTGGATGGAAAATCTGACTTGAAGCTGTTCAAGTCAGAACAACTTCAATATGAGCTCGTTTTTATTATTATGTTCCTTCTTTGTTGCTGGGTTAAGAAATTGCAGATTCAGTTTACCCACATTCAGTACGATCTTTAATATCACTGGTACTAAAGCTATTTTATGTCTTTTTGTTTTGTTTTGTTTTTTTACTTCTTCATGTTTGTCTCTAAATTTCCTTTGAGACAGTTTGATGGAGCTTCAGCTGCTTCTTTAAATATCAGGCTTCAGATTTTACAGAGTTCAAATGATTTTAAAGTTTTTTATTAAACTCTGAACAAATTTAATGGATGTAAGTATTGAACACAAATTAAAAAAGAATTGTGAAAATAAATCTCCAAAATCTTTCGCTGTGCTTGTCTACCTCTAGTGGACAGAGAAAAAACTGCATGCATCAAGATTTATTGGATTGCTTTGTCTTGATTTTATTTTTAAATCACTTTTATTGAAACAGATATTATTTGTAAATGTTTTCTGTTTTTATTGTTAAGTTGAATCCTTGTTGTGATCTACCTTTATCTTTCTCAATAAAAAAAATACATAAATCCCAGCAGTATACTGAGGTTTTCCTAATTTGAGTCCCACGTTTTGATGAACATAATAGTCCCAGATGATACTCCAAAAAACAAAATCCTCAGGTTTTTTCTTCTTCTTCTTCACCCTTGTTTCTTTCCCCCCATATTTAAAAGGTTTGGCACGAAGCCACACAAAGACCCAATTATTGTCAGATGTGTGGAATGAAAAAAGCCCCGGTTTAGAGAGGAAGAACGTTTTCTGATTGGGCCACGTTTACTTGGAGAGATTTTTACTCCACTGTAAATAAAATCATTTGGAAACGGGAAGGGGAACAGCAGGAATCGTTTTCTGCCAAACCGACGTTGGACAGAAGATGGCAACATTGTGCAAAAACCAAAGGGGTGAGGTCAATGTTTTTCACAAATCATTCGGTTTAAAATGGAGCGATGGTGTTTTAGTAGGAATAAAAAGCAAGAAACAAAACAAGAAATGAATACAAATAAAACATCAGTAACTCCTCCACATCACGGAGAATACAACAACATTAAATCATGAAGGGTTACAAACAGTAAGACGATGTCTGCAAAAAAACAAATGAATATTTGAAAAATAATGTGCAGAGATTACTGTGTAGAATGTGCTTTAGTGAACATCGCATGCAAAGATCTCAGCTTTTTTATGCCAACATGTCTGAAATATGCAAAGCAGTTAGAAATCAAATCCTCCAAACTCATCTGCATATGTCCATTTCCTACTTGGGTTACATACAGACCACACTACTGTTGTGTGTGCGTGCGTGCGTGCGTGTGTGCGTGCGTGCGTGCGTGTGCGTGCGTGCGTGTGTGTGTGTGTGATTCATTACCGAAGAACTACAGCAGTCGCAGTCAATCCAAAAAGTTCAGACCAGAATATTTTATGTAAAAGGGAGATTTTGGCTTTCATAGAAAAATAAACTTGTGTAAGTATTATTATCCAAATGGATAAAATAAAACATGTTATCTCTCTTGTTTATTTTCATCTATTAAAGAGAGATTAATAAACAACTCCAAGAATACAGATGGGTCCCCTGCCCTCCCATCTTTTCAATAAGAGTCACAGGCCTGCCATTCCCTTAGTCTGTGATGTCTTTCAGTTGAGAAATGGTTTGTTTTCCTTCAACATACATCTCTCATTTTCTAAGGATCAGAGGTTTTTATTATGGTGAGGATGGGCCATCTTGCTACATTTCATTTTTAAGGCCTTTCCTGTTTACCCACACATTCCAGTACACAGATCCACACGATGGAGCCTTGCCCTGAATAAAATCCATGGTGTTCAGGGAGAGTGCAGTCAAATGACTCTGAGATGGTGATGATTTAGAGCAGGGGTCCTCAGATCCAGGTCTGGGACAAATTAATCAGGTGATTATCACCACTCTGGAGAACGTGACTACATTGAGGAGGTGATTCAGCCATGCGACTGAGGTGTGTTGAACCAGGAACCCAGCTAAAAGTTGCAGGACACGGGCCCACCTCCACCTTGCTGACATGCGAGATGAAGTGGAGCTCTGCCATCACTGATCTACAACTTAAACCAAGGAAACAATTTGTACGCCTGAAACGGTTTCTCATTTCTTCATGCTTCAGCATTTACCTTCTAAGAATCAAAAGGTGTTGGTGGCAAATTTAAAATTTAACAACTTGCCACGATTTGCAATGATGGATTTTAGTTTTGTTAACATGTGAAGTCGACTGCAGACGTAGCTGCCAAGAACACAGCAGCATTTGGCCCTCTGAGAAATGACAGGTTGGTGAACGGCTGTTTTGTGTAGACTCAGTTATGTCCTGCTTAGAAGCAAAACCTTTGAGGATGTCGGCTGAACAACCAGTTACATTCCTGTGTGGCATCAGTTCAAACAATGGAGGAATGATAATGTATGTGGAGGATCCAGCTAAGGGTGTGACAGACGTCAGTCAACAGGCATCAGGCCACAAAGAAGTCCGTCCCAGACAAAAGTACAGGACTGATGCAGACCGCAGCCGACTGTCAAACACAGGAGGTGCAAAGTCATGATGGAGGGATGTGAGCTCTGAAGTATTTTTAGCTGCTGTTGTGAGGTACACCATGTTGAACGCCTACAGAAATCACAAATATAAGTCGCTAAGTGGCGAGTTCTGACCCAAAAGGACACTTTTTTATAGTTTTATAACCTTTGGCGACAACCCCGTGTCATTTCCTGCCAGAAACAAACTTCCTGATTGACTGTAAATAACATTAAGAATAACTCGGTTAGGGGTTTGAATAATTTTGGGCTTAATTGTTTCTTCCCGTCTCTGCTTGACATGTGTAGCAAATTAAAGTGCCTCTCAAAAGGCACAACCTTTTACCCTTGAGCCCATTGATCAAAGTTTTTATGCAAAACATTTCAATCAATGAAAAATTCTTATCATGAAATTATGACTTTGGTTATTATTATTATTTTTTCCACAAGTAATGAGACGCTCATCCTGTTCAAAAGCATCAAACCAGAAAAACCAGTGGTGGGCTTTTAACTGAAAGATTACAAAACAGCCAAATGAAATTAGTGCTTCTGAATTTAACAGGTAAAGTTTACCTAGGGGAGGCTAAGTGCGCTAAACATTTTAAAGATAGCCAAATCGCTAAATGGAAAGATAGCTCTGATGTCAGTGAATGCTGTAAACTAGCGAACGTCTGGATAACCCCGCATGGACATGAGCTTTACTTCAGGTTAGTCAGAACTGCTGTAACTGGTTGATGTAGCTTTAGGATTCTGATACCGTTTCTCCTAAGAAATGTCTGTTTCTCGCTTGAATGGTACATGATATATGCTATGGTCCATAAAAAATGTATCTATCAACGTCCCTTTATTTTACATCACAAAAAAATTTTGAACGTTTGAGACCATTGTGTGCCCACATCACATGTCTCTCTGGGAATTTAATACTTCACCGTTATGGTGTTTACACAGTGCCAGATGTTATCACAAGGACAAACCAGACCTTTGAGTTTCTGACCAAGTTTAAAAAAGAGAAAATATTCTCTTTCAGTAATCTGATCGTTGCCGCTGGATAAGAAGAGAAAGAAAGTACAAACTTTGTGAACCTTCTGACTTATTAAAAACATAACAGATTGCATTACGTTTCTTTTCACGCCGTTTGCATCATGAGTTGATGTGTGGCACTGGCATCATGTGTTTACTGTGGAACCCAAGATTAGTTTGCCGACACCTCTGATTGGAAGGATTCCACTGAGACGATGGTTTAACACAGGAAGGTGTGAATCGTGGACAGGAGAAACTCATCGGAGAGCCATTAACCTCATGTATGTTTGTTTTGTTCGGCTTCTAATGAAAGTGTTCCCCTGAGCCCAGACAGCGGACCTGAGCTTAAAATGTGTGTGTGCATGTGCGTGTGTCTGTAGGTGTGTGTGCGTGCGTGCGTGTGTGTGTGTGCGTGCGTGTGTGTGCTGTGTGAAAAGAAAGCCAGAGCAGGAAAGCATATTGTTAAGTTTTTATTGGTATAATACTCACATACTAGTAAAACTTTCAGCATACGTTCAAATCTTCCTTTTTCTTCTTGGTTTCATTCCTTTTTTCGTCCACCAAGTAAAACTCTTTTCCTGCTTTTTATGTGAATCAGGTTTCAGTCAGAGGCTGCTTTTTTACTTTTACTGAATAAAACATGCAAGTTAAGCGCAACATTGTGTATGAATAAAGCATGGAGTGTCTGCGGTTTTCTGTTCTTCTCATTTCAGAGCAAGTTCAAAGTTTGTCTTTTGAGACATGGACTCTTTACCTGCTCTGACTGCATTTCTTCAATGTTTTTGAACAAACAAGAAACACACAGACAGACAGGCTTCTGCTCCTGCACGTAGACAACACAATAGCAGCAGGGCCTGAACAGCATGTTCCGATTGACGGGATCAACTGGCACATTCACAACGCCTTAATGCAAAGAGAATCAGACCTATTCAGACTTTTCACATCTTGTGAAAACTCACAAGCCACGAAGATCTGAAGGAGAGCAAACCTGCCGTTGTTGGAACAAGAGGTTTAATAAAAGCCATGTGGGGGTAGCAGACCAAATCTGAACCTCTGGACCTACACAGTACATACACAGTGACCCTCAGTACTCTACCCATATTAGTCAGTGAATGCACACAGTGGCAGCATTGTGCTGGGGGATTCCTCAGCAAGCAGGCCAGACTTTAATGGACAGAACCTGGTGGAGGCTGCAAAAGGAATGAGCCTGAGCCAAAAGGTCAGCAAGTGTAAGCTTACAGCCAGAGAACCGTCGTCTTCAAGTTGAGGACATAATGATGTGCAACATTGGAGATTTTAGTTTTTAGTCACTCCCACCAACCTCCTGCAGAGAAAAGCAGCTAAACTGTCCACAAAGGATGATTTGTTTGTACCTTTTAGAAATGTGTGTCAGCTGTCATCCAGAAGGGGTTGCTGCAGCTTCATTCACTCTCCTAAAGGATTTTTGTATTTTATACATGGGCCTCACACTCTTCAGATTTGTATATTTTTTTTAATTTTGAAAACCCAGCCATCAGTTCCCTCACACTTTAAAAGTATGTATTGCTTTACGTTGATCAATGAGATAAAACCCCAATTAAACACTAGGAAGTTTGGGGTTGTGATGCTAGTACATGCCTGTGTATGTACTATTGTTAGCTGGGCCTTTGTTTTTCTGTATGATGTTTTGAACACATGGTTTTCTGTTAACCGACTTTTCTATGATCTTATGTACATATAATTTTTTACCTAACCTGGTATGGAAAATTGAATTAGCTGTTGGAATTTCTTTCTCATTCCATGATCGTATCTGTCATACTGTGTTGTCTGTTGGACATCTAATAGATAAGAAAAGACCACTTGGTTTGGAAGAGTTACATGTCATTCCAACAGTGCACAGAAAATAAGTGTTGAAAAGAAGCCAGATAACCTAGAGTGGAAGCTGTTGCAGCTAGACATTAAAAAAATAAATAAAAAAATCAAGAAACGACTCTACATCTCCATGGAGCATGTTAAACAGCTGAGGCGTGGAGACAGGAGAAGAGGGTGGAGATAACCTTACAGGTTGTCAAAAAAAACAAAAACTGAGGTCTCCATAGTTTACAGTCGTGTTCCACCAGAGATGATGGAGGAAGCTGAACTCTGCTTCCCAGAGTTCTTCAACTCCTCCTGCAAGAGGCTGACGCTTCCTCACTTTGAGGTTGTACTCATGTACATTGTGCTGTCCTCTATCTCTGTCCTAACAGCCTTTCTAAACTTGCTGGTCATCATCTCTATCTCACATTTCAGGTGCTCACCCAGGAGTTTTTAAGAATGTCTACATTCACCAGCCTTTGTAGTTAATGTTAAATCATGCGCACATAGATGTCTAAAAGTATTGTTGTGTTCTTCTTCCACAGGCAGCTGCACACTCCCACCAACCTCCTGCTCCTCTCGTTGGCCATCTCAGACTTTTCTGTGGGCCTCCTGTTGTTTTTTCAAACTGCTCTCATAGGCGGCTGCTGGTTTCTCGGTGACATTATGTGCACGGTGTATCAGTATCTAGCGTATGTTATCACCTCCGCATCGATAGGAACCATGGTGCTCATTTCTTTTGACCGATATGTAGCCATTTGTTACCCCCTGCATTACTCCACCAAAATCACACAAGGCAGAGTGAAGGTCTGCATCTTCCTGTGCTGGATGTGTTCCTGGGTATTTCAAAGTCTGATTCTGATTGAGAACCTGAAGCAGCCAGGTAAGTATAACTCCTGCATCGGAGAGTGTGCCTTTGTTATTAGCTACATCGCTGGATATGCTGATCTTGTATTTTCCTTCATTGTTCCCATCAGCGTTATTGTACTTTTGTATCTCAGAGTGTTTGTGGTAGCCGTGTCTCAGTCTCGAGCCATGCGCTCTCACGTCGCAGCCGTCAGCCTCCAACACTCTGTAACGGCTAAAACTTCCCAGGTGAAGGCAGCAAAGACTCTTGGTCTTGTGGTGCTGGTGTTCCTGCTGTGCATGTGTCCGTATTACTGCGTTGCTCTCTCAGAGGAAGGCAGCGCCATGAGTGCTTCATCCGCCGCGTTTGTCATATGTTTGTTCTACTTTAACTCTTGCTTAAACCCCATCATCTATGCCTTTCTCTACCCCTGGTTCAGAAAATCAATGAAGCTCATATTTACTCTTCAGATATTTCACCATGACTCCTGTGACACCAGCATGTAGTCGTTTGCCTGTAAAAGACACTTATGTTTGTAGATGAGCAACTCAGTTGAACTCAGTTGAAGATGTTAAGCTCTGTAAAATGGAAATAAGCTTTTTTTTTCATGCAAAGTTTTATTATGCTGTTTTAGTGTTCTGTGCACATTATACCATAAAAAATAAAGAAATTGTAGTTTGATCATTTTTTTTGTCATTTGCATATCAGGTTCAACATTACTTAATTTACTTTCATTTAAGTTATAAAATGGTTGAGATGGTTTAGAAGATTTCTTCTCTGCTAACTTCCAGACAAATAATTAAAAGTGGTTGAAAAGGATTATTAGTTATCAAGCCAGGGATGGAGTGAAGACCAGTTCTTCTGAAGAACAGGTCTTGGTCTTCTGTTCGAAGCATTTAGTCCAAACAATGTTTAGAACTTTGGCAAATATTTCAGGACGTTGCTTCACGTACGCCACAAAATGCAGAAATTAATGGAAAGAGAGATAATTACTCAACCAAAGCTAATTCTTGGTATTAAACTAACAATTGTTATAATAAACTAATACTTAGGTGCAGTGGTGGGAAGTAACAAAGTACAAGTACTTCGTTACTGTACTTAAGTAGAGTTTTCGTGTATCTGTACTTTACTTAAGTAGATTTAATAATGGATACTTTCTACTTTTACTCCACTACATTTTACAGTAAATATCTGTACTTTCTACTTCACTACATTTCTACAAAACTGTCGCGTTACTCGTTACATCCAAGTCGCGTTGCGCTTTTTTTCCGTTAAAATGTGAAGTTCAGGGATTTAAGGTGGCGCCTTAAAATCCGAGCAATAACGTGACTTAGTGTCTGTTGTCACCCATCGGCTCCACCTTTACTCGCACGCGGAGCTCCAGACATGCGCAGTGGTTTCCTCTGAGCGGGAGGAGATGTCTGGATGTCTGTCTAACCGTCAGTAATATAATAGCGCTGCATAAATCATAGATATGGCGACATGTAAAATCAGCAGCGCTTCGCTTTCACAGACGGCGGGGCTTCGTCCAACTTTTAGAGTCACTTGGAATGAAAGCTTAAAGAAAGGTAAGCGCTGTGGACGTGATGCTAGCCACAGAGACACATGTTGCATCTGCGATGAAAAAAAGTTGTCACTCATGCGCTGAATTATTGTGTGTTGACTGAGGTGTCGCATATATGGGACAACGCTGTGACCAAAGTCTGCAATATAGTGATATGACATTCAGGAACGATCCGATTCTTCTGGACGGATCTTTACTAAGTTCTAAGTGAAGCTTCAGTCCTTAGTCCTTAATCACATATCTTAGAACCGTTCTTTGTTCTTGTGTACACTGCAGTACACAAGATATATATATATATACATACACTTATTAATCGCTGAATAAGTAAAAGTTGAAGTATGAACACAGAGCATGAACATTGCTCATTGATTGACATCGCAGTGGGAGGGAGGATGAAAACAGTCACCATGCTCATTACTTGTTGCGCCGTTGGACAGTGTTCATAGTTGAACGATATTTACCGTTAATTGCGATGTTTCAGTTGTGGTTTCTGACATGTGCAATATGGGCAACCGCCCAGGGCGTTATTTTTCTAGGAATAGCAGGAGACCTCTGCGGATTGTAGCACAGCGATGAAAGCAAAACAGAATGAAGTGAGTTTTAATTGATACTGGTTAAATATATTTCAGGTCTAAGTATTTAATATCTAGGTGTTTTTATGGGAATGTGGATCTTTCAGATCAATCTGAGAACCAATTTTGATAGGTAAACTTAATTTTATCGTGTCATTTAGCACGGGACAGAATCACATATCTAAGTCTAAACTGTTAAAAGGAGTAAACACAATAAGAACATGTTTAATCTGTGGTAGTGTTCATTAAAATGGCACATTTCTGATGTATTAAAATTAAATACGATCGGCACACTTAAACTCGCTACATTTACCTCATTATGTGAGCGAGGTGAAGGAGCGTAAGGCGCGCTGAAGTGTATGGGAAAACATCATTGGCACGCTGCCCCCTCCAGACTGGGTTTGTGTGCTGTGCCCCTATGTGTTGCATACGCTGCATACCCACACTGCCTGGCGGCGCCCATGAATCCAGATATTATATATAATAAATAGGCTTAATACAGAGTTAAATTAAATTCGATTTTAAAAGTTTTAAATTACCTAGGAAAATATGCAGCTCTAGATGTTTTGACTGAAGTCCTGGGATTAATTATTCATTTCTGTAGAAGAATAATGAATCTATTTGTCCTAATGTGAAGTGTGTATCTGGATCTATAATAAAATTAATTGTGCTTGTAGCCTGGCAACTATTATAATCCTGAAATTCATTCATCAAAATGCTTATTTAAAGTTAGAGGACAAAATAACGTGGTATTTTACCAAACATATAAAATATGTAAAATTGTCAATATAGCATACTAAATTTTAAATGTACGACTAATAAGAGAGAAAGGGATGCAGTGCTTTGCTACACTATCACTAGATAAACAGGTCAGGAAAAAGTTAAGAAAAAAATATGGAGGGAGAGGGAAGTAGTTCAGTTATGCTAGCTTTACTTTGACAACCTACACATGTAGATGTGGTGTGGAATTCTGTTTCAGTTCAGTTAGAAAATAAAAGGCGAGTTAAACACCAACTCTAACAGATCATCAGTACAGCAGGTGTTTAATGAGCTAATAGCAGTGGTAGCTAATCTACCACATTGATCACTAATCGCAAAATAAGCATCAAACCATAAAAACATAAAACTGTAATGGACTGAATATAAATTTTTTTGTGAGTATATTATTAGTACTATTGTTATTATTAAAAAACAATAGCAATAATAACAATATTAAATTATAATAACTTTATGTTATAATTTCTCAAGTTTCATTAAGTTTAAATTTGAACCTGTGAACAGCTAAGCAAAATAGGGTTAGGGTGACTCCCAGACCGAGCCAGTCAACAACCTTCACACCTAAAACTACTCCTATGAACAACGGCTGATAGCTGAAATTTAGAGAAACCGTGTGGGCCCTACACAAGAGTATTGTTTCTGAAAGTCTGCACCTGAACAGCCAGTCCAATCTCTGCTTGTGTGTCAACACAAATCTGTCCTCTGCTACCAACTGTTGAGAATAGAAATCCTGATCAATGAATCATAATTTGTATTGAAACATGGACCTTAAAATCAGCCAACAAAAGCAATCATCCATCCATTTTCTTGCTCCCTTGTCCCTCAGTGGGGTCGGGAGGGTTGCTGGTGCCCATCTCCAGCTAACGTACCGGGCGAGAGGCGGGTTCACCCTGGACCAGTCTGTCGCAGGGCAACACAGAGACACACAGGACAAACAACCATGCACACACATTCACTCACACCTAGGGACAATTTGGAGAGGCCAATTAACCCGACAGTTATGTTTTTGGACTGTGTGAGGAAACCGGAGTACCCGGAGAAAACCCACGCATGAACAGGGAGAACATGCAAACTCAAAAGCTTTCAGACTTTTCTTAAAAGCTGAAAGGAGACACTTTTACCATTACATTCGAGAAGAGTTTCTAAAAAAGTCTGTGCAGCATCTGGGGAGAATGAGGAGGTTAGCTGATTATATGGAGTGAAGACACTCCCTGAAATCACACCATGTCTCTGGCCTGATAAGTTTCTCTTTTTTTCTGAAGAATGAGCCTTAGAGTCTAACAGAATCAAAAATGTAACTCTTTACATTGGGTCCTTTGTCTAACAACATGTAACTCTTTCTCGACCTTGGTAAAGCGTCTCAATAGTAATCTGAACTGTTGCACAAACAGTCAGGACACATCCCCCCACCCATATGGCCAAGGTGTTCACAAGCCTGTGAACACCTTAGGATTCCCCCAGAGGACGTGGTACAAGTGGCTGGGGAGAGGGAAGTCTGGATTCCCTCTCCCCTCTGGAATTTCAACAAAGTAGACAGCAACTTTGTTGCTCCACTTTAATTGGAGCAGAAGTCTTGGTCACCTTTACATCACTATAGACACCAGAGGCATCAGAAGAATCGCTTTCTTCAAAATAGGACTCTCCTAGAGTAAAGTCTTCAGACAGAAATATGTCTTCAGACAGAAATGAGTCTTCAGACGGATCTGTCTGAAGACTCTCACAGTAGCCCGTTGTATCATAAAGTCCATCAAATGAATCGTTTTTGGGGGGGTCATTTGAGACTACCAACGCCTTTTTAACGGCGCTGGTGTCAACACGGCAAACTTCCCCAGCGGGGAAGGACGGAAAAGATATGAGTCAAATTCATCATATTCTACCTCGTCTTTATAACTGCCGATGTCAAAGGCTACAGAAGGGAGGAGTTTATTAAAAACTTTCCTCACTCCTGTAGTTATAAAATACCCTGCACCGAAAGTCAGGGGAAAAAATAATGTGGCAGCGATTTCTGCCATTCTCAAAATGTACTCAAAAAACACACAACAAACACTACACTCAAGAGCTGCTTGAACATAAACTCCCGTTTTGACATGCAAGCATTTATAACCTCACATGTTCTTGCTTCTGATCGTTGCTATGGAAACGGTCAGATCAGTTCTGCATGAGCCAAACTATTAACCCTTTGCAACTGCGTCACTTAATCATTTGAGGCGCCATGAGATTTTAAGGGTTAAACATTAAGTTTAGAATGACAAATATATATTAAAACCATTAATTTAAGTAGGATTTTTTATCATTTTATCATGTTTAAAATTTTGAATCATACTTGACTTAAAATATCTTAAAAGTAAACTGAAATTAAACTTTGCTGCTGCTGTTATAAAATGTGACAAGAAATTTTGCTTGCTTGGAGAAGAGCTACAAAGAATTAATTTTGGTTTAATAATTTTACACGTTATCATAAAAATAGAATAAAGAATGATCCCAAAGAAATGGTGCTGCTGCTCCATATTTGATGGAGCAGCCATCAGACAGCAGAAACCGATGCCAGAGAACTCTGGTGTGTTTTGTTTTGAGTTTTAGCTGAAATTGTGATTTGATTCTAACCGTATCAGAAGAACATTTGTTCTGCTTCTGGTGCAAAGTATAAAAGAAAAAAAGACCAGCAGCACAACGCTAACTTCGAGATATTTATTGCTGTATCACTGTCATCTTTTTCCTTGTTTACATAAAATGTAAATTAAGAGAGAGATCATCTCAAAGCAGAAAGGGGTGCAGCATACGACACATCAAACATAGGTCCAGTGCAAAAACAAGGCAACAGAAGTTTTACTAACTACATAACTAAGAACATTAAAATTAAAAAGTGTCCTCCTTCGCCCAGAGCAAGAGAGAGAAAAAATTTGATTATTTAGGTCCAGTAACGAGCTCTTGAGATGTGTTTAGTATATTCACTGTTCCTATCATTTCCTCATATTTTCTCTCTAACCATCTGCTGTTAACCGCGTCTTTTCAAAACGTCCTCGACTCGATACTCCAACGTCCTTAGAAGCAAAATGTCTCGTAAAGATACAGACCAGAGCAGGGCCGTGCACAGACCACTAAAGGGGCAGGTGCTCAAAAACAAAAAAAGGGCACATCTTACTGCATTCTAGGACAGAATATGAACAAAGCCACACAGCTTTCAGAGTTTGATAAACAATGATAAGTTACAAAATTGTGAGATACACAATCAAAGCTAACGGACATCTCTATATAGAGCATAACACTATGCCTATGTAAGATATTTTATTAGTAATTTCTTTCCTCAGGTCTATTTTGTTATAGGAAAGTATTGCAATATTCAAACTCGCAATTTAGCAAGATAAGTAAATCAGAGCTGGACCACCAGACATATTTTGTCTTTACTGAATTACACTATTAAAATATAAACAAGGGCACAATGCAACCTTTTAGTGGACTGTAATCTATAAAAGAGCTGCCTGTTTGCTGCAGTGGAGATGAAGATGGTCCATTCAGGAAAGCAGAGCTGCATCAAACTTTAACTTGGAACTGCAGAAAAAAACAAAAGCAAATATTTAACTGTTAATGTATGTCACCATGAGAAAAACCTGCTGAGTTTTCACAATACAACAAAAGATTTCTGATGTGAGCAAATAAATGTTTATGTTTGGTAAAAATGAGTTATTCAATTTTAAAAAAGTCTTTTAAAACAAAACTTTTTTTTAAAAGGAATCTTCACAATTTCAAAAGTTTTGATTACAATTTTATTTTACTTAAGTTTTGCTTAAAAAACTTTTAAACATTTAAATCACACATTTGTCTCATGAAGTGAATTTTTTTTTTTTTTTGCAAAACAAACTTAGTTGCGCTTGTCAGAAATCTTTTCTTAATATTCTAAGGTTTTGTTTGTGACTCAAAGTTTTGCTTGTGATTCTCACATGAGTCGTGTGTAGGGCCTAAAATCAAGACAAAAGATTTCTGATGTGTGCAAATAAAAGTTTGTTTGGCAAATAACTTTTTATGTTCACAAGACAAAAATTTGCTATTTGATTTGTTTTTTTAAACAAAACTATTTGTTTTTTTTAAAAAGAAATCATAACAATTCCAAAAGTTTTGATTACAATTTTATTTTACTTAACTGAGGTTAGTTTTCCCCCCCCCCCATTGAATAATTAGGAAACAAATGTAACTTCATACTCTGCGAACCAGACCCTAAACTTAAAAGTCTGGATTGAGTTTTTTCCCCTTCATTAATGACACTTAGGTGTCATGAGGTGTGGTAGGTTGGAAGTGGTGAGGAGAAACGCTGAGACCCAGGTTATAGATGAAGATGATTTTAATAATGAATATACTCCGGACAGTCCAAATACAGGCAGCACGGCAGGAGAACTAGCACACGGCTAACACCGGTAGCAACTGATGCGGGACTCGACACGGGAGCTGATGCCGACTCAGGACTTAACAGTTCTACTGAATGGCTAACTGACACTAAGAACAGGACAAACGACGTGCGACTAACGATGACTGACGTATGTCGATAGACAAGGATCCGACGAAGAACACAGACAACAGGTAAGACTAAATACACATGGGGTAATCAAGGGAAGGAGACACACCTGGGAGACAATCAACGGGGGAAGAGCAGAGACGGGACTCACAGGGAACAGGATCACACAGAAACTCAAAAATAAACACACAGAAACACGGATCACGACATTAGGTAATTAAATGCAGCCACACATTGATACATATTTCCTAAACTTAATCAGCTATACCTGCACAATAATAGTATGATACATAAAAAAAACACTGAGCGAGTAGGATAATAAAGATTTATCATATTTAAATAAAACCTTTTTCATATGATTTTCTGAATAAAAGTGGATAAGATCAGGGACGTTGCCAAAAATCTTGTTCTCCATGACAAAAAATTTAATTGGGCCCCCCCCTTTGCAGCTGCTGTTACAATTTCTTGAGTTTTTTTGACACATAATAAGCATCACAATTTTAACTAACACAGTATTTACTGCTCATGAATTTTACATGCAACTGTCTGCATACACTATGCAAGTAGGTTGCTTAATTTTTTAAAGTAGTTTATTAGTTTAGTAAAAGTCACAGGCAACGTGCAAAATATACATGAAACAATCCAGACTTCTCAAAAAAAATGCTAGTTGCATTTGATTCAAGCTGCAGTATGTAACTTTAATAAAAAATTTGTTTCCTCCATATTTGATAAAGTTGTCATCATGTTGTGACAGTTTGATATGAGACAGATAATCTGTGAAAAAAAATCGATCTCCACCTCCTCCCTGAGCTGCTATTGCTGACTAAAAGTAATGCACCATTCCGACCAAAAACAACCAATCAGAACCAGAAGGAGGGTTTTAGTGCTGTCAATCAACCTCATTCACTCACTGCTAAATGTGCTAATGGTGGAGAAACAAACTGTAACTTATTGTTACAGGAAAACTGTTTATTTGCCTGTTACTTGTGTTGTTTTCACAAAAGAGAGAAAATTATTGTTTTATATATTCTATGCATTGTTGGTAGTGTCATGTTTTCTTAAAGAAATCTTGGTATTTTATGAGCTTTAATAATTATTTGAAAGTTAAATGTCTCAGTTTATACTAGTTTAGCATTAGACAAGTGTAATAAAGGCTAATAAAGAAAATTTAGCCTGTCAGAATATATTGTTTTGTCAAGACATTATCCATAACAGAGTTAACATATTGGACTGTATCCAGAAAGTTTCTCTGGGGAAAAAAAACAACACAAATTTGTATGTAGCTAATTTTAACATGTTTTCAATAACATAGATGAATAAAAAATATAGGAAATTAACCTGTTATTTAATTAAATTCTTGAAATGCCAAATGTATCTGCATATAGAATCACCCACATGCTTACATTTGACAACTGGAATCAACTGCAATTGAAATTGTGTGTTTTTTTAAGTTAAGTAAGTAAAGATGACATTCGTAGTGCAATTGGTGCAATCCCTGTGGACGCTGGACGACATCACGTGTCGCCCACGTTATGGACCGTGTCTGACACGCTAGTCTGTAGTACGGTGGCCCTCAGGGACTTATGCTGGCCCCTCTGTTCTTCGCTGCAGAATCTTTGATGACCATCTCATACTATCAGAGCTCTGGTGGAGCCAGATGCACATTGTCTGACACAAACAAAACAAACCAACTACTCAGTTGGGCTTTTCTGCCCGTAGTAACATCTGACTGTTGATCATGTGACTCGTGTGATGCAAGAAAAAAAGTGTTTCCAATGCAGTTGTGAAATACATGTATTGCAATATGCCCAAAAAAACCACCTCATCCTAGAGCAGAAACATTAAACCATTTAACACCATTTCACTTTAAATTAAGCAAATTTATTTTCATAATTTCAAATTGCATAATTCTGTGGTTAATGGAAATGCACCTACTGACAGACTTCTGCATCCGAGAGGCACGTTAAATGAGATTTCGTCTCTTTTTTTCTCTCTCTTATCATGTACTTTATATTTTTACATACTTTCCCTACAGCCAATCAATCAAATCAATCAGTCAAATTTTATTTGTATAGCACATTTCAGCAGCAAGGCATTTCAAAGAGCTTTACGTCATAAAGCCAATGAAGGGATAAAAAGGAAAAGGAATTTTATGCAAGAAAAATAGAAACATCAGTTTATTAGAAAACATGGGAAGATGAACATGCTTCATCCTCCCAATCAATAATTCATTACAATAATTAAAAAACTCTCAAAGCATCATCTCCATGGGGAGCGGCGTGAGGAGGAGGAAGAGGAGGATAAAAAACGGGAGCCAGAAAGCAGCTGGAGCTGCTGCTCTGGTCGACAGCGATGGAGGAAACTGAACTGTGTTTTCCGCGAATGTTCAACTCCTCCTGCAGGAGGCCAAAGCGTCCCTACTTTGAAGTCATGCTGGTTTACGCCGTGCTGTCTTTTATCTCTGTCCTCACTGTAATTCTGAACCTGCTGGTCATTGTCACCATTTCTCACTTCAGGTGGGACACTTCCCAGGTTTTGTCATGTTGTGCATTTTTAGTTTGGTAGCTGATGTCTCAGTTAGTATCACATTTCTCTGGTCTTCCTCCACAGGCAGCTACACACTCCCACCAATGTCCTCCTCCTCTCTCTGGCTGTGTCAGATTTCCTCGTCGGTCTCCTCATGTTCTTTCAGATTATTCTTATAAACGGCTGCTGGTTCCTCGGTGACGTAATCTGTGTTTTGTATCAGTATCTGGCTTATACGATCACTGCAGCCTCGATAACAACCATGGTACTGATATCTCTTGACCGTTATGTGGCCATTTGTTATCCTTTGCAGTACTCCATTAGAATGACCAAAAAGCTTGTGAAGCTCTGTGTGTGCGTGTGTTGGTCCGGCTCAGTGATCTTTCAGTGTGTGATCCTGAAGGACGACCTGCAGCAGCCGGGCAGGTATAACTCCTGTTACGGCGAATGTATCATTGTCATCAACTACATTGTGGGATTTGTTGATATGACCTTTAACCTGATTCTCCCCATCACTGTTATTGTGGTTCTGTATGTGAGAATATTCACGGTGGCGGCGTCTCAGGCTCGAGCGATGCGCTCTCAGGTCGCGGCCCCTGCGCTGCAGGGCCCCCTCGCCAGGATGAAGTCTGAGATGAAAGCAGCCAGGACGCTCGGTGTAGTCGTTGTCGTGTTTCTTCTGTGCATGTGCCCGTATTTTTGTGTTGCCATCACAGGTCAGGACCTGTTGCTCAACGCGTCATCGGCAACTTTTGTCATATATTTGATTTACTTTAACTCCTGCCTAAATCCCATTATCTATGCCTTTTTTTACCCCTGGTTCAGAAAATCGATCAAAGTCATTGTAACACTTGGGATCCTGCTGCCTCACTCATGTGACATTAATGTGATATAGAGAGATAGTGACACCTGAAAAGATAAGATCAGGTAAAGTTTAAACTACACAGTTCCTTCATGAGTTTAATAAATTAGCCTTGACTGTTTATCTTAGTTAGCAATATCTTCTCAAGCAGCCCATATTTTATGCATGTAGTGATGCACATTAAAACAGCCAACACCCTTTTGTGAAGGTTAAAAACTAAAATTCCAATAATGTTTTTAAAGCTACACCGTGTAGTTTTTAATTGGTTATTTTTAATCCGCATATAAATGTTCAGTGAGTAATTATTAAAGTCTTTTTAACTATTGTTGGGTCTCCAGTCTCCACATTTATTTACTGAACTCAACAGAATGTTCAAGGCCTTTGAGATTTTTTTTGTATCCATCCCCTGACTTATACTTTTTATTAACCTTTTCTCTGATTATCTTGGAAGTGTTCATGCTGCAATGGTTGCTAGGAATTCTGATGAACCAGTGAATGAACCATCCATACTTTATACTACAGCACTGGAGACACACTCACTGCACTCAACTCAAATTAAATCAAATCAAAATACTTATTTGATCCCAAAGAGAAGTTAAACGAGGAAGTAACTCAAATTAATTTAAATTCTTCACAAAGTTTTAGTAGATAGTGATGGCTTATAAGATATATAAGATATAAGGTCTATAAGAAAACACACACTGTGCTTCTAGGTTTTCCACTTTGTAACTTTTTCTTGCTCAGGTGCTGCTTTACCTCTTCTTTTCCTCTGTTTTTTTAGTTAGCATTTTTTCTTTATCATGTTTAATCAGTTTTATATTTGAATTGTATTCAAAGTAGGCAGAACTGAGCAGACTAAAATCTCATTATCTAAGAATAATTTTTAAAATAATGCATCGAACATGTTTTGTTTAGCCCGTGGACGTATGCTAACCTGTTCAAAAGGTCATTGCAGAGCACAGAACTGACTAGTCTAAAAGTTCAGCGTTTACTTTTCTGTGATGTCGCTCACAACCGTTCTATGGGGTGTTGGACTGAGTAGCTTGTATGATGAGTTCAGCAGACATGCAGTTGCACCAAGTGTCTGATCATTTCTGCTGCCGCTAGTCTGGTGGAACTGAGCAGAGAAGGTGAGCGGGAGGAGTCCTCTGTGGGGCGGAGCTCAGAGGGCCTGAAGCTCTAAGGTACAGCTTTGGGTGAACAGATGGCGTTTTGTAAGAGCAAGCGTTTAGACAAGCCGGAATGCCTGCCACAGATTTACTCAAACACACATGAATGGATCAAAACTTTTTTTTTTATGAGGGAATGACATTATAACATAATATAAATCTAAAAAAAAAAAAACGCTGATAAGAAAACTGAACTAGAACAGCTGAGCATCATGACAGACAATTCAGAATCCCCGTGGCTGAAGTTTGTTGTGAACCCAATCAGCCTGAATGCTGAATGTTCACATGCAGTCAGATTGTTGGAGCTTCTTGATTGGTGTTTCACTCAAATCAAATTTAAATCAAGTAAAACGTTTTGAAAATATTTATTATGGTCACATTTTCTTACATCTCAAAAAGAAGGACTTTTAACCGGGTTCACCTTTTAGACCTACTGTACCTGTCACTGCTCTGCATGTCGACAAAGATCTCCTGGGTCAAACAGTTCTGGATTGGTGTTTGTCAGTGGACGAGTGTGTGTCTCAATTTCTTGCTTTGTTGTTTTTAACAGTTTACAGTAATGGTGGTTAAATAGGGGTCAAACTGTTTTTTCTGTTTCCCTAAGTGAGTACCTTCATAAATGCAGACAGTTTTTCTGAGCTGATATGTTGTTGTCATGACGTCACCATGGAGACAGTAAAGTAGGGGTAGCATTTGACCGGAGACCAGTACCTTAAAGGTGTGCCACAGAGTTCAACAGGTTATATAAGCTGGAGTTTGGTCTGAAAGTCATCAGCGATGGAAGGAGCTGAACTCTGCTTCCCAGAGCTCCTCAACACCTCCTGTAGTAAACCAAACTATTCTCCCTCTGATATGACGTTCTTTTCTATTATTGTTTGTCTTATTTCTTTTCTCACAATGATTCTGAACTTGCTGGTCATCATCGCTATCATGCACTTCAGGTAAACATTTGTTTGAATGTCAAACTAAACATTTATTGAAAAATCACAGCGGAGGGCCGTGATTGTGAATGGAACATATTTTAGACTGAATTGAATATGTGACCGTTTTTGATGAAATGAGAGAAGTCTTTATGTGTTTGTGTTTTTAATCTTCCCAGGCAGCTTCACACCTCCACAAACGTTCTCCTTCTCTCTCTGGCTTTCTCAGATTTCATCCTGGGCTTCCTGTTATTCTTTCAAATTTTCTTGAATGGCTGCTGGTATTTTGGCAACATAATGTGTGCTTTTATTACTGCTTTAGGTTTTATCGTTGCATCTACCTCAGTACAAACTATGGTCCTCATTTCAATTGACCGCTACGTAGCCATCTGTGATCCTTTACATTATCCCACTAAGGTCACTCTAAAAAGAACCCAAGTGTCTGTTTCTGTGTGTTGGACTTGTTCTCTTGTTTATTCCACTGTGATTTTAAAGGAGGACCTGCAACAACCAGGCAGATTTAATTCCTGTGTTGGAGAGTGTACATTTGAGATAGGCCTCACAGGATTTATTGTTGATCTCCTATTTGCTTTTCTTCTTCCTGTTACTGCCATCATAATTCTGTATGTTACAGTCTTTGTGGTGGCTGTGTCTCAGATTCGGGCCATGCGCTCTCATGTTGCAGTCGTCACACATCAGCATTCAGGAAAACCGAAGAAATCTGAAATAAAAGCCGCCAGGACTCTTGGGGTTGTTATAACTGTGTTTCTGCTGTGCCTTTGTCCGTATTTTTGTGTCTCAGTTCTGAGCCGAGAGAGTATATTCAGTAGTTTATCAGGTGCCTATCTCCTAATACTATACTATGCTAATTCCTGTCTAAACCCTCTGATCTATGCATTATTCTACCCCTGGTTTAGAAAATCTGTCAGAATTATTGTTACGCTTAAAATTCTCAAGTCTGGCTCCTCAGATGCAAACTTACTGTAATCCTCAATAATGTATATTACTTTGTTAATGCATAACTAATCATCTTGACATATATGACCTTAATCTTCAATGTATTTTAATGTAATGTTCATAACAATGCTGACATATGCAGTGACAGTGAAGGTTTTGGTGACAGGACTGAATCTTTATAGTGCTTTTCTTGTTACATTAACTGCAGAAATTTGCTTAACGCAAGATCTACATTTAATATGCAAGCATCCATTCACACAAGTTATTGTTAATAGTTTGACTTTATTCCAGGTCCTTCATTTTGGTTCAGAAAATGTTTACACATTTGCTCAAGTCGCTCTTTCATTAATACAGTTACCACAAGCCGTCATATACTGCTAGTTGAGTGCAGATGCTTATGTGTGTGTGTGTGTGTGTGTGTGTGCGTGCGTGCGTGTGTGTGTGTGTGTGTGTGTGTGTGTGTAATGAAGAATGGATCCATATTGTGTTTTCCTCACTTCTCTCTCTCATTACAGTACAGTTAACCGTAAAAAGAGTCTGTGTGGTTATTATTTGACATAACATTTTAAAGCATACAAGTTATCAATTAATGAGTTAATCTAAAGTTGATTAATCTTTTTGATCGACTAATGATTAATTTGATAAGTGGCCTTTTTTGTTTCACCTTAAAATCGTGGAGTTTTGTAAAACAGCTTCTTGATTCAGCACAACACAGCTGACTCAAACAATCAAAGTACCTCCTCAACATGTCATCATGTTCTGCAGCCGCCTGCTAATAACCCATCATTTGATTCAGGTGTGCTGGACTAAGACAAGAACAAAAACATGCCGAGTAATGATTTTACATTATTGATGCAAGTTATCAATTAATGAGCAGCCATTTTCTTAAAGATTTTAGTTTCCCTTGTATCAAGAAGGTCAACCTTCTTTCCATGACGTAAACAATAATTTATAAAGATATCATTAATTTTAGCAATTTTTTTGTCAACATTCAAATACTGACTAAACTACACTTAGATCTATTTTTAAAAAATATAACAAACCAGGAACTTCTGAGGTTGCATAATAGAAAAATAAAAGACGATAATCAAATCTTCACGAACAGAGATATCCATACATGAGTGTTGTCTGTGGTCGCTCTCGAAGGGATGTTCAGACGTCGCTCTATGAAGTGCATTAACTCATGACAAACCTCAAAATCAACCTTGCTTATTGGCATCATGTCTTTTTACATCATGTTATAATTTTCTGCCCTCTGCTTTTCTGTCATCACATCCTCGCCTTCATAGCACATCAGTCATTGTTGGTTGAGAAATTTAAACTGCTCCGTCATGGAGCTCGGCTGAATCAGCACTATGAAGGTAAAACTTAAGGAGCTTGTTGAGTGTTTAAATTTTGAAAACAGAAGTCTAGTGCATCTTGATCCCACACCGGATGCTGCTTGGACCATTTCTTTTTCCCGTTCTGGTATGGCCCCGCCATCTTTATTCCTGTATCAAATGGCTCTGCTTAAGAATGACCAGTGGTGCCCTCTGTTGGATAGCAGCTAAACTACAACACTAAAAGAAGCTCTAAGTGGACTTTATTAGTTAATCTATTGGAACCAATTTTAATCTAATAAACTATTAATCAACAATTAATTGTAAATTGATTAATTGTCTGCATCCCTACTTCAGACACCAGTGGTATAGAAGAAAGGTTAGAAATGACAGAATGTTCTGTTATTTCTAGATGACAGAACATTCTAGAATCTACAATGTTAATTCTAGATTGATCTAAATGCCACTGGTTGTGTGTCCACTGGTGAAGGAGAAACATACATTTTAACCTCCTCTCTCTTGTCTTCATTTAATAGTTTTTGCCTTTTAAGGTTTTCTGTTATACCCAGTTTTCATAGTTATTGTTACATTTTCTACGTTCATAACTAGATTGCTTAAAATGTAAACACTATCAGATTGCCCATTGACACGGTGTCTGATATAACAGATAAAATACTTATCAGGTCGGATACATGAGGCTGAATTAAAACTGGCATATTGTTTTAACTATGATTGCGGTGCTTTTGCTTTGCAGTGTAACTTTTCTCATCCCTTTTAATCTTTAGTTTAACATTGTCCAATGATTCTGAACCTCTTTGCTACTCACATCCTGTAATGCATCATCCTCATCATGCAAAACTTATTTTTTAATATGGCAGCATACACTGCAAGATCGAAAACAGTCTGGCAGTAGCTTAACTTTTTCCTGTATTGTTGTTATTGATAGTTAGCCACAAACATGATCGTCACAATTACCATATTTGTTTAATTTCTTTAGTTGTTAATGTTCTATTTCAGATCACATGGTTTTGAGTTTTCCGTCCTGACACTTTGATGTGTCCTTGGTCAACAGGATGTTCACAATATTTTGATCCGCTTTGTGTTCCCTTTAAATATTAGACACGACTGACAAAGACATTTTACTGCAGTCTAGCTTAATTAACTTTCTTCAAAAAGTTTTAAGTTCTTTTTTTATTGTTTCAGCTCATAGCTCTTCGTGTCTCTTTCAGTTATCCAGGTAGCTAATTCTAAGGTCTGCAAACGTTTTGTTAACTGAAGGCCTGCTTGCATGATGAGACTTTTCAAGTTTTGCTGCAGAAGAAAACAATTAACTGATTATACTCTAGCACTTGTAGTGCAGTTTCATTTATCATATCTCTGATCTGTAAGTGACTCATCTCAATACAAAACTAGCGGCTCTGAACTAAAGCAGCTCAACCCAAAGCAATTTTGTCGTATAGAAACAAAGTTGGGGATGAATTATGACCGTAGATGTCTGGACTTTTTGTTTCAGTAATGTTTCTCTTTTGCTCCTTTCTTTATTGCTCATTTCCTCATATCTTAACATTTTGTGTTATCCCTTTTCTCTGTTATTCTCACTGTTTGGAGAACAGTGAGAAGAAAGGGTTTGTTTCTTTAGATAAAAGTTTATTTCTGTTTTTGTTTGTTTGTATTAGGTTCAGGTTTCTTTCCCCCCTTTTCATTCTCTTTGCTTCACCTTCCCTCTGCCTGCCTGCTCTTGTCTATCATCTTATGTCTCAGCTGCATTCACTCACCTCTGATTAGCCCCTGTCATTTCCATACTCCTCCCTCAGTAAATATACAGTTTACTCAGTTCATTGTTCAATTCACTTCAGTTTATTTATGCAGTGCCAAATCACAACAAATATCATCTTGAGGCACTTTACAAAAGAAGTCATTTTATATTCCAGTTGATCGTAGTTATTAAAGAATATGTTACGCTTATTCATATTAGTTTAAGACATTCCTATCTAAGGAAACCCAGCAGAGCATTTATTCATTGACTTGCAGCATTCTCTCCTCCTGGACGACACTGTAGCCACAATCGCTTGCATTCTGTCGTTGACTTTACAGCGATTCTTCGCACCAAACATGCATGTAGCTACAGTGGAGAGGAAAAACTCCCCTTTCATAGGTAGAAACCTCCAGCAGAACCAACGTGGCTCAGTACATGCAGCCATCTGGAGGTTTGAGAGAGCAGAGCTGTGTTTTTGGTGCCTTTCTACTGGTCTTCGCTTCACGTCTCTTGTCTTTTGTTCTGTAACTCATTCTGTTTCTCTCATTAAACAGTCTGTGCACGGTGCTTACCCTGAAATTATTTTGTGCACTTAATGGTGTACTCACTTCTAATAGGATATTTTTTCACACAAATAATTTATATGTATGGGCATTTTTTTATTAAAAATCAAATCTGTATTTGAATCTGTACCCATCAAATAAAATCAGGTTGCACTAAAATTAGCTGAGATTTAGTCACTCTGCTCCTCAGTTTAAACATTGTTCTCCAATCTAAGCTTATTACCAAATATACAATGTACACACAATGAGTCGATATGAATATCTTCTACCTAATGTTGGTCCAAGTGCAAAATGTTGCCTCTCCCAGTAATGAGTGACCACAGAGGAGCTTAGGTTGGGCCAGCATCAAACATGACAACAGCAATACCTTAGATGTTTTAATTGTTCTATTTTCCTCCAATAAAATACATCTTTAGATCAGAGGCTAATTTTTTTACATTACAATAGCGTCAGATGAGTCAGACTTCAATATCTGCAGTGTAAGAATCAGTTTGACTGATTTCCTAAACCAGGGATAAAACAGGGCGTAAATCAGAGGGTTCAGGGTGGAATTAAAATAAAACAAAAGAAAAGTCACAGATGAAGCACTGACCGCTGCATCTTCTGCCATAAGAATAACACAGAAATATGGGCAGGTGCACAACAGAAACACAACGACAACAACCCCAAGTGTTATGGCTGCCTTTATTTCAGATTTCTTAGCTGTGACTTTCACTGAGCCCTGGAGTGAGACCGCTGCAACGTGAGACTGCATGGCTCGAGCCTGAGACACAACCACTACAAACACTCTTGCATACAGAATGAGGATGGCAGCAACTGGACCGACGAAAGACGACAAAAGATCAACTATTCCTCCAACGTAATCCAGGACAACTACACACTCTCCAAAGCAGGAATTATACCTGCCTGGTTTCTGCAGGCTGTCTTTCAGGAGAAGGCTGTGACAAAGAAAAGCAATCATCCAACACAGTGAAACACACATCTTCACTCGTTCTGTAGTGACTTTGCTGGAGTAGTGCAGGGGGTAACAGATGGCCACGTAACGGTCAACTGAAATGAGCACCATGGTTCCTATTGAGGCAGCAGTGATGGCATAGTCCAAAACAACATAGAGGGCACACATGATGTCACCAAGATACCAGCAGCCATCTATCAGCTCTATCTGGAATGAAATGAGGAATCCCACCAGGCAGTCTGAGACAGCCAGAGAGAGCAGCAGGATGTTGGTGGGGCTGTGGAGCCTCCTGCAGAAATGAGAAAACACCACACTTGTTGTCTAATGCAGCTATAATTTCAAACAAAAAAGGTCAGAGTGACACAGCCACAATCTACCGTTTGAAACAGTTTTCGAAAGGCAAAATATGTCATTACTTGAAATGGGAGATGGAGATGATGACCAGCAGGTTGAGTGTCACAGTGAGCAAAGAGATGAATGACAGAGTAATGTAAATCAACAACGATACTGAGGGAGGGCGCATGGTCTTGCTGCACGATGCATTGAGGTGCTGTGGAAAGCAAAGCTCAGCTTCTTCAGAGTCTTTCATCATTAGACAGCAGAACAGAAGCTACTGAAGTCTGTCTTATGAAACTATTAGACAAATCATCTCTCGCTCTCTCTTGCTCTCTCTGGTGCAATGTACCAGAGGCGGGACTTAAACAGAGCGTTACTCACTAACCCCTCCTGACTATTTCAACAGAAATAGTACAATGAAATTATGCAAATTAGACAGGCCTATTCTCTGTTTTCAAATCACTTCTTAGAAGACATCTTGTTACCTTGTTACTCTGCTCTTTAGCTGCATTTGAGATACTTTATTTAGTTGTATTTTATCTGTATGGCTGCTCTTATCCGTGACTTATGTTTCTTAATTACCACACTTATAAAGATTTCCTGTCTAAATGCAGACTTTTGACTCATTTTGGTCTTTTTAAAATATATGGCACTTTGATTTTGTGTGATGTTTTAAATATCTTTATATATGAAGCTGGATTGGATTTTACAGCACATACAATTTCACATCAGAATTTTGTGGGAACCGTTTGGGGATGATGATGATGATGATGATGATGATGATGATGATGTAGGGTTCTTTTAATCAGCTGCTGTTTGAATCAGAGTTTACACTGTAGACCGGCTGGTTCTGAAGGCAAACTGGTGGGTGACAGATGTGACGCTGAACCAACTTCTCAAAGCACTTTATGATGAGCGGGGTTGGTTCCCCGGGGTTAGTCATATTAGTACTATAATATTAATATGACAATAATAGCAGTCATTGAGACTGCTAATATTATTTCTTTTTGGCAGAGTGATGATGGTGGAGGACTTTAAACATGGTGGGATGGTGTACTGGGGGAGGAACTGATTAAAGATGCTGGTAAAAACCCCAGCTAGCTGGTCCTCACAGTCCCTCAGCACCCTCCCTGTCACACTGTCGGCTCCAGCTCCAGCAGCTTTCCAGGCATTCTCTGTCCTCAGCGTTCTCCGTACTGTGATGGTCTGGCTATGGAGGGATGACCGCTGCAGTATCTTGGCTCTGCTGGTGATTCAGCCTCAAAATAGGCGAAGAAGTGATAGAGCTCCTGAAAGTTCTCTAACCTTCTTGTTCATCCAGGTCTTCTGGTTGGGAAACATCAGGATGTGCCTAGAACGTCTTGAGCAACTGAGCAGGGAGTCCAGCCCTTTTTCTCAGTTTCCTGAGGGAGAAGAAACTTTGTTGGGCCTTCTTCATCAAAAAAAAAGGTCTTCAGCAACTAGGCCAGATCTGAAGTGACGCGGACGCCCAGGAATTTGATGTTGTCTATGCACTCCACCTCCTGCCCTTGATTTGTGCACCTACCTATTGTAGGTGCACTGTCCTCCTGACCTCCTGTAGCAGCCCTGCAGTGTGGCCGTATTAAGGATCAGGTTGGATGATGTTCAGTCCCCTATTCTCACCACCTGAGGCTGAATGGTGAGAAAGTCCCCCTGATCCAAAGGCACATTGGGGTTAAAAGACCCAGATCGTGCAGCTTCTGCATGACAAATAGCACCCTAACATAAGTGTCAGGATGTTGCAGATGTGTAGTGCAATGGAGACAGCATCCTCTGTGGACAGGTTCCTCCTATAGGCAAACTGATGCCGGTGCAGACCAACAGGAAGGTTATCCTTGATGTGTTTTTGTCATTGAATTGCACATAACATATGTGTAGATTGTGATATTTATTCATTTATAACAAGTCGGTGAAAGACAATACTTGTGAGTTTTCATGCTGGCGTTCATATAATTTATAAAGTATGTGGGCCTAGAGGGCTGGCTTCTGAGACTGGCCTTGTGGTCTTTCTCTGTGGTGATGGTGATTTGAACCCAGAGCTCTGTTCTCTCCACGCCTCATGCAGCGCCGGTGTACTGTTGGGCCTTTTCTCTTCCTTATGCACATTTAAGTTTGTCTTTATTTTTACATCCCAACACTCACACAAGTATTTGCATTACGCCGCAGATTCTAACACTTCTGGTCCTTTTCCACTAGAGATTTGGCTCAATCAGTATGACACAGGCTGTTTCCATTACACTTCAGAAACAGCTCCAGTGGGTGGTTCCTTATGAAGTTGTGCCAAATTTCATGCCACCTACACTCTGGAGAAGTACAGAAGAGTGTGAGAAGTCATAATGTAGTACTAAATATGTACGGGCTAGACTACCTGTGAAGGTAAGCGAATGCGAATCTGCTATAGTGGGCTATACATACGAAAAGTAAAAGTACATAAAAGTTAATGAAACACTCTCCATCATCCATCATTGACTCCAGCAGAGCAGTGGCTGTGTCCACGTTACTCTCCCTCCCATTGTTTGTCAGTCAGTTGCCATAAATGGCATCCATCTCACTGAAGCATTTCCAATTTTGTTGATTTTTTCCCTCTCCAGGCATTATGATCTTTAATTGTGCAGGAATCGCACTTCAGGTTTTTAGCTTCGCCCGGCATTGCTTTGGTGATAGCCGTGACAGGTCATCGGCTCCGACACTTCTTTAAACACTTTTTTGTTGCAAGTCTTTTCATCTAGCGCTCTCTTAATTTTGTCGTATGCCACCAAGCACATGAAAAAGCATTGGACCACGGTGTGGGTTTCGTTGTTGCCATAATTGTTTTTAAAACACATTATTGCAAATGGCAAATTTGCAATAATGTTTGTGATTTGCAGTTTGTGATTTGTGACACAAACTGCAATCAGTGGCAGTCTTGTGGTGTCGGGTTTTCAGGTCATCATGGTTCACTTGGAAACACAGAGCTCCAGAAGCACAGGTGGAAAAAGATCATCCCATTCCAGTTTCTTGATTCTTGTATGGTTGATTTTTTTATTTGCTTTATTTTTATCTTTAAAAATGTTCAGAAAAATGCACCTTCATCTGTGGTATAGCTTCCTGTTTTTGTTAAGGATCTTAGCCAGTCATAACACAATGCTATATGTAGCAACCCTGCATGTTTTAGGATCCTGAAATAGTTTATACAGAATTAAAAGGCTCTCTGGACACAAAGAAATCTGTGCTGGCACAAAAGGTAGGAAAAATGATCCACAATTGTGAAAGAATTCAAATAACAAAGATCCATTAAAGAAAATGTGTTGTCTCTTGAAAGATTTATTTCCATCCATGACCTCTATTAAAAGATTAGGATTCTCTTTACATCATGATTGTTTCACACGACTCTGGCTTTAATATCTGCAGAGTAAAAATCAGTTTGACTGATTTCCTAAACCAGGGATAAAACAGGGCGTAAATCAGAGGGTTCAGGGTGGAATTAAAATAAAACAGAATAAAGGTTGCGGATGAAGCACTGACCGCTGCATCTTCTGCAATTAGTGAAACACAGAAATATGGACAGGTGCACATAAGAAACACAACAACAACAACCCCAAGTGTTATGGCTGCCTTCATTTCAGATTTCTTAACTGTGACTTTCACTGAGCCCTGGAGTGAGACCGCTGCAACATGAGACTGCATGGCTCGAGCCTGAAACACAACCACTACAAACACTCTGACATACAGAATAATGATCACAGTGACGGGACAAATAAAGGATGACAAAATGTCAAAAACTCCCCCAATATGATCTAGAAAAACAACACATTCTCCAGAGCAGGAATTATATTTGCCCGGCCTTTGCAGATTGTCCCTTAACAGAACACAATGATAAAGAATGGAGCACATCCAAAACAGTAAAATGCACATCTTCGCTCGTTCAGTGGTGACTTTGCCAGAGTAGTGCAGGGGGTAACAGATGGCCACGTAACGATCAATGGATATGAGCACCATGGTTCCTATTGAGGCAGTAGTAATAATATAATCCAAAATAATATAGAGAGCACACATGATGTCCCCAAGATACCAGCAGCCATCGATCAGCACTACCTGGAATGAAATGAGGAATCCCACCAGGCAGTCTGAGACAGCCAGAGAGAGCAGCAAGATGTTGGTGGGGCTGTGGAGCCTCCTGCAGAAATGAGAAAACACCACCACACTGTTAGTGTCAGTAAAGTTTGCCACACATAAATTCATACAAAATCATCTTTACAAATGTTTTCCTTTCAAAAGAGGCCAAAACTGTTTACTTGAAGTGACAGATGGAGATGATGACCAGCAGGTTAGAAAATACTGTAAGTAGAGAGATGGAAGATAACGTTAAGTGAATAACCAAGGACACAGAGGGGGGCAGCAGAGTCTTTCTGCAGGATGTATTGAGCAGTTGGGGAAAGCAAAGTTCAGCTTCATCAACAGTTTTCATAATTAGACAGAGAAGGAGATAAGAAGCTGTTCAGTTCATTTTAAGCCTCAATCACTTTGCCAAACAACCGTCTTATATATTCAGCTCTCCGTCCTCTGTTGATGCGAAGGAGGGACATAATAAATATTCATGCTCCTGTTCTGTAGCTTTTTTAATATTAATAATATCTGTAACTTATTTTATGCTTTGCCAAAATACTGAATAATGTGTGTATTGCTTCTAATTAGCTATACATTTGATGCAGGGTGGAAAAAATATATCTAACCTACTTGTGTTCTGAGTGTAAAACCTGTAGCACATTTTATGATGAAATTAGATGCTTTTTTAATGAAAATTTCACTGATTCTCTAGGTGGCTTACAATAAAAAGGTCCTGAATGAAGATGCCAAGAGCAGCTTTTTCTTATCAAACTAAATTGATGGTGATTCTTTATGCTGCTATCATTTTAAAGACATATGTTTCCTGAGGTCATCAAAGGTCAAACAGCCGCCCACATTTACAAAATCAAAATAAATAAAAAAATCAATCAGCTGCTAAAATTTGCACTTGTACTGCTTTTGTTTTGGAGATATTAACAAAATGTCTCAGAGGTCAGAGGTTAACCAGCCCTCCCACATTTATCCAGATCAAGTTAAATTGATGTCAATCAATTGTACTACGATTTTGAGCTGGTTCAAGTTTTTGTTTTGCTCCTATCTCTGAAAATGTTATGTGTCAGCATCATGTCATCGAGAGTGTCCAGAGGGGTTGGCAATTTTTAATGTTGACTTTGTTCAAACCCCAGTAGTCAATGAATGGGACCCCCCATCCTTCGTTTTAAAGAAGAAATCAGAAACCTTTGGGGAGGTGGCTGGTCAGAAAAACTTGTTAAAGAGCCTTGGTGTTCAACTCTTCCATGGTTGCATTTTTCTTGGGGGATAGGAAGAACAGATAGGGGGATGTGAGGATAGGGAAGAGGTGTGGCTCTGATGGAGTCTACCCCTCACAGTACAGTAAAACCTGTACTGATTAACTTAGACCCATCTTCACTCACATCTTTAAGAAATCTCTCAAACTTTGAGAAATTCACACCCTCTTGGACTGCTTCACCATCATCCTAGGTTCCAAGAAAAACCCATCACAGGATCAAATGGCAACAGATTGAATGTGCTGACGTCTGTGGTCATGAAATCCTTTTAGCACCTGGTGCTGAAACAGGACATCACAGGCCCCCTGAAGTCTGCGTACTGGTCAGACAGGTTGGCATACGATACAGTTAACCTGGGTCTACTCTTCATCCTGGACCACCTCGATCATCCAGGGACACATGCCAGGATCCTGTTTGTGGACTTCAGCTGTGCCTTCAACACTATCAACCTCCACCAGAAGCTCATCCAGCTCACAGTGCCAGCCTCCACCTGCCATTGGATCACCAAAATCCTCACTCAGTGGCAGCAACTTTTGAGGCTGGGAAACATCTAATCCAGCTCAACAACGATCAGCATTAGTGGCCTCCAGGGGTGTGTTCTGCTCCCTCTCCTATTCTGCCTGTATACAAATGACTGCACATCAATGGACAACACCAGGTACGCTGTGGATCACTTCTGGTTCCTAGGAACTACACTTTCTTGTGACCCGAGATTGTCCTCGCACATTGCCTCCATCCAAAAGAAGGCTCAGCAGAGATTAAAACTCCTGCTGCCACTTAAGAAGTTCAACCTTCCACAGAAGATGCTGGTCATCTTCTACACTGCCAAATTACAGTCTGTCCCGTCTTCATCCATTTCTGTGTGGCTTGGCTCATCCACAAAACAGGACAGGTACTAACTGCTGCAACATACCACTAGGTCTGTGGAGACGGTAATCAGGGTTGACCTTCCCTCTATTCATGACCTCCATAGGTTGAGGACCAGCAAAAGGGCAACTAACATTGATCCAATGTATCCTGGCCAAAGGTTATTTAGACTCTCAACCTGTCATGATTTATGGTGAAGAAGAAGCTGAGGACCCAGGTTGAAATAATGAATATGATGATTTTAATGATACAGAACCACAAAGTCCAAAATCCAGGGCAGCACAGAGTGAACGGAAGGTTAAGCTCACAACTGGTAGCAATTGGTAAAACAAAGGACAAGGCTAGACGCGACAAGACGGTAAGACAAGGACCCAACGAAGAACAAGGAACACAGGTGGGTATAAATACACAGGGAGACAATCAGGAGAAACAAGGGACAGCTGGGGACAATCAAGGGGTAGACGGGACGACACAGAGACTCCACAGAACAGAAACCAAAATAAACACACAGAAAAACCCAAATCACTACACAACCTCTTGTCTGCTCTACAGAGCGCTAATGGCAAAAACTAGAAGACAGACACTTTCAATACCCTGACTGTCTCTCTGCTGAACACAATTTATACCTCATATGTAAGAAAAAAGGCTGCTCAAACTCTTGTAAATATTAATGTTGTCCTTTCTTCTCCCCCTGGCTCTTCCTTACTAAGTGCTTTTTGTTTATGTTGTAGTTTAAGATTTGTGACTGTACCTTGATTACGATTGAATTGATTATGAAATTCCTTGTTTGTACCCACAAATGTGACGAATAAAATTAATTCTGATTCTGATATACTGACATATTATCATTCTGCGCAGCAAAAATGATGCACTCTAACATCTCTTACTGATTAAGTTACGCACTAATTGAGACAACACGTTTACACTCCAGTGTAATTATTTGTCTACATTTTTAATGCGTCTGTGAATAATAGAATTTGACATGTTAAAATCCCAGCCTAAAACACGTAAAATAATTCATATGTGTGTAAATGCCATGTATCTGTGTTGTGAATGTATGCATATGTTTGTGAGTTAAAGTGGAACTGTATACAAACACATTTTATGTCATTGAATTTTACCACAATACCTAAATGTAATACACCAACAGAAAATAGGCACAACCTTTGGTCTTTTGGTTGGATGTAACAATTTATTGGACATTTGGACAGCTTTTAAGACAAAACAGTTTCAAATACATTCTTTCGCTAGAGCATTATTCTACTTTTAGTTTCTGTGTCACCAATTTAAATATTCAAATAAATTTAACAAGATTTATGACAAGACCATCAGTGTGAAGCATAACATTTAGCTTATGTATTTGTGTTTGTACATTTCAAAACAATATAGAACAAAATGTAACCAGATATTGTTAGCAAATTATGTTAAATTTGTACACAGGTAAGAATGTTTTATTACTTGTTAAAGTTATAAGACAGAAAAATAGATCAAAATGTAAAAAAAGTTGAGTCCTGCCAATAAGCTAAATATAAATGCCACTTTTTTTTGCCATAGCCGGGTATCAGATTTTATGACAAGATTTCTCATATATTTTAGGATTCATAAATGTTCACGTAAATATATATAGTATTAAATCTGTAACAGGATTTGTTGAACAATGTAATCTGTGCTGTTGCCACAAAGGACATGGACAATCCAGACACATCTGTGACGAGACCAGAACAGTTTGAACACTAATCATGTAAATTATCTTCAAGGATTTATTTAAATCCAGAGTTTCTTGGCCAATTAAAAAAGTTTTGTTACTTAAATTCTCTTTACATCATGATGGTGTTACACGACTCTGGCTTCAATATCTGCAGAGTAAAAATCAGTTTAACTGATTTCCTAAACCAGGGATAAAACAGGGCGTAAATCAGAGGGTTCAGGGTGGAATTAAAATAAAACAAAAGAAAAGCCACGGATGAAGCACTGACTGCATCTTCTGCAATTAATGAAACACAAAAATATGGACAGGTGCACATAAGAAACACAACGACAACAACCCCAAGTGTTACGGCTGCCTTCATTTCAGATTTCTTAGCTATGACTTTCACTGAGCCCTGGAGTGAGACCGCTGCAACGTGAGACTGCATGGCTCGAGCCTGAGACACAACCACTACAAACACTCTTGCATACAGAATGAGGATGGCAGTGACAGGACAAATAAAGGATGACAAAAGGTCAAAAACTCCCCCAATATGATCTAGAAAAACGACACATTCTCCAGAGCAGGAATTATATCTGCCTGGGTTTTGCAGATTATCCCTCAACAGAACACAATGATAAAGAATGGAGCACATCCAAAACAGTGAAACGCACATCTTCGCTCGTTCAGTGGTGACTTTGCCAGAGTAGTGCAGGGGGTAACAGATGGCCACGTAACGATCAATGGATATGAGCACCATGGTTCCTATTGAGGCAGTAGTGATGATATAATCCAAAATAAAGTAAATGGCACACATGATGTCCCCAAGATACCAGCAGCCATCGATCAGCACTACCTGGAATGAAACGAGGAATCCCACCAGGCAGTCTGAGACAGCCAGAGAGAGCAGCAGGATGTTGGTGGGGCTGTGGAGCCTCCTGCAGAAATGAGAAAACACCACCACACTGTTAGTGTCAGTAAAGTTTGCCACACATAAATTCATACAAAATCATCTTTACAAATGTTTTCCTTTCAAAAGAGGCCAAAACTGTTTACTTGAAGTGACAGATGGTGATGATGACCAGCAGGTTAGAAAATACTGTAAGTAGAGAGATGGAAGATAACGTTAAGTGAATAACCAAGGACACAGAGGGGGGCAGCAGAGTCTTTCTGCATGATGTATTGAGCAGATGGGGAAAGCAAAGTTCAGCTTCATCAACAGTTTTCATAATTAGACAGAGAAGGAGATAAGAAGCTGTTCAGTTCATTTTAAGCCTCAATCACTTTGCCAAACAACCGTCTTATATATTCAGCTCTCCGTCCTCTGACTGTTTGGAGGTGAGGCATGTTGTGTAGACACACTCCCTCGGGCATTGCTGTTCACCACATTAGAGAACTCCTGTAATAAACCAATAGTAATAATAATTAAAATAGTAGTAGTTGTATTCTGTGTAGTTATTGGTATTTATTTAAAGTCTTTCTCTGGAAAACCAATGCATTTTCCCTCAGAAAGAATTGCTGAATCGAATACGGCAGCAGTTGATGTTAATTCAATACATGGAAGCGAGACCAACACTGACTGAATGGCGTCGTTCACTTCCTCCGCTGCCATTGCTACAGCTACAGGCATGCTGCTATTCTAAAACAGCACTGGAAATCAACGTCGTTGTTTACATCTTCTCCTTCTGTTTGCTGGTTCACCCATTAAAAAAAATCTACCGGAGAGAATCCAGTCCAGGGCAGAAAGCTCAGACTAATCTGAGTCCTGAAGCCTGTACAGAGCAGCTCTGTGTGATTCTGCAGCACCTCTTCAAACGTAGCCTGATAAATCTGCTCGACTCAAACAAGTAGAAGCCATGGCTAGAACTTGTTAGTTTCTTCAGAAGAGGAAGATCGCAGTCCCAAAGGCCCATGAGATCATGACAATGGATGTCAAACGCATTGAAAGTTAATGACAAAATGTAGTGAAGCTGGCCAGGCAGAGGACAAGATGACATTTGAAGAAGTTGAAGAGACGGCAGGCCTCCCGTCTTTGACTTTGCACAGTTTCTTCAAGCAGCGACAGAGTTTGAAAGACAGAATCTTTACAACTGTTAGCAAAGTGCAGGCCGGAGTCACAGCCAGCAGAAAAGAGACTGACAGCAGACTTCAAAAGCAAATGTCAGCCCATAACCGTGACAAGTGGAACAATGATGATCCTAGACATGGAGTAGATGGGGTAAAGGCTTTGCCCCATCTCCCACGTGTTCATCTGAATGAACACGAGGCCCACTTTGGATTGATTGAGTACAAGGCAAGTGGAGGAACAAGCATTCCTAATAAGATGAATAAATTGCTAAATGGCTGTAACGCCCTGATTTCATTCCTAATTTCTACTAATGTGGCTTAAATTAAAGCTTAGAAAATTGCTGATGTTTTGATATGTAAAATATGTATTCTCCCTGGATATAAATAAATCTACAAACAGTTTGGTTTCTATCAGTTCTGTCAAGATGAAAAAGAGGACTAAGCAAATTTCTCCTTTATATTGGTCAATAATAAAATTGTAAACAATTCCTTCAGTTAATATTAGCTTGTTAACCACGGCTCATGTGTTTTGCAAACTATTTCATCCTATTTGATGATTGTTACAAATATCTGCATGTTCTACAAACAAACGAGGCAATTAGTCCAGTTTTTGTCATTTATTGCAGTTATAACAGTTACAGCGGCTGCAGTTTGCCAGAGCAAAGTGAACATAGTGCTGAAGAGGTGAACAGCTCAAGTGTGTGTTTACTGTCTCTCTCCAGCGTACCCGTTGCCATCGCAGCGACTGACGGCTCCACAAGCCGACATGGCAGAGATTATGTTAAAAGCAGAACATTCAGTCTGTTATGACTTTATGGTTTCAGGCTTGATGTGTTATTGTGATTATTGACCGGCGGGTCCATGATTAGCGAGTTTAAAACACCTGGTGTGCTGATGAGCTGTCAGAGTAGGCCTGTGGGTCACGTATTTAAATTTCTATTTTTAATTATTTCGAAAACAATACTTACAGTGATTATTATTATTTTGTTGGATCATTACTTGGAACGTGTCTTGTTTGTGTAGAGCCCTGAAAACATGTTACGAACGTGATATTGTTTAATAGGTATATTGATCATAATGGGCAAGCATTTATTTGATTTAGTATTTAGTTAGAACAATTCAGTTGGATGATGGCTAAATATGAGCTCAAACTATTTTATTATTTTATTTCATAAATTTCTGTCATGATAATACCTCTTTAAGAATGTCGCAATGCATGATGGGAGTTGGAAGTTCATGACCTGGGATTATTACAAAAAGAAAGAGAAAAACTACACTCCTGTATGCTCAACCGTGGATTTTGTTTAATAGAGTTGTACAAAAGCTAATTTGAGTTTCTTTTAAGTTCTTTTTAAGGGTCTTTTTAAGTGTTTTGGATATTAATGAATATTTTGATAGTGCATCAAACGAGAGGAGGTGGTGTAGAGATCGACTTCCTGATATCAGCCGGTCGATCGTGATCAACTGGTTAGGCGCTCCAGGTGTACGTTTAAAATATTCACAAGTAGATATGAGTTTTGCCAAAGGCATAATTCATCCTCCACCTCCATAATTCAGGTGTCAACTTCTTTGGTATAAGAGCAGTCGATCCGTTTTTGCATCTGACATCTTTAAAGATGAATCTGTGGAAGCAAACTAGAGAAAAGCTTAGCAAACAAACTGGAAAAAAAAAGAAATCACCAAGAAACCATGTCTTATAAGACCAGTTTTATAGAGTGCAAAGTGATACAGCACTAACCCACATGAGGATATAAAACTCTTGCTAAACAGCACAATGTTTTTCTATTTTTTAACATTTTTTCTTTTTTACATTTCACAAATGATTTTGTTAACTGCTAATAAAGTACAAAACAATCTGTAATCGTAACATTTACAGCGTGGTTAACTAAAAGTAGCCGTAATGGACACTTTAACTATGTTGACAGTTTATTAACAGACCTGTCCGGTGGATGAACACTTGGAGGCATATTTGTGCATAAAACTGTACAGTCAGTCAGCACTACATTCAACCAACATGCCATGTGTGGAGTTTTTGTCAGCTGGCGAATGTGATCTGTACTGAAAAGAACCTTAACACTCTTTCAGCATTTATCACATCACACACACCTCAAATTTTCCCTAAAAAGCTGCTGCTTACATGAGAAGACAGATTCATCAATATTTCAGTTCAAAACTGCATTTAATCACATCTGCTTTACCAGTGACCTTGTATCACACTTGTGCAAGTTTGTGAATAAGTGTATTCTTTATATCTCCAACTTATTTTGTAACACCTCGATCTGGTGAAGACGGATTTTGTGGGAGCGGATATTTTGGGATTTGGATATTGACTTTTATTTTTATAGAGTTCAGGTCATATTTTTCTGAAATTGGTTCATCTATGTTCAGTTAGTTGGTAAGAGACAAAATCTTCGATGTATTCCTACGGTGGAAGCACACACTTTTATTAAACTCATTATTTTATTGGACCTTCAGTATGAAGTGTAAATATCAGAAAGAGTTCCTCTGTACCTGCATCTTTGTACATTTAAATCTGTATCTCATTGTGCTTCAAACCACATTAGTGTTAGAGGAACCAGTTTTCAGGATCTGCAGCGTAAGAATGAGTTTAACTGATTTCCTAAACCAGGGATAAAACAGGGCGTAGATCAAAGGGTTCAGGGTGGAATTAAAATAAAACAGGAGGATAGCCACGGATGAAGCACTGACCCCAGCGTCCTCAGCCATCAATGTGACACAGAAATATGGGCAGATGCACATCAGAAACACAACTACGACAACCCCAAGGATAACAGCTGCCTTGATTTCAGACTTCTTAGCTGTGATGCTCACAGAGACCGCTGCAACGCGAGACTGCATGGCTCGAGCCTGAGACACAACCACTACAAACACTCTGACATACAGAATGAGGGTGGCAGCGACAGGACCAACGAAGGACAGCAGAAGGTCAAGGATCTCTCCAACATAATCAACACCAACTACACACTCTCCAGAGCAGGAGTTGTACCTGCCTGGTTTTTGCAGGTTACTTCTCAGCAGGAAACTTTGAAACAGAACAGAAGAAATCCAACAAATGACAGCACAAATTTTTGCTCTCTCTGATGTGACTTTACTGGGGTAATGCAGGGGGTAACAGATGGCCACGTAACGGTCAATGGATATGAGCACCATGGTTCCTATTGAGGCAGTAGTGATAACATAATCCAAAACAAAGTAGACGGCACACATGATGTCCCCAAGATACCAGCAGCCATCTATCAGCTCTATCTGGAATGAAATGAGGAATCCCACCAGGCAGTCTGAGACAGCCAGAGAGAGCAGCAGGATGTTGGTGGGGCTGTGGAGCCTCCTGCAGAAATGAGAAAACAACACATATAGTAATTTCTGAAATTTAAAGAGAAGTCCATTACATGTTAATATTTATATAATTCTGTTTTTTTTAATTACTTAAAGTGGCAGACAGAAATGATGACCAGTAAGTTTAAAATCACAGTAAGAAGAGCAATCAAGGATAGTGCTATATAAATAAGCATGGACAGAGAGGGAGGACGCGTGGCCTTCCTGCAGGATGAGTTGAGGTGTGGATAGCACAGTTCATCTTCTTCAACAGTTTGCATTTTCCAAAAATACAAAGGGAGATGAGGAGCCGCTCAACTCTGCCAGCTTTCTATCAGAAACTAATTTAAGTGTCTCTGGTTCTGCAGTGACATGGAGGCTGGACCTGAATATTTGGTCTTTGCCCAATGGGAGGGGTTATCAAATGTCAATTAAGCAAACAATTCTGATTTCCTTATTTCGTAGCATTTAATATTGTCTTTTTCAGACTGTAGTCTCGCAAGACTCCATTAAAGAGGTGAAAGGACAAGATCTCAGGGAAGATTGATAAGAGGAATTAAAAATTAAACAGAATTTTTCAGAAAGTTAAAAGCTTGGAAGAAAACATTTGGCTTTGTGAAACAGCTAATTTATTTATTTATTTATTTTATTTATTTTTTGTCAGAACACAAACAGACATATCCAATCCCGACCTCACACCCTCAATCTTGTACTGACAGTTGATTGTGATTTTCTTTTTCTAAGTACATGAGCCCTCAGAGAAAATGTTATTTTAGTGGATCTTTATCAAACAGAATCTGTTCCATTTTTAATTTCCTTGATATCACAGAGCATAAAGACATTCTTGTGCCTTATAGTAGTGCTTCATTTTGTGTTAAACGCTTTAATAAACAAAGCTTTTAGCACATATATCAAATCTGTTCTATTATGTCACATAGAATAGATTTGATTACACGTGTTCTCAACAGACTGATGGTGTAATGGCAATTCTAGGGTTTCTAGAATGAGAGGTTTGTTCTTAAGTTATTAAGTTCCTCTGTAACTTGATAACTAAATTAAAGGCGAAGTTTCATTCAAAATCCTCTTTCCGCATCTTTTTTTAAATTTAAGGTTTTGTTGGCTCTAGTGGCCTACATTTGAAAGTGGGTTCACCCATTAAAAAAATCTACCGAAGAGAATCCAGTCCAGGGCAGAAAGCTCAGACTAATCTGAGTCCTGAAGCCTGTACAGAGCAGCTCTGTGTGATTCTGCAGCACCTCTTCAACCGTAGCCTGATAAATCTGCTCGACTCAAAACAAGTAGAAGCCATGGCTAGAACTTGTTAGTTTCTTCATAACAGGAAGATCGCAGTCCCAAAGGCCCATGAGATCATGACAATGGATGTCAAACGCATTGAAAGTTAATGACAAAATGTAGTGAAGCTGGCCAGGCAGAGGACAAGATGACATTTGAAGAAGTTGAAGAGACGGCAGGCCTCCCGTCTTTGACTTTGCACAGTTTCTTCAAGCAGCGACAGAGTTTGAAAGACAAACTATTTAATTTTTTTATTTCATAAATTTTTTATTTCATAAATTTCTGTCATGATAATACCTCTTTAAGAATGTCGCAATGCATGATGGGAGTTGGAAGTTCATGACCTGGGATTATTATGAAAAGAAAGAGAAAAACTACACTCCTGTATGCTGAACCGTGGATTTGTTTAATAGAGTTGTGCAAAAGCTAATTTGAGTTTCTTTTAAGTTCTTTTTAAGGGTCTTTTTAAGTGTTTTGGATATTAATGAATATTTTGATAGTGCATCAAACGAGAGGAGGTGGTGTAGAGATCGACTTCCTGATATCAGCCGGTCGATCGTGATCAACTGGTTAGGCGCTCCAGGTGTACGTTTAAAATATTCACAAGTAGATATGAGTTTTGCCAAAGGCATAATTCATCCTCCACCTCCATAATTCAGGTGTCAACTTCTTTGGTATAAGAGCAGTCGATCAGTTTTTGCATCTGACATCTTTAAAGATGAATCTGTGGAAGCAAACTAGAGAAAAGCTTAGCAAACAAACTGGAAAAAAAAAGAAATCACCAAGAAACCATGTCTTATAAGACCAGTTTTATAGAGTGCAAAGTGATACAGCACTAACCCACATGAGGATATAAAACTCTTGCTAAACAGCACAATGTTTTTCTATTTTTTAACATTTTTTCTTTTTACATTTCACAAATGATTTTGTTAACTGCTAATAAAGTACAAAACAATCTGTAATCGTAACATTTACAGCGTGGTTAACTAAAAGTAGCCATAATGGACACTTTAACTATGTTGACAGTTTATTAACAGACCTGTCCGGTGGATGAACACTTGCAGGCATATTTGTGCATAAAACTGTACAGTCAGTCAGCACTACATTCAACCAACATGCCATGTGTGGAGTTTTTGTCAGCTGGCGAATCTGATCTGTACTGAAAAGAACCTTAACACTCTTTCAGCATTTATCACATCACACACACCTCAAATTTTCCCTAAAAAGCTGCTGCTTACATGAGAAGACAGATTCATCAATATTTCAGTTCAAAACTGCATTTAATCACATCTGCTTTACCAGTGACCTTGTATCACACTTGTACAAGTTTGTGAATAAGTGTATTCTTTATATCTCCAACTTATTTTGTAACACCTCGATCTGGTGAAGACGGACTTTGTGGGAGCGGATATTTGGGATTTGGATATTGACTTTTATTTTATAGAGTTCAGGTCATATTTTCTGAAATTGGTTCATCTATGTTCAGTTAGTTGGTAAGAGACAAAATCTTCGATGTATTCCTACGGTGGAAGCACACACTTTTATTAAACTCATTATTTTATTGGACCTTCAGTATGAAGTGTAAATATCAGAAAGAGTTCCTCTGTACCTGCATCTTTGTACATTTAAATCTGTATCTCATTGTGCTTCAAACCACATTAGTGTTAGAGGAACCAGTTTCAGGATCTGCAGCGTAAGAATGAGTTTAACTGATTTCCTAAACCAGGGATAAAACAGGGCGTAGATCAAAGGGTTCAGGGTGGAATTAAAATAAAACAGGAGGATAGCCACGGATGAAGCACTGACCCCAGCGTCCTCAGCCATCAATGTGACACAGAAATATGGGCAGATGCACATCAGAAACACAACTACGACAACCCCAAGGATAACAGCTGCCTTGATTTCAGATTTCTTAGCTGTGATGCTCACAGAGACCGCTGCAACGCGAGACTGCATGGCTCGAGCCTGAGACACAACCACTACAAACACTCTGACATACAGAATGAGGGTGGCAGCGACAGGACCAACGAAGGACAGCAGAAGGTCAAGGATCTCTCCAACATAATCAACACCAACTACACACTCTCCAGAGCAGGAGTTGTACCTGCCTGGTTTTTGCAGGTTACTTCTCAGCAGGAAACTTTGAAACAGAACAGAAGAAATCCAACAAATGACAGCACAAATTTTGCTCTCTCTGATGTGACTTTACTGGGGTAATGCAGGGGGTAACAGATGGCCACGTAACGGTCAATGGATATGAGCACCATGGTTCCTATTGAGGCAGTAGTGATAACATAATCCAAAACAAAGTAGACGGCACACATGATGTCCCCAAGATACCAGCAGCCATCTATCAGCTCTATCTGGAATGAAATGAGGAATCCCACCAGGCAGTCTGAGACAGCCAGAGAGAGCAGCAGGATGTTGGTGGGGCTGTGGAGCCTCCTGCAGAAATGAGAAAACAACACATATAGTAATTTCTGACATTTAAAGAGAAGTCCATTACATGTTAATATTTATATAATTCTGTTTTTTTTAATTACTTAAAGTGGCAGACAGAAATGATGACCAGTAAGTTTAAAATCACAGTAAGAAGAGCGATCAAGAATAGCGCAATATAAATAAGCATGGACAGAGAGGGAGGACGCGTGGCCTTCCTGCAGGATGAGTTGAGGTGTGGATAGCACAGTTCATCTTCTTCAACAGTTTGCATTTTCCAAAAATACAAAGGGAGATGAGGAGCCGCTCAACTCTGCCAGCTTTCTATCAGAAACTAATTTAAGTGTCTCTGGTTCTGCAGTGACATGGAGGCTGGACCTGAATATTTGGTCTTTGCCCAATGGGAGGGGTTATCAAATGTCAATTAAGCAAACAATTCTGATTTCCTTATTTCGTAGCATTTAATATTGTCTTTTTCAGACTGTAGTCTCGCAAGACTCCATTACAGAGGTGAAAGGACAAGATCTCAGGGAAGATTGATAAGAGGAATTAAAAATTAAACAGAATTTTTCAGAAAGTTAAAAGCTTGGAAGTAAACATTTGGCTTTGTGAAACAGCTAATTTATTTATTTATTTATTTATTTATTTTTTGTCAGAACACAAACAGACATATCCAATCCCGACCTCACACCCTCAATCTTGTACTGACAGTTGATTGTGATTTTCTTTTCTAAGTACATGAGCCCTCAGAGAAAATGTTATTTTAGTGGATCTTTATCAAACAGAATCTGTTCCATTTTTAATTTCCTTGATATCACAGAGCATAAAGACATTCTTGTGCCTTATAGTAGTGCTTCATTTTGTGTTAAACGCTTTAATAAACAAAGCTTTTAGCACATATATCAAATCTGTTCTATTATGTCACATAGAATAGATTTGATTACACGTGTTCTCAACAGACTGATGGTGTAATGGCAATTCTAGGGTTTCTAGAATGAGAGGTTTGTTATTAAGTTATTAAGTTCCTCTGTAACTTGATAACTAAATTAAAGGGGAAGTTTAATTCAAAATCCTCTTTCCGCATCTTTTTTTAAATTTAAGGTTTTGTTGGCACTAGTGGCCTACATTTGAAAGTGGGTTCACCCATTAAAAAATCTACCGAAGAGAATCCAGTCCAGGGCAGAAAGCTCAGACTAATCTGAGTCCTGAAGCCTGTACAGAGCAGCTCTGTGTGATTCTGCAGCACCTCTTCAACCGTAGCCTGATAAATCTGCTCGACTCAAAACAAGTAGAAGCCATGGCTAGAACTTGTTAGTTTCTTCATAACAGGAAGATCGCAGTCCCAAAGGCCCATGAGATCATGACAATGGATGTCAAACGCATTGAAAGTTAATGACAAAATGTAGTGAAGCTGGCCAGGCAGAGGACAAGATGACATTTGAAGAAGTTGAAGAGACGGCAGGCCTCCCGTCTTTGACTTTGCACAGTTTCTTCAAGCAGCGACAGAGTTTGAAAGACAAACTATTTAATTTTTTTATTTCATAAATTTTTTATTTCATAAATTTCTGTCATGATAATACCTCTTTAAGAATGTCGCAATGCATGATGGGAGTTGGAAGTTCATGACCTGGGATTATTATGAAAAGAAAGAGAAAAACTACACTCCTGTATGCTGAACCGTGGATTTTGTTTAATAGAGTTGTACAAAAGCTAATTTGAGTTTCTTTTAAGTTCTTTTTAAGGGTCTTTTTAAGTGTTTTGGATATTAATGAATATTTTGATAGTGCATCAAACGAGAGGAGGTGGTGTAGAGATCGACTTCCTGATATCAGCCGGTCGATCGTGATCAACTGGTTAGGCGCTCCAGGTGTACGTTTAAAATATTCACAAGTAGATATGAGTTTTGCCAAAGGCATAATTCATCCTCCACCTCCATAATTCAGGTGTCAACTTCTTTGGTATAAGAGCAGTCGATCAGTTTTTGCATCTGACATCTTTAAAGATGAATCTGTGGAAGCAAACTAGAGAAAAGCTTAGCAAACAAACTGGAAAAAAAAAGAAATCACCAAGAAACCATGTCTTATAAGACCAGTTTTATAGAGTGCAAAGTGATACAGCACTAACCCACATGAGGATATAAAACTCTTGCTAAACAGCACAATGTTTTTCTATTTTTTAACATTTTTTCTTTTTTACATTTCACAAATGATTTTGTTAACTGCTAATAAAGTACAAAACAATCTGTAATCGTAACATTTACAGCGTGGTTAACTAAAAGTAGCCATAATGGACACTTTAACTATGTTGACAGTTTATTAACAGACCTGTCCGGTGGATGAACACTTGCAGGCATATTTGTGCATAAAACTGTACAGTCAGTCAGCACTACATTCAACCAACATGCCATGTGTGGAGTTTTTGTCAGCTGGCGAATCTGATCTGTACTGAAAAGAACCTTAACACTCTTTCAGCATTTATCACATCACACACACCTCAAATTTTCCCTAAAAAGCTGCTGCTTACATGAGAAGACAGATTCATCAATATTTCAGTTCAAAACTGCATTTAATCACATCTGCTTTACCAGTGACCTTGTATCACACTTGTACAAGTTTGTGAATAAGTGTATTCTTTATATCTCCAACTTATTTTGTAACACCTCGATCTGGTGAAGACGGATTTTGTGGGAGCGGATATTTTGGGATTTGGATATTGACTTTTATTTTTATAGAGTTCAGGTCATATTTTTCTGAAATTGGTTCATCTATGTTCAGTTAGTTGGTAAGAGACAAAATCTTCGATGTATTCCTACGGTGGAAGCACACACTTTTATTAAACTCATTATTTTATTGGACCTTCAGTATGAAGTGTAAATATCAGAAAGAGTTCCTCTGTACCTGCATCTTTGTACATTTAAATCTGTATCTCATTGTGCTTCAAACCACATTAGTGTTAGAGGAACCAGTTTTCAGGATCTGCAGCGTAAGAATGAGTTTAACTGATTTCCTAAACCAGGGATAAAACAGGGCGTAGATCAAAGGGTTCAGGGTGGAATTAAAATAAAACAAGAGGAAAGCCACGGATGAAGCACTGACCCCAGCGTCCTCAGCCATGAGTGTGACACAGTAATATGGGCAGGTGCACATCAGAAACACAACTACGACAACCCCAAGGATAACAGCTGCCTTGATTTCAGATTTCTTAGCTGTGACGCTCACAGAGACCGCTGCAACGCGAGACTGCATGGCTCGAGCCTGAGACACAACCACTACAAACACTCTGACATACAGAATGAGGGTGGCAGCGACAGGACCAACGAAGGACAGCAGAAGGTCAAGGATCTCTCCAACATAATCAACACTAACTACACACTCTCCAGAGCAGGAGTTGTACCTGCCTGGTTTTTGCAGGTTACTTCTCAGCAGGAAGCTGTGAAACAGAACAGAAGAAATCCAACAAATGACAGCACAAATTTTTGCTCTCTCTGATGTGACTTTACTGGGGTAATGCAGGGGGTAACAGATGGCCACGTAACGGTCAACAGAAATAAGCACCATGGTTCCCACTGAGGCGGATGTAATTGCATAGTCTGAAACAAAGTAAATGGCACACATGATGTCCCCAAGATACCAGCAGCCATCTATCAGCTCTATCTGGAATGAAATGAGGAATCCCACCAGGCAGTCTGAGACAGCCAGAGAGAGCAGCAGGATGTTGGTGGGGCTGTGGAGCCTCCTGCAGAAATGAGAAAACACCACATATAGTAATTTCTGAAATTTAAAGAGAAGTCCATTACATGTTAATATTTATATAATTCTGTTTTTTTTATTACTTAAAGTGGCAGACAGAAATGATGACCAGTAAGTTTAAAATCACAGTAAGAAGAGCAATCAAGGATAGTGCTATATAAATAAGCATGGACAGAGAGGGAGGACGCGTGGCCTTCCTGCAGGATGAGTTGAGGTGTGGATAGCACAGTTCATCTTCTTCAACAGTTTGCATTTTCCAAAAATACAAAGGGAGATGAGGAGCCGCTCAACTCTGCCAGCTTTCTATCAGAAACTAATTTAAGTGTCTCTGGTTCTGCAGTGACATGGAGGCTGGACCTGAATATTTGGTCTTTGCCCAATGGGAGGGGTTATCAAATGTCAATTAAGCAAACAATTCTGATTTCCTTATTTCGTAGCATTTAATATTGTCTTTTTCAGACTGTAGTCTCGCAAGACACCATTACAGAGGTGATAGGACAAGATCTCAGGGAAGATTGATAAGAGGAATTAAAAATTAAACAGAATTTTTCAGAAAGTTAAAAGCTTGGAAGTAAACATTTGGCTTTGTGAAACAGCTGATTTATTTATTTATTTATTTTTTGTCAGAACACAAACAGACATATCCAATCCCGACCTCACACCCTCAATCTTGTACTGACAGTTGATTGTGATTTTCTTTTTCTAAGTACATGAACCCTCAGAGAAAATGTTATTCTAGTGGATCTTTATCAAACAGAATCTGTTCCATTTTTAATTTCCTTGATATCACAGAGCATAAAGACATTCTTGTGCCTGATAGTAGTGCTTCATTTTGTGTTAAACGCTTTAATAAACAAAGCTTTTAGCACATATATCAAATCTGTTCTATTATGTCACATAGAATAGATTTGATTAAATGTGTTCTCAACAGACTGATGGTGTAATGGCAGTTCTAGGGTTTCTAATAGTAGAATGAGAGGTTTGTTATTATGATCCTCTGTAAACTATTAAAGGGGAAGTTTCATTCACAATCCACTTTCTGCATCTTTTTTTTAAGGTTTTGTTGGCATTAGTGGCCTACATTTGAAAGTAGTTTGACAGGAAGGAGGATAATGAGAGAGGGCAAATGTCGGCAGGCTGGGAATCGAACCTGCGACCAACACCACAAGGACTAAGGCAGAGACCAAGTCTGAGCGCGAGGAGAAATTTGAGTACAATCATTACAAGTTTTGAGAAGAAATATATGAAATATTGCTTTCAAAATGAAAATGTAAGCAAAAGTATTAAATTTTGAGAACAAAGCACCTGTAATCCTGCTCTCAGACTGAAAATGTGCTCTTGGACTATGGCATAAAAATTCCCCCATAGCCATTGTGCCTTTTAATATAAGAAATAGAAGGCAAAACTGGGAATGAACAGGGAGATGATGGTGGGTGTAATGGAGCACAAAGGAAGGAGTCAGTGGTGAGTAATGAGTTCAGCTGGATCAGAGTTTTTCAGCCCTGGTCCTCCAGGCACACTGCCCTGCATGTTTTAGGCATTCTCTTGCTTCAGCAGACATGATGTCAAATGATGGCTGATTTACAGGATTTTGCTGAATTGCAGTCATCTGAATGGGCTGTGTTCAAAACACAACAGAAACAACAAATAAAATGAATTATAAAGTCTCTGTAAACAAAATTATCTTTCAAAACGCATAGTTGAGACAAAAACACCAGACTGAAGACTTTTATCATTCAGCTTTTGGTAAAAAGAGAGAAAAACGATAAATGAAGCAAATGAAAATTATTGAGTTTCTTTTAACTTATCATGCGATTAATTGATTTATAGTTCATTGTGACAGGTGATGCCGAAAACTCACAGGGGGAGATTAAGAGGGAGTAGTTTACTATTTGAATCAGACCAGATGCTAAGTTTCTTCACCCTCCCGCGGTCCCAGGAGCGGTGGAATGGACCCTGTGTGAGCTTTAACTAATTTGTTTCACTTTCTTTGTATGTGTGAATTATGTAGGTTTTTGCTAGTTGCCTCATTTGGAAAATTTAAATAAAATAAAAAAAACATTGATGTGTTCAATATATATTTTTAATCACTTTATGAGTGACTGAATGTACACAGTCACAAACATGTCAGCTCCAGTTGTAAACGAACGTCTTCAAAGTCCTGATGCAGTGAGACGTTTCTACCGGTTAAACAAATGGGGTGAAACAAATCCTTCCAGAGGTGAACTCACTTACTGTGAACTCATTTTTTAAAATGAACAACATCAAGACTAGGTCAGCTCCCAGTAACAGCAGCACTGGAGCCATCTGCTGGAGAACTGTCCTGTCTGTGTGTGGTGATGAGACCCCAGGGGTCTGGCTCAGCAGGCTCACCCTCCATCCACACCGGCACTTCACAGGATGATAAAGTCAGAGCGTCAGCCAGAAGCTTGGCAGAGCTTTCCTCCTGTCTGTGATCATGCGGCGCCTCGAGGAGGCTGAACTCTGCTTCCCACAACTCCTCAATTCCTCCTGCAGGAAGATCACGCTTCCTCATTCAACCTCAGCGCTCATGTACTGCTTACTATCCTGTGTGTCTTGGCTCACTGTGACCCTTAACCTGCTGGTCATCATCTCTATCTCCCACTTCAAGTAATTAGATGTTTGAACAGTATAGAAAGTCGCGAGAGGTGGTTGCTCTTTAGATAAGTTTCTCTTTGCTGAATAATATTTCTTCTTTGAATACTGATGTTGTTGTTCTCCTCCAGGCAGCTCCACACGCCCACCAACATCCTCCTCCTCTCCTTGGCTGTCTCAGATTTCTTGGTGGGTTTCCTCATAGTCTTTCAGATCCTTCTCATTGACGGCTGCTGGTATCTTGGCGACTTCATGTGTGTTCTGTATTACATCGTTGATTATGTTATTACATCTGCATCAGTAGAGAACATGGTGCTCATATCAGTGGACTGCTATGTAGCTGTCTGTAACCCTTTCCAGTATCCCACCACAGTCACACAGAAAAGAGTGTGTGTGTGCGTTTCGTTGTGCTGGATGTTTTCTGCCGTCTGTGTCTTTATAGTTTTCAAAGAAAATCTGGGACAGCCAGGCAGGTTTAATTCATGTGTTGGGGACTGCGTGGCTGGATTTGATAAAGCTGCTGGAATAATAGACGTCTTGTTTTTCTTCATCGGTCCCGTCACCATCATCATCATCCTGTACGTGAGAGTGTTTGTGGTGGCCGTGTCTCAGGCTCGGGTCATGCGCGCCCGTGTTGCAGCCGTCTCCCTCCAGGGTTCAGTCAGAGGTAACGTTAAGAGATCTGAACTCAAATCAGCCAGGACGCTTGGGGTTGTTGCAGCTGCATTTCTGATATGCATATGTCCATACTTTTTCCTCTCAGTTACCGGTGGAGAGACCCAGTTTAGTGCTTCATCCTTTGCTTTTTTTCTGTTTTATCTTAACTCCTGTTTAAACCCATTGATCTATGTCTTATTCTTTCCCTGGTTTAGGAAAACTATTAAACTAATTTTCACCCTGCAGATACTGAAGGCCGGATCCTCTCAGGCCAACATCATGTAGAGCAGTGAGGTTACAGACTTACAACCTGGACATGTCCTGATCTGTCGATGCATTTTCCCCACTGTTCATTGACATCTGCATTCCCTTGTTTTGATATTCCAAATTCAGCGTATGATTAATTTATGAATCATTCAACTCAAACCAACCACAATTTGACCATACATTTTCAACATAATTTCTTAAGTGAGTCCTCAAACTTGAATTTCTTTTTTTTTCTCTGTATATTTTAACCATCACAGTCATTGCAGGACCTCTTTTCCTTTACCTCTAAATAATCTATCCTGGATTTGCTGTGTGGATATTAATTTATAATTATAATAATTAATTTTTATTTTATAAGAAAGCTGATTGTGTCTGTAAAAAAGGAATACAGAAATAGAGTATGAATTATATTTCTTTGACTGTCATTGATGGAAACAGAACTGTAATGTAATTTACAGTCATAGTTGGCTGTAATAAAAAAAGAAATAGTGAGGTGAGTCTGTAACATGTCTCACATGAAATAGAAACAAACAAGAGCACAGTGGAAAACAGGTGAGCACAACTTCTGAAGGACCCACATTTTTTCTCTCAACATTTCTTTCCAGAAGACTTTGAGTCATTTCTACAAACAAAACTAATGAAGGACCTAACAAGTGGTTGTTTTACTCGCAACCTGAAACCAAAAGCTGTGCCGATCAGTTTTATCCACAAAGCGCCTAAACCCCACCACTGACTAGCGAGTGAAAGACTCTCGGAGAAACATCAGAGACAAGCAACACTTGAAGTTCTTTTAAATGATAACAAACTATTGCTACTGCCACTGGCACTGAATGTGAAACTATGGGCCTGACACTGGACTGAAGACTAGACCATGAACTCCTTACCGGGTCACACAGTCTGACCACAGGTACATGTCAGTCATTGTTTCAGTTGCAAAGCTGAAGGTGGCAGCAGCACAAACACCAGCTTTTTCGACCAACTCTGTCCTCTTCCTCTGTTTGGTCCTCCTCATCTTCATTACCTGTTGTAATTTCTACAATTCCATTGATTTCAATGTGCTGCGGTTCAAATTGAAGAGGCTTCATATTGTTACTTGTTCTTTTGGCTGGACAGAGCCACTGGACGGAGTTAGTGCAATTGGACCTGCAATACGACCTGCAATGCCATATTGTCACATGGCATTGCAGCATGGCAATGTCCATGTGACAACATTTAATTTAATTTTATAAAAACCAAACGGCCAGCAGTTTTTACTGTATTCTCTTGACATCTGAAAAATGAAAAATCTTAAATAATATCTATTGATACAACTGGATCCCTTTAAGACTAGTTGGTCCAACAGGACAATGATCCAGAACACCAGTCAAAACATTTTGAACAAGTCTGGCATGATGTTTAGTTTCTGAAGCAGAAAACCGGCTCCTACTCCACCACCAGGTTTGACGGTTATCATTTTTATTTTACTGCAATTCTGTCATTTTTTCTTTATGTGATGTAACTGGACACATTCCTAAAAGGTTCCACTCCTTCAGTAGTTTAGAGAATATTATTCCAGACGTCTTCAAGATTTCAAGACAAGGCAAATGTAATGCAGGCCTTTTGGAGAATTTTGGACAGTCATAGTTTTGGCCTTGAAACCCGTCTCTTTCTTATTGTTGATGATAAAAACTGACTGAGGGAAGCGAGGCCTGCACCGTTCTAGATGTCCTGGCTGACACCGAGACCTCTCGGGTGAGCAAGTTTCTCCTTTAGCCTACTTCATGTAGTCAGAGGGGCTCTGTTCAAGAAATGTTTAACAAGGTTTTTCCTACGTAATATTTTGTTTTGAACTTGATGAATCTCTTTTTTGTATTGACTCTGTGAGGACTTGGTTTTTTTTGTGTGTTAATTTAGGTTTCTGTGTTCAGTTGAGTCTCTGTGTTGTCCTGCATACCCCTTGATTGTCTTCAGCTGTATCTTGTTTCCCCTTGATTACGCTCTGGTGTAATTGACCCCACCTGTGTCTGTGTCTGGAATTGTGTATCTTGTCATTTCATCATTAAATCATAATTTCTCTCACTTCAACCTGGGTCCACCTCGTCTACCTCACCACCACAACTACCGCTAATCATGACACTCAGGTTGTCTTTGTCCAAAATTAAAGTAGTGTGTATTTTAAACTATTAAATGCCTTTTGCTTTTAAATGTCATAACATTTCTCCATCTTGGAAAAAACAAAAGAGATGTATACAAATAATGAGATGTATGCATATGAGTGTAGAATATGTAAACATCTAAACACAGAACTGGCGTTCTAAAGTGAACACAACTTGAACTAACACATGCACATAAATGTTCAAACCCTGCAGTACATCTGAGTCCATTACTATCATATTAAAGGTTTAGTTGGGGGCCATCAATCTGATGACAGATGTATAAATCGAATGCATATAAAATGTAAAATAACACAAAAGTACAGATAAGTAACTTGATACACACGCACGCACACACACAGACGCAGAGAGAGCCTGTGAACTGCCTTGTTGTGAAAATGAAGGTAGTGCATGTTTGTCTGACATGTTTGTTATGATTGTAAGCTTTCTTGATGTTGTGCTTAAATGATTTGACCACACTTGAACTGAATCACAGACAGTAAGTCTGTCCACCACATTCCTGCCCTGCAGCATTCCAGACTGCATGTCTCTTAAATGCTTTGATGTTTCTGTTCTACGGAGCACAACGCACCAGAAATATTAATGCTAGATATACTTTCTTACCAACAAAATGATTATTGTTTCCAGATGAAAAATCCGTTTGGTGGTAATCATTGCGGTTTTGGTCATACACACATAAACTCAAATTCAAAAACCCTATAACATAACATTTATGCTGTTGATCACTGTTGTATTCAGCTCAAGAGTTTGGCCACAGGCATTTATCCATATTTAGAAATTTTTTAAACTCTGTTTGGGTTTTGAAAATGGAATAAACTCTAAGTGATTTGGATAAAGTGTTTCTAAAGTGCATGTCCTTGCAATGCTGAACCATTTTCACCAAATCTCTATGAGCCTTTATTTGCAAGCAAGATGTTAGCTGTCAAACTTTTTCTTGACCATGTTATCTAGTTGTCATAATGTTGACAATTAGTAGCAAAGCATTAATTTTATCAAGCCTATATTTAAGATTTAGTGCTTTATGACAGCTAAAATAAATAGTAGTCATCATCGGCAAGCAGCTTTTTGCTCTCCAGCAGGGAGCTGATAACTGTCTATTAGTTAAATTTGATATTTTATAAAACAGATTTATGTAGTGTTGATTCAGGCAAATTATTTACATTATTAAGTTAGCGTGACTAAATTACTTCCTAAAGTTTGCTAGGAGTTTAAATTGTTCCAAGTATTTTTCATCACTTTTGTCTTCCTTTCCTCTACTGTCCAGATCAAATTCTGCAAATTAGGCAATGATGTAATCTAGCGACTTTTACAACAGCCAGTAGCTACTATTGGCAACAGTATTTGTTGATGCTGGCAGGATTTCCAGTACATACTGTCATGTGAATACTCTTGTGAGTCTGATGCTCTGCAGAGGTAACTTCATGCAAACACTGTGCCATGGTCTTCATGTTAACATACAGTACATTACCAGCAATAATTCATAGAGCCTCTTAACTCATCCTATTTTTCTTGAAAACTAATAACATTCTTGGTTTAAATATGAGATTCAGATTTCTTGCTTTTTAAGACCATTTATGGACTTAGATTTAACAAAATCAATTTAAAGCTGCAGTATTTGACTTCTGTGAAAAAACTGTTTTTTACATATTTGTTAAAACTGTCACCATGTTGTGACAGTATGAGACAGATAATCTGTGAAAAGATCAATGTCCTCCAGCTCCTCCCTGAACTAGTCTGAAGAAATGTTGTGCACTCAACCAAAAATGAACAATCAGAGGCGGGAGGCGGGGCCTAACGCTGTCACTCATCCTCATGAACACTGCGTTAACAAATGTGCTAATGGCGGAGAAACAACTTACCATTATAGGACAACCATTGATCTGCCCTCATCTGTGGCTGTGCTAACTAGCTTTAGCAATCACAACAGGACCTGCAGACAGAAAAAATCTCTAGCAGCAGCAGAGAGCAAGAGGGGAGGATGAGCAGATTATCTATTACGACAACAACAGTTTCAACAAATACGTAAAAAAAATATTTTTAAAACAATTACATGCTGCACTTTTGATGTCTTTAAAGGCTTTTTTTAATGCTGTGCAGAAACCATGATGAAACATGTTTTATTCTTTATGAAAACACTGCAAAAAAGGAAATCAAGATCAATAATTATTTCAAGTTATTTTTGTCTCAAATTGTTTCCATGGCAAACAATAACCACACAATCATGTTTGGATTTACTGCATCGTATTCAGAGCAAGACCAGAAAAACACAAATCTGATCAAACCCCAAAACCATGACTCTTTCCCTTCCACTTCACATGTCAGCACTATGTGGTTGTCTATTGCATAAAATCTTCAAAAACAGTGAAGATTAAGGTAGTAATGCATCAAAACCAGGAATTGTAGTGTTACAGTGTACTATTCATGATTTAGCTTTACAGTAAGTTTGCATTTGAGGAGCCAGATTTGAAAATTTCCAGTGTTACAATAATTTTGACAGATTTTCTAAACCAGGGGTAGAACAATGCATAGATCAGAGGGTTTAGACAGGAATTCAAGTAGTACAATGATATAATGTAGATACCTGATAAACTATTAAATAAGCTGTCTTCGATCAAAAATGAGACACAAAAATACGGACAAAGGCACAGCAGAAACACAGTTATAACAACCCCAAGAGTCCTGGCGGCTTTTATTTCAGATTTCTTCGGTTTTCCTGAACGCTGATGTGTGACGACTGCAACATGAGAGCGCATGGCCCGAATCTGAGACACAGCCACCACAAAGACTGTAACATACAGAACTATGATGGCAGTAACAGGAAGAAGAAAAACTGAAACAAGATCAACAATCAGTCCAGAGAGGCCGACATCAAATGTACACTCTCCAACACAGGAATTAAATCTGCCTGGTTGTTGCAGATCCTCCTTTAAAATCACAGTGGAATAAACAAGAGAACAAGTCCAACACACAGAAACAGACACTTGGGTTCTTTTTAGAGTGACCTTAGTGGGATAATGTAAAGGATCACAGATGGCTACGTAGCGGTCAATTGAAATGAGGACCATGTTTCCGACTGAAGAAGATGCAACAATAAAACCCAAGACGATGTACAAAACACACATGATGTTGCCAAGGTACCAGCAGCCGTCTATCATGATAACCAGAAAGAACAGAAGGAAACCCATGATGAAATCTGAGAAAGCCAGAGACACAATTAGGATATTTGTGGAGGTGCGAAGCTGCCTGGAAAGATTTAAAACACAAACACATAGATTATTTTCTTACTTGAACACTAACTGTTAGCATTACGTAATTCATTATAAAATATAATCACTGTATCTTTCTTCTGCACCGTACTGCTTTGTTAATACATTGTTTAGTTTTGCATTCAAACAAATGTTTACCTGAAGTGCATGATAGCGATGATGACCAGCAAGTTCAGAATCATTGTGAGAAAAGAAATAAAAGCGAGAATAATGGAGAGAAGCAGCAGGTCAGAGGGTGAATGCTTTGCTTTACTGCAGGAGGTGTTGAGGAGCTCTGGGAAGCAGAATTCAGCTCCTTCCATCTCTGATGACTTTCAGACCAAACTCCAGCTTATATAACCTGTTGAACTCTGTGGCACACCTTCCTGACTGTAGCATCTGAACTCCACTCCACCAGGGGCAGCAAGGGATTTTTCTAACTGAGTGTACATTTGAGATAGGCCTCACAGGATTTATTGTTGATCTCCTATTTGCTTTTCTTCTTCCTGTTACTGCCATCATAATTCTGTATGTTACAGTCTTTGTGGTGGCTGTGTCTCAGATTCGGGCCATGCGCTCTCATGTTGCAGTCGTCACACATCAGCATTCAGGAAAACCGAAGAAATCTGAAATAAAAGCCGCCAGGACTCTTGGGGTTGTTATAACTGTGTTTCTGCTGTGCCTTTGTCTGTATTTTTGTGTACTTATAGCACTTTTCTTGTTACATTAACTGCAGAAATTTGCTTAACACAAGATCTACATTTAATATGCAAGCATCCATTCACACAGGTTATTGTTAATAGTTTGACTTTATTCCAGATCCTTCATTTTGGTTCAGAAAATGTTTACACATTTGCTCAAGTTGCTCTTTCATTAATATCGCCCACAGTTGCTGTTTTTTTTATTTATTTTTTTTATCAAAAAACAAATCATAAATCTAGTGACTTTTTTCTGTGTTTTAGTACAGATTGAAGCTGAGAACCACATCTTGTAGAGAAGCGGCTCTCAGTAGTTAAATTCCATGGAATCGTTAATCTGCTTGCTTAGTGGCAGCTTATCGGTTCCAGTAACTTGATGTAACTGCTTGCTGACCTCTGTATTTTGCTTTAGAAAACATCCAACATGGTGTTGCAGCAGAAGCACTCCAAAATATTGTTATATTTCACAAAAAAAAAAAAAATGATACTTGATGATTTGAACATGCACCATGTTCAGAACTTTAATCCCAATAAAAGGAGGGCACATCCTCAAACAGGTGACCAAAACATCATGCAGCCAATTTGTACAAACATTTCATATGTTGCTTAGCGACATCCACCATGTCACCTTCTTCATGTTGTAATTTATGCTTTAAATGTGAACTTAAAATGAGACTATTCTAAATAAAAAACAAAGCTCAGGTGTGATGAGGTAAATTCTGCACTTGATCAATTTTCAAAATAACAAAGTATATTTAAGTAGTTTTTTTATGGTAAATTAAATGTTAAATGACTAACAAAATCATTTATTAAAATTGATAGAGTGAAAGAAAATTTTGAAATGTTAACTCAATGATTTAGGTCAAGACAAAGAGGGGCAGGTTTGGAATCCTGACCAGGACTTGACTAGAAAAAGAAATGACTTGTGAACATTTCTGGTCAGTGTGTCCCTCACACACCTGTAGACTCCAGTCATCGCCCCAGGATCTCTTGGGAACAGACTTTTATCCCAAACGGTCTTTACAGCCGCCTCCAACTACTGCAGATGGAAGCAGCGTTTCTCCAGCAGGGAGTCAGGAGAACAAACAACTGGTCTAAAAAGAACAATGAAATGACAGACACACACACGTACACACACATGTAGACACATATCGGCCACAGGTCAGAGTCTGACTTCAGTTTTGAAGCATTTATTGCTCCACATAGATGATTTAGCCATTCCTTTGTGTGTCTTCACAGCAGGCTGGCATCAGACGATCCAGACTGTAAGATCTGAAGCGTAACAATAGCTCTAATAGCTTTTCTGAGCCAGGAATAGAAAAATGCATAAATCAGAGGGTTAAGGCAGGAATTAAAATAAAACAGACACAAGACAAAGGCAGTGGATACAGTATTGAGGATAGCATCGCGATTAATAAGTACAACACAGTAATATGGGCACAGGCACACCAGAAACACAACCACAACGACGCCTAGAGTCACAGCTGCTTTTATCTCTGATTTGTGAATCATGACTCTGTCAGATCGCTGGTGTGTGGCAGCTGGAGCAGGAGACCTCATGGCCTGAACCTGAGTCACAACCACCACAAACACTCTCACGTACAGAACCACGATGACAGCGACAGGGATGATGAGGATAAAAATAAGATCCACAATCTGTTCATTTAAACCAACAAGAATCACACACTCCCCTGAGCAGGAGTTAAATCTGCCTGGCTTCAAATTGTTCCTCAACAACACGATGGCATAGAGCAGACAACTGATCCAGAACAGGGAAACGCACACCTGGACTCGTTTCTGGGTGATTTTGGTGCGATAATGGAGAGGATCACAAATAGCTACATAGCGGTCAACTGATATGAGCACCATGTTTCCTACTGACATAGAGCTGATAATTATGTCCAAAACATAATAAAGAATACACACAAAGTCCCCAAAATACCAGCAGCCATCCGCGGTCATCATCTGAAACAAAAGAAGAAGCCCCACACAGACATCTGAGGCAGCCAGAGACAGAAGAATGAAGTTGGTGGGATTGTGGAGCTGCCTGGGAAAGTAGAGAAAACCTGTTACTTTAGCCAAGATCATTGTAAAAGCTGTTGATCCCACAATAAGTCAGCCAAAACCACAGCAAACTCTAAAGCGTTAAATATTACACACAGTCCCCAATATTTGATTTTCCTATGTGAACTCATTATGCTCTTATTTGTTTTAATATAAATAAGGCTTTTCTTTTCCCTTTCACAGTTTTCTACATTTAAACTGGTAAAGTCAAATGTCACCTGAAATGAGAGATGGATATGATAACCAGCAGATTCAGGGTTACAGTGATGAGAGAAATGAAGCACAATAGAAAGGAAATGAGCAAAGTTTCAGAGTGAGAATGCTTTAGCTTTTTGCAGGAAGAGTTGAGGAGTTTTGGAAAGCAGAGTTCCTCTTCTTCCATCGCGAGAAAAGAAACACCAGCGAAGCTCTGAGAGCTTTGGCTCAAATACTCATGTTTTAACCAGGACTTCAAGCCACTCCTCCTTTGTTTTTTTTTTTGTTTTTTTCTAATGTATGCAAATTAAAGCATGCCATAACATTTTTTTAAAATATATATATTTTTAAAAGTCTAATTATTTAAAGCCTTTCTGATTTACTGACATTTCTATTAATTACTAATGTCTGATGTTGTGGACAATGTTTTTGGTTCTGATAAACTTGACTAAACTGTTTGTGAACTTATTAATAAACAAACATATAAATGTCTATTATAATATATATGAAAGTCCAACCTAATTTAATGGAAAGCTTTCGTCAAACCACACAGATCTGGATGCAGCTGCATTCAAAATGAGGCAAGAAAACCAGCAACTTTACATGTTACTCTTTATTATTTATATTATTCCTTAAGAAATTGTATAAATGAAGGATTGAAAGGTTTTGTTGAACAGTTAACTCCATAATGAAATATCTTTTTCTCAGTGCCTTATCCTCTAGTCTGGATCCAAAACCATGCCAGCATAGCAACACTGACACATTAAATGTTTTTTGTTTCCTCTGTTTTATCAGGATGTTTCATTCCAACACAGATATTCTCCAGCTTCACATTTTGGACCCATGTTTCATCACATTGCACTGCCATTAGTGGCTTTGGTTCTACACCAGATGCTGTTTTAATAAAATCAGTTTAAACCAAATTCATTTTTAGCTTTGATTTAAAGAAACTCTGTGTATCTACATTTTTGTAATTTTCCATGTTTGCAGATCCTTTATCTCCGGTATGTTGGGGTCAGTGGTGACAGAACTCTGGGTTGCCGGTTCGAATCCCCGCTGTGTTTTTCCCAGTTGTTGTGCCATTGGGCCACCATGCATCAGACTGTCAGACTGCCACAACGCACCTGAATCAAATAACTGGCTCTTTACCAGGTTTTTGTCAAGCTTGACTCGTCTAAAACCTGCAGAGCAGTCGGGTTGGAAATGGGGCTGGAATGATTCAAGGAATTTTAAATTCCTTTAAACAAATGAGCTCAAGACTTTGATGAATAATATTTTATTATTTGGTGCACTGTGTTCCAGTTAGTGATGCTGGTATTTGTCAGTACCAGTGTTAAGTACTTATACTTGTAAAAGAAGTCGATTCTCCCAATTGATACGACTTTTCTGATGGACTTTCATGCTGCGCTGTGTTGACTAAACATTACATCTAAAAAGACTAAAAAGGATTTTTTATACTTCAAGCTTGAGATTGAAATGAAGATTAGCAGAAGAGGAAATGTTTACTAATGCTTCAATTCAAGTTTGCGTTTTAATTTTTAAAAGTTCATTTGAAATATATTTTTTTTCTCTAAATACTTCACATTATAGGAAAAGGGGGAGCATTCCCAAACGGTTGGTTTAGGTGATGACGTTTTTGTAAATTGCCTTGCAACAATATATGTTTGGAATTGAAAATGTATTGATAAAGTGAATTTAAACTGAATAAAAGTTCAAATGCAATCCAGTAAACATCACAGGTTTAATCAGAACACCTTTGAGACCTGATGTGCATAGCAACATAGCAACAAACACAAGAAAGACTTGCCACAGATAAATAGTCTTTATGACACAGAAGAACAGTTCCTTCCACGATGGAGGAAGATGAGCTTTGCTTTCCACAATTTACCAACTTGTCCTGCAGAAAACTAAACCGTTCTCAGTTTGAAAAAGTGTTGATTTCCTTTATGCTATGCTTTATTTCTGTGACCACTGTGTCTCTCAACCTGCTGGTCATCATCTCCATTTCTCACTTCAGGTAAACTAGTTTGTCATGGTGACTGCAGTACAGCCGTACGCAAATTTGGCCTCACAGCATGCATGTCGCAAAAATGTTTAGCAATGCACATGATCAATTTTCCACCTGTTTTCATGATACTCTGAAGTGCATTTAAAGTTTCACTCTTGCATTTAATTTGAAGTAACTGCACGAGTGATATGTTCTTCCTCCTCAGGCAGCTTCACACCTCCACCAACCTGGTCCTCCTCTCTCTGGCTGTGTCTGACTTCTCTGTGGGATTCCTAATTCTATTTCAGCTCATGCTCATAGATGGATGCTGGTATCTAAATGACTCAATGTGTGTTTTATACTATATTTTAGATGTAGTTGTTACCTCTGCCTCAGTAGGAAACATGGTGCTCGTATCAATTGACCGCTATGTGGCAATATGTGACCCTCTACACTATTCTCTAAAAGTCACTCCAAAAAGAGCCCGTGTGTGTATTTCATTGTGTTGGATCTCTTCTCTCAGTTATGTCACCATAGTACTAAGGATGAATTTTAAAGAGCCTGGAAGGTTTAATTCGTGCTTTGGAGAGTGTGTGATAAACGTTGGCTTTACTGAACAAGTTGCAGATCTTTTTGTAACCTTCATTATTCCCATTACTGTCATTGTAGTCCTGTATGTGCGAGTGTTCCTGGTGGCTGCAGCTCAGGTTCAGGCCATGCGCTCCCATGTTGCAGCCGTCACACATCAACACTCAAGGAAAATAATTGTTAAGGACTCAGAGATGAAAGCAGCCAAGATTCTCGGAGTTGTCGTTGTTGCGTTTCTGATGTGCCTGTGTCCATATTTCTGTGTTACACTTGTAGGACAAGACACCCTACTAAATACGTTGTCTTCTGCATTTGTAATATGCCTGTTTTATTTTAATTCTTGTCTAAACCCTCTCATCTATGCCTTTTTCTACCCCTGGTTTAGGAACTCTATAAAATATATTATTTCACTTCAAATACTGAAACCTGGATCCTGTGATGCCAATATACTTTGAGCTGAAAGTAAATATATATATATATATATATATATATATATATATATATATATATAGTTTCTTGATTGTGCTATAAAATGACACCATTTGCCAGGAAAATAATACAGTAATAATAAAAACAATACATGTATATTGATGTGGCTGAAATTTTAGTGGAAGCATTTGTTATTCTAATGTAAAAACTTTTAGATTTTTATCTAATGTGGCCGAGATTACCAGTAAGAAAACACTATGCCGATAATAATTTAGATGTATTACTCTTGCAATCGTTTTTATTTTAAATACTTTTATAGTGTTTCTTTGGGAACTGTGTTTGTGACACTAACAGTTGCCACAAACTGCACAATAACCAGTTGTTTTCAGTCCAGGCTCAGACTGCTCAACTACATTGCAGGGTTCAATATTTCAAAGCTCATAAATCATTTTCTAAAACTGTCCATCTGTTGATGACAAGTAGCCTTTGATCTGGAACTACAAAGAAGAAAAGCCTGAAGTGTGGATTCGTTTGCCCCAGGAGATGATGCTCAACAAGAACAAACCAGCTTCCTTGGCCATTCTGCACAGAGAAAATACAACTTCAACTTCACTACAGTCAAAGTGAAGATTATTGTTAACTGCATGCTATGTTCACAAACATATTGAAGTATGCTAATGTGAAAAATATGAGTGAACCTTGAAAATAAATACACAAACAGAAATGCTTGGAAAAAAAACTTTGTGTGGCTTTTAGGGTATCAAGTCAATAAATTCTAATATTTAGATATCAATATATTATATTGCTTGTTGTATAACTACAATAAATCAAGTTAAATATTCTTGAGAGGCATTCCACTAAGTGACTTGTGTGTGAGAGCCCCACAAGTAAATTGGACTCATGGTTCTGCGTTAGTGTGACCAGAATACCAAACAGGTTTCATTTTTGTGCAACCGCACGATTACTGACCAGGAGCTGGTCATGAAGTGTTAATCGGTTCTCGTTGCTCCTGTATGCTACAGGAGGCACTAAACACATTTAAGACTTGATCCGATTGCTGCATGACTGAAAAATCAGCTGAAAATGATATGGGCCAAACAAACAGCAGTGAATGCCCACCTTAAATAATTTAAATAAAGCAACTGTCTGATTCCTTTGCCCAATTAAAACTTAGTTTTCCTGTATTTTTATTGGCATTTTACCCAAAATACATGTCTACATTCACCACAATCAGCACAGTTGAGGCTAATGCAGCAGGACAAACCAACATAACACACACACAAATAAATAAAAATAAGTTGCCAATCAAAATTGGCAACTTATTTAACAAGAGCTGCCATTTTTTTATGCATTTGTTTAAACTGTCACTACGTCATTACAGTATGTCAAAATATTGAGCCCTTTTGTCTTCTCCTAGTGCTAACTGGAAACAACCAATCAAAGCCAGGAGGAGGGTCTTAGCGATGTCAATCATCCTCCATAAACTTGTCTGTCATGAATGCAAAGGCTACTTAGCATAGCCACCGATGACAGGGAAGAAACGGTTTTCCTATAATGGTAAGTAGTTTCTCTGCTATAAACACACTGTTCAGCAAGCACATGAGTTTGATTGACAGCGCCAAAACCTTCCTCTGGCTCTGATTGGTTGTTTTTGGTCAAGAGCGATGCATTTCCTCTTTTTAGCTAATGCAGGAAGTGGAGGAGATTTTTCTTTTCACAGATTATTTGTCTCATACTATCACGACATGGTGACAGCTTTAACAAATACTTAAAAAAAACAACAACGTATTTTTAATAAAACTTACATAAAGCCGACACATCTTTAATCTTCCATGGGGAGAAAACTTGTTTGTTTTTTTTCTCTACTATGAGACAATTTGTTAATGATTTCAAATACTCCAAAAATAAAACATATAGGATCTCACTTGATCACAACCCCACTGAGTCTCAGACTTTACATTAAAATCATCAGTTCAGAAAGTACAAATGTTTCCATTGTACAGTCATGATAAACTTAGACCACTCCATCAGTTATTCATTTCTTTATTAAGAAATGCTCAAATATAAATGTCTTTTTGTGTCAGTGGAAAATTCAAAATAATTACAGGTCAACACAAACATGGCTGATGAACATCTCAGCCCAAACTTAAAGGCGCATTTTGTAAACACAAATGGACACGCACATGTGTGCGTGTCCATTCTTAAGTATGCAATGTTTCTGTATATGAATATTCAATAGTGAATGTTGGGAGACACAGACATACAAAAATGGACGTCATACACACACACACACACGCACACACGCACACACACGCACACACACACACACACACACACACACACACACACACACTCCTCATCCACACCCTATGCTCCCAGGTCCAGCTGCTGTTACAGCAAAGGGGCGACCAGGCCTCAAACCCAGGATTGGTGTCTTTCAGTCTGGGGTGGAGATAAGCAGAACAACCTGCAGCCTTTGGCTTTATTACCTCTTTGAACTTATCTACATCTATAAAATGCTATAAATTACCTTATTATGATGGTCTTCTAAAATGCAGTAAGAATACTTTCTACTTATTTACCATTAACACAGATTCACTGTGTGGAATTTAAATTCAGTTGTAAAAAAAAAAAAAAAAGAGAAGGTTTATGATAAATTATTTGCACTAATCTGTTATATGTTTGTCATTTACTTAATTATGTGCAAAATTACATATGGTGACCAAGAATAACTCAGTCAGGCTGCTCCTCATGTTATCAAAGTATGTTGGCATCAGAAGAGCCGGACCTTAGCACTTCAAGTGTAAATATAATTCTCATAGCTTTTCTAAACCAGGGATAAAAGAAGGCATAAATCAGAGGGTTCAGACAGGAATTAAAATAAAACAAACATAGAAGAAAGGTCATGGTAGAAGTGTTCAATAATGAACTTTTACCAATTAGTGTGACACAGTAATATGGGCAGATACAGAAAACAAATGTGACTACAACAACCCCGAGAATACCAGCTGCCTTTAGCTCAGACTTCTTCACATTTGTCATTCTGGGATGTTTTTGTTTAACAGCAACAATATGCGAGCGCATGGCCTGGACCTGAGACAGAGCAACCACAAACACTCTTACATATAGCACCACTAAAACAGTAATGGAAATAATAAAGGTCAAAATAAGATCTGCAACATTTTCAACGAAGCCAATTTCAACCACACACTCTCCAGAGCATGAATTAAATTTTCCTGGTTGTTGAAAATTATCCCGTAACAGAACCAGGATGTAGACCACAGAACAGATCCAGCACAGAGAAACACAAATTTGAACTCTTTTTGTGGTAACCTTGGTAGAATAGCGCAGAGGATCACAGATGGCCAAATAACGGTCGAGCGAAATGAGCACCATGGTGCCTACTGATGCAGAGGTTAAAACTCCACTGAATACATAGTAGAGAACGCACAGGAGGTCACCAAGAAACCAGCAGCCGTTTATAACCATGATCTGAAAAAACATGAAAAGGCCCACAAGAAAATCTGAGACGGCCAGAGAGAGCAGTAAGAAGTTGGTGGGGGTATGGAGCTTCCTGGAAGAACAACATCAACAAATTCATCATTATTATTATTATTATTATTGCAATGTTTTCACCATACTGCCCATTACAGAAAGCAGCCTGATAACCCACAGTGTAGAACTACCTGAAATGTGAAATGGAGATGATGACCAAAAGGTTAAGAGCAGTGGTAACCAGAGACATGAAGGACAATCCAAAGTAAATCAAGGTGTTTACTGAGTGAAGAGTCACTTTCTTTTTACAGGAAGAGTTGAATGCTTCTGGAAAGCAGAGTTCAGATGCATCCATCGTCTGCAAATTAAAAGAAGAGCAACTGAAACTTCCTTTAAGACATCCCGCTGTTGCTCTGACACTGCACTCTGGAAGCTGAGGCCCCGCCTTTGTTGCTATGTTGCTACGGACATGGACTCCATGAGGGGTTTATTGAACACCTCCATCGTTGGTGACAGACAGGTTCTCCAAACTGCTTTGTTTTAACACAGTTAGAAACAACAAATGCAAAACGATCGGCATTCGTCATCATCTTAAGACCAACATTAAATTAAGATTTAACAATGAAACCTAACACCAATGTTGGCGTAGACAAGCCAGACGTTACTGACAATGTAATATTGCCAGACAAAAAACTTCAACTTGTCGAGCCATGAGTACAGGAAACTGGTATAACCATTGATCCAAGACTGTAAAGGAATCAGCTGGAGGGGCTCAGAGAGGTGCAGCTTCTCCAGGTCGAGAGGAGCCAGTTGAGGTGACTTGGACTGGTCAGGTTTCTTCCTGGACAAGCCCTTGGTGAGGTGTTCTGGGATGAGACCCAGAGGAAGACCTAGGTCATGTCTTTCAGCTGGGCTGAGAACGCCTTGGGATTCCCCTGGAACAAATGGTTGGGGAGAAGGAAGCCTGGGCCTCCCAACTTAGACTGCTGCCCAGCGACCAAACCTCTGATAAGTGGATGGATAGATGGATGGTTCCAGCAGCAGGAAGAGGAGGAGTTTCAAGAAGGAGACTTTGATGTCATGGGGACCTTATAAGACCATGACTAGGACAAACAGGAACTCTTCCCCCCAATGATTATGAGAGCGATGTTATGGAGGACCTCTTTCAGAGACCTTCCTATGTTCCCTGTCTTTCCTTTGAGGAAGAACATGGGAAGACTGATGCCCATTTGAAACTGAGAAACAGTTTTATTAATGAAGTGCTGAGGCAAATTTTGAGTCTGCATGCTACAACCCCCCCCACCCCCCACACACACACACATTGCAGGATGTTATAGCAGCCATAGGCAGACAGCTTAGGATAAATCATTCCAATAAATGAGATGGGCCGGGCACTGGCACAATTACTGGCTCAAAATCTTGGGAACATATCCACCAGGACGCCTGCCCTGCCATCCTACTGGACATCTAAGATGCGCCAGGAGGATAATGGCGCAACTCAGATGACTCATTGGCCATCTAAGCAAACTCATGGAGAGGATGGAAATATTACATTTCAGACACTTTGATACATCTTCAGATATCTGGCACCAGAACCTCTGAACAGATGAACTGGTTGGCCTGTATCGTGTACTCTATGGAGGGTATCGTTTTGTATTAGTTGTAGATCAAAGTTTATAGTCATTTGTAAAGTTCTAGATGTCTCTGAGACCAAATGTTTTGGTTAAAGTTGACTGACAAATCCGTATCCAATTTCACAACAGGGAAGGATATTAATTCCTCTGTTTTAGGTCGTTTTCTTTAAATTGTAAACAATAATCTATGGTTAGACAGGTTAGGATTAAGGGACTCTAATAAGAGCTCATCTTTTAGCATTTCAGCAATAAGAAAGAGAGAAACAGACTGGTCAGAGATGGCATCCATTGGAGTGTTTCAAAATAAAATAAAAACCAAAACTTGAGTAAGCTGTATAAGAAAGTTTAAAGCTGTGGCAGAAAACAAAGTAGCTAAACAAATGGGAAACACTTGTTATTGTTGCATCATGTTTTAATTCATTGCTTTGTTTCTCCTCCAGTTCCCACATCTAACTTCACCGATGTCATCAGTTGACACTAAGGAAAACACGTGTGAACACTTCCCTCACTACAGACGTTCACAGTCAGTCACCCGACTAATGAGCTTCACACCTGGAGGTGTAGAGAACCCAGCGGAGCTCTTAACGATACAATGTGTTTGTTTTCATGGTAGGAGTAAGAAGTTATTTTACACTGGAAAAAAACTAAAGATCATTAAAAGTTTTCAATATAATCTCTGTTGTCATCATTGTCACAAACACATCAGTGTATGCATCAAAACCAAGTTGGATCAAATTATTAAATTTGTTACTGCATTGTTTAAACTCATTTTCAACTTCAATTTTCACCTTTTTTTTTGCCATGTAGAGTAACAGCATTAAATAAAGAGTGCAGAAATATTCATATTCAGATAAAAATCATAGTGGTATGAATGGCATGGCAGCCTCACTTAAGCCTGACTGACCAATGCAGCAGCTGGTACACAGCAAATCCAGCAGGCCCAAATTAACTCTGTCAGATTTGATTTCAACACTTTTAAAGTGTCTATATGGGTCCACACCAGAAAGTGTTAATTTAACTCTTTTTGGAGAGTTAGTACCTTAACTCTTATAAAGTGTCAAATATCAAATCTGCTGGAGTTAGTAATTTAACACTAACACTAATTCAGTGTTAGATCTTTATATTGACTCTCACAGAGAATATTTTTTACTTCATGAGAGTTATTTGTAATTAATATTAAACTGTATTTTATTGTTTTGAACTTTTAAAAATTATTTGGAAAATAAACATTTAATAAAGAGGCAATGATTTTCTCAAATGCATTTATTTCAAAACATGCACCATAACTACGAAACATATTACAATGTGGATTAATGTGTATGTTTCACATGTTGCTTTCATTCACATATTGGTTATCAAATGGTTTGACATATCAGCTGTGCAATACAAAATGCAGTATGTTTAATTCATTTTTCTTCAATACAATAGGCATGAAATTGTTCAATGTACAAGGTGGAAAAAGTAAAGCAAGCAGTTCATGTAATATGATAAGAGTAAAATTTCTTTTAACAGGTAGATTACTGGATATTACTAGGGCTGTTGTAGACGATTATTTTAGTAATCGAGTAATCTATAGATTTTTCTTACGATTAATCGAGTAATCGGATAAAAACAATTATGAAATAAAATATTGGTAAATCTTCCATAACGCCAGTGTTGCTATCGGATATCAATATCAGTCTATTTTTTCCACATTTGAGCTTCCCTACCAGTTACTTTTTTGTAGACTGGAGGAGCAAAATAGGATATTTACGGCTCCTCCGTTCAGAAACTCATCTACCAGCCATGTTCCGCCTCCCGTTTGTTCAGACCGGGATGATATAAGTTTATTGTGCGGTTCGTCCGTAAAGCTGCTCTTACCCTGTAAGCATCAACCGCCCGCCGTGTTCAGTCTCTCCGCTCACCTGTATAAATCCTCCTCAGCTTCTTCCCGCCGTTCAACCAGCAGCTCCGGAGCAGAAAGGCTGCCGAACTCCCGGCATCGCGCCGGTCATTTTAAGGATGTTTATTGGTCCCACAAAAACGATGAAAATCCGGAATTATCACCAATCAGTAAAATCCCCACTGGCCGAACTTGAAGATTGGACGTTATGCCGCTAACACGTAGCTTCCGTCAACAACTCAGAGGCGGAAGTCAGAGCTCCGCTCAACGCAAATAATGTTCCGGCTGAAACACGGTGCGCTAAATGATTAAACATAAATTAACGAAGCTTCGAGGCAGGTCAATTTTCCTCGAGGAATTTTAATAATCGAGGTACTCAAATCACTCGAGGAATCGTTTCAGCCCTAGATATTACAGTACATAACAGACCAACCTGATAATCAGATCCATCATTTCTTATCCAGTTTATGTTTCTGTTGATAAGAGACAGTTCCTCTCTGCACTCCACCAAAGAGATGTCCACTCACTAACAGACTGTCTTCAGGTTGTTGTTCTGTTCGTGACGTTTGGCCGGAGACATCAGCATGCTTCTCTACTGCATCGGACAGTCTTCAGTCTCTGAGTAGGACAGCCAGTGTCGGGCTCTGGATCGTAACAAACAAAAACATAACAATGAGAAGTGGAACGAAGGAATACATTTTTACTACAACTCTAACAACAAGCATCAATTACGGAAATGTAGGGTTTCAGAGATATTAACACTTACATAATCATTTTTGGAGCTTGAATCTACGAAGAATCCATGGAGGGATCGGGAGGGAGAGGTTAGGCTGACGACTGGCGATTCATCCTCAACCAAACTGGTTCTAATATATACAAAAAGGCAATAAAAGGATTAAAACATGCTGCAAAACGTATATAAGAAGACACAACACAAAATAATGCTCTCAGCATAAAAAAGATCTGTTCAATTTAGCCAATAATTTAATTGAATGTTCACCGGCTCGATTTTTTTCCACACTTGTACTCCGCTAACATTCGGCATGCTAAGCTAAATATGCTAACTAACACCGAGCCGCGTGGTGAATGTGACGTTTATCATACAGGTTGAGCTCAACTCAAAATAATAGTTAAAATCCATTTCAGAAAAAAATTACTTACCAAGCGCAGTAAACACCTCAGACAGGTGGAAAGTAAATAGTCCTGAAATAACTTGGCTTCTGTCGCTTCGCTTCAGTGGGAATCTGTGATTCAGGGGGCGGAGTCAGTGAATTAACTGCTTCAGTGTTAGAGCCGCTGGTGGAGATCAGAGTTAAGAAGTAAAGAGTTATTGATTCTATTTTAACACCTCTGGATTTGAAACGGAAACACTTTATTTTAACACTGGGTTTTAACTACTGATAGAGATTTTTTGGTATTATCATTTTGTTGTTACTTTCAGGTTAAAGTGTTCTCTTGTTTAAACTGTATGTGTGAACTGACCTGGAAGTCACAGCTGCCTGTTATCTTCATGTGAAACAGTTTGACCGAGATTTGAACCGGGCTCAGATCAGGGGCCAGATGTTAAATTGGTTTACGACCTTTGCTTTGTTTAGGTAAAATGTTTTACGACCTTTGCTGTTTTTCCTCTGCTGTCTATCTTGCCTATCCTCCCTCTTTGAAGTTTGAGAATAAAAGACAAGCTGTATCCAAAGAGAAGCAGAACGCTCTGTGAACAGCTCTGAGAAGCAGTTGACAGAGTCTTCTCCTTTTGCTTGCAGAAGTTTAGTCATAAATTCATATACGTTGTCTGTGGTTCTTTTATGTAGGTTCTAGGAAATACCTATCATTTTGGTGCCGAACCCGGGATCTCTCATACCGACCGCTGTCAGGCAGAGGAAGACGCGCTGAATCCATGCATGGCCAGAAGTCATTTGGACCTGGAAAGAAAGACCCAGGAAGTAGAATTCTTCGCTGGGCCAGCGCCGTAGGTCCGACTTTGTCTGCCAACGGCGGAGTGACGAGATCCGACTGGACAACCCGAAAACTACAGAAACGTAGGTGAATTTTAAAATGGCTATTTTAGTGGTTTGAGTTCCCTTGTATGATGTCGCTCTGCTAAAACTCTGTGGTTTGAGAATCCTTGTATGATGTCGCTCTGCTAAAACTCTGAGGTCTGAGAATCCTTGTATGATGTCGCTCTGCTAAAACTCTGTTCGAGGAGACCCCATAAGGGCACGTCCTCAGGCGGATAGGAAGCTTGTCATTGCTGTGTGGTTTTGATTTTTTGATGGGTAAAACATGACTGGTGCTGAGTTTTCTGACAAGGCAAAAACAGATAATGTTGCGCTAAATCATAGAGTCATTACTGTGCTTATATTGCTGGTTTGCTACTGCTGCTTTGTGTGTGTGAGAGTGATTGGAGGTTTAAATACCGCTCTGTGTTTTACCTCATATAAAACAGTGGATTTAAGCAGCAAACCTCTTGTGGATGCAATAGGCAAGATTCTCCCACTCGAAAGAGGCGAAGCGGGGAATACCACAACAAGGTATTTTAATTGCTGGCCCACTGAAAAGAGCTCCAGTTCATAGGACTCCCTAGGAGTCAACGAACCTGGACCAAATTTAAATAATTTCAAATAAATAATATTTTTAAGCTGAAATTGCAAGTGTTTTAAATATGGGAAATAAACATTCTTGTAATTCATCACTCGGTAAGGGCGCCGATGGGGATGAAAAGTACATGCTGTCCAGGGTTCCTGGTAGCACTGTACACATGAAAAATGGAGAAAGAAATATAAAATAGATGGAAGCTAAAATCGATCAATGGCAAACAATTGTGGGAATTTTGGAGAGTAGTGTAGAAAGAAAATGGGAATAAAAAAAAAAAAAAAAAAAAAAAAAAAAAAGGAGAATGAGCTGAGGTGTGCTAAATTATGGTTAAATGAATCTAAAAACTTAATTATAGAGAAGGAAGAAAATAAAGTAATTCCAAGCACACGGAATGCTGCAGCGGTGCAGGGAGAGCAAGCTCCTGCAGCCACCTCTCCCCTGGCTGCTTCAGCAGCTCCGTCTGCCCAGTATCAGCCGCTGCTGTTCCAGCAACACGACTGTATCCTTCCCTAAAGGAAGGGACACAAAACTTATATATCTTTAGACCCTGTACCTTAGAAGAGGTCAGGAAAGCTGTGAAAGGATCAGATGTTTTTCACCTGGAGAAATTTGGAGGTTTATATACCTCTGCCTTTTCCAACGACCGGACAAAAGGCCGTGGAAGAGGCAGAGGCAGAGGAGGTCACGATAGGCGAGGACCCCAAATAACACCCCACAAAATCTATGGTATTCAAAAGGCTGCTGGATTTGTGGCAATATTGGTCACTGGGCAAGAAACTGCCCTTCAAAGAATGTTGCACGGGGCGACAAGAGGGGTGGTGGAGTGAGGAGACCACAAATAGGAGAAATCTTCAGCATGATCAGACTCTACCACACCCCAAAAACACAAACCCCAGTCCAAATTGATGAAATGCTAGAGACATGTGCATGCAGTTTAAGACGTTAAGTAAAACCATAAAAGAAATTGAATTCCTGTAAGAAATCAATGTATGCAAATAATTTTTAATGCTACTAATGTTAGGTTTAAACCTCACAAGTGAGAAATAATTTGTTTTAAGAAATACTGATGTTTGTTTTGTTTTTCTTTTTGAGCTTCCTACACCTTTAAAGAAAAACCAGTAAAGAGAGGTCTCACTGAAATAACAACATGGGAACAACTTCTTTGTATGCTAAAAGTGGAATCATGACTTTCCTGAAGGAGGAGAAGCTGAAAAATAAAACTAAATAATAAAATTGTCCTCAGAGAACAATGTTTAATGTATTGTGTCGGAATAATATTATAACACCAACTTGGTGAAATGATTCTTAGCTGTCTATCTGGAGGGGTCAGCGGTCAGAGTAAGGTACCGACCTGGACATTGTCCAGCCTCGTAACTCTTAGGCCTTGAGAGGAGGGCTGCCCGCTGACTTCACAGTCTGCAGCACTGAGATCAACAATTTAGAGAAATCCATTGTTCTCTGGTGAGACGTGTCTTAGATGAAGTTAACTTAAACTTACATTCTACATTTTACAAGTTAATGGTGAACATGATGAAAGAGACTACAGCTTTTAACATGTTTCATGTTTATATGTGTTTGAATAAGGAAATGGTTTATGACTTCTTAAAAAGTTGGATAATAAGTGGCTAAAAGCTATACGATGAAAAGTAAAGAAAGTTATAATTGACTCTTATTTGCTTCTTTCTTTTCCTCTGTCTGAGCCTCGCTGCGCTGCGTCTGACCTCTGACCTCAGCTCAGATCTGTCCTGCCAATCAGATGACTCCCTCCTTTATCACCAGCCAGTTGATAAAGAAGCGAAAAGGACAGGACGATTTCTACCAACTGGACACTGAAGGCAATAAAGTGTCCACTGGTCCTAATTCCTTGACATCTGGGAACTGCCATGCAGCAAAACTACTGTATGGAGTCCTGCTAGACGTTTGGAAAAAGAAAGCAAACTGAACTGTTTGCCGCTTGTTTCATTGGTGGACTAAGGGACGGTCTGGACAACTTATAAATAATCCAACACCAGAGCCAGTTGGACTGACAGGGAGCTGGAGAAGAGACAGAGGGAGGACCAGCTGCAGCGACGCCAGCAGCAGGAGGGGGAAGCGAGAAGCAAGACAGAAAGGAGAAATGCAGATAAGTTATACACACACACTGCTGTGACACACACTGCTACTGTAATGAGGACTTGTTTGCTTACTTACTAGCAGGAAGGAATTATCTATTTAGAAAAGAACATTTTGAAGGTTTTAAGGTACAATGTTAAATAAAAATCTTTCATTTTGTACCCATTAACTCAGTCCTTAACAGAAGGACCAGTGATCCTTTTAGGGCCCACGAGCCATAGATTGGGAAACTGTGAAGGAAAAACTGTAATGGTTACAAGTTAAGAAGGAAAAAAAACTGAGTGTGATACGGCTAAATTACACCAACTAAATTATTAGATTCAAAACTAATAATGATTTGCAAATGTTTTATTTTCTTTGAAATAAATATACAAGTTTGGAACTAAATTAAACATATCTAAGTGTTGAACTTAATTGATATTGCAGTGTTGAAATACTATGGAGTATTTCTTTGCATTTAACTGAAACGCTTAACTTAGAGTTTAATTATATAAGAATCTATAAATTGATTGGGATTGTGTTTGTGTGTTTTATATTGGGATGAATGACAATTGTTTTGAGAAGAGAGAAATTTTACTGCTAAATTGAGTAACGGATAAATTATTGACCATTTAATTTAAAATATAAAACCATTGTTAACTGGTCTGAAATGCGAGGTTAAGAGAAAGTCTGAGACTTTAAGCAACCTTGTAAACGGCTACTAAACCTGATGATTGTGATTAAAAGCAACATTTTCTAGACTTCAGTCTAGAACATTTTAATCCAGATTTGATTGATAGTCATAAATTCAAAAGAAATGGAAATTAGAGGATTTGAGGTTTTGGTTTAATTTCAGGATGGTCATTTTTATTTAGGAAGAGTTATGCTTTGATGAATTTGATACATCTACAGGGAAACCAGTCACCCATGCATCCTTGCTTAAGAATCTTTTGCAGGCCATACATTTACCAGCTGAACTAGCAGTTTGTAAGTGTGCAGCGCACACCACGGAACAGGATGAGGTTTCAAATGGCAATAGATTAGCTGATAAGTAGCAAAGGAAGCTGCAACTGGGAAGCATGGGGGAGACAATTTCTCAATACAGATAGAAGATCTCAAGTAATAGACAAAGCTGTGTTAAAGACATGCAAGATAATGCTCCAACGCAGAAAACAAATGTGGATAACTAAAGGGGCGACACTGAATGATGATAAATTTTTTCAGTAATAGAAGTCGGTCCTTCCAAAATCTCTATTTAGAGCGGCAGCATTTTGACACATGGACATTGTCATGTGTCACAGGGGGGATGGTCTCTATGCTACAACAGCATTTTACCACATTACCACATATGGATTAATTCTTACTTAAAAATTTTGTACTGCATGTCCAGTTTGTGTCAGAAACAATCCTCAAGGAAACATTAGACCAGAAGAGGAAGTTTCCCAAACCCTCATCCATTTCAAACAACGCATATGGACTTTATTGAACTCACACAAAGTGGACCACATAAATATTGTTTGGTGATGATTGATGCTTTTTCTAAAAGAGTTGAAGTAGTTCCAGCAAAGCCTGCTTTGACAAATTTATGGGAGAGCTTACATATTGCCTCTGTTTGCTCCAGACTTACAGAAAGCTGATGAAGAACAAACATTGGTAGATTATATGATCAGGATCCTGAAACAGAAAGAGGTGTTAAATGCAAATTTACTGCCGTCTGACTGTTCTCCTCTACAGGAAATAAATAAACCACCCCCATCCAGCCAGGAAACTGGGTCTACATAAAGGTCATAAAAGAACCCTTCCAGGTGCTGATGACCACACCAACAGTCGTAAAGACCCAGCTGGATACATCTAAGTCACTGCAAGCTGCAGAGAGTGTTTGAACCCTAAGTAGGCGGAGGGAGGAAGGCCGGACTTCAAAGGGGGGCTATTTTTTAGGGTAGCTCGTCTCAAACCCGGTGAAGAAACGCTTAAGATTCCCCGTCTTTAGTATGGGGGTTCTGACATCTCTGTGCGCCGAGCAGCAATGGGGACTCCATATGCCAGATGGATCTTCTACTGCGCTGTGACTGCAGCATCACCTGTGGTGGAAACTAATGAATAGAACCGCGTACGAGGGACATGCTGTGAACTGCTATGTGTGTGCGCAGCTGCCAATCGCCACACACAACTCAGGTCTGCGTGTAGGACACATCACGGATGACAAACAGATGTGTCTCTATGGCCTGAGCACACAACACGACTAAGCGTCCCCAGCAAAGGGATGCAAATGGTGTAAAAATGACTATTCTGTTCTACTTCAGATAGGAGATGCCGTGAAGGAACTTTTTGGATCTATGAACTGTTCCTTTAATGCTGACGTATTTCCATTTCCACTAACCGCATGGAAAATACCAGAGACCATTTCTTTAGCAGGAGCTAAACCCGGGTCTCTGAGGAGCTGCGTGTTCAACAACGGACACGTTTCTCTTGGAATGTTACCTTGGAACTTGTGTAACAGAGTTTACACCCACTGCGAAACGACACCGGATTACATCAACTGCATCGCCTGTAGGGGTCAAAGGATGACTCCACACTGCAAAGTCTGGAAGGACAACCCAGACTGTGACAACATGCTTCAGGAGAGGAGTTTCAACATCACAGATCGGACATTGGACGACAGGAGACAACGCTGTGCAGTACCATAGTGCCAGGAGACTATGGTTCACGGGTGATTGCAGACTGGTACTTCCTGTACCTGATTGTACTCATCAGGAAAGGACGACACATTCTGGCTGTCTGCTCCAAGCGTGATGCCTGAGGTCAAACGCTGGGGAGGCCTCACTACGGACACTGGAGTTCCATGGGAAATTCAAGATCTGGACCGGAGGTGAAAAGTTCATGCAGAGCATGTTCCCAGGAGTTGGATTAGGAGAAGTTCAGGACCACGTTGAATCACAGATATGGATTACTGCAACTCATCAACAGCGCACACCGGCTGGCAACGGCTCCATGAGAGGGCTGACTGAACTGAGAACATGGTTTTGCAAATCGTATTGTGCTGGACCTGCTCACAGCCTCTCAGGGAGGTGTTTGTAAATCATTGGCCCAGCGTGTTCCTGACGAAACAGGAACTGGTGGAACTATTTCTGATGCTCTACATGGCCTGGAGGAACTTAACATTGTGTAGACGGTGCTACGCGAGGATCACATTTTTCCTTTTTGATTTGTTTTCATGGTTCATGTCTGGTCCATGGTGGACTTTACTGTTAAAGCTCGTGACACCTATTCTGATTGTTTCGGTTCTGTTCTGTCCTTTTAAGGTTTGCATTATTCCATACCTACGAAGTATGATGTTTAAGACAAGTAACACAACTGTTGTCAGTTATCAGCTAGCAAGGCATCCTATGAGACGAATGAAGATGACTTGTTTTGAGATTCTGACGATTTTCTGAACAATGATGGTGTTCTGTAATCAATAAACAGATTAATTCATTTGCTGAATGATTCCTACACCAAAATGTGAAAACAGTGGTGTTAGGGATGAGAAACTGCGTTTGATTTTTGCTGTTTCTTTCTTTTGTTTTTGTTTATTTCATTTATTCATTATGATCATTGTGTAATTTTTATGTTTAGACTAGGACAAAAGATGTATATATTTTGCATTTCTTGGTTCTATTTTATTTCTTTCTTTTCTATGCTTGGCTTTTGAATAAGGTTTACACACATGGTGAATGATAAAAGGGGGGAATGATAGAGATTTTTTGGTATTATCATTTTGTTGTTACTTTCAGGTTAAAGTGTTCTCTTGTTTAAACTGTATGTGTGAACTGACCTGGAAGTCACAGCTGCCTGTTATCTTCATGTGAAACAGTTTGACCGAGATTTGAACCGGGCTCAGTCAGGGCCAGATGTTAAATTGGTTTACGACCTTTGCTTTGTTTAGGTAAAATGTTTTACGACCTTTGCTGTTTTTCCTCTGCTGTCTATCTTGCCTATCCTCCCTCTTTGAAGTTTGAGAATAAAAGACAAGCTGTATCCAAAGAGAAGCAGAACGCTCTGTGAACAGCTCTGAGAAGCAGTTGACAGAGTCTTCTCCTTTTGCTTGCAGAAGTTTAGTCATAAATTCATATACGTTGTCTGTGGTTCTTTTATGTAGGTTCTAGGAAAATACCTATCAACTACTAATAATATACACCCCAGAGTTACATAAACAGAATGTGACTCTATTAGAGTAAAATTAACTCTGCTTTTGCAGAAAATCTACTAACACCAAAACATTTAACACTTTTGAATTTGCTGTGTACAATAGCTGCTTTTCCATTCACCACATAAATGCACAATATGACATTCCGAGATTAAATTTGATTAATAGAAACTCTGCAATTTTGAAAAAAAAGCTCTTGATTTCTGACCTAATTTTTTGGCACTGGGGTACGGTTTTTTTAGCCTTATCAAAATTGATTTATTTTTGCAAAACTGCAAAGGAAACTTTTTTTTTTTTTTTGCATCACACGAGTTACATGATCAACTACTGTATGCTGCCACTGGCACAAATCATGAATGAACTTATTAATGTGTAATTTTAATTGCACTTCTTATTTAATGGAAACATCAGTGTCTCACATTGGTGTCTCCTAACTGTAAGCCTCAGACTTCACACTAATCTATTCTGCAGGAAATAGAATATATACCTACATATTATTTAAACACTTTAAAAAATGTTACTTCCTAATTTAACACCTTGAAATTAATTAATTTAATTTAACATCCCTAAATTTCTGACACTCCTCCTTCAGGAAGTCATCACAACATGGCTCCTCTATTAACCCTTTAACAACATTTTTAGCAGCATTGCACTGAGAAGTAGCTCCTATAATGAGCTCGGCAGATGAGCAGTTCCACCAGGTGTTTGCTAATTGCTGCTGGCTAGTCTGAAGGAGCTGAGTGGGGGAGTCACAGGGAGAACTGTTCTATGAGGCAGAAACTCAGAAAATGCAATGCTAAGGAGGAACTGCGCCTTGATAGAGGAGTTAGGTCCACAGATGTATTTTGCACAGTTGAATGGTTGCCAGGGGAGATTAAAGGATTTCTAAAACTTTTCAAAGCATTATGTGTATCTTTAAAAGCATTGAGGTGAAACTCCAGGTATCATTTTGATGAGAAAGTAACATCATAACATAATGCAAATCTCAAAGTCAATTTTACATAATACTGGCCCTTTAATATATTTGCACAAGATTGTAAAAAGCTCACACTAGTCCTAACGAATTGACACACATAAAAAAACATGTTTCCCAGGCAATCCAGAAGGAGGGGTTTTAAGGTCCAGGGTTATAAGAGCTGGAGTCTGAGGCTTGCAGAGGTTAGAGGCTTTCCTGTCTAATGATGGAAACCCTGGAGGGAACAGAGCTGTGTGTTCCACAGCTAAACTCCTCCTGCAGGAAGCCAACACACCCCCGGTCCGCAGTGATGCTGATTTATGTTCTGCTTTCGTCCATCTCCTTCATCACTGTGGTCCTTAACCTTCTGGTCATCATTTCCATTTCCCATTTCAGGCACTTACAGTGATCTAAAATTATTTGTATAAATACAAGAAACTGTTTCAGTAATGTTCTAGTTCATGGTCTAACAATTAGGTTTGCTGTTGCTATTAATCTCATTTTTTTTCTAACATAGTGGGTGTGAGTCCTTGCTGGGTGGATGGGTGTATCCTGAAGTTCTCCTCTCTCCACAGGCAGCTCCACACCCCCACCAACCTCCTCCTCCTCTCTCTGGCGGTGTCTGACCTCCTGGTGGGCCTCCTGCTGATGCCGGTTGAAATCATCTACATAGAGGCCTGCTGGTTTCTTGGGGACATCCTGTGCACTCTCTATTACATTATAGACTACGTCATTACCTCTGCTTCTGTTGCGAATATGGTTCTCATTGCACTTGACCGGTACGTAGCTATCTGCGACCCCCTGCATTACCCCACCAAGGTCACTAAGAGCACAGCGCAGGTCTGTGTGAGTCTGTGCTGGATCGGCTCGGTTTTTTACAGGCTTCTTCTTCTACAAGATCATTTGGTAAAACCTGGAGCGTCTGTCTCCTGCTTCGGAGAGTGTGTGGTTGTCATTAGTAACATTGCAGGGACAATTGACATGATTTTTACCTTCATCATGCCCATCACTGTCATCGTATGTCTGTATTTCAAAGTGTTTGTCGTTGCTTTGTCCCAGGCTCGAATGCTGCGTTCCCAAATAAAAGCTGCAGCTGCCAAACCTGGCCTTGTGGCTGTGAGGAGAAATGAGATGAAAGCGGCCAGAACGCTCGGTATTGTTGTAGTTGTGTTTCTGCTTTGTTTCTGTCCGTACTTTTTCCCAGCCCTGGAAGGCACGGACACTTCGGTGAACGCTTCGTCCGCGCCCTTTGAGATTTGGCTGGCACATTTCAACTCCTGCTTGAACCCTGTCATATATGCCTTCTTCTATCCTTGGTTCAGAAAATCTATTAAGCTCATTGTCTCTCTTCAGATACTAAAGCCTGGCTCCTCTGATATCAAAATACTACCCTGATCAGAGAGTTGAAGCATTAAATGAAGTAGTGTTTTAACTGTGTACTCTTGATTATTAGTTAATGAAAATACATTTTTATTTATGATGAAAAAGATCTAAGAGGGATTTCTTCTTCTGGTTTTGTGTGAAAAAAAATAAGTTAATAAAACAGCAATTGAACTTGTCTCCCTGTTTCAGCATATGTTCAGCTGCGCAATAGACTTCAGTTTTGACATCAGTCTGAATCCCGGCCTGGAGATTCAAACCCAGGAGTTTGCATGTCCTCTCTGTGCATGTGTGGGTTCTCTCCGGCTTCCTCCCACAGTCCAAAACATGACCGTCAGGTTGATTGGTCTCTCTAAATTCTCTTTAGGTGTGTGTGTGTATGTGTGTGCCATTTTTTGTGCCTTTTTAACCTTATAAAACTAGTATCAGAAAAAGTCCTGGTGCACCAATAAACTTCAGACTCCACTCATTCAACTAGAAGGTGGGCTGAAGTTTAACTCCTTAGGCTGGTCAATGCATCCGATCTCCCGTCGCCCTCGACCTCTCCAACTCGCTGGATCTTATTTGTGGTTGAAATTATCTTCAATAGACTAAGGAGAAACCTGTATCTAAAACCATAGAGAATATAAATTCTTCAATATTTATTTGAAGGCTTTACAGCATTTGGAGTATCTGCTCACTGAACCCAGTCAGGAGAAAGAACCGCAAAACGCAGCATACTGTTTATAGGAAAGGTTTCATTCCATTCACACAGTTTAACAATCTACTTCGCTACAAGACAGATTGTAAGCATACACATTTTCTATCATATAGCAAATTAAGCATCTAAGGATGTCATCAGAATGCAAAGAAGAAAATATTCTACAACTTTATAATAATACAGAGTTCAGAGAAAGTTTCAGAAGACTTCCCCATGATCACATGGGCTTTACACAAGAATCATAACACTGTTATGCATTGATTCACTTATAATCAGAGTAACTATAACATTTTTCCATCCCATCTGCAATCTAAGACAGACATGTAGCCTACATGTTTGTTACTACATGTACTTGGTCTGCCAGTCACCAGAACCTCATTATTCACACAGAGAGTTTGTTTGTCCTCAGCAAAGCTGACGAAATACTAATTATATGCATCCATGAATTTCAGGCAGTGAAGCTTGTTTAGGGCGTATAAACACTTTGTGTTGACTACGTAGTTAACGTTATCATAGGAGATCGGAGGCAGCTTGTTCACATCGTCCGATATATTTTCCTTCTCCCTCTCATTCAGGTTGATCCAGAGAGCAGACATTTTGTTCATGTTCTCTCTCGCACTTTGGTCAACAGTCCACATATTTTCTTTTTGTTGGTCTCAAAGCCATGGGTAAACTTTGTGTCGTTTATGCACTTCCCTACCAAGATGGCGCAGATCACTTCTGGTTCAGACTTGTGGAAACTGGATGGGTTATCATGGCAGTGATGACATACACCACCTACAGGCAGGTCAAATAATTACAAGGCAGGATCAACTTTATTACATTTGTCACACAACAATTCATAACCCCAACTAAAGCAAGGACACAAGATAGGTTCAGGGCGTGAATGGAATTGGCTACCCAACCTTTGACCATACAATATCCTATCATAAGACTTAAGAAGGAATACAGTTAAAATGGTTATTTTGCAATTGTTGTGTGTGTAATTATGTCATGCACTGTACTGAGAAATGGGAGGAGGAAACTAAACAGGTTCTATAAAGCAGTATTTAGTCAGACAGTCAGCAGACCACAGAAGCAGCTCAGCTGCTGCTTTCTCTCTGACGATGGAGGCTTTGAGTGAAGCTGGGCTGTGCTTTCCACAGCTAATCAACACTTCCTGCAGAAGGCCCCAGCACTTTCCTTCTGAGAACGTTTTGCTTTACATTGTGCTGTCCTGCGTGTCTTTACTGACTGTGACTCTCAACTTGCTGGTCATCGTCTCTATCTCCAACTTCAGGCATTATCATAAACTGAAATAGTGAATTACTGTGTATATTGTCTCCTGCTCATTGTGTTGTCATCAGTTGGTTCATTACTGAATGGATCTATATAGTGTTTTGGGGTATTTGTCCTCTTCCTAGACCACTATACCAACATTTACTGCAGCTGAAGTGTAGTTCTGTTTTGTTTTGTGGTGTATGTCTCCTTACTGTACATTCTGTATCACTTGTTGAAGTTATTGTTGTGCTGATTTCTGCTTTTCTTTCTTCCAGGCAGCTCCACACTCCCACCAACCTGTTCCTCCTTTCTCTTGCTGTCTCAGACTTCCTTGTCGGACCTGCTGATGCCCATTAGAATCCTGCTGACTGGAGGCTGCTGGCTTTGGGAACCTCATGTGTGCTCTCTTTAACTACACCTCTTTTCTCCTTACATCTGCCTCAGTAGGAAACATGGTGCTCATATCTGTTGACCGATATATAGCCATCTGTGACCCTTTGAGTTACCATGTTAAAATGACGCAAAGCAGAGTTCAAATCTGCATCTGTCTGTGTTGGGGCTGCTCTGCATTTTACAATGGTGTGATTATGAAGGACCATTTGAAAGATCCAGACAGATTTAACTCCTGTTATGGGGAGTGTGTACTTTTGATTGATTTTCTAGTAGGAACATTTGATGTCGTACTCACTTTTTTTGCTCCTATTACAGTTATTCTAGTTCTGTACATGAGAGTGTTTGTGGTGGCTGTGTCTCAGGCTCGGGCCATGAGGTCTCAGACTGCAGCTGTCAGTATACAAGGTTCAGTTCGCATAACTGCTAAGAAGTCTGAGAGAAAAGCAGCTACAGCTCTTGGTGTTGTTGTAATTGTGTTTATTCTTAGCTTCTGTCCTTATTTCTATCCGGCTTTTGCAGGACAGGAATTGTTGTCCAGTGACCTCCTTTCAAATTTTGGGATCTGGTTATTTTATTTGAACTCATGCCTGAATCCACTTATCTACGCTCTTTTCTATCCCTGGTTTAGGAAGTCTATTAAATACATTCTAACTCTACAGATACTGCAACCTGCCTCCTGTGACATTAACATTCTATAAATATATTCAAAATTCAATTCAATTACAAAATACTTTATTAATTCAATTCAAATCAAAAGGAAAATAAATGTTGTATTGGCTCATTAATTTAGATTCTTTCAAGACGTATTGAAGATGGTGATGGCTGTTGGCAGGAAAGATCTCCTGCAGCGGTCTGTACTTCAGGAGATCTGAAGAAGCCTCTGACTGAAGATGCTCTGCCTTCCCAAGACAGTCTTATAAATAGGATGGTCAAGGTTGTCTATAATTTTCTTGATCCTATAAAGAATCCTTCTTTGCATCATCATCTCCAGAGGTTCCTCAGTCATCACCAGAACATAAACAGAACCAGAACAGAACCAGCCTTCTTTATCATGTTGTTGAGCCTTTATAAATCCCTGTTCCTGATGCTGCTGCTCCAACAGATGACAGCAGCTACAGCATCTTGGTACAAACCCTGAATGATCTGATCATCCTCAACACGTCCAGTCTGCTCTGTTCCTTCTTATAGTTGCTTCACTGTTGCGTCTCCAGTCCAGTCTGTTGTCCAGTTGAGCACCGAGGTATTTATATTCCTCAACCACCTCCACTTCTTCTCCCATGATGGAAATATGGTTTGAAATCGACAATCATCTCCTTTGTTTAGTTCACATTTAAGATGAGATGATTGTTCCCTCCATGACACAAAGCGCTGCACCAGCTCTCTGTACTCAGCCTCTTGTTCATCTCTGATACACCTGACAGCTGCAGAGTCATCTGAGTATTACTGTAGATGACAGAAGTCAGACTTGTGCTGGAAGTCTGAAGTAGTGATCAGAGTACAGAGTCCTGTCATGCTGTACTCTGCACATGCATGAGCTGCAAATGTGAAAAAAATTTGTTACATGTTATATTTTGAATGTTTAAAGGAGAAATGATAAAACATCCTGGTAAGGTGTCTTTATATTCCTTTCAGAATTTTTGGACAGGTCTTCCAAAGACCTACTTTTTCTTACTGTAGAAACATAAAACTCTGGGTAACTTTCTCAGAAAAGATTTGTTACAATATTTTTGTGTGTTTAGTTAGATGATACATTTCCTTCCTTTATTTGCTGTCAGTAACTTAAGCCAAGAATACCTCAAGCTGCGCTTTGCAGTACTTAAAACTCTCTTTCCAAAACTTTTCAGTCAGGTGTCCAACTTATAATTTCTAGAATAAAACAAGCATAAGTAATAAAAAAAATATTTTTGACTTTTCACTTCTAATAATTTGTGCTTGTGGAAGAGCCTCAGACTAAGTACGTTAGTGAATTAAAAGCAACGATTTATGAAACAGACGGTGTTATTGTGTTATTAAATGCAGTTGATGATGATAAGTGAGTAATTGTCAGTTTTGACAGGCAGAAGCTCGATGTTTAACAAGATGGCATGAGAATAAAACGAAGCTTGAGGTAAATTCATGTAATCACTGCAGGTCAAATGCACGCAAACATCACTACTCAATGAAAGCAAGTGGCTGGATTTTAAACCCTGGGCGATTAATAGGATGGAAGCATGAAAATGGAAAAATCATAAACCAAAAGATAAGTATTTACACCAACCTAACACTAACAACACTAGATGGTACCAGTACACATTTGCATAAGTACAAACTACAGCTAAACAATTTTGAGGTCAATTAAAAGAATAAATCAAACTTACCATAGCTCTTCTAAGGATTGCCTCTGTCAGTATCAGTGCTATGCTCCAAGAGGTTTCTAAGAGACAGCTGGAAAATGTTTTTGTTTTGCGCCCCATCCTGCTAAGAACATAAACCAGGAAGAGGCGAATACTTGTTTCAATATTCAGTTCATTTGTTAAAACTCATCAGTTAAACAAACAGAAATTTAAGGCAACATAAGTTGACATTTTTAACTGCATCCTCTGTACTGAAAGGATAGCTAGTCTCTGCTTTCAAGAACGTCTCCAAACATCTGACGACAATTAGAATAAAGAACTGAAGAAACAAATCATCTAATTTAGTTTGTAACCCAGGTATACTTTTATACCATACCTGATGAACTTTTCCATATTTTGTCACATTACATCACAAACATAAAAACATTTCATGGAAATTCAATGTGAATTTAATTTGCAGCTAGAATTGCAGGTTTTAATTTTTAAGTATTGACTCAGGGGGACTGAATCCTTTTGCACAACGCACTTTTCAGTTTGTATTAGTAAAAATTATTTTTAGTTTTATTTAACTTTCATTCTACTTCACACTTGTATATTAATGTTTTACCCATTGAACTTAGGAAAACTTCAAAGGGCATGGATACTTTGGCAAACCACTGTAGTAATACTCTGTCAACATCTAACATTAAATATGGGCGTAGCAAATTTTCCATCATGTTTCCTTATGAGATTCTTTCTTTTGATGCCATGCATGTTTCCTGTTAAATCTCCTCCATAACGTACTTTCTGTGTACCATTTGGTGAAATCATCAGGTTTTTTTTCAGTTCCTTGTGTCACTTTTCTTCATTTGCTAGTTCTGTTGTAAATGCTCACCTTCAAAGGGAGACTTCTGTTCTCCTGTTTGTACTTGGCTTCAACTCCAATTATTTCCAGCTTCAACCAAACAAAGCACATTTATTAACTTAATACATTGCAGTTCAAGGTTATGGTCAAAAACTAACTAAATTAGTTAGTTTTTTATGATTGCTTGCATTGTCTGCAGTGATTGCATCATACACTATATTTAGAAAGAGGAGGACAGAAATAGAGGAAAAGGGATCCTGTTCTATAAAGCAGTATTTAGTCAGACAGTCAGCAGACCACAGAAGCAGCTCAGCTGCTGCTTTCTCTCTGACGATGGAGGCTTTGAGTGAAGCTGGGCTGTGCTTTCCACAGCTAATCAACACTTCCTGCAGAAGGCCCCAGCACTTTCCTTCTGAGAACGTTTTGCTTTACATTGTGCTGTCCTGCGTGTCTTTACTGACTGTGACTCTCAACTTGCTGGTCATCGTCTCTATCTCCAACTTCAGGCATTATCATAAACTGAAATAGTGAATTACTGTGTATATTGTCTCCTGCTCATTGTGTTGTCATCAGTTGGTTCATTACTGAATGGAACTATATAGTGTTTTGGGGTATTTGTCCTCTTCCTAGACCACTATACCAACATTTACTGCAGCTGAAGTGTAGTTCTGTTTTGTTTTGTGGTGTATGTCTCCTTACTGTACATTCTGTATCACTTGTTGAAGTTATTGTTGTGCTGATTTCTGCTTTTCTTTTCTTCCAGGCAGCTCCACACTCCCACCAACCTGTTCCTCCTTTCTCTTGCTGTCTCAGACTTCCTTGTCGGACTGCTGCTGATGCCCATTAGAATCCTGCTGACTGGAGGCTGCTGGCTTTTGGGAAGCCTCATGTGTGCTCTCTTTAACTACACCTCTTTTCTCCTTACATCTGCCTCAGTAGGAAACATGGTGCTCATATCTGTTGACCGATATATAGCCATCTGTGACCCTTTGAGTTACCATGTTAAAATGACGCAAAGCAGAGTTCAAATCTGCATCTGTCTGTGTTGGGGCTGCTCTGCATTTTACAATGGTGTGATTATGAAGGACCATTTGAAAGATCCAGACAGATTTAACTCCTGTTATGGGGAGTGTGTACTTTTGATTGATTTTCTAGTAGGAACATTTGATGTCATACTCACTTTTTTTGCTCCTATTACAGTTATTCTAGTTCTGTACATGAGAGTGTTTGTGGTGGCTGTGTCTCAGGCTCGGGCCATGAGGTCTCAGACTGCAGCTGTCAGTATACAAGGTTCAGTTCGCATAACTGCTAAGAAGTCTGAGAGAAAAGCAGCTACAGCTCTTGGTGTTGTTGTAATTGTGTTTATTCTTAGCTTCTGTCCTTATTTCTATCCGGCTTTTGCAGGACAGGAATTGTTGTCCAGTGACCTCCTTTCAAATTTTGGGATCTGGTTATTTTATTTGAACTCATGCCTGAATCCACTTATCTACGCTCTTTTCTATCCCTGGTTTAGGAAGTCTATTAAATACATTCTAACTCTACAGATACTGCAACCTGCCTCCTGTGACATTAACATTCTATAAATATATTCAAAATTCAATTCAATTACAAAATACTTTATTAATTCAATTCAAATCAAAAGGAAAATAAATGTTGTATTGGCTCATTAATTTAGATTCTTTCAAGACGTATTGAAGATGGTGATTGATGGCTGTTGGCAGGAAAGATCTCCTGCAGCGGTCTGTACTTCAGGAGATCTGAAGAAGCCTCTGACTGAAGATGCTCTGCCTTCCCAAGACAGTCTTATAAATAGGATGGTCAAGGTTGTCTATAATTTTCTTGATCCTATAAAGAATCCTTCTTTGCATCATCATCTCCAGAGGTTCCTCAGTCATCACCAGAACATAAACAGAACCAGAACAGAACCAGCCTTCTTTATCATGTTGTTGAGCCTTTATAAATCCCTGTTCCTGATGCTGCTGCTCCAACAGATGACAGCAGCTACAGCATCTTGGTACAAACCCTGAATGATCTGATCATCCTCAACACGTCCAGTCTGCTCTGTTCCTTCTTATAGTTGCTTCACTGTTGCGTCTCCAGTCCAGTCTGTTGTCCAGTTGAGCACCGAGGTATTTATATTCCTCAACCACCTCCACTTCTTCTCCCATGATGGAAATATGGTTTGAAATCGACAATCATCTCCTTTGTTTAGTTCACATTTAAGATGAGATGATTGTTCCCTCCATGACACAAAGCGCTGCACCAGCTCTCTGTACTCAGCCTCTTGTTCATCTCTGATAAACCCGACAGCTGCAGAGTCATCTGAATATTACTGTAGATGACAGAAGCCAGACTTGTGCTGGAAGTCTGAAGTAGTGATGAGATTACAGAGTCCTGTCATGCTGTACTCTGCACATGCATGAGCTGCAAATGTGAAAAAAATTTGTTACATGTTATATTTTGAATGTTTAAAGGAGAAATGATAAAACATCCTAGTAAGGTGTCTTTATATTCCTTTCAGAATTTTTGGACAGGTCTTCCAAAGACCTACTTTTTCTTACTGTAGAAACATAAAACTCTGGGTAACTTTCTCAGAAAAGATTTGTTACAATATTTTTGTGTGTTTAGTTAGATGATACATTTCCTTCCTTTATTTGCTGTCAGTAACTTAAGCCAAGAATACCTCAAGCTGCGCTTTGCAGTACTTAAAACTCTCTGTCCAAAACTTTTCAGTCAGGTGTCCAACTTATAATTTCTAGAATAAAACAAGCATAAGTAATAAAAAAAAATATTTTTGACTTTTCACTTCTAATAATTTGTGCTTGTGGAAGAGCCTCAGACTAAGTACGTTAGTGAATTAAAAGCAACGATTTATGAAACAGACGGTGTTATTGTGTTATTAAATGCAGTTGATGATGATAAGTGAGTAATTGTCAGTTTTGACTGGCAGAAGCTCGATGTTTAACAAGATGGCATGAGAATAAAACGAAGCTTGAGGTAAATTCATGTAATCACTGCAGGTCAAATGCACGCAAACATCACTACTCAATGAAAGCAAGTGGCTGGATTTTAAACCCTGGGCGATTAATAGGATGGAAGCATGAAAATGGAAAAATCATAAACCAAAAGATAAGTATTTACACCAACCTAACACTAACAACACTAGATGGTACCAGTACACATTTGCATAAGTACAAACTACAGCTAAACAATTTTTGAGGTCAATTAAAAGAATAAATCAAACTTACCATAGCTCTTCTAAGGATTGCCTCTGTCAGTATCAGTGCTATGCTCCAAGAGGTTTCTAAGAGACAGCTGGAAAATGTTTTTGTTTTGCGCCCCATCCTGCTTAGAACATAAACCAGGAAGAGGCGAATACTTGTTTCAATATTCAGTTCATTTGTTAAAACTCATCAGTTAAACAAACAGAAATTTAAGGCAACATAAGTTGACATTTTTAACTGCATCCTCTGTACTGAAAGGATAGCTAGTCTCTGCTTTCAAGAACGTCTCCAAACATCTGACGACAATTAGAATAAAGAACTGAAGAAACAAATCATCTAATTTAGTTTGTAACCCAGGTATACTTTTATACCATACCTGATGAACTTTTCCATATTTTGTCACATTACATCACAAACATAAAAACATTTCATGGAAATTCAATGTGAATTTAATTTGCAGCTAGAATTGCAGGTTTTAATTTTTAAGTATTGACTCAGGGGGACTGAATCGTTTTGCACAACGCACTTTTCAGTTTGTATTAGTAAAAATTATTTTTAGTTTTATTTAACTTTCATTCTACTTCACACTTGTATATTAATGTTTTACCCATTGAACTTAGGAAAACTTCAAAGGGCATGGATACTTTGGCAAACCACTGTAGTAATACTCTGTCAACATCTAACATTAAATATGGGCGTAGCAAATTTTCCATCATGTTTCCTTATGAGATTCTTTCTTTTGATGCCATGCATGTTTCCCGTTAAATCTCCTCCATAACGTACTTTCTGTGTACCATTTGGTGAAATCATCAGGTTTTTTTTCAGTTCCTTGTGTCACTTTTCTTCATTTGCTAGTTCTGTTGTAAATGCTCACCTTCAAAGGGAGACTTCTGTTCTCCTGTTTGTACTTGGTTTCAACTCCAATTATTTCCAGCTTCAACCAAACAAAGCACATTTATTAACTTAATACATTGCAGTTCAAGGTTATGGTCAAAAACTAACTAAATTAGTTAGTTTTTTATGATTGCTTGCATTGTCTGCAGTGATTGCATCATACACTATATTTAGAAAGAGGAGGACAGAAATAGAGGAAAAGGGATCCTGTTCTATAAGGCAGTATTTAGTCAGACGGTCAGCAGACCACAGAAGCAGCTCAGCTGCTGCTTTCTCTCTGACGATGGAGGCTTTGAGTGAAGCTGGGCTGTGCTTTCCACAGCTAATCAACACTTCCTGCAGAAGGCCCCAGCACTTTCCTTCTGAGAACGTTTTGCTTTACATTGTGCTGTCCTGCGTGTCTTTACTGACTGTGACTCTCAACTTGCTGGTCATCGTCTCTATCTCCAACTTCAGGCATTATCATAAACTGAAATAGTGAATTACTGTGTATATTGTTTCCTGCTCATTGTGTTGTCATCAGTTGGTTCATTACTGAATGGAACTATATAGTGTTTTGGGGTATTTGTCCTTTTTCTAGACCATTATACCAACATTTACTGCAGCTGAAGTGTAGTTCTGTTTTGTTTTGTGGTGTATGTCTCCTTACTGTACATTCTGTATCACTTGTTGAAGTTATTGTTGTGCTGATTTCTGCTTTTCTTTTCTTCCAGGCAGCTCCACACTCCCACCAACCTGTTCCTCCTTTCTCTTGCTGTCTCAGACTTCCTTGTCGGACTGCTGCTGATGCCCATTAGAATCCTGCTGACTGGAGGCTGCTGGCTTTTGGGAAGCCTCATGTGTGCTCTCTTTAACTACACCTCTTTTCTCCTTACATCTGCCTCAGTAGGAAACATGGTGCTCATATCTGTTGACCGATATATAGCCATCTGTGACCCTTTGAGTTACCATGTTAAAGTGACGCAAAGCAGAGTTCAAATCTGTATCTGTCTATGTTGGGGCTGCTCTGCATTTTACAATGGTGTGATTATGAAGGACCATTTGAAAGATCCAGACAGATTTAACTCCTGTTATGGGGAGTGTGTACTTTTGATTGATTTTCTAGTAGGAACATTTGATGTCGTACTCACTTTTTTTGCTCCTATTACAGTTATTCTAGTTCTGTACATGAGAGTGTTTGTGGTGGCTGTGTCTCAGGCTCGGGCCATGAGGTCTCAGACTGCAGCTGTCAGAATACAAGGTTCAGTTCGCATAACTGCTAAGAAGTCTGAGAGAAAAGCAGCAACAGCTGTTGGTGTTGTTGTAATTGTGTTTATTCTTAGCTTCTGTCCTTATTTCTATCCAACTTTGGCAGGAGTGAATTTTTCATACAATGAATTTCTTTTAGCATTTAGTATCTGGTTATTTTATTTGAACTCATGCCTGAATCCACTTATCTACGCTCTTTTCTATCCATGGTTTAGGAAGTCTATTAAATTAATTGTAACACTACAAATCTTGCAGCCCAGCTCCTGTGACATTAACATACTGTAGATATATGAGCTGCAAATTAACTGACAAAATGTTGCTGTTCATATTTTTGAATGAATTGAAGAAGAAATTACAAAACACGCTAACAGTAAGTTATATTCAAATTCACATTAGACTTTTTGGACAGATCGTCTATGTAGAAAATGTATGATACTTTTAAAAATTTGTTTCATTTTGTTGTTGCACAGTGGTGCAGTTGGCAGCACTGTTGCCTTGCAGCAAGAAGGTTCTGGGTTTGATTCCCAGCCCGGGGTCTTTCTGCATTGAGTTTTCATGGTTGTTTGTCGACATGTCCAGCGTGTACCCTGCCTCCTGCATGAACTGTTTTGTGTGTGTGTATGTGTGTGAAAAACATAAAGAAAGTACAATGTGCCATAAAGGGATCAGGACTGTTGTGCAATACGGATTGCAGAAATGTTTGACATATGTAACCATTATGAGTTATGATCATTAAATTATTTATGAAAGTATTAATAGCTTAAGAGATTTTTATTTTTAGTCAAACACGTCAAGGTACCAGGTGATTATCAGGAATCATTGGCCATCCACAGTCAGTCTCTCAGGAAATATTCCTAATGCTGTGTTTTCATGATTTCAGAGCGTTTTAAGGCCCACATGTATGGAGAGCCATTTCAGCCAAAATTAACACAGATGCATTCAAGGACAGACAGTCCTAAGATTCTACCAGCCAGGTATGGTTGATCACTAGGTAATATAATTTTATTTATATAGCACATTTTCAGCAACAAGGCAATTCAAATGCTAGGCACTGAATGGTTGTCCAAAAGGTCCTAAAAAGAAACAGCATACAAATTACTTGATTACTGCCAAGTGTGGAAGGTGCAGCAGGTGGATTATACCCACCCACCCCCCAGCAGAGGTGGTGAATTTTACAAACAGGCAGTAAGGCGCACCTGAATGACTGTCATTGGAGATTTTAGGATTTACACATAGCCAAAATGTTGCATGAATGAGTCAAACCAACACCATGGGTATGTTTGATGAGGGAATGACAGAAAGAGATGCTCACATTTCTGGCTCAGACAGATTATTCCTTTTCCTCAGAGTGATATGTGTCTGTTTGTCTAGTAGCCGTTGCACTGCAGCTCAGTAGATTTTTTTCTTGTGCCATGTGTCTAGTTCCACTCTGAAGTAGGCAGCATGGATATAAGTAAAGAGGTTTTATTTTGCTTTTCTGGTGGACTGGGTTTCTGAAGGAGCAGCAGCTCAGTGGTTAATGTGTTTTTTTTTGTTGTTTTTTTTTTTAATAACAGGCTGAGTTTGAAAAGAAGAAGAGGGTGAGTGGCGCTTTGCCAGCTGGAGGTGAGGGAAATGATCCGCAGGGAGGCGAGGAGTAGATGTTACAATCTTGGTCCACGCTTCTTACCAGCTGGTGGCGGTAGTACACCATTCGGTTGTTACCACATACTTACATACCACAAGAAGAAAAAAACAAGCGAGAAGAAGAATCTTTTGCATAACAGCTGATGCATTGCTATATCATTTTTTTAAAGCTGTCTTTCATTTATTTACGATGCTTTTAGACTAAATAAATGTTAGTGTAAGGCAGTGATTGATTAGAAGCGATAGAGCCTCTTGGTGTGAGAATATTGACGGTAAGTAAAGCTGTCGCCATTAGAAACAGAGGAAGCTTGTTTAGCTGTGAGGAGCTCTAACGTAAAGGAATTTGGAAAGAAGATTTATTTATAGCTGCCATTACTTAATTTCAAAATTGCAAATATGTTTGCAGTCTGAGACTTTTAACATATTTACGACTGAAAACTTATTTATAGATACGGTCCATAAATAATTCATAAATTATCCATAAATAAGTTTGCAGTTACAAAGGCATAAATAAGCGCAGACAGTATTCTTTGTAAAGGTGGGTTTCCTTACGGAATGGTGACGCTTCCGGGACGCAGAAATTGAACATTTCTCACCGAATTGAAACGAGCAGCTCTCTCCATGTCAACACGCCTTTAACTAGCCTGTTAACTATCGGGCTGAATATCGAAAAACGCCGGCTGCAATTATCCAAAAGCACAAATAATAAAGTTGTCAAGTATTTAAGATGAATAATAACTTTCTCTCAATGTCTATTATTCAGAATTTCTTCATTTTGTAACAAACTACAATCCCTTTCTGCCTGGAACTTTTTTTTTTATCGTAGTACACAAAATTATTTACGTTTTTGCTTTCAGCTACTGATATATGTTATTTGATTTTTGCTCAAAAACAAATTTTGTTGGGGTTCAATTCGGAGACATCAGGGATAATTTGGAATAATGTTTTATTGATAATGCTACTGCTAAATAAGCTTTTGTAATTAATTTGCAACAAGTCTAATCCCTTTGTGGTTCATCCTACTGTATTTCAAATGCTGATAGAAATATTCTGTTAAAACTCAACGGGATGCCATTCAGACTCTGACCGCCAGATGGCATTAAAGACCTTAACTACATTTAGAGCAGGAGCAGTTTTGGATCATTTGACCACAATTTTCAAATTCAATCTCAGTAAGTAAAGATTGATTTTAGAGCATTTTTCATTGCAAGGTGCTTTAATATGCAAAATAAAACTAATGTATATGATAACAATTACAAAGACCCTTCTTCTTCTTCTGACGTTATCTGAATCAGTCATCCTTACCAGTAATAATTTGGTCATAAGTTTGTAATTTAATGATAAGCGAGGAAGTACCAATAAATGAACTAGTGATTAAAATCAGCGAACAATTTATTGATTACCTCTGACTATTGAGCAGAAGATGAAACACCTAAACAATGATAGTTATTTCAGTTTAATAAAAACATACCTTTTTACCTCATTTAAAAAGTAAAAGTTTTATTTTGATTAGAGTTGTTGGTTGGGAACAAATACCTTGTATTTGGAAATAATCTTAATTTGACTTTGGTTCCACTTTGCTCCCAATAGAAAGCCATTTTAAATATAGGTGGTTATTTAAAGGAGAAATTAAAACACCTTCTGAGTCCTATAGAATAGCGATATCAATATTTTTTTATCAGGAGAATTGTGTGCAAATTTATCACAGTTTTCAATCAATCTTTTTTTTTTGCAAAATGAGGTGTTTTGGATAAGAACCAAGCTCATTTGTCCTCAGAAGGAGATCCTTTCTCACTTATTGGAATCGTTTCTAGATTTCTGAAATCTGCGTATTTGTTTTCCGCTGTATGAGTAGTGGGGATGCACCGATAAATCCGTCCTGATTTCTTAATTTTGGTTGATCGGCAGTCAAGCTAATACTTATTACATTGTTATTGACATAATCTACCTCCATGTAGGTCTGAAAATCAGCCTCTGTCCCCTTTTGCTCTGCTGTAATAGAGGGCTGACCGGCTGACCTGCCCACCAGGTCACTTCTGCACATCTGCATTAAGAATAGTCACCCCACTGTTTTCAATGAAAAATCTGTATTGGCTTTTTAAAGATTTGTAATCATCCAGAAAACTGCAGTCCCAATGAGTAGACAGCCACCAAGATTACCTCAGTTATTATTTTACTTCACATGCATTCATTTTATTTAACCGATGTAAACATTTTCTTTCTCCTCTAAACTGCTGTTTGCATGCAGGTAACCCTTTCAGATGGATGTGAGCATAGCCGTGTCTCTGATCCGGGGTCAGATGGGCACGGTGGTGGAGCGAGCAGTGAACACGGCGGTGGAGACGGTGCTGGCCGAGATGCTCAAAGTGGTTGGTGTGAAGTTCGAGGAGCTGAAGGCTCAGGTGGTGGTGATGAAGAGGGACGTGATGGCGCTGCAGAGGGAGAAGGCCCTGAAGGAGAAGGAGAACGACAACATCCGAGCTAAGCTGCGCTACACCGAGCTGAAGCTCAAGTACTACAGGCAGGGAGTGGAGGAGGAGCTGCAGCAGAGGGCGTCGGCCTCCGCGCTGATCCACATCCAGCCGCCCGCCTTCACCCGCGTGCAGAGGGGCAAGGTAGAGCTGCCTGTGCCCTGTCCAGCTCACAAATCTGCGGAGGAAGTACTGTTCAGCAGCAGCCAAGGTGTGAACGTGCGGTGTGTGTACGTTTTGCCTCAGCGCCTTCAGAGTCTCATCGCTGGCTTCTGTTTTGTTCCCAGAATGCACCTCGTCAGATAGCACAAGCAGACGAGCAGTCAGAGTTTGCTGTCCTTCAGACGCGACGAGCTCCGACTCATCGGACCTGCTGCTTCCACTCACACTCACCGTGGGCGAGTCTGTGGACAGCAGCGCAGGTATAGGCAGGCCTGGCACGATAACAAATTTTGCTGGACGATAAATTGTCCCAGAACTTATTGCGATAAACGATAATATTGTTTTGAGACCATTTTCAAGCCGTATACTAGAAATAATGGGATAATAATGCAAGAACACATTCTCGAGGATCAACAAACTATAAGTTCTAATCAACATCTAAACAGTGGAACTGGAAGACATTTGACAACAGAAACAACAAAAAATGAATAAGATAATCTTTCAAACGGGAAAGTTGAGACCAAAACACCAGACTGAAGATTTTTATCATTCAGTTTTTGGTAAAAAAAACCTATAGTTTCTCTGAGGTGAGCTGAAGTTTGTCTAATGGTCAGACAGGTTCCGGACTAAAACCTCTTGTTTCTCATGCAGTTTTATTTCATCACTCGGTGCATGATGGACCTCAGAGGGAGGATGTGGACCAGGTGGAATGGGCCATCACCATGCAGCCTCCAGCAGAACGATGTGCCGAGGCTCCTGATTCCATTAGGACCCTGACGCTGTTGTCAGGGCAACAGCCAGCGCCTGTCGCACTGTCCCTAGATGTTGACAGCTCCATGCTGCCCCCTTCTGTTCCAGAGGTGACACCACACATCCAGTAATTAGCTCATGTTTTGTTTTTAAGCTGGACAGGAAAAGGTTTACCTTGGATTGAAACCAGATTTTTACATCTATAAGAAGAGATGTGGCCTTTTTTTAAGTGTTGCTAATCAGGTTTGTATCAGTATATCAACCTGATTATATGTACAATTATTCATAGAGAAAAGGTGCCACAAAATCCCTGATTCAGTGTTGCAGGTGTGCTTTGTTTCACCTGAGTCTGAAGTGTTCTGCTCGGATCATTGTTTTTGATCATACTGCTAAATTACAGTACATTATTCACAGAAATACTTTAGGATTCAAATTAGAATCTCGAAATATTCCCGAGATGGTGCTGATTGTCTTCAGGTGAAGCAGGAGGTCCAGCCGTCGCAAAAAGAAGAAGAGGAGGATGTAGAGGAGGAGGAGGAAGTGATCTGTATTAAGGAGGAGCCAGCAGAGGAACAGGAAGTAATGGCCACCTTGCTGCTGGACTGCCAGACGCAGCGCGGTCCAGCCCCACAGCCAGAGGTGACCAGTAGTCCCTGCTCGCCTATTCACTGTCGTGGAGGAAATACTTTCCAAATCCAAATTTAATTTACATTCCGCAGCTGTAGCGCCGGCTGTGTTAGAAATCATCCTGCTTTAGTTTTAGGTTGACACAGTCATGCTTTGGGATTCCATGATCACAAATTTTCTGTAACTTAACAACATGTAGCGCCGTTTGTAGGAACACCCCCTCCAACTGCTTACAAAGCTGTGGGAAGGTGATGGGAGGGGATTATGGGATGTGGGTAGAAGGACTAACTCTAATTCAAAGTTTGCCCCTTTGTGGTAACACTATGTACTGCAGCAGGAAGTACATTTGGAAATAAATACCAATAATCACGTTCATTCCTGGTGATGATGATGTCGCCATCTGAGGTCAGTGCCGCCACATTAACACACAGACGTCCTCAGATGCGGTCCTTCGTCACCAGAGTGGAAAACAGTCAGCAGGATGTAGATTCTTTTTCTTTCTGCTCCTGCAGACCCAAAGGCTGGCGGCCGAGCCAACACGACCGTCAGCAGGTCAGATCCACCTTGGTTCCGATTTCAGCCCAGCTGGATCCTGCATCTGTGAGTAGATCTGTGTGTGTGTGTGGGTGTGTGTGTGTGTGTGTGTGTGTGTGTGCGTGTGTGTGTTTTGATTAGATTAAATGTATTGTCACTGCACAGTAAGCAGGACAACAAAAATAATAGCTCCGCTTTGCTTAGGGTATTTATAAACAGTCAGAACACATAAGACTAGACAGAAGTATGATCTGTAAAACAATAATCTTCCATAATGGGATGAAAGTGTTGTGTGTTCCCTCTCAGATGCTCTGCCTCAGTTGGCCGGCTCCCTGCCCTCCGCTGCAGTCTTGCAGCCCGGCGTTCTGCCCCGCCAGGCGGTGCGACCCTGGACCAAAGACCTGAGTCTGTACGAAGAATACAAACTGCGGCGGAACGAGTTGCGGAGGAGAAACCTCAACAGACGGCGGGAGCTGGAGAAAAGCTTGCCTCAGCCGCTGCTGGCAGACCTGGTCGGTTAGCTTTTGAATCCTGGGACAAATATGTTTTTTTTTTTTTAATGCTCTGGAAACGTTGTACCGGGTTTTGATGAGGACGTGTCGTTGAAGGTGCGTGAGCGGCGAGAGAAGACCAGGCTGAGGGTAGCCAGGTGGAGAGCCAAGAGGAAACTCCAGGCCTGTCTGAGCCAGACTCAGGTTAGTCCAAACTGGCTTCTTACGCTGCGACACATCAGCCGTCCTGCGCACAAACAAACTTCTAAATATGTATTTGTTTATACCGTTTCCAGATTTTGATGTGTGTGTCCCTAACATTTATTTGATTTTTATCAAACCTTTAAAGCCCCATCAAAGTACATGCTCTATTGATTTAATGGAGAATTAAAAAAAATTATATATATCCCACCTACTGATGCTGTAGGGCCGATTGGTTCCAGTCTGGATAGTTAGTTGCTGCTTCTCCTATCATTCCTATAGAGAACAACAAACTGATAGGTGGACATTGAATCATTTCACCAATTTCTCTTTCATGATGTCTAACTTCAAGCTTTAAAAAAAATCCTTCAATAAAGAACAGCTTGTGGCAAACACATTAATATCCATACTGTTCTGAATTGTTCTCATAAGCTGTATTGTTACAGGTTATGGTATTTTGCAGAACAGGGTTTCACAGTATTGTGTAAAAGAAAAATAAAAGGGCAAAAACATTCGTTCCTGGGGCAGTGCTTTTTTTTTTCTCTGAACAGGAAACGTAAATCAAGATGCAATAATAATTCCATGTTTTGTTTCTTTGTCAGGCTCCAGGGGGCGCTGCAGTTCTCTCTCAGGCTGGTGTTTCTGTCAGCAGGCAGCATCAGCAGCACAGCGCCCCTCGTGGTAAGATGAGACATGATTACACTTTTATTGCAGATACAGAGGAAGCAGACTATCTCCAATAGTCTGCTTCCACTATGAATGCTTTTTACACTTCTACATCCACTTAGATCAGGATTTTAAATATTTGGCAATGTGTACTGACATAACAAATGAACAAATCAGTCTTCTTAGGGTTGTGTTTGTGATTTTTTTTTTTTTGCTATTAAAATCTATGTTTTTGTGGCTCTACTGCAGAAATATTTGCTAAGAATTTTGCCATATTTTTTCCTCATTAAACCCTTTTCAAAATCTACACACAGAAGAAAAATAAAAAGTAGGAGATAGATTGGACACACAAAGTATTTTTCTTCTCTAAAGAACTTAAATAGCTCAGTTTTTGTTTCTCTTCACATCATTCAGGGACTATTACATGACATCAAGTAGGGAAAAGTATGTCTGTGTAAAAAATGAACAAAGCAGATTTCATCTGGCGACGTTTTTTTTTTTTTATCCCCTTAGATGGAACATCACTTTAAAACCCTCTAAGCTCCTTTTTAATACATGTCCATGCATGACAATTAGCAGTTAAATGTTACCTGTGACAGTAATTCAGAGGTGAACTGAGAGATTATATTAACATATCATTCAAGGATTGTAACTTCAACAAAATTCTCAAAAACCTTTCACCTCTTCCTGCTAGAATTTAACATTACTGAATATAAAACTTTGTTTATGCTGTCAGGCAAGCCTTTGACCTTTGAGTCAAGTAGAATGGATCGTTTGAACATAGTTCTAACATATAGTAGATATAAATTTAGTAAGCAAATTACTAATGGCAGAAAAGTGATCGCTAACAGACCATGCTGCACCACTTTGGCTGCATGAGGAGCAGAAGCAGTTTGGTGACATTTGTCTGCAGGATTGTGTCCTGGTGAAGCGTTGGACACACATCGGCTCTCATCTTGCGTTTCAGCTTCCAGCAACCAGCAGAGACAGAACTCAGCATCTCCTCACACCAGCAGCTTCCTCAGCGCCGCGTCTGGAAACTCCATTCCCGCCATCCTGCCGGCCGTTCCTTCCTCCTCCCTGATCCTGCGGGGCCCCAACGTGGCCCCGCACGAGCACACTGTGACATCATCATCATCATCTTCCTCCTCCTCCTCCTCCTATGATCACGTCAGCCAGTCACCGCGGGCCATGTCACTGACAGACGTTCATATGTTACAGTGAACTTCATGTAGAACACAGCAGTCGGCATGCTAGCATGGAGTTTATTTTAGAGCAAAAAAAAAAGCACCTTAACCACATACAAAACGAAAGAATAAAGCACAGGTTGTAAAATGCTACAAGTACAATCTGTGAGTCAAAGTATGTTAAATAATGCATTAAATGAAAATGTTCCTAATCTGTTTTTTTTTTTTTTTTTTTTTTTTACAATACAGTGAATCATGGGATGCATTATTCAAAGTATCATTAATGTTACTCTACATCAGGGATGCTCAACTCCAGTCCTCCAGAGCTACCAGGATGCAACTTTCAGATGCATCCCTGCTCCAACACACCTGAATCAAATGAATGTCTCGTTACCAGGCCTGTTCAGAGCCGAGTGGCTGCTGGTGAGGGAATTCAGCCATTTGATCCTGGTCTGGTGGAGTAAGGATGCATCTAAAAGCTGCAGGACGGTGGCTCCAGAGGACTGGACCTGAGCACTCCTGCTCTACATACTTAGTGTTGATGTAATAAAAAAGTTAATTCCAATAAATATTGTTTTCCTTCTCTGTGTTCATTTCAAAAGCTTTCCCAGTGCAAACCAGTGTTGTTGTTATTATTCACCGCAATGTGGAGTTGGTTTGTACAAAACACGGAGTCGGAACACAAAAAGCAGGGCTCGTTCATTTTACCTGAGCATGACGGCTCCTTGTCATGATACTCTGAAGGTTCTGTCCTGTCCTGGCCTGAGTTGTTTGCTAGACTACATCAGCAGTCAAATAGGTTGTCTTTTTTGCCTCTGGGTGTTTGAGACATTAGTTCACATTTTTACATCACACAAGTCAGACTGACGGGGCTGAATGTTTGCCTATGGCTCCTCCAAGTAAATGTGTTTTCCGTTATCCGTTGATAATCTTCTGAGAGATGGCTCCTGGCAGCGTGTAGAACAGCAGGGCCAGGAACAGCACAGTGATCAGCAGGACCAGGGCGATGATGATGTACTTCTTGTAGTTGCGCCACACCAGGTGGAAAAAACACTTGAAAGGGTTGACAAACCAGGAGAAGGACGTGTCGGGACGGCTGGAGGACAAACACACTCGGTTTAGTGGTCAGTGTTTCTGACTGTGCTCCTCTCTGTTGTCTACAGCAGATGTAGAAACAGCAGCGAGGTTTGATTTTTCTACCGCTGAGTCTCAATGAAATAGAAGGACATCAAACAGTTAACCGGATGCCGACTGACGGTCACAAATGAAGCCGGTGGTTTCATAGCACAAAGGTGTGGCAGAGAAAGTTTCAAAATTATTTGAAGCAATTAGGCTTTACAATGCTTAAGTCTGAGTTACTTAATTCTAATTTACTCTACTCATTTATAGTTTATTTGTAGATTAACATATTTGCATGTGCATGCCTTTTATTTATTTACATTGAGTTATATTGAATTACCTCATCAATCTTAGGTATATATATATATGTATATTATAAACTATTTTTCTTATGGTTATTATTGTATAATTAATATTTAATACCTTAGATGTAGTAGCGTGTCAACAAATAAGCAATTTCTTCTTGGGGATCAATAAAGTCTATTTTATAAAAGCAGCATGGAGGTTGGTTGTTGTAGATTATAAGTAATCCAGAGCATAATCATTAATATTCCAATGGAAGGAAAGTTGATTTCTTGCTTGTTGAAGACATTTTGCCTCATCCAAAAATGTTTCTTAAGTTCTAATAATTTTAATAAGCACCTTGGTGCAATTATTTTATTATTATTATTATTATTATTATTATTATTATTATTATTATTATTATTATTATTTATTATATTTCAGTCCTGAGAGGATGATTGGTTTGGGGTCAGTTTTGCTGAATCAGTCAGTCCCACTAAAGGTCACCTGAAGCAGCAGACAGCTTCAGCAGCACCTGACCAAGTTCAACATGGGGTTGGTAGTTTGAGTCTGTTTGGTCTGTGAGTGTTTCCAATCTTGTATCCGTCAGACAAAAAACTAAACTTGTACGTCTTGTCTTGTAGAATGCTTAGGTGTTTTTGTATTTAAATGTCATATGGACTTTTACAGGCAAGAATTAAACTATTAAGTATTTTTTTTGTTTTGCCAAATTCTCAAATCCAGTTTTGTCGAACGAGCACACGGCCTTCATTATCACTCTTACTTTGGTTTGGGCAGTGGCTCCGGCTCCTTCCGCGCTTTGCCAACAGGATTCTTCTCAGCCTCTTCAGTCGTCACCAGGTGGAACTCTGCCTCCACTTTTCCCTGCAGGATTTCCAAGTAAATGGTGAGCAGTTCTGGACCGTCTGTTGATTTCTGTGTGTGTGTGTGTGTGTGTGTGTGCGTGTGTGTGTGTGTGTGTGTGTGTGTGTGTGTGTGCGTGTGTGTGTGTGTGTGTGTGGGTACCGTGAGCTCTCCAGACTTGCTGAAAGGCCACCAGCCTCGAGCTCTCTTCTGCTGGAAGATGGAGATTCTGTCTGTCACTTCTGTCAACATGTCAGCCTTACACGACTTGGCTGTTTTTGCTCCACGGGGAAATGTATGGAGGTCCAACTCCAGCGTGCCTGAATGCACACAACCAAACACATGAGACAAGCACACACACACACACACATGTGGAGAAATGGTCATACACACCCACCTAGGAAGTCATCAGAGGAGAGCGTTTCAAAGTCCCAGACCTGCAGGATTAGGATGGCAGGAAGCTTCTGCTCCGTTTTGTCCAGAGAGAATATGTGCTCCCTCTTCTTCACCACCACCACCTGAGGAAGAAACCAGGTACAGACCTCTAGAACTCCACAACTCCTGGTATAAAACATCATCATCCGCGTCCTGTCATGGTTCGTTATGTGTGTGTGAGTGTGTGTGTGTGTGTGTGTACCTTTTCAGCAGGCAGGTAGCTAAAGGGGAACACAAAGCGCCAGTTGAAGTTTCCCTCTCCAGTCAGAGAGTTATAGTGGACATCGGTTTCCTGGCGGTCATCTTCCAAACCTTTCAGCCAGCTACACACAGAGAGAGAGAAGCTGAGCTCAGGATCAGTAGTTCTACAAGAAAACTAACAATTTGTTGTAAATTAGAAAAAAATACATGAAGCCATGTATGAAAAAGAGCAGAACTCTGAATTAAAAAAAATTCAAAGTCTGTCCTCCTACCAATTTGAGTGGTTGACATGTGTAAAGTGCAATAAAGGAACATGCAAAGTTCTAAAAACTTGACAGCTGATGACCCCAACATGACTGTGAGGGAGATCAGAGCTTCAGGATTTTCATGCATGTTTCACCAGAGGGAGAAGAAATGTCCTTAAGTTCATCAGCTTCTTTTTATATCAGAATATTCTTGTAGAAACTACATTGCTCAACAGGAATTATAAATCTTTAGGAAACAAATTGTTCAAAATAAAGTGATGCAGGGGGAGATGGTGTGTTTGTACCCTTTGATGTAGATGTCGCTGGACTGTTGACCGGTCAGGAAGTTGGTGTCTTCCAGAATCACATCTTCTGTATTCCAGATGATGATTCGCAGTTCGTACCTGTTTACAGATCAATGGGTTAACCTTCCCCATCCCCAGCCCCCTCTGACCAGGTCTGGTGTTAGAAAACAGTCAAAGCTCACCCTTTTGGTTTTCTTGGAGAAATGTCCACTGGGGGTCCTGGATGTGGTAAGTCCATTGGGAACATGTCCACCCACATCTGGACCTGACCCTGCACACAGAAACACACACAGAGAGCTTTGTTTGATGCACTCTTGAATGTTTTTATGACCAAGTCACAGAACTTCAATTGGTTTCAACTCTGAGCTTTAACTAGGCCTTCTTTTTTGAGCCACAGACTTACTGCTATGGCTCAGTGGTTTAAGGAAAGTCCTCCAAGTCTAGACAAAGCAAAGTTTTCCCAGACCAATGATGGCAATGATGATTGGTATTAAGTGCTCCACCGGCTCTCTACTCAGCTTCCCGTCTGCCTCTCATACATCTGATGACTGCAGAAGTCACCCGAGTAGTTCTGCAGATGAAGAGAGTGTGTCTTGTACTGAAAGTCTGGAGTGAAAAGGAGTGGGGAAAGTACAGAACCCTGTGGTGCTCCTGTCCCACTGGCTATCTGGTCAGACAACAACTGAGGTCTGTTTATCAGATATCCATTGACCCAGGGACTGCAGGGTCTGTTTTGGGTTTCTGACTCAGTAAATTGGGATGAGTTGTGTTGAATTTACAGGACAAAAAAACTCCATTATGGATAATCTTTCATAGGTAAGAATAAGAGCAAATGTCCTACACAGCAATAGACCCTTCTCCTGCAGGGTAAGTAGTAGCAAATAGTTGTTAGAATAGCAACAAAGGACTGGCTGACACAGTCTGGACCTGCTGCCTTATTTCAGTTTCAAACATCCATTTATTTCTGTAATATTATAGAGTGGAATATAGAGTAGAAGCTGCAGTCCTTTAAAAGGGATTTTTTTTCAGTATTGTAAATTACCCATTTAAACATGTTTATTGTACTTTTCAGCAATCAGCCAATTACAGTCACAGTCAAACTTGGTTTTAGACCTCACAGCTCCATTTGACTCAGTAGATCAGATCATTATGACGTCCCAATCAGGAGCAAAGCAATGCTCACATTGCCTCTCTCTAGTTGACTTTATGCTACATTTTCTTCTTCTGAAGTTTTGTTTCTTTTGAAGTGCCTCGAGGCTCCACCGTTTTTGGTCCCATCATTTTCCCTTTGCACGCCAAACATGGCTAAATTACATAAATTACACTCAGATTTACTTACAACTGCACCAACTGAAACCACTAGTATTTGTTTTCTGTTTAATAAACCATCTCTCTTAATCTGAAGAAATGTCTGATGGCATAAACTGTGATGGTCGATTCATGACATCCAGGTTGAGAAGCACATTAATACAGAAATGATACATAGTTTTCTAGGATAGCATTCTTTTATCTCGGTTGAAATCCTATTTTTTCCACCCACTTTTCAAGCCAATCTAACTTGTCAATTGTACTTTAAACTATTGGTGCTAGTGAGACAGCTGGACTATTGCTGACTGAATATTTTCGCCTTTTTGAATAGAATCTTTCATTTGTTTTCTCATGTGCAGCAGCTGGTTTTGCATAAAGTGAATAGCAAATATTTATTTAGAATTTTTTCACATTTTGTCACATCACAACCACAAATCACTGCTTTTTATACGACAGACCAAAACAAAGTAGTGCATAATTGTGATATAAAAACATGTTGAAAAGTGATGTGAATATCAAGCACCCGCATTCTACAAAAAACTCATTTGATTTGATGTACCTGATCCATTCCAGGCCGGGCCTTGTTGTACAGAGTTCTGGTCTCGATGTGTTCTGGTACCAGTTTGCATCCCACAGCTGGGATCTCTGCCCAGCGGTGCAGGACCTTCAGAGACAGGTGCTCATACGACTCCACCGGCTCGTCTACGGCGTGGACAAAAGCACACAATTACATGCACACGGTGGCAGCAGATCTATCGTCCTTTACAACATACTATATTACCAAAAGAATTCACTCACTCATCCAAATGACGGAATTCAGGAATTCTAATCACTTCAACGTCTACAGGCGTATAAAATCCAGCACCTAGGCATGCAGGATGCTTCTAAAGATATTTGGAAATGATTGGATTGACCTCAGGAGCTGAGCGAGTTCCAGCACATGGCATCATGGATTTTGTTGCTACCAAATAACCAGCAGTCAGCTGTTTGGGGTGTTATTACAAAGTGATTGGAAACTTGCCCAGAGTCTTAACCACAACTCAACAGAAGAAATGTGTTACGAATTAGAGAAGACTATGAATCAGGCTATTTTCTCCAACAGCTACATTTAAAAAATTCCCATAAACACATTTGTGGGCCATTTGCAAAGTTCCAAAGCAAACTTTTGACAATGCAATACATCAGAGCAATACTGGTGAAAGATGAGATGCTGGTAAATATTGTGCACAACACCAGGGTGCCTAATGAAGAGGACTTTGTTATGCTAGGTGTAATTGTTTCTTGTGGATTTTTCTTCATAATGTCTTTAGTTGAGACATTTGTCCCCTCTGCTTCTGGATGCTGTGCAGCTGGAAGGATTTTTCCTCTTTCTTTTAACCTACAGACAGCTGTATGGTGCATAACCGTGGCAACGGTACTCATAGAAGTTTTGTTTTTACAACCAGAAGAAGACGATTAGAATCCAAAAAGCTCAAAAACAGTCAAATCTGAACTCTGACCCCAAATCCCAAAGCTGAGCTAAAACAGAGGCTGCAGTAGTTTAATCCATCTCTTCTATCATCATCATGGGTGAGGTTCATATCCAACAACTCCATCTGTCTGCCCGGCTTCTGACCAAACAGCCAGACATGAAAAAAAAAACACATTAAAAGGAAGACTTTGAAGGTACTTGGATTTTATGACTGACAACATTTAAACTTCCTTTGGGATGAATAAAAAACTTTTGAATTGAATGAAAACATTTCTCTTCCAGCGAACACAGCAGCAATTCCTCAAATTCACAGATGACGTCTAAGTCCATCTCAAAACATCCAGAACTTGTGTGAGTCGTCTTTACCGTCGTGCATGTAGAGAGTCTTCCCTGTGAAGACTTTGTCAGCCACGATGATGCGTCCTGGACTGAAATGAGGACCGTCCACTCCGTTGTCTCTGCACATTTTTGCCAGCAGCTCTGATGGCTTCAGGCAGTCTCTCCAGGCATTGTAACCCCCTCTGCGGTCAAAGAGAGGCACTCAGTCACTCACAGCAAGATTTAATTCAGTGACTTGAAAAGGCTTTCAATCATCTTGAACATCCGCCACGTACCGACACATGACCACTGATGTTTTCTGAGGATTTTTACGTGACAGGCCAACACAAAGTAGAACCTTGGGATACATTTTAAAAGTAGCTTAAACGTGACATGCCTTTTGTATTCAGTCAATTTCTAAAACCATCTTTCATTTTAATCACAGCTGAAAGTCTTTCAGATTTATTTTTAGAGCTTACCATATTTATACATCTAATCACTGAGATGTTTGCCCAGTTTTTGCAAAACAGCTGTGGTTGTTAACTGAAGGGTCACTGCAACACATGCATGTGCTTTTGGTCCAAACTGCTTCATTTTGCTCTGGCTGTTTGTTTAGTCACATTGCTGTGTTGGAAAGTGAATGTCCATTCTAGTCTGAGACCTGCTGCAGCGCCTAACAGGTTTTCTTCCTTTCTTCTACTCCTTTCTTCTGATCACTCACTTTTATGACTTCCTTCTTTTATCTCCACCAGAAATATCTGATTTATTAAGTGTGTGGCTAATGGTTGTCCTGTCCATGTATTCTCCTACCTGAGCTGTGCATCTGTGCAGCTCCTCCAGAGTCACCATGGATCTCCTGGTTGCTCTATGGTTAATGTTCTCCCTGCCTGGCCTGTCAGATTAGGTGGACAGCTACATCTCCGTATTTGTACCGTACTCTACTGGGCTCTAGGTAACACTCCGAACTAAACTCCCCCCAGACTGAACACATAGGAAAGCACCTGAACTTACAGACTGTACTCGCTAGGGAGTCCACATGTAGCTCTGTGCCTGCTGTAAAAGCGGTTCTCCAGATCAATGCGAGTCTCTCCAATCAGGTCGTCGCCTCCCACCAGGTCATAGTCATAAATGAGCAACGACAGCAGAGACTCCTGAGGAAACGTGGCCTGCATTTCAAAGGACCTGGAGGAGAGAGCCGTCTCAGAGCACGAATCCACTGGACAACGTTCAGACGTTCAACAGATCAGTCGCGTACCGTCCAAAAACAGGGTTCAGCTGTTTTGGTATGTAGTTATCTCTGTCTTTGATTTCATTTTTCCCAAGGCGAAGAAAAATGTAAGGGTCGGCCTTCCCATCTGGGTCGGCTGGATGCAGGTTGGATGCCTGGGGAGACGGCAGGGATCTAAAGCTCTATGTCATTTAAAAAACAAAGAGCAGAACGGAGCTGGACTCACAGAGACGATGTAAACCCGGATGAGAACTTGGACTGAAGTGTTTGGGGGGATTCCTCTGTTCACCCTGTAGTGGCCTGTGTCCACGACATCTTCCCCATCCTCTTCGTCTTCATCACTTAGCTTATAGAGGCAGAATCGACCCTAAATGAGCAGAATAAAAAATAAATAGATTAACATGTATTTTAATCCATGTCTCACAGCAGCACCTGTAGAGGAACTCACCTTAAACTTCCCAACAAACCTCTCATCAGACGTACCCTCGTCCTCATTGGCCTTCCCCCTGAACAGCTCGTATGTGCTGACCCAATCATCAAATGGACCAAACTCTGCCTCCAGCTCTTTACTGTACAGCTGCACAGACCAGATCACAACCACAAACGGTAAGAAAGAAACCTACGGTTTTATGTTTCAGGACCTGAAATCTATTATTATACACAAACCAACAGACAGAGGAACAGTTTTTACCCAGCATTCAACAGGGCAATGTCGAATGCTGCCAAGTGGTCAATTTGACCTTGTCCAGTTTTTTATGTCTCTTAGTTTTCCGTTATTTTTTTAATCAATGTTTCATTGTTACAATAACAACAAAGACTAAAAAGAGGTGTTTTTGAGGTGTTTATGTGCTGCTCAGATACATGCACTATGCATTCAAATTCAATGGAACAAAAAACTTTTATTTCTATTGATGACCTAGTATTGTGTTAAAAAAGTTTTCTTTGGTATATTGTAAGTTTATTGGTATTCTAAGCATAAACTAAAGACTAACTTGGTGCTTATGTCCTTGGTGTTTTACCTTAAGTGTTGCGATTTTAGTAGGCAAGACATAGCTGAGCTCCAGTGTCTCCTTTCCTTTCTGTTTCTTCTTCTTGTCTCCATCTGATTGGCTGCTGACTGTGGCAGAGCACACAGGATGTGTTGGGTGACAAACACTGACGCAGAACACAGCAACACACACGACGACGTGCACACATGCATAAAGCCTCATTCACAGACTTGCCAGTCATGTGTCAGAGTTTACACAATCCACCGCCACTGTTCAAGTGGAAGAACAAACCAGTTTTTTTTTTTAATTCATCATGTGCACAACTCTGCCCACATGCAGATTGTTCAGTGACAGAACCACATCCAGTACATTCACATTCATAGTGCAACGGCCAAAGGCCTTGGGTGTCTACATGTGTCTGCAGCGGTACCATGGAAACCAAAAAGATTCAGTCAGTCCCCAAATCCTGCAGATGTCATTCAGTGACCAAGCAGAAGATTTCTCCCCAGGAAGTGAACAAAGCCAGATGCTGGATATGCATAACAAGAACTCCTCCTACTGCACGTCTAAGTCCTTACCCAGAGAGTCTACTCCATCGCTGAGCAAGCTGTGGTATGGTGAAGCTGCAATGCACAACAGTGTGGGTCAGGGGACCTCATCAGATATCATGAGGTTAAAAATATGATATTCTAAATGAAACCGTGTCATTGAAGAAATGCTTCCATTCATTTTTTTTGTTGTTATTCTTAAATGATCCAAAATGTGTAGCCTCTCTAGTCTCTTGGCTGCTGCTGAGGAAATGAGCTTGTGAAGCAGTAAAACGTCATTTAAAGCTGCAGAATGGAACTTTTATCATTTTATTTACATATTTATTTACATATTTTTGCTGAAACTGACAGTTTCTTATTAAATTATGTTTTACTATGTTCTGGCCGGATAATTATTTGTGTTATGCAACGCTGAGCCGTTGATGAATGCTAACGTGCAATTAGCAGCTGTGGAGAGAGAAGAGCCCTCATTAAAATCATACCTGGAGTGTTGATTTGATTATTTCATGCATGGTTTAGAAATCCTTGAATCTCCTATTTGGGTTTGTAAAACTCTCGGGAGAATCAAGCACCACTTTCCACATTGCAGCTCCTCCTGGGAACTGCAGCTTCCAAGGCAAGCTTTCACCTTACAGAGTCCACCTCCCTCCCAACTCACCCACTCAGCTCCTTCAAACTAGCAGCAGCAGCGATTAGCAAACACCGGGTGGAACCGCACATCTGCAGGGCTCATTCTGTGAACCTCATTCCAGTGCTCCCACAAACGCTTGTAAACACTAAATAGAGCAATGTTAATGTGATGATTGCTGAAAGCAGAGTGTCAGAAAGAGCAGGGGCTTCTTAAAGAGACAGTGGCCCAATTTCAAGCTGTTAAATTGCAATGTCTAATTTTTTTAAGTTATGTTTTAGCATTTGTTTAGGTCACAGTTACTTGATAGTGCTATAAAACTATACTCTATGGCTGGAAAACACATAATACTGCCCCCTTAGTAAATTAACGTGATTAATTGATTGACAACATTTTTTTAGTATTAAAAAATGATCTGTGTGGTACAGGCAAACCCTATGTCTGTTACACAGTGTTCTCTTCAGTGTTGCCTACAGCAGGAGAGAGAATCATTTGTGAGTCTTGGTAACAGTCAGAAGACCAGTGGACCAAAGCATGATGTCAAAATGGCCTAACAGATTTCTGGAGACCAAACAGTACATGCTACTTATATGAGCCACCTAAGAGCTTTCATTAACAGGAGGATTTAAATATTTTGGACCTGGCAACATAAAACAAAGATACTGATAGTGGATGAGAATTTCTTACCTTTGTCAAACACTTTGTCAAACACACTAGGTAGTTGGAAGCTGTCCTTCTGTTTAGCCTGGAATAAACACAGGCAGCTCAAATGGACATCTCTTAAAATGATTCGATTAATGCTTCTGCACAAACCTGGCGGTCAGAGTCACCTGTTTGTCCACAGAAGCGTAGTATTTGGACCACCAGTCAATGACGGACTCTGCAGACTCGTCAGCGATGGTTCGCCTCCTCCTCTTGGTGGACCGGTGGATGCTCTTTGAGCTCCTCTCCTGTTTGAAAAATATTCAGAAAGGATCGATATTGGAGCTGGCGCCAAGTAATGTGACCACTTGTTCTTTTGCATGTGAATTTTACCCTTTTCTTCTTGGGTTGTGACTTTGGTGTGGGCGGAGCTGGAAGCGGCGCTTCATCCTCCACAGTAATGAGGAAGTCCTGGTTAGTTAGGGTCACAGTTGAACGGGTCTCCATAGCTTCCTGAGACAGCCCTGCCAACCACAGTTCAGTTCACTTCTATTTCTACACCACACAATTACAACAAATGCCATCTCAACACACTTAATGCAAGCACTTATATTGGTCGACTCAATTCAAGTCCATGCAGTCAAGCACAATGGTTCTCACTGTGGTTCAGTTCAGCTCCAAAGCCTTAGAAATGGCGTCATAAGCCTCCGTAGGCTGATAGGCTTTCATGACCGTTTCTCAGCTGCTCTTTAATTTCTTTAGACTGAATCGTGATGCTTTGCATGTTTAGATTTTTTTCAGTCATTTGGTTTTGCTGCTCCTCTTTAAATCTCTGTCCAGGCGTCTGGTCAGAAAGCCGGGCAGAGAGATGTTTGGATATTGTTCTGACTCAATATGATGGGTAGAAGAAACTTCCTCATTCTCTCTCTGGGTTTACTTAACTAAAACTGGACCGAATAGGGTTCTCTTAGCATGAATGAATGAGTGAATGAATTTATTAATCTTGTTTTGAATGAAAGCTGATTTGAAAAACCACCAAAACTACAAGTGTAAGTGGTGAAGGAGCAGCATTTATCTAAATCTTTTTGCCTCTTTTCTGATCAAATTTGGGTCATTTTTGGTCCTGTTGAAAAAGTTGAACAGTCATTTTCATAATTGTCTTATTTTTATTTACCTTTGTAGTCATTTTTGGATACTTGTGATTTTTTTATTATTTTAAATCGTCTACTCAGTCATGGAGTTTTCTTTGTTTTTATTTAGCATCTTGTCATTGAATGTAAAATCCAAGTTCTTTATCTTTAAAGTGTTACACATGGTGGCCTTTTATCATTGATGGGAAACGATAAAGAATGGACTGCTTTGACAGCTAATAAAAACAGTGCACAAAGTTATAGACAATCATTACCCTTAACACTGTGTGGCTCTGGAGTCAGGGAGGGTCTTGGGGTGTGTGTGACCTCAGGTGGTTTGTGTAGCTGAACTGTGTGAGGGGGAGCTGGAGTGTACTTGAAGGCCTTGAGGTTGTTGATGATGTGGTTTCCAACCAGTGTGCTGCGGCCAAAGGCCCGCCAGTCAACGACGGTGATGCTGAGAGGAGGATGGAGGTGTTCGTTTTCTGGTAACTCCTGCCACACAACAGAGTGGACAAAGAAATGTAAAGCTCTCAATAAATGTATCCTGTGGACAACGGTACTGCACAGACATCCTGACTGGAGGACCATATCTTCATTGCTAGATCTGTGCACCAGATGGGAACACGGCCCATCTACAGGAGCCACAGTTCTGCTTGGGTTGCAATGGATCAAATTCTTATTTCACTCAGTGACATTAACTTGCTAATTTATATTTGAAAGTGATTTTGTAATTGGAATGTTTTGACATATCGCCCAACACGATGTGTTCCTCCTCGACCAACTAAGTTCTAAAGATCTCCTGCTGTGCTGATATAGCTTATATGTGTTCCAGGTGTGTTGATCTTACCAGCTCTATGGCGTCTAACAGTGTTGTGAAGTTTGGGTTGGATTTGTACTTCTGGATGACTGAGGAGCGCAGAGTTTTACCTGCACACTCTATGAACACCTGGAGAAGACGAACATCTTAAAGTCATTTTTTTCTAAAAGCGTATTCGTTAGGAAAATTTCTGTTTTACATTTAGGAAATACACTAAAAGCAAAAATTATGACAGCAGTGAGATATCTATGTAATTCTGATTCCCTTAAAAGTACGTGAGTTTCTCAGACCTGTGGCCGATCAACAGACAGGAGCTGAACCTTCTTTAGCTCCCTCAGTCCCCAGAACAAAACCTAATGGGAAATATCAACATCTGTTTTAAAAGGACATCCTGAAGATCCTCTCAACCACTTGTGATTAAAGCAGACAAACCTCCAGCCTGTAGGTGCTGAGAACTGGCCTGATGTTGGCAGGAACAGTATAAATGCCTCCTTCCTGTTCTTCTAACTCTGGCAGACTCATCTGGCCAAACTCAGAAATCTAGAAGATGGAAAAATTCATTCTGGATTAGCGTGATCCCAATGGTGTGAGTCAGTTACCTCTGTTGAAGTTTTAAACAGCTAAAGAGTTTTAAAATACAATATATATGTATATGGTCTCAAGTTCTGTCTACAGCTGCATTTCCATTAACCTTAAAATTGCGCAAATTGAAATTACAAAAAAAAAAAAATTCCCTTAAAGGAAAAATACATTTGTTGATCAAAGGTTGTAGCACTGGAATGAGGTGATTTACTTTTTTGGCTGCATTGAAATAGATGTATTTTGTCACCGTCTGGAGTCGCTGACCTTTCCTGTATCCTCTTGGGACAACTACCAGTCTCTACTAAACATTTCTCTTGTTCACAAGAAAGACAGTCAGATGTTTGGCTAATCATGGTGAGAAAACTAAAGGAGTACGGTTCATCGCTGTTATCAAAGGATTTGTTCGTATCCATGGAAATGAGACTCTGCATCACTATTATCACCATTTCATACATCTTTGGCCATGAAAGTGACCGGAGAGGCTAACCTGCAGCAGTTCAAATGCAGCCAGCAGGTCTCCTCCTGACTGGCTGCCACAGTGAAGTGGACTGTACTGCAGAAGAGGGGGGGTGTAGGGTTCAGAGGCCAAGCGCACCTCAGGGACTGCCACCGTGGCTCCCAGGTACTCTGCTTTTCCCTGCACAGAGCACAGAGCAGAGAGGGGTTCAGAGATGGCAGAAACTAAGAGACTCGTCTGAATCGCGTGTCTTGTGGCGGTATTACCAGAGCGTCATCATCGTAGACCTCGACAACAACGTGAGGAGGCTCCTGCTGAATGTGCTGCAGGTCTCCACTCAACAGAAGGGAGCTCATTGGCAAACAATGGTTCCATGTAGGACTGAGAGTCTGACTGATGATCTGACAACACACGCAAAACAAGAAGAACAGAAATACCGCAACAAACGCTTCAGTTTGGTTTGATTTTTAAAGTGTTTTAAGTCAGCTTGCCATGAAAACCCCAGTCATGTGAGCCGGGTCCAACAGTACATGTAAACACACACTTACATTGGTGGTTTGGCTGTGTGAGAGAAACGTGACTCGCGCAAATGGGTCGGACAGTCCCGTGTTGTCTGCGGCGATCAGACCTCGAGCCTGATACATGTGGCACCGCAGCTGGAACTTGTGCTGCTCTGCAGAAACAAAGCACAGCAGGTCCAACCACAAGCTCTGCGATGCTCCGACATTCATCTGATGAAGCTCTTAGAGCAAACAAGAAACCTCCAAGCTGTGCTACCTGATCACGTGTAGCCAAAGTCACCAAAAAAGCAATAATCACGTAGGTGATGCAGAAATCAATCAATGCTAACAGAGTTTTTAAGATCATAGAAATTCATATCTTAGTTTTTTCTTGCTCGTCGGAGGTCACACCGTGTGTAAGGGTTTATTCAGCACAAATTAAGGTTAAAATTAAAGTTTCAAGCATGATGTGTGGAAGTGACATCAGTGGCGTATGGTGTGTACGAGTGGGGGATTTAAATGAAGTGTTGGAATGTGTGATTAAAAGACAGATATTTGTTGAGCAGAGCAGAGAGGAGTGAGTTGGTAATCAGTGGTTTGAAAGCCTCAGTAGGTCCTCAGTTTAAATTAGTAAAGGAAAGTGAAAACTCCAACCTAAACCTAAGGGTTGTGACAGACCAGAACTACAGCGAGGTTTCTGGCATTCTCTGTATTTTTCTTGCTTAATGGGACCAAGAACTCTGACTTCTGTCTGCTGCATTCAGCTAGAAGAAATTCTGATCAATCTACTATTAAACAATGGACATAAAGGTGCTTCTTCCTCACCCATGCAAAGCAGGTAAGAAGGAGGGCTGTTGGTGTCGGCGCCCTCTGTGTCTGGTCTGTGTCCTGCAGGCAGGTCATCCAGCATATGGCTGGAGTCTGAGCAAGCTCCAAACCACAGGTACACATCCAACTTGGCTTGGACTGACAATGCTGCAGGCCGCTTCCCTGGAGGCTGCACACACACGCACACACACAAATACAGAATGTTTATTTATTTATTTTTTTATTTATTTTTCCCTACCAGTGGTGCAACAATTAAAGGAGCAGTGCACTATGCATGTTCTAACCTTCAGAAACAGCGTTACTATCTTCCCACAGAGAATTCCTCTGGCCTCCCGGTTGCTGGAGTAAAGCAGGTCTCTGGTTCGAAGTCTGGCGTAAGCAACACGTTTGTTATTGCTTAGCAACCACACAAACATGTCTGGGACTGTGTGTTGGGGCTGCAATGTGAGGATGTGTATGTGATCAAGAAAGGTTAGGACACCACGGTAAACATATCAGTCAGACGCTGTTAAAACTTTTCTCACCTCCTCCACGAGGAAGCGTAGTTTTTGCTCAAGCTTAGTTGCTTCTTGTAGCATTTCTTTCACTCCTCTCGCTGCTGTTTTCCTGCCTCCCAGCATCTCAGCCTCTCCTACCATGCTCTCCTGCAACACGCATGCATGTATGTGCTGAGCTCTACTAATGCTTTGCCAAAACACTTTGCTGGAGAACACAGAGTAAGTCCACACTCACCTACTGTCCAATAAAACATTTCTTTAGAGCTACTAAAGTCATACTTATTTCGTCTGACCGCAACAGAAGAACAAATTAATAGACCCTTTATTTTGCTCTGAACTCCTGTTCAGGTGCCAAATGGCCCATTGCAAATGGTAAACGTAAGACATGGAGGATATCCTGAAAGATCTCCAGAGAGCCAGCATAAAGTGACCTTTTCATTGATTACTGTAGCTGGAGACAGTATTGAGTAGTTGGTCAAATAAATTGGCAACTTCAGTTGATTTTCTGCAACATACGTTTTTGAAAACAATATTGGAAAATGGTTCGAAAATGACCAGCTATTTGAACTCGAGCACAGACATACCACATCAAATATTCATGTTACTGTACCATGACTGCAGCTCTGGAAAAAATAAAAAAGGCCACTGCAGATTTCTTTCATGTATCCGTACATAATAGTTTATTTATTGCCTCTACCAGGAGGGGGCACTCAACTGAGCCTGTTATCTGCACACTAGAGAGACTACTCTCTAACTGGGCTACAAAAGTAATTAAGCAATCAATACTCCGAGTGTATTCTAAATGAAATATTTAACAGTAGAAAATAAAAACAAGACTTGAAGAAATCTGTAAGAGGGGGGATGAGTGTTTTCCATGACCGTATATGTGTTAAATCCTAATCATTAATCAGATGTTGAATTAAAAAGGTATGATTCTGGCATCAGTCGATTAAATCTCAAAGATTCTTCAATGATATCTAGATGAACCTTCCCCCCACCAGGTGCTGTCAGCCTCACCAGCTCTTGTTTGCACATGGTCAGACGTTTCTTGTCCAGGATTGTCAGGTAGCTGCTCTTCAGCTCTGCCTTCAGTTTGGCCTCCGCAGCGGCAATAAAATTCCTGTAAAACGCACAACGCATCTTAAAGAGCAGAACAAAACTCCTCCACGATGATACTAGAAACAAATAAAAAATTAAACAAAACTTTTGGTTGTGACAGCTACAGGTGGTTTGCTTGTTGATTAACTGCATGAATGTTGTAAGAAAGGCGCCTGATTGTCGTGTTTTAATTAGTGGTGGAGCGACAGCAGTAAGCAGTGAAGGAAATAGCAACAATGATGGTGAATAAAGATTTGGTTGAGCTTAGAGTTACATTAACCCAAATCATTGCCATACACTGGTAATGACTAGGGTTGAAAAATGCAGTAGCATAAATGAATTGACGTCAATGCAAAAGTCCTAAAATGGGTAAAAATACAAACTTATCTGGTGATGCTTTGCCCAGGAGTAAATTGAAAGGCTGGAAGTGAATTTAATGTTATACGAATTGTAATGTGGGAATAAAATGAGTATTAAAGTTGCTCCTCTCCTCACTGTCATTTCTGTACTAAAGACAGTCAGCACTTTCACACAGTGGTTCCATTATAATTTGAGGTCTTTGGACACGACTGTAAAAAATATCACCAACATCTGATAATGTTTTTTCTTTGATACCTGCCAGGTGTGGAAATTTGCAGGTTACAAATTGAAATCTCTGAGCGTAATTTTAGAAACATTTAGATCATGTTGAACAATAAATGAATAGGTAAACTCTGCTATCCCAACATGGTGGATGAACATAATGAAATGATTCGTTGCTCCAAGCCTCAGACGCTCGGCTGCTGGAGCAGAAAGAGCTCTGCCGGATTTACCTGGCATCCAAACAAAAATCTCTGAGCGCTGTCCTTAAAGCTGCCTCAGCCGCTGGGTCCAACTTCTTATGAAGGTCTGCAGCAACACACACACCCTCCTCCTGTAGGGCACAACGACAGAGAATAATCACAACAAGTAGACTGCTGGATTTAAAACACTGCAGTTTTCAGAAATTGATAACCCTTCCAGAACAGTTGATGCAGCCGCTTCTTTATTTTGGGTGTATTTATGAAGTTAAGATAAGGGCTGGGCCGTAGAAATAAATGAAAAATGAATGGAAGTCAAAGCAAAGACCTTGTGAAGCTAGAAAAACATCCTGTGTGCGTGCGTGCGTGCGTGCGTGCGTGCGTGCGTGCGTGCGTGCGTGTGTGTGTGGAGGCGTGCACGTGTGTATGTGTTTCCACTTACAAACAGCACAGCGATATTTTCCAGCATGTTGGAGTTGTAGAGCCGGTAGGTTCTGTCCTCCCAGGAGCTCACAACACTGGCACAGGGTTTCTTCTTCTCCAGGGGCAAATACATGTAGTGTCTGAACAGAACCACACACAGGCATGAAGCAGAGCTGAGATGAACGGCTGACTGATGTGCAGTCCACTGAATACATATTCTACATCCTGTGAGGGGCCCAGGGTTACAGTTTGCTTTGATGACAGTAACAAATGATGGTCAGCCACAAATCCACTTGAGGAGCTGGCAAAGCTCGATTCTTATTTGTCCTCCTTGTCAGTTTTTTATCGTGTCCAGGATGAAGGAAAATCTTGAGAAAAAGATTTTCTAATTTGTTGAAATTGTAGAAGAAGCAAATGAGTCTGTTCGTATGATTTAAGCAGGAACCCCAATTGAAGCTCACTTAAGAAGCAGTCTATCAAGCAGCATGGATGAACTGCAGAAGACAATCTCAACTGTTGAGCAGCACATTCAAGTGAAACCCACCTGTTTCCCTCGACAATGAGTGGTTTCTCTGGAGGTGTGGCGGATTTTGAGGCTCCGCACGAATCAGAGGGATCTCTGGGGAGGAGCGATGAGGACGGGACGGTGAGGGAGGAGCCAAAAATATCACTGCTGTCCGGGAGGTCCAGCACCTTTCTCCTCCGAGTCACTGCAGGACTGGCAGCACTTGGTTGGACCGAAGACTCCAAGACATTGCCATGGTTACCTGAAACAAGACGCACAAGTAAACCCAACATGTCAATGCTCACCCCGGCAGTGTTACAACTGAGAAATAATCAACTGAATACCAGTTTGTTTTGTTTTTGCCTCAACTATATATTACATTGGAGAGAAAAAAGACTTGTATTTTGTTTTCTGAGAGGTTTTGTCGTGACTCACCGAGGGAGAACTCAAAGCTGATGGGTTTGTCTCCAATCTTACGGTCGATCATGGTGGCCTCAAACAAAGCACCAAAAAGCAGGAAGGTCTCATCATCTTCAGCTGGCTGGACATAGAATCAGAAGGACTTGCTCAGTTTAAATAACAATATTCACACTGATGCATGATGAAGTAAATCTAAGCAAGACGAAAGATTATGCATGCCTAATTTCATTTTTTTTTTAAAATTAGGGTCAAAATGTGAGTTTTGACCCTAATTAACTGCCTTTTTATCTAAGAGGTTTTATAAAAAGTTTTTAAGCTATAGGACCTGGTCCACTCAATATGGAGCTTCATCAATTAACTTATAGTAATTAATTGCAGTGCTGCTTTAGTACAATTTCATTTTGCTGCTTTTAAATAAGCATCTTTTTTGGAACAACCAGAAGGTTTTTTCTCACCACCGGAGGAGGATCAACAGGTAGGACCTCGGCTGCTCCTGCTTTTCCTTTGTCGTCATCAGCTGCCCCTGCACCTCCTCCTGCTCCGCCTCCAGCAGAAGACTTAGCATCCTTCCCACCAGCTTTTCCTGCTTTTGCGTCTTTGACAGGTTTAATCATCCGACTGAGTTTGGAGTCTGAGCCTGTGCCCCCAGACAGGATCTCTACTGTCAGTTCTAAGTAGACCCTGCCCCTAAAATCACAAGCACACAGACCAGGGCATATAAATCAGGTACAAGAAGGCACTTTCTTTTAGTTGCAATATGAAGAAGTATCATATCTTTCTATGAACCTGAAGGAGACTCCCTCGCCGATGCCCTCATTGAGTTCCCCTGTGTCATCGCCCAAAGAGAAGTTTCGAGCTGAGCCGTACAGATTGATCCAAGCAGGACCGAAAGTTGGTAAAAACCCTAAGAACATGAAATAAACAGGGGGAAAAAAAAACCTTATCATGATTAAACACTTATATTTCCTTTCAACCTTCAGACCTGCTCTAGACCTTCATTTCTTCTCACCTTTGTCTCCATCTTGTTCATTGGAGATGCGCCGTAGGTCAAAGTAATGGGTTCCTATGGCAACATCATTCATGCTCCCCTCATCCCAGACCTTAAAGGAAAATGTATATAAGATTATAGGGAATTTCTACCTGCAAACACTTAAATTCTTCTTTTCAGAACTGTAAATCAGTCAGCGGTATCGAGCTGTCAGACCTGGATCTTTAATCTCTGACACAGAGGAGGAAACATCTCAGTGAAGACAATCTGCTCGTTCCACACGGGGTCTGCCGAAGACTTCTGGGTGGATGTGCGACCCTGAGACAAACGCGACTACAGTGATCGCTGTTTTTCATTGAGACATAAGTATACCATGACTGCAACCATCTTTCATTCTGAAGCCATGCTTTACAGATAATATTGTAAAACAAGAAGTTGCTACTTCCTGAACTCAACTGGTTCGTTTCGTATAATCTGGAGCACCTGCAACTATGACCTGCGTGTGGATTAGTTATGGGATTAAATGTCGTAACTTTCTACTTGTGTTGACCCTGTTTCATAGAGTCAAAGCATCTATGTTGTGACGTTGACTGGGAACTGACTGCCTGCAGACAGAAACCTTTAAAACGTTTTCTTCCACTAACCTGAGGTCTGGTAGCCAAGGTAACGGCTGACCTCAGAAGCCTGAACCATCTTTCAACAAAGAGAAGCAGTGGCTCTGAGTCCAACTGCCCCAAACATGGACCTTGACTCACACTCACGTCTCAATTCAAGATGGCTACAGCTGAACATTTAAATGGAAGCAACATTCAGCTCACCACTTGTTTGAAGAAGCTGACGACGACATATGGATCAATGAGTGCTGTGTTGTCTCCTATAAAGGCCTTCGTGACGTTGGCCATAATGCTGGAGTTGTTCCGAGGGAGGCCTTCGGCTCGGTACACCTTCACACAGAAACGGGCCCATGGCCGTTCAGAGGGAAGCCCCTCTGGGATCAGGAGGTTCCTGATGACAGACAACATTATTCCAAACCAGTCAAACAACACAGTTAATCTCCAAAGGCAGCATGTAGCATTCGGCCTGCAGTGTGTCTAAAACTGCACATTAATTCAGAGGTGCTTCATACTTTTCTATCTGTTCTTCAGCATCACTTGCTTTTTGTCCCGGCTGCACGGCGTCACCTTTAGCTGAGACACTGATGTCACATTTAACGTATCCTTTGACACCAGTGCTAATGTCGCCAGGATTGGTCAACATTGCCCACTTATTGACAAACTGGTGACCTGAGAGAGCAAGGCATGAACACAATTATCCAGTTTATCGCTCTACTTTCCATCAGAAGGAACCAACGAGGAAACGTTGTGACGCTCTGCTACAGACTTTCACTGAGTCATAAAACATGACTGACCTGGCTGTTTGTAGACTGTCCAAACGTCCAGTTTAAAGGACCCCACGCAGAACGTCTTCAGCATCTTTGAGTGAACAACCTGCAGAGGACCAAAAAAAAACCACCACTAAATCTACCTATGAATGCAGCAACAAGAGCTGCACCCAAAAATAAATCAGCATTGAAGTGGGAAGTTGCAGGTAGTTTCATGTTATTACCAACCGTCAGCTTGATGACTTTGTCAAAGAAGATCTCTTTATGGGCAAAGAAATCAAAGACGAAGTACTGATGGAGAGAGGACAAATGAGATGACGCAAAAAAGTTTAAATTATAAAGTATAAGTACTAATGATTACTTAAAGCCCTTATGAAGTTTTTCTAGCAGCCTTTCTAAACATCTCTTTCTTAACTTTAAAAAGAGAAAATGAGAAAAAAGAGAGAAAAAGAAGTTGACATACCAACAGATGAGACAAAATGACAAGAAAAAAAAAGACATAGAGTTCAGCTTCCAAAGTGCCAACACTAAGTAGAGATCTTAAACAGTTTGAGATAACAAAGTATTCAGGGTAGATATTTAAGATGCACATTTTAGAATTGAATATAACTCCTTTACTAATCATCTGACCAATCAACATTCAGCATGCGCAATGAAATAAAGATACTTTCTGGTAAATGTAGTTAGTATCAGGAATATGAGGAATATGCAGTGATGTAATCTAACCAGTAACATAGTTAGCCTACTTAGCCAGCTGTGTTGCATTAATGTGTAGTTTGTGTTGGCAGATCATGAACCAACATGGACGCTCAATCTGACCGACTGATCGCCCCACACGGTTTCTGGAAACCTGCTTTTCAGCTCTAGCTGTTTCACTTCACCTCATTGTAAAATGGAGCGTTTGTTCCTTCCTTGACGGACGTCTGTTTCTTCTCGTCTCCAATCTCAATCACCACACTGGGGTCTATGTTTTCCCCCACCAGCTGTCTGGTTTCTGTGATATTAACGCCAATCTGCGAAACAGAACAAGATTAAGTCATTCATCAGGGTCCAGGTAAGACGGAGTTGATCTGTTTTAGTAGAAAAGGTTTCGTTTTTCTGTTCTGTTTAAGCCGCTGTTGTTGTTGTTGTTGTTGTTGTTGTTGTTGTTGTTGTTGTTGTTGTTACCTGGAAGCTCTCAGGTTTTCCTTCGCTGTCCTGAATGCGAGTTTGAAGTTTGGCTCTGTGGAAATCCACATGAATGTCAAATTCACAGCAGAACCTTTTTTTTTTGTCATCTTGCGGACAAACAGGAAAACAGATGAAACAGAAAACATTCATCCTATCTGAGTTCTCACAATGACGAAGTAAACTAGGCAAATGGCTTCTGATTTACGCGGCATCTTTTAAAACCCGTGAGTAATAATCTGAAAAATATATAATCACGCTTATATGTTGTTAGTACTCTCCAAAGAGGTTCTCCCATGCTGCTTTCTCAGTCATCTTATAACGCTGGAATCACCTCTGCAGCAGGATGTGTCTTTTATCTTGTTACAATATATAACTTATATAGGAGTGAGACATCACTGTCAATGATTTGATCAGCTCAGCTGCAACTTTAAAAAAAATGAAGTTGAGGAGGGTTTTCTGTACAGTAACGTTCAACCTGGGGGCAATTTGGAGGTGTGTGTGCTTCGCCACTGGTATGCTCCAGCGGTGAACCTGCAGCATACCAGCGTGGAAGGCACATGAGTGTGAAGACTTTGTTGTCGTGTCGGTTTACAGATATAGACATAGTCCAAATGCAGCTTTTTATCAGAACAATATCTTTTTCATAGCTTCTGTGTGAATTATTTGAAACATTTCATTTCATTTCATAAACCTGACAATAACTTCCACTTTTGCTTTCTTTCTGCTAGTTGTAACAGGATGCATGATGGTTTGAAATCCTTTTTTGACTGCACCATGACTGAACAATATATTACATAATAAATACACTCAGATATTGTACTCATCAGTTCCACAGTTTGATAACAGTGGTACCTCTTTGTGTTTGGTTTTATTGCTCTTCTAATGAGAGGCTGGTCTTCTGGGGTTTCCCCTTCCTGTACGAGAGATGCATCTGAGGAAGCCTCGACCTCACTGTCTGCACACACACACACACACACACACACACACACACACACACACACACACACACACACAAAACAAGTAGGACCACAGTACTCAGAAACTCTCAGTAATGAAATACCTTTTTGTTCCATATCAGGAAACGTTACAGATAGTATTTCAGTTTCACAGGAATGGCAGTAACAATCTGTTTTCCTGAAAACTGAAATCACCCATAGCAACCAGGATTGCACACAGTCTCAGCCCGGTGCTGACACATGCTTGTTTGACGAGGGTTTGTCTCACTCCCATGATGACAGGGGACAACTCCTCTGCTTATGATCACAGCTGAGACTCAGTGATGTTTGTTTTCCATGCCTTACCCAGGGCTCCTTTGTTTGCCAGGACCAGGTCAGTGCTGTCTTTCTTCTTCTTCTTCACTTTCAGGCCAAATATCTTCTTTTCCTTCCTGCTAAAGGAACAGCAAGTTTGGCATGCAATCAGTCTCACTTTATGGATTATTTTGTAACTGAGCCATTAAGCATTAAGAAACAGATCCCAAACGTTAGGGGAAAAACAGTAGCTTAAAAATGTGGACAAGTTGTTATGAACTGAAAATGTCTGTGTGAATGAAACTGGTAATAAAATGCTCTCTTTGGAAATCGGTAATAAAAAACAAAACCTATTGCACCTAACCTAAATATATTTTCTGTGGATATAACTTTGTTTATTCTTTTATTGCACTGTGTTCAATAAAGTTAAATTCAAAGTGGATATTTAATTTTTGCTTTGAAATTGAAACTATTTTGAATTTGAATTTTTATGGCCAAAAACAGAAACCGATATTTCAGTTTGTTTTGATTTCCTTATGGTGCTTCAAAAAGTCCAGATTTTATTTATTTATTTATTTATTTATTTATTTTATTTTATTTTATTTTTTTTTTTTCATTTTTCGAGGCAGGTTCCAAATTCTGTGAACAAATGGGATGCACTGTTTGTTCTGTCCATCATTTTCTAGCTGAGGAAATACTGAGGACCTGTTGAGGACGTTCACTGCCTCTCTCCCAGTGACCACTGAAGAAAGGTATCAGGTCCCAAAGCAAAACTTTCCTCTCTGCAAACAGCATGAGGCTGAAACTCACAGTCTCTTTCTGATTGTAAATCAATATGCAAAAAAAACCAACAAATTAACAAACCTATTCTATCGGTTCTTCAATGATATTTCAAGGATTTCGTAAACTTCTTTTTGCATCTTGTAGTCTGTCTTCTTGCTTGGTCAGTCAGACAAGTTCAGAACTTGTCAGAACTTGCTGACAAGTTCTGAACGCACTCCAGTTACTGACCGTTTTCCGTAAAGTGCAAAGGCTGATTTCAGATTCCTTATTTGAGCCTTTCATTAGATTCATTTGTGGCTCCAATCTTCCTTGAAAATATTAATAATAATAATGATGTTGGCTCACCATAATAACATATGAGGTTTAAACTAAGAAAACCCACCGTCAAGATGCATGATGTGTAGGTGATATGATATCCCTGAATGATTTTATCCATTTTAAGTGAGAATAAATGAAGGGGATCCTGATCTATTCATCACCAGCAACTTTATTTATTACTTTACTCAACTGTTTAAAATGTCTTTCTCTCCATTTTCATTGTTTAGTTTTATTACTTCTTGGATTTTATATTACAGTACCAGAGGTTTCCTATTTTTAGTAAATTTGTAAGAATCATTGAGACATAAGTATACCATGACTGCAACCGTCCTTCATTCTGAAGCCATGCTTTACAGATAATATTGTAAAACAAGAAGTTGCTAATTCCTGCACTCAACTGGTTTGTTTTGTATAATCTGGAGCACCTGCAACTATGAGCTGCGTGTAGATTAGTTATGGGATTAAATGTCGTAACTTTCTACCTTTGATCTTCCACACACTTTGTTCCATTGAATTATCATAATAGTCTCTCAAAACAAAACAGGACAAACTAATTGTTAGTTTCAAAGAAATGTGTAAGTATTTATATTTGATTTTACGTCTTTACAGAAACTATTACAGGCAGGTTTTTAGATAATTGCTTCCAGGGTTTCACAAGAATATTTCAACACCTTTCTGACCCATATAAAAGCTTTTGTCTTTTTTTTTTAAAGAAGCAATGAACAAATGTGCAACTTTAAGACTTAATTATATCTAAACGTAACACTGATCAGGGAATCTGAGCTCATTAAAGACTCAACAGCTCAAATAGCTGATTAAATCTAAGACCTTCAGACATATATGCAAAAAAAATAGGATGAAATAACTTAAGAAATGTAAAATTTCTTCGGAAATTCTCAAATATCCCATAAGTGTTGTGGGACGGAATGAACTACAAAACATCAAATGTCTCCATTATGTCCTGCAATGTCACTGTTAAGCAAGCGTGAATTTGAGACGTAAAAGGGGAAATCTAGAGAAATGTAAATAAATATCAAAATAAAATTCCAAAAAGTACAATAAAGTAAATTTTGGCTATGTAGAAAATAAACATCATAAATCTAAAACAGCTTAGTGTAAAACCTAAAGCAACTTTTGCTTATATACGCAATTAATTGCAAATTTGATTACTGAGAGCCAATCTCCTACCTTGGTTTGGGATCCATTGGTTCTCTCAGGACAGATTATATGAAGGTTTTCAGACCTGCTCCAGTTTGACATAAAGTTTAACTGAAAAACAGATCAGCTGATTGGCTGAAGTATTTGTTCAGGGAATGATGATGCTGATGATGTGAAACTGAAGGAACATGCGGTTGGCCCATGCACTGGTTTCAACCCGACACTCTGCATTTTCATTTTCTTTCTTTTCTTTTGTTGAAGCTCGGGGCAGAGCTGTTGGTCAAATCGTCGTTAAAATGGTCATTTCTCATCATAAAGACTTAACTCGTGAGTCTTTAAAAGAGATTTTATTGTTCCATAAGTACTTCAATAACAACAAAGCTCATCAACTGCCATCTGTTTAACAGACTTAACAGATGATAGGAGTGTTTACCCTGTGTGTGTGTGTGTGTGTGTGTGTGTGTGTGTGTGTGTGTGTGTGTGTGTGTGTGTGTAGGTAGACTGGTATTCTTGTGACCAGGATGTTTGAAACTGGCAGAGCTAACAACTCCACCCCAGGTAAACAGAACAGCTTGCAGCCTGCAGGCAGAGATCATGAGCAGCCGGGTGGATCACAATCGCCTCAAACTGAAAAATCTTCTCCTTATGTACACTGTGGACATCCAGCAGACATACAGCTGGTTTTCTTGAAGAGCCAAAGTTTTCCACGTGCTTTGAGATTGATTTGAGAGTTAGTGTATTTATATATGCTGATTTAACTCATACTGATGTATTTTAATTTAGTAGATTGTGTGATAGCAACGCTGACATAAAGACAATAAACCGTAACTTCCAGTTCTGCAGCAAAAATGATCAGATTCAAGCATGGACTTTAACTTAAATGATTAAACCCTTAGATCATGGGTTAGGGTTACTTATTTTCTACTCATCTGAGGTAAAAAACTGAGTAGATGGATTTTTATTGATACGAGAAGATTCACACCAAGTCAAAAGGCTAAAAAAATTTTTTGCTAACAAATCTGTACTCTCAAAGATGTACCCGTCTTCTCTTTATTGATTGATAACATAATTAACTAATTCTTTCATTTAAGGTTCCCCGTCCTTTTGAATCGGTTGGAATGGGCCTCGTCAAAAAAACCAAAAAAAAAAAAAACCCGGCTCAAGCAAAGTCAGGACACCAAATACGTGTCCTGAACAGTCATCAATGACTATTTCACCAAGTGGCCACAGGCTTACACACTGAAGACAAAGTCTGCTCCAGAAGTGACAGACTGCATTAAAACATTTGTGCATCAGTTTGAAGCCACAAAGAGAATTTTGTAGCGAAGTTGTAGATGGCCAACCAAATACCTGGGATGAGTACCTGGATGCTGTGCTATTTGGACTTAGAACAAAGAAGCAAATAATTACCCTGTACTCCCCCTACTTTTGTTGGGGAGAGAGGCATGGCAGTCTTTCCGGAAAACTTCTTTGTAGGGCTCTGGTCAATCAGAGGTAAATGATGCGGTACTTAGAAACCAAAACACAGTTATACTTTTATTTTTCACAGTGATAAGACTGTAAGAACATTTCAGTATAAGCATCATCACAGTCCCAACATTCAGTTTTTGAATAAGAAATAATTGTTTTCTGTCACAACATCGCACCCACCACTTGGCTGCAAATGCGTCTCAATTCAAAGGCAGTTTATTGTGTTTTCATGTCTTCAGTTTCACTTTTCCTGCTTTTCTTCTGTTCCCTGTCAGGAGGTTTTATCTGAGAAAGGGACAACCTTCAACCTGGTGTCAAAGTCCAACTTGTCTGTCCTCATTTTACACATCCCACCCGTTGGCTGTTGTTAAGCTCGGTTCTTCACTTTATCGTCCCGTTTTACATCGTCAGCTGCCATCTTGTTTTCTTCAGACTTGAAAGGTTGGCCACTTGTAAATATCTGAAAAGTTGCAGTGAGAAAACAAATGAGTAGCATAAAATCTAGAAATCTTAAGGTAACTCACTTTGAATTCAGACTAATGTCTATTAAAGTTAAACTAATGTTTGTCATGACAGAAGTTGGAGATACTGTGTACTGTAGCTGATTCAGACTGTGTTGTCGACAGTTATGTCAAACAGATTAGTTTTCAGATACAAAAAAATAAAAATGTGGCGGTATGCTTCTGAGTTATCAGATCAAAGAAACATTTTCCTCTTGGTTTTAAATGTAGTTTAACAACAGCTGATAGGGATTTTTGGTATTATCATTTTGTTGTTACTTTCAGTCTAATGTTAGAGCAGTTTAAAATGTTTTCTTCTTTAGTGTGTGTATTAACTGACCTGGGGGTCACAGCTGCCTGTTCATCTTCAGGTGAAACAGTTTGACCAAGATTTGAACCGGGCTCAGGCCGTAAATTAGATATCGCATCTGGAACTGGGTTGCTAGTTGTTTAGGTAAATTGTTTTTACGACCTTTGCTGTGTTTAGGTAAAATGTTTTACGACCTTTGCTGTTTTTTTCTCTGCTGTCTATCTTGCCTATCCTCCCTCTTTGAAGTTTGATAATAAAAGACAAGCTGTATCCAAGATTGGCAGAACGCTCTGTGAACAGCTCTGAGAAGCAGTTGACAGAGTTTCTCCTTTTGCTTGCAGAAGTTTAGTCAATAAATTCATATACGTTGTCTGTGGTTCTTTTATGTAGGTTCTAGGAAATACCTATCATTTTGGTGCCGAAACCCGGGATCTCTCATACCGACCGCTGTCAGGCAGAGGAAGGCGCGCTGAATCCATGCATGGCCAGAGTCAATTGGACCTGGAAAGAAAGACCCAGGAAGTAGAATTCTTCGCTGGGCCAGCGCCGTAGGTCCGACTTTGTCTGCCAACGGCGGAATGACGAGATCCGACTGGACAACCCGAAAACTACAGAAACGTAGGTGAATTTTAAAATGGCTATTTTAGTGGTTTGAGTTCCCTTGTATGATGTCGCTCTGCTAAAACTCTGTGGTTTGAGTTCCCTTGTATGATGTCGCTCTGCTAAAACTCTGTGGTTTGAGTTCCCTTGTATGATGTCGCTCTGCTAAAACTCTGTGGTTTGAGTTCCCTTGTATGATGTCGCTCTGCTAAAACTCTGTGGTTTGAGTTCCCTTGTATGATGTCGCTCTGCTAAAACTCTGTGGTTTGAGAATCCTTGTATGATGTCGCTCTGCTAAAACTCTGTGGTTTGAGAATCCTTGTATGATGTCGCTCTGCTAAAACTCTGTGGTTTGAGAATCCTTGTATGATGTCGCTCTGCTAAAACTCTGAGGTCTGAGAATCCTTGTATGATGTCGCTCTGCTAAAACTCTGAGGTCTGAGAATCCTTGTATGATGTCGCTCTGCTAAAACTCTGAGGTCTGAGAATCCTTGTATGATGTCGCTCTGCTAAAACTCTGAGGTCTGAGAATCCTTGTATGATGTCGCTCTGCTAAAACTCTGTTCGAGGAGACCCCATAAGGGCAAGTCCTCAGGCGGATAGGAAGCTTGTCATTGCTGTGTGGTTTTGATTTTTTGATGGGTAAAATATCACTGGTGCTGAGTTATCTGACAAGGCAAAAACAGATAATGTTGCGCTAAATCGTAGAGTCATTACTGTGCTTATATTGCTGGTTTGCTACTGCTGCTTTGTGTGTGTGAGAGTGATTGGAGGTTTAAATACCGCTCTGTATTTTACCTCATAAAAACAGTGGAATTAAACAGCAACCTCTTGTGGATGCAATAGGCAAGATTCTCCCACTCGAAAGAGTCGAAGCGGGGAATACCACAACAAGGTATTTTAATTGCTGGCCACTGAAAGAGCTCCAGTTCATAGGACTCCTAGAGTCAACGAACCTGGACCAAATTAAATAATTCAATAAATAATATTTTTAAGCTGAAATTGCAAGTGTTTTAAATATGGAATAACATTCTTGTAATTCATCACTCGGTAAGGGCGCCGATGGGATGAAAAGTAATGCTGTCCAGGTTCCTGTAGCACTGTACACATGAAAAAATGGAGAAAGAATATAAAATAGATGGAAAGCTAAAAATTGATCAATGGCAAACAATTGTGGAATTTTGGAGAGTAGTGTAGAAAAAAATGGAATAAAAATCTAAAAAGGAGATGAGCTGAGGTGTGCTAAATTATGGTTAAATGAATCTAAAACTTAATTATAGAGAAGGAGAAATAAAGTAATTCCAAGCACACGGAATGCTGTAGCGGTGCAGGGAGAGCAAGCTCCTGCAGCACCTCTCCCTGGCTGTTTCAGCAGCTCGTCTGCCCCAGTATCACGCTGCTGTTCAGCAACCGACTGTATCCTTCCTAGAGGAAGGGACACAAAAATTATATCTTAGACCCTGTACCTTAGAAGAGTCAGGAAAGCTGTGAAAGGATCAGATGTTTTTCACCTGGAGAATTTGAGGTTTATATACTCTGCTTTCAACGACCGGACAAAAGGCCGTGGAAGGCAGAGGAGAGTCACGATAGGCGAAGACCCAAAATAACACCCACAAAATCACGGTATTCAAAGGCTGCTGGATTTGTGGCATATGGTCACTGGGCAAGAAACTGCCTTCAAAGAATGTTGCACGGTCGACAAGAGGGTGGTGGATGAGGAACCACAAATAGGAGAAATCCTCAGCATAATCAGACTCTACACACCCAAAAACACAAACCCCCAGTCCAAATTATGAAATGCTAGAGACATGTGCATGCAGTTTGGGAACGTTAGGTAAAACCATAAAAGAAATTGAATTCCTGCAAGAAATCAGTGTATGCAAATAATTTTTAATGTTACTACAAAATTTGGTTTAAACCTCACAGTGAGAATAATTTGTTTTAAGAAATACTGGTGTTTGTTTTGTTTTCTTTTTTGAGCTGTCTACACTTTAAAGAAAAACCAGTAAAGAGAGGTCTCACTGAAATAAACATGGAAAACTTCTTTGTATGCTAAAAGTGAATCATGACTTTCCTAAAAGAGGACAGTCGAAAGCTAAACTAAATAATAAATTCTCCTCAGAGAACAATGTTTAAAGATTATAAAACAAACTTGGTGAAACGATCCTTGGCTTCTAGCTGGAGGTCACGGTCAGAGTAAGTACCGACCTGGACATTGTCCAGCTCGTAACTCTTAGGCCTTGAGAGGAGGGCTGCCCGCTGATTCACAGTCTGCAGCACTGAGATCAACAAATTTAGAGAAATCCATTGTTCTCTGGTGAGACGTGTCTTAGATGAAGTTAACTTAAACTTACATTCTACATTTTACAAGTTAATGGTGAACATGATGAAAGAGACTACAGCTTTTAACATGTTTCATGTTTATATGTGTTTGAATAAGGAAATGGTTTATGACTTCTTAAAAAGTTGGATAATAAGTGGCTAAAAGCTATACGATGAAAAGAAAAGAAAGTTATAATTGACTCTTATTTGCTTCTTTCCTTTTCCTCTGTCTGAGCCTCGCTGCGCTGCGTCTGACCTCTGACCTCAGCTCAGATCTGTCCTGCCAATCAGATGACTCCCTCCTTTATCACCAGCCAGTTGATAAAGAAGCGAAAAAGGACAGGACGATTTCTACCAACTGGACACTGAAGGCAATAAAGTGTCCACTGGTCCTAATTCCTTGACATCTGGGAACTGCCATGCAGCAAAACTACTGTATGGAGTCCTGCTAGACGTTTGGAAAAAGAAAGCAAACTGAACTGTTTGCCGCTTGTTTCATTGGTGGACTAAGGGACGGTCTGGACAACTTATAAATAATCCAACACCAGAGCCAGTTGGACTGACAGGGAGCTGGAGGAAGGCAGAGGGAGGACCAGCTGCAGCGACGCCAGCAGCAGGAGGGAAGCGAGAAGCAGACAGAGAAATGCAGATAAGTTATACACACACACTGCTGTGATACACACTGCTACTGTAATGAGGACTTGTTTGCTTACTTACTAGCAGGAAGGAATTATCTATTTAGAAAAAACATTTTGAAGGTTTTAAGGTACAATGTTAAATAAAAATCTTTCATTTTGTACCCATTAACTCAGTCCTTAACAGAAGGACCAGTGATCCTTAGGGCCCACGAGCCATAGATTGGGAAACTGTGAAGGAAAAAACTGTAATGGTTAAAAGTTAAGAAAAAAAAAAACTGAGTGTGATACGGCTAAATTACACCAACTAAAATTATTAGATTCAAAACTAATAATGATTTGCAAATGTTTTATTTTCTTTGAAATAAATATACAAGTTTGGAACTAAATTAAACATATCTAAGTGTTGAACTTAATTGATATTGCAGTGTTGAAATACTATGGAGTATTTCTTTGCATTTAACTGAAACGCTTAACTTAGAGTTTAATTATATAAAGAATCTATAATTGATTGGGATTGTGTTTGTGTGTTTTATATTGGATGAATGACAATTATTTTGAGACGAGAGAAATTTTTCTGCTAAATTGAGTAACGGATAAAATTATTGACCATTTAATTTAAAATAAAAACTTACATTGTTAACTTGTCTGAAATGCGAGGTTAAGGGAAAGTCTGAGACTTTAAGCAACCTTGTAAACGGCTACTAAAAACTGATGATTGTGATTAAAAGCAACATTTTCTAGACTTCAGTCTAGAACATTTTAATCCAGATTTGATTGATAGTCAATAAATTCAAAAAGAAATGGAAAATTAGAGGATTTGAGGTTTTGGTTTAATTTCAGGATGGTCATTTTTATTTAGAAAGAGTTATGCTTTGATGAATTTGATAACATCTACAGGGAAACCAGTCACCCATGCATCCTTGCTTAAGAATCTTTTGCAGGCCATATATTTACCAGCTAAACTAGCAGTTTGTAAGTGTGCAGCACACCACGGAACAGATGAGGTTTCAAATGGCAATAGATTAGCTGATAAAGTAGCAAAGGAAGCTGCAACTGGGAAGCATGGGGGAGACAATTTCTCAATACAGATAGAAGATCCTCAAGTAATAGACAAAGCTGTGTTAAAAGACATGCAAGATAATGCTCCAAACGCAGAAAAACAAATGTGGATAACTAAAGGGGCGACACTGAATGATGATAACATTTTTTCAGTAAATAGAAGTCGGTCCTTCCAAAATCTCTATTTAGAGCGGCAGCGATTTTGACACATGGACATTGTCATGTGTCAACAGGGGGGATGGTCTCTATGCTACAACAGCATATGGATTCAATTCTTACTTAAAAATTTTTGTACTGCATGTCCAGTTTGTGTCAGAAACAATCCTCAAGGAAACATTAGACCAAGAAGAGGAAGTTTCCCAAAACCCTCATCCATTTCAAACAATGCATATGGACTTTATTGAACTCACACAAAGTGGACCACATAAATATTGTTTGGTGATGATTGATGCTTTTTCTAAAAGAGTTGAAGTAGTTCCAGCAAAGCCTGCTTTTGAAATAATTTATGGGAGAGCTTACATATTGCCTCTGTTTGCTCCAGACTTACAGAAAGCTGATGAAGAACAAACATTGGTAGATTATATGATCAGGATCCTGAAACAGAAAGAGGTGTTAAATGCAAATTTACTGCCGTCTGACTGTTCTCCTACAGGAAATAAATAAAACCACCCCCATCCAGCCAGGAAACTGGGTCTACATAAAGGTCATCAAATGCTGGGAAGGACCCTTCCAGGTGCTGATGACCACACCAACAGTCGTAAAGACCCAGCTGGATACATCTAAGTCACTGCAAGCTGCAGAGAGTGTTTGAACCCCTAAGTAGGCGGAGGGAGGAAGACCGGACTTCAAAGGGGGGCTATTTTTTAGGGTAGCTCGTCTCAAACCCGGTGAAGAAACGCTTAAGATTCCCCCGTCTTTAGTTGGGGGTTCTGACATCTCTGTGCGCCGAGCAGCAATGGGGACTCCATATGCCAGATGGATCTTCTACTGCGCTGTGACTGCAGCATCAACCTGTGGTGGAAACTAATGAATAGAACCGCGTACGAGGGACATGCTGTGAACTGCTATGTGTGTGCGCAGCTGCCAATCGCCACACACAACTCAGGTCTGCGTGTAGGACACATCACGGATGACAAATAGATGTGTCTCTATGGCCTGAGCACACAACCACGACTCAGCGTCCCATGCCAAAGGGATGCAAACGGTGGAAAAATGACTATTCTGTTCTACTTCAGATAGGAGATGCCGTGAAGGAACTTTTTGGATCTATGAACTGTTCCTTTAATGCTGACGTATTTCCATTTCCACTAACCGCATGGAAAATACCAGAGACCATTTCTTTAGCAGGAGCTAAACCCGGGTCTCTGAGGAGCTGCATGTTCAACAACGGACATGTTTCTCTTGGAATGTTACCTTGGAACTTGTGTAACAGAGTTTACACCTACTGCGAAACGACACCGGATTACATCAACTGCATCGCCTGTAGGGGTCAAAGGATGACTCCACACTGCAAAGTCTGGAAGGACAACCCAGACTGTGACAACATGCTTCAGGAGAGGAGTTTCAACATCACGGATAGGACATTGGACGACAGGAGACAACGCTGTGCAGTACCATAGTGCCAGGAGACTATGGTTCACGGGTGATTGGCAGCTGGTACTTCCTGTACCGATTGTAATCATCGGAAAGGACGACACATTCTGGGCCCGCTCCAAGCGTGATGCCTGAGGTCAAACGCTGGGGAGGCCTCACAACAGACACTGGAGTTCCATGGAAATTCAAGATTTGGACCGGGGTGAAAAGTTCATGCAGAGCATGTTCCCAGGAGTTGGATTAGGAGAAGTTCAGGACCACGTTGAAATCAACAGATATGGATTACTGCAACTCATCAACGCACACCGGCTGGCAAACGGCTCCATGAGAGGGCTGACTGAACTGAGAAACATGGTTTTGCAAAATGTTGTGCTGGACCTGCTCACAGCCTCTCAGGGAGGTGTTTGTAAAATCATTGGCCCAGCGTGTTCCTGACGAAACAGGAACTGGTGGAACTATTTCTGATGCTCTACATGGCCTGGAGGAACTTAAACATTGTGTAGACGGTGCTACGAGGATCACATTTTTTTTGATTTGTTTTCATGGTTCATGTCTGGTCCATGGTGGACTTTACTGTTAAGCTCGTGACACCTATTCTGATTGTTTCGGTTCTGTTCTGTCCTTTTAAGGGTTTGCATTATTCCATACCTACGAAGTATGATGTTTAAGACAAGTGACACAACTGTTGTCAGTTATCAGCTAGCAAAGGCATCCTATGAGACGAATGAAGATGACTTGTTTCGAGATTCTGACGATTTTCTGAACAATGATGATGTTCTGTAATCAATGAACAGATTAATTCATTTGCTGAATGATTCCTACACCAAAAATGTGAAAACAAGTGGTGTTAGGGATGAGAAAACTGCATTTGATTTTTTGCTGTTTCTTTCTTTTGTTTTTGTTTGTTTCATTTATTCATTATGTTCATTGTGTAATTTTTATGTTTAGACTAGGAAAAATGTATATTTTGCATTTCTTGGTTCTATTTTATTTCTTTTCTTTTCTATGCTTGGTGACTACGGTTTGTACACATGGTAAAATGATAAACAGGGGGGACTGATAGGGATTTTTGGTATTATCATTTTGTTGTTACTTTCAGTCTAATGTTAGAGCAGTTTAAAATGTTTTCTTCTTTAGTGTGTTGTATTAAGACCTGGGGGTCACAGCTGCCTGTTCATCTTCAGGTGAAACAGTTTGACCAAGATTTGAACCGGGCTCAGGCCGTAAATTAGATATCGCATCTGGAACTGGGTTGCTAGTTGTTTAGGTAAATTGTTTTACGACCTTTGCTGTGTTTAGGTAAAATGTTTTACGACCTTTGCTGTTTTTTCTCTGCTGTCTATCTTGCCTATCCTCCCTCTTTGAAGTTTGATAATAAAAGACAAGCTGTATCCAAAGATTGGCAGAACGCTCTGTGAACAGCTCTGAGAAGCAGTTGACAGAGTCTTCTCCTTTTGCTTGCAGAAGTTTAGTCAATAAATTCATATACGTTGTCTGTGGTTCTTTTATGTAGGTTCTAGGAAAATACCTATCAACAGCAAACTGTCTTTAAGTGCTTTGTACTCTGAGTGCAGCTGGTTGATGTCATCAGAGTAGAACTTGGATCCCACCTGAAGCTCTGTTAGCAACAGCGCTGAACGTTTGGCCTCACTCTGATTTCTACAGTCTCTCTTTCACTCTACGGAGTCCCAGTGAAAATCATGTTGACACATAGCATTATCCTGGCACTATCTGAATAAATAATGAACAATCGAAAAATATTGAAGAGTGCTCAATAGCCACTGTAAATCTACAAACGTCTAGTGTTAGTAATTGAGCAGTGTCAAGAGCTTGTTCTCCTCAAAGTTTGAAAAATAAATTAAAGCTATTGCACAAATGAAATGTACATTGTCTGACACACCAGCAGGGTCTTATTCAGTATTGGACATTGAATTCATACAACTGTGCAAAAGGAAGCGCCAGCCTTTTTACTTGCAATACTTTGTAAGCTTAAAAATAAAGATAAAAGCAGGTCCAAACACCAAGAAACTTTTACAAACAACATATGACACAAAATGCAGAATCAGTTGTGAAAAGATCTCAACTGTTTTTCCCTAGACACAATTTCACTATTGCGGTGTTTTCATTAAATAAAATATCAAATTAGAATCACACGTGACTAAGTTTGTAAATGCAATAAGTCATTAAAAAACACGTCACGCCATTATTCTCCTACCACTTCCTGTCGTCTTCTTCGTGTTTTCCACTGGTAGCAACATCCAGTTCTGAACACGACTTGTGATGAAAAAAGTGTTTCCATTGCAGTTTTGAAAAATACACTAATTTTGAAACAGCCAATACATACAACAGCCATATATATATAGATATTGCAATGTTGCTTGATTTTTCTGTTAACATTAGATATGCAATGTGTTGCTTTTAATGATTTGGTAAATTCGTTGTTGTTTTAACACCTGCCAAAGTGTCAACTACTAATTTAAGACGGCAGGGTTATTTCTTCACAATCTAAACTCTGTCAATGCATTCACCGCCAGATCACAGGCTACATGCCTGGGAAAATCCAGCTGCACTATGTCTACATGACCATTGCTGGAGTTTCTCCTATTAATAATTTTAAAACTTCGTACATCATTGGGGACACTTTGTTACTACGTTCATCACTGATGTCGTGATATAAAGAAGTGCCCCTAGACTTGCCAGATGGGATGTGGAGGTGAGGCAGAACAATGGATTAAAACCTCTTTGCTTAGAACAAGAGGAAGGTATGCAAACCTACATGTAATAAAAAACAGTTTTCTTGTTATTATTGATTTGGGGGACCTCAACAGGCAGTGCTAAGCTTCAGATTCAAGCTCAGACAACCAGCCACTGACAGCTTAGATGGGAATCTTACCTGGGAAATGCTGGCTGGAACTTTAGGAGAAGGAAGTGATGACACTGGCTCGAAAAAGGAGAGATGAACTTTGAAGGTAAGGGTGTCAACTGTTCATGTGAGACTGGAGAGACATTTTGTACAAATGTAGCAAAAGTTTCTGGGCTGTTTGGGTAGATGTGGAAAACTTGGCAAACTTAGAAGAATGAAAGACTTTAGATGGATGATTCCACCCGTCTAACGTGAAGGAAGTGAAGGATGCAGGCACATACATGTTGACATGGCTCCAAGATAAGGTCCTCCCAATGAGGTGGAGTAAAATAATTTAGCAAAGAGTTTTGTTGGTTGGAAGGAAAACAAGAAGAAGGCTCAAAAGAGATTCCATGGGATAAGTCAGGGATTGATAAAGAAGATGGAAGTCCCTTGTTGTGTTCAAACAAAGATCAGTTGTGTCAGAAGGAGCAGGAGGCTTTTGAAATTGGAAGGCAGGTAAATAGGCATAGAGAGGACAGGAGGTTGATGGAAGGGTTGTTGTTAGGAGTACAGAGCATCAATACCTGCAGGAGTGAGAATCAGGGCTTGCAGAATATCAGACAGAGAGACAATCCCTCTCACCACATCTTCTCTGTCAACCAAAACTAGTCGATGAACCTGAAAGGAAAATATGAAACCATTTGGTTAGAATCTTTTCAGTCACAAGTTAAGTGCGCAAGCTGGCTTTCTGCAGAGTCTGGATTCATGACACCTTTTTTTCAGCCGCCCTTTTCAAGACACCAGATTATCTTGCTAGTACTTTACTCAACCCTGGCACCATCCTTTGTCACTTCAATTCTCTGCAGTCACTACATCCGAAATCCTTCTCTAAGGGTCGTCCTTTTTTCGTTTTCCCTGGCAGTTCTGCAGGCAACATCCTTTGTCTAGATACCCAGGCTCATCCCTCACCTTTGTCTGTAAAACCAGTCCACTTCAGCTGTCATTTTAATACACCCATTTCTAACTCTGTTCTTTTTGGTGACTCCCAATTAAAGTCCAAACCTCCAAATCCCACAACCCCAGGTTCCCCCTCCTGGCTTTCTGATGAACAACCACTTGCTTTCAACTCTCACTACAGATAACAATATAGTTTCTTAATATGCCAGTTCACACAGACTATATTAAGGTAACCAAACCTGGCTAACATTGACTACCTGATATCACACACCGTCTTGCTGTTCTTTCGTCTCTCTTAGGCCGGGACCTCAAAGTGTGTTGGGGGTGTTAGGGTTAGGGACTTGGTTCTTAAAACAGAGGAGCCACTCGCTGTACACTATTCAGACAGGTGGCACATCTGCTTCACATAAACCAGATTTCTTTTGCATATTTACAACTTGAGGGAAGATTGTTTTTATCAGTTTTATGTCATCTTGCTAGTGAAATCAGAATGTGTGACTCGTTTAAATTACATTCAGTAACACCTTAGTCCTGCTGCGGCAAAGTTGGGAATTACCTCAGCTTTAGCTATGCGGTCGATGATGGTCTCCAGTGTTTCGTGTGGATAACATTTAAGGACTCCTTCAACCCAGCAGGATCGTGACGTGAGGGCCTCTTTCATTGTCATGTTTAAATTGTTGTAATTTTTTTGGGCAGCAAGGTTCTTGAGGGGAGAACAAAAATGTCACAAAGCTTAGTTTCCTGTTGTATACTTAAAGAAAAAGGAGACTGACTTTTTAAATTCACTTACAATGACATCGAATCTGGAGTACAGTGCCACAACTTTACCTGAAACGGGTGTAGAAAAAACAGATGGAAAAGTATTTGAAATTTTACCAAATGAAATATTTGAAATCATTAAACAAATGTTAACATCAGAGGAAGATAATGCAATTAAGTCTTATAGTAAAGACAGTCAAACAAGGCATCATGATCTGGGAATCATGATGCTGTTGTGCAGCAAGTGTACATCACTTACTGTTATTAATGAAACTATGGGTTGCAGATTGTCTGCAACACAGTGCATGAGCTCAAGCTCACTTAGACAATGATCCTAACATGAACAAGTCCACCTGTAAAAGTATACTAACTTAGACTGAACTGAGAGGTTGTGGCATGCTGGGTAATGCTGGAAAACTCTCAAATGTGAAGTAGCACTGATGTAGATTCACCAGGTTTGTGTTGTGCCGGTAAGCCCAAATGTTAGTATTGTTTTGGTATACCTTGTTCATTAACCACAGGCAGGGCTGACACTCTTCTTTCCACAAAAATAGCCAGAGCTTCATAGACAGAGGCAGATTCCTGGATTGTTGCAATCTCCCTAAAGGTGCCAATCGGCACCTCGTTGATCTGCTTTTGAAGAAACCTGGGTTTAGGAATCATGGAGCCCTAGAAGAGTAGACTCATTAATTTGATGAAGCAAGGGCATTTCTAGAGCACAGAGTGCAATCTGGAATTACAAACATGACTCTTTCCTTACAAAGATGTGAAGGAATTTGAGGATCCGCTTGTGTGTCAGGATGTGGAGGACATTTCCAGAAGCTGGGTCAATAACTGGGAGCCGGTGGATCTTATTCTTTAGCAGGGAGTAGATGGCATCAAACAAACTGAAGAGACAAAAATAATTTCTTTAGGCAGATAGTGGCTCTGTCATGAGGTGGTTTGGTTGAGGAAATGAGGATGGACGCTGTAGACCCAGGTCGATATGCGATGATGATGGTTTTAATGGCAAACACGAAGAGAACAGAAATCCAGGCAGCACTGGTGAAAAATGAGGCTGGGAACTCAGGTACTCTGGTAGCGCTGGGAGGACACATGACAAAGACTATGGCAGTGGTGACGAGGACCAGACGGGGAGCAGGTAACACAGGATTCTGAATTAAACATGTTTATGATTAATATTCTAATCGCAAATGTGATGTAAGCAGGAAATCATCAAAAGTAACAGAAACATCAGTCTTTGTGTAATTGAAGGATATAATGTGCTACACTTTATAAAGTGAGTTACTGAAATGTTATTGGAAATGAATGAGCCGTGTTTCAAATGGCTGCTATTTTAATTGTGTCCACTAGATGTCGGTAATGTTGCGTCCTCTACAGGATCCCGTTGAACAGACTCACTTTTTTCTGGTTCTCAGTTAAACGAGACACAGCTGTATATCTGTTGACGAATGAAACTATTTCATGTGAAACATTCATTTATGAAAGACAATATTATCACGGTGAAGTGAAGTTTCAAGACTTGTTTTTCTTTTACGTTCAGTTCTTTGTAAAATCTGGGAAAATAGAATTTAAATAGTTGTGTATTGTAGAAATAAATAAAAAATAAACTAAGGCAGGAAATTAAAAGAACAAGTATTCCTTTACCTGGATGCAGGTTTGATGCTGATGAGTCTGTTGACTGAATACTCCAGATATATTTCTGTACCAAAAAAAAAAAAAAAACACAGAGAAGCAATTTTTAAACAAAAAAGAAACAGAATTTTGTGAGATTGTTCTTTTCAATCAATTTCACTCATTTTCTTTAGCTTCATAAAGACAATGCAATGCAATCAATGCAGTGATCTCACTTACAAGCACACATTGCAATGATTATGGGATGGTAGCAGAACAGACTGGGATGGCCAGATTTCATTATCATCATCATCATAGATCATTAATGAGTAATTATTTTGAGCAAAGTTCTTATAAAATAACTCAATAAATCAAAAAGATTTATTGCCAGAAAAGGCTATGTGAGTGGGCTCTACAAGTCAATAAGAGATATCTAAATGTTTCACAGAAGATCCATAAATGGATTCAGATGTTGAGCAGAAGTAATAAACTAGCAGGGTATTCTTTTCTTTTCAGACCTCTCCATGTCTCTATTTTGTGTTCTTCCAGTTCGTAGATCTGAACCTGCAGACAGAACATGCATCCATTAGTCCTGCCACAGAGAAACTTCAGTCAGACTAAAAATCACTCAATGGGAGTTTAATTCTGAAGCTCACCAAGGGAGACTTGTAGTAGCGATGAAGGATGTTAATAAAGTCCGTAATGGTTAGCATACCTGCACAAACAAACAGAATTTCTATAGTTACCAGACATGAAATTACATGTTGCAACAATTTGGACATTTGCATCATGAGGAAAAAAAGTCACAGTGTGCATCAGTAATGTTTCCCTTCAATGGTTAGTTTGTGGGTCAAACACTGAGATGTCAAAGACTTTTCTGAGGTGGGTTAGGTTAGAGGCTCTCTGGTCTGGCCCAGTCCCTCTCTTATTGCTGAATCATGAACTCTGACCTTCACTGAGGCAAATGAGACTCCTGATGCTTCAGTAAGTGTTTTGGGGTCTGTCGGATGACTCACTGATGTCTTGGAGTCATTTTAGTTGGCCAAACACAACTGATAGGCCCCAACAGAGCAGAACGGTGTGGTGGGTTAAAGTCACTCCACTTATTAAATGTCACCTCCAGGCTGGTAAAAGGTTGACACAGGATTGTGGAACCATGGAGCAGCAAATGGTTCCGGCAACTTCTTCACACTGAGTGGACAGTTAGACTGAACCAGTTCAGGAATCATGAATAAATACCGAGATGTTCCTGTTCCCACCTACAAAACACTGCAGCTTGCTGTCCCACAGCGGCGCCGCCCGCACTCCGTTCGCCACCAGAGCAAAGAAAGCCTTCTTCACCTGAGTGAGACAAAAACTCGATTAATAAAATCCAAACCCATATGAAAGCAATTTGTGCTGTTGCTGCTAAAACGTTTGCACCTGCAGCGTTGTATCAAAGATGACCAGTTTGGAGCTCCTGGGCATGGCATCATAGCAACTGTGACTCTTCATGAAATTCATGTAAATGTAGGTGTCAGGATCTGCTCCTGCAGGGGGCGCCATGGGGTATGTGGCATATGTACAGACACCTGCGAAAAAAAAAAACACAAAGTGAGCTTGTAACAAAACTGAGAGCCTGTGAGAGGGTAGTAAATTCTCATGTGGGGTTTATAGAATGTAGGTGCGTGTCAAGCTGCAGGGTGGTTTTAATAATCCCCATTGCCCGTGTTTTACAGAAATTCCTCAGAGTGCAGGAATGTTCTGTCAGGGCAACATTAACTCTTTGTTACAAACAGTTTGGCTACAGAAGTGCTGCTGAGAGTGGAGCAGTTGTAGATAGAAATGATGCCCATAGACAATCATAATGCAGCACAGATGTGAAAGGAACGACCTCTTCCAGCTGATGTTGGACCTCCGTGTAAGGCACAGATTGTCCAGAACAAACACCGTGTTCAAGCAGATGGTGATTCGTGAGTGTACTTTAGCCCAGGCTACCTTGGGCCAAAGGTCGATGATTGATTTTGTAATTGTATCATCAGAGCTGCAGCATTCTGTCCAGGACGCTTGTGAAGCGAGGGGCAGAGCAGTCCACTGGTCAACCCCTTGACTGAGAGATGGACTGTCCAGACATTTGATTAGGACACACAGAAACTGCACACTGACTCATGAGCGCTACACTTAGCCTCATTGATGTCTGTTTGTCAGCAAGACACAATTAGCTAACCTTGTTCTTTTCATTTTGTAGATATTTTAGAACATTGCAATACATAAATTTGCTTTGTACTGGGTGGCAAATATTTTCAATCTTACATAAATTATATATTTTTATACACGACTTAAAACATAATTTGAATCCTAAAAGTTGCTCTGTTAAAGAGAGATCAAGCAAATTTAAAAGTCAAATCAACATCTTCTGTTTTTTTTTTTTTTTTAAGAATTAGATACCTCTGCTCCTCACCGAGAGAACTTCTTCTTCCTCATACTCATCCATCTCAAACAAGGGGACCTGGAAGAGGGAACATGTAGCATTTACATTAGGCTTCTAGGAAGGCACACTTATATGGAGGAAAACTACTGTACTTGTTTTGTTTCTCTTCATTTGACCTTAGGAGTCACAGTTTCTGTTCACCAGGAAATATTCACTACAACCTTTAAAAAATAGGAGATCAGAGATCTCTAAAATAACGTTCCTGCCACTCTCCTTGGAACTGGTGATAGTTACTGTGATCAACTGATTTTCTTGTTATACGACTCATGTCTCCAGAAGTCATCCCAACGACGAGAAGTAGCTCCTATAATAAACTCAGCAGTTCCACGAGGTGTTTGCTAATTGCTGCTGGCTAGTCTGAAGGAGCTGAGTGGAGGAGTGAAGGGGGAGGGCTGCTCTGTGAAGCGGAAGCTTGGTAGCTTGGAATCTGCAGCTCTGAGGCGGAGCTAGGTCCACCCAGGTGTTTTGCACAGCTGAATGGTTGCCATGGAGATTGAAGGATTTCTCAAACATGTATGAACGAATCAAAGCAACACTCTAGATATGTTTTTGGTGAGGGAATAACATTGACATGATGTAAAAATAAATAAATAAATAAATAAATACCAGTCACTGAATACCTCACCCTCATATTGAAACATGGCAATGGCAGCATCATGTGGTGGGATGTTTTGCCTCAGGATGGCCAGTGAAGCTGGTCCGTGTTGATGGGAAGATTAATGGATCTAAAGTCAGGGGAGGAGTCGCCTTCCAGAAAGACCCCAAACATTTATAAAGAATTCTAATAGTTTTGAATTAGCAGCCATGCATTAGTCTGTGAGTTTTGGTTTCAAATCATCCCACATTACATGTGGTTGTAATGTGATAAAATGAGAAAAGTTCCAAAGGGAAGAATATCCTTTGCAGTACATCACATCCTGAGTGACTGTCTGCTATACGGCCATGGGCCAACATGTCTGCTGCTGGTCATCAACTGGTCAACTGGTTCTTGAAGTTTGGCCTGAGTGTATTTATCTTCACATGTTGCACTTGAATTGACAAACTTTACTGACCATGCAGATAGAAGGTGAGAAAGGAACATTTAGGACTGGATCTGTAATAGTAGCCGGCATGTTTTCCTTTACAGCTTCTCAGTTACAGAGCCGTGTCCAAACATGGATACTAACATTCCCGGACAAATCACCAAGGAGACTCACCTCTGCAAAGGAATCCATGGCCAGGAAGACGGGGAGCTCTGCCTCTGTGGAGACAATGCGATCGGTGAAGGAGCATCAGATCGCACAGCAGGCTGCACAGAGACGCCAGAGATGCCTGGCGACTGTGTCAGACCATGAAGTAATGAAGACAAAAAGGTAAAGAGAAGGTGAAGACAGCCAGGAGAAGGAACAGGAAGAATGGAGCAAAGAGTTTGGTGAGGACCTCCTGTCCTCCGGACAGCTGGGTCCGAGTGCCTGGGAGAGACTGGGGTCTAAATCTGGACTGAGGGGTGGGAGACCTATGGCATTTACAGAGGGGGACGGAGGGGAAGTGGGAGTGTGTAAGCAGGGGTTGACAGAGATTCTACATGCTCGTTTAATTGTAAATCAGATGGGACATCTTCATCTGTCAGTGGGAATCGTTTGCTTGTTGTAAGTTAAACCATTGAAATGCATCTGAATGAACAGGATGCGGCTTTAAACAGAGGACAGGCTGGTGGACGGGTGGATGGTCCCATGAGGAACGCTGGTGGCACAGAGATCACACACACACGCGCACGCACGCATGCACACACACACACACACACCCACGCACACACACACACACAAACACACGTTTTGGGTTTGCTTGCCTAAATGGACAGAAGACCCTCATTGAGCTGGAGGTGTCATGTGAATGTTTGCAGGTACACAGCCGCTTTAAACAGAGGAGTTTATTAAACTGTCACGTCTCTATTGTCTCAAGTCTGGGATTGGAAATAATTATTTCATGCTTTCATTTCATCTCAACACACAAATCTTGGCAAAACCTCCATAGAGTGGTTGCAAGTTGTTCAGAATGCTGCTGCTGCCTGGCTTCTGACAAAATTCCCAAAGTTTTCACACGTTACTCCGATCTTGATGAAGCTACGCTGTTCACTTAGTATGAAATTTAAGATTATTGTATTGATTTGGAGAACTCTTCATGGACAGGCACCAGGCTGTATCAGTGAGTCCCTGATTGGTCCCTTTGATCAGGGTCTGCTGACGGTTCCCTGTGCTGTGCAAGGCAGTTTTTTACCTCCACAGCTGGACACTGAAATTTAGAGAACTTTTCTAGTGTCATCAAGCTAAAGTGAGTTGAATCATTAAGTATTTGTTTTCAGGTGTTGATGCATCTTCCCAAGCAGAAAGATTTAAAACATTTTTTTATTTTTATAGAAAAGGCGATAAACTCAATGACTTTCAAAGTGCTCTAATATGAAACGCAGGTTTTGCTTTCTGTCAGCAGAATATTGTTCTGCCTCAAGTAACCAAATCTGAGGCGCTGTAGCTAAGTTTTGAGTGATTATATCTTTACAAGAAGAAAAAAACAAGCAGAAAAGATGATTAAAGCAGAGATGGATGAGCAGCCAGAGCAAGAGACCAAGACAGATTTGCATTACATCAATCAGACTCTTTGCATGTTTCTGCTGGTTTAAACTGAAATCTTCCAGGGGATAAATAATGTGCTTTGCTGTAAGCTTGGGAATTTGAAGGGGGTGAATAAGACTGTCATGACATTTTCATAAACATGACATAACATCTGACATAAACATGACATAACACCTGTCATGAACTTGAACAAGCCTTCATGAATATTTATGACTGTTGTCATAAAGTGTCATTCGGTAAATTATGACACTTTTAATACAAAGTTGACATTATTCAAAATGTCTTTGTTATGACAGCTTGGCATTAACGAAGAAATCATTCATGTTTAAACTTTACCTTTAATAACATAAAGTTACCTAATTTTTAAAGTGCCATCAGTAATACTTTTATAACAAATTTATATCAGTAATGATTTCTTGGTTAATGTCAAGTTGTCATAACAAAGACATTTTGAATAATGTCAACTTTGTATTAAAAGTTTCATAATTTACCGAATGACGTTTTATGACAACAGTCATAAATATTCATGAAGACTTATTCATGTATTCATGTTCATGACAGCTGTTATGTCATGTTTATGTCAGATGTTATGTCAGTCTTATTCACCCCCCTTCAAATAAAGTGTTACCCACAATGGATATAGTTGCAGCTAAAATAGCTTAAGTAAAAAAAAAAAAAAAATATATATATATATATATATATATATATATATATTAAAATATTTAAAAAAAACATAAATCTGTAAAGGGTGGTGTATCATTTAAGTGAAACCAGATATTCACCTTCTCTGTATAAAAAGACACATAATCCTTTATTATTTCTCACTGTCTGACAATAAGTTGGGCTAAATGTTTCTGTTTTAGGTCATTTAGGATTACAAACATTTCTATTTGCTAACTGGCCTCTGATTAATGAGACAGACTGTATTTTACCAAATAAACTTCTAAATATGAGGAAAAAAAGTTGAAGCTGAACGTAAACTGCTATCTGTGCAGAGAATGAGTTGTTCTGTTGCAGCAGCTCAGTGCTGCTATAAATAGTTAATGCTCAGTGTAACCTGAACGTCTCACACAGCAGAGGCCTTAAAGCTGCACTGCAACTGTTTCCGTTTCTTTTATGGTGGAACTGGTTTACAACGAACTCAGTTCAGCGATTATAACGCTTTCATTTTGCTTTTTAAGTAGATCACATTAAAAACCACGTCTCAGACATGACGTTGTTTTCTTGTTTCAATCTAAACAAGCTGCTCGCCTCTCAGCTCGGTTAGATTGAAGAGCCCGTAACTTTCTCGGGTCACTTCCTGTTTGCAGTTCTTATCAGCTGTGGTCTTTTCAAACTGCAGCAGCTGATGAGCAAAAGCCTCAGCAGTCCAACAAGCTTCAGAGTTTCAAACAGTTTACAGCTGAAGCCCATCTCCTCTCAGGAAAATCCACCACCATTCCTCCTGAGACGTGGCAGAGAGACGTTCCCCGTCACTGCACGGCTTGCTCAGCGTTTGGTGTGAGGTCAGGGCTTCTGGACAACAGCAATGACGACGTCGCTTCAAGAAAAGCATTGAGGACAGAGAGAAATTCTGCAGGAATTACGAGAAGACGGCTCTGTAACGAATTCTCCCTTCCAGAGATGAAAAGGTCTCTGGGTTTACAGCAGCAAATACAGAGCGGGACTGAAACATTGTCCCACTGATACACGGATGGATCGTCTGGTGAGGCTCTGTGGACTTTCCAGCCTGGTGCACCAAGGTGTCGCGTGGATAAGTGATGACAAACTGGCTCAAAGATCACTAGTCGTTAGGAGTCCCAGTCAGAACATTCCTCAGTTCACCGAGAACAGAAGCCAGTAAACTGATCAACGAGACGAGAACAGAACAGCCGTCTGGGTTTGTTCCTCAGATTCTCCAACCTGGTTGGAGATGATATTGCCCATCATATGAAGGCAATATTTTCTTCAGATGATAAAAACAAAAAACAAGATTGAACTAGAGTGGACATGCATCCAGAGGAAAGCCGTAATTCCTAACAGAAGTTGTAACAGATACACTTCAGTCTTTTGCTTAAGAAGAAATTATACACTTTATCCCAGAAGCGACTTTACCTGGTGCAAAGGTAATCATTTCAGTTTTGTCTAAAACCCACGTTTGAATATCATCTGCATAGCAGTGGTAGTAGAGTTCTTTAAAAGTTGAGAGAAATACAAGAAAAACAAAACGAGCTCCAAACCAGAGCCTTGGGGAACACCACAGTATGCTGGGTGACGGGGACCTGTACTACCAAATGGCTACAAAAAAAAAAACTAAACTGTCAGATATCAAGAAAAGCAGTCCAAGGCAGACCCCTTAACTCCATGTACAGAAATAGTTTTGCTGGGGTTTTGTTGCAAAACTAATTCCTGGGTTAAATTAATCATTTTTATTCTTCCTCAACATTTCTTAAGTTCAAATTACAAGAAGGTCATTTACCATTTTTTAAGGGAGTGTTCAAATCAAATATTTCTTTTTGTCTTGAAACACCAAATTCTAAACAAAACAATGTTAGATTATGGTGAAATAGATATATATATATATATATATATATATATTTTTTTTTTAAATTTAATAAATGAGCCACATATTACAACTGTATGTCAAATAACTTTTATTTGCTCCATATCAACCTGAGCATTTAAAACATCCTTGAACAAAGATCGGTGGATAAAAAGATCCAGAGGTGCATCTGTGAATGCAAACAGAGAACGCCTCAGTATGGGGGACGCTGCTGTCACACAGAGGCTTAAGGCATGTTCAGTCAACCAGCAGCAGCTTCTCTGCAGACAGCTGCAGATGTTTTCAATGGGATTTATTACACAAGTCAGACTTTACAAAGTACCTGCTAGCAGAGTTCCTAACCAAGTCAAACGTTTACAGTAAAATAGCTGTTTCTATCATAAATATGCTCCACCTTATAACTTTTTATTCTATTTTGTTCTGAGGAAGTCGAGGACGCCACACTTGTTGAATGAAACGTGTGGTCCTGGTCCCAGCCTGGGGAAGCACCGACTTTACCCATCAGATTTCAGCAAGCAGTTTCAAAATAAGCAAGTAACTATTAATTAAGCAACAATTCACTCATCTTTCATCGTCTTTCTAATGTTTCTGTGACGACAAACAAGGCACAACTCTAAGGCATGTGATGTTAGCACTCTGCTCCATAAAAACCTGTCAAAACCAACGCTGCTCTGTGCAGCAGGACCCCTGGTGGTCGTTATGAGTAGCTACACAACAACGTCAAATCACAGTCTAATCACTGCCAATTGGTTTTTGTTCTGAGATGACTGATGTCAAACTATGCATATTAAACACTGTTCTACTGAAGAGAGCAGTGAAAACAGGGACATTAGTTTAGCAGCTGTGTACAAACAGGGTTAAAAAAACAAACTTCTGGAAAATACTAAATATTAAATCGGCAAACGCAATACAGAAACACCGAGCGCTTTTCAGCTTTGTGCATCCTTGATTTTGTCGCAGGAAGCCCACTTGTTGTCTTTTGCATCGGAAAATCCCAGCTGCGTCCCACAGCAGCTGGGTATGACCCTGAAATACTTGAACTACAGCATTTACTTGCTCTCATCACCATGACAGAGGTAGAACGTTAGTCCGACTGAAACCTGTTAAGAAGAAATACATGAAGCTCAAACAAACTTCCACTCAAGCAACTTGGAAACATGTGAGATGAAAACAAAGTAACAGCTTCAGTTAGGCTTCAGCTGAGAGCAGCCCTTCAAAAAGCCTTGGACACTTTGATTCTGTGTTGTGAACAGGACCCTGCAGCCCGACTCCCGGAGAGGCAGTGAGGATCAGCAACGCATCAGCCTGGAGGGAAAAAAGTCTCAGCTGGTGTGATGCATGCAGCAGCTCAGAGTTATCACAGTGAATTCTTGTTCTGAGCCGACAGAACAATCCTCTACTCGGCCCACTGATTCTACACAGACCTCAACGCAGCCTGATGAGCTCGTTTCCATGCCGATGTTTGACATGCCTACTGAAATAAATCTCACATTACATCCCGTTCTGCTATCAAAGTTACTCCATAGCCGCAAACCCAGCACTGCAACGGACTGAGACCATGACGTGTCAGAGAGGTGCAGACAGAAGGGACACGTCAGGACCTCTGGGTGTGTCCAGCTTTCAGGACAGGACACAAGAACTGACACAACGTCCTTTCATCACCAGAGCAAACGGGGGCAGGGGCCACTCTTTGGGGTCCCCTGAAAAAATGTCCGAAAAAGAATTATGTAAAAGGTTCTCTGCTTCAATTTAGCAGAAATTTCAAGATCGATTTTCTAAAGGCCACAGAAGCAGCTGCTGTTCGTCCCTCTGATGGTCCAGTTAAAGTAAAACTGAACAGAGTCCTTCGTTCTTTCTGCTCCAGAGAGTTTGGAGGACTCCGTGGTACCCAGTTTCTGTGTCAGTTCTGGTACCAGATATAACATCAGAAGGAGGAAAAGTGCTGAGGCAGCAGGTTCTGAATGGGGGTGGGCTGAGGGCTGGCACAGGCACTGCTGCTCACACTGGACCCCGTACTCTGGGAGCTGAGCAGGCTGGAGACAGACGGCGACTCTGGGTCTGAACAGTCGTCATCAGAGGCGTTACGGTGGCTGACCACCACCCTGAAACGCAACACACACACACAGAACGATGGCATCAGGACTGTCTGCAAAGTCAAACACGTACGGGAAAGGATTAGGGCCACTGGACAAAAGAAAAAAAATTCATTCTGACTTTTTAATTTTGACTTTAATCTTCCAAAACCAAAAGTCAGAATTCTGAGATTCAAGTCGGCTTGTTTTCCACTCTGTGGCCCCAATCCACTTCCATAAACATGACTCTGTCAGGTTACATCACATAAATCAAACATGCCTCTAATTAATAACTGCTGGTTTTACTGAGAGCTTTTATTTCACAGGTATGTCTGAGTACCACTGTTTGCAGGCACATAATGCAGAATTGAGTGTAAGGAAAGAGTGCAGCATCTCAGACTGCGTGATAACTGCAGCCTTGAGATGCATCATGGAGGTCTAGATGCTGACTGTCCTCTATGAGGGTCACCATCAGAGCTGGACAATGTCAGAAACATGCTGGAAATGTTTCTACCAGTAAAGCAAATACTAAACTGCTGTCTAAAGTCATAATGGACTCATCAGGAAGACAATAACTGAAGTGAGTCAGTTTTTCTTTTCATCTCCGAAAGGTTAAATGTCAGTGTTCTTATTTTGAAAATATTTTTGACAACTTCATGGTAGAGGAGCTGCATTGCTTGGATTGGTTTCCATGGCGCTGTGGCCGTTTACCTGGATCTGGATGGACTCTCCACACTTGGCTTCTGGGCTTCCATCCTCGACTTGCAGCTACTCTTGGACCACTGCACACAAACAACCAAAAAACAGAGACGGACGTTTAACATCTGCAGCTCTCAGCGAGGATTCTTCCCTCTTGGTTCCACCTTCTCAGTTTCTATTGATCTGCTCTATTCTGATACTACAGCACCATTTAAAAATAAATAAAAACTGAGGGAAAGAAAAGACAAACCTGCAGCTCAGTCATTGTGGCTTCAGATCTATAGAGTCCTTCTAAATATAGCAACTTAAATAAAAAAAATTTCTTTTACATATTTGTTGAAACTGACACTTTGTAGTAAGAGTATGGTATAAGACAGACAATCTTTGAAAAGATGGAGCTCCTCTGCTTTCTCCCAGTTCTCCCAGTGACACTGGTCAAAACATTCTATAGCTTTAAGGAAGCTTTCTGTGAAGGTCAATCATTATTAGTAATAATGTTGGAACCAATGTCACCATATATGAGAGGGCAGCAGGTGTTACACCGCTCTGCAGCAAAACAGCATTTCATTAATTCATAACAATGAAAATAGCCTTGAATGAAAAAAAAAATTAACTGGTCTTCTTCCCTCAGTAGCATCCTCTACACTGAGGAGTACAGTGTTGTCAGTCTGGTGTGTTTATGTTTACTGGACAGGATTTCTTTTTTCTAACTACATGATTTCTGATCAGGGCCTCTGTGTGAACAACTGCATGGTTTCTCTGTGGTTCTCTAAGTTAGACGATGATAAATTTAGCGAGAAAAAAAAATTTAATCATCAAATAATTGTACCGAAAATCTAATTTTGTGATCATGTGTTTAAGGCCCTTGCTTCTCTCTTCCATTTTCTCTTCTTTATGAAAGCAGCTGTCCTGCCTGGATAATCTAGCGGGGATGCGATGGCCACTGGCAGGGCCGGCCCTGGAGCTTCTCACCATGTGAGCGGAGTCACTGCTCCCCAGATGGATTCCTTTCTGACAGAGAAGCCTCAGCAAACTGATGCCTGCACACAAGACAAAAAAAATAAATTTCACCAGGTTACGTCGCTGCCAAAAATAACTTTTTTTTTCCCCATGCAAGTACTTTAAACCATGGAGAGAAACACAATGCTCACTGTGTCTGGGCCACTACTTTATAAAACATTCTAAAAAAAGACCGCAGGTTTTCTCATGTAGCAAAACAGATGCAGCTCAAACAATTCTAATCGAATGTTTCTTCACCGTATGGCACCAAGCGTCTTGCCGGAAAACGGAACTTATTTTGCCTGGGCTCTCACATTTGGTCCGGTTATTGCAGTGCTTCTGCTCCCACTGATCCAGCAGGATGTTGAGGTATCTGGGACACTCAAAGAAGCGAAGATAGCGTGATGAAGACTGCGATGGAAAAATGCGCTCAAACTCTCCTCGTCGATTCAGTTCGTCTTCACTCTCGGCCAGCACGCGGACGTCCTCGGGAGTCAAAATGTCCAACACTGATGATAGGAAGTCCTTTATGAGGCAGGAGGAGACAGACAAGTTAAAAACTTATTTTTCTCTTTGTGAGGAGAGAAAACAGAAAAACTAGCAACATTGCACATGTAGTTTCTTTCAAATGTTCTCTAATAAAAGCACTTATTGAAAGCAGGTGATGTTATTTTATCAGTAGACTCACCTGCTGTAAGAGTTGTGTGCATGTGTTTGTTTACCTGGTCAGCATAGTGCTGTGCAAGATAAAAGGCTCGTTTTACTTTCTCATCAGCAGACACATCAGATTTGCTCTTTCCTTTGTTCCCGCCATGCAAACTACAAAACAGAGACACTAATTTTAATCTTTTCCTGAGAATAGCATGAAAGAAAAAAAAAAAAGGTAACCAAGGCAATCCCTTTTTTCATCTCGAACACAGAATCCCAGCGCTAGATACCGAGGTGTAGAAGCTCCTCCTTACCTGCTGGTGGAGCTGGAGGCACTGCTGCAGGAGGACACCACTTCTTCTCTCGGGGGAATCCTGAAGCCGGCCAGGTTCAGGAGGTCTCTGATCATCTGGCCTTTAATGGAAACATCCAGGGCAGAGTTGGAGTGGAGGCTGGAGGACAGAGAGCAGAGCTATAGACGAGCTTCTACAGCCTTTCATCTGACAGCAGGTGCAGCGGTCTGTGTGTCACCTGGGTGATATGTTGACCTCCAGGATCCAGGGTTTGAGGTTCTCGTCCAGCATGATGTCGAAGCCAAACAGCTCGTGGCAGCTGTGAGGTGTTTTCAGGTGCATCTTCAGCAGGGTGTTCACATATGGCTCAGAACTGAGAAGCAAACACAGAGACGAGGAAACTTGTTTGATTCTAGCATCGTTTTAGCTTTCCACACAAACACGGTGTTTGGTCTATGAACAAGTCTGGGACAGATACTGTGGCTTTGACTGATGAAGCCAAAGAGATGTTAGAACAATGCTCTGTGTAAGACCTGGACTGCATTTCTAGTTCAAAGTGTAAAACTGTTTTACAAGTCAGAACTCGCTGGGTGAGGTTCTTTAAAAACAGTTTTCAGATACAGTTGTGTTCAGAATAATGACCAATGTGTTAAAAAAACAAAACATACTTGGCTGATTATGGGTTTATTCATTCTTCTTCATTTGGAACAGAAGGTTTCATCATTCTCTGCATTCTTTGCGTTTTCCCCTTTATCAACTTTAAAAGCTATGTTTAACTCCTGAATTTCCCTCTGACGTTCTCTAACCAACATGTCCAACATAAGATGCCCTTCTCCTTATACAGGAACCGCCTGCTTGAATTCTGTTTGCTCCCACAATAAATGAGCCCTGGGTTTATTTGGAGCACACTCTGTGCAAACCATGATTCAACTATGCTGAATCAGCATGATGCACATCGTCATCATCGGTTTCCTGTTACTCTACTATACCTACTGCTAAATTATTAGCCATGTAGAAATGTCACTTCTTCTCAATCTGATCCAGATAGTGTTGATGGAATACACTTGTTTTAAACACAACTAAAAACTAAACCTTGTTTTTATTGATGTGTGATGTTAAATGTTTTTTTTAGTCATTAAACAATTTAGTCAAATGTGGAAACGAGTTTGATCTTTGAAACATTTGCTAACTTTGTGAAAATTTTGTAGTTTTGTTCACCCCAAAACCATACTAAAATATTGTCACTCTCATAAATCCTATAAAATGTATTGCATCCTGAACTGAATGTGTCATTAGACCTCGAGAAGTGTGTTTGTGACAGAACACCAGGATCTGTAAATGGAACAGTGAACTTACGCTATAATAGTTTTGATCACAATGTCTTTAATCTTCTCCCATATCAAGTCGGTGTTGATGCCTTTAGACCCAAGGAAGTGCCACAGAGCCTTCAAAGCCCTGAAAAGACACAACAGAAAAATATTTGACTTTAATATTAACAAAACGGAAAAGAAGCCATGTTTTATTGGCTGAACGTCACAGTAGATCAGGGAAACATGGAGCAGGCATCGTGTTGCTAAATGACGCTTCTTCATCAAAACGTATACGGCACCATTTCTGAGCTCCGGCATCTTTGTGATTATTAAAATATTCATTGTATGTGAGCATCAAGGGCAGAGAGAATCCAGCCAACAGTAACCGACATGCAGAATTTTTATGCACAACTTGCAAAAAAAATTTTTTTTAAATCCCACCAAATACTTCATTCAAGTATCCTCTGTGATTGTGATGCTTCCTATGAGTTACCATTTGTGTCCCTGGCAGGCCTTGTCATCACTGTTTGTCTGGTACTCAGAGTTCTTCTTGTTCACGCTGTAGTTGGTCAGGTGCATGAACTTGTTGTTTAGGGTCTTCATGGAAGACGAATACCTGCAGAGAAACAGAACCTCTGCCTCAGTGGGGATCAGTTCCAGTCCACAGAACCCTACAGGATGTTGTTCATTCTCACTTGCAGCTGGCGAAGCGGACCAGTCCGTCAGAGAACAGGTAAATTCGGAGCGGCTCGTAGGATGTCACATAGACGTAGATCCGCAAGTCAAACTTGTTCCCGCCAATGAGGTAGGGTTTGTGAAGGTACCTGCAGATAAGGAAGCAGAGGGAAATGTTTCCATACACATACTGACAGTGAGCTTTGGTCAGATCTGTGCTGCTTACTTCTGCACCAGCAGTGGTCTCCTGCGGGGCAGCTGACTCCATTTGTGGATGACCTGGATCCCCATTCCTCTGGCTGATGCAGGCTGGGAGACAGGAGAACAACATTAAGAAAAAAGAACATGTTTTTTTCTACCTATAAAAGACTCAGTGTTTAAGCTGACACATCAGGTCTCTGATCAAATTTCCTGATTCACCAAACTGAAAACTGACAAAAATAAATAAAATCGGCGACATATTCTTTCACTCATTGTTCTGCCATTTAATAAACTGATGTTATTTTGGTGATTTTTACTAAACTGAGACATTTGGTCAGATTTGACTTCAATGAGGGAAAAAAAAAACAGGCCTTTGTGTCTTTTTATTTGACGTGTGCAAACTTCTGGTTTTAACTGTGTCTTTACACAATATTTAGAAGTAGTTCATTACAACACAACATGTTCAGCTTCTGTTTGTTTCATGGTTTTTCCCCTCCATTGATGTAATGTACTGCACCATGTACTTTGTACTCCAATGTAAAATGAATCTCTATTTAAAAAATAAAAGATATAGTTCACATAAAATCAGAAAGGTGCAGAACGTACAGGTTTAATGATCCACTTCTTCTTGGAGCCACTATCTTCCCATGCCTTCCGCAGCAGTTTGATATCCTGAGGAAGGATGAACGTCTTTGGGAAAAAGTTAAACTCCTGCTTGCCAAAGCGATGCTGCATCTTGGACAGATTCCTCCAAAGTCGGTCCTTCCTGCCAATCTGAAAGGTTCCTGGAAAGTGATTCAACTGCAAAAAAATAAAAAAAGAACAACCACACGTTCAATCTGGAAACTGCAAGGACGTTGGCCGGAGTGTGTGTGTGTGTGTGTGTGCAGATACTCGCCTTCTGGTGCTCGCCGATGGCCTTAAAGCCAGGAGATTTCATGTGGTGTCCCCAGCAGCCCAGCCAGTTGTTGCTCTCTGCATTAACAACACAATTCACTCACTCAGGGTGACTAAACAGATTCCCATCTCACTGTCTGAAAGGCGTTCAGGTTTTGGTGTGTGATGACTCACTCTTGGTGGCTTTGAAGTGTGACCTAGCAATGGTGTGCTTGACGATGTTGGGGGTAACGGAGCTCATCTTCCATTTGAGTAGGCGTCTCTGTTCGACAGGCAGCAGCTCCACTGCAGAACACCAGACATAAGATCAGCTGGTAAAGAGCATCTACTGGTTCTAAACTACAGAGGGGTCACTCCTGACCTTTCTCATTGGCTGTGCTGAAGTAGAGTGTGGGGCGCATGAGGGGAAACAGGCTGGGTACAAGCGCCGGTCGCTCCTCTCGATCATCCTCTGCCCCCAACACCATCGGTTCTTCAATACTGAACGGGAAGGGATGATAGGAGAAATCAGAAGAGTTGAGCAGGTTGATGATTCACAGGTTTGGTCTGACTGCTCGTCACTGCTCTCCACAGAAAGACTAAAGAATCCAACCATAATTCCAAAAAAGTTTGGATGTGATCAAATGCTAACTGAAGAGATAATAAAAGGAAAAAAATACACTGACTTTGCAGGAATGCTGATAAACATTCACAACAGATTCACTCATCTGCCCTCACACTCACATGAACCTGAGACTTCCTGTTCTTAATCCATAAGGTCCCACTCTTTACAGCCACACAGCTTCAGCTCTTCTAGGAAGGCTATCCACAGGGTCGAGGAGTGGAGGGATGGCAGTTTTTGACCAATCAACATTTGTAAGATCAGAGAGTGATGCTGGATAAGAAGACCCTGCTCTAATTCACTCCAGATCGGGAATTTATGCAAGACAAGTCAGATTCTTCTACATGAAACTCATTCATCCATGTCTTTATGGACCTTGGTCTGCAAACCTGAGCACAGCCATGTTCCTGGGTGGGTAACACCCAGTAACTGTGGGTTTTACACAGCTGTGACCATGGACATGATCACAGCACCTGAATTGAGTGTTTTGGATGGTTCACCCAGGACTTCTGGCAACAGTGTTAACACAGTTATTTTTAAACGACTGGCATCGCTGACGATGATCACATTTCTGTTTTCTGAGAATTGTTGCTTCATTTTTGTGGGATAATCCAGGACTCCAGTAGAAGGACAATGAATGAATATATATCACAATAGACATGTGATCAATATCAATAGATAATACTATTGACAGAATATTCAATAATTTCACTGAACTCTAATCAAGAACCACACAGCATTCTGGGAGATGTAGGCAGGAAAGCTCAACCTCTCACAACCAGAAAAGCAAGGTGTGTGACATCAACTAACTCTGTCTTTGGTTACCTAGCAACAACCTGTTAGTTGCACAGCAGCTTAAGGTTTCCCCACCGTGCCTCATAACAGTATAAAAATAAACAATAGCGTGTGGATACAACAGGAAAGGTCACATCACCAGCTTGGTAGCATTTCAAACATTAAAAGTAAAAAAAAAAAATTAAAAAAAAAAACACTAATCAATAATTATCTATATTGACTTATATTATGATGTGTTTTTCAGCCCTAGGGAGAAAGACGAGCTATCTAACAGAGAAAAGTGGAAGAAAATGTGATCAAATCCAACAGAAACCATGAATTATAATTGTAGATTTCCAGTGATACACAGAGAGACAGCAGTGTAACTCAGAGCTTTAGAAAAACCTCTGATTTGATATGTGCAGCCAAAGAAAAGCAAACAGCACACTGGACAGCATTATTTAACATTATAAATGTAGATTTATCAACGGGACCTAAACAGTAGAGCTTGTAATTAACACAGCAAACCACAACGTGAGCAGATTAAAAAGTAATGCAGCCACAGGCGAACTCTGACATTTAACTAACACTATCAGGTCACAGATTCATTTTGTAACACAAGGTGCTCTACATGCGCGTAACATGATGCCAGGTAGGATTAGGTGGCAGATGCCTTTACACACAAAGGACAGCAATTCTGATCTGACCTACAGTCATTTAGTGGAGTATTAATACTGGCTAAACTTAATTTCTTCAACAACAACAATAGCTCAGACATACTCACATGACAGTCATATAGAAGATGAGATAAGATTTCCAAATTCAATGAAACTTCTGACAGGTTACTTTGGAATTACAGACAGGTTTCTAGCTATGTGGAATATAAACAGGTGGAGCTCTCAGGTGGAGATGTGGAGAGTTCAGGGTGTCGGTGAGCTCAGTGAATGAGCTGAGGAACAAACCAGTTGGGGAAGGAAACAATAGTGCTCCTGATCTGGGTTGTTTTAGCAGAGAATCAGCTGTCCAGAAACAATACAGCAGAGCTTTCCACCATCATCTGCTGCTTTCAGCCTGTCCAACAACAAACTGAGAGGACAACAGGGAGACCAGATCAGCTGGGCAGATGTTTGAGGGCCAGGAGGACCAATCACCTTTAAACTTTTTCAGATGTTTGTTACATTAGCGCGTTGGCCTGCTGGATGAATGACTGCACTAGTGCCCAACCACCAGACTTAGCAAGTTTTCTGGGGGAAACCTTGGTCTTTACAAAGCACTCAGAACAAGAAAAGTACTAGGATGAGTGTGTGTGTGTGTGTGTGTTGTGTGTTACCTAGAGATGCAAGGAATTGATGTATCAGAAGAAGAAGAACGAATGATGGAATAACATTCTGAATCATCTGAAAATGGAAACAGAGAGAATTATTATGTCTCAACTCCATATTGTCCAGAGTTCCAGTTGAGTAGAAAATCTGGATTTATCATCAGTGTTTTACATCCCAACACCCTGCCTAGCGTGTGGCTCCGTCTCCCTGTAAAGTTTATGAATGTCTTCCCTGTTAACTGGTGTGTTAGTGTTTAACGAACACGATAACCTCATAATGCAGGTTCAGCCCACGGAAGAGCTTTTGCGCTCGCCTTGTAGTCAGGCATCACGCTGGCTTTATATTACTTTAAGCATTATTTTTCCAGTTACACGATGCATCTAAACATACCAAATGCTTTGTCTACTTGGTCAGCCAGAGTCAGTGTGCGTGGCAGCGTAGTTTCTGTGACGCTTATTAAAAATTCAACAGACACGAAATGGAAGAGCTACTAAAGCCACATTAGCAGCATTGAATTAAATCTCCCATTTGTTGCACATCTCTGCACAATGCAGCGGATTTAACTCATTGTGGAGGGCCGGTCCAAGGCTGCATGAGGCCCCGAGCAGAATTTGACTTGGGGGCCCCTTCTAGCTGCTCAAAACATCAGCACTAAGATTTTAGTGAGATCTGGGAGAAGGGAGCAGTTTAATTGGTCAACCTAAAAATCAATCACTTACAACTGCAGTTTAGTAATTTGTATTTGTGAACAAACAGAGCTTAAACTTAAAGATTAAACTCATAGCATCAGATTGTAGCTATGGTAACAAAACAATCTAACTATGAATATTGTTCTTTGAACTTTTACAAAGTGCACTTGCCAGCTCTTTAAAATCTTACATTTAAATGTTAAACAATTTAAAATCTTTTAATTTATGTTATGCTGAAGTGCAATTGATATAATTACCCAGTAATATTTTTCACATTTCCTGTCTACTTAACATCTTTTAATACAAAAACACAGTGGACTGCCTCGGCACCCAGACCACCGGGCTTAGTAAGTTTTCTGGGGAAACCCTGCTTAACTGTCTAAACAATAAATCAGGTAATAAAATATTCTTTTAATGAACTCACCATCATCACTGAAGGCATTTTCCAGCTCATCTGGAAGCTCCTCCTCCATTCCATCCACCTGCATCACACACTCCAAGCTGGAAGAACAAGGTGAGAATGAGACACTCCAAGTGGATAAAAACAAAAACAATGATTAAAACCATTGACTCACCTCATCAGCTGCTCCTCCGTCACTGATGAGGATGAGTACAGAGACTGAGTTGAAGTGGAGGAAGGCTGTCCTTCCTTGGTGAGGTGAATGGCTGATATCTGATTGGTGACTGAGCCCACCAAAGCTCCAGCAACGCATGGAGCTACACCTTCACCAGCATGGAGCCCTGTGGGCTGCAGACATTGATCGCCACACTGCACAGCTGGCACATCGCTACAGGGAGATGAATCCAGTTCTCTGCATGTAGGTAGCTGGGGCAACGGTTCACTGTGGGATTTGCGGTTTGCAGCTGTAACCAGAGCACCTGCAGGACCACCTTTAACTAGCCGCTGATTCCTTGAAGGCGACCGTGTTGCACGGCCATTTTGGGTCTTAGTGGGTTTTGTTGGCATCTTCGCTGAATGGCTCCATCGTGGAGAGTTTAGCTGCCACTTTGTGCTTCTCGTGTCTAGCTTTGTGCCCTTGTGGCCAGAGGTGTTCTTCCGTAACTTGGTTCCCTGATGTTTGGACAGCTTCAAGCACAGGTGAGGCACTGGTGGTGAAGAGGAACAGTCTGTAGTCTTAGGCTGAGGAATAAAACAGAAAAAGTGTCACCAGATAAACGCAGTCACAAAACATGCGACACTAAAGTATTTATACTGCTTAAACGTTTTGTATTTCATTGAGATTTTAAAAGCTAGACTTGAGTGGAATCTAAGTGTGTGGAATTAAATCTCAGTGTAAATGCAGCTGATCTATGAAGCCCTCAGAGGTTTGTTAAAGAACATGAAGACCCCAAAGGACCACAGCAGACAAGTCAGGAACATTTCAGGCTTACATGCAAAAAAATTAATTAATTAAAAAAAATAAATAAATAAAAATAAAAAATATATATATATATATATGGATGTGCCAGCATCATGCTGTGGAAAAGATTTTCTCCATCCGGGCTCAAAAACATGGGTTAGCGGTGATGACAGGAGCTAAGCAAAGGGCAAGAAAACTATTATAGGCCGATATTCATCTTGAAAGACAACAACCCCAAACATTCAGCCAGAGTTGCAATGATATGGTTAAAATCGGAAAATTTTTATGTTCTGATTTAAACCCACTTCAGTGGTGCCTGGATCAAATGATGGCTCATTAGAAGCAATAAGAAAAACATTGGCATACTGAAAGTTATTACTACAACCAGGGAGAGAACTAAAACGTGCAGGATGCAGACCCCAGAGGACTGACTTTGGCCACCACTGGCCTAGTCAAAGGCTAGACCTTTAATTAACAATGGAGTGAATTATGCTTGCCACATTTTTTTAATTAAAAAAAAGAAATAAAACTAAAGAGTCTTCCTTGCATAAAATACAAAATAAAAATAGATAAATTGATATTTCTAACAAGACAAAATATGAAAATGTCAGACTACCGTGCAGTATCTAATTGAAATTTTGGAGCTGTATTCACTAATGTTTTAATGCTTATTATTCATTTCCTGGATAATTGACATGTGCAGTCATGGTAGACAGTCTGCATGGATTCCTGAGTGATAAAGTGGATGTAATCTCCGGTTGTGTTGCTGCCATAAAACTGCTGCTCTGTTGGTTGAACAGCGCAGGATGAGCAGTAATAATGGAGAACAGGAACACAACTGGTCATGTTTTCAGTCAGAGGGGAAGCAAGCACTACTGGCCCCTGCTGTATATTTTTTGTATACCTGTTGTATATCTGCTGCTCTGGCCTCAGTGCAGGAGATGAACCCACTCACCATCAGCTTGGCGCTTTGTGGCACAGTGGCATGTCCTCTGATGAACAGGTCTCCATGACAACCTGGTGAAGACTCCAGTGGCACATGGACAGTGGAATCCTGACCAGGCACCAATGCGGCTCCATCTCCAGACTGAAGGGACTGGGCTGGTAAACAGCCCTCGGTGACTCCTCTCAGCTGGACCTCCTGTACCAGGATGCTGGCATTAGGTCGATTCAGTTCTGACACTGCCAGGTTCTGATTTGGTTTCCGAGTCCGGTTCTGGTGTTCTGGCTGCTTCGCTGACTTATCCGATGCAAGGTGGTGACTCCTGGTGTTTGAACCATTTCCATTGCCTGTCTTCCACACAGGACACACAGATGACATCATGGATGAAGCACCGGTAGATGGCAGATGTTTGTCCAGGCTGGTAGCCTTGTGGAGCTCCGGTGGAGTGTGCCTGAAAGATGATTTAAAAGTTGCACCTGAAACCAAGGCAGCAGTGGGGACATTATGTGTGCTGGAGCATGGCCTGAGATTCCCTCCGCCCCACGGCGATGACTGGTTGGTGGGCATGGCGGCGGGTTGCAAAGCACCTCCAGATGTTCTAGGTGCCGTCAGAAGCCCAGGTAGATGCCGAGGACTCCCTGCTCAGAGTCTTCTTCAGCAGAAACAACTTGGCAACGTCAGCTCCAACTTGACGAACAAGCTCTTGATGAATCTTCACCGAAGGCACTCATCACTGGCACCAAAATTTCACCCAGGATTCAGGGCAGGGTCTGAGATCTCACACAGGCTGAATCAAGACAAATCTTCTCAAATCCTGTCAAGAGTGTTAGACTGCAGACTGGAAGTGGTGTGCTGGGTGTCAATAGTTGACCGGTGAGTTTATAGAAGCCAGGGAGGCACTTAGCTGCACAGCTTCTGCCCTGAAACAATCCAAAGGATAAGAAAGTAGTACAGAACGATGCAGATGAAATGGACACATGGCCACAAAGTGAACTATGAATAGATAACTTTCACTGCAAAACACAAAGAAACTACTGAACATAATCCAATGGCTATTGGATTTCAGCTCCAATAGCCATTGCTTAACAACCTACCAATGTAAAAAGTGTAATTAACCTCTTTTCTTCAAATTGTGGCGACAAGTAAGAATTATTATGGCGTCTTCCTCTGCCACATCAACAATCTGTATATTATCCATTATATCGAGGAATCTTTGCTTTTAGTCAACCGTTCCTTCTGATTTTTATCTCCAAGCTGCTCCTGTGATTTCCTCACCTGTAATCATGTAACTCTTTATCCTCCTCGACAGGAATCTTTACTTTCTTTATTTTACCACCAACTCCAAAACATGTCGTGTACCTCCCCTTTCCCCCCTTGTAGTATGGGTCCTAACGCAGAGACCACCCTAGAGCTCTTCTGCCTCTCCACTGCCTGCTGTTGCAGATGGTTGAGCCCGGGTCCTAAAGTCTATGATCCCATCTACCATGTTCAGACCTCTCGTTTGTCTCTCAGCTGTCACCGGCTCGTGTCCAGGGAGGGAACACTCTCACGTGCGTCCTCACCGCTAGTTTCAAATGAGCTAGTAAACAATATTTCCCACGTTGAAATATCACAAGCCCACGTCAGAGAGGCCTTACCTCTTAATAAAATAAATTAAGACGACGACTCAACCACCGAGTCATTATCGGTTACCAGAGCAGCTTCGATATCTGGGTGTTTACCGCTTCGCCGGGAAGTTAGCTTAGCAACAATTTAACGCAGACACGAGATACTCCAATTATTGCAAGGGTTCTCAAAAATATAAAACAACAGAGTTTCAGGTGGTTAACAAAATCCCTTCCTTACCGACTTTATGTCCAGCCGTGTTTCCCAGCATTTCGGTTCGTTTCTTTGGCAGGAGGTAACTAGCTGGAGTTCGCTTAACAACAGAAAAGAGCTGTGAGTGCAGCACCGCAGCCAAAGATCGTTTATTGCACTTAAAAAAAAAAACACCGCTCCTGATTCGTTCTGAAATATTACAATACTGCCACCCACTGGTAAAGAGTGGTAATAGAAAGCCTAAATAAAAAATAAAAACAAAAAAAATGTGGAAGTTTAATTTTGTTTTAAAATGCGAAATAGGAAATTTAAATAAACCCCTCAGAACAAGGCGTAACTGTAGTCTACCAGAAGGCATGCGGGAGACTCCATTGTAAGTAAGGAAAAAATTCCTTGGTCTCTTCCTTTTTGGCCTTCAAACACGATGCTGTTTTGTGGTGGGCACTTTTTTCTGCTTTTGTAATTCTTAGATTTCACCACTAGATGGCATTGCTGCATCTGAATATTCCTCATTTTAACGTTCCCGTTTTTTCTTGCTCGTTCTCTTTATCTCACTATCTTAGTTTTTTTATTTACCATCTTCTTCCTCTTGTACCCAGGTTTCATTCCCCACATCTTTGTTTAACTTTCTCATTTTTTTGTCTTTCTTTAGTTCTAGTCAAAATTTTAATTTAAAGCATCCTTTCCCTTTTATCTCCCTTTTTTCATATGAACTTTTTACCTTCCTTTCACTGAGATGTGTTTCCTGTTTGTTCTCTTGTTTCCTTCCATCGTGTGTGTTTTTTCACTCCTTGATTATTTTCCTTTTCCTCTGTCTCTTTAGTTTACTGTTAACAATGACGGCACTAAAGCATTCAAGCACACTTGGCTTATTTTTCCTCATTCCATCATTTAATCACCATGTTTGCTTTGCTATGTCTTCCAAACATCGTGAAAGCCATTCCTTTGACACAACAACATCTGGAAAGTGAAGTGTGATGACTTTCAGTTTTGACACACTGTAATGCTATTTCCTGAAAAACTAGTAATTACTTGTTCTTGTGTGTTTCTGTCTGCCAGCCTCTGCTGCTAAGCCTCTGTCATTCTTCATTCTGTGGATATTTTTATTATATTTATTTTATGCATCTTGTTTATTCTCATCACATCTTTTCCCATTTTCCCCATATTTCAGGTAACTCATCTTTGCACATCTTCATGTCACTTGGGTTACTTAACTCATGTTTTAACCTATTTTCCAGCCCTCTGTCTAACCCTTCCTCCTCTTTCCTTTTCCTCCCTCCCTCTGACTTTTTCATCGTGTTATCTCATCATTCCTCCTTCCCATCTTTGTCGCATGTCAAACCTCACAGACAGAGGAGGAGAGAAGCGTGTGTATGTGTGTGTGTGTGTTTTTGAAAGAGAGGGACAGAGAGAGAGAGAGAGAGAGAGAGAGAGCTAAAGAGAGCAGCAAAAGATAGACAAACTAACTGTGAGCAGTAGAGGCAGCTGTGGACAACCTGCAGGACAGACAACTCTCCTTTTTAAAAAGCGAGGACTTTCTGACTTCTTCTGAGCTGGTTCGGGATCAGAACCAGCTCTGATCCCGAAGCTTCTCCGAGTCCAAAGAAAGATCAGGAGGGACAGAACCAGTGGACCAAAGCAAAAAAGTTTTCATTTTGATGTTTGCAGACAATCTGGGATCTTATTTCTTTTAAGTAACAAGAACAAAACAGCGTTGAAGGGGAAAAGAGGAACAATTCAGCGAGGGGATGCTGCCGTCTGTTGCAACTGTTCCAAACCAAAGACAGCACAACTGAGAGAAGAAATCTGATCACAAACTACAAAACTTTTTTTTTTTTTTCCCAAGAATAACTAAGAACAGAAGGCTTAAACAAAGACACAGCAGGAGAAGGACAGTTACTGCCACCCAGCCATGCTGTTGGGCTTTTGTCCTTCAGGTTCAGATCTGATGAAATAAAGACAAAAATAAAACAAGAGAGAAGCAAAGGAAGAATTTCAACTTAGAAGAGAATCCAAATCCATTTCTAATCTGAGATTTTCTTAATAATAATAATAATAATCTAAAAAAAAACTAGAAGAAAATAAAAGAACAGAATTCAGGAACTGAAGGAACAGAAAGTGAAAAGAGAAAACACAAAGAAGAAAAGAGAAGACTCCACAACAAGTGAAGACAATTCCTCTGGAGCTGGAATGCTTAAGAAGAAATAATAATAAAAAAATATGCAGAAATGACAGAAGCAAAGCATTAGTGGAGAAACAAAGCGAAAATAAAGAAGAAAACCCATTAAGGACAAACAGAAACAGTTGATCCTGATCATGCAGCTCCTCACGTTCCTCGCTGCTCTCTCCTCCATCCTCCACCCTGCTCCCTCTCTGGCCCCTGCGGGCAGCGTGGCCCTCAGCCGGCTGGACCGCTGGGTACGCTCGGGGCTCCAGGTGCTGCAGTGGGACCAGCTGGACCGCTGCCTCCGCATGTCCTCCATGTCTGAGGCAGACTGCAGACGGCTCAGCCACCTGCCGCTGTCCTCTGTGGCCGTGTACATGTCGGAGCAGCGCAGCGCTGCAGGTAGGACCAGATGGAAGCATCGCACTGTACCAGACAGCTGGCATCATTCAAACAACAGCTGCTCACTTTTACAGCTGACTGTGTTTTATTGGGCTTTTGTGTGCAGTACTGGTTTACCGTATTGCCATTACGTTAAACCAGTTATTAGTTTTAAAAGTTTGTTTCAGAAATGATCAACTAACTTCATTTCATTGCAGTTAATATATTAAGTGATGCAAACTTCCACTGAAAACACTCTTGTCAATCTGAGAAGCAAGACTGTTTGGCAGTAGTTGTATTTGTGTTAACAGAGGAAAATTAGCCTTAATCATCCATAATGGATGTACAAGAAACTGCTGCTGAAAATAGCGGAGATGAGCAAAAAGAATAAATAAAAAATGGTGACAGAACCAGCATTCTGTTTCCATGGAGGAGTTTGGTGTGAGTGCACAGATCTTGAGATGACTCATGACTGAAATGTGAAGTATTTATTTAACAACACAGTGAACACAGTGGTATGTTTTTTATTTTTTCATTTATGTCAATTGTTTTCTCTTTTTGTTTTTTTGTTTTTATAAAAAGCTACTTTTTTAAAAAAAAATTGTAAACTGTAAAGCCAAAAACTACATTTATGTCTGTGCAAAAAGATATTTGGACAACAAAATAATTAAAAGACAAAAATTTTGAATAAAAAATAGTTGATACAAATGTATGGTTTAATGTTGGCCAATGAAATTTGAACAGCCTTTTTTTATCTCCACCGTTATTCTTGTATTTATTTTTGGAAAGCTGTACTCCTTTTATTTTAAAGCAGCAGGTGCAGCAGCTATCTGGACCAAGGACCAGGATCGGCGCTGCGTACTCCCATGAGATAATAACAGATGCATTAAGAATTCAAATACATATATTTACATCATATTTATCTAATCTTTATGGATGGTAGCTATGTCATGCACAGTGAACCTCTGTCTGATTTGTCTGCTGCATCTAAAGATCAGTAGCAACATTCTGCTCTTCCAGGTCCCTCAAACAAAGTCCTGGCTATCCTGCCCGACTTTTCCAGCGGCATGCTGAGCTCCAAGCTGAGGGGAAGCTTCAATGTTGGGCGGATGCTGAACAGACATCACCAGCCCCTCTACAGTTCCTCTGCCCATGATGTTGTTCTGGTTCTGGATCCATCACCAGGGGAGAACTTTGGACACCCTGTGGTCCTCTTTTATGTGGACATAAATGTGACAAAGAAGAAATGTTCCCACCTGGATGGCATTTACTTGGGTGAGTGTTGAATATCCTGGTCTTCTTCTCTGATGATAAAATGTTTTTGTTTTCTGTTTGTAGCTCACGTTAGTGTATGTGAACACAGTATCTACTATATTGCTAATTTCTGCGGTGAAACGTGTTTAAGCGCAGCTTTAGTTGACGAGTTAGACCGACTGTTCAATTAAAGCTGTGACAGAATTTAACTTGTGGTTCAGTACAATGCCCTGCAAAAAGTTTTTTTTTTTTCCCCCTCACATCTGGTCACATTAAATTCAAAAAGTTGGTTGTGTTTTATTGGGCTTTTGTGTGCTAGAGCGACACTAAGTTATGCATAACTTCAAAGTGGAAGGAAACTATAAAAGGTTTTCGAATATTTTTTTTCAAATCAAAATCTTAAACTTGTGTATTTGTGGTCAGTCACTCAGAGGTGTTAGGAGTTTGTCTCATATTCGGTGGGTTGCCAGTTTGAGACCCTGCTCTGTCCATTTCTGTGCTTGTGTAAAGACAACTTCACACACTTCGCCTGCTCCATCCATCCATCCATCCATTTTCTTCCGCTTATCCGGGGTCGGGTCGCGGGGGCAGCAGCTTCAGAAGGGAGGCCCAGACTTCCCTCTCCCCAGCCACTTCTTCCAGCTCCTCCGGGGGAATCCCAAGGCGTTCCCAGGCCAGCCGAGAGACGTAATCCCTCCAGCGTGTCCTGGGTCTTCCCCGAGGCCTCCTCCCGGTGGGACGTGCCCGGAACACCTCACCAGGGAGGCGTCCAGGAGGCATCCTTACCAGATGCCCGAGCCACCTCAACTGGCTCCTCTCGACGTGGAGGAGCAGCGGCTCTACTCTGAGTCCCTCCCGGATGACCGAGCTTCTCACCCTATCTCTAAGGGAGAGCCCAGCCACCCTGCGGAGGAAACTCATTTCGGCCGCTTGTACCCGTGATCTCGTTCTTTCGGTCATGACCCAAAGCTCATGACCATAGATGAGGGTGGGAACGTAGATCGACCGGTAAATCGAGAGCTTCGCTTTTTGGCTCAGCTCTCTCTTCACCACGACGGACCGGTACAGCGCCCGCTTCACAGTAGACGCTGCCCCAATCCGCCTGTCGATCTCCCGTTCCCTTCTTCCCTCATTCGTGAACAAGATCCCCAGATACTTAAACTCCTCCACTTGAGGCAGGACGACCCCCCTGACCCGGAGAAGGCACTCTACCCTTTTCCGGCTCAAGACCATGGCCTCGGATTTGGAGGCACTGAGCCTCATCCCGGCCGCTTCACACTCGACTGCGAACCGCTCCAGTGAGAGCTGCAGATCACGTTCCGATGAAGCCAACAGGACCACATCATCCGCAAAAAGCAGAGATGCGATCCTAAGGCCACCAAAACGGATCCCTAAACACCTCGTCTGCGCCTAGAAATTCTGTCCATAAAAGTAATGAACAGAATCGGTGACAATGGGCAGCCTTGGCGGAGTCCAACTCTCACCGGAAACAAGCCCGACTTACTGCCGGCAATGCGGACCAGACTCTGACACGGTCATACAGGAACCTGACAGCCCGTATCAAAAGGCCTGGTACCCCATACTCCCGGAGTACCCCCCACAGGGCCCCCTAGGGACACGGTCGAACGCCTTCTCCAAGTCCACAAAACACATGTAGACTGGTTGGGCGAACTCCCATGCACCCTCCAGGACCCCGCTGAGGGTGTAGAGCTGGTCCAGTGTTCCACGACCAGGACGAAAACCACACTGCTCTTCCTGAATCCGAGGTTCGACTATCCGACGGACCCTCCTCTCCAGGACCCCTGAATAGACCTTACCAGGGAGGCTTAAGAGTGTGATCCCCCTGTAATTGGAGCACACCCTCCGGTCCCCCTTTTTAAACAGGGGGACCACCACCCCAGTCTGCCAGTCCAGGGGAACTGCCCCCGATGTCCATGCGATATTGCAGAGTCGCGTTAGCCAACACAACCCAGAGCCTTAAGGAACTCCGGGCGGATCTCATCCACCCCCGGGGCCCTGCCACCGAGGAGCTTTTTGACCACCTCGGCGACCTCGTCCCCAGAGATTGGAGAGCCCAGCCCAGAGTCCCCATGCTCAGCTTCCTCAACAGAAGGCATGTTGGTGGGATTGAGGAGGTCTTCGAAGTATTCCGCCCACCGGCCCACAACGTCCCGAGTTGAGGTCAGCAGCGCACCATCCCCACTATAAACAGTGTTGGTGCTGCACTGCTTCCCCCTCCTGAGACGCCGGATGGTGGACCAGAATCGCCTCGAAGCCGTACGGAAGTCTGTCTCCATGGCCTCTCCAAACTCCTCCCACGCCCGAGTTTTTGCCTCAGCGACAACCCGAGCCGCATGCCGTTTCGCCCGCCGGTACCTATCAGCTGCTTCTGGAGTCCCACAGGCCAAAAAGGCCCGGTAGGACTCCTTCTTCAGCTTGACAGCATCCCTCACCGAAGGTGTCCACCAACGGGTTCGAGGGTTGCCGCCGCGACAGGCACCAACGACCTTGCGGCCGCAGCTCCGATAGGCCGCCTCGGCAATGGAGGTACGGAACATGGTCCACTCAGACTCAATGTCCCCCACCTCCCCCGGAACGTGTTCGAAGTTCTGCCGGAGATGAGAGTTGAAGCTCCGTCTCACAGGGGACTCCGCCAGACGTTCCCAGCAGACCCTCACTACACGTTTGGGCCTGCCAGGTCTGACCGGCTTCCTCCCCCACCACCGGAGCCAACTCGTCACCAGGTAGTGGTCAGTGGACAGCTCCGCACCTCTCTTCACCCGAGTGTCCAAGACATACGGCCGCAAATCCGATGAGACGATGACAAAGTCAATCATCGAACTGCGGCCTAGGGCGTCCTGGTGCCAAGTGCACATATGGACGCCCTTATGCCTGAACATGGTGTTCGTGATGGACAATCCGTGACGAGCACAGAAGTCCAACAACAGAACACCGCTTGGGTTCAGATCGGGGGGGCCGTTCCTCCCAACCACGCCTCTCCAGGTCTCACTGTCATTGCCCACGTGAGCGTTGAAGTCTCCCAGTAGAACAAGGGAGTCCCCAGGAGGGGCACTCTCCAGTACCCCCTCTAAGGACTCCAAGAAGGGTGGGTAATCTGAACTGCCGTTCGGCCCGTAAGCACAAACAACAGTCAGAACCCGTCCCCCACCCGTAGGCGGAGGGAGGCCACCCTCTCGTTCACCGGGGTGAACCCCAACGTACAGGCGCCCAAATGGGGGGCAACAAGTATGCCCACTCCAGCCCGGCGCCTCTCACCGTGGGCAACTCCAGAGTGGAAGTACGTCCAGCCCCTCTCAAGGAGACTGGTTCCAGAACCAGAGCCATGCGTCGAGGTGAGGCCGACTATTTCTAGCCGGAACCTCTCAGCCTCGCACACTAGCTCCGGCTCCTTCCCCACCAGAGAGGTGACGTTCCACGTCCCGAGAGCCAGCTTCTGCAGCCGAGGATCAGACCGCCAGGGTCCCCTCCCTTGGCTGCCGCCCATAGCACAATGCACCCGACCCCTTTGGCCCCTCGGACAGGTGGTGAGCCCATCGGAAGGGGGACCCATGTCTCCTCTTCGGGCTGAGCCCGGCCGGGCTCCGTGGGTAAAAGCCCGGCCACCAGGCGCTCGCCATCGTGCCCCACCTCCAGGCCTGGCTCCAGAGTGGGGCCCCGGTGACCCGCGTCCGGGCGAGGGAAAACGCAGTCCAAAGTTCGTATTCATCATAGGGGTCTTCGGGCTGCACTTTGTCTGGTTCCTCACCTAGGACCTGTCTGCCTTGGGTGACCCTACCAGGGGCATAAAGCCCCAGACAGCATAGCTCCTAGGATCATTGGGACACTCAAACCCCTCCACCACGATAAGGTGGCAGCCCAAGGAGAGGCACTTCGCCTGCTGATGGTGGTAAAAGGGCAGGCGGTTCTGCAGCTTGACACTGTGTGTGAATGAGAATGGCTGATTCCATCCACTGTTATGTGTCCTTGAGTGTCCAGAAAAACATTTTAAATGAAGTCTGATGTCAGCACTGTAGAAGCTAACCGCATGGTGGCTAGTTAATTCAGTCATTTAATTTAGGTGGGTTGGACTGCATCTAGAAGTTGTCTGTCCAAAAACACAATCACTTCCAGTTTAGACCCTAAAACCAGATATCTGGTTTTATGAAAAAAGCTCTGTGGTTGAGCTTTTTTCATAATTCAGCAATTTGTTTTTTCTAGTGACGCCTGTAAGGGTTCTTTATAGATGGTTTTGTCAAACACATTTAAGCTGACAGGTGAGCTTTCAGTATTCAGTCACAAAAAGCCAGTTTATAAAGACCAGACTGTAGACCTGTAGATTGAACAGCAAGTGAGAGCACTCAAAACATCTGAAAGGTGTAAGTGTAACTGTGACTGTTCCAGCATGACATTCATTTGTTGCTAATTTCGCAAAACTACATGCTTTGCGTATGTAATATGAATAAATTCCTAATCAAAATGTAAAGCCCTGCTTCAGTCACAAGGAAAAGACAGTAAAAGTTCAATGCAGATGTGCCTCCCAGAAAGATGTATTACACTATTACATATAGTAGTCATTCAGATTATTTTTTAAATAGGTTTCCTGATATTTCTAGGCTCAGTTGTTTCCGTAGAAACCAGCTGATCTGGTTCCTACGGAAGAAAACTTGAGAGTTAACAGAAGACGAAGTAAGGATCCATTCCTGTAGAAGATATCTGAAGGGACACAGAGGTGTGTCAAAGTTTCTGAGCCCCTGCTGTGAGAAAAGTTAAGGCCAGATGTTAAGGTCACTTTGCCCCCGTGTCACACGAACACACGTCTGTCAATTATTCATATCTGCTCATGTTGCAAAGTACCTCCTGCTGGGACGGTTGCGGTGAATGGGTTTGCGTGACTTTCTCAATATTTGACAGAACTGCGCATAAATTTACTTAAATAAGATGGAACTATAAACAAGAAAATAATTTTTTGCTGATGAAATTCACATTCACATTTTTTTTTGTAAATTACAACCACAAATTTCAGCAATTTATGTGTTTTTAAAAACAAAAATACGAAAACCGTGCCATGCATTTGTATGCTATAGCGGGCAAAAATGTTCCAGTTTGCTTTCATCAGGCCGAAGATGCCAGAGACACGGCATACTGGATGGATTTCTAAGAACAGCTCAACACTCTTGTAACCCTTCCATCAAGGATAGATCCACGTCACTCAAATGTTTTGGAAGGTTCAAATCATTTTTTTTTGACCCCAGGAAACAGTGAGAAACTTTTCAGTCTGAAAGATGTTTCCCCACCTGTAGGAGACGAGTGTTTGACTCTGGCTTTGAAGGGTCGCTGCCAGAACCAGCTGAAGCGCCGTCAGACCGGTCCACAGAGGCTGTTTGGCAGCAGACGGGTGGCAGGTGGGACGCTGGGTGGAGGCACCGCCGGCAGCCGCTTGCTGGAACGAGCCATCGGAGGTTTCTGTGAGGTTCACTTTCTGCCACTGGTGGTTGCCGTCGGAGACAGCAGTTGGACGCAGAGACTCAAATGTGTTGGTAGGTCTGCACTCTGCCATATAACCAAGACATTTCTAATGGCCTTTTCCTGTTTAGTTTCTCTGTTCCTTGTTGTGTTTTTTTTTTTTGTTCATATCAGCATTCATGTTTTTTTTTTCTGTTTTATCTAGTCTGACATCATGGGATGCATTATGGGAATTCTGCAACCAAATTCCAGTTGTTGTCTTTTCTAAAACATTGCTCCTGGTTTTGGTAAAGTGACGCTACTTTCTGCCGGGCTCTGGATCACCTTGTTCCTTTGTCACATTGAAAAAGTTCCCTCATCTACATCACATGTTCTCAAAGCCAACTGAGCCCTGGGAAGTGAAGCACCAGTGGGAACATGCGCTCAGTTCCAATATGCATGCTGTAATCAGCATGCCATCACTTTGCTTCGTTTTGTCCCAAAGTAATAAAAAGGGTCAGAATCAGATTTAATGACAACCCTGTCTGATGTAACACAGACTCACATTTGGCTCAAGAATTTTTTTTTCAGATACAGAGGAATTCATGTAATTCGTTTGAATTTTATTCCCATGAATGTTAACATTTCCTCTGCTAACTGAGTCCAGCAGAGGCTGAGATAAGGCTCATTAATTTTTTGCAGTTCCTCTGAGCCTTACACAATCTGACATCAAGGAGATTTTCCTCGGATGTGTCTGCCCATTCAGTTTGACCTCTGTTTTATTTTAGATGTGGATTTTCAACCCTTTTAGACTGACGAGAAGCAACAGCTGCTTTCATTACTGATGTCTTTCTGCCCTGATATTAACACAGAACTGACAAAACTTTGGCTTTTGTAGGGAAGGTTTTGACCTCTCACTTCACGCTGATGAGGTTCTGCTAATCAAGTGCATTTAAATAAAGATGCTACTTTCTCTCTTAAATTCAAAGGATTCAGATGGGTGGAGCTGAGTTTTCCCACATGTTGTCCACACAGCTTCATTTTGGATTAATACATAATTTCTGTGTGATATAGGTGCTGTTCGTACACTTGAGGTTAAATTTTATAGCTAAACTCTAACTTCAAACTAAGCGAAGATAATAAAAGCTAACATTTAATTTTGATATGATCTCTATTTTATCCACAGCGGTGTATTATTAATAGATCTTAAGGTGTTACAATGACCAAATCCACATGAGGTCAATGTAGGGAAACCAGCAGCCATTTTATCAAACTGTCGGTCTCTATGATTTGTTTTTCACTCTTTAGCTTAAACTTTTCCAAGTTACTGTAGTTTGTCAAATAGGTTTTTATTTCATTTTTTGAAGTTACTTTCTGTGCTGTTAAAATTTTGCATATTTGTTTCTTATTTTTTGTATTTTTGTATTTTCGTGTATTTTTCCAGTCTCTAATTTACTTTGAATGGTAATTCAAAGTAAGTTTGACTTACCATTCAAAACACTCAGGGCGTGTTTTGGCGCTCGACAACCTTTCCCTGTGGTGGTTCTCCTGTTCTGAGCTTTCCCTCTTTCTCCTCCAACAGACAACGCAGAATTTGCCAGGTGTCCCCAGCAGCTTCCCATGAGCTCTCCCGGTCTGCCTGTGTCAAGCTGTGAGCTCAATAAAAACACCAGGCGCTGCCACCAGCAGCCACTGGCCACACACCTGTCCTGCCGCCTCTATCAGACCTGTGACCATGCCGTGCTCATCTCAGGTTGGACCGTTCATTCGTTTCTTCTGTCCCACACGATTCAAACATCTTTAGACACAATCGGAAATAACTTCGACAACTTCTGGGTACTGAAGTTGTTCGAGTTTTGGTGAAGTTTTGATCAATTCTTAACTTATTTCAGCATTTTGGGCACAAACACGGGGTAGAGACAAAGTCAAGATGCAAAGACAACTTTCACTGAGAGACACATTAAAAGGTAGACATGCAGTTCCACTCAAAAAACGTCTGGCATCCAACATCGTCGGGGGTTTCTCCCCCTTTCTTGGATTCTGTCTGGGAAACATTCAACTGGACCATTCAGTGGACAGAAGGAGAAATTTGTAACGACAGTGTTGCTTTTCCGCACTGTTTTAGAACTGTAATCGGCCTGTTTTAGCAGCGACAGCAGAGGAAGCTGCTCTGTACCTTCAAGGACTTCACAATCATAGACTTACACCATATTAATAACAGCTTAGTTCATTATTCATCTTGAACAAAACAACATAAACTATAAAGTATCAAAGAAATGACAAAAAAGTATCAACTTAGTTGATAACGTATCTAAAGTACCTCAATGGACTGTTTCACACCAAACAAAACCTGAAACGGACTCCAGAGGCAAATTGGATTCTGCACATTTTCCTCAATGTCATAAATGTGTTATTTACTGAAGAAGTGTAACTCTAACCATCTGCCTGTATGTATCTACATATTTGTGCGTGTGTGTGTGCGCGTGCATGCGCGTGTGTGTGTGTGTGTCTATGCAGGTGGTTGGCAGCCTCAGATGACATTTCAGCATCACGCTCAGAATCTTCAGAAGTTCTACAAAATGCTCAGAAACAATGGTTTCCATAAAAATCACATCAACACTTTCTTCGCCAGCAGTGGACAGCTTCTAGGTAGGAAATGAACAAGCGCTATGATACAGAAAGCTACAGTATGTCAAAGTATTTGCAGAGACCCAGAATCCCGTAATGAAAAGTTTAATGGTTGTAGAACCAGTCGGGAATTACAGGAAAAGTTCTGCAGCACAAAACAAGGACAAATATACTTTAATAGAAAGTATTATTTGTCCTGACAATCTGATGAAGTAGGGTTTTGCCTTTTCTTGGAAGCATCCGTGAACAATAATAATTTCAATCCTGATTTAAGTGACTCACCAATTTCTACACGTCTTATGTTTTCAGGAAGCCCTTCCAGAACCTGGAAACAGACATTATAAATGTTTATACTGCAGCACTAAACAAGACAACATTTTCTTGATCTGGAAGCACTTTTGACTTGACAATTTTGGCCCACATGAGAAGATGACATGACAAAAAAAAAACTGAACAGAAGTCTACAAAAAAATAAATCAGAAATAGGGTAACAGAACTACTCCAACCTCCTGCAGCCATGGGCAGTGTAATTCTAGAAAAACATTCTGAAAAAAGAATTGTGGAATCATATGTTAAAATACTAGAATTCATGGAAATCAAGTTTATTTGTGCAGGACATTTCAGCAACGAAGCTGTTCAAAGGCAGAAGATGTGTTTTCCTTTCACCCTGTCTGGACGGAGACAGGAAGAACCTCCGATAAAGATTCTACCAAATGCAATAAATTGCACAATACACAGCAAAACCTCACAAACTGTCTTAGAGCTGAACCTCTTCTTTCTTTTCTATGTGCACTGAAGACGTAGAGGGCGTTTACTCCGCAACAGAGAAGGCAGTGATCCGTAACCATGTGTCATACATTTGCCGGAAGCAGCATTGTGCCGACACTCTGGTTCTGTACCTGAACTCACCGACACGCACTGATGGGACCATGCTGCTGTGGGACGCCAACCTGAATGGCATCGTAAGAGAAACACGGAAACAAAGCACACACATTGCTCACTGTAGTGAGGGAGGATTGTGAGCAGCCAATGGTTGCTGCCTATAATAGTAATAACAAAAAAAAAAACATTATTAGAGGCAGACACATAAATATTAATGTAAATGTAGAGCCACTTTGACTCTCTACATTGAACGATATAGTTGCTTCAGATAGCAAACAGACCGATCTGCTATGGGATGCTGTGGGCTGTCCAACTTTTAATCTGCTATGACATCCGCTGAGGTACTGACAGCTGAATGCAAGGAACTGATCTCGTTACTGCAACATATAACATTTCTTAGTACCTGAGTGCTGCTCTTGCCTACTACTTTGCTGCTGATTATTGTGCAAGATTATTGTGTTCAGTTATTAAATAAGAATTTCTGCTCCTAAATCGAAAATGAAGCAGCCCCCTCAGCTTTTTAAGAAAGAACAGCCTCCACAGGTGATTGTAAAGTTTCTTCCATCAGATACAATGGATCTCATGGATCACTGTGAAAACTGAAGGCATACAAACATATTCTCATAAAAGAACATGGGATTGTAATACAAATGAAATATAATAATAATAATAATAATAATAATAATAATAATAATAATAATAATAATAATAATAATAATAATAATAATAATAAAACGTACTGCATTGCTTTCAGCAATGTGATACAGAAAGATATTTTTTAAAGGGGTGGTATTATAATCTAAAATATTTTTTTTACTCAATCAGCTCCTTCAGACTAGCCAGCAGCAGTTAGCAAACACTTGGTGGGACTGAGCATCTGCTGAGTCATTATAGGAGCTACTTCTCAGTGAAACATTGGTAAAAAAAAATTGTTAAAGGGTTAATAGAGGAGCCATGTTGTGATGACATGTTTCAGAAAGAGCAGGTGTTTTTAAAGACACAGTGGCCCAATTTAAAATCGTTAAATTACAAAGTCAAATTTATTTTAAGTCATGTTTGATTCATAGAGCACTTCTATAACAACTGAAAGTAGCATAGTTACTTGATTGTGGTATAAAGTGGCACAATGTACCAGGGAAATACAAACTATTCAACATCTGAATCCTGCTGACTAGCTGTTTTCTAGCAGTTCATGTCAGAACTAATTACTTCAAGCTTTTGTAAGGCACACCCTTCCTGGCTCTGGCATCCCTGCACGAAGTTCAAAGAAACTTATTGAAAACGCCAACATTCCATTAATTCAAAAAGAGACCAAGCTCTTTTAAATAACCAACATAATTTAAAACGTCATTTTTCATTCATTCCATTCCTGCTTTATTTATAAAGAACTTTAAAAACAACACAGTTGACCAAAGTGTTGTCCACCACAACCAGAATGACAATAGCTGTAAAAACCTACACTCCAAGCTGAGTTAAAAGCCAGTGAGAAAGATAAAAACAAGCTTTAAGAGAAGACTTAAAAACATGAAGAGACTCAGTTTGTCTGATATGTGATGCTAACCCGTTCCACAGTTCTGGGGCAGTAACAGAGAATGAGCCGTCACCTCTCAGCTTTCTCTTTGATTTTGACTAACATCAACCGATACGACCTAAGAGACGGTGAGGGAACAAACAGGTCAGACAGAGACATGCAGAGATTTAAAAATGTTAAAATCAATCCTAAAATGTTCTGAAAGTCAGAGAGGAGATGCTAAGACAGGAGTAACGTGCTCTAACTTCAGCATTTAAAACCACCTGGAGTCTAGAAAGTGACTTGTGACTGAGGCCAACATAAAGCTCAATTTAGCATGATCTAAGCAAATTCAGATAAAAGCATGAATATACATTTCAAAGTGAAGCAGAGAAAGAAAAGGTTTTACTTTGGCTAGGTTTCTCAGATAAAAAAAAAGAAGAAGCTGGATTTGACAACTGAGCTAACCTGTGCATCAAATCTAAGACTGGACTCCAGCCTTACAATGAGGTTTACTGCAACAGGTGTCATATAATTTAAAACAGTTTACAATCTGTTGTAGACAGGACATTTATTTTTACATCTAAGGCGATCAACTTTATGCTGAACCTGAACAGAAAAATTGTCTTGTCATTCAAATAAGAGCTCTGGTCAAATATTCCCCTCTCTATGGACTCTGACACGTCAAACCCACATTTACTTTTGTACTTCTTGTTTTTAGTCATTAATCTGAAATGACAACCTAATGCCACTGATAGAGCTTGCTGCAGTGCAGGGGTTTCAGTTTTGTTGCTTTGATGGCTGTTCCTGTCCTCTTCCTGAGCAGGCTGACCTGAAGGAGCGCTACTCGGTGAGCGAACTGCTGGCTGACCTGGCCGGCTGCAGGGCCTCTCGGGTTCTCCTGTTTGTGGATCAGAGCTACAGCGGGGTCTTGTCCAAAAGGCTAAGGAGTTCCCAGAAACACCATAACGTGGTGTTGATCCAGCATCAGTCCCACCAGATCCACAGGCTGTTCCAGGGCTGGGATGATAACAGCTGGTCTTCTATCAGTGCTGCCACTTGCCTGTTAGACCACCTGGAGAAGGCAAGTTTTCATGCATTTGCTTTATTTTGTTTTTGTTTTCTCTGGTATTCCACTGATCTGCTCTTAAACCGGTGCTGTTATTGTCAGGTTGACGGGATGTCTCGGCTCTTGGAGCCATGGGCCGGCCTACTAAACGTGACGCTGGCAGGAGCTCCGTGTAATGCGACCCCCGCTCTTACAGACAGTGAGATGCAGCGAGAGTATCAGGGCTGCCAGAACCTGCCGACTGCTCTGTGGTATCAGAAGCATGGGAGGACCAACTGAGAGACACCAACAGACTGATCCAAACAAGACAGACATGGAGGTTTTATCTCCAGTGTATGTTTGCCACTATATGTGTGTGTCTCTGTGTGTATTTTGGCTTGGGAAGCTTATGCTTGTTAAAACTTCAGTTTAACTGTGTTAGACATTGCTGTGTGTTTATTTTATGACATAAGTCTACTCATCTCAGTGGGACGCCCTGAACACCATGTGATCTGTGTGTGTGCGTGTGTGTGTGTCTGTGTGTGAGTGAGTGTGTGTTCACGAGTTCAGCAAAAGGACAGCCTATCTCAAGGGCCAGCACCAGCTTACATTATGGTCAGAGTGTGTTTGTGTACAACACGTCTCCTGGGCACTTTAACATTTTAGATCCAATCATCGGCCTATTTTTATCCTAACACCGGTGTCCTTTCATGATCTTATTTTAATCTGCCCTGAACTCAACGGGTTTTTTTCTTCTCCTCCGAATCCTGTTCACATCTTTTTAAATCTAATTTTGAAATTGTTGTGTCAGCTGACCAATATGCCTTTCTTCTGATTGCTCTGACCTTCTTCTTTTAAAAAGACAGACAGTAAAAAAAAACAAAAAAAACTAAAATATACGTATTTACATAGTGACTGTGGACAATTCATATAACAAAAGCCATTATTAGTTTTATTCTTTACAGAGGTTTTATAGTATTACTCTTGTTATTCCACCAAATGTTGATTTCTGAACTTTTTTTCCCCAGAGCTGCATATTTATTGGTATTTACACACAAAAAAAAAAAACTTTTACACAATAACATAATATTAGTCTGACTCATGTGAGTTCAGTGAAATGAGTATCTAGACGTCACAAATATTTATTGGCTCTGATAGCATTAATAATAACATTATATATTCAGGTATACAAGCTAAACATCAGTAATATATGATCCGGGCTGTAGACTGAACACTAAGGCTCTGTCTACACAGCATGTTTTGATGCTCAGTATTTTATTTTTTCTGAAATCTGATTTTATTTGCATGGTTGTTCCTGCTACTGCATGATGTGACCACAGTCAGACTTCTTAGAACCCCAAATGCACAGATGAAGAATGTTGACCTTCAAACAGCATCAGAGGTCATAAAGGATGGAAACGTCTAATCTACTCTGACAGAATTGGTCTCAAATACTCACTAAAGCTCTCATTTTCATACAGTTGACACTAGACGTTTGCATACATCAAATAAAGACGTAGTTTTTTTTTCCTGAAGTTAAATCAGACAACACTTCTGTTTATTTGAACAAGTAAAATGTCAGAAAAAAAAAAAATAATTAAGGAGAAAACAAAAAAATGTCGTCATAATAATAATAATAATCAAACTTAAAAAGAAAATGTCAGTATTTGGTAGCATTGCCTTTTTAGACCACTTCTGGACGTCTCCTCACTGCTTAGAGAGAACGTAGTGAGTCTGTATGTAAATGTCTTTACTCTTTCTCTCATTTTTGTGGCATTTAGCAAATCCAAATAATTTTGATAATTCGAACTGATCTAAAACTAGAGAAGCTTGGTCTGATTTAATTTTAGTGATAAGAAAGTTGTCTTTCTATGTGGTTTGTGTTTGATTTTAACTGTACATGTTTCTTTCATTACATAGAAAAAAATATCTAAAAAGTGTAGAAGAGAGCAGGTAACAAAGCAAATCAGTCTGAATCCATTGTGTGTTTGTTTTCTTTGGATGGGCTGCGCTGAAACTAATTTTATTGTGTTTCTGTCTGATGACAGTAATGGCTGGTTCTGATTCTGCCAGTATGACTGGTACATTTACCAGATCAGGGATTACTGAAACAATCAACTTGTGGTTTCATTTTAAAAAACAGTGTTTGAAAATTGTGGCAGCTGGGATTTCATCTCACCGATGATAATAACTGTGTTTTGAACTGAACATGAACTAAAAACATGTTTACAGTTAGTCTGACTTTTGGAGAAGTGTTTACAATTCAAAACAATTCTAAGAATGGGCAAAAGTTTCAAACCACACATTTCATGGAATCAGAACATTAAGTCTGAAGAGACAGAGAATCTAGCAAACAACAAACTAGATGGCTGCTATTAAAATGAAGAGCAACGGCAGTCCCTCCTGCAAAACAGAGTAACTACTGCATTTAATCAAACCATAAGAGTGTGCCTGCTAAAATCCTATAATCTGATCACCTTGGACCTATTCTGTGCCCTAACAGGATGTAAAATGTTCTGTCCAGTGATGTTTGTCTAAATGTCAACCGTAATCCCATAAAGCACATCCTCTTGTACTGTCTTTTCTTCTCGCTGTGTCACACAGAGCTGTAGTAGAAATGGAACAATTTGATGTTCAATCAGAAGATAAAAGTTGATGAAAGTAACAACTTCTGAAAGCAGAAGCAAGAAACTGAGTTCCACATTTTTGTTGTTTGTGTGATGACCAGTACAGTGTGATGACCAGTACAGTGTGTGACGTGTAATTTATCTGAAATGTTTCCAGTTGCATGCAGTGAATCACAAAGTAAAATCAATAAAGTACTTCAAAGTGAGAGCTCTTGTCTACTTTGCATTCTTGAACAAATAACCTCTTGAACACACCAACCATGTTCAGAGGATATGACCATTCTATGCATGAGTTGTGGATTAAAACTGGTGACTTCCCCCTGGTTGACACAAACGAGTTCTAATGACAGACAAAATATAACCTCTATAATAGGGTTTGTATTATCCCTTCAAATCATTGAATTCAGGGATCCCACAGTCAGGTGGACCAAATCCAGCAACTATACATTGTGGACAATCAGCTATTAGTGGTGATCTAACATGTAGAACTTAAATCCGAACCCATTAGGAACAAAAGTAACTCAGGCATAAAGAGACAAGTAGGGTCAAAGGGAGTGTAGAGGTCACCAACAGATAAACTCATAAACAGAAGTCAGAGAGCTTCATGGATATCAGACTTCCATCACCAGAGGCTAGGATGCAGCAGGATAAGCCAACCATCATCAAACTCTAGAGATTTGGAAATGTACTTTCTGGAGTGATTAATCGTACATCTTTGTCTGGAAATCCAGTGGATGAGTCTGGATTCAGTAGCTGGTAATTAGCTACCAGCTACTGCCTTGAGGTAATTACAGTGTGTGAAAAGTAAAGTTTGGTGATGAGGGTATTATGATGTGGGCTGCTAATGAGAAATTGTGCTTAGTGCCTCAGTGTCAGTGAAAGGAGCTCTTAATGCTTTAGCCTACCAAGGCACTATAACCCTGCTGCCATCACTGCACCCTCAGGGTACTCATGTAGATTTACTCCAAACAGTAACCTTTAATCCCAGCCCTTTTAGTTCAACCAGGATGTTTTTACCAAAACAAGTAACATTATCAGCTTGGTCTGGAATGCTGGGAGAGAGATGTTCAAACTTAAGATTTTTCTTCCGTAATTCACATTGAGTAATTTATGATTTAGTGATTTATACCAATTCACAGCAAAAGTCATCTCAGGCTACTTTACAAAAGAAACAGATCCTATTAGTTTCCAGTTATGTAATTAAATAAATTTAACACAGTCCAGTCATATAGGCAGATTCCAGTTTCAGCTACAGTGGACATCCATCTAGAAGTTGTTGATTGGTTAAAAGTTAATAATGTATGAAGTTATTTCCTCATCCTGAGCAAACAAGTGGTGACACTAGTTTCCATAAACATAAACATAAAATTGTGCAAATATACTACCAAAATAAATCGTCTCAATGTAATCAAATGTTATCAAAATCATGTTATTTGATTAAAAAAGATTATTTTTGCTCTAATGAGCAAAAACACGTCTATTTGATACGTGTATTTTGGATAACAACATATTCATAGATGTAGTTTGCAAAACTGCAATGGAATTTTTTTTTTTCATATCACAAGCATCAACAACCACATGTTTCTACTGGCAGAAGAAGACAACAGGAAGTAGTAGAAGGCTGATGGTTTGTTTTGTTTTGGTTTTTTTGACAACGTTCAGCTGGCTCCACCAGAGCTCTCGCTGCATCACATATAGTTCATAAAAAGTTGTGTTTCATTCAAACATGTTGTAAAATCGCTAACCTCTATCACCCCAAAACACCCACGCACACACACACACACACACACACCCACGCACACACACACACACACACACACACACACACACACACACACACACACACACACACACACACACACACACACACACACACACACACACACACACACACACACACACACTGACTTAGCTTTTATTGTGAATAACTATGATCTCTCTTTCATTGGCTTAAAAACTGGCTCAGAGTATATCTACTTTGCTGTGTTTCTATCATAGACGAAGCCACAAACAAGATGTTGACTCTGCTTTCTTAGTCTCCAGTCCATCCTGGCATATATCCACTCAGGTTCTGGTTCTGCTGGAGGTTTCTTCCTGTTATAGGAGAGTTTTCCTGTCCACTGTCATCACGTGCATACTCAGTAAGATGGACCGATGCAATGCCAACAACACAATGCAAGCAATCATCCACTGTCGTCACATGTTCGCCTAGGAGGAGTGAATGTTGCAGGTTAATTGACCCGATGCAATCTGTTGGGTTTATGTAGGTAGAAAACATTTTAACCAGTTTGAATAATAAACTGAAGTTGATTTTGTTGTTTAAATATTAGGATAACCATTTGTAGTAAAGTTCCTTGAGACTTGGCTCTTTATAAATAAACTGAACAGAACAAGTGTCAAAAATACACAAAATGTTGAAAGAGATGCATAGTGCTGAGACAAGAGCTTTTAACAGTGTTGCGAAGTCACAACTACTTTTTAACACAACTACTGTATGTTGATCCTGACAGGACTGAAGGCTTCACATGAGCTTGTGTTCAGTGTCATCCTAAGAGCAGTTGTTGGTCCGTGTCTCTGCTTGCAGGTCGAGACTTTTCTGCTGTTCCCACTACACAGCTGCAGAGAACCCAGAAATAAGTCAAACATATCAAAACAGCACAATGAATAATTATTTCTATGTGTAGCGTGACCAACCATTTCACTCAGAGTTCTCCAAACTAACAAAATGACTAAGTTCTATTTCTGACACCTTGCTTAAAGAGTATTAAAATAAGGGCAGGTGGGGGAGTCAATAGGTCACTCGTAATGTTTTATGACACCAGCACTTCTTTAAGAACAAAGTTGAGCTGTCTAAAATCCTGCCTACGGAGTTGAGCCAACTTTTGCATGAATTAATAAAAGCACAAGTGTGTTACTGTCTGGACTGCCAGACAGAAGGAGCCAGGGAGGGTCAGAAATAGAGGCTACAGACAGAGAGGACAGGAGGCAGAACAGGTTGGTGCAAAAGAGACAGATGGAGGAAAACAGAGAGATGGATGGGAGGAGAGTAGAGAGTGCACTGCAAGGGAGGGAGGGAAAGCAAAGAGGGGGGGGCAAGAGGTGAAGAGAAGAGAATTTGTCCTGGGGCTTCTCTAAATTATGTGTGATCACTTAAAGTCTATAAATACTTCTACAATATTGTAAGCATACAGGAAATCAGTTTTTTCTCTTCCTTTTGGAAGACTACTGAGGAAACAGATCAGAAGGTAATACAGTGCTCACAACCGTGTTAAAATTCTACCTTTGTTTTATGGAATAAAGCAAGATAATGATAAATTATTTCAAAACTCAAACGAGACAACTATCCCGTAAAGTATAAAAGAGAAACAGAAACACTTTATTTGAAGGCGTGTGCACAAGACTGACATGACACTGTCAGTCAGTCATGAATGTTGTCATGAAGTGTCATTTGGTTAATGGTGACACTTGTAATACAAATTTGCATTAAAAGTTGCATTAAAGTGTATGATAGAAAAACAAACTAATTTGTTAAAAATGAAAACAATCAAAAAGTGTGCAATTTTAATATTTTACGAGCTGTGCAATATCTGGCTATTGTATTCCAGGTGCTAGGAATGGACTGTTTGCAGGGTCACGCAATGATACACACAGTGGTGCCTCAGATGCTGGAAGCATCGTAATATCAGATGAAAGACAAGAGTAAAGTGGGGAAAACATGGAATTCTCAAAACAATGTCATCATGGCATGATTTTCTAAAATCTTGCAGGCCTAAACAGTGTAGCGCACTGACACTTAACCTTAAGACACTTAACCTCATCCGGATGCCGTGTTGATGTGCAAGCCTCTTAAAATAAACCATCAACGGTGCAGAGGTTCATTGTGTTCATTTGCATCAACATTCCACGTGTTTTTTTTGGGAAACAGTGAACACCGTGTGCTTCACATTGAACATGATCGCCCACAGTCTTAGCAACAACTCCAAACGCTTGGCACAGTGACAGACGAACGGATCCGTCCCCTTGGCAAAGCTTACCGCCTTTTATGTAATGGCAGACTCGTAAAGCAGAGAATGTTGAACTCTTGCTGCCTCATAGTTTACCTCTTTCCCGGAGTTGTGAATGCATTTTTCAGAAACAACATTCTGAACCAGTCTGGCTGCAAGTGCTGACCTATGCACTGTGTACTCAATTCTGAATCCAAAAAAGCCACTAAAAGCACCCAGTGATGTTTCACACCTCAGGATGTGTTACCAGGCAGAAAGGAAAAATATGGCCCCCTGGTTGCCTTCTGGCTTGGTTTTCTAAATGCCAGAATGTCTAATAAGTGTTAAGGGGAAACAAAACTGCTCAAAGTGGTAGAATGTTTTCAATTTTTTTTTTTATGTGTTGCACATATGTTGTGCAAAAATGACACGTAAAATAAAACCCTTAAAAAATGTGTACTTTTTCTTCACATTTTTTAATGTCAAACATTTAAGATTTAGATGTAGAAATTTAAGAATAATTTTTTATTGAATTTTCTGTTTTTTAAACTCACCTGACTAAGCAGACAGCCTTGTGATTGGACATCAGCCACTGCCTACCTTGTGTTAGAAACTGTGTGTATCCTGACACCACCGACTAGATGGATGGAGCTTGTGTTTACATGATAGTGTCAATCAGAAGATGAATGGTTTCTGCTCAGTCTTCACTGCACATGCCTGCAGGGGAAAGTCTGTTTCTGCAGTGCGGGAGGAAGTAACAGCAACAGCACTCATGTGTGAGTGTGTGTGTGTGTGTGTGCTCTTACCAATACCATGGAGTTACCTTTTGTTAGAGTGCATGTGTGTGACAGGAAGTTTTTATACCCAGTTCTTATATCAAAGGACTGTATGCTTCAATAGCCAATTGGCTTACAGTGCGAGAGTTTATGTATACGGGCGTGCGTGTGTGTGCGCGTGTGCGTGTGTGTGTGTAGGAGGGCTGCTGACTGTGAGAAAGATACTAGAAGGGTCACACAACAACACCCTCGGGAGTTTTGATCTAAAGATAACCAATTCGCCATCATTTAGGAGGCACACATCCATTCAGGCCTAACACACATGCACGCACACGCACACACACACACACACACACACACACACACACACACGCACACACACACACACACCCACGCGCACACACACACACACACACACACACACACACACACACACACACACACACACACACACACACACACACACACACACACACTCCTTACCTTCCTTTCTCTCTGTGAAGCAGCAGGATCTGGTCAGCACCAACAATGACAAAACATGATGAACCTAACAGCACTGAGCAGATGAAAAATGGTCACATTAATGCACATTAATGAATAATTCTTAGTTAGTACCACTTTTAGCTAGTCAGAGACTTGAACATTTTAAGGAAACTGCCTGAGCCAGAGTATGATTATCCGACAGTAATGACATCATCACCATTCATTTCAAACAAATCAAATGAATGGTTAGAGGAGTCGTACAGGATCTGAACTTACATGTAAGCCTGGATACATTTATAGAACAAGAATAGCACTACCGTAACCATACACCAGAGCTTTAGCCGCTTTTTTTTTTAAATTGTTTTTTTAATTATTCAAGAAACAATAAAAAAAGTTTCTTGAAATGCTGTTATAGGCAACAGAATGGTGCATTATGTATTTTCCATTTCATGCCACGGTGAAAAAAACTATCACCTTCAGTTGTTATAAAAATGCTGCATATATCAAAACAACTTAAAAGAAATTTGATTTTGTATTAGGGATGTGCAATATGGCTTAACATTCATATCGCAATATGTTTTGTGATGGGCAGCAATAACAAAATATATCACAATATGCTTTTTGGTATAAAATTTACAATAGAAATGAAAAAAAAAATCACCTTCTGTAAATATATGTGTTAAAACCTTTTTTTAGATGTTTTTCTGGAGGTTATTTGTACGTAATGTGTGTAGCTGTTTTAAACAGAGGCCTTGAAATTGGCCCCTGTGTCTTTAAGAAATTCCCACAGTTTTCACAGGCTATCCACCATATTTATTTACAATCAGTCCATTCAGTCAGAAAACAAGGAACAATGATCACTCTGCATTTCTGTTAGTCACAAAGGAAAAGGGGGGGCATGCTGTAAAAGCTTCTGATGATCCCAGTGGAGAACTATGCTATTAGGATCAGTAAAGGTCCCAATGACAATGAAATATTGCAGTGAAAAACAGAGTGACTCCTCAGTCATCAACAGAAACATCTTTCACTTGTGTTTGTTCTGTTACACACAGTTCAGCACTTTGTTGTGGACTGGAGAACTCTGAATGAACTTGTCTGTAAATTATTAAGGTTCATTTTTATGACCGCTCTCTGATGAGCTCCTGATTACAGACATACTCTGTGATCTCACTGTCACTCAGATCTGGATTACAAAATCTAATATATAAAATTTGACTGAAAGTTAAATACTAAAAAAAAAATAAAAATATGCAAAGCTGTTTGCTTTTAGAAGCTTTTTTTTTTTGCATCATCAGCATGTTCTCAAAGTAATGTAGCTGAAAGAAGAAGGGTCATCTCACCTTTATCCCCATTAGGCTTTGTGCACAGTAATTTGTTCAAAACCTCAGAAAAAAGAAAAAAGACAGATCTGCTGTTCCTCTCTGAACTGATAAGCATCACTTTTCGCTTTGACTGAACAACCATGGTGCTTTAATATCATACAAGGCTATCTTTGGACAGCCTGCATCAATATTTGATAGAAACCCTCGGTCACAGGAAGAAATATCTCTCACTGGAGACAGCAGATGTCCAGAGTGGTTTTATTCCAGCTTTTCAGCAAGAAAGAAAGAAAAAAACATGTATTGTGTTTTTACAGGCAGTGTAAAAGCATTGTAAACATTCATGTGTGCAATGTAGTCTAGGTCAGAAAAGTTGAATACTGAAGGCCACGAAATCTAAATCTTGTCATGGTAAAAAGAAGATGCACAAACTTAACATTTCAGGGTTTTACATACTTTGCGCATATCTAGACTTTTGGGAATGTACTTAATATTTCACTAAGATATCAGTTTCATCCTTCTGTAGGAATGATGTGGTCAACTCGTCGGTGTGCAGTTCAGCGTAAATCATTTTAATCAAAAGTTGGAGTGCGGATCATTTATGAGGTTGAAACCTACAACAGTTTTATTACAATGACTAAATAAAAATAAATCAATGATTCAGTTGTGTGTTTCTGTTAAGAAGCAATATATAATCCAGATATATATATCTGGATTATCAGATATATATATCTGATAATCCAGTTTTACAGTTTTATTCTAGAAGTCTAGAAATGTGAAAACTATAAAAACAGTCTTAGTACTTTCATTTTTTATGAGGTTAGTGGTGGTTTTACTACAGCACATCTGTTTCTCATCACATTTGATTAACAATAACTGTTTTATCAACAGAAGAAAAACTCATCCCTGTTGGTTACATCCTATGCCGTCTCTTTACAGAGTCAGATCCAAGAAAGTAAGAAAAGAAAACAATCACATTTCGGTTAATAACTGGGTAAGATGTATTGACTGTACTGGGATCATCTTCAGATAAATACATGTCATATTTAAATGAAAAGAGAGAAAAAAAATCCAATATCATAATGAAGAAGAGATTGATTTAAAGTCTGACAGTTTGACAGGCCCTTTCATTTTGTAGACGTTTCAATTTAATTAAAACAAAGTAGGTTGAGCTCACAAAGTGTACTGATCTCAAGAGCAGACTCCATCTGTTGCTTCTATTGAGAGCTTAGGAAGCTGATGGATCATCGAACTGAAAGAGTATAACTTGATTAAATTAGAGAAGGATAAATAACTGAATAAGAAATTAATTAGCGTCAATGAACATCATCATGAAGAAGGATTCATATTCATAATTTAGAGAGCCACATGATCTTTTGTGTATGTCTAGTCTCAGTAAAAACAAACAAACAAAAAAAAACTTTGAGGATGGTTTAGTTGCAAAATAATATAGAAATCATTATAAATAGTACAGATGCCTTCAGATAGTTTCTATATGACCAAATTATTTTACTGCTGAGGATTCATCAGTAACAGAAAGGGTTACTGTATTAACGTCTGAACTCAGGGAATAACAGAATAACAAAATTTGGCCGATATGCTTCACCTCTGAGGATGGCACAACCTGTCAGTGGGCCCCAAACAAGAAGTCTGGAACTTATGCGGGAGTCAATTCAGTAGGAAATGGGTGTTACCTCTGCATTGTGCACAGTGTAAATACTGCAAAAATTATTGTATGTCAATAATTTGTGTCTAATTTGTAGTTTAAGAATTGATAGTAAGAGGGCTATTTTTTCTGAAGCCGAATAGCATTTTATTATCTCTAAATCAATGTCTAAATTATATGAAAAACATATAAATTAGACATTAATTGTAAAATGTCAATGCAGAACTTGGTCCCAGTGTTTCCTCTCAGCAATGTCAACTGCCGCACTTTCCGACGTGTACAGTTTTAGTTTATGCTGCTACCGGTGCCTGTTAGGATTCGCTACAAAAACCTGTTTTCACAAGATGTGCTGATGTGCTGTGCCTTATGGACTAGACCTGTTGTATGTCCATCTCTAGGAAATTGGACTTTTTGATAAATTCACACCCCTTTAACCTACAGTGGACAACATCCTTTCCCCTCACCTGTACCTCAATCCATTACATGGATATTTTTACACTACTAAGACATCTCTTGGTGTACGAGCAGGGAGCGCTCTCCCTTCTTCTGTCTGCTTTTGTCCAAAGAACACAAACATCCAGCTTTAACAGACCTCTGTAAACCATAAAAGCCAGAGTTAATGGACAAAAACAGAAGCTGCTTCACTTCTGGCCTATTTTAACGGCTGATAGCATCTGAGTCTTTCAAGTGTGTTTCAATATCACTCCAACTAATGAATAACCAGACATGTGCTTCTCTTACTTTTGTTGACTTGTCATAATGCATTACCTCATATCCTCCAATCAGCTTTTCATTTAATCTCTCCATCCCCCTCTTTGTGTCGGCTCTAATCCCACTTTCCTTTCAACATATTTTCCGTTTCCTTTCATCTCCTCTACCAACAAAAAGTTGTTCTGCTTCCTTTCAGCCCTGCGTCATGGCTCTGACTGTAGTCACTGTCGCAGTCATCGCTCTCATACTAAGATCTCAGTGAGATTTTAAATACTCTGTCACAATTTTTGAATTAACATAGCTGTTGTAATGCTTGACTTTTTTTTTTTGTTGCAATACAAGTAGGAAACCAAGGCACCAGAAAATCAACATTCATCCATCCATTGTCCAAAAGCTGGTGCCCAAGTTCCTTAGCAATGATAAACTGTTTATTGTGGTCACAGAGCATTTACAACATCATGAATCCACGTGGATTAAAACCTTTCAGACAAAGGAAGATAAATATGTAAAGATGCTTCTTCTGACCTGCTTGCAAGACAAACAAAGGTAAATGTTATCTCTACTAATGCTATCTCTACTAAATCATGCTTAGTACGCCTGTTAATGACAGTGGACATTTTTGGAAGAACAAAACATATTGCTGCCAATCTGTGCTTGTTTGTGCGACTAACGACCTGACCGGTGTGTACCCCGCCTCTCACCCAATGACCGCTAGCACTCCTGGTGGCTAACATTTAAAAATAATAAAGAGCAACCCACACATCAGATTGTTCCTCCAACTACTGACACAATATAAGATGTGCATGTGTAAGGCACCACTGATTGCAGAACAAATGCAATCTGTAGAATTATGTTTCAGCAAACTATCTTTACTGGCACAAGCTGACTAAACTTTTTTGTGTTCTCATATCTTTAACAGACATGTCCCATTTCTACAGATAACAACACAGAGATAATGTTCCAGCAATCAATATGAGCTCTGGAGCAAAGTATCATTGAAGCTTTTATAGTTAGCGCACCTGGATTAAATGATGGCTCATTAGAAGGTCTGAAAATGTTGTTTCTACCACCAGGGAGAGAACTAAAACATGCAGGATACCGACCCTCGGGGACCGACTTTGGGGACCACTGATGTAAGCCATTGTTTGGGAGTGAAACAGCAGCAAATAACAAAAACAAATCACCACACCAGAATCAGTTTATGTGCTTTCTTCGGGCCATCATTGGAGGGTTCTTGGCACACCTGCATTCTGCACAAGTTCACACGGCTTACAAAGGACAGCGTATTTATACTGGAGCAGGGGTGGGCAATCCTGGTCCTGGAGGGCCGGTGTCCTGCAACTCTTAGACGTCTCCCTGGTCCAACACACTTGAATCCAACAGCTGATTCACCTCCTAAGGGCAGTCAGGTTCTCCAGAGTCCTGCTAACGACTTCGTTATTTGCAGGAGACCGGCCCTCCAGGCCTGGAGTTGCCCACCCCTGTACTAGAGCCTGTATGCTGTGTATATGTGTGGAGTTCTCAACCAGTCCTCAGTTCTTTATCGATAAAAGTTTCTTGGCTTGCTTCATTTTAGAGTCCAATGAAGGTTTCCTGGAATCATCCACAGCTGGAACGTTTCAAGAGTTGACTGTTTAATTGGTTTTTGCAAATGTTACTCCATATATTTCCAATATGAATTCCTGAATGACTTTTCAAGCCAGGATAATTTACTAAATCACAAGAACGCATTTTCTCCAGGTCAGCGACCCAGTACATTGGACTCAGTATATTTCCTTCTGATAAAAAGATACATTAGTGCAAAACAGCTATTTTATGTTATTAGCAAATAACATAATTCTTACTCTTGCACAGCATGTAGCAGAGTAGCATCTCCTAAAGGTGTGGGGGCTTTGAGCCCCACCTCCAAATATCCTATGGCATGTGTTGGACACCTTTAAGGCTTGGTTTATGGTGGAATTTTTCTGCCATATTTCAAGAGCACACATTTTCAGTCTGAAAGTAGAATTTCATGCATTTTGTTCTCAAAACTTTTAATACTTTTTTTTGCTTACATTTTTAGTTTGAAAGCAGAATTTTGTGTCTTTCTTCTCAAAACGTGTAATGCTTATACTCAAAACTTCTGCTCTCTTTCAAATATTCACTGTTTTCTCAAGCCTTTCTCTTTGCACTAAAAACATGTCTGCTTGGATCAAATCTCCGCTTGCACGTCCACTAGAAGGAAACAAATGCACCCAATATAACACTTTCATACTATTCGCTGAGAGGTTGCCAGGCGACGGTATACTTTTTTGTTCCAAGCACGAGCACAAAATGATTCGCATGTGAGCAGAGAGGTTTGCAAGTATTAATGAAAAAAATCTAATAAATTATTGATTGAACATCATTTTGTGTAGACCGCAAAAAAGTGTGGGCTTTAGTTGGTCCGCCAACCGGATAACAACGGCACAAGAAGAAGAAACGGGTAGGTGCAAGTCCGTGACCACAACAAATGACAAACATGGTGAAGCAAGCAGAACCGATACGTTCACCGCCACACTGTAAATCTAATGTTTGGCAACACTAAGGATTTTACAAGAGACACCTTGATAATGCAAACGCAATTTGGAAAATGTGTTAAGCTGCTGTCCAATACACTGAAAGCACAACTAACCTTATAACTCACTTGAAACAGCGACATGGAATCAGCGTGGAGACGACTGTCAGTCCGCTTACCGTCTTCAGAGGCAGCTTGAATTGCAGAATTTATTTTCTATATAATGGATTTCAAATCACCCCATCACTGTTGAAAAGTGCCTCGGGTAGCATGGTGTCAATTGCTGCCTCCAGAAACCCTATCAGGTAGCCCACCACATGTTGAAGTAAAAGCTTGGGAAACTGCCATAACAGTAACGCAGACTAAACTTTACTTTCAATATGTTTCATTGACAGGACTCACACTGTTTGACGAAACAGTGAAAATTGGGATTTCAGTTTAGAGCAACAGCTTTAAAGGGAGAGGCCCAAGTTCTACCAGTACAAGTAGTTCAGAGTGGAATAGCAGCTCATACTAAAGGAGAGAAGTCACCCTTGACTGACTTCATGGTTGTTGCATGTGGAACATCAAGAAGATCCTCTGGCTGTAACTGCAAAGACCAGCTGCAGCTGCAGTATTGCTGAATCAGCATGATTTCAAAAGGTTTTGCAGAGTTTCTATTTTCTACAAGTACATGAGGCATTAGAATAGGGATTTCAGCAAAATGCACAGCTACGTTATTTTTAGATTATCATACTGAGTCAGTTTTAGCAACAACACACTTTTCACATTTGGTAATATATCAGACATTAAAAATCATTCTACCCTTCTACATACTTTTTTCTAAGGAGTCAGACTTTATTATAATTTTTTCTTCATTTTTTTTTTTGTGGTTTCATAAAGACTGTCACCTCATCAACCCGCCACCTCGTCACCCCGCCCCATGGCATTTCCTCGCTGTCTAACCGTAACATTTGTTGTGCTCCTCTGGAGCATCGTGCTAAGATCCTGGGGTCCCATGGTGAGCATTACATTACTGGTGAGCTTGTTGAGCGGATGTTGTTAGTGGTCGTTGAAAAGAACCGTGTCCTGAGGAACGACACAGATGTTTAACCTCTGAGAAGACTGACACACCTGAATGGGAAAGGAAGAAAATAGAAATATTGTTGACATTTATTCAAACTAAAACCAGCGATTGCTTTGCTTCTCTCTGATGTATTACACAGTAGTAGGTTTATTCTACAAGCAGGTTTGTCTCACACTATTTGCCAACTGAAACATACTTAAGATTAGATAGAAATGTACTGAAAATACTCCCGGCATCTTATGTAGATGTATGCTCTCGAGCGAGCATACATCAACATAAATATTGCATTGCTTAATTCATCCTATACTATATAATGCATGTTGCCCCGGGTCACAGACTGCACACAGACCGTGAAGCTATTCATTTTCTCATGTCTCCTGCAAGTTTCTACATTATAGACTCATCTCCTTTGCGTCGCTGTCAGCTTCTCTTTTTCTTCAACATTGCATTTTTTACTGTGAGCATAATTCTATTTACTGCTCTGCGATACACAGTGTGGATATAATATTTGATTCAAGCAGGTCAGAAATGTGTGTTTGGTTTCGCATCATTTTTTTGTGTTAACTTGGATTCAGTAGAGAGGCTCCTAATAGATGGTTTATACTTAGACGTAGTTGGGAGTCGTGGATAACATTTTGTCTGTCTGTTGCTCTCATGCACTCTTTACCCCCATCTATTTGTTCTCATATTGTTATGCACTCTTTTAATGTCTTCTATAACCCATGTCCTATGTTACTAGCCCTTTAAAATCATGATATACTGTTGATAACTTCTACAGTCAGAGGTGTGAGCAGTGTGTACATGAGCCTGATTAAAACCTGGCTCTGATTGGTTGTCTCTGACCTGGAAAGGGGAACATTTCTGCAGGTGGCTGCAGGATCACAGGAACATGGTAAAAATGCCACTTTTTTTTTTGCCACAGACTATCTGTCTCATTTTATACTGTGAGTTTTAGCAAATATGTAAAAAAAAAACAAAAAAAAACATCCAGGGGTAGCAGCCTAAGAAGGGAAAAGACATGTATTCAAAAGATCCTGCTGCAGCTTCTCAGAAGAAGTGAAGACCATAAAGATCCTTTGTGCATGCAGGTAAGTTACCCAGTATTTCTGCGCACATAATGTATGTCAGATGAAAATCTGCATCATTAAATTCAACCAGTTTAATCTCAGAAACATTGAAATTTAACTGAACAGGAACTTGATTACTATAAGTAATGTGTCCGTGGTTCTATTACTCCCACCCCCTGCTTTGCTTAATCTAGATCACTAGGTAGTTTGCCTAGTGATCCTCTTCCTCTCTCCTCTTTGAATAAACTATGACGGTCAGATCTGAGAGGCACGCTGCTCAGAGCTGATAGGAGTGTGGATGTTCACACAGGGCAGCTCTAGAAGAAAACCTGATAGACTGGGGTAGATATTCATCTTCAAGCAGGACAGCGGCAATCTAGGCAAAGCTACAATATAAAGGTTAAAATCGAAGCATGACAATGTTGCTCACTAATGCATTCACTGGATGCAACTGAGAATCGGACTAAAACATTACTCTTTATAAACACTTCATTCCTTCTAAGTTTTAGATCTTTGGCAAATATGTCTCTCAATGTGCAGTGATGGTAAAGATATAGCAGAAAAATATTGCTGCTGTGAATGCAGCAAAAACCAGTTCTTCAAAAATATGAACTTTAGGGAATGAGTAAACAAGTACATCTCATTTTCCTTCTACTTTGTTATTCTACTTTGTTTCGATCTGTCAGGCAAAACTTGCAAAATACACTGAGGCTATTGGATATAATTAGGCAGACAATTTTTCAGGGAGTACGTACTTAGGCAAGGCACTACAAGTGAAAGGTTTCAACCATGGTTTTTAAAATTTCCTGTCAAGAAAGGACACAGATATAAAGGACATGTTATGAGCAACAGCACAATGCAGCAGCTTTAAAAACAGCGTAAAGTTACACCTGCAAACACAGCTGACGTCTTTACGAATGCTGATGTTGCTTTTATATGTTTCAGCACAATTAATTCAAGAAACCAACATTAACAGTTGCAATGTGATGTGGTGTGTTTGCAGTTCTCAGTGTTGCTTTTTTATTTGTGAAAATACTGTGAAATATTGATATGTAATGTCATCAATTACCAGAAGACAACAACTAACTAAATAACTAACTGAACATTCAGTACTAAATCCTGTAGAAAATTAAGACATGATGTGTGGATCAGAGGCAGGTGAAGAAATGCAATGAATATGTTAGTTGATGAGTTTTATGTCTTCCTCTTTGTACGGCCAAACAAGAGTCTGAATGTGGTTAAAGAAAGGAACATGTGTGCACATGTTGATCAAACAGTCTCCCTGCTGTGTAATTGCATGTCCTCGTCATCGTCAACAGTCTCCTCATATCTACAAGCAGGTGTGTGTGTGTGTGCATGTGTGTGTGTGTGTGTGTGTGTTACGGACCATTGTTTGTTTTTATTGACATTTTTTGGCAAATCAAAACAGAGTTGCATCTGCTAAGATAAATTAAGTACTCTCATATACATGAACTTACACGCACACACACGCAAACACACACACACACGCACACCCACACACGCACACACACACACACACACACACACACACACACACACACACACTGTACGTCTTTCTATCTTCACAAAGACTTTGAATTGAGTTCCATTCATTTTTCATTCATCTCTGCAGCCTGACTCTGATCCCTTTACCACAACAGATTCCATGCTCACTTTGGGGGTCCGAGTTGAATTAGCAGAAAGCAGTTAGCGCAGGAGTTCAGAACAGGGAGCAGTCTGGGTATGGGGTAAAATCCCCCCATATCTGGGAGTTTGTACATGCGACATGAGCACAAAGGGGACAAATATAAATACTGGGCTCTTTGCGTTTGGAGTTAGTGACAGTCATGGTTGAAACCAGTGTTGTAGTCCTCGAGGTCGACCGCATTTGGTCTCAGTCTTGTCTCGGTCTCGGACGCTGAGGACTCGGCATTTTATTTCAAGGCCAGTCGAGACCGCAACTGTGAAAATATCACGAAACGTACAGCATACTGTAAAGTTTATTTGTTAACATCTTTGTTTTCAGTGGACGCAAAACGCACCGATTAAAATCCAAGCAATTACGTGTTTCTGTTATTCCCCTTCACCCTCCCCACCTTTCACTCGCGCGCGGCTCCAAGACATGCGCAGTGGTTTTCTCTCAGCGTTAGAAGATGTCTGTCTAATCGTCAGTAATAGAATAGCGCTGCATAAATCATAAGAAATCCGATGGCCACAGCTAACTCAGCAGCGCTTCGCTTTCACAGACGGTGGGGACTAGGTCTAACTTTTTTATCTCAAGTATCTCAAAGAAGGTAAGCTCCGTTGACGTGATGTTAGCAAAGCTAGCTGTATAGAAACACATAAGCATTTGTGATAAAAAAAAAAAGTCACTCACTGCACTTAATTATTGTGTGGAGGTGTTGACTGACTTGTCGCATATGTGGGACAACGCTGTGACCAAAATTGGACTGTTCCTGATGTGACATTCAGGAACAGTCCAATTCTTCTGAACGGCTCTTTACTTAGAAAATAGGACTGGAGTGTCACAGAGAGCCGTTCTTTGTTCTTGTAATTATAGCTACTGCGTACACTGCAATAGCTATCAATATTTTATTTAATCATGTACATTGATATTTTTTTAGTTAGCAAATAAATAAAACACAAGAACGAAAGAGTACACAGAGCATGCATATTGCTCTATGATTGTTTTCGTTCAAAGTGGCAGCTGTAATGTCTGCCATGGTGTCAGACTACCTGGTTTCATGTAGCAGGAGAGACGGTGAAAACAGTCACGGTGAGCGCCTTGTGCTTGGTTACTTCTTGCTTGTTGCTCCTTAGTCAGCGTTCATAGTTGAGTGTTATTTATCGTCAGGGCATTGCCTGAATTGTTATGTTTAATGGTGGAGACAGTGATGGTTTCTGACATGAGCAAAATGGGCAAACACCCAGGGTGTTATCTTTTTAGGGATGGCACGAGATCACCACAGATTGTAGCACAGAGATGGAATATTTAATATTGGTAAAATGTATTAAGTATTTAATATCTAGTTGTTTTTATGGGATTATGGATCTTTCAGATCAATTTGAGAAGCAATTTTGATCATATTTCACATTGTATCGTGTCATTTAGCGCTGGCCGCTCGCTGGTCTTGGTCTCGACTTCCCTCGGTCTTGGTCTTGACTTGGTCTCGGACCCTAAAAGTCTTGGTGTTGTCTCGGTCTCGATACGCTCTGGTCTTAGTCTTGTCTTGGTCTCGGGTTAGGTGGTCTTGACCACAACACTGGTTGAAACCCTAACATTGATTCAACATGTAAGTGATCAACCACTTTCAATATCACTTTCAATGTGGATTCAATATTTATGTCTAACTATATTTCAACGACTCATGTTTCACTCAGATTTTGCCATCTGCATGGTGATAATGGCTGCAACACCCCGAGACCCTCAGGTCCACTGATGGACATTTAAATCAATTTAACTTAACTCTAAATGCATTTTAAAACTTTCAATGGCAGATAAGCTGCTTTGACATTATTAAAATTATCCTCTATCCCTGATAGAGAATAATTTTAATAATGTCAAAGCCGCTGATGATTTCAGATCATCTGAAATGAAAAAGGAATGAGGAACGAATAATAACGTTTTCCATGACACCCGGCATTCTGTTTGACTAAGCTAATTGTTCTCCCTCTCCAACTATAATCTTTTTTTTTCATGAACATCAAAAATAATCCTACATCAGGTCATCTGTTTCTTTGTTTATACCTGTCCGTATGTAAGATGCAAACTGCTGGGTTTCCTTACATACAAACTTTTTAAACTACTTTCAGCAATTAACTGAGCTTAAAATGGTGTTTAATACTTGGGATTTAAAGGAACACAAATATTGCCAGATCACTTTAACAGTGCAAGGAATAATAAAGGTGCAAGTAAAAGACAGAGGGGAAGATGCAGAGGCAGGACTCAGAGTTTGGCTGATGAGACAATGCTTTGGTCTGATTCCTCTTACTTCTCTCATCTTGGTAAATGTGCGATCCCTCAGGTCATGGCCACACCAAAACAGTGACTTTGTTGTCCTCAAATCGCTTTGTAACCACTTTGGCTGTAAGCTTACGGTTAAAGTCTGTTTGGAAGAGCAATCTGTGCCCAAGCTTCACCTTCCTGGCTTATGTCTGTAGGTGTTGCTTCAGTATTTCCACATCACGTTCTTTCCTCATGATGTCATGTGTTTTATGTTTCCTCCTGCAGCAAAACAGCCCAACAACATGATACAACCACTCCATTACAAGTGCCTCCTTTTTTCTACCAAAAAACGGGAGATGGAAAAAGAACATGAATCCAGAGTTCAAGGTCCTTGTCCTTGTTTGTATTTTTAAACTGCAGTCTGATTTATTTATTTTTTTTACGTTTCTTTTGGAGAAATAACCTCCTCATCTCTGAGTGACCTTTCAATGGCATTGTCTTACCAAAGTCTTCACCAGAAAAAAAAAAGTATTTGGCTTTTGTTCTGGGGTCAGTCTGCACATTTCAGATAAAAAGATATTCAGATGTAGAGGTTTTCAAAGCCACAAGATCATCATCTGGACTTTCCCTTGGTAATCTTTCTGTTTGCAAGCTTTTGATCATGAAGGTATTAATGGATACATCTCTGACATTCTTTCTCTCGTTATTGTGGAGTTTAGTAAATCGGAAAGAAAGGGCGTTTCTAACGGACCTAACCCAAGATGAGCTTGCTAAAAAAAGGTAGATGTGTCATTTGAATTGGTGTAGCTTGTATACTTCAGGGGAGATGTAAGGCTGAACGTAGAAACAGGTTTTATTATATTTTAGCAGAATTCTTGCCATTTTAATATGGTGTATGTACTATTTATTAGACTGTAGAGCATACTGTACTTTCAGACAAGTTATACAAATGTAATATTGCTGCTACAAATAATCAGAACCCCCACTAGGTAACTAGAAGAACAGAAAACTCTTGAATTGTGCTTTGCTTCTCTGTATTTTTTTAACTCTGAACTTAAAATGGAGACAATTAATTTAGCTGAAAGTATTTCCAAGATTTTAAAAAACAGTCTTGACATTAGCACATTCATCTATTTTTTTTTTTTTTTTTGATATTGCTGACTTAAAACTCAAAGATGTAAAGAGTTATAGTGCCACCTGGTGGGAAACCATTCAAGCAGTTTTAAAGCACCACTTATACAATGAAATACAGCAGACATGTATAAATACATATAAACAGGCAGGTTGTTTATTCATAAAGAGTAACAAACCAGCAGGTTGTTTGCAGCAGGAAGCCTGTACAGAATATGCTGCATCACACCGCGGCATAAAGCATCTGCATGGTTCTCCACGAAGCTCAGTATGAACACAGCATTTAACAGAGCTCAGCCAGTACAGTCCCGCATGGCGTTAACAAGTCATGAAAGATGCATTGTGGGATTGTGGAGTCGTCTCTAGTTCGGTTTTCTAAAGAAGTTCAGCTGAGGTTTAGTCAACAGGTCCAATTAAGAAGTGACTGAAAGTAAAAGTCTGGAGCAGCGATTCAGTTTTTCTTTGTGATTTACACAAAGAAGAAACATGGAAACAAGCTGATCTACCGAACGTTGATTATTGAAAATCACTAAAATACTCTTGGCTGGGTTTAACCTTTTGTCTCATCAAGTCACCAAGTGTCAATATACGACTGAGGAATGGCCCAGGCTCTTCTAGAGCAGATGAGTGTGTTGCAGGACTTTACTAGAACCAGAGCTCCAACACTTTCAGTCATTTCAGGGAAAACAGACCCCGTTTCTTTCTTCCTATTTCTCCTTCTGGTCCTATTTTAGTGACCCTCAAGTGATCAAAGATACATGCTGATAAGACAACATTCTACTATTTTATTGGGTAGTAAATGCACTTTGATGCGGTAGAGTAAAAGCATTGCTAAGAGCAGCTACTTCGGCTCCTTGGCTCTGCCTGAAGTTCCTATTACAGATTTTTTTGTCGTTGTTGTTCCTTTGTGATGTCTTTTTGGTACTATTTAGAAGATGAATATGACATTTTATGCTTTTACTGCATGTGGTTCATCATAGTTTGTTGGATTTCAGAATTAAAAAATGGTACTAATGGATTGCAGCAAAGTGCTTGGCAGTCATTCAATTGTGAGTTAAATACATGTTTTTTTCTTTCTTTTTTTTCTTTTTACAAACATTCCGTTTTACGCCTAGAATATTCTCATTACCTTAACGTAGGCATAAGATAATGCTGATGCCTTATACCTATATTAAGGTAATAGCTATAACCTGCATTACTCTGCGCTACCAACCAATAGCCGCAATAACTAATCACAAATACTCTATGAACAGTTAATTTAAAAATTGGTCAGTGTGTCCCTCTGTTTTATATAAAGATAGAAAAAATAAAACAAGATGTATTGGCTGTCTGATGTGATGTGCCCATTGTTGTATCCCAACGTTGCTTCTGATTGGTTAATATGCACTTCATATTGGCTCCTTCCCCAGAAACTGTCAGCTGACATCTGACACAAAAGAAACCAAATAGGCAGAAAGTTCTGTTTTTTTCCAGCTCAACAAAATGGATCACCTTGTCAGACTGTGTTTCCATCACTTGCTTCTCTAAATTTGTTTATATTTAGTCTGAGAACTCTGCAGATTTTTTTTTTATTTCCTTCTATGCCTTAGACTTCACCTGGTTTCAAATCCACAATACAGACCCATAAACATGTCCAAAAGTGCTGTGCCAGAAACCAGAATTTCCTGACTTTTTGTTTTTTTCAGACAGAAGTAGAGCTGCTGCTGGGGCAGAAAAGCCAGATTGTGTCCAGACAGGTTTTACCTCCAGACAGATAAAACCTCTCTCCTGGTTTCTCCCTTTGACCATCAAAGTCAGACCGGTCACATAATATTTTGAATGGACAATTTCATAAAACTTTATTTTTCATCTTTATTTGCTATTTCTAGAGTAGAACTAACACTGCATCTTTGTTTTATGTTTGACTGTCAACATTTTCAATCAGTTTTAATCTGAGTACAGCAGAATCTCCTTGCTTTTAGTTTGTTATAATTTGTTTCGTTGGAAAAACGGAACTCATCCTTCTTATGGATATTTGACACGTTATGATGTTGATTTATTTATTTAAATTAATAGTTGGTTGTATTATATCAACACTACTCTGGTGAAGCCCACACACTTCATGAGGGGCGTGACAAAAGGTGTCTTCTCTTTTAACTAAGACTTTTCTCGCTGACTGCATCCCTGGACTACGGCGCTCTTTAAATCCTCGGGTTTAGCCGTTTCCCTGCCGCTGCACACCTGGCTCAAATGAAGTGGCTGATTAACAGGCTTCAGCAGCAGCTGACAGCATGCTGAAGAGCTAATGTAATTATTTAAATCAGCTGTGCTGGAGTGGAGAAACATCTTAGACACGCAGGACAGGCACTGGTAAAAATCACCTATAGGCATGAGCTTCCTTTGTTGATGCTTTCAATATCATTGGATTGTTTTGGGCAGTGACTAAAAAAAAAAATGGAGATTATCATATTATATCAGCGGTAGATGCTCTACTGAGTGAGTAGCAGTGCTAAACAGATTTGGCTGAAATCTGCCAGTGTTTGCAGAAACCTGAGCAGGTTTTATTACAGCTGCACTAATAAACACAGACAGTTACCAACACAACCTTCTGATGGTCGTTACCTTACAGCTGCTCCATAAGCTGCAGCACATTGAACTAAGGCTGCTGATGTGGGGACAGTGGTCTATGACGGCACAATACTTACAGAACACATTCTCTAATTTATACATTCATTATTAAACTGGAGCGGAAAAGTAAACATCTGTCTTCGAGATCGGCCAAGCAGTGACATCATCACAAGTCCAGGCAGGATGTTTGCCACAGTGGCTGGGTCAGGCTGGAAATGTACAATGGAGTTCACTTCTCTACATGTTTACTGGATTACTGAGACACTAACTTCCTGAAACAGACACGTTTACAATCTGATTTTAAAGACATCCCAGGTGGTTTTATATGCAGATGATCCCTGATAGTTTTGCTGTTCTGTAAACTACACAAATGTCTCCTTAAACAGTAATGCGGACAGAGGTGCCATGTTTCCTTTTGCTGCATTAGTTTTGGTGATTATCAGTGTGAATTCCAGCAGTTCAGGGCTCAATGTCTGCAGCTGAGCATCGACTGTTTGGGAGAACAAGTGGTCTCTGTTATCTTTACACAGTGTCAAACAGAACAAGACCTTCACATTCAAAACTACACTAGAAGGTACAGTTTTACACTGGCACAAAAGGATCAACTGTGAATCTAACTGTAGTAGTTGTGTGGTTTTCCCTATATTGGGGATCACAGCAGGTTCTACTAATACAGATCCGGCGTTTCTGCTGGACCTGCTTTCATTCAAGTTAAATAATTATTACAAAATATTCATGTGCGTTACATTGGTCGGTCTGTTCAAATCGATTCATAAGTCTTTAATACAGAAAAGGGACATTTACAAAGAGTCCAGGTGGTGATTACGTTCCATCCAACAGGAAAACAACACTGGTCCAGTCGTCTTCTAATCATTCAAACACAAAGAATTATAGAGCCTGTATGAGGGCCCGAAGAAATCTGGGCTGCAGTAAGTTTGGAGGTTGGATCTCAGTTAACATTTACATCCATTCTGTCAAAAAAAAATAATAATAATATTTAAAAAAAAAATTTAAAACGGCGAGTTTAAACAAATTCAACACAAGCACATCTAAAGAATTCAAAAACATTTCCAAAAGTAATGTTTGACAATGAGCTCTGCCTTCCATCCCAGCAGGGTGGATAAAGAGCTCTGCCTCGATCAACAGTGTGCTCTGATGAACACGTGTTACACACCAACAACAGAGCTGCTAAGGCTCGGCATTGTTCAACTTTTAGATAAACTGTGTGGCAACATTTAGGAAAACCACAGACTCCAAAAGACCTCTCCTTTTCACTGCCATATTGAATTTGGATTTAAAATGTATTGTTGGTATTGATCTTGTGGACCTCAAGACTCTTTTAACAGCCACTATTTGGAAGTTATGCCAGAAAGACGTTTGTCCATCGTAATCATGTTGAAACTCTATATGGACTTTAAATGGAATCCTGTATTTAATCCGAGGACTCTAAGATGGAGCTTTTTGACAAAGCCACTAGAAAAAGGTTTGCAATAAAGCAAAGAATGACTATGTAGAAGCACATCATGCCCTTCAAGCATAGTGGAGGACCTGTGATGCTGTGGGCCAGTTGTCCTCCAAAGGCCCTGGAAGTGCATGGTGCATGGTGACATTACCTCTTTGAAATGTAATAATGATTTGCCAATGCCTGCAAAGTACGGAAATATAAAAGGGTCATCAATGGAACTATCAACAAGATAATGCAAAGAAACCCCCCCAAAAAACATGTATTTATTATTGCTAAATTTCACCCAATTGGATTAATATAATGATATATAATAATTGTTCATTGTGAGATTATGCCACTACATTTTTCAGTAGTTTTTGTTCACGTCTTTGCCACAGAAACGGATGAAAGTGCAGGATGCTTGTTGGCTTTGTCAAAGTTTTCTGTAAGATGTGAACAATTTACATGAAAAATAACTTTAGCTTCTCTTCTATAAATACAGCCTGTAAATCTTGGTGTAAATACGGACATTGTGGCTAAGAAGCGATGGCTCCTGTTTAGTGATTCCAGAGTGTTTTCATCTCTTTCTACATGGCTGAGATGATTTCTTTGGGTTATAGTGGATGTATTTTAAAGCAAACAAACAAAAAAAATAAATAAACTAACAAGTTGTGGAATAAATAACTGTTTTGAGCCACAAATAGTTTTACAAATAGTGACCCGTCCAGATTCAAGAAGATTGTTGTAAGTTGGACCAAATGGGAAAGTGTTTTTTACTCATAAGTCCATAAGACAGTAAAGTAGTAAAGACATTTCAGTGTTGGTGTTCACGGATGGACTAACTGTTCATGGTTCTCTCCATCACAGTGTGTTGCCCATAGTGCTGCTCACCAAACCTTTGATATTGGTGATGGGACGGACATCGTGTAACTGTCTTCTCCTATCGATGAATGTGGCCAACCTTGACCTGTCCAGGGGCGTCTTGGAGTACTCCCCTCCTTGAGCGCCCCCCCGGCCCACCCACGGGTGTTGTAAACATGAAGTGGCACTAGGCCTCTTCCTGGGATCCTCCTGCAGCACCGAAGACACAAAATCCCTGGCCGCCTGACTTACATGATGGAAGTATTCATCCGGGAAGCAGAAGTCCAGGCGGCAAATGTTTACACATGTTTCCTCTGGTGACTCATCCAGAAATGGGGATACGCCACTGAGCATCACGTAGGCCAGCACGCCCATGCTCCACACGTCTGTCGAAACAGAGACCGGCATACCTCGGATGAGCTCGGGGGCTGCAAACTCTGGGTTTCCGAGCAAGAGGTGGACATATCGGCGGCTAGCAGAGAGCTGGACAGCGTCACCAAGGTCGATGAGCTTGACAGATGGAGCCGGAGCTCTAAGATCCACCATGATGTTCTCAGGCTGCAACAGGGAGAGATAACAATCAGCCCAAAATGACATTAAAGCTTTTTTTTTTATTGTTTACTGTAGACTATAAGTTATCACCTTGAGATCCAGATGTGCCACTCTGCAGGTATGAAGGTGCTGGAGAGCCTCCAAAGTTTCTCTGATAAAAAATGCTACTTTCTCTTCCATCAGCTCATCGTGGGCAACGAGATACTCAAGCAAACGTCCATCTTCTAGCCTTATACATGCAATATCAGACAAAAAACATGCCATTTTAGCTAAGATGCCCCAACATGAACATAAAACCACAAAATATTTCTGCTAAACAGTGAGTGTTTAGCGGAATACTAAAGCTGTGACTTTTAAAACAACTTTAGTGTTGTCTGGACAGTGCCGCAAAACTCACAGCTCCAGGACGAGCATCAGAGAGGTAGGAGACTCATAAGTGTCCAGCAGCGCCACCAGCTGGTGATTCTGGACATGTCGGAGGATGTCTGCTTCATGAGCTACCTGCTCTTTCTTCTGCATCTTCTTATTCACAAACTTAACAGCAACCTGGACAGAAAGAAAAAAATGTTTCTCAGTGAAAAGACGCTTACGGTGAAAGTCCAGGCAAAAACTCACACAAGTCATTTGTTAAATGTCCAACTATTACAGACTCGTGTCATTTTTTTTTTCAACCTTACAGCACCTGGTAGCAAATTTTAGATGATGCGGGAAGAGAGGAAAGGCAATGATGGAGAAATGAGAGGAAGCAAAAATATATAGAAAAACTCAAACAAGTAAAACAAATAGTAAATTCACAAAGTTCAAGGTATTTGTGATCAAATCTAAAATTATAACAAATAATATGGAATGCTACATATTATAAAGCTATTAAGACTTAAAAAAATACATAATAGAACAAATAATAAAAACAAGATCATATCTCCCACACCCCAGATCCAACTCCAATGCCAGTAATGCACACGAGACATACTCATCTATGTTACAACAAACACATTCAAACATCATGTCAGGTGGGAATTGGTTCTTTTTTGTTCTCCTGTAAACACGACAGCCTCCAGTTTTTCCCCAGCTGTTGTTACATGTCTGATCTTTCCCACACAGAGTTACAGTTGTTAAAGATAAGATTATATGAATGAGATAAATATTTCTTATCACAAAAATATAAAACATCAGATCATTGTTATTCTTTTGAGCAAAAACAACTGTGCCTAGAGGCAGAGCGAAATAACAGAAATCCTCACATGTCGTGTCCTACCTCTTTCTTTGTTGATTTGTTCAAACATTTTCTCACGACTGAAAAGCGCCCCCTAGTGGAAAAAGTAGAGATCTGCCATTAAAACTCTGAGAATGGTTCCCAGTGAATGTTATCTGGCTGATCGACGAGAGGCACGACGCTTTACCTTCCAATCTCGCTGATCTCAGTGAAGACTGACTCAAAACTTTCTTTCCAATGAATCCCTGTTCCATCGCACCCAGAGGCTGAGCAGGAGAGAGAGGCAGACACACAAGAGGGTCTGAACAGAAACATATTTTATTCTCGACATTTTCATGTCATGTTGTGTGGAAAACTTTGGAAATCCTATTGAACCCATCTGGGTGGACTGGTTAAAAGATTGCTTTTTGTTTCGAGATTTTATTGCAAAAATAAATAAATAAATACATTTAATGAATGTATTTATTTATTTGTTTATTTTTATTCAGCATTTTTTCAGCAGGTTGAATCAAACCTAATATAAAATCCTAAAGGGTCTGTTATGTTTCTCATGTTTTGGGCTGCTTTTCTAGTTATGTTTCCAATCCAGATGTGCAAAAGTTTCTTGGTATTCTGTTAATATAGAAAAAAAACACAATTTTGCTTTCATGAAATAAGAAAGGCAATTAAAGCCACATGTGAACAAACTTGTTCACGCAATTAGTAATTAAGAAACATCATCCTCCTACCACTTCCTGTTGTTTTGCCTGTGGTAACATCTGGTTGCTGATCACATGAGTAGTGTGATGCAAAAAAAAAGTAAAGTAGTGATGCATACGGCTGAAAATCCACCTCCGAGGACAAAAACATTAGGAACAAATGTTGTTGTGTTTTTTTTAAATTGTCGTGCCTCTATTAAGCACATTTGTTTCCATAACTTCAATTTGTGCAAATATATGGTCAATGGAAACAGCTACTGCTAGATCAAGTTAAAATCTGCACAGTTGTTAAACTGCAGATTTTAACACTTTCTAAGACTTAACATGACTAAAGTTCATTGAGAACTTTCACATTCACTTTATCTTGAATGAATCTATGGCGCATTCTAATGAATGAATAAGTTAGTCAATCAATCAATCAATCAATCAGTCAATCAAGTTTATTTGTATAGCACAGTTCAGCAACAATACAAAATCAGTAAAAAAAAAAACAATGGAGTGTATGAGTGTGTGCTCCTTACTGCAGCTGCCCAGTGTGACCATGTTTGAGGGTTGTGATGGAGGGCCAACCCCCCAGCGGTTGGAGGCTCGAACTCTGAATTGATAGTGACCTCCAGGAATAAGATTATCGATCTGGACACACTCCTCCCTGCAGCTGGCCGCCTGCTGCCACAGGAACGAGTCTGTGGGTGGGAGGAAGGGGAATGAAGAGGAAGAAGTACGTACTTAGTCTTTTTGGAACGTCAAAGAGCATCTTTTGATTCAACAGTTTCCACAGACCTTCCTGTCTGTACTCTACAGCGTAACTGGTGATGGCGCAGTGAGCAGATGAAGCTGGAGGAGGCCAGTGGACCAGCACCGTGGTGCTGCTCGCCTCCTGAGCCAGAGGCCTTCCTGGGGCTGCTGGGATACCTTCGGTTTAAAACGATGAAACAGAAAAGCATTGGAGCTGCAGCAGAAGCATAGGACGGGGGACAACCCGTGGTGGAAAACAAGAGAGGCACCTTGAACTTTAATAGACGCAGAGGAAGAAGCAGAGCCGTGATCATTAACAGCAACACAGGTGTAGATCCCTGTATCCTGAGGCATTAAGTTGCAGATCTTCATCAGGATGTCACCAGTGTCCCTTGAAAGGAGAGAAACAAAAAACGGTTGAAGAGGTTGCAAAAAAAGACAACAAAAAAAAAACGCAGAAGAATGAAGCTGAAAAAGGCTTTTTGTTTTCACCTCTGGTGTGTTTTACCTGATATCAATGGTGAAGCGGTTGTTACTGGTGACCGGGTTCTGGTCGGGGCCCTTCACGGTCACTGTGGGTTTGGGTCGTCCACAGACTTTACAGCAAAGGACGACTGTCTCCCCAAACGCACACGCCACATCCGACAGCGGTACCAGGAATTCAGGGGCCACTGCAGACAGCAAACACATCACAGCCGTTTCCTCCTCAGGGCACCCAAAGGCCACTCTGAGGCACAGATCCCAGGTTTAGCTTCTACGGCATCAGAGCTGTTGTCAACTATTCACAGCAGCGTGTTTCTAAATGCATAATGAATGATTGTATTCATGTTCCTGAGCTTCAGGTCTTTTAGTTCCTGAGTCTGTTTGCATCAGGTTTTTTTCTCTTGAATGTGTAATATTTACAGAAATTGTTTGATTGCAGTTGCACACAAAAAATATAAAGTTACAGGTACAATCATTTTTACCCAGGTCTGTTTGACTAGTTTATTTTATTTTATTTTATTTTTTCACCTTCTACCTTTACAAACCTTCCAGGATTCTGCTGAGAAACATCCTCACAGCATGATTCGGCCTCCACCGTGCTTCACAGGGGTGAAGCTGGTTGGGGTTGTTTGCCCAGGGCGCCAAACAGGCAGAGAGCGCCTCTGGTGAGACCAATCAGCTGGACCTCTGTTGAATTAGGTCAGCCTCTTTAAAGGGGTAAATATTTATCCAATTGCTTATTTCAAGTTAAATATTTTTACTTAATTGGCTTTTTTTTTAGAAATCAGTTTCCTTTGATATTAAAGAGTTTTTGTAAATTGTTTGGCATGATTGCTTTGTGAAAGCAATAAAGGGTTAAAACGTCCAACGGGGTGAATACTTTTTACAGCCACTGTATCTGTTGTGGCTGTTCCTGCTATATAGTTTAATTAATAACAGCTGTTTAGACTTTGACTGTTAATGAGCTCGATGAAAGACCTACCAAATTCAACTTTTAACCCTGAGGGGGTGTTTAGGTGATTCCAACTGGAGGTTTTCTTTAACACTTTTAATATTGCTCTAGGTATTTCTTTTTATTCTATTAAAATTGGAGTTATAAAAAGAAATAAAGTGTGTGAGGGCTGAGGGCATGGCTTATGGTGTGACAATAAAAGGTAAAGATGACGCCTTCCCTTAAGACACGTCCTACAGCTCTCAGATTAACACCGCCGGATCGTGTGAATTCGTTTGTGTCTCACCTTCCTGGATGAAGTTTGGGTTAAGAAGCTGGAAAGCAACAACAACAAAAAAGATACCCGTTAGGTTCCAAACATTAAGCAAGTTTATTTGTGTAGCCCATCTCAGCAACAAGGAAACTCAAAGTATTTCACACACATAAAACAACAAACACACAGTAAACTGTGACAAAGACTAAAGGAAAGTGATGAAAAGTGGGAATCCAGGTTACAGTTAATGGAGGAGTTGGGTTGTTGATTAGTTCTTGTAGTAGTTTTGGAAACCTGGCCGTTCTTGGGAGGTTTCACCACAGTTGGTGCTCAGATTCCAGTTGGCCTTACAAATGGTTTTGTAACCCATTACAGACCGATGGATGTTAATGACCAATGTAACCTATGTGTTGATTCTACAGGTCTGGCAGTGATCAGCCCTGGATGTGGCTAATGACGTTCTTCCCAAACAATGTCGTTAATCACAACTAATTAATGTTTTAACAAGGAACAGAAGGATTATCAGATTTTTTTCCTAGGATCAGACTGACTTAGATAACCTTTTTGCTCTTAATAGATAAAATCGAAATTTGAACATTTCTTTTGTATTTCCTCGGGTTATTTATTTATTTATTTATTTATTTTTTACATGACAGAAACAGAAGAAATCTCCAAGGTTGGGGGAAGGGATTTTAACAGCACTACATCTAATTTTATGCTAGTTAGGCAGCGAATACCTCCATGCCCGTCTTTGGGTCAAGGTCTTCCTCACTTTCTGACTCGTCAGAGGTGTGCAGATCCTGGTGGACAGCAGAGGAACAGGACAAGAACAACACGGGGAAAGGAGGGAGAGGTTTGTGTGAGTAGGAGAGAAAAGGCAGAGCAAATTAAGGCTGGCACTGGAGAAGACAAAGAGGCTGATAAAATGTAATTTGGCTCGTTGGGCTGAAACAAAAATATGCAGAAGATAAAAAAAAAAAGCAACAAATAATAAGAAGCAAAAAATGATTACATTTAAAAGCCTCTATATATATGAAGGGCAGTCACTCGTAATGTTTCTTTATGGATTTCAAGTCATTTATGATTATGCTGTTGTTTATTCTTACATCTAAAATATACTTTAGTTTTGACAGAAGCACGGCTGCCATTTTGCACCATCACCCCTTCTGACCAACACCAGCAGGCGACAACAGGTGAAGTGTCCTGCTCAAGGACACAGCGGCAGAGGCAGGTGAAGCAGGAACTTAGGTTTAATCCCACAGTCCAAAAACAAAAAGAGGTTAACTGTGGATCCTAATTCCGACCTTAAGTGTGCATTTTTCAACCAAATGCACAACAATTATTGATCTAAAAATATTAACAATTATCCGACAATGTGATAATTTCAGCTGATTCTCTACTGTATAAGTGGCTTAGACTTGAACGCAGTTACATAAGACTTTACAAATTTGTTCAACCCTCTTCATAACCATGATCTTCTGAGATAGTTTTTAACTCCACTAATGTGGATTAAAAAAAAAACTATTAAATTTAAAGCTCAAGTTGTAAAACTTGAGCTTTAAGTTGTAAAACTTGAGCTTTAAGTTTTACTTAAAGCTCAAAACTTAAAGCAGTTTTAAAGATTTAGAAGATTGTTCAGTACAAATATGTCTCTTCATCTTCCTGAGCACTAAATCTGTTTCAGAAAACTTAAAAGTTTATTGTTGGAGGAATATGATTGAGCCCTGCGACAGACTGGTGACCTGTCCAGGGTGACCCCGCCTCTCGCCCGGAACGTTGCTGGAGATAGGCACCAGCAACCCTCCCGACCCCACTAAGGGACAAGGGTGTAAGAAAATGGATGGATGGATGGATGGATGGATGAATGGAATATGATTGAACATCCACGCAATCAGATGTTTAGCAAAATTTTATTGAAAAATAAGGGTAGAACAGAAAATTTGACAAACCGAGATCTGTGTGTGATGGATTTAACAAAATATAAATCATGAGAAGCCCAAACTAAACAGGTTTTTATTGCAGCTTTTAAAGACACATCTTAAACAAATTACAGTCATCTACAATTTGGATAGGATGGTCCAATCTCCTGAACTGGAATTTAAACTGCAGTAGTTTAAATTTGCTGTATCTCCATTATAAATGTGCACAAATCTTTGTTGATATTTTTGCTAATGTTGAAAAAAGCACAAATTAGCAATTGTGGTGTTTCTATTAAATAAGAAATGAATTTAAAATGACACGTGAAAAGTGGTGCTTTCTGATATGGACGACATGGGCCCAGGGCGGCATCTTGTGGGGGGGTGGCATGAGCTGCAATTTTGGTGAAATTTCAGTCAGCAGTTTTACAACTTGAAAACTTTCAATTCAACATATTTCAATAACACAACTTGTTATGAACTGTGTGATGCTGTAAAACAGGGGAGCTCAAGTCCAGTCCTCCAGAGCTGCCATCCTGCAACTTTCAGATGCTTCCCTGCTCCAACACATATGAATCAAATGAATGGCTCCTTATCAGGCCAGTTCAGAGCTGATCCCGGTCCGTTGAAGTAAGGATGCATCTAAAAGTTGCAGGACTGTAGCACTTGAGGACTGCACTTGAGCATCCAGGCTGTAAGAGCTCTGATGGAATCAGCTGCATATTGTCCAGATCCCATCCTCCTCCTACTGCTTCCTGTCATCTTCTTTATTGGTTTACAGCTGAAAAACCATCCTAGTGCTTTCTTTTTTTATTTAATTGGTGTGTTTCCCTTAAGCAAATTTATTTTCGTAATTTCAATTTGTGCAATTTTATGGCTTATGGGAACACAGCTTAGGAATGCAGCTGAATGCACAATAAAGGTGATGTGCCGCTTTGCATCAAGCAGCACAGGCCTAATGGCTCCTGCTGCTATCAGGTTTAAGATCAGTTTCATAAAACGTCTGGATGTACGAAAGGACTGAAGGAGTAAGTAGCACATACACACCACATCAGCCACTGGAACCGCCGGCCAGCTGTACTCACTTTAGCCTTGTGGCTGGGGCTTGGCAGGGCTAGCGGGAGGGGGGAGACTGCGCCATCTTTGGGTTTGCGGAGGAGGCTGTTCTCCTGACTCCTGAACCCCAGAAAGGAGCTGTCCCTGGATTCAGCACGTTTCCTAGCGCGTAGCGTGTTCCATGACAAAGACTTCCTGTGCAGTGCATGAAGGACAAACATCAAGCAGCCAATCACACAGTAACTTAGCAGTGTCCAGCTCAGCCATTCTGTGGATGCAACAGCAGCTGTCGGGTCAGAATAATGGAGGTGAGCAGGATAAATCCAGAGGCACTGAAAGCTATCTGTCGCTCTGGGTTCATTTCCCTGTGTGGAGATGGATAATTGTCTTTAGAGTTAGTTGTTTCAGGGTTTCCTAAATTTACAGAAGAGGATTCCACGACAAAAGAAAGAAACGTTTCAATCAAATTCAACAAAATCCAGATCCCCCCCCAAAAAAAAAAAATCTACTCTGTTCCGCCTAAAAGAGAACAGGAATTTAGTGCGTTATTTATTTGTATGAAGGTTCTGTCAGTATTACTCTCTATGTGAAGCTGTAGCCATGTGGCCATGGAGCTGCCACTGCACCGACATGGAAACTGAGGGAGTCATTAGAGCAACACCACTGTCCTTCAATAAACAGCTTCAGTGCCCTGTAGGAAGTCTGCCATATTAACTAGAGGACATGGTTGATTTTGCTTCTAAGTTTCAATCAATATTTATGAAATCAGGTGAGACCAGTCACCTAAAGAAATGCGCGAGATAACTCTGGGTCTTTGTCCATTAAAAGAATCTACATGTCACTTACCTCTTGCAGTTTTTTAGTAACCATTTTAAATCATTCATTTGTTATTTCATATTCACTTAAACCAAATGAAGCTTCTGTTGTTGATGGAAAACCATCAAGGCCCTCAAGCCCATCCATGTTTGTCAAATTAAAAAAAAAAAAAAAGAAAAAAAAAGGTGAATTCAATTTTGATTTTAGCATCCACTGAAATTCTTTTTTTTATCTGAATTATTTCCATTATTTAATTATTCATAAATTAACCACGTTCTTGTTGAATGTTGGCATATCCAGGAATATCCATTATACCGTATTTTCCGCACTATAAGGCGCACCTAAAAACTTTCAATTTCCTCAAAAGCCGACAGTGCGCCTTATAATCCAGTGCAATATATGGACCAATACTGAGCCACAACAGGTCTAGCAACTACGGTAAGCAGCCGCCGACTTCATTTTGCCCGTAGAAGAAGCGCGCGGTGCATGCTGGGATAGTTGTCAGAACGCTGGTTTGTTAATAAAGTTTGACTATATGCACATATCTACCTACCGACCAGATAATCAGGTCGTCTGCAGGTCATTTAGCACCAAGTTCTCCACCAACATGCTGTGGCGAACGGAGAAGGGTGACCATCGTCCGGCCACGCCCTGGCCCAGTCGCCGAAGGCTCTCCTCGCCGACCGAGGAAGGGGGGGGGGAGACAGACTGCTTCAGGGTTTACATTAGACCAGGTCTGTGTTACCCAGAAAGCAGTTGGGCACAATATCCCAACACCGTGAGTGAAGCAATGACTGGGGCAGCCTACTATATAAGGTACTCGGGGACCATTTCTTCATTACACATCCACATTTGTAAGGGACGGGTGGCAACCCTAACTGTACTATGCGCCTTATAATGCGGTGCGCCTATGAAAACAGTTTAAAATTGGCCATTCATTGAAGGTGCGTTATAGTGCGGGAAATACGGTACTTTGAACACAGCCAGTTTTCATCCCATCAGAATTCCATTGGGCGGTTGCTATTTTGTCAAGTTTGTTGAAATTCTTCAACAAACTTGACAGTAAAATCAGCCAATCAGAGCATGTCTCAAAGTGAATTAAATTCATAGTTTATGAGAGGTTCGCCCAGCTGAAGGATCCACCAATCAGAGCTCTGCATATATTTGAACATAAAGTGAGCTGGTTATGTTAGTTGAGAAGTCAGTTCCAGTGAGGGGCTGTTTCAGCTGAACAGCTTCCATTATACGGTTCATGAGAATATAACCTGTGAGCATGCAGTTGTAAAGAGAAGACCTGTCATAAAAAAACTTTAGTGGACATAAAATCAACTGATAATTTCTTCTGACCATGAGTGTAATCTTTCATCAAACCGCTGTAATGTGGCCACCCAGGTGCTCAGCTCCTGTGTCTTGGACCTAATGTTACTCCAATGTCAAAATCATCAATCTGCTTTTGCAGATCAAACCATTTCTGGTAAATTGATGTGCAATGTTCAATCTTTGATCACCAGATCTTTGACGTCCTGGTTGATGTCTTGAGACAACAGTGGTAGCAGCATCCCGACACGCCGGGTTTGCAAGAACAGGGTTGCAAGCTTCCTTTTTTTTTTTCTCCAGATGTAACAATGGCCATCATAGTCAAACACTTTAATTTTATTTAATCAGATGACGGGGCATGTCTCCAGACTCTGTTCCTACATGCAGTTACAAACTGTAATCTGGCTTTATATGTTGCTATTGGAGGAAATTCTTCCTCTTTGACTTTTCAGCCCATGTCAGTAAGAAGATGTGGATCTGAAGCTTTGAATTAAAATGAACCACAGATGAAATTAGGTAAAAAATATTCTGGCATCCAACAAAGACTTTGGTAATCCTGACTGATCTAAAACAGCAAACGTTCAGTCTGAGTTAATGTTAGAAATAAACTGTGGCCTTACAGCAGGATCCTCAAATCCAGTCAGAGGGTCGGTGCAATGACTGGAACCGATCAAACAATCAGCAGGACTATGGAGAACTTGTCTGCATAGTGAGCAGGTCAACCCGCCATTTGTCTCAGGTATGTTGGACTAGAGACACATCTAAAGGTTGCAGGACACTGGGCCTCGAGGCCTGAATTTGAGGAGCCCCTGCATTCAGGATATCCATATTCCTAAACACAAAAATGTGGCTGCATGAAAACAGTTCCTCAAAGGATAAATTCAAATTTTCCTTTTCCATTTGCTCAAATTCTCTCTGTGATGTTAGCAACGAACATTAGCAGCGAGCAACGAATTTCTCAAACCTACCTCCATGCTCCAGACCAAAACTCTTACTTTTCCTGACGTTACTGCATTGGCTACTTTTACTCTACTCTATTAAAATTTTTTAAAAATTGTGGTATATTGTGTCTTGCACGTCAAGAGAGTTTTCTGGCCACACTTTTTGCAAACTAGTCCAAGCTCAATCAGAATGGATGGTGAACATCTTCATTAGTTTGTGTCATTAACTGAAATGGCAATGGAGTCTGGGGATACAAACATGCATTTGTTTTATCTCAGATATAGAGTGAAAACCAATTTAAAATTTGACTTCTGATTGGAAAACTAATTTAAAATTATGACCGACAGTTTAATGGAAAAAACTTCTAATCCATTGGTACTGGAATGGGGGTGTTGTTCCAGATGTCAATATGGTAAAACATATTAAAGATGTGGTGTCAAGTTTCAAATAGATGCAAAAAGCTAATCTGGAAATAGCTGGAATGCAAAGTCAGTCAGGCGAGTCAGTCAACAGTTTAACAGAATTTCTAAGGTTTGACAAGAATTTAATCTTCATAGGTCTTGATGTGGATGCTTTAAATTTTTATAATGGATTTAAAACCACCTTCCCAAGCAAAGGTTGTTCAAGCCCTTAGTTTTGCTCCATCAGAAACTTGGACAGAATACACAAAACACTTCCAGTACGCTGCACCCATTTAGAAACCTGCCATCTGTGTTACCCTTCAGTCATATAACACCTGATGCAGATGTTGAGTGTTCTGGAGAGACGCAGGCAGCTCTGTTTGACTTCTCAGTGGCATATTGTTGTTCATGCATAGCCTGGCTCTGCTGGAGGTCTCGTAGTTAAAAGGGAGTCGTCTCTCTCCACTGTCATCACATGCTTGCTCTGAAGGAAGGATGAGGTTTAAAAGTGACTGACTCAATGCGATCAGGTCCTCAGATGGAATTGGGCATTCTGTAATTCAATCTAAACCCAACCAATCAAATTTGAACTGAACTGGATTCCTTAAATTGGGTCCATTTGTAATGTGGCTTGAAATAACTTTGTCTCAAACTGACTTAAATTAAATCTCAAGATTTTAAAATGTGAAATGAAACACAGACAGTGGAAAAAACAGGTAATTTTTGTGTTTGTTTTTTTTTTAAAAGGTGCACTGCAGTTTCTTTTGGTCTCAAAGAATTCAAATCTTTTTGGTGAAGTAAATACAATCCATGGTTTCATCTGACGTTTTTCATGCTTCAGTCTGAGGGTTGCTTTTTATGTGGAGTGTCAAACCGTGAAGGTTAGTAACAACTCAAAGACAAACTGAATCAAAAAGAACGCTACGACAAAAAGAAGTAAACGGTGCAGATGATCACACTTCACACTTATATCTGGAAATAAAGCCAAGATGGCTGCAGCTCAATTCATCCCCATGCATTTCATACCTGTGGAAACCATTTTGCAAATATGCACTTTATCTCAGTTTATTGTTCAGTCTAGCTAAAGTATTTTTGGAAATTATGAGATCAATTGATTTTGAAATCTTTGACTCAAACCCTTATTGTTCTTCTCTGGTTCTCATCATTTATCCCAGATTACTTTTAGTACACATTACATATTATAACCTCTGATATAACCAAACTAGGTGGATAATACCGAGTTATGAAACCATATTTCACCGCAGTAAACTACTGAAGTGGTAAAATATTGAAAATGACTGGAAATGTTTGGCTTGGTTTGTACCAAATGCTTCCCTGGCAGGTCTGAACAGATTCCTGAAACATCCCATAGCAGGCGGCTCCATTCAGTATCTGAGAAAGTCGGGTGCAGAATTACCTAAAGATACAGAGGTATGAAAGGACGTAGAGATGAAATGACCAGCAGCCACCAGGATCCATGCTTTTCATACACAGGAATGCTAGAAACAGTAAAACCATGCTTTACCTACATAATGTTCTACTGAACTGCAGGTGCTTTGCTCAAAATAATTACCTCTCATTAACAAATGGTGTACTTAGTGTGTGTAGAAATGCAGGCAGATATTCAGTTTGCTCTTGTAATTTATTTACAAATATTAAAAACTACATACCATCTTCATTCTAAAGCAGAACAAAACATGTCCACCTTCACGCTTCTGCTCTAACTCATGCTTATATCCAAAAGGTTTATTTTACATATTTAAAAAAAACATCTAAAATCCTTATCAGACTACGGACAGAACAAAGCTGAGCGCTGCCGTTAAGTCAAACATATTGCACAGCCTGACTTCATTCATATTTTTTTATCTTCATAAATAGTGCAAATGGCATTTTTTTTTTAACAGGAATGTTCTAGAGCCTCAGTCAGATATAACAGTATGAACTTTGTACAGTGAACAAAATCAACACAAAGCAGGAAACAAATCCGACTTTGTCTAAGAAATAAAATAATAATTAACAAGAAAGAAAAAACAAGAATCAACACAAAATGTATACAGATTGCCACAGACAACAAAATAAATATTCTCCTCTACGGAGAACAGAATCCACCTGAAGATGACCAGGTGAGTTTTATTCTGTCAAAGAAACAGTAAACACGAGAAGTACAAAAGAAAAACAGAAGCAGGTTGTTAGAACTGAAAAAACAAACAAAAAAAAAAGATCCGGTTTTAGCTCCACATGGACCCCCGGGTCAGAGTCAGCTACATGTTCTACCCGGTCTACTCCTGTGGGATCAGTGTGTTTTAACTCGCTTTCAGGCCACAACAAGTGGATTTCCCTTCAGCAGACTGGCAGTCAGTTAGATTGGAGGGGAGTCGGGTGGAGTGGGAGGAGGGCGGGGTGGTACCTTAGTGCTCTGTGGAGCAGTGACTCGGTGGGAATCCTTCTGTGTCCTGTCAGAGCAGGAAGCAGCAGGAGGGGTGAGGGATTAGGAGATGAGGGCACAGGCAGTGAGGAGTTAGGAGTCCACTCAGGAAAACAACACAAACACAAGCAGGCAGATGGAGCTTCCACACCGCTCATCCAGTCCAGTCGTCTGTCTGTCTGTCTGCCAAACAAGTGATGCTGGAGGGTTCAGGGGGGTGGGGAAGTTTGGAGGGGTGAAGGGCAGGGAGGTCGGGGGCGGGGGGGGGACGACTTACTTGATGTTGTTGGCATCTGCCACAGCGGCTGGGAAGGAGGAAGTGGAGAAAGAGTCTTTTATGGACTTTGTGGGCGGGCCCAGGACGTGTCCCGGCAACCAGCCCTCGGCCTCAGGTGACTGGCTGTCGGCCGGCCGAAAAACGAGGTACATGTTCTGCTGATTGATGGTCAGGACTTGGACCACGTCTCCTCTGCTGACGCATATCTCGTTCTCTTTGAGTGCAGAGTAGTCCTGAGTGACCCGCATGGTGGAGAAGAGGCCGTTACAGTCATCGTGCTGAGGAGGCGGGGAGAGGTGGAGGAGGGGGTTAGGGATCACAGCAGTGCAGAGTCAACATGTCTTCTCACATTCAAGCTCAACTAAAATGTGCATCTACCTACATGAACAAGCAGGTCCAGATGCTCAATTCCAATTCATAACAACAGACTAATAGAAATTGTGAACCGTTTACGACCCCAAAGCGCTCTGCATGCACAGAAGAAGAACTTGTACATCACACAGCAGCGTTCTGTTTATGGAATAACAGACCCCACAGTCTATGGGTTGATTAATTAATTATTCAGCAATAAGAGCTGAATTGTAATAAAATCATCAGACAAAGATCACAAAAGAAAGTCCAACTAGTAGAACATCTTGAGGATTTTTGGCTGCAACTTCTGGAGAGAAATCTGTTTGGAAGTGGTGATGTGATGCGACTTCTGTCATAATTTCATAATTCTAATTTTCAGTTGTCATTTACATCCAGATTTACTGTGTCTGATTTCTGGTGCGAGATCATCAATGGCATGAAAGTCAGATTGAATGTGACATGAGGGAAAAGATCAGAATTGGCCGTTCAGACTGCCGTGAAAAAGTTTTCATGTAGATTCCATAAGGACAAAAAGATAAATTAAAAATTTGGACTAGGGTTGCATTTGCCTGCTGTGTGAATGTACCCCAAGAGGAACTGGATGTGTTTTAGTGACTTCTACTGTTCCCTCACTGAGAACAACAAGGGGATTTTTTTTTTTTTTTACTTACTTCAACTTAAGTTTTTCTTAAAGGTACTTCTATCTGAGACAGCTCTGCGTCCGACTCCAGTGAGTCACAGCAGCTCATAAAGTCAGAGCATAGTGTGCTAGATATCCCACTACCCACCGGACTGCAGCCTAGATTTTAACCTTAGCTTTTAGGTCAGCTGACGTACAGAGTGTGTGTTGTGTTTACTCAAGTTTCAGAATGAAAGGCGCACCGAAAATGCCTAAATAAAAGAGCATGCTGCAAGAATGCGGGCACTTACACTGGATTCAAAGCAAGCGGAGCTGCCATTGGAGGTAGACACTTTTAAAGGGCTCTTCTCACCGAAGTCCAGCCGGCCGTCCAGAGCTGAGGACGGCCGGCTGTGGGAGGATGATGATGGCCGGTTTCCTGACGATGAGGGCCGTCTGATCAGAGAGGAGCCAGTGCTTTGACACTGCTGGTACACAATGGGAGACTGCAGAGCTGCAAACACACACAAAAGGTTAGAGTTGATTGTTTTCTGTTGAGCTGCCACTGGATAACGTGGGACGGTGGAAAACACCTCTTCCACATCGTTTAGTTGTGTGTGTGTCCGCACCTGACAGGAAGTCATTCTGAGCATCCAGGATGTTCTGGATGTGTTGGATCCAGACCTGCTTGGTGTCGACGTTGGCGGCCTGCAGAGTGAAGCGCTCCGATGAGCCGCGAGAGAACATGACGAATTTGCAGGCGTCGTTGTCAACAGTTTCCTCCAGACCCAGGTTGGTCACCTGTGGGGAGATCCGGTAACAGCAGTTATGCCGATCATTCAGCAGCCATTTTGTGTTTGAATGAATATCTATCCATCCATTCATCGCACGTGTTCAGTCATCTTGAAGTAAAATGCTGTGAACATCTCCAAGTCTGGCATTAGTCAATGGAACATCTGCCACACTGACATCGTCTACCCACCTTAATGGACTTTTTGAACTGGTAGCCAGGTGTGGATGAGCCTTTCCTGAGCAGTTCACTGAAGATGACGATTTGCTCAAAGAGGAAGACTCTGCGTTCTTTGGATCGCGACAAGACTCCAGCATCTTGCTCCGTCACAAAGAAGGTTTCCTGCTGCAGCAGTTTGCCCTGATTGGCCAGATTTCCCTGCAGAGACAACCAGGATGGCTTTAAGAGCTGAAGTTTCAGAAGGAGTCCAGTCGGTGGAATGTCGGCATGACAACACACCTCATATCCCTGAAGCCGGCCCAGATTCATCATGTCGTTGCAGAGCTTAGGAACCTCAGACATCAACTCCACAGCTTTCTGTCATGGGAGACAGAAAACAGTCCTGCGATCTCAGGAAAAATACCCAAACATTCCAGATACGGGCTGGACTCTACACACAAAGTATTCTCTCTCTGCATGATTGATTTGGATTACCTCGATTTGCTTACAGTCCACGCCAGCCTTAGAGCTGTATTTCAGGTAGTCCTAAGAAGAAACATTAGCACCCAGTTAACAGTGACTCAAACGGGTCGCTTATCAAGCTACAGTGCCTAGAAAAGGCGTTCAAACCAACTTCAACGTATTTTAGGTTTTTGGACAAAACAAAGAGTACAAAGAGTACAGATAATGAAGAGGAAGAAAATGGGTTTTATTTTAGAAATGTAAGCATGACTGCAGAGTGTGTTGCAAGTATAGAGAACAGACAGTTTGTGTTTGTAACATGCGTGTTAAAAACACAAACACACAAGCTTTGTGTTTGTAAAGGGTATGCATGCATTTCCATGCTCTTCACACTGTGTCTGCAGGCTCTGGAACATTAAATAGAGAAAGCAACATTTGCCAGGTCACAGTGTAAAATAAATGCTGTTTTAGTGTTTGGTACCTTTAGCAGCAGCTGGTATTTGGTAATTCTCTGGATGGGTTTAATGAGGAAATCGCTGATGGTCAGTTTGGACTGAATGTCCTGCTGGATCCCCTGAAAAGCAGAACGACACCAACACAGAGATCTGGTGTTTGGTCAGATGCTTCTGACAATATATTGGTCACAGAAATGATCCTGGGACAAGAACAAGTTAAAAAATGACAATGTTAACAGGGACTGATGTGACTCACTAATAAAAACTGAAAATCATGAGGGAATCATGCATGTTAAGACAGTCAGGTAATGATGATTAAAAAAAAACAACTACATACCTCAAAGAATTTGTCATACTCTGCAACGATGTACTCCGATTTGGGTTTATTCTGACAGTAAACCACATACATGTGCAGTCTTCTCTCCTGCAACACAAACACGAGCTCTTCACACAGTTCAACACAGGAACGTTAGACATCCTTCTTTTCCGTTTTTACTCACGTGCTTGATGAAAAGTTCTGCGAGGAGCCCGTTGTCGTCAACACACTTCTCAAGCTCTCCGACAAAGAACCTGAGGCACACCAGAGGAACGTCAGCAGCAGATACAGACGACCCCTCAATGCTTCCAGCCCCATCTGGGAGACTTACTCTCTGTGCCAGTCATAGATGCGGTGGATGTTCCCAAATACTATTTTCTCTTTTCCCTTCATGTCCTCTGGAACGCCCTTCTCTTCTATCCGCTTCATGAATCCCTGCAGAGAGACAGAAAACGACGGTGACGCCACTGCGTTCTGCTTCGCCTGACTGAAAACCTGGTCTGGAATCCTCACCTCCACCACGATTCCCAGGTCTTTGACGTAGTCCTTCTCTGTCTGAATGAGCTCGTTCAGGACAAACCTGAACACACAAACCACAGCGTGGACACCTCAGTCACATAATTATCATCTGCAGCGATGCTACGGGTCACAGCAGCGCGGAAGAAAGTCGGCCCGAGTACTCACGTCCGGTGTCTCATAGCTTTGGCTTTCTGGTCCTGTTCGGAGTTCCGTGCCTGAACCGGTGTGTGTTGTTCCGGTGGAGATGGGGGGGTGAAGCCTGGGTACGGTTCCACCGTCTGAACAGGAAACGAGCAACGTTATTCATGCACAGGGCTACAAAGTCAGCCTTCTGTAACCTGAAGAACATTTCTAGGTTTAAGGGACTAAAGTCCCAGCAAGATCTAGAATCTAAATGAAACTCGATTATACAGATGTTTATATTTAGTCGCACTAATTACAGCGACAGTGTCTTTTCACAGGTCGATCTAAAAATAATAATAATAAAAAAAAAAAATCATTCAGACATCTGCTGCTGCATCCAGGCAGGGTGACCATGGGGCTGACGTTTCCGAACCGCAGGGGGCAGTGGCGGTGAAGGGATCTCTTCTGCAATCAGCTGATAGCTCAACGCTGTCAGCTGATTGGTGAACAGAGAGCAGTCTTGCAGCTAACTTTAAACAAATGTCCTCCAGGAAAACAGCCCACTGTGTCTCGGTCAAACTAAGCATAACATCCCACAGCATCTGCTGCAGCCACGTTTTACTCATGAGACACAGAATTACATTGCATTTGAAATGTGCAAATGATACTTTTCTAGCAACAAACTACAGAAAATAAAGCCACAGTAACAATCGCACAGTTACTTTGGTTGAAAACTTTTTTTCTTCATCTGAGGATGCATGAAGTTCGGACACAGCTCATGGTAATGTGCAGTAGTCCACAGAAGGATCATGGTTGACTGAAGAACTTCAGGCTGCCACAACACCGAAGTGAAACTCCTCTGACTAGGAGAATCACAGCGGAATCCGACAAACAAACGTAGAGGAATCGGCAGCTGATTCAAACCCAGCTAACAGACACAGTGTTGCTCTGCATCAGACAGCAGGACGCCTGCATGTTCTTAACGCATTATGATGAATTTGCTCCTTTATCATTTCATATTTAGATTTTTTTTTAAGAGTCGTACAACATTTTCATAGTATACAATAGCATTAAGTTACGTTTAAGTTAAGGAACTAAGGTGATTATCATACTTGTGACTAGAATTTATTGCCACCTTCGCATGTCTACAGAGAAGCTGGGTAAAGAAAGGTTGGTGGCTTTTTGGCTGGTTGTGAGATTTCATTAGGACTCTGAAGGGCAATTCATTTACAAGTAGTGGCGACGGCCAACAATCGCACAAGATTTTACATGACAAGAAGACTGAGCTAAAAAAACGTTACAAAATGAAAAGCTTGGGCTAAAAATTACTTGAACTTCAGTAATACGAAAGTGACCTTAAGTCAGGGCATTAAATCTACAGTAAAAAAAAACAACAACAAAAAAACTGACTGTGGGGATAAAAGTTTTAATCCGTTTGTTCTACAAGCCTGTAGACCAGATCTCCTTCCTGATGGAATGACTGGAATCCACCAAGACGTTTTGGGGGGCTTTGGACACTGATCTGGGCTTTAATGGGTCCATAATGTCCATCAGTTGAATTTTAATGATTGTTCTGTGTTCTTTGATAACACCTGTGAGCGATTACACATTTTTCAATTCAACAAGTCAAACTAGCAAAGAAAGGAGAAACTGAGGGCAAGTTCAATGAAATGGGTGTAAAACATTTTCATAAAAACACGTTCAACATTTAAAGTTCCTCAACTCCCAGAGGTGAGGTGAGGTGAGGTGAGCTTCACGACAGATTCTATCAGACCTTATGGGTCCAAGATTGCTTCTTGTTCTAAAACTAAAATATGGTAAGTTATTTTGTGGGCATTTGTTCTCCTGCTTCTGATTGAAGATAGTTCTGTCCTCAAGCTGGTGACTCACCATCTTGGTTTTAACCAACTTCTCTATGGCGCTAACCAGCTCTGCAGCGCTGGGGACGTCAGAGGACGACTGCAGAGATGTTAGCAAGGACGAAGACTTTGAGGAAGACAGAAGGAGCAGTAGGTTAGATTGGAAGGAAAGGAGGAAAACCATAAGAACCCAGTTAAAGTTATATTCCATCACAACAATTCTGAAAACAAGGAAGAAGAAAAGCAAAGCTGAAAAGAAAATCCATGTAAAAACTCATTTAAATTTTTTTAGATGCATCAAAAGATGTGATCACTTTCCAAGTCAATAATTGAAATGTAAGAAAGGGTGTAAATGAAGATAAAAAAAAAAATCTATTCCAAATAAAATTATGTAAAATCTGTGAAAAACAATTTGAGCTTTAAAGATTTTACTGGAGGAAATGTGGGTATGAATTCAAAGCTGAGGTGAATAAACTCAGAAAAGCCAAAATCTCCTCTGGTACCTTTTCTTCTGAAGCTGAGGGGTCCTTCATGATCTCCATGGGTGGAGGAAGAGGAAGGTGGGGCTCATCATCTGGCTCTGGCTCCTCCTCCCCACCACTCTGTATCCCAGGAGACTGCTTGGATGGAGGGTTCCCATCCTTGATGCTTACTCTCTGGTACAGGAGACATGGAACAGCTAATGAAGGATCTCCATCTTATTGATTAGTGAACAGCAGTAGATCATTACGGCTCGATGGTGGAAGCTCATGTAGCTAATTAAACCATGTGAGAAAATTAGAAATCTTAAAAATAAAAATAAAGAGTCACTGAAGCAGTTTTATAAATTGTTCAGATACATAGTACAATTTTATAGCACAATCAATAACTATATTAACTTCAGTGGTTATCAAAATGTATATAGGAAATATAACAAAAGAAATATGACATTATAATTTATCCTCTATAACCCTTTAATGTTTCTACCAGTGTCTGCAGATGCTCAGTTCCACCAGGAGTTTACCAATTACTGCTGGCTAGTCTGAAGGAGTTGACTGGAGGAGTCACAGTGTGTATGTGGGGGGGGGGGCGGGGGGTGGGAAGGGCTTCTCTGTTAGATGGAAACTGCAGCTCCAAGGAGGAGCTTCATCTCGAAGGCGGAGCTAGGTCCACCCAGGTGTTTGGCACAGCTGGGAGATTAAAGGATTTTTCAAATATGCATGAAAGAACCAAGGCAACACTCCAGGTATGTTTTGATGATTATAACATGGTGCAAAGCTCAGCAAAGTTGATTGTACATAGTACTGCTCCTTTATGTAGGTTTATAAAAAAACAAGAGAACAGCAAGCAGCTGCTCATGAAAGCATCTTAAAACAATTTGACACGTTTAAGTTTTTGGTGGCTCCAGTGGCGTTTACGTGACAACTGCTTGACAAGAAGGACAGAAAGTATTATTCCTTTTAGGGAAATTGCTTTTGGTAAAACAAGCTGCAACTCAATGGAATCTCACTCTGATGATCATCAGAAATATGAACAAATATAAAACATTTATGACACACTTAATCAAATGGCTTAATAAGAGCTGTCAGCACTTTATGCACCATCCCTTTAATAAGTAAATAAAAAATTTAAAAATATTCTAATATCACAATGCCATGAAGAAAATTATTTTTTTTCAGCTTGTGTTCATTGACCTTGCCAAAGCTCTGCAGATGTCTGACATCTGGACAGTAGAGTGTGACATGTTGACCTTTACATATTCTTTAATGCACACCGGCAAAATAAAGCTGTGCATATGTCTCTGAATTATGGAACTCAAGTGTTGGTGCCCTAATGCTTTAATAAGTGAACCTCATCAGCATGCAGTAGTTCCAGTAAGTGAATGGATCTGCGCTGCAGTTACAGATCTGCTGATGTCCCGTTTGTCGCTCAGCTTACAGGGAAATCTGATGTGTCCACATCTTTGTTTGCATGTAAACCAGGAAGTTGAGATCTGATGACCCAGGTCAGATTTTAAAGCCAGAGGGGAGCGGTTGTGTTTACTGATGTCGGCTTTAATTGGAACCAGCAAGAACTGACATTAAGTACCAGTTACAACTGGGACTGGACACTGGGAAAAGATGCCAAGTTGTCTTTTGTGTGACTTGGGGAGCTGGCGCTGAACAGCCGACAGAAATTATTTAAAGTTTGCCCAAGGCTATTTTCTTTTCCTCTCTCGGCGTTTCGGTTTTAACTTTCTAGGACTGACTTACAAAGAGGCTGATGAGCAGCAATGAGTCGAAACGTTACTCTATAGATGCTGAACTACATTTTTTTCCATATATTAATATCAAGGAAATGTACTGGAGGCCTGTAACTCTGTGTTTGTGTGCGTGTGACAAGCAAATATAATCTCTCCCTCACAAAAAGAGGAACTTTCTTCGTTTACTTTCCATGATGTAAAATGTAAATTGAGTTATTATATAGCTTTACAACACAAACACGCGTTTATCTTTAAACTCTGGAGTCAGTCAAAACAAAAACAAATTTTGAAGAACAAAAGCAGGATAACAGGGATTATTATTTCATTTAGAGACTTTTGTTCATTTTAGTTTTTAACCTTCGTTTCTCCATAAAATTAAAATGTTTACTGTAAATCTGACATTTTCTTTAACAGCAGGTTCAAGCCTCCCGTCTCTCTGCTTACCTCTTCATTGTCCTCCTTTCCTGGCTGACTGCGCTCACTAGCCTTTCCACTGCCATCTCTTCCAGAACCAAGTTCTGGAAAAACAGAAGGGTATGTTTTTCTACAGCAATAAAAGCAGCTAATTCGTATATCAACAGGTCAACGTTTGTCTGGAAAAATCCATGTTGTAGCATCAGAACGGAAACGTTTCAGCTTCGCCCCGTTTCCTTCTGTAGACAACTAAGGTTTTGTGCATCAGTCTGAATGAATACAGATCCCAGAAGGAGCCGAGTCCCACCTGGCTTCTTCTGCTTAGTGCTGGGTGGTTTCTTGCCGGAGCTGATCCTGCGGCCTGAACTGGGCAGCCACTTCCACTTCTGGTTTCCAGAACGTTTGGAAACGTTTGGAGAGCTGGACTGAATGGAGTTGAGGGACGGCTGTGGCTGCAGGTTCGCTACAGACTCGGTCTTCCTGTCAGAGCTGCTCACATGGTAGTTTTCTGAAAACACACACACAAAAAAAGAAAAGAAATAGAAATCAGATTTTTCACATGGGGCAAAGTTTTGTCAGGACCAGTGATGAAATTATAAAATGTTTTAGACATGCAAAAAAAAAAAAAAAGACAATTAAGCCACCATGTTTAATATTTTACATATTTGTTGATGCCGTTTTCCAACACTGCTTAGGTAAGAGCTCCAAGTTGTTCACAAGTTGAGGGTCCAGCTGCATCTCTCTGCCCGACTTGATGCTGGACAGGTCAGAGTCTCAGTCAGGATCCAAAAGGGTTTGAACGTTTTAGACCAAGTCACTGGATCTATGTTTTGGCCTCCATCTTCATTTCTGAGCCAACAGGTTTATCATCACAGTTTCCACTAAAACCAGTGCTGCCAGTAGCCACCAGCATTTGTGAGGGCAAAAAGAATTTTCAATAGGGGTTACAACCAACCATGGCCTTGAGAAAAATGCCCACCACACCTGAACAAGCAGCAGGTATGTCAGAGGGAGGGGTCACTGAACGCACTGTTGCACAGCATCCTACTGCAGAACCTTCATTACATTCTACCGTCCAGAGACTGATCGAGAATGTCCTACTGAGAGCATGTTGAAGCCATACAAGCCAAGTTGGCAAATTCTTCCCTTATGTAATTTGAAGAGAAAAACCCCTCTCCTACGCCTGCATGAACAATAGTCTACGGTCTAAAATCAGAAGCAGCGCAATGTGTCAAAGCTTGTTGAACCTGTCCAGTCACAAGTCAACTTACACTTTCACTTTTCATGGTTAAGGATGGAGGCTTCTGGTTTGGAGTGAAGATGAAAGTAAAAAGACTTGCATTTTAGTTTGCCGTGCGCAACAAGAGGTTGGGCACAAGACGTAATCATTTCCAGCATTATCTTATACAATAAAAGGTCAAAGTTGGTCTAATAATTTTTAACAGAAGTTGATCACTCACCATAAGACACAGTGCCACAGTGAACTAAAATCAGCTTCAGTGCAGCTCAGAATCAGTCATTTGGTTATTCAATCAGTTGGACAAAGAAATTTGACTAAACCAATAATTTGATCCCTTACATTTTTGTAACCAACCTTTTTAAAATGTACATATGAAAAATTTCTATATATTCTTGAATGTCAAATGTCATTCTATGTAAAAGTATTGTTTCCTTATTTCATTTCTATTGCTTGTTCTACAACAATGAAACGGTTCCTCCAGATTGGAAATGTACACAGTGGCAATAAAAGTTATTTGAAGCTTTACACATTTCTTTTGTTTTGATCTCAAACAAAAAAAACAACAAACAAGATAAACAAATTTTAAAAAAAGCTGAAATGACGATTTCATTCATTAGCACAAAAAGCTCTCCTGACCAACCCTATTTCAAAAGATAATTTACAGTCAAACTTTTAACAAGTTATACCAATTATAGCAACAAACACCACCATCAAGATTTTATGATGTCAAGTTTACCAAGTCCTAGAGAGCTAAAGTGACCCCATGGCATCACACTACCACCACCTTGTCTGACTGTATGTATAATGTCCTTTTTGAAAGGCTTTAATGCTTTGATAGAAATTCAGCCACTAAAAAGTTTCAGTGTTGTCGCTTTAGTGCATAGTACAATTTCTTGGGATCATCAAGATGTTTTTTTTTCTAAAATATGAGATGATGCTTTAAGTTCTTCTGGCTCAGCAGTGATTTTGGACGTCAATAATATCATTTTAGTCCAACCTCTTTTTGACTGTTGAATCATGAACTCAGACCTTAATTACACTAAGCCAGACCTGCAGAGCTTTAGATTCAGGTGTGCTCCAACACACCTGAATCAAATGAATGTCTCATTACCAGGCCTGTTCAGAGCCGAGTGACTGCTGGTGAGGGAATTCAGCCATTTGATCGAGGTCTGTTGGAGGAAGGATGCATCTAAAAGTTGCAGGACGGTGGCTCTCGAGGACTGGACTTGAGCACCTCTGGTTTAGATGTTCTGAGTTCTTCTGTGACCTCCTGGATGAGCCGGGGTTCTTTTGGAGTAGGTTTGGTATGCTGGCCTCTTCTGAAGGGTTTTCCACTCTCCGGTGTTTTCTTCATATGTGGATAACAGTTTTCACTGTGGAGCACTGTAGTCCCAAAGTCTTAGAAATGACTATATGACTCAGCAACCATTCCTCATCTGTTGAATGTCTTCAGATCAGGGCATGATGCGTTACTTGTAAAAGCGTTACCAACTACTTTATCTGGTCAGGTAGGTTCTGCGGAAGTTATTTATCGATTCTGCAGGTCGAACACTGCTCCAGGCTGGGTTAGACTAGAATATTTATTTCAAAAGACGTGACCACATATTGGAGTAGATACAGTTTTAATAATTTTCCCACAGCACTGTATGCGTAAGTGGATAAAGAAATTGCAGGTGAACATCAGACAAGGGAACATCATGCTCTGTTTAACTGATAGAGTGCTCATCTGTTACCATCAGATGAGCACTCTGATTTTAGTCAGCTGTCAGACAAAAACATTTCCTGTTGCAAAAACTAAAGACCTACTTCAGTCATTCAGGTTTTTGCCGTTTTTAGCAGCTGGTCTCATGTCTGATGGAGATAAAATAACCTCCATGCTTCTGTTGCAGTGACTCATTACTGGGGTGTGACAGACTCACTTTTTCCCTCCCCCATTCTAATCGTGTCCACATGAGTCACATTAAACTAACGACTAAATGCGAGTTCATTTTTCTGTGTGTAGAATAGGTTTGAATGTTTCAGTTCGGATGAACTTTGTGGTTCCAGTCAGTAACTGGTGAGCTCATCTGACAGTGTGGCCGTCGGCAGCGGTCATGTGTAAGGAGTGTGGTGGATCAGCTGCGCTCTCACACAGCTGCTAGCGGTGCGCTGGAGCTGCTGCGGCCTGTGCAGGAATAAAATGGTTCAGGCTCAGGAGGGAGTTCTGGACATGTTCCATGTACCACAAAGCCTGCTAATGTCAGATGGATTTAAAGATGAAGAATCAACGCAAAGACAAAAAAAAAAAGCAGTTTGTTTACTATGATGGTTTTTAAGATGATGGGAAACGTAAATAGGCACTGGAAACTCAAACTGTCCCTGAATTTAAAACAGGGTTAACATTCTGCTGCAGATAATTTGCAAAGAAAATATGTGGAGATTTTAGATCCAACAAATACCTGTTGACTAAAGATTATTACTGGAAAAAGTACTCCAGGAAAAAATAAGTTGGTTATTATAGCTCATGGATCCAAAAATAGTTTTTTTCCTTTCTGGTTGTCTATGGAGAGAAGGATGAACATTTATGTTGTAGAATGAATGGAGAAGTTGATGCTAATCCCCTAGAAAACAAAATGAGCAGCAGGAGTGAGAGCCAGCTGTTCTTTTGGTTTCGACTTTCTCCACAGAATAATTTGGATGTGCTAGTGCTGGTGGCAGCAGGACTACACTTGATCATTCTAGTCTACCAAATGAGCTACCAGGGATAAATGCCAACTAACTTGGATGGTTTAAAGCTACCTTTCAGATAGGAGACATTATCTAAACTTGTCATTTCACAAACTCTCCCCATCACCATGGAGATCTCAGGGATCCATTCTAGGACCTACTCCATTTCCTGTTCATATAAAAAACCATCTACAGCAGCTTTATGCTCATCCATTCACCTCTATGCAGATGACATTCTTTATGGCCCATCCCCAGAAAACTTAGAGAGTTTTAATATTTTCTTTCAAAGTTTTTTTTTTTTTTTTTACAAAAAAAAAATAATAAAAAAAATCACAAAAAACATCACTACTTCAAATGGTACAATTATTGGGCAAATTCCTGAATACTTGGGAATTCCAAATGTCAATCATGTCCATCTTTGACTACATCACTAGTGATATCACTTATGGATCAGCTCCTGTCCTCACTTTAGCAACTTGATGCTATGCACACCATCAAGTGTGATGATATGCTGCTTTATGTTTCACAGCTAATGACTCTTTTCACACACATCACTGTACTTTTCTATTAACTGTTCATACTTAAAAATAAAAAAAAAATAAAAAAATCATTTGTATGCGTTTGCCTACAAATGACTACAAGGTTTATCCCCGGCCCATCTTTTCAATTTGTTACCAACTCTTTTGACTCCCAATAGAACACACTCAACCCTACACATCGTGCTCAATATTCCCAAAATTATTTCAAAATTCAGAGAACTCTTTGCACTATGGTTCAGCAAAAGATTGGAACAAACTTCAAAAAAATACTAAAGCTTGTCAATGTTAAGCTCCTAGACCCAAAAATATATATATTTTCCTCCTAGTTGTCTATTGAGAGAAGGACAACTAGGGGGAATAATAAATTAATAGAGGCATTTTCTTAAATTAATACCTTTATTATGATGACTGGACATTCTGTCCATTTACTTGCATATTATTATTTGAAGAAACAAATCTGGTAACTTCAGGCATCCAGAGTTACACCCAAGGATAAACCAGAGCTTTGTGGGTTTACAATTCTTTTTTTTTTTTTTTTCCCAAAATCACAATATAAAGTGTGTTTAAGTTGTTGCCTTAAAATACATGTAGTGCTATCTTTATTCCCATTTAACTCAAATGTCTTTACGTAACCCATCATAAATATACAAAGTCATGACATCATCATATGGACTTTTCCAGGTTCTTAAAAGGCATTGTGATTTTAGTCTATGTATATTTCTGTAATTAAAGAAAAAAATTATCATTCTTTTATCAAACAAATAATATTGGAAATCATGATCAACACCCAACCAAGAACAAGTACATATATATATTTGGTTGCTTAGAATTGTATCACTAACCCATGTGAGTCTTAGATTTTGGTCTTGGCTGCAGTAAACATCAGAATGCATCAGTAAACCTACAGCTGCCATGTTTATGTTCCTGCTCTCAGGTTTTATTTTATTCTTTATTCGTCTGAGGTTTGTCTTCCAGTTACTGGGTTGCATTTCTCATTTATTGAGTCCATCCTGTCCCCTCCTGTGTGGCAAAGGAAGATATGGTTGCTGGTGTGTTTACTTTATCGGACTGTGTCAGCAGTGAAGCCCAGATAAAACTATTCTAAACATTAGCTGTGCTGCACAGTGCTAAGGAGGTTTTCCACCGACTCAGACAACACAGAACCACACAGCGCAAACGGTTTACATGTTGTATGTAATTTCATCTGTAGAAACAACATCAGTTGGGAACAAATGCATCAGTTCAATGTTCATGCCAGTGGAGAAGTTTTCATTCAGCTGTAGGACCATGAGCCTAAAACTCCTCAGCCTTATAAATATGAGAAGATGCTAAATATTCCTGACACGAAATGCTGCTGCAGACATAGCCGTGTGTTGGTAAGAGAGAAGGCAGGTCAGAGGTCACCTCATCACCTGGGGCTGTTCTTTTGTGCTTTCAGCACAATAACAACCAGTCACCGAGAGGCTGTGGCAGCTGGCCGACCACAGAAAGCCATCAAAACCTCACGAGTCACACCATAACTGAGAACTGTCATGATGTCATCATCTTCTCCCACAGGCAGAAGTGATACTGCAGAATGCTATGGTCAGCTACTGGAAGAGACACACTCACCAGCGCAGGGAGAAGTTTCCAGTTTCCCCTCATTCTTTGGATGACATCTTAAAAGCTATTTTGCAAAGAGTAAATAGAGACAATAGCCTTGTAACCAGACATACATTTATAAAAGAATAATCTCTGCACCTGTGGTCTTTGTGCCAAATGTCCCACGCTGCAGATACACCAGAGGTAAACCTGAAACTTCATGTCCACAAAGAGCATGGGAGAAAAGTAAATTGGATCCAACTCATTAGAAAAAAAGAAAAGTTCCAATATTTGACAGAATGTTATGTGGAAAAACCAACCCAAAGTAGAACAAAATTGTAAATGGATGAATTTATACATCGCTTTCCAGTCATACCGTCCCACATCTACCCACTCAACACTGGACAACATAACTGTTGAACAGTGTTGAGTTGCATGGGTTTTATTTAATATCCCTAAATCATTTGTGCGACAAATTGTAGAAACAAACAAATTGTACAGCAAATCATAGTATAACAAATTGCCTTCAAAATAATCCAAGTAGCAATCCGAGTCCAAATGCAGTTCTGTTCATGAACTGAGGCTTGTTGACGTTCACAGTTTATCACATGATGTGTGGCAAAAACCTAACAGCACATCACCCTCAAAACATTCCTACACATGGTGGTGGAAGCATGATGCTGTGGGAATGTTTGTTTAGCATGCTCAGGGACGTTGGTTAAAGTTTAAGGATGAAGCTAAAATATCAGGATTTAGTTTGTAGTCAATGAAAGTTTATAGCGCGCTACAGTGGTCCAATCAAAGTCCAGACAGGATTTAACTGATGATCAGTGAGAAGACTGAAAAAAAGTTGGGAGCTGAACAAAATAAACACTTTAGAATTTCACATGTAAAGTAAGTAAAAAATAAATGTTTCTTCAAGTTCATATATTTGCATTTCTTGGTTGGAAAATTTGTAAAAAGTAAAGACCTAGAAATACTTTGTGTGTTTATTGGGCTGAGTGAATTGGCTAAGCTTTATGCTGACCAACTGGTTGAACTGGAATCAGACTAGGAAAAAAAAATTACATTATGTAATGTTGTAGTATTTTGCCCTCTTAATCTATGGGTTATTACATAGCATCTACAGTGTTCACCAATATCGGTAAGCCTTCTGATGAAAAGAGATATAATGGAGTGCAAACAATCATCATTAGCAGAAAGTCTGTGCTGGGCCTGGTCCTGTGATGTCAGCAGCAGCTTCACTACGACTCCACACCGACGGTCAGTCAGGTGAGACAACAAGAAAGCTTTTGTTCTGCAGAAACAGACCATCTACTGTTAAAACTACCATCACTCACTACCTTTAATCTCTCTCTCTCACACACACACACAGAAGAAGCAGACTGAATACAGTAGAACAAGGGTTTTTGTCCACTTCATGCACATCTGTACACACCTGATGTATGTTGCACTTATGAAATGAGTCTGAATGTCTCTAAAGACAGCACACAGGCACACCTCATTTCCTGTTGCCTCTTGTTTGCCCCAACCGTTGAGAATAAAGCAGGAAATCGTACCTCTCTGGTGTGGCGTTGGCATGTATTCAACTCAACAGTTTTTAGTTCACATAACTACAGAAAGAGTTGGTTGACGCCAATAGATTATGTTCATGTAGAGAAATTCAAATACATTTTCAGGTTCTCTTTTTCCCCCTCATTTGCATAGAACTGGATAGATTCCAAAATCCCCTTTGCCAATGAATGCATGCTTAGCATTTGCTTATGATACTCAAGAAGCCTCACAAATCAAATAAGATCAATTAGTTAAGAAACATGTATTGAAGATACAAATCATCACTGATGTCTTTCACCTAAAAAAAAAAAAAAAGCGTTTGAAGGGATGTGATCCTTCTAGCCTGGACTGGTAGAATTCTTTACAACCAGAATCTAACAAGATTCTGGTTGTAAAGACAGTTTACAACCACAGTTGCCGACAGACTGCAGTTTTCTGGAGGTTCCTAATAGAACAATGGAAGGCAGATCTTCTCTCATGTTGAACAGTTCTGGTTTGTTCTTTAGCTTTGCTGCACCATCATTATGACCAGTGAGCTGGAGAACAACACACACACACCGAATACCATTTCTCATCTATATTATTCCTCATCTTGCATATATTATTGTTGTTACTCTGTACTTATTGCCGTTTTCTGTTCAACCTTTAGTCACTGGCCTTCCATCCTGAACCTGGTTGTATTGGAAGGATAGAGGTTTTTTTAAATGGGTACATGCAAAATAAAAGCTCACGATGTCTCAATAAATCATTCGGGAAGTTAAAGATTGGGTCTAGTTTGGTCTTCCAATTAAACAATGATTATAAGCTCACCAACAAATTAGTTTTGGATTTACCATTACAAAGCCCTGTTCTCAGTCTCAGAACAATTTTAGTTACTTTTGCAGGCAAAATTCCCAAGGCTATGGTGAGAAGCTTGTTATAGAAAAGCATTTGACTCAAGTCATATATTAAAAGGCAATTCTACCAAATACAGAAATGATGTGTATGGAAGCATCTAAATTAGACATTTGACATTTAGACAAATATTTTTGGGTCCCCTGACTGACATAAGACAGAAAAACTGTAGTTTGAGAAATATCCTTACAATGTCTGTGTACATCTGGTGTCATAAAAAACAAGGTTGTACTGGGCTTCAAGCAGCATCAAGGGAATGTCAAACTCTAATCTGAAAAAAGGTGCACCTCCCAGGTGTTCCCGTGGATACGAAGCTGAATAAGATGGCGTCCACATGTGACCCAGAGTGGGCGGCTTCATATCTGGTTCCGCCTCACAAACTGTCCCAACGCTGGCTGGGCTTCCTCCAGCAAACAGGAGCGAATCAGACCAATTCAGCAGTGATCACACCTGACACACACACACAAACACACACTCGTACTGTAATTCTCACATTCAACTAGATGGAATGAATGCGAGTGAAGAAAAAGTTTTATCATGGTTATTATAAATATAGAATGAGGAAAGTACAAACACCACACTCGTACCGCCTTCCTCCCCACATGCTTTTGTGTCAATGACAGGAAGAGACACTAATCTGGGAAGATGACATTCCTGTCATACCTCCCTCTGCTCTCCGCCTTACATATCTAGCAACCGAAAGCTCAGTGGATACATGTGATGGAGGGAAGGCAACCTAAGAAAATACAACTGGAGAAAGAAACACTGAAAGTTATTACAGACTGCAGCTGCAGCACGTTTCTTCTTGCATTTGTTTCTGGCAAACTTAAGGCAGGTAAACCAAGACAGACATTTGCTTACAAGCCGTTTACAACTATCTGATTAGATCTACATATTTATGCATACAACCTCTGCAATCGCTGCTAAAAGAGCATCAACCACAAAAAGTAGCTTTATTTCAGAATTTAAAGTCAAAACTAAAATTGAGTCAGTTGACTTTCTGTATGGATGTAAATGGAGATTTGAGGCCCTGAGAAATGAATTGGCCTGATGCATTTAGGTCAACACACCAGACAGCAACTGTCTGAGTGTGAAACAGATTTTTACTGAAACTTTTGGAGAGAAATTTTCCCAGTCAGAATGACAACAGGGGTTACACATGAGCTCACACACCATATTTAGCAGAAACATGATCAACAGTGAGACCTACGTGTGACATGAATCTCTCCCACCGCTGAATAATGACAGGATTTCACATTTTTAGTAGAACTTGTGAAGCAAGGGCTGGGTCAAGTCAAATTGATTTAAACTCCCCAGCTACTTATAGGTATGCATGTTCAGCTGCTTAAGACAAACAGTGAGTCAACCAACCACAGGAATGTAGATGTTGTCAAGATGACTGGCTGAACTTCAAAGAGCATCAGAATGTAGAAAAAAGGGGATTTAACAGTCTGGACATAATGTAGCATGATAGTTTGTTCCAGATAGACTGGCCTGGAATTCAAAACTGCTTCAAAAACTTTAGACGACACTGACTGCCATCCCTGGCAGACGAGAAAAGAAAGCTGGAGACAGCGGTGACGGCGGTAGGGGTTTGTTCTGTGGATCGCCGGCTCGATTCCCGGTCTGCCCGCCCTCGCCGTTTCTGTCCCTGGGCAAGACACTTCACCCACCCTGCCTGCTGGTGTTGGTCAGAAGGGCTGATGGTGCAACATTTGCAGCCTTTCTTCTGTCAGCCTGCACCAGGGCAGCTGTGGCTACTATAAAGTAGCTGACCATCATCAGCATGTGGATGAGCCCGTTGAGATTTCAGTTGGAGACATAAAGGGCTTTAATATATAAAACAGATTATTTTTATTAACTGAGACTTCTAATTGCACCGGCTCTCTAAAATGTTATTGATTTTGCCATTACTAAGCAATATTGTCCTGATACATTTTTGGTCAACTAGTCTCAGCTGGCCATGCCTTGAACGTCTCAGCCTGAATTGTTGCAGCAGATTTCTTATGCCTACTTCAGGCAGGATAATGGCACCACGTCACAAAGCTCAGTCCATCTCCACCTGCTTCATTTAACATCACAGTCAGTTCACTGTACTCCCATGTACTCCATAGTAACCAGATCTCAATCCAACATGGCCTCTTTGGGATGTGGTGGAATGGGACATGCTAACCATGCTAACAGCTACTGCCACAACTGTGTGACACCAACATATCGGCAATTAACAAGAATCTAAGACGACGCAAACTACTTTAAAGTAAAGTAGATCATGTTCAGTTAGCGGTTAACCAAAACAAAAACAAAACAAAAAAAAAATTAATAATTACAAAAGATTAGATTTATTATAAACTGCAAATTCTAAGCTTCTGGCCTTACTTGACTCATCGGGACTCATTTTTAATGCTGCAGGCTGGTTCACACATGCACTCACCAAGTCTGGTTGCCCGAGAGTTTATCAGTGTAAATTCAGTGCAACAAATGTTATCTGAATCTTCCTACTAACGTCTGGGAGAAAGCTATGCTCTGCTTGGTGAAAAAAGAGAAAGCAAAGGCAAAGCTGTGAAGAAGTTCTTGTGGTCAGAAATGATACTTTGTGACAGGACTCCAATAAACAGTAGCCTTCATGGAAACTCGTATTACAGGAAACAAGTTTCAGATTTAAAAAAACAAAAGGAGAATTTACTGCTAAACCTTGAGTCTAAGTCAGCAGCAGGGATTGCATCCTGGATGATGGAATATTTAATATTTTACAGGGTTTTTATGGATATACAACACCTCCACTGATAAAGCCAACTAATCAAGGCCCTTGTTAAGGAAAGTAAAAAACTAAAGGTGGCCCAGTTCCCAATGTTTGGGTGTGTGATCAGCACGTCTTCGAAAAACATTCTTGTTTGAGAAGCAAAGTCCAATCAGAATCCGATGATTCCAGGGTTAAACTACCGCTTACACATCAGTGGATTAGCCACTTTAAAGTCTGTTGATTTACAAATCAGGAAGACAAAAATATCCTCTGATTCTTTGCTGCTTTTGTAAGATTCAAGAGTGAAACAATAACTGAGCATAAGCAAGTGTGACTACTTCTCTAAATTTTTAGCTTTAGCAGATTGGAAGCAGGAGGAGAGGCGCCATCGATTACATCAGAGACAATTGCTGCTCCACATAAATCAGGGAAGGAATTTCAGAGCCATTTCCAAACTCTCAAGTTAATCATTTTACAGTGGGAGAGGTTAGGATGGGAAAAGCATTTAAGACTGTATCGTAATGAGCTACACTCAGAAACTGCAAAAATTGCAAGACCATTTCAAGCCTCCATCAGAAAACACATTAAGGAAGGAGTCAGATGTCTCGTCATCAGTGTTGTCTATTAAGGACCAAAGCAGCGAGTGGGACAAATAAAACCTGCCACTGTTTGGCCTGGAGGTAGTTTCTGCTCTGTAACAACCTGTGTAAAGGTTAGCTGACCTCCAGCTCAGGGTGTGATGTAGTGATAAGTCACTGGTTGGTCAGGGAGTTGGATAAACACACCACATATAATGCATCACACTCATTCTTTCGACCCATGAACACATGGAATGTAAAGTTCTGAAAGACAGATCTGATAACCGAGTCGTTCTTCAGGTGCTTGCAAATAAAACTGAAAGCGTCTCACACCACTGATGTGTTTCACCCTTTAGACTAGCAGGCGTCACACCAGGCGAGCCAACCTGGCTCAGTTCTTGTCAGACGGGTTCATTATGCCTAAGTTTTGTTTTTAAGGGAAGCTGCAGAGTTCATTGACATCATATGGAGTATTACATAGAAAAAGACAGATAGTGTGGTATGGATAGATGAGCCAGCAAGGAGATGCTTAGCCAGTAGGGACTCGTTCTTCTACTGTACAGGTAAAAACCATTTGGTCTTCAGATGTAACAAACACTAAAACTTGAGCACGGTTTAAGTTTAAGTATTATGGCCAAAACTTAATTGTTTTAAGGATCTTTACAATGAGCTGGTTTTGGGCATATAGAAACCCGAGTTACATCAAGAACAGTTTCATAGAAACCAGTCAAACCTGTTGATTTACATACCAAGCAACACTTTACACACACGGCTAACATGAAGGCAAAGTCCACAGTGTGTCCTTACATGGAGCAGAATGGACCTTTGGCTACGATCTGAATAACAGTGTTTCCATACAAATATACACAAACACACACACACACACACACATAGTTGACATCCCTTTAACTGAACAGTTCCACCCAAAGTGAACTGACAAAATGAAACTATTTAGATCTGATTAAATTGTATGCCGCCAGAAATCCACTATGACACTATGGAAGAAAATGTGAACTCAGACATGAACCGGTTTCACATCAAAAGGAGAACAATACACCAGCTTCTAAAAATGGATTTACCTAGTCACACCTCCTCCTTAGTCTTCTTTCCTCAGATTTCAGGTTTAACACAAAGTAGAGAGACTAGTTAGAGTAGAATGTAATGAGGAAAAGATTTAACTTTACCACAAAGGTGCTTCAATTATATTAGTTACAGCTAAACAGATAAAAAGTGGTAGCCTGACCATCACTTTCCAACAATATTCCATTCGATTCTCATCTACCTTCTCACTTGAGATTTCTCCTATAGAGCTGGATTTCTGAAGATGAATTTCATTCGGGCCAATCAGCGAACAGTTGTGAAAGATGTCTTTTTTTTTTTTTTTACTCTGTTTTAAAATTGTAATCTGCCTATGGCTGTAGTTTGGCAATGGCAGCAGAGGAACAAAGGCATTCAGCAGGTGTTGGCCACGCCTCCATCACTATTAAAGTCTGAGCAAGTTTAAACTGTACAAAGACGTTGTGGCCCCTCATTGACAGCCATGTCTCATTAACAGCATGGTTGTTCACAGCGCATGCAAGTTCAATACGTTTCATGGCACCACTGCTTCACAGTCAAGCTGGATCATTCCATACGTCTCAGCCAGAAGTTAGTGATCGAGTAAAACAGTGGTCTCAAGCAGCAGTCCTGAAGAACCAACTTTTTTCTGATGTCTCTATTTGCTTCAGCACACCTGGCTCCAATATGAAGTGATTTGCAGATCTGTGTATAAAGGTCGACTGCAGGCTAGAGAGGCAGTTTCACCATTTGATTCAAGTGGAGGACAAGGGACACAAGAAAAAGTTGCAGGATTTTGGCTTTGAGAACTGCAGTCCGAGACCACTGTGATAAAATCAGAACCAATCCTTTAAAACCTCAACAGAATCCACGCCTCCAGCAACGGCTGAGAGTTCAAACCCTCTGGAAAAGGCCAAGCACTGGAAAAGAGGAGGTTTCAGCTAAAAACTAATACACACACATTCACACATCAACACACAGATCGGCAGAAAGTGTAGTCTGAAGTGCCTTGGAGCAACATGTGAGAGGAGGAAGTTGGTATGTAATCCACCGAGTAGCCATACGTCCAACATGGACGCAGGTCAGGAGCAGCTCTCAGGCTCCCTGGCTTATTTCCATTAATATGTTAAGGTACAAGCATTTGACAGCAGATCAGCACAGCGAGATGCTGGACACAGAGCTTGTAATGTTTCCTTTTTTTTTTACAGGAGCTTTAATGAGTTTAAATGTTTGAATTTCAACATTTGAGCAGAATTGGGCCTAAAGCTCAAGTCACCTTTCTGTTCACTTTACCAACTGTACTGTACTGAGTGTTTCTCAGCTCCTTTTCCTCTGAGGGGAGTCTGTGTGCATTTATGAAAACTGGAGAAGCATCTACAGAATTAGACAGTACCACTAACACAGGTCAGTCTTTACTGAACTAAGCACAGAATTGTGGCTGGTGGAACAGGTTCAGTCATTTTAATGTTACATTCATCCACTGAAAATAGTCTATAGGTGGTGTAAAATTATCTTCCTCATGCACACACGTCCAGAAAAACATCAGCAGTACAGAAAGAAAGATCTTGTTTCTGTCAGCCAAGTTGTTTGTGACGTTTTTTTAATGACTTGAGCTTCCATAAAAACAGCGCGGGGCTGTTTTTAGGCCCGCTCTTAGAAAACAGTCTTTCCAAATGCAAATGATCCAGAAAGCAAGGGAGGTTCTCACTCCACCTGCCTGAGTCACCAGGAGGCTAAAAAAGCTAGATTAATTCCCACAAAGGAAAGCCTTCAGCAAGAGGAGATCTTGGTCTGAAATGTCAACAGCTTTGAATATGTTCCGACCGCCATCAAAGTCAGAGGAATTCACTGGTATAGTATTTAATATAGCTACACCTGCAAACGAGCCAGCTAATTCCTTTCATTCCCAATCTTTGTCAGGTTTTTTTTTTTTGTGGCCTTAGAACTATAAACCAAAAAAAACCCCAAAAAAAAACCAAAGAGCCATAGAAAACTAATCCATCCCAACCAACCTGTTCAGGCATTAAGGTAACGCCATCTTAAACTTAAAGTCTTGCTTTGGGTGTGGTGAAGTGCGGCTCTCTCGCTGCACACCGTTTTGTACATGTCAGAGCTAAACCTGACAGTGACACTGAGGCAAACTCCTTTTAATCACTTTCCTAATGCGCCAAAACAGTTTGATATTAGGCGTTTTTTGGGCTGTATATGCATAACTTTTGTCGCGTTTGATTTTTTTCAGTCTTGTCGAAAAAAACTAATCCACACATAATGAACAGCAGCTTGGTAGCACATGTCCAGCTGCTGCCTGCAGCTGGAGACTGTGATTGAGGAACTCACTGAAGGTTACTTTAAGAAGTCCAGTAAAGCCAGTTTAAGTGCCTAAGGCTGTGTCACAACACACACACCATGTGGAGGAGCAGGCTGAACTGCAGGAAAACAGATTGCTCAATGCAACATCTGATTCTCCAATAACTGAAAGTGTCTGCCTGTGTTGCGTCTGCATGACACAGCTTCCCGTTTAACACATTTTCCATTCAAATTTCTCTTCACTGGAACGATGGCTATTTATAGAAGAAGAAAACAGTTTCATCAGTTTGATCACTTCATTCAGTCACTGTTGCACACACACATTTTCAAGCTTAAAGCTCTCTTAGAAACCTGTTATACACATCAATCCTCACACACAGAAAATAAACTTTAAACACAAAGACACGCCAACACACAGATTCCTCTGGTCCCACCTGAGCAGCAGCAGCAGCACCGGTCCAGGAACCATCCACAGCAACGCTGGGCCTGCTTCATCCTTAAGCACACATCCTACATACACACCTTTCTCCTCACACCTACACACACGCGCTCCGACTAGTTTGGGTTGATCACAGGTTGATTAGAGGTGTGTGTGCACGGCAGGAATGTCCACTCCACACTGCTGTGATCCAGAGAGAGCGAGAGATGGCAGCTGAGGCTGGAGGAGGAGCCTGAAACCTTTCTGCCTCTCCCTCCCGCCTCCGTCCCACTGTCTCAGACACACTTCACTTCTCTGAAACAGAAGTCACTGTTAATTACTGTAGAGGCCTTCTGTGTGTGTGTGTAGAGCAGGGACTGCAGTTAAAAAGCTGTGTGTGGTTTCTATTAAGCTCCTCTTCTCAGAACCTCCCTGGCTTATCCTTTTTGTTGAAGATCTCTGCCCTAATTCTGTTTGTTAGCTGCAGAAATTCTATCAAAAGGTAGGAAATACCTTAGAGTTCAGAAACAGAAAGGTTTCCTTTTTAAGTGTGACGGCTGAACTCCATCAGGATCTCTTGAATCCAAGCAATAGGGCCAATTCAGGATTCACATAATATTTGAGCTATGATAGAAAATGTTGTGACCTTTGATTTTTAGGTTTAATATAGGAACAGTTTGCCATGGTATCTTCTCAGATAAAATAGACCTTTGCACATTTATATATGCAACCCCCCCCCAGAACTTTAGAAAAAGTTCTCCTGCTCTCATGAAGTAGGTTTTGCATTAGCATAAAAATAACTGACACTCAAGTGAAAGGAAGGAGTTAGCTGGGTCTGCTTTGACAGATCCAACACTTGGGGAAAAAAAACAAAAAAACATTTTTTGCTTTAGTGACAATACTTTCATATTTTCCTCATTTTAGCCGTTTTATAACAAGGCTAAATTGCAGACTGGGCAATACACACTTGTTTATCTGCTTGTTCATTTAGAAAATTCAAATAGTGTATTTAGCCAATATTTCCTAAAGACACTAGTTCTTCCTCTGAACTATTATAAAGCAACAGTTAAAGCACAGCAACAGGCGTACATAACGCCAATATGTTGTTTTTAGTGACATAATAAAGACTATTGCTCACCCAGCAATGGCTGCTTCCTCATTGTGTGAAGCTATAGCCATTCTGAAGCTAGCTAATGAACTGATTAATGACTAGCACCAGTAACTCAGTAGCCAACAAACGAGAAGGAGACCATTCCCTTGTGTTACCACTGGAGAAGCTGGAGACTAGCATGTCTAGGTTGGTCATCGACTGGTGGATCATCCTGTCAAATGCTAATGGTAGCTTGTCCAGGACTAAAGCTAGCCTATCCAAGGCTAATCGCTACCATAGGCATGTCAGCGTCCAGCCTCTCCAAAGCTAATGCAAGTGTCAACGCCAGTTGACAACTGATCAGTAGCTAGCTTTGGAATGGAAGGTAGCTACTTCCTCGTCGCTACTTCCTGCGACGAGGAAGTAGCCACCGTTGTGTGTGCAAGTCTTAATTGTGGCACTAAATCCATGTCATACTTTTACCCATATTTTTGACCCAAAAGTATTTAATAGAGGACATCTTGATAAACCTTACTCTTCGCTCTCTGCATACATACTTTATTTACAGCCATGGCTCCACTAACCTACAGTTAGCCTACTAGCTGCCTACTCAGAATGTAGGCAGCTAATGTTGGGGTTAGAACTCTGGTGTTGGTAATAGACGAACACTTAGCTTGGGCGTCAAAATTGGATGTATAGTTTTATGTATAATTTTACATAATCTAGAAATAATAGTTTGTGTAAAGGGAAATTGTAAATATCTTTTTATTTTGGTAGAGGTAGATGTATAGATTTTTTTTTTCTTTTATGTAAATATAATTCTGTTGAACTCAAGTAAGAAAACCTGTAGTTCTTCTTCAGCTAATGGGAATGTTTATAAAATAAATAAATGCTAGACATTTCTGTGTTTACTTTGGGAATCAAGCAGATTTTTCTTGCACCTCAGCTCAAAAAGACAAACCTCAAAACTACAGCCATCTGTTAATGTCTGTTCTAATGTAGGGGTGGATGTTCAAAGTCTACAATATATTGTTGAAGAACTTTATCACAGTTGTAAATCATTAATTTGTGTCTAATCAGATAAGGTATCAGAAATGTGCTGAGTACACATTTGGACCACAAATACGCCTTTTAGTACAAATTTTGACATTATATGCACATCTGCTCCACCCTGAGGAACGCTGATAATTTTCTCAAGAAATTCTATCATGTCCATGAATACGTATTAAAAGTCCAGCCTGCTTCTCTGGGTCAGAGGAAAGCATGTTTACTATACCATGTTGGTCAGTGAAGTATTGATAAAATGATAAAATCCGATTACTCTGATTCCACTGATTTGAATTTCATTGTGATTGAAAGTTTTTATTCTCTTTAAATTTAAACTGTCAGAACAACATCAGATCAATTAAGAACTTTTTAAAATTCAGTTTAGTTTATCTACATGCCACCAATTTATAATAGGAAATATGACAATAGTTTTGTCCATTCATGGACCTGAGCTTAACAGGTTCTTTAATAAAGCTCAGACCCAATTTGAACCTGTCCAGCTAAGTCTGGGGGAATGTTAAGGTACTCCCAGGCTAAAGAGGATAGGTGGTTCCTCCAGTGAATTATGGGGCTGTGAGCCTCTGCAGAGCCCTTTTGATGCAGAGAGACGGCAGTTCTACTTCAAGCTTCACACCCATCTCTAACAGGGAGAACAGCTAACCAACAGATGATGCTTATTTTAGTCGCTTGTATCCAGAACCTTGTTTATGTGCTCATGATCCATGCCTCGTGACCATAAAAATCAAGAGCTTTGCTTTTTGAATCAGATTGCTCATCACCACATCAGGCTTGGGCAAAGCCCGTATTACAGCAGACAAAGCCCCAATCTGTCTCCTGCTCCTTCCTGCCACAACTCGTGAACAAGACACACATGCAGTTTAACTTTTCCACTTTGAGCAGAGACTCGCTCAAAACCCTGAGGCATCGGTGCAACGTTTTTAAGGTTTACATTCTGCTGCAAAACTCCCCAGTGCACACTGAAAGTCGTGGACAGAAGACCGCAAGGCCCAAAGTCACATTTTATGCAAATTCCCAACATCAGGTTCACAAAGCAGACAGCCACCCCATTCACACACTGCCTTGACATTGTGTCCTTGAACACCACAAGCAGCATTAGGGACAAGGGTCAGCCAGACGGAGTCCAACATGCACCAGCAGCAAGCTTCACATTGCAACAAGACAACTCTTGCTTTGGTTATACAAGAACCAGAGAGTCTTAGACTCCTGCAGCCCCCCTTCCAAAAAAAGTCTCAGCAACCCTGAAGAGTAAAGATCTTCTCTTAGACAGAAACAAATTTAATGCAAATGTATATTCAAATTTATTTCAACCCAATAAAGCTAGTCAGGTTAAAAGCCATTTACAGTTAGGTCCAACGTAAATAATGATGCCAGCAGATTTAGATTTATAATAGTTTTTATTCCAACAAGGAGTTATTGTCTGATATAAAATTAAAGTTCAACCTCTTTAAGGGCAATAAAACAATATAAAGGGAGTGTCAATGATGATACCAGAAGGCTGAATTATCACTTTGCTGCAGCCCTCCATCCAGACTAAACATGGAGAGACGGTGCAGAAAAACAACTCTGTTAACAGAAAGCACCTCCAGCAGATCCGGGATCAGAAGGAACGACAATGACAGCAGAACAAGCACACTGAATTCATTCTTTAAATTCACTAACTTTTTTCCCTCTTCAATAAAAGTGTATCTAATTACCCAGCTCCGAGTTCCTGTGCACCAGAGAGTATTGGACTACAGCAGACTTGATGACCGTTTTCAGCCTAGCTGCTTGCTGGTCCTCCAGCAGGGGGAACAGAGCCTGGTGAGCTTTGCTGCAGCAGATCAGGAAACATACGAGGACATAGCCTAGATAAAGAGTTTCAACAGCGCCGTTTCACTGCAGTGTCCCATTTTATTCACCTTCCACTTCTGATGACGCTCCCCAGCAGGAAACGGCAGACATTAGGTGTGAATGCTTGGACTGCAGCTTTCCTTACCGCAGCCTCATGACTAAGGTAAGAGAGGCAGAAACTCAGACAGGCAAACAACGTCACCAGTTACAAACCACCCTGACTTCATCCGTCAGCCAGTTTGACTAATCCAGCCCTGCTGTCACAAACAAGTGCAGCTGTACTGCATCCGGCTTTATTCTTGCTCCCATTATAAATGAAGGCAGAATTTTTTATAGATTTTAAAAATTTTCTTGTTGCTTTATTTCATATTTTCCACTAGTGGAAAAGCTGCTAAAAGAAATGGAAGCTTTTCAGCCTGAAGATGTGAAGAACGAGGATTAAAGACATGCCTTTTAATCCGTCTCATTCTTCCTTTCACTTCACTTTAGAGTTTCACAGTCTTTCAGAGAGGACAAGGAGACCTACTTTATGAAGCAGTCACAAGACACCTGCTGCCCAGCCACACACACACACACACACACACACACACACACACACACACACACACCCAAAGAAGAGTTTTGGTTTGGGCTTTTAGGGTAAGTTACTGAATTGCTACAATGCAGTTAGTCATGGAATGGTTGTAAATATAAGACATCTCACCACTTTTAGAGTGTGTGAGCTTTTCTAAGCATTATGGCTGCTGTTATTCCACCTGCAATCTCCACTGACACAAGGTAACCATGTCATTGACAAAAACAAGAAACAATATGACTCTAGCAGGTAGTGAGTTGATCTTAACCTGTGTGTGTGCGTGTGTGTGTTGGTGTCAGAGGTTTTAGTCTCCTGCAGTGTCCAATATTGACCTGTTAAACCCATAACCCATCTAGAGCAAGGCCTGTTAAACCACAAAAACAACTGGGCCTGGCAGGGAGATTGTTTAGAGCAGCTTGGTTCAAAGTCAGAAACGCTGCATGTCTGATAAAGTCCTGATAAGACCAGGGATGAACCTGATCATTGCAGCTGAGGACGGAGCAATCAGTTTCATCAACAACCTTACTTTGGTTCTGTAAAGCACAGCCAGTATGAAAGTCAGCTTTCTATCACCTGAAGAACATTTCCATGATTAAAGGACTAATGTCTCAGTAAGATAAAGAGAAACTCACCCATGAATTTATCTTTGGTTGCAATGATCACTGCAGTGTCTGCTCAGGTCTGCCTAAAAAATAATACAGGCAACTGCAACTGATCCTGAACGCTGCTGCTTTTGTTCTCACTAAAACCAGGATGATGGAGGACATCACCCAGTTCTAAAGTCCCTACACTCAGAGAATAGACTTCAAGATACCGTTAGTTTATAAATCACTGAACGGCTTAGCACCACAATATATTAAAGATCTGCTGGAGTTGTATCAACCTTCCAGACCAATCGGGTCTCCTGGTTCTGGTTCTGCTTTGCATCCCCATAACCAAACATGGAGAACCAGCGTTCAGCTTCATCATAAATCTGGGATAAGCTTTCAGAAAACAGCTGAAACACTGATTTTCATTAAGTCAAGATTAAAACCCACCTGTTCAGAGTTGATTTTGGACCATAATAAACGAAACACTAACCAACATATTTAATGTGTGTTGATGATTTTAATGATGGCACTTCACAAAATGTAATGTTTGTTTCTGGTTTCTCAATTAGTTTATGACCTTTTACTTTTGTGGTTTTAAAGACGAAACACTTTGAACTGCCTTACTGCTAAAATGTGCTGTACAAAACCTGATTGACTGATTGATGCAGGAGGAAACCAAGTGCTGTGAGTCCTGATGCTTCCCTGCCTTCTAAATGGAACATGCAATGGAGGGATTCAACACAGCTCAACAGCATCATCTGCAGGACAAATACAGCCAATACAACAGGAAGGACCGAAGAAAAACACTCAGATCTCACGTTTCACCAGTGTACAGTGGTAACCATAGAAACTATTGTGGTAGATAGACAATGTTCACTCCGCAGTAATAAAATTTCAGAAGCAGACCCTTTAAGTCCTACAACATTTATGAATTTACAGCAGGAGAAAGTACAGCTCAGTTCTTCAATGTTGATTGTCCAAAAGACAAACTGAAGGTAGTAGTTCATATAAATATGATCATTTTTATGCAATGATTTTGTCTCTGAAAGATATTTGACATAATGCATATCAGGTTGTTGCAGGGTGCTTTGCAGGACTCTCCTGATAAATGGTGAGGAACTGTTCCTACCTTTCCCTGAGCTGAAGAAGCAGTCCATCTCAACACTGGACCGAGAATGAGAGACACAGAGAGCCGAGCTGGGGACGAGCCCCTCCTGAGGCGGGCTGCGCTCGGTGGTCCGGACCAGACACCAGCCGGGCCGCTCTGTGGGCCGCTCCAACAGCTCTACAGTCTGGCCTGCAGTGGACACAAGAGAGATGGTCGTCTCGCACGTCATTGGAAACCGATGCCTAGGAGGAAAGTGTGAGCGGGTCTCACCTGTGCTGATGGACAGTTCTGTGCTGCATCCTGCTGTGAAGTCCTGGAGGACCACGGTCAGCTCACACCCACCGGAGAGCTGCAAACACAGAGAACCCACACGTCACAACCTGCAGAGCAAGCACCTGTTCCGCCAACACAGCACTGTCCACATTCCTGGTCTGGGTCAGAGAGAGATCCAGAATTTAGAATCCAGTTTCACGCAGCAGCAGAAACAGCTTCACTACAACAGAGGATCCCTCTTCTCCAAGCATGAGAAGTTTGTGTTGAGAGGTGCATGTTCTGCGTTATTAGGCTCACTATAACAGTAAACAGCTTAGAAAGAGATTCTGCAACAACTCAACAGGCTGACCTCCAGCCCAAAAACACTGCCAAGCCAAGACCACCAAAACGCTGAACTCTAAGATTAACAAGTTGTCAACTTTTTTTAATGCCCACTATAAAGATGCAGAGCCTTTTGCTGACTAATTTCAGTTCCCTAAAGATCTTATCTACCAATTCTGATTCAGATTTTTATTTATATCAACAACTTAAGCCATTAAAGATAAAATGTAGGTTCTTTCATAGAGGTAGCCATTTTCTAATCCAACACATCAAGAAGAAATTAAAAGGTTATCATGGTGTTGTGGTTGAGCGGTGCAGTGTTGGGGGTATTATTTATTGGCACGTCAGTCGTATTGTTCAAGTATACTTAATTTTTATTAACCCCTTAACCGTCTCTTCCAAAATGCCTACATGTTATCCAATGGATCTGGCTTCCTCATGACAGCTGTTGTGTAAACTCCTCTAAAGCTCAATTTTTAATGTTTCACTGAAACAGATTTTAAATGATTGTCTTGGTACAGCTGTTGGTACAGAGACATGAGCAGAAGTAAAATTAAATACAGTTGCATGTCATACCAAACAACTGAGCATTACTTTGTACTTCTGCTTTTACTGGATTTCAGTCTGCCACTCTGTATTGGCAAATACCCATTTTCAAACGATCAATACAGGATACCCAAACACAGCAAAATCTAATCTGGTTTTTACAGATCATATTGCCACTGGCATTTACGGTAAAAATTAATATAAGGCCAAAGCATAGGGCCAGGCCTGACCACAACAACTTCACCCAATTATAAGAAGGCTTTATGCCCACCAATTTGTAAAAAGGTTTCCACGTCTAATGAGTAATTTTGGAACCAGTCTTCAACAGAACAGCACACAGCATGTGCTCACTGTGACCTCTGTAACCCATGTTAATGTTTAGCCCCGAGAACAGGAGAAGGAAGCTGAAGCACTCAAAGTCCTCATAAGCTGTGCATCACCGTGTCAGCTTCATGGCATTGACGTATGCTGGTCTTTAGCCACATTAACCTGGGAAACAACACACACACACACACACACACACACACACACACACACACCAGCCCTCAGCATTGACACACCAGTCACATTAACATAGACGGATCAGGCGGTCGGCCTGGATAACATGAAATCCAGCAAACCCCACCATTTATTCATCAGTCTGTGTAGACAGAGCAAAACTGTTTTATCACCCATCAATAAGACTTAGACTGTTAAAAGAAAAACAAAAAAAAACCTATTTGACTGGCTGTTGACACTTTAAATATTAAATATCTTGTTTCTGATGGTGACTCAAATTCATTAGATATGTGTCATGTAACAACCAGCGAGGACTGCAGAGCTGCTTAAATCTGACTACAGGAGAACTAGTTGAGACGGGAGATGAGATGTTCCAGAACTGTGTCCGTCAACATAAAATCTCTACAAATTCTTCTCTATGTTTCAGCCAACATAAAGGGAGCACAGCACATCTTTCAGACAAACAGGATGAATAAACTGGACAAACTGCTACAAAGTGTAAGTAGTGCCCAGGTTTAATTGAGGCCAAGTCGTCGTCCTCCATTTGCTCCATTTTCTCTGTTTTGGAAAAAGTTAGGTGCTGTGTGAGTGTGTGTGTGTACACCATAGTGTGAGCTGGGCTTAAGATCTCCTAGCAACAAAGACTGTTGTTTCTATAAAGGTGCAGGTGAACTTCTACCTGACAGATGGCCCCACACACACACACCCACATGCACAGTTGTTTTCAGTCCTTCTGGCTGATTAAAGCTCAGTTCTGTTCAGCTCCGAGTCGCTGCGGGTAACAAAATTGTTCCTGCACATTTTCATATCAAATTTCAAAATGTTTTGGCTCCAATTTTCAGTTCCGTCTCTGTTCACCTGAAGCTTTTATATACAGCATAAATACAGAAGTTCAGTTTGAACATAGTGAAGACTTTACTGCAGTGATCTGGCCTTAAACACCACTGACTGCATGACATGAAATAATGGACAAAGGTCAACATCTAATGGACAAATGAATGAATAAGCAGTTGAAGGGTTGGCTGGATGAACTGATGGATAATAGTTTTTGTTTTTTTTATTAGACTTCCAGAGTTCTCAGGTTGGTATGTACTGTAGCTGGATAGATAGGGTTAGAGTTGGGGTAGGTCAAGGGCTGGTTGATGGATGGATTTTTGTTCCTACACATTTTCTGATAATTTCAGAATTCCTTTCAAAAATACTTTATTTACCACAAAAGAAAAATTAAGCATCTTAACTTGTATCATCCAAGTACCTTCAAGAAGTTGATGTGGATGGTAAGGGATGGACGTCCCGTAGCAAGTCAGTCATGCCACAAATCTAAAGCTCTGCTAATCCACCTCATTTACTTTTACTGCTCCCCTTTAAAGCTCGTCTGGCTGTTTGGTTAGCAAGCCGGACGCAGAGATGGGATCCTCACCCATCCTGCTCTGTACCCATGAAACCTCATCAGGTCCTCTTGGATTTGGGGTCAAAGTTCCTGCTCTGGGACAAGACTGTTTATAAAAGACCATTTTAAAATTATAAAATTGTCACTGCCTTTCTTCAGTATTTTGCACTGGTGCCACTTCATTGGCTTTTGGTCCAAGACTACGGTAAGTGCCATTTAAAGCAGATTGAAGATGTCTTGTTGCTTCAGCACTGTGACCGACTTCCACCTCCACCATGTTTTCAGACTGATCAGACTGGCTTGCTTTGTTTGAGAGTGGGAATGACGCTCTGCCGTCTTGTCATATGACCCTCCTCTGCTCACTCCAAACGTGTGCGCACATGAAAGCTTGTGACGGTCACATGTTTCAGTAGAAGACAACCTGTATGACATCAGTGTCATTTACTGATGACATTTATTTTTAATAGATATTCTGGTGCAGTGAACACACCTAATAAAAGTGTGAATTTTTGAAAACTTATTACCCAATCCCTGGATGTTTTCATTTCCTTTTGTCTGAACAAATGGACAGAAACACTTGCAGTATTCAACATGATAAATATGTATTTTCCTGATAAAGAATTTATTACATCTTAAGACTAGGCTTCCGTTTTCATCATGATGTTTTAAAAAATTCTTTGACATAAAATAAAGGCTTTTTGCTGTAAAGATTGTTTAATGTCCTATTAATCTCAAACAATTTTCAGGTGTAACCCACTTAGTATGCTTTGAAATCGGGTCAGTAACTCTGGTAAGATATGAGAGCGGAAAACGGAAAACTTTTATTGTACTTGCTCTTTCACCTCACCTCTACGCTTTAACCCAATAGATGTGCTAGTAGATGACTTCCATTCTAAAATTTCAGATATCATTAATTCCATTGCTCAAATTGAAGTGAAGGTCGTTTCTGGTAGGAACAAGTCTCCATGGAGATGTGTGCAAACAGATCTGCAAGAAACCTTTGTCATAGGGCTGAACATGAAAACTCAACGTCACGTTTATTATGAAATCTATGCAGAAATCTATATATCACTCAACACTAAAACATGCAAGGGAAACATTCTTTGCAGAAATCAAAGAAAAAAAACAATAATGCCACAGCTGACAGGCTGACAAACCCTCATGTGACTGAACCACCTGAACTCCACTTCAACAAGGCCTGCAATTAATTTGCCAACTTTTTTGCTGAGAATTTTTTAAAAAAATTATTAGCTTAATCTGCACATCCATACTAAATCCAACATCAATGGTAGGCACAAACATAAATGCAAAGAGACTCAAGTTCAAGCAAGTACTCAACTATAAAAGCTTAGAAGAAAATATAAATCAACTAAGCTCCTCTTATTGCCGTCTTGATATCATACCCAAAACTTGAAAGAATGTTGCAATTTTTAACCTTTCATTCATTCATATGACACATTTGTTGGTGAGGCAACTGAATCTAGGAGTTGGAAGAGTGGTCTTTAATTTACCGACATCTCCATCTTCCACATATATCAACACTACACATGGTTTCATGTCATACAGGAATCTTATGATCATTTATGTCCAAATGTGATGTGATCATGTCAAATCTACATCAGTTTTAGATTACAGTCTCACTCATTTCTACTCTACACTTCCTTTGGCTCGAGGATGTTCACTTGGCTTTTTTTTTTTTTTTAACACCCGAGTTTGTGCAGGATGTTGTCATGTTCTTTGCAAAGGAAAAAGTTCTTGAGACAGATTCCCATTTCCTGGAAGAAGCTCCTCAGTGTTTCCCCCAGATAACTAGCCGAGCCCATTGGCAGGGGCACCATGTGATTTTGTATCAAAATTTTTTTAATTATTAGGTAATTATGGTGTATGTTGGAAGACACTGTTGACAATACCCAAACACATAACTATAGTCTAACATTAAAAATTTTTTTTTTAAAAATCAGTCAAATCAGTGGATCTTCAAACAGGCTGTGTAATGCTGGTCACATTCAAAGATGACCTAAAGTAGACCTAAGCAGTTGCTTGGGGCATCCCAGACATTCACAGGATCCTCATGAATGCTTACATTTTGACACAGACGGTAGACCTGGAACTTTAACATTTGCTTATTGAAAATGACAACACTATTTGATTTAATCCCACCATCTGGGGACGCAGACGGTGGGATTCACACCCTGGGCCTTGAGCCTATTTCAATGCCTCAAGTATAAACTTATGGCTTGGGAAACCCTGCTCCCAGTTAGGGTTCAGAGTTTAATGGAGGCATTTTAGAAAAACCAACTTACCAAACTCGGTTACACTGATCCTGAATGACAAAAAGAATTAGACTCGGGCCAGAATTTGATTAAAACTAGATTAAGTATGCATGCATTTAGACACAAAACGAGCTGGATCCTAATTGACTTTAGCGCAGCTAACTGAATAGGTTCCTATTAGATCAAATCAGTATTATTGGCTTATATTGCATTGAAGATATGAAAGACGAGGTTCACCAAAGATGAAAACAAAGAGCTTTAGTGAATATTAATAAAAACCATCTACCAGCCGTCATATGACCCCTCTAACCCACACAAACACACACATGCACACACTGAGGTTTCTGAGAATAATTCAGTGATCCAGCTGCTTCAGGTTTCTAGTCAATGTGAGGAATAAGAGCAGACACCCAGCAGGACCCACCTTACTGACATGGTGGGATTTTTACGCTCTCTGGAGGCATCATTTGTATACCGATTTCGGATAACCAAAATCACAAAGAATGAAGAGGGACAGTCCACTACAGCAACTAAAGCTTCAAGTTGATTCATTTAAGATGCAATACCATGTCAATGATGCCGAGAACAGCCATCTAGATAAGTCACACACAAAGGTGTTGAATAAAAAGCATGCTTACGATAGGATGTTCACCATGCGTTTTAAAACTGGACAGAACGGCATGGAACAATCCCCCCAGGTACTGAAGTGAAAATATACTGTACATCCAATCACCAGGTTCTGTTTGGACATTTCGGTGATGAACCGAGTTAAGCTGATCGTCTACAGCTCCACATTGGACCTGTTGGGGTGAAGTCAGTACAGAACAAACGGTGCCAACCCGAATATCAGAAACACATGTACACCAGCACGGTGCCATAAACATTCAGAGATGCCGTGATTAGAGTGTCCCAACTCTGAATTATCAAACCCGTTTCAGCCGTTATCAGCCTGCAGACGAGCCCCTCTCTAAACCGCCTCTGATCTGCCACATATCACAGATTACATAATGTTGCACGTCAGTTTTAAAGCTGCATCGTAAAAACCGAAGGGCGTGTGGAGTGGAACTATGCAGGGCTGATAAAGAGTTTCACATCGAGTGTCGGACTCTCTAAAGCAGGGGTGTCAAACTGCAGTCCTGAAGGGCCGCTGTCCTGCAGTTTTTAGATGTGCCACAGGTACAAAACACCTGAATCAAATGGCTTAATTACCTCCTCAGTTCTCCAGAGCCTTGCTAATTACTTAATTATTCTATTCAGGTGTGGTGCAGCAGAGGCACTTCTAAAAGTTGCAGGACACCGGCCCTCGAGGACTGGAGTTTGACACCCCTGCTCTAAAGGGTTTGGCACAACGGAAGGAACCCCGCTGGCTGACGTCGACTGAGCTTCTCTCATTTCAGCATGATGATCCACCATAGCTCTCATGCGTTTTTATTACAAATCTCAGTCAGCTGGTCACACTGACCATTTGTAATATAAATCTTATTACATTTAAAACTCATGTTTCAGACACTAGGTGTTGCTTCTGTGCAAAGTTCTGGGTATTAAATGCATCAGTTTCCATGCCCTGACATGGATGAGCTTCAATCCAGTTAATGAGGCGATTCATTATTATTATTAGAAGAAGAATGCAGTTATTCTCACATATCGTTTAACAGAAAGTTACAAGTAGCATCAGGGGGTGGAGCCTGGGTAGGAGCATGTCATAAACAATAAAAAGACGAAGGTAAAGGCGGTGATGGCTGATAAGACGAGGGTCAGAGACTGGGTACATGTTCCAACACTCGAATGAACGAGAGCTTTCACAGCTCAGGAAAATTAATCTATTCAAAGCCATTTCCAGGTTTCTGTACTGTGTAAAAAGTAGAATAAAAAAAACGAAACAAACCCATCCATGAAGAAAAACTTTTCCACTAGTCACCTTTCCTGTATGAGTCAGTGGGCTAATTTTTTTTTAAAGCAAACAAAATGTGAAAATATGAAAAACGATACAATGTCTGAATTGATTTTAAAACTCATGTTTCAGACACTAGGCGTCGAGGTAAAACAACGATAGCGTGCTAGCAGTGTGAATGAAACGGTAGCATGATGGATTATATTCAGGTCTTGGATAAGTATTCATAACCTTTGAACCTTTTCACATTACAAGCTCAAGCTGCACTGCATTCCCTGGGGTTTTATAGGTTAGAAGCATAAAGAACTACTGCATAGTGGGAGGAAAATAATTAAGATTTTTTTTTTTCCCCAAAATAACCCCCAAAAATTTAAATGTGAGGCGTGGATTTGTGGCGAGTCACCAGAGTCGATACTTTGGGGTCTCTTTCTTCTCCCACACGTCTGCTTTGTGGCCTACACTGCAAACAGGACTTCTTTCCTTTAACAGTGACTTTCTTCCTGCAACTCCTAGTTGTCCTATTGACAGATGCTTCCATCTGAGCCCGTCATTTCTGATGGATGTCCATGTTTCTATTATGCCAAATGTTTCCCATTTTAACAGGATGGACTGAATAGATTAGATGACTTTTGAAGTAAAAAAAAAAAAAAAAGTCACTTGTTTTACACTTTGGTGCATACGGAGATTCAGGACCTTCAAGTACTAAGAAATTATTGTTAGCTTGAGGCAAGAACTCTGGTGAAGTTTGAAACTATTGGATGTTTTGCAAATGACGCATGACGGCTCAATGAAGCTTACTAGACATTGTGTGCACTGTAAACAGCACCTTGGGGAGCAGGGCCATGACTCCTTTGCCAATGACGAAAGGTCTTATACATTTGTACTTGCCTCCAATTTTAATCACTCACTATTAGGAAGCGTGGAACAACACGGACTGAAAGGCTTCCTTCACTGCCATTACTGAAACTATAATTCAAAAAGAGCAGAAAATTAATATCATTCAGAACTTCTTCTGTTCGCTGATTAGACCTGCTGAAAGAAAAATAGAAATCCCAGATGGAGCAATGAAGGGAGAGGAAAAGTAGAATTGTCAAGGAAGGCTAAAGGTGACTGGTTGCTCTGGACTTTCTGTAAGTGTGTCAGATTAAAGGGGGTTTACGTCACACTGAGTTTATTAATTTAAATGACTGAAAGCTGTGTATTTTCTTCCTTTCACTACAGTTACAAGCCACTTTGTGTTGGCATATCACTTCAACTACAATCAGAACACAATGAAGTTTGCAGTTCTAACAACGGGATGAGAAAAGGTTGAGGGGTATAAAAAGTTGTGCAAGGCACTGGAGATGCTCCATCTCCCGACACATTGGCTGCATACATTTTGCACATTTCAAATCCTAATAAAACTAGCATTAGTGTTCTTTACTGAAGTTAGTGAAAAAGGAACGTTTGTACTTGAATCTGTTCTGTAGCATCCATCAGGTTTAGATTCAGACATCTCAATGCTCACATTTCATTCATCCTGTGAGTTTAATGACCCATTTCCTGTCTGCCTGCTGCCTACACACACACACACACACTTAAGTGAATGGACACCTCAATATTATAGACATGAAAGGACCTCAAAAAGAAACCCAAAATCTTACTATAAAAACGTAAAACTAAAATAATGATATGCAATCGTTTCTACAACGTTTACAATCTCGACTGTGGCAGAATAATTGAAAAGTGAAAACCGCAAGTAATCTACAGAAAAAGGCAAAGACTACGTCTCTAGTCCTGTGCAAAGAAAACTAGAGACGCATTCAGGAGAGGAAAAACTGTCAAGGCGTGCATCAGAGGTTCAGCCCGGTCAGACAACTGCTGTAAGAAAGAGGAGCTTCGAGCTCTTTCCTACGAGACGAAAAGCATTAAAAACCGTTTCTACCTGTAGGAGACCAGTCATGCTGGAAACAGAACATCAGAGTTCTCAGCTGTGTCCTTTAAACAGTTCAGTTTCTACACAGCTTCTCCCAGAAGAACAGTTTGACATTAAAGCAGACGAAAACAACAGCAGCTCTGTTTGTTTAGTCTGAGTTCAGTCCAGCAGTTTGTACTCACTCTGCTGCTCTCCTTGAACAACTTAAAGCTCATCCACTTTGGCATGTCGGCCTCGTCTCTTCCGCCTCTCTGTGGCTCTGTCCTTCTGACAGCTCTCTTCGTTGAGTCTCTGCCACACACACAAGCAAACACGCCCTCATGCACCCTCTGCCTCAGCCTGAATAAACAGCCGTTGCTTTGTGTTTGAAGACAACACTATTCTGCTCGCTGTGTGTGTGTGGGACAGTGTGTTCACATTTCTCCCACTCCATGGAAGCGACTGAGGCACAAAAACGCTTCCAACTGCCAGCAAAATAAGTGTATGTGTGTGTGTGGAAATGGGAAGGGCAAAAAAGTCATATGAGCAGCAGATGGTTACAGTACAGCTTCACTTTGAGCTCAATGAATCTGATTCATGAGAACATACATGTCAACAATCGCTGCCTGTGTAGCAGAGTCTAATCGGCACACTGCAGCACCAAGAAAGGCCATTTTTATTTCCAAACCGCTCACTGGAACATCAAATTATAGCCCAGTTCTTGCTTATGTACAGGAGAAATTCTTTTGGAAAATGGATTTTTGTTGCATTCATCCTGCACGAAATTTGTCCTACTACTTTAGAAGTAAAAAAATGCAATAAAACAAGTCAGTCCATGAGGGCTGATTGGCTCTCATGGGTTTGTGAAGGTGCAAGATGCATTTCTGTACAGGAGCTGAACAGCCGGTGTGTGGGTCAGCTCTATCTGGATGCATTGATTATTAATGATCCTCATCGATTTTAACATCTGTGGAGTTTTAGGTGTTCTGGGTTCTTTAGTAACTTTGGAAGGCGACCACTCCTGAGATGATCCATCACCGTTCTGTCGTCTCCATTTGCAGATAATGACTCTCACTGTGGCTCACTGAGGTCTAAAGACCTTAGACAGTCCTGTTAGAGATGCACTAATAAATCGGCTCCAATATCCTTCATGTTGGGAAAACATGAGCAGCAGAAACTTGAAGCTGATGTTATCCGATCTTATCTACCTCAGCAAAGGTCTAAAAACCAGCCACTATCCTCTCATTCTTTCAACTTCATGTTTATACTCTTGCAGCATTAATTACTCTATGATGTATGCAAGTATCATTTGCATAATCCAACCTTTAGACTTCATTGTATTTGACGAAAGTGCATCAAGCTCACAAATCAGTGCCGATTGGTTCTGGGTAAAAACAATGACATCATTCGCCATTTTCAAACTTCTTTTTCAGGAATGTTGAAGTTTTTCCCAAAGGTAAGAACTTAAATTCATCCCAGAGATTTTCCATCTAAGTTTGAAGGAAATAAAGATGGAAGTTTTAATCTTGTTGCATAGTGACACACTGTGCCGTCCGGCATGTCCCGTCCACTTACACGAGGTATACAAGTGGTATTGGGTTTTCAATTGTTTTTTTTTTTTTTTTAGGTATTTTCATTATGGTACATTTAAAATAAAATGTTACATAAATATAATTTTTTTTTCTGTGCTATGGTGGTCCAGACACTGGTGGGCTCCTGTTCCACACAGTGGCTAAGGTTTATAGAGCGTGGCTCATAAAAAAAAAAAAGGCAGGAGCTAAATAAGCATCTAGAGTGCAGTACTGGTGGCAGAGGAGCCATGAAGACTGCCAAGCTTACAGCCACTGGAACGATGCTTTAAATAACGCAGACCGCAGGCTGAGCCACAGCCGCCTCATTACACTGGAACACGTCACAGGAAGGAGAATCCAGTCATACGGAGGAGGCGAAGGCTGCGGTGGGACATCAGCAAAAGAATGACAGAGCTGAAGTACAGCAAAGTCCGACTCGGTGGTCGGTGTGAGTCCTTCGTGATGATCATAGCAGCTTCGGCATGTTCACACTGAACATCTTGTTAATGTGAAGCAACTAAAGCTTCAGCTAAAAGCAGCAGATAGAGCAAGGAAGGAAAAAACAAACAAAAAGCCCTCTAGGTCACAAACTCTCATAACACAGTCGTCTTTAATGACGTTTACGAGAGCTGAACGATTCCACGTCCGCCATTAGGACCGACCCAGACATTACCACACAGAAATCAGATTCATGAATAAATAAACTCTCTTCCTTGTTGTCTACATGGAGAAGAGCCGCAATGGAGTCGATATAAAGGGTACAGAAATTAGACCTACATATGAATTTAAGGGGGCATATGGGTCAAAAAGAGCTATAAAAAATTATTGCAAAGTAATAATTTTGTTTTTTATGGGTTTTTTTTTACCACACCCTTTGTTTTTATGCTGGTTTACTGCATCAACGTCTGCTTATGTCCAAAAACAGAGCAAAATCTGAAGTTTGTCCTCCAGATTTTAAGACTGCGATATTTTGACTCCAATCATTTCAACCATTCCATTTTTAATAGAAGGACTTTGGTAATTTTTAACAAATGTAGCAGGATTTTTATGGGATGTCGAGAGAAATGCGTTTTTCTGTACTTGTTTTTGTGAATGATGAACATTTTTAACAAGTAAAGAACCACAACTGTGTTTCAGGCTAACCTGAAGGTCAGCAGTGGCTGGAGTCTGAAATGTGTTCATTTCAGCAGAGATTTTCATTATGATTATGACAGACGTGTCAACAATTCAAAGACTAATCCTTTGTTTGCACTATACATGGCTGCACTGCTGTCTGGCTGGACCTAAGGATCAGGACAGAACCAGCAGGGCAAAGGAGCAGAGAACCTCTTCAGCTGGGGCATCACATTCCCACATCTATGTACAAATATAAACATTTTGTTTATAGAAAAAAAAATACAACTGGTATTACACTCTGAAGTTACTCAGTTTTTCCAACCTGTGTAGAATTTTGAGAAAAAAAATAGCTTTTTTTATTATCTCACCATGTGACATATGAGCTTCCAAACAGACCTTTTTGCATCGTCTGTCTTTAGGTCTTATGCATCATCCTGATGAGTCCATAAAGATATTATATTAATGTAATAATATATATTACATTAATACCTTATAATATAAATTATATTAATACCGAAATTAATGACTTCTGTGTTTGCAAATTGTTACGTTAGTATTTGGATTTCCAAAGGTGACATTAGGAGTTTTGGAATCAATCAGGTTTATTTGGAGAAGACATTTCAGAAGTATTTACAGGGAGTCCAACAACTACTGGATATCAAACCAACAAATGTATACCCGCCTAATTTCTGCAGGAAATGACACCGTCCTCCTCCTCGTGTTTTTACAAGTGGCCATAAAAACAGGAACAGCTGCTCTTTATTAAGCGATGTCTCAGTCTGCCACCCAACACTCACACTGTTGAGGCTTTTATGAGTAGAGAGGACACTGCAAACTATTTCAATCAGCTTTAAAAATGCAATTCAGAGTAGTGCTTAAATGGTTAAGATTGTTTTTGTGAAGTTTTTTAGGAAATTGTACCTTAGTTCACTATTGGGATGACACTAAGGCTAAAAACTTGAGGTAGCAAGATGGAACTTCTCTTTCTGGCCAGGACATTTCTCACTTAAAATTGCAGTATTTAAGTCTTATAAAAGAAAAAAAAAATCATTGTTTAATATTTGTTACAACTGTCATTATGTTGCAACAGTATAATTTGTGGAAAATAAAAATCTCCACCACCTCCCTGTGGTGCAGAAATTTCCTGCTCCTAGTCAGAAACAGAGCAAAAAGGAGAGTCTTAGTGCAGTTAATTACACTCATGTACAGTATGTGCTGCTCAAATCCATGCCCTTGCTCTCAGCTGCTTCCTAACAGCAGAGGCTGCTGTAGACACTCAGGCCAGGTGGCATGGCCATGGATGATGGCAGATGAACAGTTTTCCTTGAACGCTGGTTTGTTTCTCTGGCGTTGGTATAGCTGCACCACACGGCATCTCTTGAGCTTGTTCAAAATAGGCTGTGTGAGCAGCACATACACAAGAATGGTTGACAATTCTGGGACACTTCGAGCTCTAATTGGCCGTTTCCATGCATTTCTGCAGATGGTCCACAAGGACGAAGCAGAGAAGCTCAATTTTCCACAGATCATCTGTCAGGACATAGTGACAGGTCTTTTTTTTTTTTTTCTTTTGTAAAAAATATTTACTGCAGCTTTAACAAGAGTTCTTGAAGTTTTCACATGTCTTTCCCATTGCAGCTATATTAATTTTTAAACACCAAGCAAGAAAACAAAGTTCTGCCCAAAAGTGTGTCAAAAACAAGTTGCAGGAAGTCTCAAACTGGGGCTGCAAGACCAGAAAGGTGTCTTGTTGTTGTTCTTCTAGCTCTAGGGGAAAAATAATTCCTCTGTTCTTGTGGAGAACGTACCAGCCTTTAGTTGTCCTGCCAAGCATAGCACAATCCTCAGCCACAGTCTTAGTATCATAAAACATCTGACAAGCTGTTAATAATGAATCTGACTATTAAAGACTATATACATGCAGAAAAATGGTAGCTTAATGTTAGGCGTTTATGTTTGTATGTTCTACACAGAGTGAGAACACAAACAGCCATAAACCTCTGTTACTAATCCAAGAAGTCCAGCATACAACTTAAGTTAAAATGTTGCTCCTTACTGGTTAATTTATCCCATCTGTACTTTCACTGTTCTGTTTGCGTCAGCAGTGGATTGTCTGAGACTGAGACTCGCATTTAAACAGCATGTTCAGTGAGAACAACAGGGATTTAATTTACTATAGTCCAGACCAACAGACCAAACAAGTGAACTTTCTTTCTACCATGATCTGTCCTGCTGAACATTACATAACTTGCACTACATCACTGTTCTAGTGACATGATTTTGCTTTACTCCTTTTAAAGGGATCAGTTTAAGTGGCACATAAATTGGACATAAAACGTTGGAGACGGTACAGTTAAAGACCCATCAGCTTAATTTTACTGTGCATTTTAATATTCTGCCTGTTTTTATGTTGACCTTTGTAAGGGAGACCTTGAGTGTCGAGAAATGCACCTACAAATAAAATTTATTATAATATTATGCTAAAAGGATAAGTGAAGGAGATGAGAAAGAATAAAAAGAGAAAAACATATTCAAGACATTCGTCATCCAAAACCACCAGAAACGGTAGCTTCACCCTAAACACACCCTGGAAAGGCAGACAGCGGAACATGTGACTGGGCCAACGCTGGGCTGTTTTTATCGAAGAAGAGATGAGAAGTGAAACCAGAGAATATAAAGCACAAGGAATGTTTCTGAACACAGAACCTCAATGTTTGTGTGCAGGCGGCCTGGGAGAGGCGACAAAAACACAAACTGGGAAAAGGGGGAGATGTAGATTGGGTGAAAGACCACAACAGTAGAAATGGTCTGGACTCACAGAGAACTGATCCTAATGGGAATTAAGGAAAACGGACAAGAACGTCACAAATCAAAATATTAAGCCTCACAGACAGCAATGGCCTGTACAACACTTTGTCCAGTCCAAAGGGCATCAAAGTGCTTCACATTACTTTCAGCCATTCACACACAGGTCTACATGCTGATGTAGGAAAGCTACTGGATAGTAGCCACAGCTGACCTGGGACAGTCTGACAGAGGAGAGGCTGCCATGCAGCGGCGCCACCTGTTGGGCTCTCTGACCCCCACCAGCGATTCAAATAAAAATAATGCTACTCGTTCTTTCTGAGGTCCCCAACTAAAATAGCAGGAGGTTCACTACCTCCATCACCCAAACAATCTGGGATATAAACAGTTTCAGTCAAAACATATTTTTATATAATTTTTATTTTACATTTAATTAACAAAATATTTGTCTTTTTTTTAGCTACTGATGAGTTATTCAGATGCCTATTAAATCATATTATGCTAAACAGAAGAGTGCAATCACATTAAAGCACTAAGGTCATAAGAGGCAGACTGGCCTTACACCCAGCAGGGGTCAAATTAACCGAATATTTTCTGTCTGACAGGTTTTTTAATGGAAACTGAAAGAAATCTGAAGGAATTTTAACAAGTTGCACAAACCTGACCACTTGGCGCAGATGCGTAGACATTTTCAGCTGTACACTCGGAGAACGTCGCCAAGGCAACAGAAATCAATTAATAAAAAAAAAATTTAAAAAAACAGAATACCAACAATATCTCTGACCTGAACTCTATTCATCCAAGTTGGACAGAAAAGCCTTTAATTAATTTTAATTTAAAATGACGTTTACAATGGCAATTAACTTTAGTTTTGATATATAATTAAGCAAATGCAGTTTAAATCACACTTTATTTAAAACAAGCACTTATGTACATCACAAATATACCTTTTGTCTTTATCAAGGCTGATGCCAATAATATAGATATTAGAAGCTCCGTTACAGTTTATCTTCTGTCCTTTGATCGTCGTTAAGTTGCCTTTGTTCTGATAGTTAAACAATAAATTGTCCCTTCAAAACAAAAGCATCACAACTCAATCAGGAGTTTAACCACAGGTAAAAGTAATTAAGGACAATATAAGCCTTATACCTTCTAAGTTATTAGTAAATCCTTTGCACATTGTAGTAAACATTTTAAAGTGGTGAATGATCCTGTCCAACATGGAGGCCATGTTGGACAACGAGTCTCACCCACTTCATGACATGCTGGCTGGAAACAAGAGCAGCTTCAGCCAGAGACTCGTTTTACCAAAGTGCGACACAGGAAATCATTTCTGCCTGTAGCCATCAGACTGTACAATCTACGAGTCTTTGCGTGTGCATGCTTGTCGTTTTATTTATAGTCATACTTGAATTACATCATCACTCATACATTGTTTTTTGTTCTTTTTTTTAAAACCCAAAATAGTTATTTTTCTTCTCGTTTTACCAATTTAAGAAATGATGCTCCAGGCAGATTACCCTTTTTTTAGTAAGTTGGCTGTAACCCTAAACCTTTGTAGTTTTATTTCAGATATACAAAATTAAAGATGCAGTTGAAAAACTTTACATCTTTACCTGAAAATTTTATTCAAATTCAACGTTAGAAAATCCCAATGATCGGGTCATTGAGAACATATGCATAAAATATAGCAGGAGCTTTAAATGTTCCCATTCCACCAATTCCAAACAGGTAAGTAAGCATCATGCATGTAGTGCTAGTGGACTAACTGTATCACCACAACCCATCTACAAACAGAGCTTTAACTGCGGTGGCAAAAATCAAACAGGAACTCTGTAAACAAAGTTCTGAACAAAACTGGTTTTCAGGAAAACATCGGAGGTGGATCCCAGAATAGGAAGATGGAATTTTCCAAATCCACAAAACAATAAACCAGAGTAAAGCAACAACACACCCACACAAAGTGGCAGAGAAATTCCTTATTCTACTGGGAAGAGGGGTAGACAAGTTCCATTATTATAATGCCGAATAAAAACACCAGCAATGAGGAAAGTTGCACAACGCTACAGAGTAGACAGAAATACTATTTAGTGGAAATGGACAGAAGGAACAGTTGTAAACTGAGGCACAGAGTAAAAACAACAAAAGCTGCACTGCTGGGACCATTCTTTGTGTGTGTGTGTGTGTGTGCATGTGTGTGTGTATGCCAGCTCGGTGGCAGCTGACATTTTAGGAAAGACAGTGTGTAGGCGTGGGGTTGCACTGAGAAAAGGCCACATTATAGCAGAACTCCACAGTGACTTTGTGTGTGTAGGTGTTTGTGTGTAATAGTGGAAATAGTAAGAGGAGGTCAGGGCCCCGTTTCAAATCCTGAAAATCCTAAATAAGTTCTGGGGTAGCTGACCAAACAGCCCAATTGGTCAGTTGATGGATGTTGACATCTTGCTAAACAGCTCAAGACTAATTACAAATTATTCTGACGTCATTTTTAAAAATACCTTCAAAAATTATATATATCTTTACTACAAAACAAGTTTTACTTTTTATTGCGGAACAATTTTTAAGGATTAAATTAGTTGCATTAAAGTTGAGCACACACTGCGTAAACGTGCACCTCTTACTTGGAAGTGGGCGGCTGGTCGGCACGCAGCATCAGCGGTACACACACCGGAACACAACCTGAACAGAGTCTTCATCGCTCTTCACACTCACATTGCTCACTACTTTTGAAACACGCAGCTCCCAGAACCCAGCAACCGTGCTGCCATGCACAGACCGTCCCGTTACCACAGACACACACTCTGCCCCTGCTGGAGCCCATGGTAAGCTGCTCAGGAGACCCTGTAGTGCAGGCCCAGCTGTGGGTCATCAGCTCGTTATAGAGCCGGCCTTCAGACAACGTCTTCTGCACATGCTCAGACTGGGCTTCCTACCTTGTCGCTGTCTATGGTGTTCTGGGACGTCCTGGAGGCGATGGAGATGGTATCTGGTTGGCTGCTGCCGTCTCCCTGACTGTCTCCATCTTCCCCTCCCTCCCTGAATGAGGCCGAACATACAGCAGTGTGAGATGAGGCCATAATATTTACAAACAAAAACTATTTTTGCTTTGCTTCATGGTTAGGTGCAGGGCGCCCAGGTCATCACTTATACCTTAAGTATCTGACAGTAGCTGCATTTTCGTTACAAACGTGTCCAAAACAGTCAATATTACACTAATGTTGAAAAAAGTTTCATAATTACGGTGTTTCCATTAAATAAGAAATAAAATCACACAAGTTTGTTCACATGATAAGTCATTAAAAATCGTGCCACCCATCATCCTCCAACTGCTTTTATGTCATCTTTGTCTTTTCTGCCATTAGTAACATCCTGTTGCTGATTCATATGATGAAAAAAACAGTTTCAATTGGAGTTTTGGAAAATGTATAAATTTTGATATGTCTGAGCACAGCATGCTCTCACCTGACCGGTCCATCCGACTGGTTGGACAGCCAGATGAAGTTAATCCAGTTTCTCACTAGGAAATGTTGCATTTCTGTTCTTTTTGGTCTCATTTGTACTTAAAACAATCTTTTGAATACAAAAACATGTATTCCTTGTCATTCAGGTTGAAACGAAGCTGCTGGCTGACCTCTTAGAGAAGTTCCTGGGCTTAGTCAGTGCAGGCGCTTTAGGCAGATGAAGAGGCTCCTTCAGCGCCCCCTTCAGGTGAGTCATTCTCTCTTGGATCACCTCACGGATGTTTTTTATCCATTCCTGTTTGGCTTCCATGCTGGATGCCTGGAGGAGACATGTTTTCTGTGTCAAACGGTGCATGGTGATGCCTCAAAGCGATACGGCGTTATAATGATTTTGACCTACTTTTAGCACAGTTTTGTTATCAGAAGACGGGGTTCTTCCTGCCCACAGGGCAAATTTACATGGGTCGCCCTCTATGTGCTCGGTCACCCCGAGCTCTGCCGTCTGCAAACAAGACAGAAACAAGAGAGGAGTGAATAAATCAATCAACAGTGGAAGGGCGACCCCTTCAGGTCCAACATAAAACTGCACTCATTGGTCACCAGTAGTCTGTTCTTGTATTGGTACTTGGTTCTTCCCGCCGAGTCTTTGATCTCTTTGCTGAAGACCAACGAGAACTCGAACAGGAAGAGGTGTCGGTCCCGGCCCTTCCGGATCAGTGCGCGCGGGTCCCAAACCTGGAAGCTGTCCTGCAGGATCAGCTCACCCTGAACCTCCAGGTTCTCCTCAAAGCCTGCAGCAGAGGCAGAGGCAGAGCCTGACTGCCAGATCAAATCAGCTACTGTGAGTCTGTTCAGTAGCAGAGCATAAGCAGCCTTACCCTCCAGCATGGCTAAGTGCATGGCATCATTGGCTCTCTTAGGAACGCTGAGCATCACCTCCAAGCCGTCTTTGATCTCCCCTTTACCCTCTTCACAGCAAGACAGCAGCTCCTGCAAGAACGGGACAGTACGGAGGAGCAGAAGAGGATTTCTGCTCCGTCAGTCTGCGTCAGCGGTGAATGTGTGAGGCTGTGCTGCAGCTGCTGCAGATACCTTTAACAGAAGTTGGTACTTTGTGATCCTCTGGACCGGTTTGATGAGGTAGGAGTTGAGTGTGTTTGCCAGCGCACGTCTCTGCTGAATGTCCTGTTTATGCACACAGAGCACCATAAATAGTTTTACAAAGCGGTTTTCCTTCACCCTACCATGTCTGAATGAGCTAAAGTTGGACCAGCTGGATCAGAGGCGCCGACAAATTTCAAGGTTTAACTCAAGGACGAGTTGGAATCTTATTCCAGGTTTTACTCACATCAAAGAAGCTGCCAGCGTGCTCCAGGATGAGCTGACTGGAGTCGGGTTTGTTCTTGCAGTAGTCCACATAGATGTGGAACTTATCAGCCTTATCAGAGAAAAGGGACAGTTTCAATAACGAGGCAAAGCTTCCAACCGAGACAAATACTGGAGGGAGATGTCAGGCCTGAAACACTGGAGTCTCACCCAGGTGACGAAGCAGTGGCCCACGTCCTCCGGCAGCTGCTCGTAGTTCACCAGCTCCTTCAGGAAAATACTGGAACAGAACGAAGATCAGCCATTTCACACCACTGACACTGCAACAAGTCGAAGATGTTTCGACAAAAAAAACAGATGTTATGCTGTGTTTAAGCTCTGTAGTGTTGGACCTTCATGCAAGAGTTTGTTGATTGATCTGAGCCTAGATGTCTAAATGGAGCAGAAAGGACAGAACAGTTCCCTCCAGGAATAACAGAAGTTCCCGGACGTTGTGCAGAGGTATAAAAATCAGAAAACTTCCACCAGAGGGAGAGTTCTTGAACTTTCTGTAAAATCAAACCTCAAAGGTTAATTGGAGAAGAAGAAGAAGAAGAAGAAGAAGAAAAAGAAGGGAGCAGAAAACGTTTTAACTCAAAAAACCCTCCAAAGTCCAAAGCCTGAAGCTCTTGGTGAGTTATGTGCCATCAGAGAGAAAACTTTGATTCTGAAGTCCCATGTGTAGCAGCTCTGCACAGACGCTGTCCAGGCCTTACTTGTTGTGGAAGTCGTAGATCTCCTGCATGTTGCCAAAAATAATCTGCTCCTTGTTAGCGATGCCTGGAGGAATCTCCTCTTCACCGCTGGTCATCTCCCTCAGGTAGGTCTGTCACACACACACACAGGTGAGGCGGCAGGGTGATGACAACAGGTAAGCACCAAGAAGGAAAAACTAACACTTCTCCTCACTTCTAGACAGTCCTGGAGATCCCTGACGTAGGCCTTCTCCGTCTGCAGCAGCTCCGCCATGATGAACCTGAGACAGAGAGCGGTTCAGCATCCCGCCAACAACAGATGCAGCATCAGAGTACACACGTTTAATACAGTCCCTCGTAAAAGTATTCACACCCTGAACTTTTTTTTTTACATTCTTCCACTTTGCAACCGGTTTTCCATGTATTGCATTGCGACTTTATGTAATAGATCAACACAACGTAGAAGGATTGTTTGGCCAGAAAAGAGGAGAAACAGACTTCTGCAGTTATTTATTCTACTTATCTGTAAACTACTTTTAGAAAACCTATCACTTATCTTTTATTTCAATCTCCAAGGTAGAGTAAAATTTGTAGCTGTGATGTGGCATAATGTGAGAAATGTTTAAGGCCATGAAAACTTTTCAAGGCGCCGGGACTGAATCGGCTCACGGTAAGACAGGAAGTGGGTCGATAAAAGGCCGACTCACGAGGAACCATCTGTTTATCTGTGAATGAACAGATGATTAAGAGCAGAGAACTGAACTCACTCTTTCTTCCTGGCCGACTTTCTCTTCTCCTCGTCGACCTCGTGGTTTGGATCGCGGAGTTTGACCTCGGGGTCGTCGGTCAAACTCGCAGGCATGATGTCCAGCTCCAGGTCCTTGTTCTCCTGCACGTGGAAACGTTTTCTCACTACTTGAAGCCATTTCCAATCTTTCTCTGTGAAACGTGAGCAGCCGTCTGATCGCTCACCTCGGAGCTGATGCCCAGGCTCCTCTCCAGGCTCTCCTGGTACTTGGCCATGCGGAGGGAGAAGTCTCGGTACCTGCGGTCCACCGTGCTGACCCAGCGCTTCAGCTCCGACACGTGGGCGTGGCCTTTCTCCACCAGGTTGTCCGCCAGCTGGATCAGAAGCTTCACCTTTTCCTTGGTTTGCTGAGGGTTGAAGGGACACCAACATTCTGGTGAGCGTAACTAATTGAGTCCAAGTTTGGCACCTACTTGCACTGCTGCTGTGAAGCAGCTGATGCCCAACTTGGACTTGAGCCATTTATTTGGAGGTTTACAGAGTGGGATTGCAAACTCTACGGCGTCTTACATGTTTATTTGGGAGCAGAAATGTCTCAAATCACACTTCATGAACTCAGAACCAGAATCGGCTCGCATGTTTTGTGAAAGGGAAGTCTTCTTGTGTTTTCCCTTCCTGTGAAGTGCACCGTTTACCTTAGCAGAAAGTCTGAAGTGATGGTAGTCATTGAGCAGCTGCTGGGTTTCCTCACTGCTGGCTCCAGGTGATGTGTGTGTAGCGAGGTAAACATCTCCTGTCTCTTGGATCCAGTCCAGAGCCTGGGAGCAAACAAGACAAGCACAGCATGAAGCCTGAACTAAATTGGCTTTTTTTTTTTTTTTTTTTTACAGTGCAAACATAACCTGGTGACAGAACAGCAACAAAGCACAGTGGCTGATTTTTACACTTATGCTCAGGTAGATAAGATCAGCTTCTCATGTAAGATGACTGATCTCCAAAAATGAAGGAAATCTGGCCGGTTTATTGGTGCACCCGTATAATTTACTTTTAATAAAATCCCAAGTGGCATCCCTATTGGTGCCTCAGATAATACGTTTTAAATGAATGTAACTGCAGAATTAATAATTCACTCCTTTCATTTCTCCTATTAATCCAGGGAGAACTTAATCAAACCTTTTTCATCCCCTGGGGTATAAATATGACCTGACACACAAGCACAATGTTTTTAATCACTGGCTGCTGATTTAAAACTTTAAAACTCCGTTAATGAGCAACAGCAAACTTTCCTCTTTTTTTTTTTTTCCTAACGAAGAACCCAAATTCAGACGTTCTGACCTGTTTAGCGCTGCGTTCAAACACCAGGTACTGCTGACACTGGTCCAGCCTTCGTTTCTTCAACGTCCAGAAGTGCAGAACCCGGTTTTCCCTCTGCAGCAGCTCGTTCAGAATGGCTGCACACAAAAACACGCCGACCATGACAAATCTCGACACTTTTTTAAGTCTTACCTGAAAGAAGAGAGGTGTCCTTCTGCCGCTCCGCCAGCAGAGGGCCCTGTGGCACAGCAGCAGAGCTCACCTTTGACCTGCTGCTCAGGTCCTCTAGCATGGCCTGCTGCTCCAGGTGTGCTCACATTGTTTCTGTGGATGTATTTGAGGAAGACCTCAGCATTCCTCCGAGCCAGCGTGCACGCCTGAAACACACCAGTAAATATCCACAGGATTCGTTCTGCACCAGAACCTCTGCAGGAGGAACTCGGGGATACACACTTGAAACCGAGAAATTACATATACTAAATTTAAAAAAAAAACATGCTTACACATTTTATTCTTACTTTCTGAAGTTAAATCATATCAAATATTTCTTGTTTTAGCTCAGTTAGAATGACCAAAATTGTTAATATTTGCTAAATTCCAAAAACCTTTTTTTCTTACATTTTTTTGTAACTTTCCTTGAATTCAGAAGTTTCCATCTACGTGGTCAGTTATCAGTGATAATTGTCTTTTAAAATGTTTGACTAGTGTCAGACCTTTTGCGCTTCCTTCCACAAACCTTCTCATGGTAGTTTGCTGGAGTTCTGGTCCATTCTGGTCCATCACACAGATTGGGGGCTGTGTGATGGCCACACCAAAACATTGACTTGGTTGGCCTTAAGCCACTTTGTAACCACTCTGGCTGTGAGTTTAGGGTTATTGTCAATCTGTGCCCAAGCTTCAACTTGCCAGCTTATGCCTTCAGACGTTGATTCAATATTTCCACATTGTGCGCTTTCCTCATGGTCCCATGTACTTTATGTTTCCATCTGCATCAAAACAGCCCAACAACACGATGCTGCCACTACTATACTTGACCGTTTGGATGGTACAACCGTCACCGGTTTTTTTCTTTTTCCAAATGTAGAGTTGGTAATTATGGCCAAACAGTTACACTGCAGTTTCATCAGACCACAGGACATGTGTCCAAAAATAAAGATCTTTGTCCCTGTGCATCTACAAACTGCAATCTGCACTTTTTGGACCAAAAGATGTTCATCTCTGGCATACAGAACCCGTCTCCTTCCTGAGCGGTGTGATGATTGGACGTTACCGGCATGTCTACATTTGTGTATGATTGTGTTAACACATGGATATGGCACCTTCTAGCATCGGTAAACCAAACTTTGCATCTGCACAATTCTCTTCCTGATATCTTGGCTGATTTTTTTTTCTGACCTTCCCGTCGTGTCAAACAAAAAAAAGGCAGTGTGTTTCAGATGTCGCCTTAAAATACACCTGTAGGTGTGAGTCCAATTAAATCAGATGTGTCATTTAACAAGTCAGAAGTTTGTGGAAGGAACTCCAAAATGTTTGACCTAAGTCATATAGTTTAAAAGACAGTTATCTCTGATACTGACCACATGAATTTGAAGAATGTTGCAATAAAATCTCCCTACATTTTTTTGGGGGGGGGGAATTTAGCAAATAGAAATATTTTTTGTCATTCTAACTAACAAGGGAAAAAAAAACAATGTAACTTTGGTCTGATTTAACTCCAGACAGAAAAATGTGTGTGTCTTTTCATCCTGTGTATGTAAATATCTGGTATGAACTGTATCTCTAGATGCTGCGGGAGCTGAGCAGACTGATGTGTTCTTCACCTTCAGAAAGGCTTCCTTCTGCTCCAGGTGTTTGCTGATCAGGGGCAGCAGGTGCTCACTCTCTACTGAACTCCCGAGTTTTTCGTGGCTGCCACACCAGTCTTCGTCCCGCCGGTACTCCTGCTCGAGGCTCTCTAGCACACTGCACACCTACGGGGATCCAGAGTAGCAGTTTGAAACAGCACCGAAAGAACACACACATATGCACTGTTGTGAGTGTGTGAAGGTCTGCAGCTCGCCTGCTCTGATGTTTTGTAGAAGGCCACGGAGGCGTTGACCAGCTTCAGGCGGTCCTCCATCTTCAGCATCAGCTGCTGCCAGTGGACAGCCACCTTCTCGGCACAGCTTCGGATCGCCTCGGGATCATAGTGACCCGCCTGCAGCATCATCTGGGATGGAAGGGAAAAAAATCATTTGGAACTCGTCACTTAAAATTATGCGGCATGTATTATAGATGGCACCACTTCCTCACACTTTTCCTAATAATGGACCAACCTCAGCCTTCTGCTGCACCTGCAGCGCACTCTGATGAGTCTTTTGGAGGGAAGTGGCGTGAAAGAGAGACTGGAGGAGAGAAGATCTGCTCTCAGTCAGGTTGCAATGCACCTTCATACACATCATCATAAGCATTTTAATCACATAATAATTATGGTTTACATCAAACATCATGGACTGAGAAAAAAAACAAACTCTAAATATCTTTTCCATTGCTGTTGAAGGATTCTCCAGGACTAAAAAAACTAAATCTGTGTTTTCATGCAGATGGTGGTGAGTTTAAGAACATTCCAAATAACATGAAAAACGGTTTGCTTTGTTTCATTTTATAAACTTTTAATTATTGGAGAACATGTGGGATGTTACTGTTAACACGCGTTTCGGTTCAGCACCACCTTGTCTCCATGGCGAGTTTGCATTGATGTACTAAGTAATTAGCCGGTCGTATTACATCAGTCTGATGGAGAACGCACAGCTTCAATGGCTCTGATGGTAAACACAAATATAGGGCTTAAAAAAAAGTTACACCAGTGGGTTGTATTCAACCACCTAGTATGCCTGCTCTTAGTATGGAACGTATCTCAAAAAGTTTTATGGAAAACTTTCATATTTGTAGATTTTTTGCTAAAATATCTGAAAAGAGCTGGGAAGCTGAAATACCAGCTAGCTGACACGCTATTGGCCGTTAGCAAAGCAGGTTAGCAGCCATTCCTTTTCCTTTGGGCTGATTGGCTAAAGCCCCAGGAACAGAGATAAGAATGACCGTAGAAGTTAGTGCCAACACAACATGTCTGTCCATTGTGAGTATTAAAGTATGTGTTCTTTGAACTATTAAAACAGGCAGCTTTTTAAAAGGCTCTCAAGGATTCATGGGTTTTAGCTGTTTGGGTGGCTGTGGAGTCCTCTGTAAACATTGAGTAAAAGGACGATGCGACTGCTACTAATCTGTTTTTGAATTTTTTCAGATGTGTTGTCTTTTGTGCTCTTTTTCTTCATCTACTTCATGTTGTCAGAAAGGTTCTATTTAGATAATTTCTTGACTCTTAAGGTCTGGCAGTAATTTGGCTTTGGTGTGGCTATGGAAATTGAACACAGCTTTCCAAACACTGCGGTTAATCTCAGCTCATTCATGATTTCTGTAAAGAAAGGGCAATTTCTTACTTCCCCATAGAGCATGGTTCGTTTGGATAACCAAAATTTGAAAAGTGCATCTTGTTTTACACAAGTTATCTTTGTGTGGAGTCAGAATATTTCACATCAATGTTTGTTGATCTGAATGACTGAAGTGTAAAAAAACTGAAGAACAAACATTTTTACAATCACATAAATATACTGCATCTGTGTGTGTGTTTGTGTGAAAGACCAAAGGACTGTTATCTCTCTGACGGCTTACAGACACACATCTTGGTACTTCAACACACAGTGGATTGGATATGAAGGATATGAATGGTCCGTGTGTGTGTGTGTGTGTGTGTGTGTGTGTGTGTGTGTGTGTGTGTGTGTGTGTGTGCGTGTGTGTGTGTGTGTGTGTGTGTGTGTGAGAGAGAGACTGAGCATCTGTTATTCCTCAAGATCAATGCAGAATTAAATAATTATTGAGGCAAGCCTGGTTCAAACATAGATCACAATGTGTGTGTGTGTGTGTGTGTGTGTGTGTGTGTGTGTGTGTGTGTGTGTGTGTGTGTGTGTGTGTGTGTGGGGTGGGGGGGAGGTGCGTGTGTGTATGGTTGTTTTCCTATATCTATTGCAAAGGGGACAGGACGACCGATCCTGCACTGAGAGGCGACATTCCCTCTGAGAGTGAGCTAGTTACTGGTTAAGGTTCAGATCAGATGTTCAGTCAGGAAATGAAAGTAGAAGAGAATAAAGAATCTATTGTGATCAGGAAGGTTCCCCACAAACAGAGCAATCAGGGATGTGTGTGTGCCTCATCTGCTACTATTCAGTCCAATACACATTGAAATAATTACTGCCCAAGGAGAATGGACCCGCTTTGAGCAACTGTAATTAGGATCTGTGTGCGTGTGTGTACCTCTATAGCCATCTGGAACTGTTCATGCTCCCTCTGCAGCTGTTCGGCTTCAGACAGAGAGCTGGCGTTCACCATGCTGGCATTCAACATGGACTCACCGTTACGGATCCAACCCAGTACCTGCGGGGCCACGAAGACACAGCGACAGCATTTTACATCGTGTTACAACATGTTACAGTATGTTACACTATGCTGTATCAAGATATACCGCGTTAATCAACCAATCAAATTTTATTCAGCAACAAGGCGTGATTTCAAATGATGGCTGATTTGCAGGGTTTTGCTGAACTGCACCACCAGTCATCTGAATGAGCTTGTGTCGAAGCAGGGGACCATCTGAGACACGCAGGTCGGTGTGCTTTGAGGACCAGGGTTGGGAAACACTGTGTTACAGTATGTTACAGCATTGAACATTGCCTAAAGTGCACAAAGCTCTTTGCTGAAGTTAAATTCCTGATCTGTCTCTCCGTCTCCTGCTCCATCCTGTTATGACTCATTAGCAAGCCACCTTTATTTGGTCATAACAAATGAGAAGAATTATTATAGACTGGATGTGGAGTTAAAAGGCAATCACAGAAACAAGCTGACTGCTCTGGACAGAGCTGAACAACTGATGAGTAGAAATGTTCTCTTTATGCAGCATACACACATATTTCAATCCACCTGGGAGAAAATGTTTGAATTCTATTCAGAGTTCAAATGTTTTGACATGACATTGAAATTGTTACTTTCCACCCTCTTGTGGCCAATGTGAGTATAACACAAACACCTAGTCCCGATTTAGTAAAGCAGAGGCTGAGTGTATGATCCAGTGAACTCTCCTACAGTGTTTGCAGCTGTTTTGCTCTTATTTGTTGTTGTATTTGTTTTTCTCCAGCCACAAACACAGCAGAAGCCAAATATTTTTTTCCATTACCAGAGAACTCTGAGGCCCGGCCTGGCAAAGCGTTCATCAAGCCTTTAATAACAGCATCTAACTGGAGGAACCGGGTCATCATGGTGTCTCCAACCAAGATGTGATGCTACAGACTGCAAAAGTATATGAAGATTTCTGTAAAATACTCTGTACTATCTTGTTGTTAGTATTATTTGTTATTGTCCGTCTCTGCGCTGTTGGAAAAACCATCGGACAGCCTGGGCTCCTTGGCCGGCGTGGGCCCACCAGAACAAAGCGGTCCTTCAGTAGAACATGTGCGGTGGGGACGTCAGCCCGACTGCACATTGTCATGCTGGAAAACCCAACCAGGTTCCATCTTCAATGCCGTCACTGATAGAAGGAGGTTTAGGTCTTTAATCCATTCGACCAAAACTGCCCTTCTTTGATTTGTTCTCTTTTAAAGAACAAATCATGAAGATCTCCAAAAGATAAACATGCTTCTTTCTGAACAGAAAACAAAACAATTGCATGTGGTTTACTGAACGTCAGATCTCTCTCCTCAACGACTTTGCTGGTTAATGACTTAATCTGTGGTAATCAGATTGATTTATTCTGTCTCACAGAAACCTGGCTGCAGCAGGATTATGTTACAGTAAATGACAAAAAGTATATATATTCATATATGTATGTGAATCATCTGTTTAAATGTCTTTAAAATCTGTATTTAAAAAATAAAAATATGAATTGTACATAGAGTTCAGGCGATTTACTTGGACAGAGAAGAAATCATCAGACACGTTTTAATGAAAGAGAGGATGAAGTCCACTTCTCTCCCACCTGCTTCTTGTTACTATTTGTTTTTTGGAAGAGCAAAACAATTCCCCACCGGTTTTCAGCAGATTGTATTGTTTTTAACACAATAGTTTTATCTTTGAGAATACACAGCTAATTCCCTGGCTGTTGATCTACATAAATACTCATAACAATGTTAGCTTTGGTCTAAATGATCCATAATCTCTCATTTAAATGCTGCTGAACTCGGTTAGTGCAGAGAGACTCCGACTCACTTTAACAAGTCTGTTTTTTATTTTCAATGCAGGACTGCAGAGGCCCACGGTGCAGATTGCAGGGAGGTCATGTGAGGACACTGAGGCGTCTGTATCTGTGTGTTCATCAGGAGCCACGCTGGACCTCTGCTACTGTAAGGCTGATGTGTTGGAACTTTGCAGCAAATCCGTGAAGGGTTTCACAGAACAGATCAGAAGAAGGCAGCACAGATGAGCGTTATTAGCTTGTCGCCTTAAAGCTCATCTATTATTCAGCTGCTTCCATCTGCAGCAGCAGTGAGCTTCCTGTCTGCACACAGCGTGTTCCCATCTGCACATGAAACATCTTAGCTGTACTGGGAGGAAGGTGAGGGGGGTGTTGTTCTTGTCATTTTTCCAACACGAAGGAGCCTGAGATTTTCAGCTAATAACAAAATCCATCCCAACTCTCTCCACTGGAGCGCCGCTTTATTTCCTTTTTAGGATTTTCTTTTCTCTGGCTTGGGATCGGAGCAAAACCCAGATATTGTAAACAAGGATCTGCAAAAATGTCGGCAGCTGGTACGCACCAACTGAAGGGAGGAAAATAAAGGTGTTCACCTGTTTAACCTCAGCCTGTAGGTGGCGTAGCTGCAAGGTCTGCTCCAGCCGCGTGTGTGTATGCTGCGTGCTGATGTCGACTTCCTGCTGCTTCTCGTGGAGGAACTCCAGCAGCTCCTGGACCTGAGAGGCCAGGTCCATGTCCTTCTCTCCTGTCAACTCAATCCCTGAACAAAACACGCAAATTCAGAGGTGACCGACGACGACGGCAGGAGATCTGATCGAATGTGTTGTTTCTACAGCTAGAAGACAAAGGCAGAATTAGCAACTGAAATCTCTTTGTAGCTCAGCTGCAGTTTGCCAAGTTGGCTCTGACTAAACCAGGTGACCTCAAAGTGGATTCTTGCAGACCAAGCTAAAATAAAGTAATAGTTGTGTAAACTGCAGCACATTTTCTGGAAAAGACCAAACGCAGCCTATCAGCATAAACCTCTCGTATTTATTAATAAGTGCGATGGTGGAGGTGTGATGACTGGACCTTGTTTTGCAGCTTCTGGACCTGCAGTCTAACTGTGAACTCTTACGGATTACTAGCCATGTCCATAAGCAACTGGCTGCAAACCCAAATTAACTACATAAACCTCACTATAGTATGGATTTCACTGAGAAAGCACGTCCATGCTTTACCTGACGCTTGGACCTCCATGATGTACTGGTGGAGGTCCTGACCCTGCTGCATCACCTCGTAGGCCATGTTGTTCATGGCAGTCTTCCTCTCTGCGTGCCGCTTCAGCCGCTGCTCTGCCAGGCTTATGTCTTCTGCACCGCCTGAGGAGGAGCTGCTGCTGCCGCTGCTGCTGCTGCCACCCGAACGGTTGGTGTCGCTCAGCTGACGGGACAGATCCTCGTTCCAGGCGTCCAACTCTGCTGTCACCTAAACGGACGGTCAGTCAGTCAGACCAAATGAAATGGGGACGCACTGATCCACTTTTTTCACTTGTGATACCAATACAAACATCAGATGTTTAGTAAAGGCCAAAACTGATCTGATATGAAAAAGAACAGACTGAATTACACATTTATTTGCTAACTCTGCACAAGGACAGTGCACTGAAATACACCAATAGGTTCACAGGATTGGTCAAATGTTGTAAAACCAACAACTTTAATTTGTTCAGTCAGTGCAATTAGGAGAGTAAAAGCCAATTTAAAGTAAATAATAACTAACAAAAAACAATCAGTTGACTATCTTGGTCAAATGTAAGAAATAAACTGGATAAATAAATAAACCTTTTTCAAATGGTTCACAAAGTGCAATCGGGAATTCTAAATATACTGTAAAATAAATAATAAAGCATGGCATCATTCAACATGCAAAGAAGAGATGTGCCCTTAAATTCTTATACCCAATCTAGAATTTGTTCAGTTTCGGGACCGAAACAGACATTAATATCGGATTAGTGAATCTAAACTAAACCAAATGAATGAAGAATGAATGACTGTAGGGATAAAAGCAAAACTTCATCTGACTCGAGTTTAAGAACTCAATTGACGTTAACATATGAACAGATGAGTTGTGTTGGTGGTTAACTAAAGCGGGGCTGTTAGATGGACATGCTCTTGTTCCTTCACCTCTAGCGTGTACTGCTCAAAGATGCGCAGCTGCAGAAAAATGTCCAGCTTGATTTTGCGCTCGTGGAACAGCTCCTCCATCTGGCCCTGGGCCTCGTCCAGCTGCTGCAGCACCCCCTGGATGTGCGCAATGGAACTGCAGTGTGGCGTCTTGCTGGTCGACATGGCTGCATCTCTACGGAAACGGGGGCAGAAGAAATGTGAGGAGCAGTGAACAAGACTGTTCAAAGAGCTTCTTGTTTTGGAATCCCATCTCAGAGAAGCTCATAGAATATGAAAAAATATGTTCTGTAGATGTTGGGATATTTCACCAGACAGGAGAGATGCTGTGATCTGCAAAAGTATTAGAGCAGATTATTATTGTTTGATTGTTTTCTTGTCACAATACAAACGCACACCTGAGTGTATTTTAATGGGTCTTTTATGTCACAGACCACAAAAAGTGATTGATTATCCTGAAGTGGAAGGACAATGATGCGTGGCTTTCAGTTTTTTAAACGAATCAAAATCTGGATAGAGTGAAGCATTTTTGTTTTCCCTCCCTTTTACCCGAACATAAAATCCAGTAAACCCATAAGTGTGTCATTAAAGCTCAGCATGAATCCAGCTGTTCCGTAAAAGTCGCAGGGGTTTGTTAGAGAACATTAACATCACAGCAGACATTTCAGGGATGGAGATGCGGAGAGTTTAAAGCAGATTGGTTCTACAGTAACGTCCCAATCCTTGAAGATCTCCCAGAGTTCTGATCAATCCATCATCTGGAGATGGAGAGACGATTAACCAGCTGGAAACTGACCCACACCACCAGGAACAAAACAATACCATCTACCTGAACTGAACGTCATGCTTTTAAAAATTGCTAAAACACATGCTGCAATTTTTCCAAGACAACTTCAACTCCGTTATCTATTTTTTTATTACTGTATGTTTAGATTAAGCAAAAGAACGAAGACAAAAGTTATGTCAATATTCCCACAAATAAGAGTACAACTAATAACAGCAATAACAGCATTAATATCATCAATACTAATGATAATATTGATGCTAACAATGCTATGTAACAACAACATAATATATCGACGCAGTTTCTCATGTTTAGTGTGAACCATATCCTCATACAAAAGTTTAAATTGTTCAATCAGATCATCAATAAAAACAAGAATTTGTTGGTAACACTTTATTTGAAGGGGGTGAATAATGTCATAACATTTGTCATGAACATGACATAACATCTGTCATGAACATGAATAAGTCTTCATGAATATTTATGACTGTTGTCATAAAGCGTCATTCGGTAAATTCTGACACTTTTAATACAAAGTTGACATTATTCAAAATGTCTTTGTTATGACAACTTGACATTAACCAAGAAATCATTACTGTTTAAACTTTACCTTTAATAACATAAAGTTACCTAATTTTTAAAGTGCCATCAGTAATACTTTTATAACAAATGTATATCAGTAATGATTTCTTGGTTAATGTCAAGTTGTCATAACAAAGAGATGTTGAATAATGTCAACTTTGTATTAAAAGTGTCAGAATTTACCAAATGACACTTTATGACAACAGTCATAAATATTCATGAAGGCTAATTCATGTTCATGACAGGTGCTATGTCATGTTTATGACAGTGTCATGACAGTCTTAATCACCCCCCTGCAAATAAAGTGTTAGCAATTTGTTTTATGTTTTCTTCAAAAAAGCTTGCAAAAAAAATGAAGAAAGTGAACAAAATAATGTGTCACAGTAGCACAAGCATCTGAGACTTTCTTCCTCGGGTTTTTTGCTTGAAGCAAACCTGATCTGCTCAAAGAACATGTTGGGTTTTCTCTCCAAAATGAGTTTGTGGTGAATAAAGAGGATTTTTTTTCAATGAATGGGATAACTGGGATAAGAATCAAAAGACTGAACAACCCGGAAACATGTTTAGTGACACAAAGAAAGTATACTGATAATTTCACTCTCTCTGTTTTTTTTAACTTTATGATTTCAACTCTTTTTCTTTTCTTTTCTTTTTTTGAGAAACAAAAACCAAGACGAAACTCATCATGTTCAATTGGGGTCTTATTAATATAACCCTACCTGACACAAATGATATATCTGACTTTTTAATGTCATTCTAAGTAACAGTATCATAACCACAGCTCTGTGGTGCGTCTGCTATCAGACGGAGTTGTCCTCTAGTCGTCACCGCTCCTCAGACTGCAGCGCGTTACCTGAGCTGCTGCATCAGTTCCTCTCCCTCTTTGATCACGTTGAGCGTGGCCTCCAGTGTGGCCGTCTGCTGCTGCTGGAACTGCTGAATCAGAGTCTGAACCGAGTCCACCGAGTCGCAGCTCACGTCTTCCAGCAGCTGCTTCTGCAGCTCCTCCATCCACGACCACAGCTGCACCCAGGCATGCATGCGCAAAACACACCATCAGTTCCTCCACACATTCAAAACCACCGCGTGGCAGAAAACTATATGGCACCATCAGCTGAGGTCAAAGATCATGGCTCACCTCCTTGGTGTGTGTGTGGAAGGAGACAGACATGTCGAGCAGCAGCTTCCTGTGCTCCACCCGCCGAACAAAGTCCTGGATCCGCACCTCCAGGTGTCGGGCGGCCTTGTAGATTTCCTCTGGGTCGCATTCTCCCGTTTGTGCCAGCTGCTCGGCCGCCTCCAGCAGCTTGTCTGCATTGGTGTATGTGTTCTGAAGGATGGAGAGAGGACCACCGTCATCATTATCATCATCATCAGGTGCAAAACAATATTTATTTGCAACACTGTAACCTTCATTTTAGAGAAAAACTTCTCCTGCCTGACAGGGGCGATCGGTTTGTGTGTGCACATGAAGCAATATGAGCCGGAATCTGAAGACCTTTTTTTTTCAGATGGTGTCACATTTGTAAGCAGGAGGGGTGTAACGACAACTCAGCGTACAAGATCTTGTGATATTAAAACATTACAGCATTTGTCGTCGATGCCTACATAAACAGTCACATGAACTCCCTTTCTTCCTCATTCTGACGCGTGCTTTGACCTTTCTACTGAGCGTATACACTGGTTTAAACCGTAAAGTTGCGCAGATTTTGCAGATTAGAGAGTGAATCAGGCTTTAAATGTTGGCACTAAATCAGTAACAGAAGGTAGGAAGCGGTTTGCAGCAGGACGGTGCTGCATTGGAAGTTGCTGGTGAAGTGTTAAGTGATCGCATTTAAATTATAAAAGCATGTAAAGTTCTGAAGTGGTGAATTATAGCCTGCCAGGTAGTTGCTGTGTCCCATTTATGTCCATTTCTCACACTGATCTAACAGGATGCACTGCAGCCTCAGAACTTTTTATCCATGGGGCAGATTTGGGGTTTTGACTTGGACTTCTGGAGAAGGTTAAATGATTACCTGCTAATTTAATTCTCTCACCAGCTGATGGACTCACACACTTGAATATATAAACGGAGAACAGCGACAAGCTCCCAGTGCTGGTGCTCTCTGATCTATACCAGACTAAATTGTGAATTTGTAAAACAGCTCTGTCGAGGACGGGTAACAGAGGAAAACACACAATGTCTCCCAGTCAGATTTAATGTCTGCAAGGCAGCAGCATCAACATTTCACTTTTAATAAACCCCTAAATAAAGGAACATAATCTTGTCTGAACTCTCTGCAGTAATCAGAAGGAAAAGTGGATTAGTATCCGTCTCATCTGGTAGGTGAGGGAGGACCTGAGATTTACCTCAGGAAATGTTCCACGGCTCAGACGTTGGGGGTATTTTACCCTGAGCTGAGGAGGAAGTAAAATGGAGGCAAGGAAGAAAACAGTATCTTCACATCTGTCACAGTGGATATTTCAAATGCTCGGTGGATTATTCAGAAAAAACAATTATAATCTACAAGTGAATTTTATGATCTGAACCACAACTGGTTAAATGTTGGTGAGGGTCTGAGACATGATGGAACAGAAATATTCTGTAGCTTCAATAAAAAATGAAAAAACTTTTTTTAGGCTATGAGGAATAAAGTCTTTAAAAAGACACAAAAATTATGAGAACATTAATTTAAACCACATAGTAAAGTATTTGAGGATTTCATCTTTTCAGGTGAGTTGATTGAGAGTCAGTTCTCATTTAAAAAGAAAGAGTGTGTCCATGTGTGTGTGTGCCATGTATTTGATGCATTGCAGGGACCATTTTTCTGACACACATTAAGTTGTGGGGACAACTGCTCCTTGTGGGGACCGAAGCCTGGTCTCCACAAATGGAAATGCTGCTTTTGGTTTAGAGGTTAGGGTTTATGACTAAGGTGTGAGTACATGTTGTTAAGGTTTAGGATTAGGTATGTAATGGTTAGGATTAGGGTTAGGATTAGGGGTAGGTTGCAGAAATGAATGGAAGTCAATGGAAAGTTCCCGCAAAGATAGTGTCAAACATGTGCATGTGTGCGTGTGTGTGTGTGCGTGTGTGTATTTAACAGTAAGAGACGGTTTAATGACCCCCCTCCAATGAGTTATGTCTTTAGTTATTCCTAACAGTGAAGATAAAAAACAAACACACACACACACAAGCACACACACACATGCTTATCCACACACAAGTTCATTGATGGAAGTGCTTGATGGTTGTTTCTATCGAGACTGTCAGTTGTCTGATTGCATTTGCTTTAATGTCAAGTAAGTGCATAGCTTCTAAACCTGTGTGCGTGTGTGTGTGTGTGGGGGGCTGAGGGGGGGTGTGCGTGTGCGTGTGTGTGTTTAAGCTGCGCAGAGAAGCAGATGTCTGAGGGTTCTGCTCTCTTCAGTGCTGAAGAAACTCGTAACACTTTATTCACATTAAAACCTTCAACATGTTTCTTTGTTTTCGGGTTTCTAGTTCAGACCTCGGGTCCTTGGCTCCTACATGAAGGACTGGGGAAGGAAAATTAAGAACATCTTTGGGACAACCTCATGACCATTTATGGTCATGTACATCTAGCCCTGTGTGTTTCCTGCTACCAGGCACATGGACTTCTAATATTCAGATTTAATTAGGGAAGATTACAAACAGACTGTAGTCAAAAAATATATATATTATTTTTAAATCAGCATGTTCATGACGTTTATTGATATTTTGACTACACAGAAATAATAAAAATAGATTTCAGACAGATAGAAATCATACAGCTTTCTTCTATCTGCGGTTCTTTTGTTCAAGTTAAAACTGAGTAAAGACAAAATTTAGTTTTCTGTCCAGGAAATCCAGATCAGTGTTTCCCAATGTGAAAAAGTAATTGCAGCTTGTTAAATCATAAACTGTGGATAGTCACATTGTTGGACAGCTGAGTTCAATTACATTAAACCGCAGCCAGGAATGAACACAGCCTGACCCGGAAAATCAACAAATCACTTAAACAGAACCTGCTTGTCAGCCTGAAGTAGACTGAAAGATTTACCAACCTGGCAATATGTGAAAACTTCCTTTAAGAATAATTTAGCAATAAAACCTCCTTTAAGCATTAGTGATAATTGGCAACAAGTATTTCTAGGACTACAATCAAGACTTTTTTTTAGCTATTGAGAGGTAGATCTGCTGATGGTCTTTGGGTCATTGATCTGTGGAGTAATACCACTCAACTGAAGGAAGGACATTCTCCATGGATCGCGAGTAACTCCGGATGTCTTTCTTTTCCAGACACTTTGTGTAGTCAGGTTCTAAGTATGTGATTTCTTGATTCTCCAGGTTATCAGGCCTGGATTTGACTGGTGAAATTCACTTAGTGTGAGAATTACATGGTTAAACACTGCTAATTCATGATTCAGCAAAGGGCAACTATTTTTTTCACTTTGGTCACTTTGGACACCTGTAGGGATAGTCCACCACAAGCTCACTAAACAACATAAGTAACTCGACGTGCAGACAAGCTCACCTGGGCTACATCTTCAAAGTCATCGTGTCTTTTCTGCAGGGCTCGGGCTCGATGGAGGGATTTTCCAACACCTGTGTGTTTGCTGAGGAAAGCTTCCCCGTGGTTTTCTATCCAGTCCAGAACCTGCACAATACAGAACAGACACTTTTATTTTGATCATTTCCCAACACAAAGTCACCAGGAACCCCAGATGTAAAGAGATGCACATGTCCCAGACAGTTTAACCCTTGTGCAATCTTAAATATCCTGTTTACTCCCCTTGTTTTATGGGCCAAAAATGACCCGCCCCAACAGAGCCCCAAGTGAAGCAGTTTAAATGAATTTTAAATCCAAATGTATTTTGCATGATGAAAACAATTTGTTATTCATCAATTCAACTCAATTGAATTTATTTTTATTGTTTATTTTTTGCTACACAAATAGATTACCACAAACCAGCTGCCATAACTGTTTTCTTTTACACAGTAAAAGTTTAGTATTACAGTTAGAGAAATGTGAAGTAATTACTTCTGATTTAATTGTATTGGACGAGAAAAAAAACTGTCAAAAATGTAATCTATATTATAATAACACTTCTCTAATAAAACAACTAAACAACAAAATGTTGCTTGATTTTGTGAATAATTTTCAACATCTTATGTTTATGATCTCTGTACTCTTTCAAATTTCCATCATTATCACTTTTTATTTTTTACATTTCCTTTAGGGGGCGCTGTAGTCAATCATCTACCTTTGAGTCACTCGATCCCTATTTCATTCTATTCCATCACATCTCCTGAGTTTGGAAGCTTTTCCACGGAGTTAACAGGAATTTAGAGGGAATTCTTTGGAATTTATTGGAATATACTGGGAAAAAAACCCTTTTATTTGAAATATTGAAGGTTGTAATTTAACAACAATGTTAGTTGGGAAATAAATGTCTATCATAATCTTAAATAAAACATCCACATTTCATGCAAGTCCACTTCACTTTGTCAGTGTGTTTGTTGGTTTCTACAGATGTAGCAGAAAAATCACGCTGACAGCTGAAGGAGGAACAGCTCATCCTGCTCTCTCTCATCCTTACTGATAACTTTGCCTGTCAGTTATTTTTAAAGTCACAAGTTTTTATAGTTATATTCACATTATCGTCGTCATAACTGGATTACTTCAAACCTAAGGACTGTGGGAACCTCTTACTTTTATTTTTACCTTACTTTTCTTCAACTTCAAGTTGAACCAGAGCAAAATGCCTCCGGCCGACCCCACGGACATTAGCAGACTTCAGTCTATAGAAATGAAGATTTAACGGTGAACTTTGAGATAAACGCTACCTGTGGAAATTAAACAACTCTTCCTCAAATCAGCGGAGAGGTCGTACGCCCCGCACCAAGCAGCTCACCCTGGATCGCTCAGGGCGCCAAGCCGAAACAAAAGTCTCACACTGCAGATCCCGTGAGACGACTAACGGGGAGAACCCCTCACCTGGACGAATCAGCGTGGCCGGCTCTGAGCAGAAATCCACCTTCAACTTCAACAACCAAAACGGCTCCACTGACCCCGCTCCCAAGGACAAAGTGACCAGCCCAAGCCTCAAAACACTCTGACTCTGTGGGAATCCCACTGATAAACAGGTTTTCTGCACTTCAGCCTGGGGCTCTGAGGGAAACCTCGCCTTCAAACATCAACAATGAGGCTAGACCAACACATCCACCCCACAAAGCTCCAAAGGACAAAATGACCACCAGGAAAATGAAAGGTATGCTAAGAGTGCTTATTGTTGGAGATGAGACAGTAAATGGAATCAGTCATGTTTGCAATCCCAAGAAAACGAGAGTGGTTTCTTTTCTTGGTGACACTGTATCTGATTTGACTCATAAGTTGCTCTCTCTAACCACTGATCAGCCAAATACTGAGACTTTAGTTGAGCATGTTGGAGCCAACGATGTGGCAAAGCAAAAATCTAAGAGTCCAAAAAAGGACTTTAATATTCTTCTGAACACTATGGGAAAATTAAAAATGAAATTATTTCTCAGTGGTCCAATTTCATCACCTCAATGGGGAGACGAAAAACATTCCAGGCTGGACATGATAAACAAATGGCTGAGAGGCGGACGCAATCTTAACAAACATGGGATAAAGATGCTCACTGCAAACCTTTTTCATTTTATCAACAAGGACAACAATGTGACCATCGCTTCAGAAGAACAGGCTCAAGGATGTCTGACAAGGATGGAACCCTCTGCGTATCAGGAGCAAACTATTCCAGAACAAGCTGACATAACATCGACTAGAGAGAGAGCGACTGGTTCCCCTCCTCCTTCCCTCTCTGCTCCTCCACTCATTCACTGCATTCACAAGATACCTATGAAGAAATGTCTTCTGGACCAGAGTTTCTCAAATTTACAGATGGAATGGACCAACAGGTTCGCCTCGGCACGTCTCTCCTTAGCGCTCACTTGTAAAAGTGTTCAACGATCCATTTAAATACAGACTGTGGGAGAACCACAGTGCTGGTTCTGTTGGACCTCAATGCAGCTTTCGACACTGTTGACCACAACATTTTACTGAGACTACCCCAAGGTTCAATCCTAGGACCCCTCCTATTCAATATTTATATATTATATAGATCTACGGTCAATGCACAGCTTCAGTTATTACAACTAAAACCAGCGATTAGCCCAAAACCTGGGAGTAGTGATGGACTCTGACCTGAACCTTCAGAGCCACATTAAGACAGTCACAAAGTCGGCCTTCTATCACCTGAAGAACATCTCCAGGATTAGAGGACTGATGTCTCAGCGCGATCTAGAGAAACTCATCCATGTGTTTATCTTTAGTAGCATTGATGACTGCAACAGCGTCTTCACAGATTGTCCAACAAATCAGTCAGCTTCAGCTGATCCAGATGCTGCTGCTGTTCTGACTAAAACCAGGAAGATAGAACCCATAACACCAGTTTTAAAGTCCCTACACTGGCTCCCTGTAACTCAGAGAATAGACTTTAAAATACTGTTTAGTTTATAAATCACTATACAGTTTAGCACCACAATACAACAAAGATCTGCTGTTGTTGTACCAACCTTCCAGACCCCTCAGGTTCTGGTTCTGCTCTACAATCCCCAGAACCAGAACCAAACGAGGAGAAGCAGCATTCAGCTTCTATGCACCACAAATCTGGAACAAACTTCCAGAAAACGGTAAAACAGCTGAAACACCTCAACTAAAAACCCACCTGGTTAGAGTTGGATTTGAAACGTAATCAATTTAGTGGTGGCACTTGACTTAATGTAATGTTTTGATTGAAGATTCTACATTGCATGACTTTGTGTAATGATGTAAAGCACTTTGAAATGCCCTGCTGCTGAAATATACAAATAAAATTTGACTGATTGATTGATTGATTCTTAGGGTTTGACTGATGAAGCTGAACTCAGCTCAGTGTGTTAATCATAACACACACATAGCTAATTGTGTTCTGAATGAGACTTTCATAGAAGAAACATTTTTATTCATTTTTGAAAGTGACAGGGGTTTTTTAATCTTATTTGAAGGTGTCATGACCGTCTTCCCTTTCACTCTCACAGCTGTCAAACGTCCCCACTGAGTCCCGCCTCCGTCCAGCCCACCTGCCTGAACTCTCCTTGGTTCTCATGCGCATTGGATGATCAGCTGACCATACGATCTCCCTCTCCACAGGGCCGCATCTCTGATCCGTTCTGGGCCCATGAAGAAGCAGAGTGACACGGAGAGCTCAGTGTGAGGTAGGAGGCCAGCTGACTGCAGCTGGACTCTAAAACAACATTACACGTTCCGTCTCAGCTTCACTCTGCTCCTCTCCAGGGTCACATTTATCCTGCACTGCTACAACTCAGGCTGAAACAACTTTGTTTCACTGATTTATATATTCCAGTGGCATGAAGTTTCTTTCTCACTTCTTAACTTGTCTGACTTTCTGTGCACGTCTCTCCTTGCGTGCATCTCCCTGGGGTCCGGTAGGAAGTGAAGCATGACAAGTAGAACGGGCAATGCTCTGCTGACAGCTCTGCTCTCTGTTTCAGCCAGTGGCTTTGTCTTTAACAGCCACTCTCTGAGGTCTCATAATAATGTCACCAAGGTGCCAAAATCAGAACACACATCTCTAAATTTTTAGTTTGGAGCTGAGTGACCTGATTCTGGCTCCTCACTCAACAAACACTACAGAATGAACAAATATTATGGAATGAAGACGACAGCGGCGGCGACAGCAGCGGCGTTAACATGTGGTGTTTCTAGCCTGAAGATCACACTGGACACAGATCATTAAGACTAAAATCTGCAGTTTGTGCTGACAAAAACTCATAAGTAAACTTCTTTCTTGACAAAAGTGATTTAGGTAAAGAAAAAAAAAGTCATTTTTGACCAAAAAAAAAAAAAAACAACACTTTGATAATTATTTTAGGAAGGTGACAAAATGTTGGTTGGTACATGTGCCACTCACACTGAGGCTGCTGTTAGAAGTGCTTTCAGACAAATGCAGTGGTCAAAGTGTGAACTACACCTGGAAGTGGCAGTCCGCAGTGGGTCGACCATGTGGATTTTTGATGATAAAGTCAGTAAATAATTTCAACCCTGAGCTACGTTATGCAATAAGCATGTCCTCTATAACTGGTATATAAGTTTAGACAACATAACCAAAACTTAATGTTATTTTTAATTTTGGGTATGAAGCATTTCAGATACAGACAACTGATGAGTAATGCTACTATTAAAAAGTCATATTTTAAATTTTGATATCGTTGTAGGAAAAGTAACAAATCTGAATTTATTTTGATTATAAAACTTGGAATAACATTATCACATTAGATTGCAAGAAATAATAAATATTGACGAATAAATAATTATTTTCATAAGTACATACCATTATACTTTTTTATCATAAGACCTGGGATAAAAGGTTCTAATACATAGCAGTAAAAGAATCCAGCTGTATTGGAGACATTGCAGCACAGACACCAATGGTTGTGTAAAAACATATTTAGAAATTCAACTAACAGTGAGTTTATATGTATTTGAAACACTAATGATTTAAAAACAATGTTTTTTAAAAAACATTTTGACTCAATTTTAAAGTTTTGTTGTGTTTTTGTATTAAAAGATGTTATGTTGACAGGAAATGTAAAAATATTACTGGGAAAGTATATATGTTACCAGAAGACGTTGTTAGTGATTTGCTATTTAAACCCACAACTATAGAGTCTCATAAACAATAAATCAAAAAAATATATAATTAAAATAAATGTCAATTATTTGCACTTCTGTTAAATCCAAATGCAGTCAGCAGCTCCTTAGCCTGATGAGCGTCTGGTGAGGGAATTTAACATGCTACTGGTGCCCAGGCAGGGTCAGACAACGCTAAGACCACACTGAGTCTGAAAAGAGTTGATCTTCACATGAAACATTTTTACTGGAATCAACATCAAAATTTGAAAATAACCTGGTGTTCTGCTGCTCCGCTCTCTGCTCACATACATCTGAATACATCAAACTGTTTCACATCACTTCGTATGGAGAACCTCTGCAGACACATTCCAGCACTACCAGGAATACCTGATTGTACGTGGTTCTTATTACTTCTTATTCGCATTTACATCCCTCGCTCTCGTCCACTCCAGCTAATCACAGCCACTCCACTGACTCTAAATACAGCTGTGATATTGAATCTGGAGCTCCTGAATATCCACAGAGGCTTGGGGAATGTGGCCTGACGCCTCTCCAAGCCTCTCGCTCTGTGTCTGTGTGGGATGATCAGCGGTAGCAGCGCAGTTTTTTATCTCAGGAATTTCTACATTAAACCGGGAGCAGACGGAAGGAGAGGACAGCAGGGATGAATGAACGCACCGTGCTGATGCTCATCTGTTTTGCACTGCACACGCTGCTAACATCGACACTCCACCACATGCTTACACACAGCGTGACATGATCCAAGTGGGTCAGCTTTTTGGCTCTCTCGCATCCCAGCTGATTGGCCCGATCCACAATTACAGCCGTGTTCAAAATAATAGCAGTCCAACATCTCTGAACCAGATCAATAACTGTAACTGGGGGAGGTTATATTTCTACATAGCCAGTTATTAGCAGTAGGTGTAGTAAAGCAATAGAAAACCCAACATTCATGACATGAATTCTGCTGATTCTGTGTAATCGAACCATAAATAAATGAGGTGAGTTAAAAATAAAAACAGAGTGGAGCTGAATCATTGGCCAGACATTCGCTCTGTGAACAAACAGCAGTCAGACAGTCAAACAGATGAAAAAGACAGCAGATGTTGTTCAGATTGGTTGGAGTGCATTCCTGGGAAAGTATGAGTTAAATGGTTCAGTCCAAGTACTGTTCAGGACAGCAGCAATCTTTGGGTCAAAGGCTGACTGCAGAGGAGAGCAGACACAAGGAAGTGCAGAAAATGAGTGGCTGAGCAGTTAAAATGAAGAGAAACCAAAACCACACAGACATGGCAGTGAAAGGAAAACTACCATTGTAGTGGGTCGGTGAATAGCAAAAAGTTAAAAACTGAGCCAACAATTAGCTCCAAGGTGATCAAGGAAGGTCAACACCACAGCAATGTAACAACTAGAAGCTGAGTTTTGTTCAGATTTTAACCAGAAACCTCAGCATGATGGAAGACAATAACATGGGCTAAAGAGATAAGAGTTCACCAAAGTTGATTTTCTGCCCTAAAGAGGACCAGTGAAAGCAAGATTGATCTATTTGGGTGTGAGATCTGCAGACAGCTTTTCCATCAAACACTGAAATCAGGCCACAGTGCACTGTGAAGTTCATGTTGCTTTTTTTACCTAAGAGGAAATTCTCTGATCTTATTTCCAGACCAACAAGAACTAACATGAAGCTACCAGCTCAGTCTCTGAACCTTAACCCGCTACAAAACCTGGGAGGTGTCATCCAACATGTTCATGTTTCTGAGGCAGAACCATGAGCTGCAGAGGAACTGTGATGTTGTCCAGTAGCCCTGGACTAGAATGCAGTGGGCAGAACCCACTTTGACCGCATGCAACACAAAAGTGAAACAATTTCCAGAAACTAGGACTTACGCCACTAAATATGAGTCCAGTGATTGACCTTGCACAAATGTATGAGTTTTTGTGTTGGTGACTGAGAGCTTTGCGAGTGTATACCTGCTGCACATCTTGCTGGAACACGCACAGCTGCAGCCGCTGGTGCAGTCGGACCTTTCGATGTTGCCAAATGTTCTCCAGACGCCGCTGATGGTGAAGGACCTCATGCACCACGTCCAGGATGCAGTGAACCTGAGAGGTTACCCCAACGGGTTTAGATCATATGCAAATACGCTCAAAGGTCATCTGGTACTGATCCACTGACCGCTTTGGAGTAGTTAGCCGTTGCTGTGAGGGAGTCGGAGTTGCCTGGACTCAGAGGTCTCTGCAGCACGTCCAGCAGAGCTTTCCCATCTTGACTCACCTGGACATGGAAACAGATGTGTTCTGCAGACATGACACCGCTCACACACAAAGGAAAAACACTGAACTGTAATGTTTAGGGGAGTGATGACGTCTTGTTGCATGCCAAATATCTCTCGCTAATATGAAATTTATCTCACAAAAGTGCTACCTGATCGATGTTTGGTTGTGACTTTGGTGACGTAGACATAAGCTGTTTGTAACTGAAGCTCTTGTTATGAAGTAAGACAGGAAGAAGTGTTTGGTTTGCCCTTTAGTGGTTGGCAGACATGATTTGGTCACATCACTTTTACAGAAGTCTCTGCATTTCAACATGTGCCCAGAAAAAAGAAATGGACCAGATCTGAACAAGTATTATGTGGTGAGGTGTTCACTGCTAACAATGCTAAAGCTCCATAGCTTGATCTTTGAAGGGTAACTAAAGGACAATTACGCCATTTTTGAAGTAACCTTGGACAACATTTGATCCTGATGTCATCAAAATAGAAAATACTAAACACTCATCAAACCTGGATTGTCAATTTTTTTTTTTTGCTGAACCAGGAGAAGTAGCTAAAGTAAAGTTGTGCTTACAGTATGCATACATATTATATCCGTTAAAAGTCGTGTGTAGCTTCCTTCATTTATCTTGTTAAGAGACATCAAGTCCAGACATGGAACCATTTTTATGCGACTCCTACAACCAACAATGCAGCAGGAGTCTGCCAAGCCGAACTGCCTCAGTATGAAGCTGTGCCTAGAATTTGATGTCTGTATATATATACAGACTTATCTTTTTATAGATAAGCATAAACTGAGCAACAGCTTGTCTAAAGATAAAACAGCAGACGGCAGCTAAGAACAGGGAAGAGTGGGAGTGCTCCAGAACTAAATTTAGTGGAGTGTTTTCAGACAGCTTGAAGGGTCAGTGCAGCGGCTGAGCATCGCCGCCCTGTTATCACAGCCAATCACAGTCTGCAACACTGACGGCACAGAAGAGCATTACTGTTCTCCATCACCTAAAGACCTGGTGTTTGCATAGAAAAAAAATGGCACCTTTATAGTATGTTGAGAAAGTCATTTCCAGTGTGTTTTATTAGAGAAAGTGGTGCTTTTGGCATCTGGTAGCTTGCAGGTTCTGAGCAGCAGCTGGACGTTAAATTGTGTTTGTATACAAGCATTATGATAAAGACATTAAAGAAAACACACTTCTATGAGCAGCGGTGGAGCAATGACTCCATCTGTTGCTCATAAGCAGCTTGAAGGGTCTTGGTTGTGCGGTGGTCTTACCTCGGTGTAAGCCTGGGTCACCTGCTCATACAGGCTCTGGTGCCGATGGATGGCGATCTCCAGCTCCTGCATCTCCGACGGTAACCCACCCTCACTGCACACTTTACACCAGGTCTCCACCTCGGACAGGAACTGAGGAACCGGATTAAAGCCTTAAATTGTGCAATGCATGTGTGTTTGTTGAACTGTATGTCATATTTAAAGGGGTTCAGCTCTCCATTGAACGCATTCTGGTCTACTCAGGATCTTATTGGTTAGAATTCAAAAAGAATAGTTGGGCCACGGGACTTTTCTCTAACTATCTGCACCCCTCACAACAGGGTTTAAGCACAACCCACATAAGGAGGAATTAGTCCTCAACGCAGCTATCGCAGGTTCGATTCCCAGTCTGATGACATTTGCCGCATGTTTTTCCCCTTTTCTGTCTGAGTACCCTCAAATAAATGATACTAGATATAAAATCTTAAAAAAAGGAATGGAACATGCTGTATCTACTGAAAAGAATATTCAAAACATTCTATTTAATAATTCATTTGGTTTTGAGTTGTGATGTCTCTTCCTGTGAGTCTGTGTTCTACACTGCAAAAACTGAAATCTTAGTAAGATTAAATATCTTAAATTAAGGAGATTTTTCTTGTTTTCTTTCTGACAAGATAATTTTTCTCACCAAGAGGGATTTATGTAAGAATATTTTTCTTATTTTAAGTGTTTTTGTACTTAATTATCTCAGTAAGATATAAAAGCTTAATATTAAGAAAATATTACTTATTATGAGTAAATATGTGCTAGAATCTAGAATATCAATATTTACCAACCAAACTTCAAGTCTAGAACTTATTTTATATAAGTAAAAATTTCTTATTTCAAGCACATAAAGCAAAATCACATACTTAATGAAATGTCTTCAGATAATTAAAACAGACTATGTCCAAATGGAATCCTTTGTGTTATTGACAATGAAAAATAAAAACCCCATGATCTTATACTCTTGTATAAGTTGGCAGAGTGTACTGGAAATTATAATTTAATATTTAAACGGTTGACATTTAACACAACAATTTCAGAGACAATATCAGTTTATATATCAAGATAATTCTTGGCATGTTTCCGTCTGCTACGGACCTTAATCTGATCTTCTTGATGCAAGATGTGGGACCTCTTACTGACATGTCATGAAATTTCTATTGATGTGTGATTTGAAATGGCTGGTATTCCACACAATGAGATTAGAATCAACAATATTGATTAGCTCAATGTCATGATAAATATTTTAACTTTTGGTTTATATTTCAAATTTTTACTTTATAAGTTATTAATATTAGTTTGAACAATATTTTATTGTTCAAACTAACAATAACAAGTAGTCCTTGTTTGATTTAATTATGACATCATACAATCCAAATAGGAAAGCGCCCAAAATGTCAGTGAGATAGTATTAATGTTCAATACAACAGATTTTCTTTCCGATCCAATACCGAGTAAAATTTAAGCTGGTATTGGCAATACAGATCCCATACTTTGTGCAAAAGACAGTTAATTTGTTTCTTAATTAAATAAAAAATAAATGTAATCCATATCTTGGCTTCATAAAAAGAACACAATGTACTCTGATGCACTCATTTTAAACTCAGAAGTACATTGAGACAACAATCTCGTTTACTATAAACTATTTTAATTCAGCTGAAATATACAAAACATGTGAAAATCGAGTTGCAAACTAAAAAAAAGAAAATTAGTAAAGTAATAACCCACTAAATACATCCTTGTTTAATTATTAAAACTACTATAAAATGACAGCTGAAATAGCTCCATGTCACTTTTTGTATAATCTGTCAACATGTTCATTTCTGAGTGAGGTAGAGTCAGCAGCACGCTGCGCATGGGCATTACGTCCTTACACATTACATACTTACCAAGCGGAAGAAAAAGTAGTTCCCATTAACAACGTTTCATTTAGGCAAGATCTCAATAATTTAGTTACTTTCTAACGTACTGTAGTTAATCTACATTATCTCAAATTACTAAAGTGTTGAAAGTATTGATCCTTGGATCTGACAATAGATTTTAAAGAATTAAGTTCTGGTATCGGAAGAATCGATATTTCAGTATCAATCCGCACATCACTAACGGCAACGCCAGAGATCATTTAACTGCCCTGATTAACGGTTAATTCAGTTGTAACAGCCTAACTACGCTTTTATCTACTGTACTTTTATAAGATTTTCTTTTGGCAAATTCTCTAATCTCGGTTGGACATGAATGAAGATGGAGGACTTTTTTACGTGTATAGGCCCTACAGCTGCTGTACTCAGAGGTAAGTTTAAAGTTGTCTGTCTTTCTAAGATAAGCTAACTGAAGCTAGTTAGCATGTCGTGATTTGCCAATTTTCATCCGCGGGTTAAAGAGCCGCTCTTGTGAATATGAGCTTTGAACAGTTATTAACCACAATGGCTGTGGCTTAAAAATAATATCGACACGAGTTCTTGGTAGCTTCCGTTTTTTAACATAGCTAAGGTGGCTTATCATATAGCTTCTGATTCGGGAAATGGTTAAAGGGCAATTCCGCCTAGTATTTCACTCACTGAGGGTGTTTTATGTGCTGTAATTTAAAAACTTAAATGCAATGAGTCAAAAAGGTTAGATATTCCACACTGTTACCAGGATATTTTAAACACTATTTTTAATTGGTGAATTTAAGTAGTCCTAGTTTGATTTAATTAAAATGACTTTCTTGCCATCTTGCATTCATGTAATATTGTAATTGAGCACATGAACTAAAATAAGACTTGTTTTATTTTTCAAGTAAACCAAACTGTTGCCATGGTGAAGCCTATGCCAGACACATCTCCAATCACGTATTGCACCATCTACAAGAAACTTTGGGAAATGCAAGTGACAGCATCCTTCACATTCTTGAGGTAAGAAATTTATGATACTGATTCATCATTACACTGATTAGTCCCTAAAACGTGGTTTGTTTTGTGATTGTTTTTCTGTCTGTGCTCCAATTAGCAGATGACCCAACAACTTCAAACAAGATCACTTTTCAGCTCTGTGGTGATCATGAAACCAACTTTCTACTGGCCATTGGAACCATGCCTGCCCTGATCTTCTGAAAGGAGGACATCACAGCTACTACACCTTTCAGCATCCGTGTGTGTGGCCACTCCTCTCTGTGCTGCTGACAGACGTCTTGAGAACGCCGTCCGTAACTGAGGCAAGACTTCCACATATAAAAGGCTATTGCTGATTGGAAGAAGTTCATTGCGGAGGAAGCTCCTATTGTTGACATCTAATCCCAAGATTTTTTTTTGCTTTGGACAATTTGGTTTGCTTGACTCTTAGTGCGGCTGATGTGTCAGATCGTCATTGTTCTGTCATTTTACAGGATTGTTTCAGAATCAGATGCCCATCCAGACTTTAAATTTTGACCAGTAGTCATGTTTTATTGTGTTTATGTGAAACTAAAACGTAATAAAGATGTTAAAAGTAATTGAACTCATGTCTTCATTTCAGCAAGCCAATAACATCTCTTGTTCCAGTATTCACAGGATAAATTTTTGGATTTTTGTCTTAGCATAAGAACCTTGAGTAAAGCTGTGACAAAATATATATTTTAATCCTATGCAACAATAAAAATAAACTAGATTTAGGTATATCACTGCAAAAAGTCCCCTTTCAAAAACAAGAAAAAAAAAGTACAAAAATATGGTATAATTTTCTTAAAATAAGAAAAATTATCTGCCAACAGAACAAGAAAATTTATCTTGTCAAGATTTTCCAAAATAAGAAAAAATATCTAACCAAGATAAACCTACAAATATCTTAAAATTAGTGTATTTGTACTTAAAACAAGCCAATTTTACTAATACAAATAGAAAATATGAGATTTATTTTCTTAATACATAGAACATTTTCCTTAAAATAAGAAAATTTTACGCTATTTCAAGAAATTCAGTGTCAAGTAACATTTTCTTTACTTGAGATAATTTTTCTTAAAATAAGATAATATATCTTACTCGTATAAGTAAAATTGGCTTGTTTTAAGTAAATATACACTAATTTTAAGATATTGTAGGTTTATCTTGGTTAGATATTTTTTCTTGTTTTAGAAAATCTTGACAAGATAAATTTTCTTGTTCTGTTGGCAGATAATTTTTCTTATTTTAAGAAAATTATACCCTATTTTTGTACTTTTTTTTCTTGTTTTTGAAAGGGGACTTTTTGCAGTGTAACTGCTGTCCTCTCACTCATCCGATGTCTCTTCTCTTTTATCTCCTCTTCGCCCAAACATACACTAGAATAAAATGTCAAGAGCCCAGCAGGAATCAAACAGCCCCATCAGTTGCCATGTCAACCTTCCAGGAATCAGCAGCGAAGCTCTTTCATCTATTAAATATAATCAAGCAGTAAAAAATGTCCCACTTTCATGTAACATTCTGGACACGTGTTTGCAGCAAAGAGCCTTGGTGATTGGAGAGTTAGATATTAGCAGCTTGTTTGTGAAAGAAACTGTTCCAGCTCCGATGTGGGAGCCATTACATCAGTTTAAGAGGCTTTCTACTTGTTCCACAAACACATGAGCAAATGAGCTGCTTTTCTTTGCCAGACGACAATAATCACTCGCACGGTTCTGATCTCACCTGCTCAGCCTTCTGATGAAAGACGGACGACATGGCGAGGATGGTGGAGCGTTCGTCAAGTGCAGCAGCAAAACTTTTCCAGTCCTGATCCAGCTGACTGGAGATCTGCTTGATCTGCGTGGAGGCATAGTGGCCGGCCTCAGCCAGCCGGCTCGCCACTGACATGATTCTGTTGATGTTTACGTAGGCATTCTGGGAAGGACATTTTTAAACAATTCTATGTCATCTTCATACATTCAGGGTCAGATTTTAGGAGAAAAAAGTGAAGCTTGTGATGATGTCCTACCATAGAGTTCATGGCAAAGTGGTTGTGCTGCGTCTGCAGCTCCACAGCGTACTGGTAACTGCGACCGATCTCTGTGTGGCTCTGCAGAAACACCTCCTTGTTGTGGCTGATCCAGTCGAACATCTGCACAGACATTCAAACCCGCGCACACACATTATATTAGTTCACTGGCAACAGATGTGAATGGAGTTTAAATGCCAGGAAGGAAAGAAGAAAACACTGTAAAAACCACAGAGAAGAAGTGGAGAAACAATGGGAATTCTGATGTCGCTTGTTTTATGTAACCGTTTCATGTTCAAATTACTACTTTAAATTAAGTTTTCATGCCGAACATAAGCGGGTTTCACTGTATTTACATAACAAGATATGTTGAAACAACTCAAACTAAGTGAGTTAATCGAACGTAATCCTGTCACTTTAAATCTAATAGATATGTATGCAAATGAATATTGTCCCTAGTTGCCTTCCATATGGGACTGCACATCTGCTGAGTTCATCATCAAACTACTGCTCAGTCCAACACTCTTAACAAAGGCTGTAAATGGCATCAGCGAACAGCATGGAGGAGCTTTGTTGTGGTCAATACGAGGGGCAGGGTCAGAAAGGACAGGAGCTTCTTACAGAGATAGAAACCAGTTTGAAGGAATCACATTAGTGTCCTCCCTATGATGTGAAGTCAATTTTGTTTTGAGTTATTTTTTTATTTATGCAGCATTTTAATAACAACTGGAGGTAATATAATTGCTGGATTGTGTGATAAAATGGCACTACTTATTACATCCTACTGTGGTGGCCTTTGTTTACTTTAATAGGAAGGGAGATTGTGAGAGAGGAGGAAGTCAAAGGTCAAGGGGCTTGAACCGCAACAAGAACTCCATACGTCGGTTGCACGTTTTACCCCAGCATGATGCTCGCGCTCCCATAATACTCTTCCTTTAAGGAACCATTGGGAGGACACTAATGAAGCATTAAGGAAGCACAAGGGAAACGCAGGAAAATACTACAAAAGCCTCAGGAAAGCACTGGGGAAACACTGAAAAATCTCCTGGGAAACACAGGGGAAAACAAAGAAGATGAAGAATTACTAGGGAGACAATGAGGAAGCATTAAGATAACATTAAGGAAACACTGAGGAAAAGTTAAGGAAACATTAAGGAGATACTGGGGAAACACTGAGGAAGCATGTAGGAAACATTAAGGAAACACTGAGGAAACATGTAGGAAACATTAAGGAAACACTGAGGAAACACTGAGGAAACATGTAGGAAACATTAAGGAAGCTTTGGGGAAACACTGAGGAAAGACCAATGAAGCACTGGGGAAACAGTGGAGAATTAGCGAACGAGCAGTGGAAGACGTATTGGGGGTTGTGTGATCTTATTTCAGCTCATAAATCACACAGGAAAACACTTGGGGAAACACTGGACACAAATGACTCCTCAATTCAATCAGCTCTCCAGGAGAGCTGGTCCATGATGAGACATTTCAGATTCTTGCTCATAACATGTAAAGTATTCCCAGGCGATTGCTCTGACTCATCTGGCATGTCTGCAGGGCAGATGGTTGGTAAAGTGCTACACTAACTGTGGTCTGAACAAGAGAAGCAAAAGAAAACCACAACATAAACCTCTTTTCAATTGGAGACAAACTCCACTATACGTCAGTCTTTTCAGAGAGATGGGGAGATGGTTACGGTTCAGTATATTTGCCTGTGTTGCCATAGCAATGAAACAAACCGCCAGGTCTGATCGGTGAGCCCCAGCTGGACCGGAGCGGCTAGTCCCTCAGTGTGAACTGGTCTTAGCATCCCCACAGACTCTCAGTGTGACAATGTGAAGCAAAGCAGCCGTTTCTCCTGCCTGTTTGCTTTCCAGTAAATATTTACCGTGGCTGCATGTACACCGGGTCAGCTGACGCCTGTCTGTCTGTGGATATGTGTGTCTGACACATTCAAGACACAAACACACTCCTTCTACGTAAACTTCTTATAGATTTCCATTATAATATTGTGTCAGGTCTCAATTATCACCAGTCCACAGCAGAAAGTGATCAGCTCTGAAGTGCAGCAGACGGCTGCCCTCTCCACTCCTAAAGGTTTCATGACTTCTTCGTGTTTGAGTAAAGTTTTAGACACTATTTAGGCCTAAAAGTCAACTTATAATTTCTTAGTAATCAGAAATACTCCAGAATGCTGCTTCCTTTTTTGGCTAATTGACAATACCACCTTTGTGTCATCTCTATAAGTGATGAAAAACCTCCAATGTAAATTTGGATCCAGCACTGAGTTAAACTGTTGACCAAAGACTCACTTTCTCAGCATCCTGCTCAAAGAGGCGCAGCTGGAAGCACTGGTCCAGTTTCAGCTTCCTGACGTGCCACATCTGATGGAGGTGCTGCCTTGTGGAGTGGAGCTTATCGAGCAGACTGGCCACCTGTCAGAAGCAAACGCTACATTTCAGCAATTCTTTCCAAAAAAAAAAAATGGCTCCAATAGTGGCTCCAATAGACGCAGTGGGTTGTGTTGATTCTGATATCTGTAAATGTGCAGGACGCCGGATGGGAAACTATAGAGGACAATTATATTGACACTAACTACAAACTTAAATTTGTGTATCTAGACATTTCATTGCTCTGTTGACCAAAGACTGAAATCATGCAAGTTGTTGGACATAATACATATTTTTATTCAGGCGTACAGGAGGTGTTAGATGTTAAGACGGGTTAATGGTGAATGATGGTTTTTACCATTACTGTGTCATGACAAGGCTATTTCTAAAATAACCTTTAAACACTGAAGCATAAACAAATTTGGCCATTTGGTTTCAAAGCAGATAAGTTATTATAGAATACACTTTTCTGAAACAAAAATTGTTCTTCCAGCCACGCCCACTAAAACAAGAGGACACCACCATGTATGGGTGAGGAGAATGTGTCCATGCCAGTGCAGCCTTTCACTGTCTATGTCTGCAGATTAATTGTTTCCTAGGCAATAACACCTTTCTGACTGCAATATGCTGAATCGTTACCTGGCTGCATGCAGATCATCTCTTCTTGATGTGCAGATGAGCCGCATGAATATAATCTATGGTTCCATTAGGGTTCATACCTCTTTTCCATAAATGTAGCAATACCTTCTTTATTTATATGCATCTTTTTCTATTCAGTGAGACTGGACTAAAAAAAAGCAATATACTTTATAATCAAGTGCTTAAGAATGACCAAATTCATTCTGACGTTATGCTTGCTAAATTCTTTGAATTTACTTCTATTTTCTGCCTGGCTCATTTCAGAAAGTTCTGTCAGTATGGTTTGTATCTTACCTCTAGTTTTATGAGTAAATGCAGTTGTAGCTGAAACTGTAAGGTGGATATATTCCCAGTTCAATGGATTTTTCCTGCTGTCAGATTCTTACCTTGGGTACCAGACTCTGAAAGTCAGCAGAACCTGAGATGCAGTTCCTTCCAGAAAATCCATCACTGGATCGAATGCACTGAAGCAACCTTTGGCCTTCCCGGTCCAACTCCTCCACTGGAGCCTTTAGCACCTGAAACGGTATTAACTAGGACTTTAATGCAGGGCACGTTCATTTGTACAACAAATTTCAGCAACAGGCATTTCGTGGTGCTTCACACTCTAAACAGGTGAATTGTTGTTTGGCAGTTTTCTGGAAGTTTGTTCCAGATTAGTGGAGAATAAATCCTGAAGGCTGCTTCTCTGTATTTGGTTCTGGTTCTGGGGGATGCAGAGCAGAACCAGAACCTTCCAGACCTGAGAGGTCTGGAAGGTCTTTAATTTATGTTGGTACTAAGACATTCAGTGATTTATAAATCTGTTCTCTTAGTTACAAGGAGCCTGTGTGAGGACACCTGAACTGGAGTGATGTGATCTACACGACTGGAGGAGTTTCTCTAGATCTTGCTGAGACATTAGACCTTTGATGCTGGAAACGTTCTTCAGGTGATTGGACTGTCTTTGAACTGTCTGTAGGTACAGGTCAGAGTTCATCACTACACCCAGATTTCAGGCTGACCTCTAGTTTCCAGCTGTAATAATTAAAGCTGATAATTAAAGCTGTGTGCTGACTCTAGATTGATCCTCTTTAGGTCCAAACATAATAACTTCAGTTTTCTTTGTGTAGCTGGAGCAGCATGTCCCTCACGGATTTGGTCTATGCATCTACACAGTGCTTCTATGAGTTCATGGTCACATAATAACATCATTGTAATGTACAGCTTTGTATCATCTGCGTATTTATGGTAACTAATCCTATTACTTGTTGTAATCTGGGCGAGGAGGAGCATTGAGATAATAAATAAAAGGGGCCCCAAGACTGAACATTGTGGTGCTCCACATTTCTCAGCTCAGTAGAAAAATGTTCTATTGACATAAAAAAAAACAGTTTTTTTTTTTTCACCTGCTGTCCTAAACCTGTTCTTTAGGTCAGACTAGAACCAGTCAGTTACTGGACCAGAGAGTGTGACCCCGCTCCTGGTCAACACTGAGCTCTAGCAGAACCAGCACTGTGGTTCTTTCACAGTCTGTGTTTACATGGATGACATTGAACACTTTGACGAGGGCAGCCTCAGTACTGCGGTAACCACGGAAACCCGACTGAAAGACATCAAAGCGGCTGGTTATCATTATGAAGGTATGTAACTGCTGAAACAGCTTTTTCAGGGATTTTGCTGATGAATGGGAGGTTGGAGATCGGCCTGTAATTCTGCAGCAGTGATTCGTTCAGATTGTGGCTTTTTATCAATCGTTTGATAACTGCTGGTTTTAAAGCCTGGGGGGAAACACCTGATGAGAGCGATGAGTTACTATTTGGATCAGATCAAATGCAATGACAGGCAGGACTTTCTTTAAACATGTGGTTAAGCTGCAGAGGTATCAGGGGGAGGAACGTACTTGGTGTGTTTAATTAAAGTAATAGTATTTCCACTTTTAGGCAGATCAACTTTTGTACCTTTTTCTTCAGCTGTGTGTGCTCCTCTATTAACCGCCGGGATCCTTCTACATCTGCAGGAAAGTCTTTTATGGACAGAAGTTCCTGTACAAACCAACATATCTTTGTCATTTAGTTATTAAAAAAAAGGCTTTTGATCCTCTCAGACCTGGATCTCTCATCTAGGTACCTGAAGGTCCTCCAGTCTAGACAGCAGATGAACAGCATTGGACATGAACTCCTCTAGAGACACCCTCAGCTCGATCCATTCCTCGTGGTTGTAGTCCAGAGAGCCTTCGAAGTCTTCGGTTAGCTGTGAGGGATCCACCAGTTTGGCCAGGCCTTCTACTGAAACCATACTGGTCTGCTTTTACAGACCAGTAGACCAAAAAAAAAAGTAATTGATCAATGAAACAGCAATGTTTCCTTCCAGAAAATTATTGATACTGCACTGGGACTAATCACTTTACAAATGATTTCAGTAAAAACATGTAAAAACTGGATAAGACTTCCCAGTTTCACAGTGGGGTAACTACTGTAAACATGCAGTTTAAGGATGTAAAAAGTTGTACAGATATGCACAGCAGCTCATTTATCCAACCTCAAAGGAGAACTTTGCACTTCCAAAGTTGGTCTTCTGTTTCTGCCAGAAGTTGTCTGGTTTGATAATGAGAGCCACGCAGATATCGGCTGGGAAATACTCCTGCAGCGTCTTCAGCAGAGGCTTGATTAGCTCCCACTTCGATCCTCGCATGTCGATGATGACAGTGAATCCCCGTTTGCACACATCCTCACTGATGGGAGAAACAGAGTCAGCATGCAGGTGAGAGGAGCCCACAGAGCTGGACATCAGAGAGCAGGAGAGGATGTGCTGCAACAGCTACGCGTCCAACAGCACCGCTGCTTCTCCCTTTCCTGCCATTACATCAGACTTCCTGGGACGTTTAAGTCATGCTCTGCTCCTGAGAGATGCCATCTCAAAGGGCTCGACCAGAGCAGGACCTCCTTTTCTAGCTTTTTGAAGATGCTTCACGTTTCACCCAGAATGTTTCTTTAATTCTGATTATGGGCTGGAAATTCCAGTGAGAACTCCAGGCATCGAAACCTTTAATGGGACAATCATAATAGAAGCACTCAACACAGATGAGTCACTGACAAACCTGTTACGTTTGGGCTCATTGTGACAAACACACACAAACACATTTCTGCCTCATAAAAACGTGCAGCAAGTCCAGAAACATATAAACCTTTTCTCACAGCGGCATAAACACACAATGGAATCGTTTAAAAAATGCAACATTTATTCTGATTGGATTTATTTAGTAGGATTAAATAAAATGCGAGGAGGGAATTGGGTTGTAATAAAATCACTCGAGGCCCAATTATTTTCTTCCCCACTGTAAACAATTGCAACCGTCTTGTTAAACCAGTAGGACAGCACCTGGAGGAAAGTTTGACCAGTTGATCCCTCCTGATCCTGCATCATCCCTGCTCTCCTCTCTTCAGCTCACTCCACGAGTGTTTAAAGGTCATGAGGACTGACCTTTAAACACAGAAGAAGGGTTGATGTCTGTCTTGGTCTGACTACTGAAGGATCATCATGTAATCGAAAGGTCCAGTGACAAGGTACTTTCAGTTTTCTGACAGAAGTCAGCAGATCCTAAAAAAAAATCTCTTGAAATCTCCAAGAGTTCCTGCACTCCAACAAGTCTGCCTCAGCATTTAGAAGAGCAAGAGGCCCACAGCATCACAGATCCTCTGGCCTTCTGTCCAGAGAGCATCAGGCGCTCTTCCACATTCTCTGTTTTACACTAAACTTATCCAAAGGGTTTGTTGACAAAGTATCTCACTTTTGGTCCGACTGAAATGCACTTAAAGTTTCAGAAGATTTCAAATCTGATCTATGAAAGTCACATTTCAGTATAATGTCTATCTTTGGTTTTAGTTTCACAAGTGGCATTTAACAAAAAATATTTCTATAATGTGCCTGTCTGTGATTAAAGTGAACAGACAAAAGCACAACATGCCAAAGAAAATTCAAATCTGCAAAACAAAAGCCTGCATTGACAGACAAACCATCTGAAAGCACAAAATGGCAGGTCTGACTGATGATTCACGCCAAGATGAATGAAAGGCTTTTTCCAGTTTTAGGAGCAGTTAAGCAGAGGTTTGGTGACGTAGTGGAGGACGGAAGAATAAAAACATTTCCAACATTTAAAGGTCACAATTTGGTTTCTGTAAAATCCTTTTCTGCCCTTTCATCCTGCAGTTGTTCATCTTCTTACTACAAGTCAGTTCTTCGTTCAACTTCTCACTGTAAATCATCAAAATGCCGTTCCCTGCCTTTGCTCCAGTTTTAATTTCCAGTTTGCCAAAGAAAAATATTTTTCTGCGGTTTTGCCAAGATCAAAATGAAACAGTCTCACCGATAAAACGATTGTTCAAATTAAAACAATGATTTTTTTTTCCCAAACAAAAACAATATAACTGGACCAGAAGAGAGAGCAGTGTGTGTGTTGCATAGCTTTGCTAAAAGCGAAACAGAGTTCTCTACTATGCTCCATGTCTGCTTTAAAGATGGTTCTCTGAGTACCACCTTACATTTTGGTGAAACGCAAATTTCACAATGAAAATAACTTGTTACATACATTACACAGAAACTAACCTCACCAGTTTATATCTAGTTGCTAAATGCAATCAAATAAAAACTCTTAAAATAATTCCAGTTCAGATGTTCACACACATTTCCTTCATATTTGGTAGGAATATCTTTTAAACTTTCAAATGGCCACTTCAAACAACTGACTTTTTCATATTTTGATCCACTTTGTAACTGATTTGCAGGTTTATTTTATATCAGCGTCTTTTAAAAATATCCGGCTGCTAAGTGAATGGAAACAAGCTCCAACTTTAAATCTCATACAGTATTAATATTAATCCAACAGCAGCAAATCTTTTACCACTTTTCTCAGGAAGGCACAAACTCTTCTCTTCACCTCGGAAACAGCCGGTGAGGAGAGCAGGCAAAGAGGGGCTGTACTCTTTATTCTGTAAATTTAAATATTCTGAATATAACATATAGAATGCTACATCCTTTCTCCTTTTTGCTTTTTAAAGATTTTCTGCAGTGGTATGCAGGGACACCAGTGCCATGGATGACTGAGATCACCTTTCACCATGAGCGAGAATCTGCTTTCATCCTGCTCTCACAAGTCAAGTGAACAGGAAATCAAAATCAAGTGAAAAAGCGACCCAGTTCAGGTCTCACAGGGCTTGGCTCCAGACTCTCTTTGACCTGTTTCTGATCTTTTTTTTTTTGTTGCACCTTTCATTTCTCTCAGGTGCCCCCGGACTGGGCTGGAGCCACAGACTCAAACAGCGCTGCTTTCACAAAGATGCAAATCAAGCGCTGCTCCCCATCTGCTGCAGAGCTGGCCAAGGAAGGAGCACTTGATTCTACAGCCTGGACAGCCTTTAACACACTCCTCACCCAAATGTCTTCTTTCCAGGATCTGCCTGCCAGGCTTACGAAATGTCCAAGAGCAAAATACAAAAACACGGTGTGTGTATGTGTTTGCAGCAGGACTGTTGTTACCTGGGGACAGTAGACAGGTAGGTGACCAGCCGCCTCAGTTCCTCCTGTTTTATTCGGTCGTGGTTGCTCCTGGCTGGAAATGTCAGAATTGGTCCTCCTCTTTTATCTCGCCCACCTGGAAAATTCAGCAACCAGCGATGTTTAGCACTTAGAAAGTACTTCAATCAATTTTTTATATTTACCAAGTAAGAAGATAATGACTGCTTGCATTTGAATTAGGGGTGCACCAATCTCCAATACTCTTTTCTTGTTTTTTTTTTTGTCTGAAATGTTGCTAAATATAGCAAGAAAGTCATCAGACCTGACTTGGTGGGGGGTCGGTCAGTCAAACCTCTCACTGCACAGCAGAAGAGGACAGTGGTTGATTTTTAGACCTTTGCTGAAGTAGATAAGATCAGTGAGTAAGATCGGCTTCACATGTAAGAATCAGCCGATCACTGATCTCCCAAAACAAAGGAATCTGGTGCCGATAAATCGACTGGCCATTTTATCTGTTGGCTGATTTATCAGGGTACCCCTAATGAGAAATAATAAGGATTCCTGGATCCTGGATCAGGTGCAGCCACGTTATGCCTGTTCTTGTTCTGAACTGAAGAATCATTCTGAATGAGAGGAAACACGAGAATAAGTCCAGTTACCTCTGACTACATCACTACAGACCAAGCATGTTATATGATTAAAACCCACTGGTTTGGATTTCAAATGAGTGATAGTCCCAAACACTAGGTGGTGTACCAAACACTGATTACTCTGATCTTCAAAGCCTGAGATGAGCAATGGAAGATTCTCGGGAGACAAATCCAAGAATGTATTTATATCAAGTTCACTGAGCTCTAAACTAGCTAGTAAAGATCATCCAGTTTAAGAAACACTTCAGCATGTACCCAAGTACACAGTCTTATGATCACAACAGCGTCGGGGTTGTAAACACGATTTCATGATTAAGTCTTGGTCAGAGTGAAATGTATACATGTGCACAAAAAGTTAGATTCCTGAGGTTGTGTACTACTACTTCCTCATGTTGCTTTCAGACAGCTACAGATGTTGTTTGCTTTACCTCCTAAATAAATCATGAGGTTTATCAATAGTACTTCCAGGTGTTTTCGTAATTTGTTTCTTCTTCGTCTGACTTAATCCATTTTTTTTTTCCTTCAATTTGACTACATGTCAGCGCTGAGAGGACAACGCTGACATATGACGGTATTGAAATCTAATAAAAGTAGCTAAAACTTTATATTCCAGTCCGGTTAAAATTCCATTTGGTTACTTAGTGGTACTGGTGGTAGGTGTGGTTTCAAGATGAGTCCCTTGACATTTACAGCAACATACTGGTGACAAAATCAGTGCCATTAGACTTAAAAAAAAACAAAAAGTATTATTCCAGAGGTCAGGACGACTCCCTGGTTCATCCTGATGTTACAGTAACCAGCTTTACAGTGTCCACTGGATTCTCCTCACAGTTAGGTCAGACACTCAGCATGTTTTCTCCAAAACCATCCAAAACGTAAACTCTCTGAATCTTTGTGATAAACGATGTGTGCTGAGATGGCTTGCTCAGATTAACGTAAGAAACACAAACCACAGTGTTTGTCTAAGTGCTACTCAATTGTGAAAAAGAGAGAGAAAAAGAGAGAGAAGGGAGAGAGAGAGAGGGGAAGTTGGAGGAGAAAATGTTGTAGTGATCTTTGAAAGAATCTTGATGACGAGTACTTGTTGGCATGCAGCCTCTGACATGTTCTCTCTCTCTCTCTGTTTCCTTCTCTGTCCCACAGGCTCTCCACCACTTTCTCTTTTTGATACAGACTTTTGTTCTATGCGTTACTACAACAAAAGAGATCAGCACTCAAAGTACTACAGCTAATACAATCCTTATAAAGGCTTTATGTTTACATTCAGGTATTTTCAGACACACTCAACGTTGGGCACTAAATACATCTTGCATTAAACTTGTACCATGTACTTTCAGCAATGTTGTAGTTATTACTACACATGCCTATGTTATCATCTATTGATAAGGTTTGTTATGTTTTCTTTTCTTTCTGCAGACTGCTAGGGTGTTGTCATGTGTTCTCGCTTTGTTTCTCTCTCTTTCCCTGTAAACTGTTTTTCCCCACCTCTCACCTTTTCTGTTTTGTCTCCATACTCATATATATATATATATATATATATGTGTTTGTGTTTATATATACATAAAGGGTACCCTCATACCATCATACCAGCTTGTGAAAGTAAATCTGTCGGGCCTCACCTTGGCACTGAGACAATACTGAGTGCCACACTGTCAGAGAGAACACGTTACAAAAATAAATGAAAAAAGGCTTTTTAATTTTGTCATATATCAGATCTATTGGTGACATGTGGAGCAGATAAATCAACGCCACTTGATAATATAGTACGAAGCCTTAAAAGTTTTGAGCTGTCAAATATTCTAAATGCCAATTTGTGCATTTATTTTAGGAGCAACAAAGCTACTCCTAAAATAAAATAGTTTAAAGCTATGAGCAAAACCGTCCATCTAAGCTTTATGTCAAGTCATCTGTCATCTTAATCTTTTGCCAAATATTCTATATTTCCATTAACGATCACATAGCCATCCTTTAAAGGATGCGAGGCATTTTCCATTTTCCCCCCAAACATTTTTGTTAATCACTCTGATCACACAAGCAGCTCTTTCAACATCAGACTTTCATGATTGCCGCAGAGACTCCCATTGTCCTTTGTCTAAATGAAACTCTCCATCTGTTTCCTCCCAAGACAGAACGCGAACATCTTTGGGACATCCGGGGGATTATTTTGTCATGACATCTTATTTGTTATGTGAAAATGTTTTATAGGGACTGAGATGGCCTGTGGACCGGGAGTGTTGTGGGTCTGCTTGTATTGGCTTGTAGTGGGAGCAGCAGACAGACAGAAGGGAGAGGAACCCATAAATAAAGGTGATGTTGTGGAGAGCCCGGGATGATGTTTCCTCACTTAGGGAGCGTGAATCTAACTCCGACGCTGAGAAATGTTTTCGCAGATATTCTAAATCTAAGTGGAAGTCTACCTCTGATTACTCTTGGTAAAGCCGTGTAACATCATTATGTGGACGTCTATATTGGCTTTTCCTCATAATTCAGATCATATCTCACATGTCATAAGTGTAATGTCGAATGTTCCTCGCTGCCCTTGTTGGTCGACTTTCAGCATTGACAGACACTCACCCGACACGAAGGCGACTTTCTCCTTCAGCACTGGCAAAACATCAGACGCCTTTATGCCTTCAGTCCTGAGGGAGCCTGGAGAGACGAGAGAGAGAAACTCTCAGCATTAATCCCATTATCAGATCAACATTCCTGTGAGAGAGCAATCACACTTGGATTCAACTCTTGCTTCTCCACATAACTGTCACACACTGACAACTACTTTCTGAATAGAATATTGGCTTTGACATGAATAAATATTATAATTTGGGTGTAAATGCTGTATCCAGCCCTCCTACAGAATCAGGACAGAACAATTTGTTTCCATTCTTATTCCTTTGTTCCTCTTTTGATTTTTTTTTTTTTTTGCTCAGTTCATCTGGTCGCCCGTCTGTCACGTTATGAAATTTGTCTCTCTCTTGTTCTTTTCATTGTGTCCATGCTCTCTCAACCTCCCCCCTGTCTCCTCCTCCTCTCAGATGAAAACAAGCCTAAATGTCCACAACCTTCTGTGTGTGTAGGTGTGTGTGCATGAACGTGTGCGTGTGTGTGTGTGTGTGTGTGTGTGTGTGTGTGTGTGTGTGTGTGTGTGTGTGTGTGCGTGTGTGCGTGCGTGCGTGCGTGCGTGTGTGTGCAAGCGTACATGTGTGTGAGAGGGTGTCGTTGAGTGCGGGTGCATGGTGGTGCATGTGTGATGCAAGTCAAACACACATTCCAAACTGAGAACACCAAGTCAGCAGAATGTGTCTCAGGCAGTGGTGGAGAAAGTACTCAAAAAATGTACTTAAGTAAAAGTACAAATACACAGTCAAAAATGTACTCAAGTAAAAGTCAAAGTACCACATTAACATTTTACTTAAGTAAAAGTAAAAAAGTACTGGCTTTTAAAAATACTTAAGTATTAAAAGTAAAAGTACTTGCTGAATGCATTACCTAATCGCTAATATCATTAAGTGTGCCGATCGTATTTAATTTTAATACATCAGAAATGTGCCATTTTAATGAACACTACCACAGATTAAACATGTTCTTATTGTGTTTATTCTCTGTAACAGTTTAGGCTTAGATATGTGATTCTATGAATCATAATTTCAGGGATGGAAACATCTTGTCTCCTGTCCTAACAGCATGAACTTCATTAGTGACATTTATTTAGAAAGAAATCCAACTGAAAGGAGATGGAAAGAAGGTGTGTGGGGGGAGTACATGCAACCAAGGAGCCATGTAGCAGAGTTGTAGTCAAGACCACCGAACCGAGACCAAGACCAGCACTTTGTGCTACATGACACAATAAAATTAAGTTTACCTATCAAAATTGGTTTTCAGATTGATCTGAAAGAGCCACATTCTCATAAAAACACCTAGATATTAAATACTTAGAGCTGAAATATATTTAACCAGTATCAATTAAAACTCACTTCATTCTGTTTTGCTTTCATCGCTGTGCAACAATCCGCAGAGGTCTCCTGCTATCCCTAGAAAAATAACGCCCTGGGCGGTTGCCCATATTGCATATGTCAGAAACCACAACTGAAACATCGCAATTAACGGTAAATATCGTTCAACTGTCCAACGGCGTAACAAGTAACTAAGCAGAAGGAACACCGTGACTGTTCTCACCCTCCCTCTTACTGCGATGTTTGCCACCATGACAGGAGACGAACTCAATCAATGAGCAATGAGCATGCTCTGTGTTCATACGTTCAACTTTTACTTATTTGGCGATTAAATAAATGTGTATGTGTGTATATATATATATATATATATATATATATATATATATATATATATATATATATATATATATATATATAGCTACCGCAGTGTACACAAGAACAAAGAACGGCTCTAAGTGTGGCTTCAGTCCTTAGGACTTAGTAAAGATCCGTCCAGAAGAATCGGATCGTTCCTGAATGTTATATCACTATATTGCAGACTTTGGTCACAGCCAGTGGCGCAAAAAGTGGGTATGCAGGGTATGCAACGCATAGGGGCGCAGCACCAGAGGGGGCACCAAAACCCCTCTGGTGGGGGATCTATGTCTTCGCATCCACCTGAATAATGTTTAGTTGCGCCACTGGTTACATCGTTGTCCCATATATGCGACACCTCAGTCAACACACAATAATTCAGCCCATGAGTGACAACTTTTTTTTCATCACAGATGCAACATGTGTCTCTGTACAGCTAGCTTTGCTAGCATCACGTCCACAGATCTTACCTTTCTTTAAGCTTTCCTTCCAAGTGACGCTAAAAGTTGGACAAAGTCCCCACCGTCTGTGAAAGCGAAGCGCTGCTGATTTTACATGTCGCCATATATTATGATTTATGCAGCTATTATCGATTAGACAGGTGTCTTCTCCCGCTCAGAGAAAACCACAGCACATTTCTTGGAGCTCAGTGTGCGAGTAAAGGTGGAGGGGATGGGTGACAACAGACACGTAAGTCACGTTATGCTTGGATTTTACGGCGCCACCTTAAGTCCCTGAACTTCACATTTTAACGGAAAAAAGCTCAAATTCCCCATGTCCCCTGGAGGGCTCCGTACTACGCGACTTGGATGTAACGAGTAACGCGACACTTTTGTAGAAATGTAGTGAAGTAGAAAGTACAGATACTTACTGTAAAATGTAGTGGAGTAAAAGTAGAAAGTACCCATTATTAAATCTACTCAAGTAAAGTACAGATACACAAAAATTGGTACAGATACACGAAACCACTGGTCTCAGGACACAGAAAGAGAGAGAAGGAGAGAGACAGTGGCTGTCTTCATGTTTCAGGACCATATTTTTTATATTTGGTATACATTATATTAGCGTTTATAACCGGCAGGGATCAAAAGTAAGGCAGAGTTTTATAAATCACCGAGTTCAAAATATATTAGGATGTCTGAATTTGACTAGTGATATGGTTTCTGGTGAACAGGGTGCATTTCATTTATGATTCAGATTGTAAAAAGTGTTCCTTCATATTAACACATACAAAACACTAATAATCTTGTTTTTATTTTTGTGCAAAACGTCTTCCATATACAGTTGATAAGGGAAGTTATACTTGCTACTGTCACTATAATTTGGGTTATAATAGGTGAAACCATTTTTTCCAGGATGGGCTAATGAGCCTCCATACAATTTCAAAAACTTTAAAAACTAGAATTGGGTCTTTAAAGTTTAAATTCATTCATAAAATTATACTTGGAGGCTTCAGTATAGAGACAGACAGACCGAGGTTTGCACAGATGTGTTTAAGCTATTTGTATGATATAACTCCTTTGCTTTTTCACAGATCCTTCCTCCCATTACTGCTCCCAACAAAATCAATGTGTTTACATATATGTTGATATTCACACTGTCATTAGTTAAAAGCAAACCCCATCCTGCTGCTACCGCTAACCAGTTTGAATGCTAGCATAGCATTCTCTCTTTGACTCCATTAAACAAACATTTCTCCAAAATGCTCCTTTTTTTATTGAAAGCTGCAAATTTCAGTTGAGTTTAAATGCCACCGTTGTGGAGCGGGGCCTCCATTCTTGATCAAAATCGTCTCAGTCCGTGATGATTTAAAACTGTCAACACAGGACACTAGCGCTCCAGAAGTTTCCGGTTCAGGTGAGCCTGCAGCCGGCACGTTGTGGTCAGTTCCTAATGGATTTGCTTCATCCGAGAGTGACCGATTGGGTCGGTTTTCCAGCCCAAAGTAGAGAGATAGCCAAGTAAGTTATGCCGAATAACAGTTTGACATCACTATAGAAATGGATCAGAAAGACTTTTTTCCCCAATTTTTGTGAATCTATATTTGTATCCATATTCTGTCAAGCAAATAGGGACGATGGTGGCAACAGCGGTAGGTTGCCAATTCCATCCCTGCTCATTGTGGTCCAGGCTAAAACACTTCCCCCATCTTCACCCACCTGATGGTGGTAGTCAGCAGGGCCCGACAGGCGGTGCTGGTGCATGGAAGCCTCTCCTCTATCAGTCTGCCCCAGAGCAGCTGTGGCTAATACTATCCAGTAGTTTGCCACCATAGTTGTGTGAATGTGAATGGATGAATGGCTGAACGCAGTGTGGAGCATTTGGGGTTCTCTGGACTTGATACAAGTACAGACTGTTTACCAAATGTTCCGTATATTAAGAGAATTCCCCAGCTGTGGTCAACATGGGTTCATAGGCCTCAGTTTGCATAAAACTATTTTTAGAACATTCAGCATTATATGTTAAAACATCTGGGTGAATGAATTTGAATAACTGGAACTGTATGTGTTGTTTTGACCCTGTAGTGAAAAGGGATCATTTCAATTAATATAAACTTGTGCACCAAATTTTTGCTCTCAAGAATCTTAGTAGCTCTATGCTAAATTATCATTCCAGCTGAACACATAATTAGCTGTTATACAGAAGTATCTGACCAGTATGGACCCACACACCAGACCTCCAGGGTGCAGACCTGGCTGACAGCTGAACGACGTACGTTCTGTCACAATCAAAGCAGGATAAGTATCACTGCAAAACACGTTGGGCCCTTAAACTAAAGGAGGAAAACAAATCAAAAAAAGGGTCCACTGTGTGTGTCCATGCATGTGTGTCTGGGCATGTGTAAACAGCTTCTGTCATTTGCACACGTACACACACACACATGCATTCTTACAAACAGAGAAGCATACAGGAAGCTGTTAGTCACTTTTCTGGGCTAACACTCACATTTCAGGTTTCTTTTGAACTGTGATAATGACTCGGCGTTGAAAGGTTGGCTTGACGAGCTTCACAAACACACAGATCTCTGAAACCTGGAGTGTAGATATGAAATACATCTGATCATGAGATAAGAAAAGAGACTTCTCATTTCTCCTGGTTATTTCAGAAGTAACCCCCCGACTGCCATTTAAAGCTGAGAGCTAGCAGAGCAGGATGACATGAATTCCCCACAGTGATATTAAAATATGATTCATGTGGAATCCAGTCACCATGTGACCAAATAAGTAAAAAAAAAAAAAAAAAGAGCTTTCCTATTGTTCTGCGAGTGAAACAGATGTCAGAGGCAGAGGAAAGACATATTAAATCAAAGACAAAAACATGCCAAGAGCTGCTTGTAGATTTAAGCTCCAGACAGTAAAGCTGATATATCGTCTCAGTCTTACTTTATCATTTCATCCATATAACACTTCAGTGGACTGGGATCACTTTGACCCAGTGAAATGGAAAAAGGCTTCCGTATCGGTTAATAGACTAAAAAAAAGCATCTCTGCTTTAATAATACACTTAATCATACACATGCACTGAGTTAAGGGTCAGCCATTTAATAACAAAAGGTCATGAGGAACCAGAACATGTTTACGATCTGTCAAAGCAACTGGAGGGATTCCAAGGACGGATTCTATAGCAGTTCTGTACAATGGCTGAGACGGATTAGTTTACTTTTCCTCCTTTTCCTACAGCTTTGTAAGCCATCTTTAAGAATAAAAAAGATGGAATTGTTACTAGTTTCAATGATTGGCTGTATAGCGTAGTATTTTTGTGATTCGCCTTCCAGTTTTAAAATTAAATCACAGTTTAAATCACTGCATTAGGTGACCCTGCAATAAAAATTCCAGTAGTTTGTGCATCCAGTGTATTGTCTTGTATCCAGGTGCGTTGCCCTGGATACAAGTAAAAGGCAGCGAAAGTAAGGTGTTGATATTTCAGCCAACGGTTAAATGAAGATGTATGTTGGACTTTAAGCAACAAAGGCCTCACAGCACGTTGACAGAGACAAAACAAACAGTTGTTTCCTTAAGCTAGCTGTTGCTCCTTAGCTACTAATGCTAAGGAAGGTCAGTTTTATCTGGATGTTTGCGCTGCTCAGAACACTCACGTATGTCTGTTACTGGTTACCATATAAAGATAGTCCTGCACAAACATGGGCTGAGCCTGAGAACACTTTCCCTGCTGTTAGGTATGGGGGTCGCTGCATCATGCTGCAGGTAAGTTTGATGCATAGGGGGACTGATTCACTTCACAGAAAAGAAGTGGTCTCATGAAGATGGTCTGAAGAAGAAAGAACATTACTTGGAAACTCCTCATATGAAGTCATCAGCCATGATGTTAAATGGACCTTGCAGGTAGGCAATGACCCGATAAGCCAAAGGTTACAAGGTGGCTTAAGGATAACAAAGTCAATGTTTCTGAGCAGCCATAGAAAAGCCCCAATTGGAGTCTGGTAGAGAAATAGTGGGCAGAGCTACAACGGTGCGTGTGAGCAAGTTGGGCAACAAACTGACCAGTTAACCAGTTAACCACATTAGTTCTATCAGGAGGAATGGGCCAAAATTCAAGACAGTTGTGAAAAGCTTGTGGAAGGAAACTTTAAACATTTAACCAAATTTATGGTGTTAAAAAGGTTATTCTACCAAATACTATGAACTTTTTCCTCCTGTAAACTTTTGACACTTAAGTTTTGATCAGTCAAATTTATTAAAACTTGACTGAAGCGTCATGCTTCAGTCAAGTTTTCACCACCAAAGGAGCATTTGCCAGGTCCAACACCATAATGCTATGACTGACCTGTTTCACCGCTAAAGTACAAAGCCTGAACCTGATACAAACTGAAATTCTGTTCGGGACGAACGACTATAAGCTTCGCACGTGTGGTTCTCACTCACATTAATGTATATGATTAAATAAAATAATGATAGCTACTGCAGTGTATGCAAAGCATTACAAGAACAAAGAACGGCTCACTGTGAAACTCCAGTCCTATTTTCTAAGTAAAGAGCCGTTCAGTCCCCACCGTCTGTGAAAGCGAAGCGCTGCTGAGTTAGCTGTAGCCCTCGAATTTCTAATGATTTATGCAGTGTTCAATATATGTGTTCAATGTACAATGTACGCTTCATGCATTAGTGTATTTTTGTCTAGTTTTTAGAGCAAATATCATATATATTATATAACTAAACACAACATGCAGAGTTGAACACTGTGTTTGTCAAGGAATGTAGTAGTATAATATAAAATAATAATAAAATAATGATATAAAAGCTGAAATAATAGAAAGAGAAGAAAAGTAAAAATTATAAATTAGAAGAAACAGAAATTAGAAAAAAAGATCTGAATAAAGCATAAGAAGTAGAAAAGAAAGCACAAAAAATCCTAGAAAGTGGAAGGGGCATAAAGAAATCAGAAACACAAGCAGAAATGAAATTGAGCAGGAGAAATCACATTAAGCAAACAAATTGTTAATCACAGAAGAAAGACCCTGGTGCTGGAGCTAACCTTTGTAGGATCTATCTATCTATCTATCTATCTATCTATCTATCTATCTATCTATCTATCTATCTATCTATCTATCTATCTATCTATCTATCTATCTATCTATCTATCTATCTATCTATCTATCTATCTATCTATCTATCTATCTATCTATCTATCTATCTATCTATCTATCTATCTATCTATCTATCTATCTATCTATCTATCTATCTATCTATCTATCTATCTATCTATCTATCTATCTATCTATCTATCTATCTATCTATCTATCTATCTATCTATCTATCTATCTATCTATCTATCTATCTATCTATCTATCTATCTATCTATCTATCTATCTATCCATCCATCCATCCATCCATCCATCCATCCACCCACACACACACACACACACACACACACACACACACACACACACATACATCTATTCAAATGAAAGCTTAAATTTGACAATATTGGTTTACTGCAATCAACAGCTATTGCGGGGACGAATGGCAACTTGAAGAAATCGTCGCATTTCTAAAATATTTTAAAAAGTACAATAGTAACACATAGCAAAACATATAGTATAGATTAGCAAAAGCAGAAATTAGTATAAAACATGAAATAGTTGAAAAGTGAAAGATAGGAAAATAGCATAAATTAGCATAAGCATAAATTAGTACAAAACCAGAAATTGTTGAAAAGAAAACATAATCTGTGCCTGACCAACACAAAAATGTGTTGAAATATTTAACACATACAGTGTGTTATAATGTTATGTACATTTTAACACATTGTGTGTTAAAATGAACACAAAATGTGCATTAAAGGTAATACATTTTTGGGTTATTTTTTAACATATCTTTTTTAAGAGAGTTGGTCCTCGCACCCTTCTGTGCCAGGCCATTATCCTCAAGAGCCGCTGACTCCCAAGTGCAGATTACAGCCTTGGTAATATATTACCAGATGAACTCTCTGAAATGGCCATAAGCTAAGCCAAGTTGCATTCAGCCGTAAAGTTTGTTTTTATTCAAACTTCAGCAGTTTTCTAGTTCTGTTGAGGTAGTGACATCAATTTGTGACATCATGCAAATTGATGTCACAAAGAGTGATGCACTGATGTCACAAGGCTGCAGTCTTAAATTCTACGGTCATTGCCACTGCAGAAGTCACACAGTAAGCAGAAGAATCGTCAACCTAACAAGTGTTTGGATTTATCTACACATACAGGATACAAAATGAGTCAACTCAGTATAGTGTCGTTTCTAGCAAAGAAGTTCTTTGACATGTTAAAAAAAGTCAGCATGTTGTCTACTAACAGACAGACTCTGACTACAGAAAATGAGGAGAACATGAATATGATTCAAATTAGGAATATAGAGCTAGAGAAGGAGAAGACCGCTCTGGAGAAGAAAAGCGCCATCTTGGAGCAGATTAACACTGCCCTGGAGCAGGAAAACACTGCTCTAGAGAAGGAAAAGACCGATCTAGAGCAGAGTAGCACAGTTTTGGAGCAGAAAATCACTGCCCTAGAGAAGGAAAAGACCGATCTGGAGCAGAGAAGCAAAGTTTTGGAGCAGATAAACACTGCCCTGGAGCAGGAAAACACTGCCCTGGTGCAGGAAAACACTGCCCTAGAGGAGGAAAAGACCGATCTGCAGCAGAGAAGCACAGCTTTGGAGCAGATAAAAACTGCCCTGGAGCAGGTAAACACTGCCCTGGAGCAGGAAAACGCTGTCGTGGAGCAGGAAAACACTGCCCTAGAGAAGGAAAAGACCTATCTGGAGGAGAAAAGCATAGTTTTAGAGCAAATATACACTGCCCTCGATCAGGAAAACACTGCCCTAGAGAAGGAAAGGACAGATCTGATGCAGAGAAACAAAGTTTTGGAGCAGATAAACACTGCCCTGGAGCAGGTAAACACTGCCCTGGAGCAGGAAAACACTGCCTTAGAGGAGGAAAAGACCTATCTGGAGGAGAAAAGCATAGTTTTGGAGCAGATATACACTGCCCTCGATCAGGAAAACACTGCCCTAGAGAAGGAAAGGACAGATCTGGTGCAGAGAAACAAAGTTTTGGAGCAGATAAACACTGCCCTGGAGCAGGTAAACACTGCCCTGGAGCAGGAAAACACTGCCTTAGAGGAGGAAAAGGCTGATCTGCAGCAGAGAAGCACAGTTTTGGAGCAGATAAAAACTGCCCTGGAGCAGGTAAACACTGCCCTAGAGCAGGAAAACACTGCCCTAGAGGAGGAAAAGACCGATCTGCAACAGAGAAGCACAGTTTTGGAGCAGATAAAAACTGCCCTGGAGCAGGTAAACACTGCCCTGGAGCAGGAAAACACTGCCCTGGAGCAGGAAAACACTGCCCTAGAGAAGGAAAAGACAGAACTGGAGGAGAAATGCATCGTTTTGGAGCAGATATACACTGTCCTGGATCAGGAAAACACTGCCATAGAGAAGGAAAAGATAGATCTGCAGCAGAGAAGCACAGTTTTGGAGCAGATAAAAACTGCCCTGGAGCAGGTAAACACTGCCCTGGAGCAGGAAAACACTGCCCTGGAGCAGGAAAACACTGCCCTAGAGAAGGAAAAGACAGAACTGGAGGAGAAATGCATCGTTTTGGAGCAGATATACACTGTCCTGGATCAGAAAAACACTGCCATAGAGAAGGAAAAGATAGATCTGGAGCAGAGAAGCAAAGTTTTGGAGCAGATAAACACTGCCCTGGAGGAAGAAAACACTGCCCTAGAGGAGGAAAAGACCGATCTGCAACAGAGAAGCACAGTTTTGGAGCAGATAAAAACTGCCCTGGAGCAGGTAAACACTGCCCTGGAGCAGGAAAACACTGCCCTAGAAAAGGAAAAGACTGATCTGCATCAGAAAATTACCGTTTTGGAGCAGATAAACACTGCCCTGGAGCAGGAAAACACTGCCCTAAAAAAGGAAAAGACCGGTCTGGAGCAGAAAAGCATAATTTTGGAGCAGGTAAACACTGCCATTGAGCAGGAAAATACTGCACTAGAGAAGGAAATGAACAATCTGCAGCAGAGAAGCACAGTTTTGGAGCAGATAAACACTGCCCTGGAGCACGACAACACTGCCCTTGAGCAGGAGAACACTGCCCTGAAGGTAAGAAGCATCATTTTGGAGCAGTAAAGCACTTACCTATAGGAAATAAACACCACCTTAGAGCATTAACTTTGAGCATGTATATAAAAACCTGCAGCTTGAAGTGGAACAGTTGAAGAAAAGGCTGAGGGACACAGAGAGGCAGCAGAAATAGCAGCCAGATTTAAAGGTAAGTCTTGTCTAGCCATCACAAAGACAGCCAGTCTGTTTCAGACTAGCCACAGTTACCTGTATTCAGACGTGTGGTCGGAGACTTCTCCACTACACTTTTGAAAACACAATATGCACTACACTTCTCCAGGGCTACATAGCGAGTCCTGTCAGTCTCCTGCCCGACCTCCAGGGCTTCATAGTAACTCCATGGAGTTTGCATGTTCTCCCCATGCATGTGTGGGTTCTCTCCGGGTACTCCGGCTTTCTCCCAAAGTCCAAAAGCATGACTGTTAAGCACCTGGCGATCCTACCCATGGATCACTAATCACATCACTAATCATGTGTTTTGCGGCTGTTTCAGACCAGCCACAGCCACAGAAGCAGCAACCTGTATTCAGACGTGTGGTCGGAGACTTCTCCACTACACTTTTGAAAACGCAATATGCACTACTCTTCTCCAGCGCTTCATAGCTAGTCCCGTTGGTCTCTCGGCTAACCTCCAGGGCTTTGTAGTAAGTCTCGTCGGTCTCCGGTCTGACCTGCAGGGCTTGGTAGCGAGTCATGTCGGTCTCCTGCCCGACCTCCAGGACTTTATAGTAACTGCATTGAGTTTGCATGTTCTCCCCATGCATGTGTGGGTTCTCTCCGGGTACTCCGGCTTCCTCCCAAAGTCCAAAAGCATGACGGTTAGGCACCTGATGATCCTACCCATGGGATCACTAATCATATAACTAATCTTGTGTTTTGTGGCTGTTTCAGACCAGCCACAGCCACAGAAGCAGCAACCTGTATTCAGACGTGTGGTCGGAGACTTCTCCACTACACTTTTGAAAACGCAATATGCACTACTCTTCTCCAGGGCTTCATAGCGAGTCCTGTCAGTCTCCTGCCCGACCTCCAGGGCTTCATAGCTAGTCCCGTTGGTCTCTCGGCTAACCTCCAGGGCTTTGTAGTAAGTCTCGTCGGTCTCCGGTCTGACCTGCAGGGCTTGGTAGCGAGTCATGTCGGTCTCCTGCCCGACCTCCAGGACTTTATAGTAACTGCATTGAGTTTGCATGTTCTCCCCATGCATGTGTGGGTTCTCTCCGGGTACTCCGGCTTCCTCCCAAAGTCCAAAAGCATGACGGTTAGGCACCTGATGATCCTACCCATGGGATCACTAATCATATAACTAATCTTGTGTTTTGTGGCTGTTTCAGACCAGCCACAGCCACAGAAGCAGCAACCTGTATTCAGACGTGTGGTCGGAGACTTCTCCACTACACTTTTGAAAACGCAATATGCACTACTCTTCTCCAGGGCTTCATAGCGAGTCCTGTCAGTCTCCTGCCCGACCTCCAGCGCTTCATAGCTAGTCCCGTTGGTCTCTCGGCTAACCTCCAGGGCTTTGTAGTAAGTCTCGTCGGTCTCCGGTCTGACCTGCAGGGCTTGGTAGCGAGTCATGTCGGTCTCCTGCCCGACCTCCAGGACTTTATAGTAACTGCATTGAGTTTGCATGTTCTCCCCATGCATGTGTGGGTTCTCTCCGGGTACTCCGGCTTCCTCCCAAAGTCCAAAAGCATGACGGTTAGGCACCTGATGATCCTACCCATGGGATCACTAATCATATAACTAATCTTGTGTTTTGTGGCTGTTTCAGACCGGCCACAGTCATAGAAGCAGCAGCCTGTATTCAGACGTGTGGTCGGAGTCTTCTCCACTACACTTTTGAAAATGCAATATGCAATACACTTCTCCAGGGCTTGGTAGCGAGTCCTGTCGGTCTCCTGCCCGACCTCCAAGGCTTCATAGTAACTGCATGGAGTTTGCATGTTCTCCCCATGCATGTGTGGGTTCTCTCCGGGTACTCCGGCTTCCTCCCAAAGTCCAAAAGCATGACGGTTAGGCACCTGATGATCCTACCCATGGGATCACTAATCATATAACTAATCTTGTGTTTTGTGGCTGTTTCAGACCAGCCACAGCCACAGAAGCAGCAACCTGTATTCAGACGTGTGGTCGGAGACTTCTCCACTACACTTTTGAAAACGCAATATGCACTACTCTTCTCCAGGGCTTCATAGCGAGTCCTGTCAGTCTCCTGCCCGACCTCCAGCGCTTCATAGCTAGTCCCGTTGGTCTCTCGGCTAACCTCCAGGGCTTTGTAGTAAGTCTCGTCGGTCTCCGGTCTGACCTGCAGGGCTTGGTAGCGAGTCATGTCGGTCTCCTGCCCGACCTCCAGGACTTTATAGTAACTGCATGGAGTTTGCATGTTCTCCCCATGCATGTGTGGGTTCTCTCCGGATACTCCGGCTTCCTCCCAAAGTCCAAAAGCATGACTGTTAGGCACCTGATGATCCTACCCATGGGATCACTAATCACATCACTAATCACGTGTTTTGCGGCTGTACACATAAACAACCTCTACACGTGATTTTTTTTTTTTGCTTGTCCACAAGAGTAGTCTTTAATCCTTCGAAAACAATCCCATATACAAGTTTTGCACTAAATGTTATGGTTTTATAGCTATTTAAAAACAGTTGACGAGATTTAAAGGTCTAGGACATGTCGTAGTTTTATAAAACACACTTCGTAAACAGATTTAGTTGTTGACCGGACATGTCCGGTATCACGTGACACGGGAGAGACTGACTTTTCAAGACACCAGGTAATCGATCGCCTTTGTTAGTTCACTCCCGGGTCAGAATTTTAACTGCGTAATTTGACACCCTGCCATGTGTCTGTACTCCAGAAGAGTTTGACAGAAAACAGTAAGACCTGTAACAACAACAGATTTTATTTTTTAAACTTTTTTTAAACTTGAAAAAAGTTTAAAAGATAGCAAAAAGTATAAATTAGCAGCATTAGCAGCAAAAGGCATTAGCAGTTTAAAGCTCTTCCCTATGTAATGCTAATGGCATGTCCCAACTAACATAACTTGTCACAGAAAAATTCTGAAGTTCTGGGTCCTTCAGCTCCTGTGTAGTTACAGTTTTTCTGCTGGCTGTTCTGTCTAATTGAGATAGTAGCAAATATGTAAATGCTTCCAACTGACAGCGCAAGCACCTGCAGAAAGGAATGTGCACACACACACGCATGCACACTCACACACATAAACATAGATAGTATTTACAGGAACTTAATGTGAGAATGCAAATAAGTATAATGTGAACTGGACTGGGTGTAAACCAGAACAAGTCTTGTTGTCATGTACTGTATGTGGATGACGGATGAACAGGTCACTGAATGAAGTGTTCAGAGAATGCTAATGCTTTTTATCTCACTTTTTTAAAAAACATTAAAAAAACAAAAAAAACATGTACAAACTAGAATCATCAAAACTTCATGGTTTCATGTTGGTTTCATGCATTATTCTCATAATGTATTAATGTATATAACTTATTTTAATCTCCACAACAAACACACAGAGACAACAACGCATTAGTTTCACTTATAGAGAGAAAAACCTCTCATTTGTGCAGCTTACCCACTGTATGCTACTGTAATCAATATTTGAAAAAATAAATACATCTGGATATTATCCATTTCAGTTAAGTTCTACAACAACAGATCCACACAGCCATAAAAACTGAAAAATTCCCCTGCTCAGCAACAGGTTACTGCATTGACAGTTTATCTGGAAAAGTAATGGCACACTTAGAAAATAGCATATTTCTTTTAGTCTTTACATGCTAACACTAAGTGTTAGTGGTTCTAACAAGTTCCAAATGTTCTATGACATCCATTCATTTGGAGAGATTGATTCTGACTAGTCACTCTGCAGCTGAAAAAAGTCTTCAAACATGCAAAAATTCTGGTAAGCACTTGAGTACACATCAGTCACAACGCAACGCGAGGTCTGTCCAAGGATGCTAGAGAAAATTAGCGTTAGTTGGTTAATTTAAAACTAACTTGTCATGTTCTAACCCTAAAAGGAGATGGATCTTATCTAACATGCAAAGATGAAGGAATTCAGACCTCCTGCAAAACAGAGTAGTCACAAAACATAATGCATGACTCCATCCTCAGACAGGGCTTTACTGGATTTGATGTTGATACATATGAAAACATTGCAGAGAGGACACTGTCACTGAAATCTGTGATGTACTCATTTAAAGGAGCACCAAGCAGTCTGAGGAGTAAGGAGCAGACCACCAGAGAACAACTCAGCAACATGATTTGTTGCTTCGTTTGTTGCAGTCGGTCCTCCTGTTGCCTCTCACTCACAACCACCTTTGATCGAGGCTTCTGTTTTCCTCATCGCAGATGCTCAACCCACACACACACGGACACACGCGTGTACACGCACACACAGCTGTTTGCATGGCAGCAAAACAGAGATTAAAGCAGCACATGGCCAAAACAGTAAAGTTTCCAAAGTGAACACGCACACAGAGCAGGTTGATACCACGGCCTGAGCAGAGGGAGAAGGGTCACAACTCACTGTGGACCCACAACCAAGCAAAATCCATGTGTTCCTTAATAACATGTGGTGGTATTTACATCAGCTCTGATTTAAAGCTGTAGATAAAGTCCTTTACTGTGTGTTTTTTCTGCTGTAACAGTTATACAATGCGAATACTGCTGGTGTCATTCAGTAGTAATCAACGTACTAATCTGCTTTACAAATTATTTTAAAACAATGTTGTAAAGCAATGTGTCACAGTGGACTGGATATAATGTTAATGTTATCCTCTGTACATTTATGCTCGTTTGTATTTATTCAGTTGATATTTAAATCACCACCAACAACAAACATGATCCTATGTTTCACGTTCAGTCCTATGTTCAGTGACTGTGTTCCTCTATCCGGTTTTTAAATGTGATTTATGTCAGAACCCGGTATTCTGACGTAAAGCTCCTCTCTTTCAGTCTCTCCTTGCTGGTTTCTGTTGTTACTTCCCAATTGGCTCCCTTTCTCCTTGCGTTCTAGTGTTTGTATTTTGTTGGATAAAAGTAAATAAATAAATAAATATGGACTGTTTTGTCTAGTTTAAGCATCCTGGTGCGTTGTTGGCCATTCATGGTAGGATGCAATAGAAAGTGGATGGAAAACGTTGGGTTTTGACTGCAGTCACGGAGTCGCTCATCGGGTCTGTTGGGGTAAAAACCAATTCTCCACTTAAGGTTGTGTTCATGTTTTAATCCTGACCAAAGAACAATGCAGGACATGATGGATGGCCGGACGGACGGACGGATGCTACAAGCTCGTACAGATGTGTGTGGACGCTGGAGATTTCCAGCTTATGTCATCATCTTTTTTTACAGTGACTCAGCATGTTCAGCTACTAAATAATGTTTCAGCCAAGAGACAAATGTAACTCCGCCAGACTTTGTGCATTAAACAGTGAGCAAATCTGCTGAACAAGTTCCCAAAGACATAATGGATGCTTCAAACTGGATGTACTCCAGGAACTGCAGTGTGCTTGGTCCTACAAGTAGGAAGTGACATCACTGATGGCAGTGTATGAATGAGATATTTTTTCTCCATCTGTTCTCGTGGCTGACTACAGCAGCAAGGTTGCCGTGTGCATGGGAGCTCATGTTCAACATTTCCAGACATGTAGATGTTACAGGTCAGCATGCAGCCCTGTTGGAGCTATTAGCACTACTTTCCCCGTTATGCACACAGGTAGAAGCTGCTCTGTCTTTCTATCTCTCTCACACACACACACATCCTAAAATACACGCACTCACACACACACACACACCCCCACACACCCTCACACATCTGATGACGACACAGCAGCACAGGAAGGATTGAACTGCATAGGAAAGGAGAGATCTTAAAGTTCTGCTCCCGCAGTGAGACGTCACTCAGCAGGGAAGGTGACTGAGGATGTTCAGACCGTCTGCAGGAATCTCTTCCAGCACAAATAAATTAGCACAAATGTGACAAGTCCTCTGCTGAGTTTATTAGTGCTTCATTTCTCAGATGAGAGTGGCAGCAGCCAAAATTTCAAAATGTTTACAGAGGCCTGTTTCGGGATCAGATCCAATTCTGTCTGATGGAAATTAGAAGTGCAGTGTGCATGTGTGTGTGAAAGAGTGCAGCATGTGTCACCATCCTTCCACAAACCCACACACTCATATCATGTGTCACTAGAAGGTAACAGGTGATGCTCTCTGCATTCTAGTGACAGCTGCTTCCTCAAAAGGCTGCCACGCCTCACATGTTGCTATGACAACCAAGTTACCACACTCAATGTTGCTGTTTAGATGTGAAATGCATTCAAAGTGATATAAGGTTTAGGCTGATGATGATCAATGCACATCCTTACATCCAGGCCTGTTAACTTTAGCTTGGCTGTTATCTAATAGCATGTTTAGGTCCTGGTTAAGATTTCACGTTGACTTCAGGCAGCAACATTTAAGCTCACACATATCTGATACTGACAGTTAAAATAAACATCTACTAACTGCAAGAGACCAGAAAATGTCAGATGTTCTTATTCTGATATCAGCACAGGTCTTACACATGTACAGTACATTATATTAACACAAATTAAGTATGTTCTGTACATAACAGTGATTGTCTTCGTCAGCGTTTGGTGCATTTTTAATGTAAATTAACAGATAAGATCACATTTTGGTTGCATCTTCTGGTCAGGAGTAGATAAACAATAAATCAATTAATCGCATGATAAATGAAAATTATCGACCTCATTTTAATTCATCGGCTTTATCGTTTATTCCTGCCTTTTTCTCTTTCTATTGATGGATGAATAAAAGCTCAACTACGGTGCTCTCCTCGGACTGATCCCTCCCTTCCTCATTTGCTTAGTGTAACAGAGGAGTGAACTACTGAATCAGGTAGTCAAATGTGCCCATCTTCTCCATGTAAATGTAATGATTATTGAAGGGCAATATAGCATACAAACTTCATAATCTGTACTCTTTTGGTTGGATGTAGTTTTTATTTCCACTTTGATTTTATGTTGTGTTTGGTTTTCATTCAAGTGCATTTTTTTTTAACAGAGACTGAGAGTCCATTTTATTTATCTTTTTGTTGTTTTGTTTATTTTGTTCACCAGTTCCAGTGTTTAGTGTTCTTTTGAAAATAAAGTGGATTCATTTTTGGCAGGATGTGCATTCATTGTTATGTCATTACCAACACATCAGTTTGAAACGGTCTTCAAACAATATTATCGTTTATCACAATAATTTTTGAGACAATCGCTCAGTAAAATTTGTTATCGTGACAGGCCCAGGCGTGGACAATATGGGCTAAAAAGTCTGATTTGTACAACTATAATGCATACAGTAGCTGCATTTAATTACATTTTCAAACATATTAATATTCAATGATGGTCTCATTGAACAAACTGTGGAGAAAATAGTAATAATTACAACACAGAAAGTTTTGGCGGATTTTAAACATTATAAATTGCAATTTATTGTGATAACAATAAATCAAAATGCTTATCATGAAGGAATTATCATGATAAATGACAGATGATAGAATAAATGCCCATTCCTAGTCAGGAGGTTAGAAATCAGTCTCCATTTTGACACCAAAACATACAATGCAAACAAAAGTATGTAGAATTACATATAAAATAAAAGTGAACAATACAAGAGTAGAGTATCTCGAGCTGGGTGAGAGGTGGGATCCACTCTGGACAAGTCACCAGTCCAACTGTGTTTTAGAATAAAGAAGCTGCTCAGTTAAAGAGCAAATGTGTGTACCACATTCACAGGGAACATTTTGAAACTGTTTTAAAAACTGGAAAGACAGTCTGAAAATTTTCCTCATTCATACTATCCAAAAACCCCAGCCAGCAGTCATGCTGTCAGAGAGATGCGCATGTGATTGGTTCTCTACTGCAGGATGTCCTAAAGCTCTAAAGTTCTCTCTCTGCACTCTGCTTCCATCCTGGTCCGTAGTCTGGTCACTACAGACCAGACTACGGTTTTACGGTAATTCCCTCCGGTAAAACCAGGAGGGAATTACCGTAGTCTGGTAATTCCCTCCTGGTTTGTCTGCCTCATAAATCTATCTGTAAACGTCAACTGGTTCAAAAGTCTTCTGCTCGCATTATCACCACGTCACTCCAATTTTACAACAACTTCACTGGCATCCTGTCACATTCAGAACTCAATTTAAAATCCTGTTGTTTACATCCAAAGCAATCCACAGCCTTGCCTCTCCTTGTCTGATCTCATGCATATCACCAGGCGTTCACGTTCCCTTCGTTCTTCCTCTTCCGTCCACCTCAGTGCAGTGCCTCTTGTCCCTCTCAGCACCGTGGGGAAAAGAGCCTTCTCTTACTCTGCTCCCCAACTCTGGAGCGCTCTTCTCCCTGACATCCGTAACATCGACTCTTCTGACCTTCAGAGCACAACTCAAAACTCATCTGTTCAACTTAGCTTTCTCACTTTAACTGTGCAGTTATTTTGTGGTTTTTGTGTCTTGTTTTAGTTTGTGTATTTATGATGTAAAGTGTCCTAGGGTGTTTTTACAGGCGCTGGCAAATAAAATGCATTAATATTATTAATAGTGTTATTATTAAAGGTCAAAAGTCACCAGAGTCATCACTGCCGCTGCGCCTCAGTAGCACATTTGAATGAACATTAAAAATATGTTGATGTCAACATATAACTTGCATAAATGGTACAAAAGCAGCAGAATTATTATATCTTCTCTCTCTGTCTCTGTTTATCTGTCACACGTGTGTGTGTGCACGCACGCACACACACACACACGCACACAGAGGCATGCTAATGGTCTCGGCTCCAGTTTCCCCTGCAGAGGAAAACCACATCCATCACTCCTCTAACACAAACCACACACACATATGCAGTGCTTTCCAGGCATTGTACAGGCAAAGACACACACACACACACGCACACGCACACGCACACGCACACGCACACACGCATACAGCACATGTTGATGTATACTCTGCGGGGAGGCTCCTTCTCATTAAGGGACAGTCACTGCAACAAAACAATGCAAATACAACGCAGTGCAAAGAGGAGAGAGACAGCGGTGTGTGTGTGTGTGTGTGTGGGGGGGGGTGTGTGCGTGTGTGTGCGTGTGTGAGAGTGTGTGTGTGTGAGTGACCCTGAACTCAGCTCACTTCCCAAAGCTGGAGTCTTTAGAGCTCACTGTCTTCCACTGGTGCTTCCACGCCAAGAACAATAATCTTTTCCTTCTTTTAAACAATTAGGAATGTAGCACACACTCTCACACACACTTTCACAACACTTGACAAAGGTCACAGCACCAACACTTTCTGACACAGAGGAACTAAGGAGGACTCTGGACGTTCTGCTAACAGTTCACACAGTAAGCTGAGGTATGCCATACATCTTTTAACATAAACAGCACTTCACAATGACAAACTACTTTGTGTGTATAACATAAAACTCCTTTATGGAAGTATAAATTTTCACGAAGCCTAAATACTTCATCTCTTATGTCGACTCACTGAAATGATCGTGGAGGGTTTGTGATGATGTGTCCGTGTGAGTCTTCCCTCCACAGTGGACCCCTGCTGGCCTGCTGCAGACTGCACACCTGTCTGGAAGTCCCTCATCAGATTGCTGGGGATTTCTACCGTTTGTCTGCTGATTGACTCGGTTGGCACCTCCTACAAACCACCTCTGGAACTCAATCCTCTCAATATCAACTTCCCAGCCCACCCGGATCAGCAGAGCTCCCTCCACTCTGTCCAGGAAGTCATCGTCCTTCAGTGCGTTGTCTTTATCTGGCATCATAGCTTCCTGTCCAGTCACACTGCTCTCCTCCCCGTCTAGATGCTGCAGAACCAGCGACTCAGAAAGCCTTTCCATCCATCTGAGCCATGGTGGTGACGGCGTTTGCCAGTTCAATCCCAGCTATGTCCGCCTCTATCGTTGTGTCTTTGGTTGGAATGTCAAGAGACTTCTCCAGCACTGTCTGCTGGTGGTGGTCAGAACAGCTGATGGAGCAACATGGCAGCCTTTCCTTGAAACAGCACAGTACACCAGGAGTAAAAATACATTCTTTTACTTATCCTTTGTTTAATCATGCAGCATTCACACTGAGTGTTGAATAACACAGTAAAATTCATGGAAAAAGAACACTGAAGGTTTACAGAAACCATGTAATTCAGAAAAATACAGTTTTTTTGTTCTTTTTGTTTTTAATAAAAGTAGGATTTATGAAAGCATGAAAGTGTTCTTTTACTTGACTTTTACTAGAGGTAATATGAATGTAGCTGCATTTGGATCTGTGTGGTTGAACCACTGGAAGCAAAGATTCCACTAAGTCCACTGTTCATACACATTCTGTTTACTGGAACTGAACTAAACAAAATATTTGACAATATTATTTGGGAGTTAAAATGTGATCAATTATAAGTTATTAAAGGAAAACTGTTACTTTATCTTGTTCCACAACTGGACTACAGTAATAATTTTTTAAAGCACGTTTTCCCTTTGAAGAATAAAACACTACATGAAACCCGGAAGAAAACAGAAACTCTTAACATTTAACAAATCTCTTCAGCTGACTGCTACATGGATTTCTAATGGATTGTCACCATCTGACTCATTCAGGGTGAACCAATCAAATTAAAGCTTGTGTTTGGAGGCAATGACATCATCCGTTCTGTGTTCCAGATACATGAAGAGATCCCATCTGGAGAGAGCTGACTCAGCACATCTCACTTACACACACCAACACCCCCCCCACACACACACACACAGACAGCAGTAACCAGTGTGAGTAAAAGCAGTTTTGAAGAAACAGTTGGCAGGTTTAAAGGGTCATTACATCTACTTCATGGAATAACTGATTTCTTTAACCAGTTGCAGGAGGCTTTAGATGAGCCCATCTTCAATTCAGCAGTTATCTATATGCACAGACATCTCTCAGAAACATTCACTCTGAATAATCCACAGCATTCACAGTGAGCAGTTACGGTAGCCCTGCTGCACAGCTGTGGGATTTTAAAATCATAAAAAAAGTAATTTCCTATTCTCTATTTCTGCAAACACAAAACAATCTGTTCATTCCAGCTGGGTGGACGATGGAGACGTTATTATTTAGAAAGTTATGCTAAAAGAAAAAGTGACACTTTCCTTGAGTTCTAGGCTCATCAGAACATAATGAAAATAATGTATGTGGTCCAAAAGTAGTTCAGTCCCAAGACTTTATGAAGACAAAGATGAAGCCAAAGTGAAAAATGTAAACCTTTGGCACATCTGCTTGCATGTTAGGTCTTTGTTTTAGGGTCTAGTTTTCAGAGATCTTATGGAAATGGAAACGTCTCAAAAAAAAAATAAATAAATAAATAAAATTCAACTGAAATGCCAAACTTTTACTTAATTACCTTTGTAACTCTAGAGCTATCACAGGAATGTAAAATGAGTTTTGTGTGCCAGCCACAGTGACGCAAGTCCAGGACTTATTAATTTACATCTATAACTAGAGCCACTTCATAGAGAGATTTATATTCAGTCACATTCTTAGCTATATTACAATGTAGGAAAATTCAGCTTCTACCGCCAACAGGTAACAGGGCTCCACCGACTGACTGTGCAGCAATCTCCAAACCCGGCTCAGTGTGAGCGGCCATCTGTCACGACAAAATGTGGCTTTAAGACAGAGCAGTCACATAAAAACAACAGCGTCTTTTTCATCCATGCTAACAGGAAGGCATGTCTCCAACGGGAATTATTTTGACACTGAAGGTTTATTTTTTACACTTTAAACACACAAGTGGCTCCATAAAACTAAAGCATGCTACTTGACAATTGTTTATAAAGGACTGAAGGATAGTTCAGGTGCAGTTATCGTTTATGCTGATAGTTGGAAAAGACGGGTTCATTGTTTTAAATAGGCTATAACAAACATTATTTGAAATGGCAATAAGCATCTTATTATCTTCATATTAATAAAACACAGGAGGATTTCTTGTCCAAAAGAAGCCAGGACAAGAGGAGATTTCTGTCCTGCTGAAACAACACAGAACTCAAAAATATCACAGTAGTTCCTGTGATTTTATGTACATTTAAACCGCAAGAATTTCTTTAGAAAAATGTCATTTATATTATATTTTTTCCAGCATAAACCATGCATGAGGAGACTGGTCCATAAAAGACCACTGCTGTTCACAGAGTGCTTTATTCTAGCATATTGAATGAAAGTCGAGAGGAAGGAGAAAGCGTGATAGAAAAAATGTTTTAGTAAGAAGAAAACTGCAGCCTTAAGAGGGATAGTGAAGGAAAAGCCTTTCGGGGGTTTTGAGGGAAATTCCCAACAATGGAGCTGTCGCTCAGTGGTCCACAGTTCTTGTTTCAGATGAAAGTGGAGGTTTAATTTCATTTAGAAATTAATGTCACCGAGATTAATGAATAAGATAAAAAATTATTTTAAAAAAATCAGTCTGTGATGACCTGTGTTGAGAATTAACCGTTCTCCATGCTGAGTTCTTGATGTGTGAGGTTACAGAAGAGTCGGTGAGTTGAATTCATGAATTCCATTTATTAATACCAACATACTGCTGGTCTTTCAGCAGTATGTTGCTGAAAGACTCCAAGAGTCCAGCAGGTTATTATCTTCAATTAAAGATAATAACCTGCTGGACTCTTGGAGTTGTTGGCAATTTCAGAAAGCCACCCACTGATCCTGGAATATTAATCTCTTTCGTTACACAATCTCACAGGAACCTGATTAAGAAGACGTCAGAGGTCAGAAGGAAGCGAGAGGAACCTTCCTTAAAGGAGAACAGAAGTTCGGGATGCAAATGTCCAAACATGGAACACGTGTTTCAGCGATCAGATGAAACCGTCAGTCTCTCTGGATCAGCTTTCAGCCTCCAGACACCAGCTGTCTGTGGAAAGGAAAAACTCAGACAGAGTGGCCAGACCTGGAATGTGTGTATGTCTGTGTGTGAAGAGCATGGTGACAGCTGAGTACTCTGAGGCGCCGCCGTGTTCACCAGAAAGAAAAAAAAGAAGAAGAAAGTTTTCTAATCAGTATGGTTTCATATATTATAGGATTGATTTCTGCTTGTTTCATGACATGAAGCGGACAGAGCAGAGCAGAGTGGGGCCGCCTGCGACGGCAAAGCGGGACAGCTCAGACAGCCTCGTCTCTGAACAAGGTGATCTCAGACGGACAGGTTTTAAAAAGAGAACAACATAAGTTGGCCAAATAAAAAAAATAAAAAATAAAAAAAAAACAACGAAGGAAAAAAAAAGATAGGCTTTCTTTTACAGGGGTCATATCAAGCAAACTCCACTTTTTTTACCCCCTTAAATACATTTTTGGGTACTTTGAGTGTCCATGTGCGCACAAAATTGTTATTTATTTTCTCACAGTGCTGCATAGATATCTCAATATTTTATTTGGGTCATATTTTTCAGTCTGTTCATTTTTGTTTATTTCCTATTACATTTCCCCGTCTGTTTCGTCTGTGGAACTGCTAAACAAGGTTGTGGCTTTTGTGAATCTACCATTTTTTGTTCTCCTCGCACAAAATACAGTGAAATCTGAATATTTTTCTAGGAAAACCCTGGTGCTTCGAGCGTTAAGATTAAGTCATGATACTTCCCAGACATTCATTATTTCTATCTTCTTGTTGGTTCTCAGCCATCCTGGACATGGAAAAAACAAACAAAAAAAACTTTTTATTTGGAGCCTCACATTTTTGTAAAGGCGTAGCAGAGACCAGATCAGTGGCTCTGAACCAAACCGATATCTAAACAATATTTAAATCTTAGTTTGACTTCTATGGGTCTCAACAGTTTATAAGAAAAACACACGTTTGTTGATCATTACCACTTACTGGTCATGTTTGGTCCTTCAGGTTGAACACATTAAAAACTTTTTAAATCACACTTAACATTACATGTCACTGTAACTTTGCCGATCCCCCCAAAAATCATTCTTAAGAAATGTCCTTGTTTATTGTCTCCCCTAATAATGAAATGGTCCATTGTGTACTGGAATCTACAGAGTAAACACATGAAAGCTAACTTAACTTGAGTTGTTGTTTATCATATTGCGTCTGACTGGTGTAATTTTAGATGTTGCCACACTGTCTCATTATCTAAACTTGGCTGTAATAAAAATAAAACTGCAAACAGGAGCAGAAGGCTCAATGCTACTATGAAACCCAACGGCCAGGACCTCATTATCAACACATAAAATTTATGTCTGAAATAAGCTTTGCTGTCATGTTAGCGTTATTAGCAGCTTACCAGTTTGCTATATACCTGGTTTCAATAGAGAGAACTGAAACCAGGCATCATCAACGTACCAGGTGAAAAAATGGCAACCTCCATTTGTGAAAACTATAACAAAAGATATGTATATTTTAAAGTAATTGAGTTTTGGCGTATCACAAACAGCATTTGTTATTAGTTAATAGAAAAATGACAACATATTTAGGCCAAAGTGCTCAACTAATCTTGTGTCCTTTTAAGCAATTACCAAATGATTATTCAAATTCATACACAGGTATATATATAAAGTAAAGCTCAATAGCTAGATAGATAAAATGTAACTGATTATTCAAAAAAGTTGTCTTTGAAATTTTCCTCCTTTCATGCTCGACCTTTTCAGAATACCATCGGTGCCATCTACCGCAGCTCGGTCCGTATCGACTTTAGTTCAGCATCTTCGTCCCTAGGGGACGCTGCTGTTGCTGCGTCTCCTCTCCTCTTTCTGCAATCTTTACCTGCACTGATTTTTTTTCAAACACTCCTGATTTTCTGCCCTTGAAGTGATATGTCACAGGAGCAACATTACAATACCAAAGTATATTAGCCAAACCAATAATAGTGGGGGGGGGGTTAGATTGCCCTTTTGATCATTTAAGGGCAAAATAAAATACATTTTAGCAACATTGAGTGCAGCACCAGGTATAGCCAACAAGCAGAGTGTTATACACAAGCCTTTCTGGTGACAAACTAATGTCTTTTACTCCCTAAGGCATTCGGGAAGAGCATCAAAAGCCACAGAACAGCGAGGCTTTCCTCTCTGATAGCAGATGTAAAGCCCAGAAGATCAGATGATACTCGTATCCTGAGGGGAGGAATATTAGAGATTAATGGTTCCTCTTCATTCCCTCTGTTCTATAAATACTCCACAGTAAGCCAGGTTCTGTTCTCTCAATTACAGTCTGACACAAATGTTCCTCCTGTGTGTGTGTGTGTGTGTGTGTGTGTGTGTGTGTGTGTGTGTGTGTGTGCGTGCGTGCGTGCGTGCGTGTGTGCGTGTGTGTGTGTGTGTGTGTGTGTGTGTGTGTGTGTGTGTGTGTGCGTGCGTGCGTGCATGTGTGTGTGTTAGGGTAGTGCAGCCTCCTTAGAGGATGAATGAGGTTTAATTAGTGCTCTTTCCGAAGTAATTCACATTAAGCAGGTGCCAGAAGAAGGTGGAGGCCAAACCAGAGAATAAAGAAAAGATGCAAATGTAGGAAATGAACACAATCCAACAACAGGAAAGAAGGAAAGACAGAGTAAAAGGATGGCTGAAAAAAATGAGTTCCAGCTGCAGGATACATCCCGTCTACAAGGAAACTATGAACACAGCTATGAAAATGAATGAAATTCAGGTTCAGACTGCACACACTACGGTAGGCTTAGTCTCTTGCAAAGAACCACTTGTGGTTGGACTGGAGTGTTTTTCAACTGCCCCTGACACACACACTCTTCCACACGCAGACACACACACACACACAAACACACACGCACGCAGTGACTCAAGCCAAACCACGCACTAAATCTTCATATGTCTGAGAGATTCAGAGCTTTAAGCTCAACTTGAGCTAAATGGAGGGCAACAAGCAGTCAGAAACTAGAAAAACAGCCTGTTGGACAAATAAACACTCAACAAGCTGGAAAGATGAGTTTGAGAACAGATCAGTCATTAAAACAGACCGAGTCAGTCGAGCCTCAGGTTATTTTGACTTGACTTCTGCTAACATGAGAACTGCAGATGAGAAGAAACAAATCAGCTTCAGGAAGGTAGGCTGCTTATTTAAACTCCTTCACATCTCCCCTTTTTGTCTCACAAGCAATGATCAATAACATCTGAAAGTCGTATTTATGTATCCAAATGCCGTTTTCATGGTGTCTAAAAACACAATGCCAAAGGAAAATAACACTCCACAACCATCACCACAAATGCCAGACTGCCACAGATCTTTTGGACATGTTCATAAAAGCCCACCATATGAAGATGCACATATTTACCAATGTTCCAGGATTGACAACTCACATGAAAAATCTCATGCAGTACTATATTACATGTCTCACTCAAATCAGCATGCTGGATGCTGAAACCTAAAATGAAAGTGACAGTTCTTCTGTGGTTAAAATGGGTCAATTTGACCCGCAACATAACAGGAGGGTTAAATCCCACATTGGAGTGGACATTGTTCTGATTATTGCAACAGCATCTTCACAGGTCAGACTAACAAATCAATCAATCAGCTTCAGCTGATCCAGAATGCTGCTGCTGTTCTGACTAAAACCAGGAAGCTAGAGAACATAACCCCAGTTTTAAAGTCCCTACACTGGTTCCCTGTTGCTCAAAGAATAGACTTTAAAATACTGTTTAGTTTATAAATCACTTAACGGTTTAGCACCACAATACATTAAAGATCTGTTATTGCTGTACCAACCGTCTAGACCCCTCAGATCTTCTGGTTCTGGTTCTGCTCTGCATCCCCAGAACCAGAACAAAACGAAGAGAAGCAGCATTCAGCTTCTATGCACCACAAATTTGGAACAAACTTCCAGAAAACTGTAAAACAGCTGAAACACTGGGTGCCTTTAAAAATCAACTTAAAACCCACCTGTTTAGAGTTGCTTATAGCTAAATTAGGGTTAGAGTGCAAGTTTTGATGTCTTTGAGGTTTTTACCTTTTTTTTTTTTCATGTAAAGAAATTTTAAAGGTTTGAGTCCTTGTCAAATGGCGGTTTGACTAAAGTCCTACAGACGGAAAGGCTTGTAGAGCCTCTTATTTTCGAGGAGACCCAAGGGCAAGTCCTCATGCGAATAATGTTTTTATCTTTTTTTTATTTCTTTCAATGTCACATGTTTTATTTTTACTTTCTAATTTCTTTTTATTTCTCTTTCTCACTGTTTTTTTTCCTCGCTGTTTATTCAATGTCACATGCTGTTTTTATTTTAATTATTTAAAGCACTTTGAAATGCCTTGCTGCTGAAATGTGCTATACAAATAAATTTTGATTGATTGATTGATTGATTGATTGATTGATTGATTGATTGATTGATTGATTGATTGATTGATTGATTGATTGATTGATTGATTGATTGATTGATTGATTGATTGATTGATTGATTGATTACTATTTCCAGCAAGAATCTATGACTAAAAGCTCAGATCATCTTCAGCTGGTTTCTTAAACATGACAGAGTTCCCTGCACTCCAACGGCCTCCACAGTCCTACAGACGACCTCTTGGATGTGGATGGACGGGAGACGTACATCATGGATGTACAGCCAACAAATCTGCAGCAACATGTGGTGTTACCATGTCATTATGGACTGAAATGTCTCAGCAATGTTCCCAACACCTTGTTGAATCTAATGGTGCATTCTCACCAGCCCCATTTAATCTGTATTAATTGATAATTGCCGAAATAGTCCGGTTTATTTGGGGAGGTGTGAATGTGCAGTCAAACTCCAATGCGGACCATAAAAGCAAACTCTGCTCTGCCTAAAAAACGTGGTCTTGGTTTGGTGGAAGTAAATTGCAGTGTGGTTCAAATGCATGTGACCAGAGATTACTCCAAAAACAAAAAATGTACTGCAGTAAATACAACCAAAAAGGTGTGCATGTCTAGCACTACACTGAAAAAAAGAGAATGGAGCTCCTACTTTTAAAAAAAAATTAGTTAATTTGTACAATGTAACCAAGTCAACTTTGTCAAACTTCATTTATGTATCTATTGTTTCATATGACAATATTTAATTTGACCGTGTTGAAGAGGATTTGTTTGGTACGTTTGCCAAAGACAAAAGAGAAACTCTACAACCGCTAAAACTGAAGAAAGAAGTTGCATTCAGTGTCTTCAGAGGTTTTCATGTGGTTCCCTTTAGTAGTTCCTGGTGCAGCGCCCCCACAGGTGAGGAGGGAGGGGAACAGGCTTCTCAAGGGGTTTGGCTGGTTTGGCTCAGTGCAGTGAGAAACAGAAGCGCAGCAGCTGAAAATGGAACAAAAGTTACACTTTTGGTCCCCCAAAAAAACGAGTTGACCGACTATCAGGTGTAAAAATGACCAAAGACATGAAGAATTTTAGTAATTCTGAAAGTAATAAGAATAATTAGACTGCATCATTCTTCAATATTAAGTAATGGCTCATGTGTTGCATCAAAGAAGTCACTTTTGATTGCAATATAATGAAATTGAAATGGAGAAGTTCTCCCTCATATGACATTTCATCAAACTATTTTTGTGCAAACTTTAGGACACATATGCTCATGGCTTCTATTGTACAGAGTTTTAATTACAAATATATGTAACTAATCATAACCCTATTGCAGAATCACTTAAGAATAAAAATGATCCTTTAATTGTTTTGCTGTTTAAAATGAAAGAAACATAATATATATATTATGTTGTGGCCACAAGCATTCTGCTGAGATTCATCCTACATCAGAGTCACGGTAATATGCATAACAAAGGTTGTAGACTTTACGTGTACAACCAACACTCATGCAACACATGAGGCAAAGGCTGGAGCTGCTCAGATATTTCAGGGTTTTAAAGCTAGCAGCTGCTCATCATTATGAACATATGACAAACTAACATAGTGATAGTTTTATTTTGTTTTGTTTTTATAAGGAGCATAAACTCTAGGAGCTAGCCACAAATATGTCACAGGACCCGTCATTAGAGATTTCACATCTGTTTAATAGTCTTTAGCTGCTCCAGTAAAACCAAATCTGAACTAGTCTAACAAGCAAGTCCCTTCCTGCTTCTTTCTGTTGTGATCGCATTTGGCTGAGAACACATGCTTTTTCTTAAACCTCATATGTTCTGTGCTTTTGGCAGACATGCACATAAACACAAAGCGGTTTCCTTGTTTACTAAGAGAAGGCAATAAAATGTTTTACTGCTGTGTAGTACAGAATAAGAGGCTAATTACCGACAACTCACATGTTAGCAAGAGAAGTGCGTAAATCAGACCAAACTCAATTTGCAAATTATCCAACTGAAGCCATCAGCAGGTCATAGCTGAGGAGCCACAACCTCTGCACAGTCTGCCGTTTTCAGATTGAACCGTTAGCACAGAGCTCATCCAGGCATCCTTCACACCGCTGCACAGCACAAGCCTCTCTGACTCAAACAGAAACAGGGAATAAAGACAAGCAGCATGGTCACAGTTAAGACCCATATGCAAAATACAGGATCAATCAGTAATCTAACTGGTCATTATCTTCCAATCGGCTGATCAATTAGCGGCATCAACAGCAAACTGCAGGCGTGATAACATCAAGTTACTGAGACACTGTCCTGCTTTAAAGACACCGAGACAAAAGAATCAATCATAGATGAAGGCGGTACAGCTCTGAATGGCTCTGAGTGGCTCTGAGTGGCTCTCAGCATCATTATCGGCTCTCTGACAGCTCAGCCAGCCACAGGGGAGCCACCTCTTCACTGCAAACACTCACACCCTGCCTGCGAGAATGATGAATAATTGCTGAGAGCCAAGCACACTGCTGATTTCCAGTAGGACCCTAATAAATATGTCAAGCGTGGACCATAGGAATGTGACACGACGATTTTATCCATTTAACTATGGCTTGAGTTGAGCTAAGAAAGCAAACATGAAAACCAAACTAATGTCAGTTAAAGTATACTACTTATTATTAATGTCCAGTTACAAATCATCAGAACTGTGCAAACATTCATAATGTTTGCACAGTTCTGTATGTAACTGCAAGAGAGTGAACTGGCTTGAGTGACTAACAAGACATCATGATTGTCAGAATCATGATTTCGGTTTCCCTTTCCAAGACAGAGTTCGGATATATACACCACAACTCATTTTTGAGGATGATTGCTCAGACAATCAAATTCACATGTGTGCAGCCAGAAGTTTACATACATGAGCAAGAATGCCAGATTAATTTGGGGCTTTTATTGATTTTTCCAATAAAAGTCCCAAAAGGCTACTGCAATGATTGTATCACCTTAAATAATCATCTACATAACCTCAAAACTCTAGATCTAGACCTAAATAAACACACAAACACATAATCTAAGACTTAATAAATCGAAGTCCAACACTGAGTTCGAATAAGAGGAGAGGAGGGGAAGGGGTTTGACAAACAGCATACATCGATTCAACATTGATTACCAGTTTTTCCGACCCTGGTCCTCGACGCACACTGACCTGCATTTCAGACGGTCCCCTGCTTCAACGCAGCCCATTCAGACCATTACAGCCCATTACAGAGTTTTGCAAGTCAGCAAAACTCTGTAAATCAGCCATCATTTGAAATCACGTGTGCTGAGTTAGGAAAATGCGTAAAACATGCAGGGCAGTGTGCCTGGAGGACCAGGGCTGAAAAACACTGGATTATTTGTTCGATAATTAGAATTCAACCACAAAACAACATTGATTAAATAACATCTTTTCAACATTAGTTAATTGGGTAGAATTGATGATTGTTTGATGGTTGATCCACTATCAGTCGACCTTAACCATAAATCAACCTTTTTGGCCAAAATTCAACATTTAATAAGCATCTCTTGCTTTTTTCCAATGCAGGTTTCCTCCAAACAGAAGTTGTCCAGTTTTGTCATAAATTTTGAATCGATTCATTTTTTTGAATGAATTTTTACATTTTATTTAAAATAATTGTACAAATTCTTAAAGACGAGAGTATTTTTAATATGTCCCAATATAAAACACTGTTGAACTGAACGAGGGTGCACTTTCTTTTTTTTCTCTTTACTTGGCTGGTATTCACTGCCAAATTTCTAATATCCTCTCATATTTTGTAGCAGCTGCAGTCAGTATTCTGGAATATGAGCCAGCAGCTGTAAGTACACTGACAAACATCAAGAGCAAACATGTAGCCTCATCTCTGTTCTCGAGAAGATCTCAGCAAGGTTTTATGGACCCCTCAGAAATATGTCAGGCAAAAGTCATTTAAATCTGGACAAAAAGATTTCATGTTGTAACAAATGTTCTTTATTCTCATCTCTAAAGCAAGAAAGAAAATGTGATATCGCCGTCTTTTCTCCAGTAGAGTTCTTTAGCTGCTAAACTGAGCTTCAAATTTACATTCAAAAATATTTGTTTGATATCAGAGGAAAATTCAAAGTTGTTGTAATTCATTCAGTTCAAATTCCTCAAAGAATTATTGCAGATGGTGACGACTGTTGGCAGGAAAGATATCCTGTAGCAGTCTGTGTTACAGAGATTTTGAAGAAACCTCTGACTGAAGATGCTCTGTTTCTCTTCAAGAGTCTCACGAAGAGGACGATCAGGGTTGTCTATAATTTTCTTGAGCCAATAAAGAATCTTTCTTTGCATCATCATCTACAGAGGGTCCACAGTCGTCCCCAGAACAAAACCAGAACAGAACCAGCCTTCTTTATCAGGCTGTTGAGCTTATTTATGTCCCTGGTTCTGATGCTGCTGCCCCAACAGATGACGGCAGAAGAGATGACGCTCTCAGCAACAGACCGATAGAAGGTCTGCAACCTCCTGCTGCAGATGTTGAAGGATCTCAGATTCTTCAAGAAGTCTGGTTTGCTCTGTTCCTTCTTCAGTTTTAAATGCCTTGCCTCTTCTCTCCAAGATCACGCTCCTCCTCATCAAAGAAATAGTTGGTACCGTGATTCATGTCATCACAAATTCTTATGCTTCAAGTCTGCACCCCATCCAGCTGCTCCTTGGAGTTCGACCTTGATAGATAGAAGGTTACTGCATCTATTTCTACACTCCCAACATGTTCCTGAAACATTTTTAACCAGTTTTGGGGGTTTTTTGGTACCTTGCTGAAACTAGGAAATGGGTTGTTGTTTCCTCTAAACTCTTATGTCAATTCAGAACTGATTTGAGCAAATCTGATTTTTGCTTCAACACCATTCATTCTAAAGTCCTCCAAAAAAAAAAAAAACACCTTAAAGTTCCCCTATGCAGCAGCTCTGTTCGCCTCATCTCCCCTAACTGAACATCTTACAGCTTCATTTCTCATCCTCACTCCTTTGAGCTCAGTCCTGTTGTCCTTCTACATACTTCCAACTTGGAAATGTTACCTAAATTTACAGGATTTCTTTTCATTTTGACATTGATGACACCCGGCCATTTCTCTATTTAAGTTTTATATATTAATCTTCATATTAATGGATAGTAAATAAACTTTATTCATGACACAATGTCATGATTCAATTCTGTTGGCTGCATTGCCAACAGAGAATACCACCTGACTCCATACATCCAGGATTTGTGAGTTTATAAAGAATAACGCTTGATAAAGAATGAGACGAGAGAATGAGAGTTCTCTCGTCGTTTCGAAGTCAATCGTTTTTGTCTTCAAAACGATTGTGTATTTCTCATATTTCCAGCGGCTGCTGGACTGAAAACTGATGTGTGTAATCTGTGGCCAGTCAGTGCTGCTGTCAGGCTGACTAAAAGCTTCCTGCTCTCTCCTCACTGAAGCAGACACTCTGACAAACTTCCAACACATGCACATAGTCATTAATAACATCAAAGCTTATTACCTCACACCAATCAGCTGGTATCACACACACACACAAACACACACACACACACACAAACATCTCTAATGTCTGGAATTGATTAAACTGAAATAAACGTGCATGAACTAACACACACTGTAAAACACCACCGAGCTGCTTGAAGACTTGATCACTTTGACAGAGAAAGAGAGAGAGAGAGAGACAGAGAGAGAGAGAGAGAGAGAGAGAGAGAGAGAGAGAGAGAAAGGACACAAAACAGGAGGAGAGGAAATCCTTTATATTTATCTATTTAACACTCTCTCCATCTCTAGCTGTTGCTCTTGTCTGTCCCCTGGTGGGTAATGAGACCTAATCCACTTAAGATGCTTCTCTCTCCCTCTTTCTGCTGCTAGCACACACACACACACGCACACCTGCACACACACGCATGCACACGTGTGTGAGTGTGACGGGCGTATTCTTCACACCCATCTGGCCTTCAGTCAGAGTGAGAGACAAAGAGGGGGAAGGAAGGAAAGAGGGAATCCCTGCCTCCCTCTGCAGCATCAGCAACCTATTGTTTTTTATAACACACACACACACACAGACGCCTACACACACCCTTCTATATTAGATGCAGAGCTCCTCCCTCCAAGTTTCTTCAGCATGACTCAGGCCTGATGTTTCATTTAAAGGAGCAGTACTTGCTCCTTAAATACCAGGGAAGCCCAGCTCATGTCAGCAGCTCCGTGGTTCTCCTGATGAGCCGGAGAGGCTGCAGGGGAGATGCTGATCAGGACAAGGCTCTGGTCAAGGCTCTGGTCAAGGCTGTGATCAAGGCTCTGGTCAAGGCTCTGGTCTCTTCCTGTTCTTTTATTGCTTTAAAGCACAATAAATAAAAACTGAACAACAAGCCTCATGTTCTTTGATGGTCTTCTTTTCTGTGACATCTCAACCTCTGAATTCCAGTTTACAAAATGAGTTTCAATGTGTTATAATCCCTAGAAAGGAAACTCAGAATAAGCCAAAATCAAAACAATCAAACCTTACAGCTGTCCATCCATCGTCTATACATGCTTATCTTTGCAGGGTCATGATGGAGCTGGTGATTATTTCCAGCAGTCGTTGGAGAGAAGCAGGTCACTCCCTGTACAGGTCACCAGTCCAACACACTAACACCTATTAGACAGACCAATTAGTCCAACCCTGAGGTACCTGACAGGGGGGAACGTGCAAACGCCATGCAGAAAAAGACTCCAAGCTGGGATTTGGATCCAGCAGCAAATGCTTACTCAACAATGTATGAGTAAGTGCGATAAGCCATGTACACGAATACGCAGACGTCTAATTGAACATTGAGTCTTACATTATGTCGCCACCATCTTGAATGTGGCAGTGGAGTGATGGGAGGGCGATAATTCATGTGCTGCGTAGACTTGATTCAATCATTTTACAACACTCACTGGATCCCCTGACTTTACCATTTGGCAGGCAAGAATGAAAGAAAATAACGACGAGAGGAACTTCTTGACGTAACTAAATTGGCCCGAAATAACAACTGATTATAATTTTCTTAGCTTAGCTAACTTTTTTTCGTGCTGTGAAGGTTTTCTAATGAGAAAGCTAATCATAAACCGCTGTTAGAAGGGAAGAAGCTTGCAGAACAGAGGATTTTGGCAGAACAGGCCATTCAGGATCAGATTGAGCTGTTTTTTCTTTTTCAGTCAGCTTCACAATGTTGGTGTATAACTATGCTGTAAAGATGCTACAAGTCAATGCCTCCACATGCTGAAAATATGTTTTTATGCCTTTATTCCTTGCCATCTTCAATGTACAGCCTTTGAAGTCATGAAATAAAATCTGAATATTTTTATATTAAAACCCTGACGCTATGAACATTACGTTTAAGTTCATTATTTCTATCTACTTGTCTGTTGCCATCCATCCAGGACATGAAAAACCAAAAAAAAGTTTAAAAATAAAGCAACTTAAGAAGTTATGACTTAAATAATGCATAACTTGTGATGAGAGACTCTACAATAAATCAATATCCATGGGGAATTTCAAGTAGAGTTACTCTTTAAAACATGTTTCTATGTAGAGCCTTAATTTTATTTTATTTTTTAAGAATTATAACTGTGACACTGAACCAAGCTCATATCTAAACATTCAAATTTTAATTTGACTTCAGTTTGTTCACTGAGAAAAATACCCATTCGACATACACTGCCATTTACTAGCTGCTGCCCCCCCGTTAGTGATCAGTTCCAATAAAGAGAAGCCACACACAGGTCAGTTAAAAGGCCCTGATAGTCATCTTATCTTTGTGATGATTATCTTTATCAAGGCTTTACTGAGAAGTGAGGTTGTTTGGAAAGACCAACCAAATCAGATGTTTTCCTAAACCTGGTTGTTTTGGACCTGAGTAAGTAACTATAACCGAGCAACAGAATAATAGCTTGCATTGCATAAGAAACCCACACCACCCGTTAAGCCTCCTGTAAGGCAACAGAGCAATTTTCTGAAGCAGCTGTAATTTTCTGTCCCTCCAAACCATCTTCACCAGCTTGCCATCCTCAGCCGCCTGCAGTCAGTGGAAGTAATGACATTTTCTTTTAATTACCAGGTCTGAACACAGTCTGTACTTTGTACAGCTGTGTAATCAAGTCTGCATTTTAACCACAGAAGTTTGTTCAAGTTTAAAAAAAAAAAAAGTATTTAAAAAGCCGCCTGCATGGTATGTATTCAGGTTACAGTCGACAAGACGCTCAGTTTGCGTTGAGAAACTTTCGGCCCAGTCCTCTGTCTCTGCATGCATCAAGATGATATCTTCGACTCTCAGTGGAGTAAAACTGACTGAATAGCTGCTGGACCATTTGTCTCCACTAAACATCCCCATGGCAACAGACGTTACTCATGACTTTCTGCAGATTAGTCGAGAAAATGATGCCTAATTACCCACTTGTACGCACAGCTAGTGTCAATTCACCATTTACTGTTGGAATAAAAGGAACACACATGGTGCACAGACTGAGCGAGGCGGGAAACGGCGATGGCGGTTTCTCCTGCTGGATCCTGCAGAGAGGAGGTTGACAGCAGTCAGCAGGACCCTGACTCGTTTAGCGCCGCAGCTATAACGCCACTAGCTGAAGAAAGTAGTCTGAATCTCCCAGCATGCCCGCCTGCTCCCAACAAACACCACAACAGCTCTACTGATTTCTGCCGTTTTGTTCACAGAATGAGAATTCAGTTTCCTGGGAGCGTAACAAAAAACGGCAGCAGCTCCTGACAGACAGCTGCTCTGATTAATACTCTCTGATTGCTCGCATAGACTTATCCCCGCATTGATGTCACTTCCTGTTTCCTCCTGATTATTTGGAACACTATTTACATGCGACTGATTAGCATGAGACCGAGCGCTTCCTGGGAAAAGGCTGGGTTTTCAGATTGCAGTCAAGGCGTTTTCCTGCTGTTATTTGTTCAGCAGTTTCACTAAATACCAACACGACCTTCCTTTGGACACGGAGCCCGTTTTTCACTGGTCACCGTTTCTCTGTAACGCTGGTTAAGCTGCCGATGACGGTATGAATTTTCTGAATTCAGGTTTTATTTTCTGCAAAATGTCAATGCAAGATACTTTCTGACTAGTCTCACACACACACACACACATACTGTGATTCAGGACTTGAGTTTTTACACCGTCTAATTTACCGTCTAATTTATGAGTTTGAGTTTACAGTACGGTTCCGGAACCGTACAACAGACAGACCAACAGACATCACCTGAGCAGTGCGATGCTGTGCTGTGTTTTCTTGTACTTTCAGCTGATTTACATGAGTGAGAGAGTTGCTCCATTAAAGCACTATTAAGATCTAACTGAGGTTCAGATTCATTCGCTTTACCGCCTCGTGGTTTTATCCTGAACGGACAGACGCAGTGGAGGGACTTTTTATTTCCCAATAATAAACAAAAAGTGACGCACAAGATGAGTTTGGCTGAACCAACTCAAAGGTAACTAATATTTAGCAAACACTTGTAATATCTCATTTTAGTTTGCTGCTTAAAATGGATAATAAGGTACATGAAATGAAAAGACGCATTACAAAGTCAACAGACAAATGGGAGAGCAAAAACACAAGCTACTGTTATTAAAGAGGGAACAGCAGTAGCAGCAGCATTCATCCATCCATCCATTTTCTTTCACACTTGTCCCTCAGTGGGGTCGGGAGGGTTGCTGGTGCCCATCTCCAGTTAACGTTTTTGGGCGAGAGGCAGGGTCACGCTGGACAGGTCGCCAGTCTGTCGCAGGGCAACACAGAGACACACAGGACAAACAACCATACACACACACACTCACACCTAGGGGCAATTTGGAGTCATGTTTTTGGACTGTGGGAGGAAGCCGGAGTACCCGGAGAAAGCCCACGCATGCACAGGGAGAACATGCAAACTCCATGCAGAAAGACCGGGGCCGGGAATCAAACCCAGCACCTTCTTGCTGCAAGGCAACAGCTCTACCAACTGCGCCACTGTGCAGCCCCAGCAGCATTCAGGTGCTTATAAATGGTAAGTGGCCATTTGTACTTGTACACCACTTGATCTAGTCCAGATGACCCCAAAGCACTTCACACTGCATTCAGTTATTCACCCATTTACACACTGATGGTAACTACTACTGCTCTGACAACCATGAGCAGGCGGGGTTGAGTGAAGTGTCCTGCCCAAAAAGAGGGAATCGAACCGGTGGGACCAACACCTACCACCATCGCCGTCATCCCAACAAAACATTAAAAAAAGCATTTTTGTGTTTTGAGAGGAAGACTTTCTTCTTTTCAAATGTGAAATGTGTGAGTTTCTATGTTTTACACACAATGAATAGACTGTTATGTGAATAACTACACACTTTTTGGGATCATAAATAGGGTTAGAATGGAAAAAGTGGAACTAAGCAAAGAAAAAAAAAAAAAAGGAGGACTTTTGAAAAAAACCCAACAAAACTTAAAATTGATTCAATGGCACCTCGATAAGATGTGCTAGTAGTTTGTTCTATTTCTAGCCGATTTCTGTGTCATGCTTCTCATGCAGACTGTCCAAAAGTCTTTAGTGCTTTAACTTCAGAAAAATCCTTTGTGTGCCATCCTCAGCATGCTTCTCCCTGCATCAGATTCTGCTGATTAATGCATTTCAAGGATTAGCTCGTTACAGGAGGATCATCTGGTGGTTCTGCTCTGTTTGCGCCTTCAGACTGGGCTGCTGCTTCTGTCTTTGCTTTGCTTTAAATCGCTAAGTCCTTTTCGCTTCCAGATAGCAGATGTATGTAATGCTGGCGGATAAACATATCACCCCATTTCCACCCATAAAAGCTCCCATTTTTATTTCAAGACCTGTCAGCTGACGGCGGGGCATAAAGGACACCTGGATCTTGGCACTGGAGACATTTCAGAGGGATCTCCACGCCTCAATTTTCTCAGCCTACTTGTTTCAACGTGTGAGTCAACCAGCAGATTTCATTATCCGTCCGCATGAAGCGGGTCAGCTGACAGTCAACAGCCATGAAGGAACGAGACGAGAGACGCAGGCTTACGTCTCTGTTGTCTTCACACAGTCAGCTGCTCCCAGAACGCCTCTCTCTGCTCACCAGGTTCGGGGTGTGTCGCCTCTCCCTCACAGCTATGCATAATCCGATCACCTGAACTCACCGACGACACCACCACTCGGCCTGTTTCACCGAAATTAGTCATGTACAACTTTGTCGCCTCACCATTAATCACTTCCATCAGAATCTCAGGTGACAACGAGCAGCTTTTTGTGGAAGCAGGTGGGAGAGAGAGAACTCTTGAGAATCTGCTTTCTGACGGACGGACGGACGCAATCAATGAAATGGATTCTCTGCTAAATGATTTATCCGAGTCAGCGGCTGCTGAGGAGCCACAAGGCATCATGTGGAAGCAGCTTCTCCTGCAGGACCACAACTCAACCCCCTCAGCTTCGCTCCTTTATTACACCTTAGGACACAAAAAGCAGCGGGGAGGAGGGGGAACCTACTGACGACCCAACTTATCAGGACCAGAGAGGATTCATCTCACTGTCTCCATCATCACACACCCTCTTCCTCCTCCTCCTCCTCTCTGGGACAGTCTGATTTCAGATCCTTTAAATCAGACATCATGTGTGTGTTTTTTTTTTTTGGTTGGGGGGGCGGGGGTTCTGAAAGAACAGGATATAAACACACACACCCCTCTATCTCTCTTTCATACACACACACACACACACAGAGAGAGAGAGAGGATTGAAGCTGCATGCTGGACAGTATTTCCTGACATTTTCAGCTGCTTCTCTGATGTCACTCCTCCATGACTCCAGCTCCTCCTGCAGAGACCATCGGCAGCATCAGCTCTCACCAACACAGAACCAAACACACACCTCCGGGTTTACATGTGTGTAAACGTTGTGAATCAGGATAGAGCGTTCTTGTGGGGAGGGCTGATCTCCTCCACCGGTGCCCGGAGCGGCTCTCCGCTCTCCCCTCTGCATCCCCCCTGCCCCTGCCTCTGCTCCGGCTCCGGCTCCGGCTCCGGCCGCCCCCTCCAGGAGCTTCTGGTGAAAACCAGCCCGATTCTGATGCTTTTGTTGTACCAGATGATCCGCAGCCGTTCTCCTTACCTGTTTTGTAGAAGGCATCGGTGTCGGGGTCGCTGGGCGCCTCCTCGGCCGCTTCTGCGGGGTTCATGCCGGAATCCGGTTTAATCCAATCCGCCGATAATAAAGAGAGAAAGCGAAGCCCCGACGTCTGTGTTCTTCACATGTCCTCCGTGTGCACCTCTCCCTCCATCAGCCCCTCTGGGCTCCTTTCTTTCCGTCGCCCTCTCGGTTTGTTTGCTGTTTCAAGGCTGGCTTCGTTCCTCTCTATTGTTCCCGGTCCAACCTCCCTCTGCTGTCCGCCAGGGTCTCTGTGCCTCCCCTCCCTCCTCCCGTACCTCCCCTCCCATCCTGCTCACTCTCTTCTGTCGCTCCCTTTTCAATTCATTGACCTTTATTGGCAACGCATCATCTGAGCTGTTTAACAAAGGTTTTAATATCTGACTAACACTACAGCATCTGTCTACCAACAATAAATATGAGTAACCATTAACCACTGCTAAACTGGCGCATGATGGCGGGTTGTATTAACTGATGCTCCTCCGTTTGTGACTTGAATTAGGACTCCAGCTCTCCCGGACAAACAGCGGCCAGAGGTAAAAAAATAAAATAAAATAAAATAAAATTATAATATTAATACCAAGTTGGTATTAGTGTGGGATCGATCCTGGTTGGATTGAGACTTTAGTTTCAGATTGAACATTTGTTCACTTATGTATTGTAGTTTCTCAACTCTACTTCAAAAAAGATTATTTAGATTCGCTCTCAAATGATATTTTGATCATCTTTTGCACTTTATTTAGGAAAAATGCACAGAAATCTTGTTCATATGTTATCAAAATATTTTGTAGACACATACATTGTCAAAATGTATGTGTTCAAATTTAATGAACCTATCATGACAGAAATTTGATGATAGCCTATAGGCTATCATCAACTATCATGAACTTAAATAATAGTATTAGTATCGACAATACCAAAGTATGCAGTATGACACACCTGTAAGAGATGCATTTAGTCAGGTAATTCAAACCTTTTTATTCCATCCCTGTGACAAAACATGACCAGGGAACAAGTCAGAATTAGCTTCTACCAGAGGTTTGCAAAATTTGCCACATAGGCCAAAACTGTAAAGCGCAAAGTACTCATGAGCCACATAAACATGATTTAAAAAATAAAAACACAAACGCTACTTTCATTGTGAGTTTTTTTTTCCTTACTTTTACATGTAACCCCCCCCCCCTGACATGTAAAAGGAGTTTTACCCCTTTTACATGTCAGGCCCCCCGAGGCGACGATACGTGAAGGGTAAAATTCGCTACATTTACCTCGTTATGTGCGCGAGGTGAAGGAGCGTAAGGCGCGCCGAAGTGTATGGGAAAACAATCATCGGCGCGCCGCCCCCTCCAGACGGGGTTTTGGCGCCCCCTCTGGTGCTGCGCCCCTATGCGTTGCATACCCTGCATACCCACTTTTTGCGCCACTGCCTGCATCCAACAGCTTTACTCAACAGTCTGTTAGTTTGGGGGAAAAACTGTGAAAAGTTCTTTGCGTTTTGCTGCCATGATTCTAACAAACCTGCGTAGCTCCGCACAGCAGCAGCAGGTCTCCGTCGCTGCCGCACAGGTGTAAACCCAGCGCGAGCGTCGTAGCGCTCATGTTGCGTTTAAAGGCGGCTCGGAATAACAGGTTACGACATGTTAACAATAGATTAAACAGTTTTAACCGCTGATAAAAGTGACAGAGGAGACAGATATGGGAAGTGGGGAAGCCCCTACTGTATCAAATTGACATAGGAATAACAGAGTTGGCCATTCTAAGGTAAAAACCCAACACATACAGCTTACAGGGTTTTTTTTTTTTTCATCCAGACGCTTCCCGCGCCCCCCCTGCAATGGTACGGCGCCCCCCCCTAGGGGGCGCGCCCCACAGTTTGGGAACCTCTGCATTACGGGAACAAGGGATTTTCAAAATCCAGGCAGCTAGCTTGTGTTGAGATGAAGTTAGCAGAAGCTCAGACTAAAGTGCTGCACATTAAATACGCGATCAAAGAAGCCATTATGTTTAGATCAGAAACCAAAGAAAGTACCCTAAAACTGGTTCATTCATTAGCTTGACACATAAGAAGCTTCATCTATTTACTCTTTGGGTCTGAACCTCAAAAGATCCAACGAGTTGGATCCTGGTATTCAAATATTAAAAATTAAAAAAAACGTGGAAAAAGTAACTGGTTAGAGTAATTCTTTCAGATTGAAGTCAGTCATCTCTACAGATAAAATTATTGGTAACCAACCAAAAAAAAAAGTATTTTCTAGGGGCGTAGCAGTGGCCACTCATCTGGCCTCGGTCCTCGACACGACTGTGACCGCTTCGAGTCCCGGCCAGCTGACCTTTACCGCATGTCTTAACCCTCTCTCACAATCCACCTTCCTGTCGATTCACTATCAAGCAAAGGCCACTGGAGCCAAAAAAGAATATTTTATAGAAGAAAATTTTAAACCCAAATGTTAGCTAAAGAAACTGGTCATTATTCAAATGGTACCACAAGAAAAGAACAGTGAATCTGCTGCTCTGCAACAGTCTGGCAATTTTTAAAAAAGTGATGCTTTAAAAGTTTCACAATATTTTATAAAAAGATATTAGGAAAGTCTACTGATACGCTGTATGACAGATACAATAATTTCTTTGAAAAATTGAAGGATTAACCTGTGTTCCCATCAGATTCTCCCACACAAAATATGCTCCCTGTTTCCAATGTTCCTCTGCATCTTATGTCATTATTCCATGCATTGCATGCATAGTAAACATGGTTTGGGAGAAAATATTATTTCAATTTGATCTTCTCCCGACTTAATCTTCATGTTATTTTGGTGCAGTTAGAAATAAATAAGTTTGTGTTTGGCTTATGTTTCGGTTTTGGTTGGTGGCGAGAGTGGTAGGAATTCATTTCGCAATCGCTTCACTTCCCCCTCTGTCTAACTCTGTTGTTGTGTTCTTGGGCAAGACATTTCACCCGCCTGCTGCTGCTGGTGCTGCCGCTGCATGGCAGCCTTCCTTCTCTCAGACTGCCCCTGCTGCTACTATCCACCGAGCGTGTGAGTGACTGAATATAGTGTGAAGTGCTACAAGTACAAGCCATTTACCATTTTACCATTTATTATACTTTTTTTTTTTGCAACAATGCTTTTTAGCAAAAAAAAAGAAAAGAAAAAAAAGCATTTTGTTGGGAAGCCCATTTCTCTGTTAAATTGTGCTACATTTGTAAGAAAAATGTGTTTTTAGCAGCAGAGTTGAATGTGTGGGTTTGCCTGTGGAACATTAGCCAAATCCTCTCTGCCATGACCAAATATCATTTTCTGCTACTATCTCTTGTTGGACTGGATCCCCAAACTGTGAACCAACGAGGTATATTTGCAGATTAACAATTCCACAGTAGTGCATGGGCGAACCATACATAACCATGCAGAACCGTTTGGCACCTCCTCGTCACGCTGGTGGTCACACACTGCTGCAGGACGATGACCTATTCCAACCATAATTTAAACTGGCATGAGTTTTGCATCATATGATGTCATTGAAAATAAAAAAACTAAACTAAAAAGGGGGATGAGGAGGACTGGTACGTTTCTGTAACCTCTCTGACTCTCTGATGTAAATGATGCATCATGTAACTGTAGCCAAGTCTGAATCCATTTAATCACCTCCACCCTCAGGTTAGCTGTGTGTGGATAAAGTGAGTTCATTTGTATATTCAACCTTATCAACGTCAGTACAAAAACAGAGAGAGGCGTCTTCGTCGTGGAAATTAGCATTTTCCTCCTATAACAACAGCGCTCTGACTGTGTGGTGCTGCCACCTAGTGGACAATATAGTTCATAGTAGCTGGGTATGTTTAGTGAGCCTTATAGCCCTCAGAAGGCCAAACTTTCTCTGTCTCTCATCATGGTTCAGCAACCAGTTTACTCAGTAAGGTTTACTCATACTCACCTTAAAATTCTAAAGCTCTGTAATTTGCAAAGCAGGTTTGTGTCAGTTTATTTAAAAAAATGAAATTCATATTAAGTACACTTACATATAAAATACATGTGTCCCCAACTTATTCTATGTTCTGTGGAGTTTACCACTTGAACGTGAAACATGTGAGCACCAATTGGGAATTGCATTTTCTGAACCAAACCATGTAATTCTATGTCCAAAGAGTTTGTTACCATCAAGAACTTTCTGCTTTAATAAGACTGGAAATCAAAGAAGAATGAAAAATAAACCTATCTGGTTAATTTTGCCACTTAATCATTTTAGCCAAATGAAATGTTTGCCATCATTAACATGCAGCTCCCAAAGAAAGCAGTGAGGTAATTATTGGTTGTGTCGCCCTTGCTTGGTGACAACTATCATCAAGGGTAATGAGTGTTTTACACCACTGAGGAGGAATTTTAAACTTTTCTTATTTGCAGAATTATTGTTATTCAACCTTACTAGCGAGTTTTTCGGCCTATTTAAGGTCACAGCACAGCATCTCAACAAGATTTAAGACTAAACTTTGACTAGGCTTCTCTAAAACCTTCATGAGCCATGCAGAGGTGGACCCATTTGTGTGTTTTTTGGATTATTTTATTGTTACATAGCCCAAGTAAACTTGAGTTTAGAGTTATGAATATTGGCTGGGCATCCTCCTCCTGAATTTTCTGCTAGAGAGCAGAATTCATTTCAGTCTTGTTGTCCAGCTCCTGAAAGACAAAAGCATCCTTAGATCATCACACTACCACTATGACTTTTTCTGAAGTGTTCTGATAATTTTACATAAGAGGAAATGAAACACACAAAAAGTTTCACTTTAGGCTCATCTAGACGTTCTTCAGTAAATGCAAAGCATTGTTTCTCATAATTTCAGTGGGTTATGATGCGTTGCTTTGAGGTCTAGCAGTCTGTCTTGTCTTCTCAGATGGATTTTGTTGACAGCAAGTGATTTCTTGGTTCTACAGATGAGGCAGCAATAAGACCTGGGTGAACCTAGTGAAACTGAACCAAAACGAGAAAAAAAAAGTGGACTTTTATACTTCCACGTAGGGCTGGGTGGGTTTGCCTAGCTTCATTCTCCTAATAAATGAAAATATCGTTTGAAAGTTGATGTTTGTGTTTTACTTTTGTATTTATTTTTGTCTGAACTGTGACAGATGGGCGACCTGTCCAGGGGTGACCCCGCCTTTTGCGCATTGACCCCTGGAGATAGGCAGCATCACCCCTCGAGACCTCACTAGGGATAAGTGTGTAAGATGATGGATAGATGGATTTTTGTCTGACATCCAAATTAGTAGCTTGATGAGTTAAAATGTTTAAATGTAACCCCCCCCCCCCCAAAAAAAAGTGAGATCAGATCAATCTTGTGAGGGTACTACTATGTTTTTCAATGCACTACGACCGCTAGACACAACTTCAGAATAAATCTTTCTTATCATCTCACATGCTCTCCAGTTCAACCTGAGGAGGTGTTCCCAAAGGGCAATGGGCCGAATTTCAGATCTCTAGGATGCATCATTTGTTCTATCTCACGTTAGGGGGCGCTGCAGATCCATTGAGATGGTTGCTGACTCCAACTGGCCCACTGGGTGTCAGTAAGTCGCTGCTCCCCGAAGACATGAGGGTCAGTCAGTCTAGAATATTTCCAAAGACCTTCTTTAGATGACGCGGTTAGTGTCTATGAAGGTTATGATTCATCTGTTCCTGGGTGCAGCCCCTCTGCCTGCTGCTTCAGTCGGGCTTCTATTGGTGACTTATTATCTAATTATGTCTGCAGTCTACAGCTCATGTCTCCTTGCTGAGTGTTGCACATGTAGTTACATCCCTCAGGCACACACAGTCTCTGTATTATCTCATGTTTTGTATCAAAAGAGGCTGAGCTGTGCACCCATCCTAAACAGTGCTGTCCTGGAAATGTGCTCCTCTTCCCTTTAGGATGCCCAGTCTGCTCTCCTTCATTTTATTTATTTATTTATTTATTTATTTATTTATTTATTTATTTATTTTAATATAACACTCCCAATCTTCAGCCTCATTTAATTTATGATCTTTCTTTGAAAACAAAAAACAAAGCATGATTATTTAATCTATGTGAATATGTTTGTATAATATAAATCCGGAGCAGCTAATAGCAGGTTTTCTTGCCGTCTGCAGTGTCAGTACCATATTGCAGACCATAAACAAGAAAGTCCGGATGCTTTTCGCCAATCACGTCAAGCAAATTCTGAATTTTGCAGTTTGTGAATTTAAATTATTCATATATAAATATAGATATTTAGTACACAAAATAACAGAATAATTCATAATTGGGCAGAATTGTGATAAATGTAGGTCTTCCATGTGAGCCATGTGTGGAACGGCTTGCAAAAGTATCCATACCCTTGAACTTTACCATATTTTGTCACATTATAACCACAAATATATTCCATTAGAATTTCATGTGAAAGGCCATCACAAAGTGTTATGCGATTCTGAAGTAGAAGGAAAATTATACACGACTCAAAAAAATGTTTTTTTTAAAATAAAAAACTGAAAAGTAAAGCATTCGGCCCCCACTTCTCTGAGTGCAATCAGTTTTCTTCAGAAGTCTCCTGGTAACTGGTCATGACTAAACAGAGTCCAGCTGTGTGTGATCTAATGTCAGTACAAATCCAGCTGCTCTGTGACGCATCGGAGGTTCAGAGAACATTGGGGACAAAACAGCATCATGACGTCCCAGGAACACAGCAGACAGGTCAGGGAGGAGCTGTGGAGAAATTTAAAACAGACCGAGGCTGTAAGAAGATTTCACAGGGTTTGAACATCTCACTGTTCAGTATATCATCTGGAAATGGAAAGAGTCTGGCGCAATTGTGAACCTACAAGTCATGAAGAAAGTATGTTAATCAGTCAGTAGATTGAAAAGCTCTCCGCGTTCTTCTGAATGTCTCATTAATACGACCGAGTTCCATCTTCTTTCCTATATTAAGGTTAAAATACAGAGATTACAATGTACTCTACCTGCGTCAGGAAATCCTATTTTCATTCTTTTATGACTTCACACTGGGGTCCAAAGAACTGAAGGATTTTTGTTCCCACATTACTGAGTCTGGAGCATGTCCTTTTCAAAAATATCTGCTACAGATAAGCTCCAGAGTGGAGAAGCAGGGTTTGTGTTCGCTCTGTCAGTGTAAAATGGCCGTGACAGCACAAACCTCATGTTGTGACTGCACGTCCTTCTGTGTGGCAGCTTCTCCGCTCTTCCAGCCGCTGATCACAGAACATAAAGTCAAGCAGATTCTGTTCACAACAGATGGAGTGATGGGAAGCTAACAAGAACCCCGAGTGAGTGACGCGGCACTGCAGGGGTCAATTCAAAGATGCTAAGGTCAGCTTTAAACAACGCAAGTAATGGGGTTGTTTTCATTTCATGGGAGGATTCTGCTGTCTTTTTCAGCCATGTCAGGCTGTTGATTTCAGATACATAGCAGAGACTTTATTCAGTTCATGTGGTAATGATTTATTGATGCTGGGACACATAGCACCTTTTCATTTCAGGGATCCACAGCGAGGAGTCTGACAGTGGATGGAGACTCCAGCTGCTTCCTGTCACGTGAACAACAAACAGGAGCATTCAGAGATGGTGAAGTATGAGTGAGTAGACCCACAGCCGCCCCAACGGTTTTAGTCCGAGAGGAAAAATGAAAACGAGAGCAGCGTGAGCACAGTAACGATCCACAGCATCCTCATTTGAAACTCACTTCCTGCGGCTGCAAAAGATTCAGACCTTATAACAACTCAGCCTGCTGACATATAGCTCTGCTGTATGGCACTGTTTTCAGGCTGTCACAGAATCAGCTTCATCATGAGAGCTTTTACAAATACAAAACAAATTATGACTTTGATAGAGTCAAAAAAATAATAAAAATTGTGCTCCAAATGAAACTCAACATAAAATTATATACATACCAGTAACTTCTCAATATACACATTTTTTTCACATTGTTAGAATTTCACAGAGGTTTATTAAGTATAGCAAACTGACTTGCTAACATCTACATGTGTGTACCATCTCATTAGAAACAATAATAATAATGCTGTTAATGCATGTCATTATTATTAACTGAATTACTAAGTGGAAATCTCTTTTAGCATCTTTTGCTAATCTGAATAATTCTCAGCAACACGTTTCAGTCGTTTTCCTGGACATTCAGCGCTGCTTCCCTCCAGCATCCATCTACAAATCTGACATTGACACAGGCTGCACACAAAGATGAAGAACTTTCTTTTTCCATCACAGTGTGACATTAAAACCTTTCCTGTTTGGGGTCAGTTAAGGTCACCAAGAATGTTTCTATGAGTAAAATAATATATTACCTTTCTTTGAAGTCAGAACTTTACTTACACTGAACTTACTTTGCCTGGGAATTGGAAAGTCCAGACAATGATGCCATAGCTTTATGAGATTCTCATAGTTTCATTTACAACATTTAAGTTAAAGTGAAGTAATTCAGACCTCAAACACCCAGTGAAACCAACAGAAGAGAATTGCGGCTCTCATTAAGTCTGGTTCATTTGGGTACAATCTAGGGACACGAGTCCTGTAGACTCAAAGTTGTGGGCAGATCTGAGAAGGTTTGTGTGAGCAAAGCGGCTAACAAACCTGACCCAGTTCCAGCAGTTCCATGAGGAGGAAGGAACCGGTTTCTGGAGGGAAACCCATCACCTTTGACCCAAGTTAGGGTTCAAAGGGTAAGTCAAACTGCAGGAATTTTTTAGAAAATAAAAGAAAAATGATCTCAGAATTCTGGCATTTAGCAAATACAAGTAATTCTGGTAATACTTATTGACTTAAACAGTAACGTTTAATCTGATTTAATGTCAAACACGGGGGCAAAAAAAGGTTCCGTCTTTTTTATACTGTGGATGTAAATATGTGGCATCAACTCTACGTTCACCATTTGGTTTGGTACATCTTGCCATTTGTGGACTGAACGTTTTCACCTGATTTAATTTCAACCTCTGAAGAAGAAAAGTGAGACACTGGATCAGCCATTTAGCGTGTTTTACGTCCTTCATCTCTTCACAATGAGATGGCCTGGAAACAAATGATGGACTATTCTTCTAAAAGGGTTTTTAACTGATGTGTCTGGACTTAATGAGTCTTTCTGGAGAGCAAGAGCTACTCCATGTCAGAAGAGAAGGAGCATTTTCTGATTTCCTTCTACAGATAATTTCCTCAAACATCCAGCAGTGGTAGGAATTACAGGGACAGGAGGAAAACACATCCAACTGTTTGCAACACACAAAAAAAAAGAAAATCTAACAGAAAAAGCTCAAGTTCTATTGAAGCATTATAACACCTCCATTTAGTGACTGCTTGAAATAAAGTGCTCAGAATTTCTATTCACCATTTTCTCCATCCATATTCTCTCAATGCCAAACATTGAGAGAATATTCTTACTGCTAAAACACAACATTCTCACAGTGTGATGGACGGGCTAACCAAAGAAATGTGTTGGATGGTTTGTTTAGACTGAAGAAACTTATCTGAATTTGTCAGATGTTAGTTTCTACATTCAGCAGCATTTCTAAGGAACAACGTCTCACTGTTACCCTGCAAACACAGAGAAATCCTTAAGCAGCTGATATGAATCCTCAGTATCTGAGTAGCGTCTAGGTTTACAGATCTAAGTTGCATCATCATCACTGCTAGGAGGGATTTATAAAGTTAGTGGTAATGCTAGTAAAGAGGTGTATAATTGGATTTATATTTCAGCAGCATCACCTCACAGCAAGAAAATCCTTTAAAATCTCCAGTGTGAGTTCATTCATTCAGTGGAGAAACAAACGGCGAGTCAAGAAATGATTGCTTTTAACAAATTCACTGTGGAGCAGCTATTAGTGTCCTGCTATTAATTCGGTTCGCTAGCTCTTGTAGAACACGTAGTTCTCACCTTTAATGCTTCGCGGGGCTGGGGCGTTTAGAGCGCGACCTTTGACCCTCCCTCTGGGCCCTCTCTGATGCTTTCTCCTCTTCAGATCAAGGTTTAGCTCTGGGAACTGAGGTGGAAACTGACGCAGGATATTTTTGCCTGTTGAGCCTTTTCTGTGATGCTTGACCCAGAAAAGGTGGATTAAAAATCCAGCGATGAGGTTTCACCAGTATACTGGCACAGTCCACCAGAGAAACAGGCCCACAGCAACATGGATCCTCCACCGTGCTTCACAGTGGGCCTCAGGAGAGCAACGTCTCACATGTTTATCATTTGTTTCAATTTAAACCAACTTAGACTGATTAAAGCACACAGTCCTAGTTAAAGTCTCAGTAGAGTTCACACAACTGTGCATGTTTATATTTGTGATGGTAGGACGAAACGCTTCAGTTAAATTTACTCTAAAGAGACTATTTTTAGTACCAGCAATTGTGCCACCCATTATTATGTAAAAAAAAAGTTATTTTTAACAGCAGTTTTTTTCCCCACCACCAAATAAATGTATTCAAATTAAAAGTAGACTTTTTTTTCTAAGATGTCCAGGTTGAGATCATGCTGTTTCAATAATAGATGGATTTAAACATCTTTACCAGGAGGAACAAGAAATAAGTGACAGTCTGCACATCCCACATGGACAGGAAGAAGTGAACACAGAGGCATTTTCCTGTTGTAGAAAAATAAATACTGCACAGCTTGGGAACGGCTGGAGCTTATTGAAGAGGTGTCACATTAAATTCAGTCTTTCTAGATATCACTGTACATTCTTGATTTTCAACCATCATCTGAATTGACCAAATCTCAGTTTTGTGCCTCGTCAAGGAAAATACACTCAAAAGATCTGCTGAAATTAAAATATGCCATCAGATTTCCCTCCGTTCATCTGAACTCATTGAGTTGTCACATGTCTGCCGACATCCAGCTTCAACCAGTTAATGACGTCAATGACGTTTGAACACATTCCTAAATTCACCCTGACATCGTTCTCATTTCGACTCATCAACATAGACTCTTCACTTCAAGACTGTAAACAACAAAATTGTGATAAAATGAGTTAGATTACAGCACACACAAAAAGCAAATAGAAGAACAGACAAAAAAAAAAACGTGTTCTTTGTATGCATAAGGCTGCTTACAGTCACTCTGTGTTTCTGCTTCTTCACACTGTCCCGCTACATTATAATGACTTGGTCAGAGGTAGAAGCCACTGGCTTGTGAATCAGGTACTTGAGGTATAGTCTCGGAACTGGCCGCCTTGACAGCAGGGGGCGCCGCTCCATTCTCGTTGGGCAAAAGACAGCCTCCAGGATAAGAAGTGTCCAGGATGCAGCCTTTCATCTGTATGAGTTAAACAGACACGAACCTACAGGTTAAACTTCAGTGATTGTAGAGAAATGTGTTCACTCTTCACACCGAGTCACATTGTTTACCTGTCATATTACCTTTGATCACATTTACACTCAGTAAAATGAGCCTTACTTTGTGCTCCTGCCCCAGGGAGAACTCTACCTATGTTGAATAGAAAGTGCTGAGCCAGCACATTGTCACACAATGTCTCATATTAATTGAAGTTCTGACAAAAAGAGCAAAATTAGAAGGAAACAAAAACTTTTTCACTACGCCGGATGCTCATTTCTAAAGAAATGTGTATGCTTGTGTTGGTACTGTTGTTGGACTTTTTCTGCTTTGTTGAAAATGACAATGGTTCAGCAGAATCACTGTCTGTGCTTTTCAAGTGTTCATCTTATTCTTTGACTATCCACCTGCCAACGTAAATCTGCTATCAATCTAATTTAAGCTTTCTGTAAACCAATCAGCAATTGACCTTCAAGTCCTGTTATCCTCAAGGCTTAATCTTTGTTAGCTGTGTTTTGTTTTGTTTTCTGTTTCCTTGATTTTGTAGAATACTAAAGCAGTATTTGTATTCTACAAATACTAAACCACCCTTGCAATGGTATATTGCAAGGGTGGTATTCACACGCTGCATATTTTGGTTACATTACAACCACAAACAATGTATTTTAATTTGTTTGAAAATCCTTAGGTTCTCTCAGTTACATCTTGCCAACATTGAACTCAAAAGCAAGCAAAATGAGTAAGAAACAGATCAGATGTCTTTGGAGAGTTTCTTTGTGAAGGGGAAAAGGCCCAGAGAAGAGACAGGAGAATGGATTCATCCCGGTAGGTGATTCCCACATTCCAAGCCCGCTCTGCATGATGTGTAGCGACAGATGTGCTTCAAAACTGCTTCACCACATAAGCAACACTTCGGGTGTCACTGTCTCCCATCACTCCCAGGTGGGACCGTCTCGTTGCAGAGAAACAAGCTCAGGGCTCCCATTGATTGTCGTTATCGTGAGTTAAAATGTTCATAAAAGTAAAATGTTCGTTTTTGTGGCGCATCTGTATCTTATTTTGAAGGGGTGTTTAAACGTTACCATAGCGACCAGAGTCAAAGAGCGTTAGGGCAGTGGTCAAGACGAGAGGAGAGGAGTAGAGCTTGTGAGTCTTAGGTCTGGTTCACGCGGTACGATTTAAGAATTGTCAGCTGATTTTCCAAATCTCTGTGACCACAAATGAGCACAATCCAAACACAAATAATAAACTGAACACAAACACCCATCAGTTATGAGTGTTATAGAACAGACATGGGACTGACTCTAGTCACTAAAATAAAATGACTGACTTGGTACTGGTTACATCTGAGAGTACAGCAGACATAAAGTCCAGATCAGGACATCTACACTATTTATTCTAAGTGGAGTAAAGATGGCAGAAGTGAAGATCGATCACTTGCCTAAACCTAACCAAAATATTCTCATTGCTGACTGTAATGTAGTTAAAATATACTTTTCCTGCAACTACTTTGAATATCATAGACAAAAAAATCTAGTTGGTTAACATTTTGACAGTAGTATCAAAATATCAGCAGCCTCACCTTACTGTTACTTGGGTCGTGGCCAATTTCGGAGCTCATCAGGTCACTGTGGTCCAGCTGACTGCAGGGTTTTCCAACTCCCACGATCTGCTCCAGGGCTGTTTTGGGGAGAGGGCACTGAGCGAAGGGGACAGCAATCTCTTCTTCTTGCTGCTGGAAAGATGAAACTGTAAACTCACTCCCGTCCTGCTGTCCAACCTTCCCATACAAAGCACGTCCGCTGACAGTGGAATCCACATTTGGCATTTCTGCCATTCCGTAATTAGTGCAGAAGTCCAAAGAAGTGTTTGGTTTCTGGCTGCTGTCTGAACAGGGGTCGTTACCAAGACTTTCAGCGAAACCAAAATCCTGCCACTGGGGTTTTGTTGTGGACCAGTTGGATAAGGCGTCACACATTCCATTGAGAGTGGATGACCTTTGTTGGACATGGCGGTGCTCGGAGAGCTGCTTCTGTGTTATTGACTGCTGGTAATGTTGGAACTGTTGGTGCACTTGCTGCTGGAGAAACTGCCCATCCAGCTCTGTGGCCTTGTTGCTGAAAACCACATGCTGAGTGTTTGTGTGTTGGAGATGCAATCCTGCACAGATGAGAGTGTCCTGAGCTGTCCAGTGTCCGTTGTGGAGGGCTGGATTGTGCCCCAGCAGCTCTCCGTTAGTCAGCTGGTCACTATGCTGGCTCCAATCATGGCCAATCCTGCCTTTTCGCATGTTGAGGTGCTGCTGCATCTGCTGTGACAGCTGCACTATAGGAGCCTGCCCCACCAGGCAAGGCTTACAGTGAGGAAAATGCATCTGCACATCAGCACCAGATCTGGGATTACTTTCAGATGCCGACACTGTGGTAGGGACTGTTGCTGTTGTTCTAGGAAGTGCCTGTCGCCCGTGCTCCATGGAAGCAGCCCTACCTTCAATACAGTTGTAGATATACGAGAGGATTTCGTCATTTGTCAACAGGTCATCCAACGTAGGCACACGGTCAGAATCCATCTCCACCCTGATCATTCGCTCATCCAGGAGCAGCAGCTCCAGGTCCTCAGCACTAAGGCCCAGCCCTTCCAAAGCTCCAAACAGCTCACTGTTGGAACAGCTCCCATCCTCTGCATCCACCACACCCTGACCTTCCAGGGTAAGAGAATCCAGGGTAGCAAGCAGCGGGTCAAAGCTGGCACTGGGTTCTGAAATGCCTGGCTCCAAAAGACCATTATGAGGCACATCCCAGCTCTGGCTCTGCCTTGGAGGTTCAGAGACAGAGAAGTCTGTCTGCTCTCCAACGAAACTGCTCTGAAAGGCTGTTTTGGGTTCAAGAGCTGGTTGGCAAACATATACAGACTGGTCCTGACTCATGAAAGCCCCAAGAAGAGAACCAGGATCCAAGCCATCCCTCGCCAGCCTTTCAGCTCGGCTTTTCCTGGACCTGCTGCTGTTTTTCTCCTGGCTTCCATCGATGAAGCCTGCGATGGGGTGGTTGGACTGGTACAGCAAGGCCTCGCCCGTGGCAAAGGTAAAGGGGAGATGCATGGAGCGCTTACGCAGATGTTCTCCTCCTTCTTCATCTCTGTGAAAACAGCAAGCGAGACTACATGTTAGGGATAACTCTGTGGCTTTTCCAAACCAGTGCGTTCAAATAATCCTCCTACGTTTAAAAGGAACAGTCAGAGCAAATATGTTAAATACGTTTTTTTGTTTTTTTTAATGGTTATTATTTCTTGAATGCACCTTCCGTGTACAACTAGCAACATAGAGAGCCAGAAACGTACAGAAGTGGCCTCTGGGTGGCGATGATGTAGTCTGGTTTGCCGTTCTTGTACACCAGCCGGGCATTGGCCTGGACCCATTTCCAGAGATTCTCTTTGGTGAGGAGCCTGAACACAGTAAGTCCGCTCTCTCCCGTCTTTATCACTAAACACACAAGCACAACCATAATGAGTCAACTGAAGAAAAAAAAATCTAAATAAGCTCACTGAAATATTCTACTAGAATAAGAAAGGTCCAGCCTTCCAGCTTTAGGACTTTTCATGTTTTCATATGTTTCAGGTTCTTAGAACCTTAGTTTTGGCCACAGCTTTCTGATTCTTCATATGACCAGTGATTAACATTTGTTGTGGTGTTCTAAATCTGCTGGTGATCCTAGATAGAAATGGGGCAACACGTGAAACTGCATTCAAGTCTATTTTATCATTGGAGTTTAAAGATGACCCTTCCACTACAGGACAGAGGTCTTCCACATAAACCTTTTGAAGATAGAAGCTGCAGGGCATTAGTGTTTTCCCAGTCGTGTTGTTGTTCTGCACAGACCTTTGGACTGCACATCTGTCAGTCAGTGTCTCAACCCAAGTGTATTTGTCTTGTCATTGCTGCTGTATGTATCATTTCAAATGCTTTGCCCATGTTGTGGATTTATGGGATGTATCCTTTAGTCTGGCAGCTCTGCAGCTTCACTCAGTCTGTTCTCTAATCCAACAGGATTACTTATGAAAGCTGTCTGAACACACTGGACCAGACCATCCCAACTTTTGTAATAGGGCAAAGGGTAAAAGAGCAATATGCTTCTGTCGGTACCAAAAGTTTATGTTGGACATGTGACATTGAGTATGCACTGACAAATTCAATTTAAAACTACATTTGATTAGACAGTTTGTTTTTGAAGATGAAGAAGGACAAAGGTTTTCACTGCCCTGGTAGTGAAACGAACTCCAAAACTGTGTATTATGCCACGAACTAGGGTCAAAATAATCCATATTTCAATACAATAAAAAAAAGTTGTTAAAGATGATCATTCCTGTATAAATTGGTACAAAATTAACTATTTTTATCGCCACAAGTTGTGACAAAAGTTTTCACGCTAGCGATGCAGACACGCAACTTAAACGATCATGTTTAAGAATCAAAACAATGAGCTGCTTCTAGACGACTGAAACTATGACTATATTATTTTAACATGGTAAGTGCATCCAGGAAAAAGCCTTCAGGGACCGCTGGGGGTAAAAAAAAAAAAGAAGAGAAAAACATTGATGATAAGCAACTATCAGCTACAGAGAAGGGGCAATGAAACTGAATTAAACTGTGATGAAACATCAGACATGTTCCGTTTGAGAGGTATTAAACAGGTCAGCAAATCTCCTCTCTCTGCAGTAAACATAGAAGGAGCAAACATTCTGTTCAATTATTAGCTACTTATTGACAGTGCTAGTCTGAGCACCCCCATAGAGATGTTTTCCCAACATGCAATGACTCTGTCCTTGCATGTTGGACTCAGTCCGACGTGCAAGTGGTTCCAGAAGTAAACAGTTCAGTTGGTTATAAAAGACTGAAGCAGCAGCATGACCACTGCATCCCCTTCTTTATTGCTCTGCTCTTCAGTAGCAAATGAATAAGCAGCTAATGTGGCAAATGACAAACCAAGTAAACGTTAACATGCGGTGGAACAAGACTGAAGCTGAAAGGTCAGAAACTGATCAAAACCCAAAACCCTCCCCTGCTGACCGTAATCACAGAATGCGTGTATACGGGTTGCTTGCATGTTGCCTGCTTGTAGGAAAACCATATGTATGTATTGGCAGACAAAAATCTCGTATTGGTTGACCTGATATTAATATGTCCTTACTTCTGACATGGTTCTCAGCACAGTACAACATATCGGCTGCATGGATGAATTGATAGCCGGATCCTTGAACTCGTAGCTCAGCCTCAGTGTAGCCAAGAACAATTTTCCCTCTGAAAGAAAAAAACAAAACAAACAAACACTCAATTAACAAAACGTTGTTCCAGGGAAATTGAACAATATGATTAAAATCTTCCAAGCAAGAAATCCATTTTGAACCGTTAATAGTTGAGAGTCTAAAATGTGTGCTATTCTGTATGCTCCAACAATTTACACTAGTAGATAGGAAGCAGCTAATGGGCATGAGACCCCTAAAGGCGATAAAAGGTGACATTACTTAGCATCACAGGCCAAGGGTGTGAAATCCAGCTTGTGTTTAGTCCTGAAAATCATGTTTTTGGTCCTGATCTCCAGGATGGACGGAGGCTGCAGAGGAGTTGCGATGGCAAAAAGGGCAAGTTGCGTCGTGCCCTTCCCTCCATTCTCCTGCTGCTTGTTTTGTCCATGCAGAAACTTGAGCCTGCCCTGGATGTTCAGAGCCTGCACAGGAAGCAAATTTACATAAGAACATCCTCTCAAACTTACAGGCCCACCCTGACATTTGTTTTTTTCACCTTTATGTAAAAATCCAACATAATTTTTTTATGTGTGAAAATAAACTAATGCGGTTTTCTTTAAAGCCCCCAAACAATAACTCTTCATCTTTATTAATTCCTCTGCATACTCCACACATTCTCAACCATAAAGTGAAAATGTTGCCGTTTTACATCAGGAAGTCTCAGATTGTCATTGTAAGCAGTGATTTCAGGATAGACAGAATAATTCTGAACAGAGTGAGGCATGAAGTTAAAACACTTTGATTTTGAAGATGTCATATTTTACTCTTTGAACTAATTATTTAGCTAAAACAAATAGTACTGGTGAGATATTCATCCATTTTCAACACAAGAAAAGCACCTCCTAGTATAATATTCCTGTGCATCTTTCATTGACATATTCTATCCAAACCTTTGCTGAAGCAGGCAGACAGATACTCCCGAAGCAACACCGGCCTGTGGTCTCCAGTCTGTGTTACTCACCAGGAAGCCAGAGGAGTTATCTAGCAGGCAGCGGAAGCGACACACAAAATTCCTCTCTAAGAAGGAGGAATTCTCTGGTGGAAGCTGCTTGGGGTTGTAGGTGACCAAAGAAGAGCTGCTGTCAGGTTCCATCTCTAAAACACAAACCAATTCTTATGATTTATTTTTAAAAATCCTCTGAAATAACAACTTTCTTGATTTTAGTCTCATGTTTTTGCACTGTTCAGTTGTTGTTTTTTTATGACAAAAACATTCCTCAATTCAGTTTTAGCTAAGTGTTTTGAGGTGTTTCATGTGTTGAGGTGGTGGACGTCATATTCATATTGAGCTGGACTTTGTTCTGCCTGGTGCATCTCTCTGAATATATTGAGAAACCAGGTGTTCCTCAGATAAGCTGCACCTTGGTTGTGTTAGAACTGTCGATATGAGCCAAAATGCAAAGCTCCCCACCATACACGCACACACACACGCAGGACAGATCTAGGACCACTTCAACTCATAAGCCGCACTGAAGATTACGGAGTCATGTGATCGGAGCCGGGGCAGGCCTCACAGCTTAATGCTGTGTGCTTAACCATCTCATAATGATGTCTGGCTGTTTGTTCTCAGAGGCAAAAAGCTAGAACCAAAATGCACCACCAGAGCATTTGGGTTTCACAGAAACGCAGAAACTGATTTAACGGTTTTGTAAAACTACGTAAAGTATCAAAGATCACATGTAAGAACGTGTCACCCTCATTCAAGTCATTGGAAGTGTGAAAACCCAAACGTCTTAAGAAAGAAAAACAAAAATAACAGTGTAGATGATCAAGCTTGTTTTTGTTTGTACAGTGTAAAGACTTATCAAGACTCTGCAGATCATAAACTCATGATGAGAGGAGAGTGGTCACCTTGGGGGGAGTCCTGGGACACGGCAGACGCTGCAGCCTGGGGAGGATTCAAAGCCCAGTGCAGGTTTCTTCTCAGCTCCTGCTGGTCCTCTGTATGGACAAGCTCATACACACTCTGGTGCATGACATCAGTCTAACGAGGAAAGAAATAAACAGGTGAAGGAATTAAATGAGTAGTTTTCTACATCTGTGCAGAAACTTCAAACCATGAGGTCCTTCCTGCCTCCAGTGGAAATGTAGCATGTTGTTTTAGAAAATGTGGGTTCCCAAATCTCTACAGAAAGCCATGATACATAAACATGAACAAGCAGATTACTTTAGATAAACAGATTATCGCTGAGTTTGTGATGTGGGCTCCAGTGATGGAATAATCACTAGTTGTAGCAAAGACAGCATTGTAGCCACATAACCCCCAGAGGCTCCAGCTAAAGAGAAAAGCAGCTATGCATGCTCAGTTTGTTGCTCTGGTCAGTTTATGTTGGGATCTTAGGATGCACCACCATGCTGTTTTCTGCAGAGCACAGCTGTTCCTGTGGCTCTAATAAGAAAAACCAAGTTATAAGTAGAAAATGCAGTGACAGACATCTAAAAGGAACAACCAAAACCCTTTAGTTTATCCCACCCACATGTTGCACATAAACTCCTCATCTGCATTAAAGTGTCAGCCTTTAATGATAAACCAATGACTGGTGGCAACTATACTGCACAGTAGACTTTCCATGTGCGTCTACATAGAATCGCCTACAAGTGATTGTTTTATTCTACCTGCTTATACCGTCATCTTCAACCGGTAGAATAATTCGTAGACACTTCTGGGGGTTATATAACCCACCCTCCGCTCTCTGTTCCCCCTGCCTCCATACTCTGGTTCTGACATTCACCACCAAATAGAGCAGATTCAAGGTGAAGAATACCTGATGGAAGCCCAAGTAGTCCTGGATGGTGTGAGAGGAATAGAAAATGGTCCCATCTGCAGTAGTGACCAGAACAAAGCCATTGAGAGCCTGAAGGACAAAAAGCCACACAGCCTTGGTTTATATGACACCAGTGGAATTGGATCAACATGTTAGAAACCACTGAAACTGTGATGTTGACTTTTACGTATCAGGCCATACTAGAACATCACTGTCCTTTCTAAGCCCGTACACAAACACACATTCAGATGATCCACTCACAAATTGAATTAAAACCTGAGAGAGAGACTTCCCAAATAGCAAGCGATGATAAGTCAGTGTTGAATTATGGTAAAAAAATATTTATTCTGGTTAAGGTTGACGATTGGTGGTGGATCAACCATAAAACTTATCATTCAATTGTAGCCGATTAACTAATGTTGAAAAGATGTAATTGAATCAATGTCATTTAGTGGTTGAATTCTAATGATTGAAATGCCATCGTCTGATCAATGTTGAATCAATGTACGCTGTTTGTCACACCGCTTCCCCTCTGTTCTGGTGAGAGCATTTTATCACTGGGCGGGGTTTATCATGGTTTAAATTCATCACTACATGTTGAGGACAGTGGGTTATGATTCCTTTCTGTACATTTTCTTACTTGTCTGTAAATATTATTACTTTGTTTGTACATAATGTGTTGACATAAAAATATCTACAATTCACTATAAGCAGTGGAACAGCCCACCCTTTAACCCCCTCACCTTTCTACACTAGTGGCCTGTCCCAACCACACAGCCCCTTTGCTGCTGGCTTGTTGGCCCCCGGCTTCTGAATTTAATTTAACTCTGAGAACTTTGGCAGGAAGTTTGGTGATATTACTCTTATCTCACCTGTGTTTATTGTAAAATAGCAGCACTGTTTTGTGTCTATGCTGCATCTTGATAGTCAGAGGTGTGATTATATGTGTCAACTAAAATTAAGTTACATATTCATGAATATTCATTGCCGTGTCCTTATTAATTTAACTGAGTGTACAAGTGGAACCGTATGGTTTCTGTGTTTGTTTTCAGACCCATAACCAGTACGTTACTTAATACGTCAATGTGTTTCAAAACGTTTTTAATTATCTTTATAACTGGCCCAGACCAGGTTATTTTGTGTCTTTCAGCTGCTGCTGGCAGTTTGACTCAAAGTTGACTGACAAGGACCGCAGAGAAACTGTCAAGAAGTGGCTTCGTTGCGTATCAGAGTGGGAGGAAGGCATCAAGGAACCAGAGTGACATCAACCAGAGTCAAACTTAGGTTACCTCAACACGTACTGTTTCCCTGTTTCATACAGTACAAGACTTAACCTCATGGATGCTGTTCTTCCATGGACAATAGACTGTTGTTCTGACAGTGAAAAAAGGAGTCAAATATGTTTACAGATCTATGCCTGTTTTTCTAATTAAAATGTTAATCCCATGTTGTCAGAACTAAATAACAAAAGACGAGGAAGGGTGAATGCATTATAGACAAATATAAGAGGTGCACGTATAACCGTGTGATATGACTTAATGACATTTCTTTTTAATACCAGAAGTACAAGCAGCATGTTTTGCCTATATATATATATATATATATATATATATATATATATATATATAACTAAGAATTTGACAGATCTATAACTCTTCTGCATGAAAAAAGGATGACAATTCACCAACAATGAGACTGAGAAGGGAGATGAGGGGACACGTTGAGGGAAATGGAACATACTTATTACTTCTTAAAGAAAAACAGACGCAGTTTGTGCTCACCACCACTGTCCTGCAGCGTAGGGTTAGGGTTAGACAGTACACACTAGTATCATGATCTGCCACTGCAAATGTCAATCAGCCACAGAGAGGAGCTGAGTCCTTCAGCTCTTGGAGAGGGCTGGCAGATATGACCGAGGCTACATGTCCTCACACCGGTCCACCACAGCACCCACTCACCTCCCAGCTGCTTATCATGGGACTCAGTCTGCAGATGAAGAGGTGGCTTGCAACACTCCAATTGAAAAGTCAACAAAGAGGTCGCCAGGCTTCATGGGAGCATTTTGGTTCAAGCGTTGTTCATATGCATTTCCATTTGCCTCCCCTGGTTGTTAAGTCAGGCACACACACAGGATAAATCGGAAAGATTTCCTACAGACTGAGTTGACTGACTGTTTGGCTCACAGTTCCTCTCATCTGATGTCAAGGCAAACCGGTTCAACACAGGTTCAGCCAGGAAAGTTTTTAATGTCCAGCCATAACTTGATTGGAATATGGTTTCTCTAAATGAGCTTTGTATTCTCATTATTACCAATATGAAGAATGGTACAACTTAACCTCCCTGCTCCAGTTGGAGAACATTTGGCAGCTTTCTCCCTCCATTTCCCTGGAATGCCAGGCTGATGCACATTTGAAGGAACTGGAGTGGAAAATCGATGAAATGACTGCACCAAAACCCAAAAGATCTCTGTGCCAGTGAGCTTGTTCTACCCAGTGACACGGGCACTAAAGAGAAACACAGGAGCTCCACAAACTCCATGAGATTAGCTCTCTGAACCACCTTCTGGTGGGTTTTCTTCAAAACGTGTTCAAGTTTAGCAAGACCAGCAGTTTTAAACACTTCAACAGCAACACAGCTGGGAGTTGATACAATGTTATCTTCCCAACACATGCTAGAAACCAACCATTGAGTCTTTCTTCGGGAGTAAAAGATGAATTCAGGGTTATCAGGTTTAAGACAGGATCCAGTCTCTGAGGTTCAAAGGGAGACAGAGACGCTCAATTATCATGAGGGAGGGTGGTGCTGCTGACGGAGCAGACGGGCGCTGAAATGGACCAATTGGGATGGAGCAATGAAAATTAAATAAAAAAGTGAAATATAGCAGAAAATGCAGGAAAAGTAATTTTCTGTACAAAGCTTTAAACTTACACTCACTCCCTACGTGCAGAAAATACTCATTTATGAACCGACAGAAAACCGTTGACACAGCACTCAACTCAGTTCAAGTTGGATAAAAATTTTAAACAATAACCTGTTTCATTTCAGTTGAAGACATCTGACGTTCATTATTGCGAGGTGCAGTTTAGCCAGGTTTTTGTGCTTAAGATCTGATCTGATGGAGTAAAATGTAACATTTTAAATTCTCAGCGCAAGGCAGGCAGGGTCAAAAGGGAACATCGGAGCCAGAACCAATTATCACTGTTCACAGTCTTCAACAAACCAAACAACTCATAAACTGTAAAAGCAGATGTACAGAATGGTACAAACAGATCCGTTCTGTATGAGGTGAAGTACTGACCTGCAGCAGCAGCTCTCCTTCGCACACCTGCTTCTCTCTGCCTCCTGGTTTCTCGTTGCTCCCTCTGGCTCCAGCGGCTCCCTTCTGACTGCTCAGGGCGACTGTAGGGACAAACACACAGGCCAGCATGTGTATCAGGCTGTGCAGTGACTGCCAGGATGTGTATGTGTCTCTGTCTTCAGTCGCATTGATAACTGCAACAGTCTCTTCACAGTTATATCGGGGGAAAAAATAATCAATCCTTCAGCTGCAGCCGATCCAGAATGCTGGCTGCTGATGTTTTCACTAAAATCAGGAAGATGGAGCACATCAGGTCACTTTATTTATCACTGAGCAGCTTAGCACCACAACACATTAAAGATCTGCTGTTGCTGTATCAACCTTCCAGACCCCTCAGGTTCTGGTTCTGGTCAGCTCTTCATCCAGAACCAGAACCAAACGAGGAGAAGCAGCATTCAGCTTCTACGCACCACAAATCTGGAACAAACTTCTAGATTTGACGGCTCTTACTTGTGACTAATGGTCAGTTACCAAGTGACTGGATGGAGGGATGAGGAAGGTTGCAGGACTAATTGATCATTGATCTCTGATCCCCCAGGACCACCAAGTCGTGACCCGTGAAGACCCCTGACCCAGAGACTGAAGTGTGACATGATGGGATAACTAATTCTGGGCCAGAGCTTTTATTTTAAGAACATAAGGTTAACAAGAAATCTATGTCAGGCCTGGTGCAATGTTAAGAGTGAAAGCAGGGACCAGAAACCATACTATAGGATTGGAGTTGGAAGCATAACCAGCCTAATCTCTAAGCTTATTCACTCACATGTTTTCCCATGAATTTGGTAGAGCTGTTTAAGTAGCTTTTGGATTTTCAAAAAACTGCATGCAGCACATTTATTTATTCATTTACACATTTACTGTGTTTGCTCAGTCTCCAGTTTGATTAGGAAGTCAGTAAAAGTGGTTACATTACTCCTAATGAGCTCAAATTTGAGCTGCACTGCTTGCATGAACAGTGAGTTATGCATTGCTGCCCAGGTTTTGGTGCGACTTCATCTTTCTTATTTAGAACTTCAATAAACTGCTTTTTTTTCTGACCTGCCCAGTCACCTCCTGTGGTGAACATAGACTGGTGTCAGGACATGTTAGTGGATGGTTGCCATGGGGCCCTGATTTACATGTAAGCAGTGACCCCAAAAAAACACAGCTTGCCACATTTTATAAGGTTCTGGTGAGATTTCTTGTTTCAAGCTTTAGTCCGTAGGTAGCAGACACACAAACTCGACTTTTCTCATAAAACTATTGAACAATTGCCATCTCCATTAATGATTTTTCCCTCCAAATCTGAATGAAACCATTTATTAAATAAAAGTACAACGACAGTAGAAGGTTTTTGATAGTCAGATACAAAGATGATGACAACAGATAGTTGTTTTTCTGTTAGTCCTTTTGGTGGAAGTGGAAATTCTTCTGCAGATTATTACAGTCAAACCAGCAGACTCTCTTGGGAGGCAGACGGCTGAGCCTGAATATCTGAGCTCAGGTTTTAATATATTAAAACAGAACCAAGATCAGAATTAAAATGCCTGCAGGCATTTTAAGGTCATCTTACATTGGGAGCAACAAATTGAAGCAACAAGTAAAAGCAACATTGAAGTCATTTCTGCATGCAGAAATGACTTGAAGGCGTTGTGGTAGGAGAGAAAACATAGGAATCATTTAGGGCGAGACCTTCTAAACAAGTGGTTTTGAGATTAGGATGAATGAATCTGGCCGCAGGTCAGTGCTGGTAGCCATGGTAACTGAAAGATTTGAGTTTCATGGTGGAGGAGTGGAAAGGATGGAAGTAGAGCTGGACCTCAGACTGAAGGATGCTGCACAAGTTTAACAAGTAAAGACTTTTAGCAACATGTCTCATCTGGAGATGGATCTGCAGATGATGCACGCAGAATACTGAACCAACTGAAGTTCAGGGCAATGTTTATCAATCCATTGATCGCTAGTTTTGACCAGCACATAGATGAAAAAATATCAGCTCAACTGCAGTTTCCAATGATCCAGAAAACACAGCAAATATTAGCAAATATTTTACCACTTTCAATTTGTTCATCATACAACAGGATTAACTGGAACATTCTGAGCTGGTGCTGCTGACATTTTCCAGCCCAATCCCTACATGTTGTCCTGGAATTCCTCCAAAGGGCTGTCACAGCTCAGCATACGCACACAAACGCTGAGATATGCAGTAGTGAGACTGCATATGCCTTGCTACCTTCATAAGGACTTTGCATTGCCTAACATTCAGTTTTCATTCATTTCTCCAGCCTAACCCTGACCTGAACTCAATTCACACATCAGTTCTAAACCTAGTCCATAACTGAGAAACAGCACATCTTCTTACGGGGTCAAAGTAACATTTGTTAGGAAATGCTTGTTACACTGTATCAAAAACAAGGCCACACACACACACACACACACACACACATGCACGCACACACACACACACGCGCACACGCGCACACACACACACACACACACACACACACACACACACACACACACGCACATGCACATATGCATTGATAGGTTAGAAGAAAATACTTTATTTTCCGATGAATCATATAAGTCTGTTTGTGCAACACTGTCAGATCAGATGAATTATGAAACGGTGCTACATGTGCAGACAGCATGTTAAGCCTATGAAGAGGAAGGGTTCCCTGGCACTGACTGCTCAGCTGCAGAGTAAGGCAGAGTAAATGAAGATCAGATGCTTCACCCACATTCAGGTTACATCACAAAGCAGGGGGGAGAAGATGCCATGAGGTCTGATAACAGGTTGCTTTAAGAATCACTTTTATATCTGCAATTGCATGGGAAAAGTCACAGAGCAAACTTTGCATCCCTACTGATGTCCAGACAGACGCTTCAGCTTTCACCGACAAAGCAACACCGGCTGTCTGCTGGCAGGTTTACATCACTCTGGCTCAAGTTAGTGCCTAAAGTTTCAATTCTGTAATCATTGAAAACTAATAATTCTTGAGTTTTAAGTTGTTCATTTTTGTTACCATAAAAAGTCATTCAAAGTGCAAGAAACTAGGAGTAGATTAAAAACAGCTAAGACACTAGGGGAATTATTGAAAGGCACAAGGATACATTAAAAGTTGTACCCATCAACTTTTAATGTGCTGGTGGAATTTAAGGAGCACTACTTTCAACTCAGCATGGTGAAAATTATCCACGACCTTATATATATATATATATATATATATATATATATATATATATATATATATATATATATATATATATATATATATATATATATATATTGGTGGGGGAATGTTCATCATCTTCAGTGAGTAAACATGTCTCTAATACAAACTTAATGTTTAAAATGACTCAATGATTATCTAGAAGTACCTTTATTGATTTGTTTCATTCAATAACATTTGCACATTGTTTCACATTGTGCAAAAAAAAATGAAAAAAAATGTACCTAAAGCTGCAGCATCACCAAAGAATCACTGTAATAAAGATCACAGGGAGAAGAGACATTCGACTGCATGCTGCCTCTAAAGGCTTATGTCAGGTTAGGCTCAGTTCAGGTGTTAATCTCCACCTATTTGCAGCTAATCAGGAACTACTGTCCAGATAAGAACCAACACTGGTAGTCTAACAAAAATGACAAGTGACATATTGTCTTTGTGTCTGCGTTTTTAAATATGTTGATGCTCATTTTATAAGTTTCTACAGCATAACTAACATGTCAGCTATTTTTTATGTGTCAGTGAGCATTGATCATTGCTGTGCAAACATAAATTATTGTGTTAGTGTGAATTATTCTGCTCAATTGAGAATGGCAGTGATAAAACCTCTCATTGCATTGAGCTTATGATGAACTTGCAAAAGTATTTGTACCCTTCAACTTTTCCATACTTTCAGTCAGTGCAAAAATCCAACCCACAGACTATTAGAAAATGCTGCAGAACACTGGTTCTCAACCAGCTGTAAGGTCACAGCAGTTTAGAAGGTAAAAATTAGCTAAAAAGCTAAAGCTAGCTGAAATACTAATGATAGTATGTAGGCTATCACTAGCAAGTTGACCTAGTGATAGCCTTCACTAGGCTTGTGAAAAAAAAAACATGTAAAAGCTAAAATTAGCTAAAATTGAAATGCTAGCTGAAATATCAATGATAGCATCTAGGCTAGCATTATCATGTTGACCTACAAGAACATACTCCATGAAGAGAGAAAAAAACCCCATGAAAAAATCTACAATTAGCTGAAATGCTAAAGCTAGCTAAAATAGTTTTATCGCATGTATGCTAGAACTAGCTTGTTGTGCAACAGTTACAAACTCCACGCAGAGTGAAAAAAAAGTAAAACTAGCTGATAATTAAAACTAGCATAAAAACACCTAATGGTAGCATTTGAACAGCACTACAACATTGGCATAAAATAACAGTATGTTATTGTTGAAATATCATCTGCATTGTTGTTTATTCAAAAGCTCAGGCGTTTGGATGCACACTGTACACCTCGACCCAGTCATATGTAGCCTATGGACCGCTGCTGCATCTGGAAATTATCCGCATGCGCACAATGCTGTAGGGAAAAAAAGCTATTGTCAATCAACCATATGTACGCTGCTCAATATGCTAATGGCGGAGAAACAATATACCATTCCAGAGAAACTGTTTATCCACCACCTAATTGTTGCAGGAAGGCTAAGCGAAACCTTTCAGTCCATTTGTCATTTCCTAAATCATTTGGTTTTGCTCCTTTTACACCCAGTGCTCCTTTTACACTGAGGCTACTCATACCTGCTGCCATGACAGTTGACATGCTGTATGCAACATGCAGAGAGTTACAGTACATGTACATATTCACACTCATTTGAAGAACAGCAATTGTAACTTCTGCTAAAATATTGAAGAAATAAAAAGGTATGTTCATCAAAATATGCATAATCAACAGCTATTGTCAGCAATCAACCAATAGTTTTTTGACATCAACAGTGAAAAAACTATTGACCATTGTTTTTTCTATTGTTATGGTGACTATAGTGTCTGCAGCATTGCCTGGAGTTCATATAATTTTTGGCTCTTATTGTGAATGAATGTTTATCTACTACATTGATGCTTTTAGGCCTATTGCAGCAGTATTTATAGTCCAAGTAATGATTAACAACTTAAAAAAGACAAACCAGATAATGCGCTCTATTACATTCAATTGGAGGCTCTCGCACCAATTTCAGATTGAATCCCAGCTAAAGCCTTTGCTGATCGGACTGTCCGCTTCTGGAAACAACTGAAACACAGAACTAGTGCTGTTTACACACAACTAATTACATTGGGTTTGTCAGAAAGCCTGGAGCAACGGCCACATGGTCCTGAGCTCTGCACAGCAAATCTGCTGTCCTAATCTAACAGCCCTGAGCTTGTTAGTTACTTAAAGACAGCAGGAAGTGAGCTACCGTTGATGGACAAGAGCTCGTTTTCACAGTTTGATTATTCAGTTTGGACTCCAATGTCAATATCTCTATGTGACATCTTCAGCAGCCAAATAGCGAAATGGCTTTGCATTACTCTGTGAAAGGATGAAAACCCTGCAGACGTGTAGCTGTCTGTTTTCAGGGCACAGAAGTAGCAGCCACACAGCAGAGAAGAAGCACTGCTCGCGTCAGTGCAGCTGCGTCCTGTCTGCTTCGGTCCAAACAGCCATTTCAAAGAGCTGCTTCCTTAAACAAACATGGCTCTGCCTTCATTTCATAAATTCTTTAAACTTCACGGTTTCTCTCCATTATTCATGTTCCCAGAGCATCCAGTGGCCGCATTGCAGTATTTTCGCATAAAGTTACAAGGTCTTCAGTGGAGAAAACACTGAAGCAGCTCCTCTGGGGCAACTCCGTTGGCTTCTTAAGGAAAAGAAACCTACCTAAAACTCTTCATCTCTATAAACAACAATCCTGTCAGATGACATCGCTAAAGGGTGTCATCTGAAACCAGTTTAAACATCAGCATACATGGTAACCTTCCGTAAAGCTCTGATATGAGATTTTTTCCACACCAAACAATAAGACAAACATTGACTAAGTTAGAGGTTCACCACAGAAAGTGGAAAGTAATGCACAACATCAAGACTATCCCCATGTTCACACCACAGGAGAGTTCTTGTCTCTTACTAAAGACACTGTTGCAGCGTAGCGTTCACTGTTGCAGGGCAGAAGGACAAACAACTAAGAAAACATCAAATTATGTCGGAAACCCAATTTGCTGTGTCAGCTCACCAGAGAAGAAGTTCTTGGCTCGTAGGTAGCTGACGCTCAGCCGTAGGATGGATAGTTTGTCCAGACTAGCAGTGACCTCCTCAGGAAACGGCAGCAGGCTGGCCAGTTGCTCCAGTTCGCCGTTCAGCCGGTCTCTGTGCCGTTTGGACGGATTTGACTTGGCACCCTCAGCAGATGGTTGTTTCACCCTGATGGACAGATAGATAAAGTCTTAGGTAGAGTTTAGATTTGTCTAACGTCTCCTAAAACAGCAGATTTTAAAAACATTTACATTCCCGTCACAATATTGACTTTTTGTCTTGTGTTACACATACACAAGACTGTAAGTCATTTTTTAAACATATGATACATATGATATGTAAGGGTGATTATTCACCAATACTGTCAAAATTGTTAAGTAATATAGTTCCATTTGGTGTTAGGGAGGAAAAAGCCCCTCTAACACCAAATGGAAACCAGTTCTATGGGAATTAAGCAAGTGCTTCTCACATGGCGCAGCAGCGACTCAATAATAGCATTACTTAATGCAAACACTTTGTCTGCACCAATGAAGATTCACACACCTCAGGCTGGTGGACACTTGCAGTCTAAACAAAGGGTGGTTCTACTGAATTTAGCTAATAATTTTTCCACCTGGGCCTTTTATAGACTGTGTGTAGAGCGAGGATGCCCAGGTCCAGTCCTTGAGCGCTACCATCCTGCAACTTTTAGAAGCATCCTACACACCTGAATCTAATGAACTGCTAAGGGAACTCAGCCATTGGATCCAGGTGTGTTTGAGCAGGGGTTGCAGGATAGTAGATTGTGAGGACGGGACTTGGGCACCACTGTAGAGCATTGAACTTTCCTATATCGTCCGACCATCATTAAGTATGGGAAGATGTTGACATCATAAGCTGTGTTTCCATTGACCGTGAAATTGTGCACATTGGAATAATAAAAATACATTTGCTTAATGGAAACATGCCAGTTTTAAGAAAACGTTTGTCGATAAAAATGTCTTTGTGGTTTTTCAGCTGTATAAAAATTACATGCGTGGGTTCTCTCTGGGTACTCCAGCTTCCTCCCACAGTCCAAAATCATGACTGTCAGGTTGATAGGCACCAGAACCCCTCACGTCACGACCCCACTAAAGATAAGCATGTTGGAAAATAGACGGATGATGTATCTGTTAAATTGTTCTTATATAGGTCCAAAGATAATAACTTCAGTCTTTATTCTGTTCTGCTTTAGAAAGTTTTGGCACAAGCACACATTTATCTGTTCTAAGCATCTGGTCAGTGCATGTATGTATGTGGGTTCAGAGTCACCTGTGGACACCATAAGGTAGAACTGTGTATCATCTGCATATCTATGGTAACTAATGTCATTTTCTGTTACAACCTGAGCTAGTGGCAGCACATATTGAATAAGAGCAGTCCTATGAGTGAACCTTGGGGTACCCCACATGTGACTACAGTCACCTACGGTAATGCATTAAATGTTAGCATCATTAAGAGAATACTTATTTCAGTCACAAAGTAGATGCATGCCAACAACTAAACAGCACTGAGTGAGGGTTCAGTCCTTATTAACCCGGGTAGACATGATCCAAGATGAAGGCTCTTGCAGCCGGTGCAGAAAGGAACGCCCCTAATAGCTGATAATCACATGCTCCCAGTTCAGCAGAGGGCAGGACTTCCTGCTGCTTAGACCAGAGATCTGACTGCATCACGCATGGAGGATTATACCAGCAAAGACAAGAAGGCAGTACATTTGGCGTAGCTGTCGTGGTGGCTCCAAGTTCATTCATGGTGACGTGCATGACTCACCATCGCTGCAAAGTGAGAGAACAGGCCAGAAGTCTGGTCAGAGCACCCAGCCTCCCAGGCCCCCAGACCCCCAGCCTCACAGGCCCCCAGGCCCTCTCACGTTACCATGTGGTTCACATGTCTCTTCATCAAGCTGTGGCAGTTTTACAGTATTTATTTTTTCAAAGTGTTGCAGCCAGATATCCCTGCCAACGAATAAGATTTTAAAGTTAGTTTATATATGTATATATATAAACTAACTTTAATATATATGTAGTTTATACATATATAAACTAACTAAAGTTAGTTTATATATGTATATATATAAACTAACTTTAAAATCTTATTCATTAATAAAAAATACGTTTTTTTATTAACTTAACAGACCCTCATGTCATACAAGAATGGATGTATATATATATATATATATATATATATATATATATATATATATATATATATATATATATATATATAAAATTTTTTTTGATTGATTCTAAAACTTACGAGCAACTTTTGACTCGGTGATGTCACAAGTTTCCAGGACTTCCAGTTTGACCCGTGTGGCGGCCGGAGCACTGGCTACTTCTGGTGCAGGAATACGACGCATGACTCACGTCAATGACATAAAAGCTGGGTGAAATAATGACATGGCCGTTCAGACTGCAGGCGCTTTGCAAGCTATTTGGTTCTGATGTAGTACCTCATATGGAAGATGCACAAATCAGATTTTTTTAAAGGGGAAAGTTTCATATTGATCCTTTCAGACTGTTACAAAAAAAGCATCTGCTTAAAGTTGCATTTACCTTTTCGAACGTAACCATAGGATGGCAACTGAAGAGTTCAGTTCAAGTTCATCCCGATTTTGTCTCAAAATAATGATAAAAAAAAACAAACTAATAAAAGAAAATGAATCATGCATATTGTTACACAGCAGCTGCCGTGTCTGCAGTGGTAATATTATAATCATTTTTTTTATTTTTATTAACTTAACAGACCCTCATCGTCGTACAAGAATGGATGTTCTGCATCCATTCAGCATTAAAACTGTGTTCCTACCAAACGACACTCAGAGCGTCTCTGATCCTCACCAGCACAACGGCAAAGTCCAATCATTTCATCTGTAGTCATTTTTGATATTTAAATTGGGTCAAAAAAATAATGTCTTTTACTATTTCATTCAGATTTCAGTAATGCTATTGTCACTACAAGAATGAGACATAAAAAAATCTGATTATTTTGTGAAATAATCTGATTATGATTCCCCCATTAGAGCTTAGCTTTATTTATTGTATTGCTACGTTCCAACATACTGCCTGTGCACAGTGGTGTGAATAAGTATTTGCCCCAATACGCATTTCTTCTGTTTTAAGATCTTCATCAGAAAGGACGAATATAGTCAGAGCAAACAAGAATAAACATTTTTAAGCAATAAATTAATTCATTCAAGGAGAAAAAGCCATGAGAAAAAGTGATTGCTTCCTTATTAAATCCTAGATTGACTGTGATTAAACTCCATTTGTTTTCAAATTGGGGTGATTTCACAAGCCAAACCAAGGCTTGATTATTAACAGACCTTACAGATACAGTAAACAAAACCTAAAAACAGCAACAATACAGAATTGTTGACATCTATCAGTGTGGAAAGGATTACAAAGCCATTTCTAAGACTGTGGGATGCCAGCGAACCAAAGAGAGAGTCGCCATCCACAGCTGGAGGAAACACACAGCAGTGAGGAACTGGTCAGTTATTCTAGGAACGGTTCAACAAGGAGGTCACAAAGCTACCCAGAAACACATCTAACACTCTGCAGGCCTCACTTACCTGGACGGAGGTCAGAACTCAAGATTAACAGTAAGTAAGAGAGACTGGGAAAAATGACCTTCTCTGGTGACCCGGAGAACACAAAGGCCTGTCTCACATTTACGAAAACAAAAAAGCATCCTGATGATGCCAAAGACGTGTGGACTAATGAGACAAAAAGCAGACCCGGTGGGAAGGATGTCTCATGTTACGCCTGAGCGTGTCCCTTCCAGTTGTACATTTACATTTCTGCTTTTGTTCATCTTATTGTCTTTATTTCCCCCAGCCTAGTTTATTCAAGATTTTTTAAAATCTTATTTTAGATCCTGTGTTTAGTTATTTGCTTCAGTTTCATTTCCCTGCTCTCCCTAGCCCTCTTGTGCCTCTCTCTCTCTCTCTCTCTCTCTCTCTCTCGCTTTCTTCAGTCTACTTTTCTGGTCTCATTTCTCAGCCACTGGTTCTCCATCCAGTCACCAGTATTTACTGTCAGTAGCTGCTGGATTCTGCTGCTGTAAACCTTGTGGTCCCCTGTGTGCTGTCCTTTCTAACCCTGTTCCCTCGCCTCATTAAACCAACCATCATCTGATTTCGCCTGAGTGTCTGTCTGCATTTAGGTCCTCACCTAGCACCAAGCAAGACAGAGCGAACAGAGCTGGATTTTCAGAAACAGACCATCAGTCCAAACATGGTGATGTTTGTGTGATGAAGTTTGCTTTGTACCATTCTTACTGGACGGCCCCTCCAAATGAAAACATTGCTGTAAAGGAGAGAGGGCCAAAATCCCTTAGCCGTGATGTTACGTCATTGCTAGTTAACACAAAATCTGGATGTCAGTTATTGGTGGAACAACTAGTTAGCAGGTTTAGGAGGGAAATATTTAGGAAAAAAAGATTTTTTTTTATACATTTCAGGTTATCTTTTATCAAGTATTAAAATCAGTTTGATCTGAAATATTTAGATGGGACAAACAAAGCCAAACAAGAAGCCTGTAAGCGTGTAAGCGTGGGATTATTATTTTTTGAGCTGTTGTAAAGATTCCAGATGTTCACTTTTGAGAGGTTCTTTACAACGCATAGAATGTTGTGTTCTGCTACTGATCTTTGTTTTATTGTTATAATTTTTTAAGAATGAGCAATTGCAATGTCAGTTCCTAATTTCTACACGTCATTCATTTGTCAGAAACTGAGCCAAACTGCATAATGATTTGTCCCAATTTTCTTTCCGTACTTTTTCAGAGTAAAACCATAGAATGCAGTTAAATATACATGAAAACCACTGATCTAAAGTATCACATTTTAAGCATATTTTAAATAACACATTAATTAAATGTTAATAGTATTTTGTCATTTGGTTTTGGTTTCTGGGAAAAAAAGATTATCATGTTTTGAAATTAAATCGCACCTTCAGACATTTTGTCTCCACATCAAAATGTCTTATTTCAATGCAGTTCAGAATCAAATTGTTCTGTTACAAATAGGAGTTGGAAAAAAAAACCTGCTGCTGGGCTTTTGGTCGATAACAGCCGAGCTTTCAGAACATCACAGACTAAAATCTCATTTTCACAGTTAGAAATAATTACATTTCATTTTCAACTTGTACATTTTTTTTTTGTATTCCACTGCAATACAATCTTTTGTGCAATTTATTTTTTTAAAATCATCTGAATCATTTCGCTTCATTAAAAAAAGCTGATGACGGGCAGCTTTTAGAAATAAAGAGCATTTCTGACTGACCGTGCTACAATTTGCTGTTTCTTTATATTTTATTGTTTTCATTTATGCAAATGAAAATATTGACAGAAAGTATAATAAAAAGGGATGTAATATTGTCCAGGCCACTGCGCGCTGAGTGGATGGGAGCTAAAGGGGCTCATGAACGTCCTCTGAAGGACGTTCATGAGGAAAATGGCGTCGCACGGATCCCGGTGTCCAAACTAAATGCTGCTAGCAGCCAACACAAAGTTATTAAAACGAACGGAATGTTTAGGCATATTTGCTCCTCCATCTTTTTGTGGATTTATTTATTTATTTCTGTTGAAGCAGCTGAAGCGGCAGGTCGGACGCTGAGGCCTCTGCAGGCCTGAGATCCGATCCTTCTCTCTCTCTCTCTCTCTCTCTCTCTCTCTCTCTCTCTCTCTCTCTCTCTCTCTCTCTCTTTTTTTTTTTTTTTACAACGAAAACATTTTTTTCCCCCCAGCGTTTTTCTTTTTCTAAAACCACATTTTCCAAGAATAATCGGGGCTTTCGAAATTAGTGCGAACTATAAGGAAAAAAACAAAACAAAACAACAAAATCTCCACCGTTACTTCTCCTACTTGTCTGGGCGCAGCTTTGCGCCTTCTGTAGCCCAGTTCTGCTCAGCAGGTGCATCTCAACTGGGTCTGCGCTCCTTTAAAACAACATGTTACAGTAAAGATGAGACACTCATCGGGACTCACGCTCTCTGGACGGGTTTTCTCCTCTTGCGTCCTGCGTACATGTCTGCACCTTTTCCCCCAGAAGGACACGCAGAACCAGCCGAGCCAACGTTCCGCTAGAATCTTCCGCCCGCACACGTCATGTCCGACAATAGGAATATCAAACCCAAAGCCATCAACGAATGAGGTGGACAGGAAAGCGACGCAGCGGAGTCCTGTGTCTGAGCAGCAGCTCCTCAGAGCGTTGGCGCAGTTTGCACCAGAACGTAGCGCATCTCTCCTCCTGCGGGTCAGACTGCAGACAGCAGCACAGCCTCTTCCACTCCAACCTGCAGCGGGGCCGCGCATTCCACGCGCTTCACCCAGCTGCGTGAAGCTGACACCCCACCCACGTGAAGGATTTCAGCAAATAGCCTGAGTGGTCGGTGCTCCTGTGAAGGTCTGTGCCGTTAAAATGTACGTTTGTGCTACTTTGGTTTTTGAGATATTAAATAGATTTTTATTTTATTTTAGGTCATCCAGAGGTCACCACATATGGAGGACCAAAACTGACATTATAATAAATAGAAGAATAAATATATAAATAAAAGAATAAATATATATCCAACACATATAAATAAAAGAATTCATATATCAATAAAATACATATTTATCCAACATAATAATAAATAAAAGAATCAATATAAAAATAAAAGTAGAAATATATAAATAAAAGAATAAATATATATCCAAAATAATAATAAATGAAAGAATCAATATAAAAATAAAAGTAGAAATATATAAATGAAAGAATCAATATAAAAATAAAAGTAGAAATATATAAATAAAATAATAAATATATATATTACATAATAATAAATAAAATAATAAATATATAAATAAAAGCATAAATATATACTTTGCTTTGATTTATTTTTTTATTTTTTTTTTGCTTCTCCCTTTTCCATTTGCTGTATTTATTTCTGTATTGTTTTTTGTATTTCTGTGCAGATCGATTGTTAATGCCTGCCTACGTGGCGCTTTCGGCCTCAGTTCAACAGTCCTCGGGAAACCTGACTGTAAAATTCACGAATACTCATTATTTTAAAGATACAATAAAAGGTAAGGTTAATAACAGCATTTAAGTCTTATATAGCTGTTATTACTCATTGTCAATCCACCATTCTCTCACTCTGTGTAAAATAAACAGACTCCGATCGGAGAGTAAACCAGCTAGCAGCAGCTTTAGCCACAGTAGGGAAAATATATACACCACCCTGTCAGTGCTGTAACGTTTAGAGATTCACTTTATTTATCAACTTTATTAAAACAGCATTTAAGTGTTAGCCGTTATTAGTCATTGTCAATTTATTATTCTCCAACTGTATTCAAAGGAAACAGCCTCCGATCGGAGAGTAAACCAGCTAGCAGCAGCTTTAGCCACAGTTAGGAAACATACACGGACACCGCTGCCTTTCAGTGCTGTGTTGTTAAAAGTTTCACTAAAATCACTGACATCTTCCAACACTGTTGTTTAGAAAATCATTTTAAATATCGATTTAAGCACCATCTGCCAAATAATTTCCATATTCTGATGTGATTCATAATTTCTCCATTTGTTTTGTTGTCTATCTTTCTCAACAACCTACCATCTGGGATGATCTTGTTCCTCTGTCCATGGTTCAGTCAATCATCTGTGGGACATCTGCTGCCAAACTATCATGGGCCTCTTGATTTAAAAGAAGACAAACCAGTACAGAGCCTCCCTGCTCCTGCAAGTCACACTTCTTGGATGAATACTCACTACTGCTAGCAGCTGTAGGAAATGAAATCTTTGTGTATCTATTCTGTAATTAACATCTATATGTATCTATTAATAAATGAATTGTTGTGTAGAGTTCTGTAAAAAACTATTGTTAATAGCTTCTCTTGAGTAATCTAGTTATGTGCAACTTTTACATTTAAATTGCTTCGTTTTGTAAATTTTACACATCTGGGAGGAGAGGAAATGCTCAAATTAAAGCTGCCATTAAGGACCAAAGACATAAGGTTTGTGGCTGTTTCTTTAAAACATCTATTTAATAATTATATTAAACACTGTACATGGTTACTACATTACACAAACATAATTACCACAGTTAACAATTTAAGTCATCGATAGAGAAAATGTAGTTACAAAAGACATATCAATTTTATTTCAACAGTTTGTACTCAGGGTTTACAACTTAAGAAGACGTCCATGTAGGGTCCTGGGCGGGTGCCAGTCTGCAGTGAACTGGTGCCAGTCTGCAGTGAACTGGTGCCAGTCTGCAGTGAACTGGTGCCAGTCTGCAGTGAACTGGTGCCAGTCTGCAGTGAACTGGTGCCAGTCTGCAGTGAACTGGTGCCAGTCTGCAGTGAACTGGTGCCAGTCTGCAGTGAACTGGTGCCAGTCTGCAGTGAACTGGTGCCAGTCTGCAGTGAACTGGTGCCAGTCTGCAGTGAACTGGTGCCAGTCTGCAGTGAACTGGTGCCAGTCTGCAGTGAACTGGTGCCAGTCTGCAGTGAACTGGTGCCAGTCTGCAGTGAACTGGTGCCAGTCTGCAGTGAACTGGTGCCAGTCTGCAGTGAACTGGTGCCAGTCTGCAGTGAACTGGTGCCAGTCTGCAGTGAACTGGTGGATGGCAGAGACGATGCTATACTGTAGTGAGCAGTTTGAAGCAGAAGTCCCACCATGTGATCCACAGGGTTTTCCCACCTGAGCACAAACTTTCCACAGGCACCACAGCAGAATCAAGTGTGACCTGTTAAAAGGGATATAAAGTTATTATTCCTATGTTATCAATTTTCTACTGCCAAGTCTACAACCGCAGGAAAACAAACTATAAGAAACAACCTTCTAATCATAACATTTGATAAATATTCATTGGAGAAGTGTGAAGTTAATCAGCTAATATAGATAGATAGATAGATAGATAGATAGATAGATAGATAGATAGATAGATAGATAGATAGATAGATAGTCACATTTCTCCAATGAAACGTTAATATCTATATCTATCTAAAACAGCGTCTTCCTCCTCATGTCTTGATCGTAGAAAGAGTTTAACCCCTCAGGATGTGATGGAGCAGCGGGTGTTTGGCATAACTGTCAAGTTTTGGACTTGTGGCTTCAGGTAATGTCGCTACTGAGCGGCTGGTGAAACTAGTGTTAGTGAGGAGGGTTCAATACGATCATGCATTTTACACGACGGGTGGCAACCCCAGTCTATACTATAAACATCTGATTAAGATTAGAGTCTAAATACGTTCCATTTCCAAAACAGAAAGGCTACGTAATGTTAGCCAGCTAACAAATTATTATTGCTATCCTAGCATATCAACATATAAACTAGAAAAAACCCCAAAACACGGACCTTCGTAGTCAAACTGGTGTCAATCAGCGAGGGATTTGTTCAGTTTAGATTATGTATAGATAGTGCATGTTAGGATGCTAAACGGATGTTTGCCGTCTTGTGAAAAGGCTCTATAAGGCTCTCCGAAGAGGACCACAGCGCAGGCATTCACAATCGATCTGCACACGGATCGATCTCTTTCCTGTTTATTGACCAATAGAGAGCCGGACATAGAAGGCAGCCCACCTCATTAGCATAACGATGCAGCGAGAAAACAATACAGAAATAAATACAGAAAACAATACAGAAATAAATACAGCAAATGGAAAAGGGAGAAGCAAAAAAAAAAATCAAAGCAAAGTATATATTTATGCTTTAATATATTTATTATTTTATTTATTATGTAGTATATATATTTATTATTTTATTTATATATTTCTACTTTTATTTTTATATTGGTTCTTTTATTTATTATTATGTTGGATGTTTATTATTTTATTCTTTTATTTATATATTTCTACTTTCTGCTTCTTGCTCCAAAACAAACCAAAGTGGGCCACTTGCTGCTTCTTAAGTGCTTCGTTTTGTGCCGTTAGAACCATCATTAGCAGCGTTCCTTTACGATATTATAATGGCTTTGAGTTCTTCTTCAAGTTTTTTTTCTACGTTATTTTTCCCTTTGCTGCGGCGCGCTACACTAAATTAATAATATCTAAATCTCCAGGTTTTCATTTTGTTAACGGAGTTGCTCTGCCGGCAGCGCTGCTGTGGATGGCAACCAACAGAAAAATGTTTGCCCTCGCATATGAGAAGTTTCCGGAAGGAAACAGTAACATGCAGGGGGATCCATAATGTCTCATAAAGGAAGGCCGCACAAGTGGCAGATTTAATGGGAAAAACCTGCACAAACGAAGCACTATGAAGCAGCATGTAGCCCACTTTGATTTGTTTCGGATGACCTAAAAAAAATATTTTTTAATATCTCAGAAACCAAAGCGGCACAGACAAAAATGTTAGCACAACGACTCTGTCTATTTGCTGAAACTTTTCACGTGGCTGGGTGTCAGCTTCACTCAGCTACTACAGGAACGCGCGATGCGAGCCTCCTATTGGTCACGGCTCATTAATACAAAGATAATAAGAACAGGCACATATTGACCAAAAACAGGGAAACTAAGGTGGGCAAGTTATACATACAAAGAAATACTTAAATTAATAGTCATATTTACTTTATATGCATGTGGGCCACACTTGGCACACCTCAGGGATGTAACCAAGAGAGGCAAAGATTGTAGCAGGAGTTCAGCTTTTATCCATTCTCCATTCTGTACCCTCACTAAAGGTCACTGTATTCAGGTTTTCTGTTTACAAAGGTAAAACAAGGCGATCGACTCGAAACCACTCCTACCTTTTTACTGTCTTTAATCAACCTGTTGGGCCATTAATTTGAACACGTTTTGTTGATTTTATCCTTAATAATATGTATTGGATCAGAGGACGTGCTGGTCTCAACATCCTGGAGACGTTCAGTTTGTCACCTATTGCCGAGATCAGCTCAAAACCTCCCGCCATCGTAATTGAGCTCTATTGATTAAATATGACTGTAGTTGGAAAACAAACATCAGCGTTAGTAGCTTACCGTGTAACGTCTGGACAACCGGAGGTCTGAAAGATGGCCTCCGATGCAGATCTCCAAGGCTCTCCACTCTCATTCTTTCAGGTCGATGCTCCGTAGAGCTGCCTCTGGATATTGCAGTTCACTTACGATGTACAGTAAAGTTGCTCCTTATAGTTGGATCACAGCTGGTAGCTACGAAGGTGTCCCGAACCTTCAATCGTAAGCCAACTTCAGCGGCCGCTTCGTTCAAACTATAAAACCCCCCGACGGTGAAGCTCTGAGTCCATGAGAGCCGCCAACTGAAACACGTTCTGTCTGAGCGGCCACACGAGAACTAAAGTCAGGAGTAATAACACTATTTTCTAATGAAGTTAATGAGCTTCAGCTTATTGATAACCCGTTAGTAGGTCGCCATCTTTCTTGAAGCAAAGTATGGGTGTGACGCTAACCAACCAATTGGGGAAGTTGTAGCCTGATGACGTGCCTCTCCTCATTTGCATTTATTTTTTTCCTAAGTTCTGCGGGGAAATAGAATGTGATAAATAAGAAAATAAGGAAATACTAAATGAATAAGGGGAATTGGAAAATGGGAAAAGTAAAGATTTTTCAAACAAATGTTGAATGAAAAATAGATAAAAGAAAATTGGGTAAATAAAAAAGGGATATATGAGAAATTGATTAATGAAACTGGGAAATAGAAAATCGGGTTAATGGAAAAAGGAAATCAAAAAATGTTTAAATTAAAAAATAGATTAATGAAAAATGGGTAAATAGATAAAGGGATAAATGAAAAATGGACAAATGAAAAATAGATTAATGAAAAATAGATAAATGAAAAAGAGAAATAGAGAAATTGATAATCTGAAAAATAAATAAATGAAAAAATTGGGTTAATAAAAAAGGGAAATTGAAAAGTGGTTAATTGAAAAATAAATTAATGAAAAATGGATAAAGGGATAAATAAAAAATAGATAAATGAAAAAGAGAAATTGGGAAATTGATAATATGAAAAATAAAGAAATGAAAATTGGGGTTCATGAAAAAGCTAAATTAAAAAATGGTTAAATGAAAAATAGATTAATGAAAAGTGGGTAAATGAAAAATAGATTAATGAAAAAAGGGAAATTGAGAAATTGATAATATGAAAAATAAATAAATGAAAAAATGGGTTAATGAAAAAGCTAAATTATTTATTTAACAAATTATTTATTTCACTCATTTTCTTCATTTTTTGATTTATTTTACTCATTTTTTATTTATTTCACCCATTTATTTATTTATTTAATTTTGGCTGAAATGGCTCTCCATACAGTATCGGCCAAAATCAGAATTGACAAGTCAGATTTTTAAAGATTGGTCAGAAATCTGCAATTGGCACACTCCTAGTGTAGATTTTTTTTAATCAAAATTACTCAATGTTGTTGTTTGTGAAAGAGGTATTAGCAATTGGTGAGACGCTGATGAGAAAGGTGATATGCTGCTGTAATGTAATTTAGAAGCGTTTTGTAAAAAGTATGTTTATAACATGAAGTGTTTCTGTGTTAAACTTGAGTATCCATTCTCTTTGTTTATAGATTTTCTGGGCTCAAACCCTGAATAAAGGTCGACTGACATGACGCAGACAAAGGTGAAGAAGCAGCTTTGCATTCCACCAAAATGGTTCAAGTCCCTTAATGAACTGAATGACTGGGAATTCATGGAAAATTTGAGCCTTTTGAAGTTTAAATGTGATTGTTCATCTCATCAAACCTGGTGCACCAAGAACCTTTGCGAAGCACAAGAACTGGTCAGACAACATTTCAAGCTCTTGGTAACTGGACCTAAGAGTTGGATTGACCTTTTTTTGCAGAACATAAACATAAAATTGACTGTTTTGTTTTATGTTCACAGCAACTAGAGGTAATGAGAGCACACACTCATGAATACAGTGTCTTCCACTGTCGTTGGCATTAGGCTGGGTTTATGTAGCATTTGATTTTTAACTAAATATTTATACCTGTATTTCATTTATTTTTTGGCATTTATTTTGAAGTATGTTGGTCCTGTTTACAACTATGATTTTCATGTTCCAAAGCAATTTTTTGTATGTTCCATCTTATAGTAATTATCAAAACTGTTTGACTACAAAGACTAGTCAAGATTGCTTTACATTTAATTTATACATTGAAATTTGTATAGTAAATTGCAATAAATTAGTTGTGATGTGCAGAAGATAAACATTAGCAAGCTCAAGAATGTGTTTAACTCTTAATATTTAATAGCAAAGGTTAGTTATAAAGACTAGATGATGTCAATTTATGGTCTTAAATTGCAAAATAAAGTCTGCAAATTGATTGTAGAAAGGTTTCACAAGTGTTTTGTGTTCTACAACTACATTTACTGTGGACTTAGAATTTAGTTTTGTTTCAAAATTATGTTAAGAATATATTAAATACATTAACTTTAATACATTTACACTACAATTAATATATGGTATAGAATACAGACTTCAATGGTTTGGAAGACAAACTTATTTGGAAATGTCCAAAGTAAAAAAAAAAAAAAAAGTTTGAATATATCACAAAAGAGTAAAAAGACAGAGAATTTCAGTTTTGGGTTAACAAAATATTGATACATTTGACACAAAAAACTGTTAAATTATGGAAAATATTTTGATGGAAATTCTGAAAAAAAAAAAAAAATACAGAAAATGTCCTGGTAATTCTCTGCCAGGATATTTTCCAGTTTTTTTTTGCAAAATTTCCATCAGAAGTGTCCCGTAATTTAACAGTATTTTATTTCAAATTTTTTCGTAAAAAAACAGGGAAATGTCCTGGTAATTTTCTGCCAATACATTTTCTGGTTTTTATGGAATTTTCAGCAGAATTTTTCTGTAATTTAACAGTTTTTTCCCCCGTAATTTAACTTATACAAACTGTTAAATTATGGCCCACCACTTCAGGCGACATTTACCATATTCTCAAACTCAAAGCTTGACAACGTGAGAGTTCATCTATTAAACTGACTGAAGATGAATACATAAACTAAAATTTGGATCATAGACAATTTTAATAAGCGTATTTGTGAGCCTGCCTCTTTTTATTATGGTAAATTGAAATTAATTTTAGATTTTTGTATAACTTGTTGTCAGGTTAATTTAGAAAGTGAGCTGTTATTATTACAGGTTAGTTTTCTAAACTACAAAAAAGTAACTGTTAGGGAAGTAACACTGCTGTTATGCCAGATTTATCAATACTTTATTTTGTTAAATTTTTTATACGATTACTCGATTAATCGTAAGAATAATCGATAGATTACTCGATTACTAAAATATTAATTTACAATAGCCCTAATTGTATAAATAAAATAGCATTTATAAGGGGATCGGGGGGATTAATGTCTCTCCTTCGCTTCCCCCACCCCTCTAACGATGCATCAGCTCCCCACCTTTTCTCCTTCTTCGTCGAACCCCTTCTAATTATACTCTAGCCCCCCAGTCCGCAGATTAACATCTCTCCTTCGCCCCCTTCCTTCTACAGCCAGACCTCCTCCCCCTTCTTGCAATACGCCGTCCGTACAGCCCCCCCAGCACTCAACGGTACGCTAGACCGGCCCCACCCTCTTCGACCCCTCACACTTCTAATGGTACACTAGCCCCCCCTCAATGTCTCTCCTTCGCTCCCTCCTTCTTCGCTTCCCCCAACCCCCAACCATTTAATGATACGTCAGCCCCCCACCTTCTCTCCTTCTTCGAACCCCTTCGAAGGTACTCTAGCCCCCCAGTCCGCCACCATTCCCTCAGCCCCCCATTCTGACTCTTGGGGTCAGAATGGGGGGCTGATCCCCCATTCTGACCCCAATGGGGGGGTCAGCCCCACAATGAACAGGCTTTCAGCAAATGACTGTTCGCTGAATGACTGTCAGAGAACAGTCATTCGCTGACTGTAACAGTTTGATTAAGCCTCAGATTGTGTCACTAAATTACATTTCCAAGTGTGAATTTGGAAAACAGAAAGTTGGCTCTGTGTGAGGAGAGTAGGAAAACCTGGAGTTTCAAGGCCCAACACAACCATCTTTCATATGTTGGTAATAGCATTAGTATGATTTTTTTAAAACCCAAATCTTTTAATTTATAGGCCTTTCAAACTGAAACAAAGTTAAGTTGGGTCTGATTTCATTTCTAGATGCAAGTTAAAACCAGCTCACAGGAAGACACATAATCAACTTGTTAAAACAGGTAATTTCCTCATGGTTAATTTGTATTTATATATACATATATATTTTTTAATTATATTTTTCATCTGAGTAGCACAAAAGACAACCCAGTTGAAAACCACAGCTATAGAAAAATCCTCATTAGGAGGTTCTGGTAAACTTGGAAAACACACAAAGCAAAAGGAGCCAAACAGCAGTAGAATGATTACACATGTTTATGAAAAAAAAGGCATATAACAGTATACAAAGCCATGTTATATAATGATAAAATATATAGTTTAAGTACTTGGTTAGATAAAATTCAATTACATTTTTCTTTCCTTTTTTTTTAATACAAGAGCAGACATATGGCAGCTGTCAGAGCACATGTTAGTTCACCAACATGGCTCTGACTAACGTTAGGCTCCAAGTTTTTCATAGTGGCTACAGTCATCAGCTCCCCCTGCTGGTGAAGCAAAAAAACATCAACAGCCATGAAGAAGGCCTCAACAATCAGATCTTTAGGTTATCACTGAATACAAATTCTCATTTGCATATTCTGTTTTCATTAAAATATACCCATGAACATACACGACAGTTGTGACGGAAATTTAAATACTGAGTGGTTTCCTGCAGAAGAGCAGGAATCCATGAAGCTGCCATGTTACTGCAGATGTAGCTCAGCTTTTTGAGACCCCCCACATCGTTCTGTAGTGTGAAGAATTTTGCAAAAAGAGTAGAAAAAGCTGGAGTAGCAAAGAAAGTTGAGACCTAAAAGCATTGTTACATTCTCGCTTTCTTTCATCAGGCCTCGCCGCCGTTCCCTTTTCGTCGTCGTTTGTCCTGGTTAGATGCAGATGAACGCGCTTTCTGATGCAGAGAACCACGTAGACACAAAGCAAAACGTTTCCTCGACAACATGGAATTTCTGCTGAAAGTTGGGATTTATCTGAAGGCACAGGGCACAAGTTTGGGTGTGTCTTTGTGTTGGAGTTCAGTGTTTGAATCACAAGTCTGAGCCAGTCTCACATTTCATCTGCTCGTTGTCTCAATACCTCTTAAGCTATTGTAAACAACCTGACGCCGCATAGCCACACAGGGCATTTAGGAAGCTTGCATTCCGATGAACAAAAGACCTTGTTACTATTCTTTTAAACCTGGGCTGGAACTCTGTAGCGTGATCACAACATTTTCTACTCTAGTCCAAAGAGTAGATGTTTTAAAATGGACTCACACGTGTCCAGTCTGGGTCACAGCACCGCTCCAGATCTGACAGAGTCTACTGATCCAAAGGTCCAACCTGGTTTTAAAACAACAGTTTTTCAGGAACAGGATGAAGAGCAATGGTTTTTCAGATGATTCTGGAAACCTGCCTCTCTCCCAGGAGTCAATCTCCAAGTAATTTCAAAAGTTGGGACAACGCCTTTGCATTGTCTCAATGCAAAAGCATTGGGACAATGTCTGAGCTTCCTCGCAGGCTTTTTATGCTTTAGTGGTAGCATGATCAACTTCAAAAGAGAGCAATGAGGAAAAGATTGAGAAAGCATGACTTGTAAAACAGAGCTGAAGATGATGTTCTCTTCTCCCTAAACAGAACTCCAAAATTTCATCTAAATGATGCACCAAACTTTCAGAGCTTTCCATTCAACACATATGGCCAAATAAGTGCTTGACCATTATTCCCAGCAGTGCAACACCTCCTTCCACCTGCAAAGCACAGTGGTGTAGGACTGATGATCTGGGCCTCCATTGCAGTCACAGAAGCTGGGCACCTTGCAATCTAATAGGCATTAGACTTCCTATAATCTCTACGTTCCAAAGTGTTCCTCGTGAGGTAAGCCTGTATGCCTGCAGCTAGGCTAAAACTGTGTCAAGCTAACAATAAAGTGAGATTTTATCCTTGGTGTTAAATTGCATCATTTCTGCCAAAGGAGAATGTTGAGTCTACTGAATAATAGGGCGCTCTTAGTTTTTCACAAACAGCTCCTCCATTTTGTATGTATTTAATAAATTAAGGCAGAATGTAGAAACTGTATTTTTATCTGAAGTTAGATTTAAAATTCTCAGGACTTGCTATCAGCTACATCTCTTTTATCATGTTCTGATTTATGAAAGCCTTAGAATTAAAACAAGATGCACTTAGTTTTTACAACGACTTATGAAATTTTAGAAATGCTTGTGAAGCAACAAAGGCATATATAGTTTAAGAAAAATCAAAGAAAGATATTCTGGCGCCCCCTACTGGACTGACGGCTTTATATAAACTTCGAGATTATTTTTATACTGCAATTATTTCCTCCAGCATGTTGAGCACAACAATCTCATCAATTTGAAAAATGCAAGCTAGTTTGTGACTGACACTTAGTGGTTGTGTTTGGTATTACATTTCAGAACCACCAGGGTCAGTTCAGGTCCGACAGTAAATAGTGGCTGCAGAAGGCGTTAGGGTCAGATGCAAACAGATCATTATATGGTGTTATACATTTATTTTGGGCTGAATCATCTACTGCATATGCTTTCAATTAGCAGGTATTCTTTCATTAGAAATAATTTCAATGGCTATGTTGGACTCTGGAGGCTGAACTTTCTGCTGCATGTTTGCTCAGTCTTTTCTGGTTTTATAGAAGCAGCTGAATGGCTTGCAATTAAAAGCTTGTGTGAGGGGAAGCTTTGGTTGTTAGCTTGCTGCGGAGGTGAATGTGAATAAGGCTTTTATAAACCTAGTGAGACTCCAGAAGGCACTTAAAGTGGGGTCCAGATGGGATCTGGTGCAGCGGAGTGCACCAGATGCTTATGTTCAAACTCAAAATCTCTTGAATCATTTTCCCAAGAAGTGCATTTCTATAGACTGCACATAGATGAACATATGCCGATGCATTCGGCATGTGTGGGGTTTCAAGAGCCAAAGCATTCTGATGTAACAAACAAATCTAAAAAAAAAAAAGGCACATAAAAAAATGAAACAAATAAATATACAATTACATCAACCAGTTTGACAGTTTCATTTAAAATGTACAGATTTAATCTGATATCTTATTCATTTGAAGGCACAGTTCAATATTTTTACCCAGATTACCAAGTCTTTTAGAAAAACTTTAGTGATTGCAATAAAACATCAAGTTCAGATGTGTTGGCAGGAGCTCAGGTTTCCCTTATAAGACATCTTTGGTTGGCTCCATCTGCATCCTGGTAAACACACTTGTAAATTCATACTTCATTGTTACTACTGTATATCATCACGAAAGCAACAGCCGATAAGCAGAGAGACAAGCATTTGTGTAATTGTACAAAGAAGTATAAAACACATGTATAATATTAGAACATATGCGTTGTTGTGGATAAGCACTGATACAGGCAAGCTATACCGAGTTTGTGTCGCCGTGGAGTCGATGGGCGAGGCTGCGTTCTACTCCATGAGAGCACGGTTGATGAAAACTCCTGGAGCCTGAGCGGAGACTCTGCTGTTCTGCTGAATGGACGAAAAACATGTCAGCAAAGGGGCGGAGCAACAAATACATCCAACCACTCCGCCAAAGTTAAATATTCAATTTTATAATTATTTCTGAAGGTCTTTAAACTTTTTATGTGGATTTCACATTCAGTTGCTTCTTGTGTTTTTGTTGATGGAAATAGAATGAGGGCAGCACTTTGCTCTGCTACTTCATCCATATAGATGATTGAGTGTGTTCCAGAAAGAGCCATGCAAGCCCAACCATGACATAATGGTCAGGCTTGCAAACAGTGTTAAACTCTGTTTAATAGTGGAACAGCGTTTGGGGTCTTTCTTTGCTTTCCTCAAAGCTCAGCTTTGTCTCATTACTCTGTAAAACCTTTATTCTTAATTTTTATTCTGTTTTCCTGAACTTAATCTTAATGAGTCCTTGAGGACTCTACAATTCTAAGATTTTAGCAAAAGAAATATTGAGTCAACTTCAGAATTATTGGAGAGAAACAATGAAAAAATTTCCAGTCTGGTTTGAAATCTGTCCAGAATGTTGATCTTTCTGCCATGGATTATAATTTCGTACTTTCATCATCTGAACCGTCGGATACGCTCAAATTCTCGGTTCCATCCTGGTTTAAACCAAGTAGGAATTTTTCAGTTCCTCTTGGTTACTTAAGGGGTACCACAAGGATTCGTTGTGGGTCCACAGCTGTTATATTTGATTATGTTCCCTCTGGGTTCTTCCCTCTTTCTATTGCTTTGTTGATGATATTCATAGTTACCCACCAGTTGAACCAGACAGGACCAGTCCAATGCAACAGCTCCTGAACTAAATGTAAGTTCAAACTGTTACATCACACTTGGACTTTGGCAATGCCCTGTGTGCTGGTCTGGACCAGTCTTTGTTCCAGTGCCATTGTTTCAGATTACAGCCGTCTTGTTTAGTTCCTATTTCTGTAATCAGCAAGCTCCTTATGATCCACCAGCAAGTTTTAAAGAACCAGACTAAATTAGGTTTAAAATTAATCTAATTTGCTGTGATGGACTGGTGACCTGTCCAGGGTGACCCCGCCTCTCGCCTGTTGACCGCTGGAGATGGGCACCAGCTCCCCTCATGACCCTAATAGGGATAAGATAATGGATGGATGAATCCAAATTGAGTGATTTTATTTTATTTTTTCTCTGCTTGATTAGAAAAAACACATGGCATTAATTACAATATGGCCATAAAATATTTTCCAAGTAATTTTTTTAGAAATGCAATTATGTTTATTTGTTTCATTTAACTAATTCATGTCATAGCTCTGATTATTCTTGCCACACAGTAAAATCTTGTTCACCTGGAGCCTTACTGACCTCTATCAGAGCTCATGACGCTCTGGTTTATGATCAGTGGTACATTTGATCATGAGGTCTGAGGAATTACAGGAGTTGGAACCTAAACCAGTGTGTATCACATGCTAACTGAGTGACAGTGACACATTTAACTGTTGTTCAGTGTGCCGTCTCTTTCTGGAGCTCATTCTGTGCTTGTGGTGGTGTGTTTTCAAGGCTGTTTACCTGTGTCTGTGTATTGCTGTCCAGGTAGTGCTGTATGTTACAAGAGTCCTCTGCAGGGGCCGTCCCAGGGGCCAGAGGGGCGATGTTGGCCATCTCCTGGTTGACGGCTGACGGGCCCACTGGAAGCTCACTGTGGTTCCACTGTAGGTAGCTGGAACTCTGATCCAGAGTCACATTGGCCCCGTTGAGGTCTGGGGGACCATAGTGAGATAAAAGTTTTACCCCTGCTGGGTTGGAGGAAAAGCGCTGCTGGAACATGCAGCTGCTGTGGGCGTCCTGGCTGCCGGCTAGCCCCGGACCCACTTGCTCCAGGTGTCTCAGTCTGCTGACGCTGCTTGGACAGAAGCCAGAACTAGGGAATGTTTGGCTCCCTGGATGTTGGCTCTGGAATGTGGACATGGGCTCATGTCTGTTCTGGATGATGCCAGCATGCGGCTGCTGCTGCCGGCTCTGAGGCCACTGCTGCACAGGAGCGCTGTGGTTCTCACACACCAGACCCTTCTGCAGAAACTTTGGATCACAGCCACCGGGACGTATGGAGGTGAAGTTGCTATAGGGAATCGTGGGTGGCACGACAGTTTGTACACCAGGTGCTGTGTTGCTCGGATGCTGAGCAGACTTGTGCAGGATCTGGCCAGTTGCTAGTTCTGGTCCCTCCATGCTGCTTCCCAGCTGCAGGAGCTGCTGGGCCTGAACAGAACTGCCCTGAGAACATCCGGCTGGCATGATGGATGCCTGCTGCTTCTGGCAGGGTTGGGTAGAAGGGAAGGCCTCTGTCACTGAGCTGTTGGGTACAGTGAGCGCTGGGAGATCTACAGCCGGGCTGAAGATGTCATGCAGCTGCAGCTGCTGCAGCGGCGGCAGACTGCTGTCAGTGTGACCCGGTTGGGACCGTTTGTGGCTCCTGCTGCCCATCGGAGCGGACTCCACCAGACTCTGGTTTGAAACCACCGAGTCATCTAGGTGTTCATAGCAGCTGCTCACCGAGGAGTAAGAACAACTGGGGTTGGGAGTCTGGAAGAGCTGTGGCTCACACAGTTCAGAGGATGAGAAATTCTTGACTTCTGTAAGGCAGCTGGAGGTGAGGCTGTCCAAGCACTCCCCCGCCCTCTCTTTGAACACCGAGTCAATAAAGTCTACTATCTCATCGGTGATGAAGTTGTCCAGATCCGACAAGCCAGGACTTCTCTGAGGATCCTCTTCCTGGTGGAACCTCTTAAAGCAGTTTTCCATCTCCATCATCTCAGAATCGTCCACCTCCAGGTTCTCCAGAATGTCCTCAAAGTCTCCGCTGTTAGTCAGCTTCTCCAGGCTGTCGATTACAGCCAGCACTGACTGCTTGGTCTCCTCCTTCACCAGCACGGGTTCAGCTGGCATGTCTGACGAGTTCTTCTCCTGCCACTCGTTGCTGGCTACAGCGACCAGGGCGTGGGTGTCCATGAACACCTCGTCCACAGGTAGGGGGGTGTCCACCGCCTGGCTGTATATGCTTTCATCCTGACTCATGAAGCAGTCCAGAAGGGAAGTGGGGGGCATGATCCTCTTGGTATTTCTGCTGTCAAACATTTTGTCAAACTGGACCTGTGAGATGTCCATGGTGGGCCCAGTGTTGTAGAGAATGGCCTCTCCCGTGGCGCAGCTGAAGGGCAGCTGCAGCCACCGCTGTCGCAGGTACTCCTCTCCCTCAGCGTTGCTGAAACAAAGAAGGCAGAACACATGAGGACTGGTTCCCGGCTGCTTTGGACCTGGTTCTGATAGATTTAACAATCCACCAGCTGTCGGTGCGTCCAGCTACTCACCTTAAAGCTTTCTGGTATGCAATGATGAACTCAGGTCTCCCTCCTTTGAAGATGAGCTTGGCGTTAGAGTTCACCCATATCCAGCCTTTGGATTTGGTGAGCAGTCTGAACACAGTCAGACCGCTCTCTCCTGTTTTTATCACTGTCACAATAAACACACACTTTCAGTTAGAAAAATGGCATTTTGACAGTGTTCTCAAATATAGTAAACACTGTCGGTAAATAATGGCTCCTGCAGTGATACTGACATTTGATCAAATAACTCTCCAGAAAGAAAGAAATCGTAAAGTTAAATTTAAGACAGATTACGACATAAACTGTGGCAAAACACAAACCTTGTTTTATTTTATTACAACTTTATGTGACGGACCAATACATATCAGTACGGTGTAGTAGATTTTTTTACTGTGGGGAAGTGTACTCTTACTATTTTAAGATAGTAAACTGAACGTTGCTGTTTGAGATGTTTTAAAATCTAACCCTGATTTAAACTTGTCGACAACTTCCTCCACGACCCGTGTTGCTTGGTCTTCATGATGCTGGTTATTCACTGATGTCTTGTTTCCACTGATCAGTGTGGCACGAGTTGATACAGCTCAGTATGCTAGCTCATGGTTTGGTGTATTCAGGAGAGCATTTCGACCACCAGCTTGAAGGCAGGATTAAACCCAAAGGCCTGATGTGACGTCATACTAGTGCGACGAGAAACATTGTCCGTCTCATGCTTGTTGCAAGCAGTGATGTTTTTCTGTCCATTGCCCTGACTGCACTGTCTTCGTCCTGGGGAACTTTATTTACTAATTACTTGACTACTGGAAGGCGGCTGGTTGCACTTCATTTTACTTTGAGGTATCTGAGTAAAGACCCCATCAAAACAAATTAAAGATGTGAATATATTTGCAAGACACTGTAGCTCCTTGTTAAATAAACATCAGTGTTACTGGGTCTCCATTTAGCGTTTGTTTGTAATGCAGAGAAGACAAGTGAGCAGCGAACATACTGCGGATGTGGTTGTCAGCGCAGTACATCATGTCAGCGGCATGGATGAACTGGTAGCCTGAGCCTTTCATGCACAGCTCCGTCTCAGAATAACCCAGGATGATCTTCCCCCTGCAACAACCAAGCAGAGTGATGTTAGAGTACTGGTTCAACTGGTCTCCATGCCAACCAAAGTTTCACCTTTCACTGACAGCACAGGAGCTAAAAACACCTCAAATGAATTCGACTTGACTTCCGAATCAAACTCCTTGTTTGCAGACGGTACTGGGCTCTTAGGAGCTACTGGACTGTTCTGTAATGAAAACCACAGACCTGCTGTCGACGCCAGAGGGTGTGAAATCCAGCTTGTGCCTCGTCAGGAAGAGGAGCATTTTGGCTCTGATCTCCACAATTGACGGAGACTGGACAGGCACAGCGATGGCAAACAGAGCTACCTGGACACTTTTACAGCTCTCACTGTCCCTGGAAAGGTTTTGACCTTGAAGGTACTTCAAGCGCCCATTGAACTTCAGGGCCTGTTTCAAAAAACGGATTAGAATTACATGCTGGTTTTAGGACTTTATTTTTATTCCTGAATGAAGCATGGACAAACCAGGAAGCCGGAGGAGTTGTCCAAGAGACATCGGAAGCGACAGACAAAGCTCCTCTCCAGGAAGGAGGAGTTGTCAGGGGGGAGCTGCTCAGGGTTGTACATCACTGCATTTCCACAGTTCTGGGAGACTAAGACAGAAACACAGACCAAACATATCTGGAAGCAAGCATGGAACTCTGAAACTCACAGCAAGTCAAATAGACAGTGATTCTCATTTCATACGGTTCTTGCTCATTCCATCACCACTTACAGTCTGCATCTGAGGCGAGTGGAGGAGGGTTTAAGGCAAAGTGGAGCTGCTCTCTGAACGTGGCTCGGTCGTCAGTGTGGATGAGCTCAAACACACTCTGGTGGACCACGTCTGACTGTGAGGAGACAGACAACTGCGTCAGGACTCACTGGCAACATTCAGAACTGAAGCAAGATGGGAGTTCAGACATAGCTGTTTAACTTTTAGGGGTTTTGAGCTACAGTGAAGTTAAAATTATAATTCTTGATTATATCCAGCTTGTTTGGTCTGGAGATGAAGGGAACAAACAGCAGTTGGAAAATTATATGATTAAACCCGTTGCAATAAATCAACTAAATGCTAAATTAAAACAAACTTAAAAATGTCCATGTGCATGATTGTTTTTCTCATGTCTTTCTACCAAAGATTAGAAGACAAAAGTTTTCAGTTTGGTGCTTTGATCTCAACTAACCCATTTTTTTTTTGAAGGATAATTTTGTTTACAGAGACTTCAGTGTCTTACTTATTGTTACTTTTGTTTTGTTTATTTATTTTGGATATCTGAAATGTCTCCACTGTTAAAAGTTCTTTAGAAATTAAAGTTTATTGAGCTTTCAGAGGACGAACTTGCATTATTTGGCCATAAGCATGATACTACTTGAAAATCATCTCAAAACAACAATATTATAGTTTAACACAATAAACAATTAATTTTAATTTTATTAAAATAAAAACTATGTAGGGTTTGAATTATATTATTTTAATTGTTAACTAGCAGCTTCTTCTCAAAGCTGATATTGCATTGATATTGCAATCTTTAGTCAGGTGATGACTCATGATGTTTATTAAATCAAAATGTAAAACATTTTGTTTGTAACAGTGTCTACTGTGCACCAGTAGTGATGTACAGAGTGCCAGAATGCCTTTTTAATCACATTTTAATTTAAATTATGTTTAAAGGCAGTAGTAATTTAGTAATTCTGCAGTTTTTTAAAAATTGTGCAGCAGTTTGTGTTTATATTTGTGAATTATGCTGCATAATAATCAGACACTAGTGAATGGGTCTGGTTTCTCAGAAATGTGTGATGAACACGGCCTAAGCAGGACAGGCGGGCCTCTGTCTCACCTGATGGAAGCCCAGGTAGTCTTTGATGGTAGAGGAGGCGTAAAACACCATTCCTTCAGATGTCACCACCAACACAAAGCCGTTGAGCGCCTGCACAGGGAACACAAAAAACATGGTGTGAATGGCCAGAATCACCACAACTGATAAAGAAACTCAACCAGAACAAATTAGTTCCAAGCAAGAATCGTATGAAATCTAAGCTGCCCATTAAAACAATGAAAATACATGTGACTGAGTAAATGTAGCTATTTCCTACCCACCGCTGATTCTAACTGCAGAATGAAGACGTGGTTCAGATCAACATCATTACGCTAACACACAGGTTCTAAAGGTGTGTGAGTTAGCTTCCCTGCTAGCCTCTGGCTCCCTCTCTGCCTCATGAATGATGGAAATACATTATGAGTTCATTATGAGTTTGATATTTTACAAAAATGTTGCTTACTGCTAGACAAGAATGGAACTAAATCCCGTATTGGCAGGATTAGCAGATTGTTTCGCTGCAAAGAGGAATCTGTAGTGGAGCATTCTGAATGGAAACACTGGCAGAAAGCAGAGAGTCTAATAATGGAGGAAAACCTTCCAGAAAATCCTACATAAACATAAATGGATCACTGGGTGCTAGGACAGAACAGCTGTGACCTCCACTGGAACTGTCTGATAGAACTGAATGGAATCAGTTGCACATGAACACATGTTGGCTGTTTAGTTAACTTGAATAATTAGATATTTGGATTTATGGGTCAGTTTATACATGTAGGGATTTGCAAATGTATTCATCTCCATAGAACCTTTTCATGTTTTCCATCACAACCACAAACTCTCATATAGTTTGTTATAAATCTGTATCACTTAAGTCCACAGGGTAATTTAACATCAGTCATTCCTGGGAGAAAAGCTGTTAGAGGCGGTGCTGGGAGAGGCTCAGCATCCAACAGGACAACACACATGAATATAGAGCCAGAACTGCACTGGAATGGCTCAGAGCTAAGCACAGTCATGTGTTTCAATGGCACAGTCAAAGTTTAGACCAGAAACATTCAAATGAAAGGTCTATGGAAAATGTATTTTCGTCATCCAGTCTAACTGAGTTTGAGCTAATCGGAAAGACGAATGAGCAAAAACTAGTTTGTTGATATGCGAATCAACCAGCAGAGTGACCCTCAGCTACACATGTCAAAATTTTATTGGTTAAAAAAAATATCACCATGAATCTCCGCATCCTAATTACACATTACATTGAGTTGCTATCGCAAATAAAATGGCAAAAAAGCCGAAGACTGGCATCGTCATGTGACAAAATGTGAGCAACTTCTGCTTGGAGTGAATACATTCAGTGTGTAATGTGTTTGGTTCAGTTTTATATGTTGTTTTAGTTAGTAGTTAGAAAGCTGAAAGTGTCCAATCAGGAGGTGATCCTGGGCACAGCTGCCGATGTATAATCCAGCAGCTGGAACCTTGGTGACCCAGCTGTTGTCAGATGAGTGTAGCGCTGACGGCTTCAGTAACCGTTTCTCCACGGGGTTAACTCGTCCTCTCACCTGCAGCAGCAGCTCTCCTTCAGAGAAGCCAGTGGAGTCCATGTTCTGCTCGTTGACCCCCAGAGGCACCCGGCTGCCGCTACCGTTCTTCATGGAAGCTGTGCAGCAGGAGAAACACCAAAGTGGTGAGCACACATCTAAATGACCAAACAGAAACTGAAACTTTGTTTGATCAAAAAGCTGCATTCACCCTTTGGAATGACTTTTCATGCAGACAGTAAGGAGAGCTTCAGGTTCAGGTTTACTGTAGAAGCTTGTTATGATCTTGTGACAATCCTATCAGCTCCCATTGCGGAATAACTTTAAAACTGATCCATAAATATCGCTATCCATAATTGCTTCCGTAAACGAAGCTCTGCTTTGAGACGTCCATGTTCTTCTTCTGTGCATGCGGTCAGAAACCGTGCACAGAAGTCTCATTGCGGTCTGGTTTAATTAGTAGCATGAACGATCATGTAAAAAAAAAAAAAAAAAAAATGAATCCAACAAAAAATCTAAATTGAGCATCAAGACCTGGTGTGTGAACTGAGCACAATCTCAACAAAAAGATTACTACTGATCATCTCAAGCTCTGTGCTGAAATGTGTTGTGTATTACAGTTTGCCATGGCTCTATGGGTTTTATGGGCCCTGCTTCCAACTGGACCACATTAATTTTGCCAGATTTCCGAGACTAAAGCAAGTTGACAGAGAACAGTCAACAGAGGAGCACATTCATTAGCTGCCAGTGAACAAAGCCATCATGGACCACTGTTGCTATTACAAAACCAAGGTGAGAATGATTGGTGGCTGCGCTATCAGATAGCTTGTTTGAGGTTCACTCATAACCTGCCCAGGCTGCATACAGAACTACTAGCTCAGTGTTTGCTTTAGGCTTGCCTTGGCGTCTTCTCCATGATAGTCCTCTCTCTGTGTGGATCATTTTCCTCTAGCAGCCCTGCATGTTGCATCATGTTCACAGTAGAGTCTCCCTGTTGCTCCAACACATGCACACCAAATTCTTCCATTGTAACAATAGATATGTGTTGTTCTTCAGAGTCCTCCCATAAAGTCATGGCATGGCTTTGCAGACTGTTTATGTCTTTGAAAGCAACAGTTGTTCCTGCATCCCCTGGAAAGTCTATAGGTTTGATTATGAAGCAAAGACAATAAAATAGGCTCATCTGTACTGTAAAAACAGTCTAAGTGTTTTGGTCTAGTTTCTAGTTCAAATACCTGAGTACACATGAAATAAGACAAAACTAACTTACAAGTAACTTTTTAGCAAGATATGGGAGCTTGTTTTAAGACAGTGGTGCCCTAACCTGGTCCTCAAGTAGCCCTGTCCTGCATGTCTTAGATGAGTCTGTTCCAGCATACCTGATTGAAATGATTGAATGACCTCCTCTGCAGCCACCAAACGCTGCACCAGCCTGTTAAGTCAAGGGTTTGGAAACAGGACAGAGAAACTGGAGGACCGGGTTTAGGAAGCACTGAATGAAAAAGGACTAGTTCCACTTATGACATGGTGAAAAAGTCATTATAAGTGAAATAATCTGACAGTAGACTAGTCTTTTTCTAAATCAATATTAAGGAATTACTGACTGAAAACGAGCTCCAATCCTCAAAAGTTACTGCAAGTTTGTTTCGTCTTATCTTAAGTGTACTAACTCATTTGCACTAGAACCTAAACAAAAATACTTAGTAAGATTTAGTGGTTTTTCAGTGTGCAGCTCAGCAAGACCTCTAAGAGAAGGAAAACTGATCTGCCACCATGTCTATCCACACACACACACACACACACACACACACACACACACACACACACACACACACACACACACACACACACACACACACACACACACACACACACACACACACACACGCCTGCATGCACACGCCTGCATGCACACGCCTGCATGCACACGCACTTTTCTGCATCTGTCCGTAGGGAGTTTAGCCAATGAGAATGTTTCCTTATCTGGATGGCCACTACAGGAAGATCCCAGGATCCGGCCGCTCCCTGAATGGCTGGCCAGGCCAGTCACGCAACTTTGTAAAGGAGGGAAGGGCCTGTCAGAGCTCCTCCTCCAACGCATGCACGCACGCACGCACGCACGCACGCACCCACGCACAAGCACACACACACACACACTCCCTTACTCCACACTGACAACAAGCAACACCTCCTTCCTGATGGAAACCTGCAACTCTCCAAAACAACTGCCCACTGCTGTGCCTTGTTCTGTTCAGGGTTTCTGTGAGTAACTGGGCCTCCGTGTGGCACAGCTTGTTTTCTTTCTGCTCTGTGCTCTTCCTCCACAACATTTTCCATTGCCAGCACTCTGGCAGCGTATGTTGCTGCTGTGTGCAGAGGCACTGCAGAAGGACAAAGGGCTAGGTAATGATACTGTGAGAGCTGATACTGTGAGAGCAGACATCCCTCAGTAAAAAACACGGAGCCCAAGCCAAAGCAGCAGTCATTCCTCTCATTTTCTTCGACCCACCAAAGCTTATCCAAGCCACAATGTTACGATGTTTTAACTCCTGCTGCATCTACAGTGGGAATGTTTTTGCCCAGGTTGAGAGTAAAGCACTTTTAGCATGAGATCACACTTACACATCTGGACCTTTCACCACAGCTGGAGAAAGAAACAGCTGATGATCTATCTTATGTGCTTACCAACATGTCGGCATGGCTGACCACCCGGTCTGGATTTTAAAAGGAAACTGTTTTCTGCTCTGACTAAACCAGAAGGAGTCACTACTGCAACGTCTCATGCAAACACCCACATCTGTGTTTGTTTAAAGCTATGACTAAGACAAAGGTGCTGTTATCTGGTTGGCATCATCAGAAACCTGAGAGCCCCAGAGCAACAGGTAGTTCAAAGTCTCACTACCAGGAAAAATGAACTAAACAAAGGCATTTTACAGGCCGCAGACCGTCCTGCAGCCTGACCCTCCAACTCCATCAGGTTTCAGAGTAACCTGACACCACCACCAAGCTCTAACTTCCTGTTTCACAAAATGGCTCAGTGTGTGATTGATGAAATTGCAGAGCAGATTTCTGAAGCAGAAAAACATGTCTGCTGCTCAGAGAAGGAAGACACAGTTCAAGGATCCAGACTTTTAAAAGAAATTACCGCAAGCTAAAAAAAAAAGAAAAAAACAAAATCAGCCAGCTTGGCGCTGCTGACGATCAGATAGATAGAAAAAAATAAGAATGAGCATCTATCATATGGTTTACCATTTATCACAATAAATTTCTTATCATGATAAGAATTTTGATTAATCATTGTCACAATAAATTCCAATTAATGAGGTTTAAAAAACCACAAAACTGTCCATATTGTTTGGATTACTTTTACAATTTGACTCCACTGTTTGTTCAATAAAGGTTTGTTTTTGTTGAAAAAAAATGTGTGAAGTTAAGTCATTTTAACCTCGTCACTGTCCAAGGTCAACAGATGAAAAATAGCCTTTTGACAAATTCTGGCACATTCACAAAAATGATAATGGGCATTGTTTCTACCAAATAAATGTAATCCATAAATATCAATACAACTGAAAATATACTTCAAAGTAGGTATTGTGTGGAGTTTAGTGATACAAATGAAAATGAGAGGAATGACTGCTGCCTTGGCTTGGGCTCCGTGTTTTTTACTGAGGGATGTCTGCCAGTCACCTTTGTATGCGACTGGTGTCCTAAATACACATATTACATATAGAAATGTTTTTCAAGAGCACTATTTGTGTTTGTGGGGATATAATTATTGTATCAGTTACACCGTTACATAAAAAAGAAGGAATAATTGGTTACTATTATCAATTTTATCATTGTCACCATATTATCACAAAATATTGTGGTAAAACTTTAAGTCCATATCGCCCACCACTAGAAGCCACTCAGCCTGGGCAGCAGAGAAAACCGGATGGAAACAGCTAACCTCTCCAGTCCTGAATAAATGAAACTGAGCAGGGAAGCAGCAGAAAGCCTGTCAGTGATGCATAGACGAATATTATCTTGATTTGAAAACATTTAGTTCCAGTAGATCCTGAGCAGAGATCTGTGTTCTCACGCAGTGCTAACTGCCAATAGGAGCGACTGCAGCAGGTCTTTCATCCTTCCACTAACGGTCCTGCCTGCTCTCACCACCTACTTCAAAGTTCTGCAAGGGACACAGGAACAGACCAGCCTGTAATATTTCACCTCAGTGACACCAGCTGTTCACATGGAGTAAAACTAGCAGGTCTACGCAGACCTAACCTAAACTGTTGCACTGCTTGTTCTTTCAGAAAGCTTTTCCCTTTCATCTCAGGCTTTCATAGGAGTGGAAATTTATTCACGTCCTCTGAGCCAGCTTTTCAGTGCCAAGAAGGTTTTTATTCTGGAGTGTAGCAAATCCTCGCAGAGGATGGGGTCCAGTATAACTTAGAATCAATTTATATACACAGTCTGGTTCTTTAATCTGCTAAATACAAATTACATTCTGTTCCTGCATGCTATCACTCAGCTGTATATGACCAAGCATTACCATTCATTAATATGCAGGTTTATAGAAACAATCCACCAGACTTGATCAAACTGCCTGCTGCCTTTCTGTTTTGGTTGATGCTGAATAGAAATTGAAAATGAAAGTCCAATCTTTGATCTTCAAAACCTTCATCTCAAACAGATTTGAAGTCGGTACCGCCTGCTTCCCGGTACTGAGGTTTCAAAAGGTTTCAAAACCAGCAACATTTGTCATACTGTTCCAGTGCTGACCCGATCCCACCTGTTGTTGCACACTGTTTTAGCTGATTGGGTGAAGGCTACTGAAATGTTTTTCTTTTCACAATAAAGGCACAGTCAGTTTTTGGAAATGATTCCACCCGTATGAACCATGTGATGCTTCTAAAGGCCATGAGCAGCATGTCTGTTTAGCAGATGACTGACTGCAGGCTACCTGAACATATAAACCAACTAAATACTCAGCTAACATCAATGTGTCATAAATGTTACTCTATAAAATATAAGACGGCAAACAGGTAGATTCATTCAGCGCAATGTTTAAACTTTAACAAAATAAAGTTTTTTCTAAACTTTATGCATCGCTATCAAAACAAAAAAAATAAATGTATACATAACTTAAATCATAATTCAAAATTTATATTATGTGGAAACTTGGTTTATTTAATTTAGGTCATGTCATCTACTGCTGTTTTTTGGTTTTAAATGTAAAAGTAATCATGACATGTATAGATTTTATTTCATACTTTTGGTTTGTTGCTAAGATGTTGTAAACCAAGTATTTTTCTCTTATATTCCTTGACTCCCAAAGCAGCTCAGGTCTAAATAAAATTTAATAAAATGTAATGCATGCTGCTGAAAACAGCTACTTATCTTGCTCATAGGCAACTGAACTTTAATTATGCTCCACTTCCTGTCCGTTTTCATATCCATTCATTTCAAGTTGAATTTGCGATCAGTATCCATATTTGTCAGAATGTTTTCCTGTAGTCTCTCTGCAGCAGGTCATCACATCCTGCTTCATCAGCACAGTCAGCAATGTGGAAATGGAATCAGAGACAAAGGAAGTAAAACTCTTGTTTGCCGAGTTGGGCGTGCCGCACAAGTCACTACAATGATTCTTATCAGTCTGGAAGCACTACCAGCTCTCACAGGAAGGAAATCATCAACAGTTTGAGGCAAAAACACCAACTTTGCTTTCTAAGTTTAGCTCTCAGATGTTGGCAGCTGCTGATGGACAAAGCCTGGTGTAATCACCACTACAACAAGTCCTTCAGAAGCCTGATCCATCTGAATCGCAGCACTTGAATAAACGCAGCGCTGCATCTTCTGTGGTTCTGATCCAACTGCCAGGCTCCGAGTAGGGACGACAGCTGATTCTGGTTGAGCACATAAACAAACACAGCTTTTCTGGAAAAGTCAAACTGTAACAGTGAATTTGAGAGGAAATGTAGCGCTGCGGTTTGAAGCTGGACAGACTAAGGATAAATCTTCCAAAGAATGGAAATTGGGGGAAAAAAAAGAGAAAACCTGATTAAATCTGAGTCCCAGTGGTTGCCATGGGCTCTCACGATATAGTGAAAGACGAGTCCGGATGAATCCTTGCGCAGCGCCGTCTCTGCTCACATGTGATGATGCTGAGGGAAAACACAGCCGCTGGTCCAGTCGACCGGACCCTCACACCAATCTCCTCATAGTCTCTGTTCACTTCCATAACATACAGAGCAGTTTGCTGGCATGTATCGGATATCCTAATTACTAAATCATATCAAACTGAAGCACATGCTGTGGTGTTACTACGGCAACTATGATTGCTAACAGGCCCTAGTTGTTTTTAACAGTCTTGGAAAGCTACTCCACATTTTTCTCTGATTTCTAACAGCGTCACACAAATATGTCAGCAGCAGCGAGCCACAGGCTTTCCAAAACACCCAGAGCTGCCTGAGAGAGTCACGCTATGAGGCCATCAGCGCGCTCCTGCAGAGATCTGCCACTCTGAGGCAGCACGATAATGTTTCATTATCTACTCTGCAGATCTCACCCCCAAAACAGCTTATGTTTGTTCTCCTCTCTAAACCCTTTTCTTTTACCTGAAGATTTACAAGATCCGTATCTGAAATCCTAGACATGTCTCCTCTTGAACGCCCATCCTTGACTAATGTTTTGACGGATAATAGTGATTTGTGATAAGACCAGCGGCTGGAGCTTTATTCTGTAAAAATTACTCACATAAACAGTTTTATCATGATCCACAAGTCTTCCTGTCTGGCTGTGTCTTCCTCACAAATATATTTTGGGTAGTTCTCAGGCAGGTGAACGTTTTGGCTATGTAACAACCTCGCAGCACTTCATGTAGAGGGTTTCCCCCAGGAAACCTGTTAAGCCTGGTGGCAGGGTTGCTAGGGCAGTTCACCAACGGCCCACCATGTTTAAGAGTTAAAAATGTTCTAATTACAAAAACTTGGAGGTCCACAAGAAGGCATCATAATTTGAAAATAATGAGGCCAATGGGCAGGTGCAATTGGTGCGCACACCCTCCGTCTTTACTGGCACCGTCACTGGTGTATAAAAAGCCCTTTAAAAGAAACAGCACTTAGCCTGGTGGGGGCGTCAGGTTATAAGTAAAGCCTGATGGTCTGCCAGACATATAAGAAATTGTGGAGAAATCTTAAATCCAAGTGTTTATTTTATTTTCTTGATTACCATCACAAAACATTTCACAAATGGGCATATTATGTACAGCTCAAAGAATTACTTTAATATTTTTTGATAGTGAAATAGGAATAGTTAGGATTTTCTGTTAAAAAGTCATCAACAATAGTAGAAACGGTGTCATGTCAGTGACCTTAGCTAACAGAAAGTCGTGGAAGTTGCGGTTTTAGCCGATTTCTGCCATTTAACTCCACTCCAACTGAAAAAGTTTATATCTATTAGATATCAGAGATGACAAAAAACTGCTGTATAGGTCTCATTTGCAATAAAATTTACCTTTACATACTCCTAATTTCAGACAGCAGCAACTCGGATGGAGATGCTCAGCTGCAGTAGCTCACCTGAACATTGGTGGCTGATTATCATAACAGAGCTGGAGGTTTAAAACTCACATAACCAAGATCTCTAAAGAAGCTTTCCAACTGGAACTATTGTTTCCTGATGCAGACACACAGAAAAAAATCAAAGTTAGTCAGTTAGGCAAGAGGCTGGCTGTTCCACAAAGTGGTTCTTACATTTTGTACTAATATAAGTTAGTGAACCACCAAAGAGGTTGATCAACACTTTGACATTTACTGCATGAGGAATATTAAAAGGTCAGTAAAGTTTATGTGTGCACAACAACAAACTATTAAACACACCAGTGACCTAAACTAGCCACTCCTGTTTAGTTCTAAGCAGCTTGCTCATTGCCCCATTATGTCTCCATTCCTCTGGCCAATCCGCCTCCTGTCCCCTCTCCTGTCTGGGAAAACCCAGAGTTACATCAAGGAAAACATCATGAACAGAAAGTTAGCAGGGCTGCAGCTGAGCACATGTTCATGGAGCAGATCCTTCTTTACACAATGCAGAAACATGTATGCAATAACGTCTTCACCTGAATCCAACAAACATCCTGCCATTAAGGATTCTAGCAGCTTATCTTGTCATGCTGTTATGAGTTGGAATTTTCTGACGTTCATTAGAAGAAACTTTGATGTTTTTCCACAATACCATGACAATCAAATCAAATACAAAACCATTGAGTGTCAGCAGATATTAAACAGATCAGACAGGTTGTTTAGTTTGTCACAGTTTTCTGAGCTGGATCGTTAGTCAGTCTGACTAGCTCTTAGAAACTTTCCTACAGAATCATGGTGATATGAAACTGTTCTACTAGAGGTGAGCGAATGAACGCTGATAACTAAAAAGACACTCATAAAATCCAAACTAGCCCTTTAAAGAAATAAGTTGGTTTCATACCTCTCACAAAGGAACACAATCCAAATAACAAGTGGTTGAAACTGAAAAAGTGCATCATTAAGTAAATGTCATAGCTATTAAATATTGAAAAAACAAATGTTTATTTTTCATGGCAAATCAAAAGGTAAACTAACTATACAGCTTCTCAAAAAGTCTAGAAGACTTTTTTTCCATTTCCATCTTATTTTACTCTCAGTTGTTCCTGCTGTCTTGTTGAAACCCCCCCTGCACTTCAGCTAAAAGAATCAGCCTTGATCTTGGCTTCTCAGATGTCCTTTGAAGCTGCAGTCAGCTTGCATAAACTTTGCTCAGGTGAGGGTGAGTCTGTTTTCTGATTGGAGATAATTGCCTGACTGAAAAGTATATATATGGTATGATGTTACTGTATGGAGAGAAAATCTAATGTCTCTATGCTTACAGCAACAACACACAGGCTTGGTGTGGTGAATGAAGAGCAGGTTGGTCTCAGCAGCAGCTGTGCAGTGTTTTGAGAGCAGAAATGAAAGACTGTACCACCCACACCACGATCCAGTGGGCTGTTACGGGATTTGGATCAGGACTCAGTAGTACACATGGCGCCACACTCTGAATACTGATGAGCCGTTTGCCATGCCACTTTGGTCATTTTTTCCCTTTAAAGAAAATACTTGCTGAACTAACCGCTGCCAGCCAATCATTCAACTAGACAGCCAGCAGAGCAGACGGACGAACACAACCTCACTCGCAGTTCATTCACTGACACGCATGTGGAGTTATTGTTTTTCTTCAGACTGAAGGTTTATTTAAAATATATGAACGTGTTTGGCTGCTGAAAAGTTTGATTTCAGGTCTAGTAATGAAATAGTAGAAAGTAATAATTTCATACAACTGTTTCTGCAAAGTATTTCTGGTTGTTAGCAAAATGTCAGAATATACTTAATCTAAACCTTACAACCTCAACTGCCAGAGACTCGACCAGGACACTGTCAAACTTCATAGGATGCATTGTCTTAACTCACACTTCAGGCTTAAAGTTGCAGTATGCAACATTTAAAAAAAAAAAAATCTATTTTTTAAAAATATTTGTTGTCACTGTCTCTTAACAGTATGAGGCAAATAATCTGTGAAAAAAAAAAAGCTCCTCCACCTCCTCTCAGTGCTGCTATTGCTCTCTGAAGAAGTGCATTTTTACTGCAGTGTCTTAGAGCTGCCAATCAACTTCATGTACTCGTTGCTCAATATGCTAATGGCAGAGAAACAATCTAACATTCCAGGAAAACTGTCATCGGTCATTCGGTGGCCATGCTAACTAGAATGAGCATTCACAACATGCTCTGCTGTCGGGGAGAAGCCTTAGTGTAGCAGAAAGCAAGGGGGAGGTTGTGATTGACAGCCCTAAGACCCTCCTTCTGGCTCTCATTGGTAGTTTCTGACTAAGCAATGTATTTCTACAATTAGCTCAGGGAGAAGGCAAAGGAGCTAATTTTTTTATTTTTTTGCAGATTGTCTCATATTACACTGTCACCACATAGTGAGAGTTTGACCAAATACATAAAAAAAACAAGTTTCTTAAAAAAGTTACATAGTGCAGCTTTAATTTGCAAACAGAAAGCCTTATGACTCCCATATACTCGGGCGTACTGTGTGCCGAGCCGACTCCAAGTGCACTTTCTGAAGACAGTTAAGACTTCATAGTGGAGCTTGCCGAATGCCTACATTTGTTGTGACAAATTCCTTCATTTTCTACAATTCAAAAAGATACCAGCATGACTGATGAGCTAGTTGGGCGTCTAGCCCCATTTCTTCTCCACCAGCACAGACACCACACACTTGTCAGTGCTGCACAGAGTGGTATTCTGACTGCTGAGTGTCCTTTAGGAACTGGATAAAAACCAGTTCCTAAAGGAGTTAATGTAGTTTTAGGAAGCAACACATCGGTGTTGAGTTAATGTTTTCTGCAAGTTGCTCACACAGCAGCAGCCAAACCCAATGTGCAGTAAAATGCTCTAAAGGATTAGTGACATATTGACACATCAGCTGTCTGGCCTTCTTATCCGTCATCAGTATTTTTAATCTGCATTTTGCATATGTCTGCATGTTTGGTGATTTTGTATTATGTGCTCCCATCATTTAAAACTGATCTAAGCTCAAATAAAGCAGAACTTTCCAAAGAACACCACTAATAACATGGCTCAGTATCAGAAAACAATAGGCCTGCTTTGTGTGCCACACCTGTGTGAATTCTTCCTGCAGACAGCTGAGGCAGCTCCAGCTTAAACGGCTCCTTCATGGTGTTTATCAAGATGAACGCCATAAGCTCCATGTCAAAACTGGATGATGCAACTGCGCTCTATACAAGTTTCATCTGACTGAAAATCGTCAGATGTGACGATGGGCTACAGCATCAGAGCCCCAGGTTAGATGCTAACTTAGATTCTGGATTACAAATTGAAGATCTTCCCCCCACACTTCATGACTTAGAGCCAGTTTCAGCTTAAATGGATACATTGAGACATAATAACAGCTATAAAAATCCACCAATAGCTGTCCAGAACTTCTGCTTGAGTTGCAGTCCTCATGTGATACCACCCATCCTGGATGTCCAATCTTTAAGTGATGTGTGTTTACATAGGATCACAATCAGCTTTATTCTCAAACTTTGTGAACACAAACAAGGAATCTGACTTTGGTTCCACTCTGCTTTCATCTTGCAGATAAACATGTTAGAAGAATTAAATGAACAGATCATGATTTATGATCTTAGATGATAAATCATGATCCACTTTGTCCAAGGGTCTGAACAGATCAGAGGAGTTTAAACTCCTCCACCTGTTAGAGCCTCCAGCAGCTGCCATCTTGTTTGTGTCCCCCTTTACCTTCTAATACAACAGCATACATATGGTGCTCACAACTGGAGAGTTCATAATCTCGTGGTGGTCATCACCAGTAAATCAGCTGTGTTTTATTTGTTTGGGAAAATTAACCTTTAATATAAGGTTCATAGAACTTTGCAAAAATACTCTTTCAATTCAATTCAAAAATACTTTATTAATCCCAAAGGGAGATTAAATGTTGTTGTAACTCATGAATTTAGATTCTTTAAGGAGTTATTGGAGATTGTGATGGCTGTTGACAGGAAAGATCTTCTACCCTACGTATTCACACCCCAACACAAAGGATTGCATAATTATGTAAAAGTAATGAAAGAGAAAAGGATGCATTATTTTCAACATTTTTCGGTGGCGTCAAAAGCTGCAACATGTTCATGTCAGTAAGGTAAGAACTTGTCCTCTGCCCCCAGCAGCACTCAGAGAAAAGGCAACAGGTTGTGTTGGTGAGTGTCATCAAGGGAGATTTTAGGAGTTTTTCTTCAGTCAGCTCAGTATATATAAGCAGTGAACAGCATGCCTGTCCCGCCAACGTGCAGAGCAGTAGAAGCAGGTGAAAGATTGTGAGAGGAAACAGCAGTGGAAATTCACGGCCCATCTTATAACATGCATCATGTCTGTTTTTACTCCCCATGCAGTCTAGTCAGTAAACTGGACCTATGAGCGTCAGCACCTTTATGTTCATGTAAAATGAAAGCCATCTCATTGTGATGATGCAGTACTTGGAGAGAGGGTCTCTGTCGCTGCAGCAACCATATTTACAGACACACAATTACAAGAATCCCAAAGCAAAACTAACAGAGATCCATACTTCACATGACTTATCATGCCTTCAAAGTCTGAGCATTCACCTAGCACACAGCTAATGTTGGAATGCTCAGGTCACAGTGGCAGTGGGTGTGGTTCACACAGAGGGTGGAGAGAAGGTAGAAACACTGAGGATGTGTTGCTTCCTAAAACTACATTCTTGCATACTCATCATTCCTGCCTGTCAAGTGAAAATGTTTCTGCCACAACATTTTCATGTGACACTATTAATTCGGAACTGGCTTCTCCACGTGGTTTAACTCATCTACAGAGCAGCGCTGCACCCCGAGCCGTTCCCCTCCCACAGGAAACCAACCACACTCTTCACACAGGATCATAAAGAAAACATTGTTCACTGCACGGGCTAAGCTATGTACCGTTTCTTTTCAGTCTGCATTTCACGGCAAGTGAAACATCCTCACAGACGGCTGTGCTAAGAAAAAGGGACTTGCTCGCTAATCAGCATTCAGACCTGCTGCAAGAGTCATTAGAGGAGCCTACACAACCACTGAAACAGGCTTCAGGCAGAGTCCGTGCTAGGAGGGGCCAAAGAGGGCCTGCAGCAGCCGGACAAGCACAAGGTTAAGTTTTGTTCTCTTCTTTTTGCTGAAAAGGTCATCAGTCAGGAAAGTTCCCAGTAATCCAAAGCCTCCAGTGTCAGACAGCATGGCTACACATCATTTAGGACCAGTTTGAATTCTGCCTGGGGTTTACACTCAACATATCCTGGTAAAAAGCAGAATTATTTTTCGGTATGCTCCACTTTGTCCAAGGGTCTGAATTATCTGCTGTTGAGAAACCATTGCTGCCTTGAATTGTGGACTCTGTTAAAGTTGTAAATGTATCCAACTGCTAACTTTGGCCTGTGACGTATGTAATGTTCAAGTTCAACATTATGAATCTTACCACTTTCAGCTTTAAGCTTAGAAGAGTACATCGTGTGAAGGTAACTAAATTAATCAATACAAAAAAAGCATCCCTTCTGAAGATCATCTGCAACAGACACTGAACTAAAGGCGTCTTGTTGATGGGGAACCAACAGTCGCTGAAGAGTTATCTGCAGGACACTTAGCGCATGGTAAAAAAGTGCATTTAAAACTTTCAATCAGATTTGCAATTGAGTCACCCGGCGTTAATATGGAGAATAAAATTGATCTGGAAGATGTTAAATAAAAGCTGGGAGAAGTTACGCTGCTAAATGAAGCTCTAAAAGCGAAAGCAGTAAAATCCTAATTAAGATAATAAGTCGGGTTTCCTCCAGACTCCAATCTCTAATTATAGTCAATCAGTCATAATGTCTGTGGACTCAGTCCAGGTCAAGTTGGATTTTGTAGGTCCAATCTAAATATTAGCACAGATTCTCCAGATGCACGGTAGAAGTTGTGAGGCTGCGTGTTCAGACCGCAGCAGGTGAAGCGCTGCACGCATCTCTTAATTTAAGTGGAGTTGATTAATTTCATTGTGCTATCAGTGTTTTTTTTTATCACTGCGGAGAAAAAGTTAAATGTGTTCATCTGGTTGATTAATATGTGATGGAATCTGGGTTGTCCAACTTGTTGAAAATTAGTTAAACCGCATAAAAATTAAAGGCATCATAAAATCTGAAGGATGAAAATAGAATATGACGGAAAATTTTTGACACCGTCAGTCAAAATGTCAGACAACACAAAAGTCTGGCGCGACATCCGGGTGTAAACAACCTTCCTACATTACGAAGAGAGAAGAGCAGAGCTGAGCAAATTTCACTCTGATTTGAACTCCTTGATTTCCAAAAGTTTTGACTTGCTGATTTTAGGAGACTCTGATTTCTGTTTAATATAAATAGCAGCCATTCTGCAGCAATCTGTGACTACTTCCTGATATCAGAAACAGAGGCGATGTCACATTATGTATAACAGAGGAGTTGCTATGAAACTGGTGCACTAATTTCAAATCAAATGATTGATAGAACTGACATAATGAACTGGCTTTAGCATCTTCTGTATTAGTATTTAATAGAGGTGTGCCGATCGATCGGCCACCGATCATAATCGGCCGATTTCCGTGAAAAAGTGTATGATCGGTGGTCACCGATCAAGGTCTCTTGTTGCCGATCACACAAACCGATCACCTGCATCTCATTTCGCAGCCTGCCTGTGCAGCTGGTCTCCTCTTCCCTTCACACTGCACAAACGCGCAGCAACAAATCCTAAGCGATGTGGAACTATAACGTACTGAGTGAATGGGGATGTTTGCATGTTGCGGCGGAAAATTGAAGCACGTGGGGTGAAGCACGTCAAAATGCATCTACACGACGAATCTAATATGGCATAAAAATAATGCCATACTTGACGGAGTTTGGCTACATCGAGGCTCACTGCAGTAAAAATGACATATGGAGGATCAGATAGCAGGTAAAGCAGCGCACAGCTACAAACACTCACCCGGATTAGTATGACGGTCAGAAAGCTAAACAAATAACCCGCAAAATTATTTAAGTCTTCGAGCTGCGATGTAAGACGCTGGTTCTGTTCTTACTGTTGAACCGCTGCTACGCTACAGGTAGTAATATTTCACAGACGGAGCGCTGCTTCTGCTCCACCTGGTAGTGACTCTCACACCGAACCTCTGCTTAAAGCTGCAGCATCTAACCTAAAAAAATACATTTTACATACATATTAAAATTTTCGCTGTCCTAACATGAAACAGATCATCTCTAAAAAAATAATCGATCTGCTCTGCATAATTACTCCGCTCAATCAGAAACAGCCAATCAGAACTAGCAGTAATCAGCTAGCCACCATGCTATCAGGAAGTTTTCATTCAGTAACTCAGGATTGTTTATTGTAATGGAACCTGTATTTGCCTTTGAATGTTAAGTTTTATACTTTAACTTTTTTTGGCAATGTTGAGAGGTTTTGTATTGGCTCTTTGCATTATTTAGCCTCTTCAGAGCCTTCATATGTTATCAGTCTGTTAAAGATAGTATTATTGATAGCAGTACAATTTGCAGAATGCCTGTTTTGTTTAGTTTTCTTCTTGGAAAAAGTTATTAAAAACAAGTTTTTGTCTAAATTAAGGTGAATTTATGGTTCCTTTTTCCATATAATGTAACTGGTAGTGCTTATGATTAAAAAAAATAATAATTATGTGATCGGTATCGGCCCTCATGGGTGATCGGAATCGGCAGGAAAAAACCTGATCGGCACATCTCTAGTATTTAGCATGGTTAGCATCACTAACCATAGACATCAGTCTCTCAGGATGAAGACCATCCTGAGAGACTGAGCTGCCACAATAATTCAGAAAAAAATCACTCTCAGACTAAAGTTGGTCTTAAGACCAGCTTATGGTCTAGAACAGCTGAATGTAGGAGTGGATGATACTGATGTAATGAGTGTTCAAGGTTGCTCCCAGAAAACTTGCTAAGCCTGGTGGTTGGGCACTAGGGCAGTCATCCATCCAGGGGTCTGTCGTGTTTTTGAGTTAAAAAAATGTTTAAAGTTGAAAGGAAATTTTAAAATATCACTCGATAATTGTGCGCTATTTAAAGATTGGAAAATTAATACCTGAACACCAACTATAAAGTCTTAAAAAAAAAGGCAAACATTTTAAAAAGACTTAAATAAATAAATAAACTTAGCCTGGTGGGGGCACAAGTAAAGCCTGGTGGCCCGCCAGGCTTATAATACGCTGTGGGAAACACTGGTGTTGTTCCATGTATAAGACGACAATATCACAATAAATGAGAACAAATTTATAAAGCAGTCTCAGTACATCTGACTGGCAAGGAATGTAACTACTCTCAGTGCTCCTATAAATGCATCTTTTTCCTTCAATCCTTCTGGAAAACTCAAAGAGTTACCAAGACATAAGAAATGGATACCTACATGTTCAATATGAGGGATTACAATAGAGTTAACAACACAAAGAGGATTGTTGCAATATTCTAGTCCAGAAGGAGAGAATGCTGATGCTGGGTTTCCTTTAGGTACAAACTTTTTAAACTACTTGGAATAATAAACTGAGCTTGCTGCACTTGCTCATAGTGATTTTTTTCTGAATTATTGTGGCAGCTCAGTCTCTCAGGATGGTCTTCATCCTGAGAGACTGATGTCTATGGTTAGTGATGCTAACCATGCTAAATACTAGAGATGTGCCGATCAGGTTTTTTCCTGCCGATTCCGATCACCCATGAGGGCCGATCGCCGAACTCCACTGGAATTTATGTATGATTAAATCGAAACATTTTTTTTTTTTGGAATTAGATAGCTGGTTGGTGCTACATAGATAAACTGAATGGAATTATTGAAGTTCGTACCTCAGCTTGATCAACAACAACATATTAATGAAATTAGTGAAGGTTTAAACTAATAGGCAGGTGTCCATAGCAACATGTGATCCTTGCCCCATGCAGCATCAGATTGGAGATAATTGAAGTCTCAGACGGCTTACCTTTAAAGTAGCTCTTGACCCTGAGGTATCCCACGCTCAGGCGCAAGACGGACAGCTTGTCCAGGCGGGAGCGAACCTCATCAGGGAAAGGCAGCAGCTCCATCAGCCGGTCCAGCTCCCCATTCAGCCGATCCCGGTGGCGCTTGGAAGGGTTCGATTTAACAACTTCATTGTTGTCAGCGACCTTCTTCCTGAAGGGTGAACAGAAAACATGCGTTCAGTAACGGAGGAGTTCAAGCCTTACTAACCAGCTATTCCATCAGCGTAACATCTGCTGTATGACGTGGTGATCAGCCACCAAGACAGACATCACTTATCTATCAATACAGAACCTCCTCTCATAGGTCTGAAAGTGGCTCCACAGAAATGCCATGTTCACAGCAAGTCCAGACTGACAGCCTCTGCAGTCTGACTCAGGTGATTACTGCTGATATTCTCTTTGCAGTTAGCCGACATGAAGCTGTGTGCTTTGGACAGCACTGCTTTGTTTTCACTGTCAGAAAGGGAAGTTCTCATTTGGATTGAGCCATATTAAACAGGAAACACATGGTGATTTTACAGAGCTAGAACAGGGAAACGGGGGATGGTCACATCTTCATACCGCTTAGATCACTGCTGACAGAAATAACACGCTGACAAGAACAAACTCTGTCACAACACAGCATCTGCTTCAATTATTACATTAGACTAACAGTGTATTCAATCCTGCTTAGTCCGCCTTAATCCAACTCAAGTTTGTTTGCCTAGTAGAAATTTTAGCTTGTTTGGGTAGGTGCGAATGCGTAATCACACTCCGATGTGGACCAAGAAATTGAACTCTGGTCCAGCCTAAAAACCTCAGTCTCCATTTAGTTGAAGTGAACTATGATGTTGTTCAAATGCATATGTGGATGCAAGCAGACTAGAGACAGCTGACGGTTAAATATTTAGGCACTCCTGAATGGCTGCCATGGGAGAATAAAGGATTCCTCAAACATGCATAAAAGAATCAAAGCAATACTCAGATATGTTTTGATGAAGGAATGGCATGATGTGAAGCTTAAACTAGACCAGGTTCAGCAGGTGAAATCGTTCCCAACAATACATCAAGAGTGAAAACAACAACTACAGTCAAACCCAAAATAGCTTTTCTTCTGATTAAACCACAAGGGTCCTGGAAGTACGTCTAAACTAGATCCAAAGGGAAGCTGATTAACCATGATGTACAACACTGCACTGCTTGTCTGCAGGGTGATGGAGGTTGCCTGATTTGGGCCTGTACCCGGGTGCCTTCCACTCATCAAGGCGTTTTCACCAATACAGTCAGAGAACTACTCTGTTTCACAGATAGCAATAAAATGATCAGAAACACAGCCGCAGAGCCATCACACAGTGGCTGTACATCAAACAAAAGCAAAAGAACAAAAATAAAATCCTGACAATATTAACAACCAAACAGCAGATGAGGAACCCCAGTAGAGCTGTGCAGAACCTGAGCAGACAAGCCACTATAACCTAACAAGGACAGAATTATAACAATAGTAATCACTTATTATGCAAAGTACAATATGTCATGCTCTTTCCTTTATGTATTAAATCCCAGGCTTAGAAAAGCGGATGATCATGGAGTAAAAAAAAAAAACAACCCTTAATGCTTCATGTAATATTTGCTCAACCTCTGAAGCCTGAATGATTGTGATCTAAACAGAACAGACTGAGCCGGCTATTTGTTTAATCTCATTCTACTCATCACAGATGCATTACACAGGCAGAACAGTTCACTGACACACAGCAGCAGCAGCAAGCTAAACACACAACCCAGCTCCTGGTTGTTTATGAAGCATCAGTTTCACTGAGAGAGAAGCTTGGCTCCACAAGTCACACAGTTAGAAACAGGCTACTACTAAACAGTATACCTTCATAATATGAAAGGTGAAAGGTTGGACTAGTTTAATGGGCCATGCTGCTCAAAGCAGTCCGAGGTGACAGGACGTAGATGCTGCAGCTGCTCTGCAGTTGTCCTCCAGATGCAACATAACCACCGTCTCCCTGACAACACTGGCATGTTTTACCAACTTCATTTTGAACAAAGAATTTTCTTCCACTTGACCATGGAGTCTCTAGCTGAGCCTGGACCTGAGTTCACTTCAGCAGTGGTTTTCTCATTGCTGCTCTCTCATAAAGCTTTGACTGATGAACAACCAGCAGTTGTTGTCTGCAGTCTCTGTCTTACACATGGACCGGATTCCTTCCATGTCTTGATGATGATTTATCTAAATTCCAGGGGATGTTCAGGGCTTAGAAATTTTTGTCTCAATTCATGACTTAAATGTTTGTCAATAGAGTGAGTAAAGCAATACATTTTACTTATAAAGCGCTTTCCACAGACATAATGCACAAAGCGCTGTACAATAAAAATCTACCTTAAATTATGCAAAGAATAAAACAACCATAAGAAACACAATAAAATCATGACATAAAAG